>NC_081535.1:15521819-16801819 GCF_030273125.1 Centropristis striata | reverse complement strand
GATTTTTTTTAACAACTGTAGTAATTAAATAAGTAATCAAAGCTTCTTGCATTCAAACTAACTCGACTGATCTTTCTCTGTTTGTTTGTCTCTTTGTCCCTACCTCTTCATATCTTTCTCAGATTGGAGACAGAAATGGGGAACTGACGGCCAGAATGAACGTGGAGCAACTGATGGAGGCTCTGGGGGTCAATGAGAGCGACCTTTCACCCTCCAGTTCAGAGTTTGAGATGCAAGGTGACTCTAAATGTTGTTTTTTTTTAGCTTTTATGCAAGCCACACAGAGTCCTGATTGACTGTACGTTTGTTATAGAAACTACATTGAATGTTAATAATGGAATGACACTGGAAACCTCTCATTTTGGCTATCTCATTAAAACTCAACATTGTCACTGTTCCCACTAATTATAGTTGTTCAGATAATGAGATTGGCAGACAGTTTAATGTATACATACCAGTGTAAATGTAGCAGTTGTGGTCTTTGTCCTTAAGTGTAGCTGAAGAGCTTGTGTTGCATGTCGTTTGGAGCTTCTTTTTTTTAAAAGGGAGAGCTTTTTTAATATTAATTTCTAAAAAATCAAATTGTCAGGTATTTCAATTATAATTTGAAAACAACGTGGACATAAAGAAACATCGTCATGTCAACTGACAGTGTCCTTTATAAAATAATCATTTAGCTTATATATAACACTTTAAACTAATGCCAAAAGTCCAGTAATTTTGGGTTTACTGTTAAATGGAATTCTTTAATGACATTCATGTTTGAATTCACATACAACCACAGGTTCGGTAAAATCAACAAGTAAACAAACAAAGAAATTAAAATAGTGACTCAAGATTTGAGTTCTCTTTGGGCTATTGCTGTCTACTTTATGTGTTTTATGTGCATTTATGTAACCTGATTTCTTACATTTTAACATTGTATAAGCAAGTTACTCAGATTTCCTAGTCGTGGCAAGGGAGAGGGCACAGCAGACGAAAAAGGCCTGACTGTGTGTGTGTTCTTGTGTTTGTGGGTGTTTGTGAATCTGTTTGCACTCTGCACACTGTGGTTAGGAGAAGCTGTCCTGGAGCTGCACTCGCCCTTCCATCTAACAGAAATTGTAACAAAAACAATTTGCCATCAAACTGTACAAAATTGCTCACATAATTATTATTACTTAAATGTGCAAATGTGACTGAGAATTTTATGAAAATACCATTTATAAATCACTTTAAAACTGCAGGTTGCATATTTCAAAATCTGTTTTTCAACATTTTTTAGATTTTGCTCTTTTAACTTCTGTGTTTGACAAAAATAACATGTGGGCTTAAGCAAGCTGACTGGAATACTGTATATGTACACAAGGTGGCCATTTAAAGGTAAAACCAACTTAAGGTGAGACAGACATAACAGGCCAACAGTGTCTGTGTTATGTCTGAACTGAGGCTAAATGTGAGAGCAATCGACGGGTGTGCACATTTTTGGGGTAAGATGAAAGATCTTGACTTTACCCCAGTCTCAGAGAGATGGTTTGACTCTAAAGCACAGTCTGCAACATTATCCTCAGATCGTAACATTGATTATTGTTATCGTAGGTTCCCTACAACTCACATGGTTGGCAGCATTTGAGTAAAATTAAGCATGGGAAACTAAACAATCTTTCTCTGAACAGTCAGCCTGGTTTTTGCATGATGTTTGTTTTTGTGAACCCTCCTTCAGGCAGAAACTCACACCCATGTCCTACATTTTCTTGTCTGGTGCGGCGCTGGCAAACAGGCTCTTATTCAGATTGTTTGGTTGTCTGCCTGAACATGAGGTCCACGCTGAACATCATGGGACCAGTACTTTCTAAAAAAGACAGAGGGCCATGCATACTTGACTTAATTTTAGATGAATCTGTTTGAGAGAATCTACAGTTGTAAGTTAAGTAGTTTTGCTAACGTTTATTTACCTTTGTTTATACATTTCTTCTGTAGGAGCAAGACCCAAGTTCACCAAGAGAAACAGCATGGACAGTGTAGAACTGTGGAAATACTCTTCAGATAAGGTGATTTATAACTCACATTTCAGTATGACACTCCAGAGATAAATTGGACTGTAAATGTGGCCCATACACCTATCCCCAAAATGGCAATCAATCCCGCTCTAACAATGTGTTCTTTTACTGCAGAACGGTGAGAACCAAGACCTGGAAAGTATACCCAGGAGATCCAAGAGTCAGCTGTCACAGCCGGGCAAAAGAAAAGGCTATCCTGACAGCCAGTCGTCAGATGAAAGGCCGTGGCTGGACTCTCCTGTAGACACTGATGACATCACTGTGCAAGTCCCGCCTCCAGTGCCAGTGAGTAGCTGTAGCTTTGTTGCCTCCGCCAAAGAGGTTTTCAGTCCATTTTTTTGGTTTGTCCGTCAGAACTCACAGCAACTAGTTCAAAATCTTGAACTATTCCTTAAAAGATTCTTGTTAACTTCTATTTTTGACCTCGACCGTATAATTCTAAACTCATCAGTCCACTAAAGTGTTGCATAAAAGCCTATTTCCAAAAGGTTTTCCCATTTTATTTAACAATTTAGAACTGATGGATAATTGAAACTTTCTGACACCACACATTCCTGCACCCGTAACATAGTGTCCAGATCCAGAAGTATCAAAATTCAAGCGACTTAAGCCTAAGGATAAAGCAATAAAAAATAGATTTTTTTTCCATTTTATTTTTTGCTGACGACAGAAAAAAAGACTGCTGAAGCCTTACATTTTATTTCATGCCTCAGAGTATTGAGCAACCCATCACAATGTGTAATAACAGGCCCCAGTTCACATTTGCCATAAATCTAAGGTATGTCAGCCTTTTAATTCAATCACTGCAAGCCCACCTGAGAAAAGAGGGTTTCATTTATCTCCTAGAAAGCATCAATTGGACCTGAAATGCTGACTGCTGAATTGATCTAACAATTCTTCCCCTCCTTGTCTGTTCATCCCCCGTCTAAGATGTCTTCAGGGTTTCTGCTTTAAAGAGAAAATGAGAGAAATTAGAGAGATTAAATTGGGAACATTTCCCTTAATTTCCCATGTGGTTTTACGGTATTATGTTAGAAGTCAGATACAGTGTAAAGGTGTATTCTCATTAAAGGCCAACAGTACTCCATTTGCTGTGAACTAGATTCTTAATGAATATGCTGTTTCGCAGCTGTTGTATCCCTAAAACTCTGCACCCCCGCAGCACCTAATCATGCCTTGGTCCTGTGACAATGCTAATCGTTGTAATCAGCATGCTGACATGCTAGAAAGGAGTGAAAATTACGGGGCTGCATGATGATAGTGCATCACGAGGGACAAGAAAGCTAAATGCTGGTAATCCTCATGACACAGAAACATACCCTTTTTCAAAATCTGCCAGTGTTTTAAAACCAGCTGTGTCTGTGAACCAGTTGAAACCAGGTTGTGGTGCAACAACCTACAAACAACTTATTGGTTTATCACAATATCACAGCCCCGTTTGTTTAATGTAGCAGCAGTGCCCCATTTTAAAGCAAGAAATTCAATCTACTGGCTATAGGTTCTTTGATTTATAGACAGACACGTGACTATCAGTATTGACTGTCCTTGGTCTGTAATTTCAGTAGCTGACAAAACGTTCTCAACTCAAGTCCCACCAAGCCATTTGTGTTGTTGTTTTTTAATAATTTAACATGGTCTTCATCAGCCAGATGTTTTGTAATGGAACCGTAGATTTTCAGTTGACTTCTCATCCATGCTGGCTTTAAGTTAAACTTTGTTGACCTTGGAAATATCCATCCATCCATTCATTCTCGTCCGCTTATCCGGGACCGGGTTGCGGGGGCAGCAGGCTAAGCAGGGCATTCCAGGCTTGAAAACAGAACTTATTAAAATTCTTCCAGAGCTATTGACCATATTACACAGTCTTCATCAACAGAATATATTGTACATATATTTCTATAGTTTAAGTGAATGTATTTTAAATGTACAAATTGTTATCTTACACACGAGTCATGCATGCGAATAGAAGGTGTAGGGGTCAGTACTAAAGGTGAAAGAGGCTCTTTCCTGTGTTCCAGGATTATGTTTGTTTTTTAGTCGTGGGCACAGCAGTTTTGCTACTATAGAGAGTATGATAATTGATTGGCAGTTGATTATTAGCTAAGCCGCATCCGCACCCAATAACTAAGCCTGTCAAGATATACCACTCATTCTTCTTAATATCTGAAACACTAGACAATAGCAAGCTTCTCATTTTTAGCCACCCACTGTTGTCTACAGTAACGCAAGTGCATGAGGTGCTAGCTTATTAAAATAACCTTAGTTTTACAAGTTGGTTCAAATGCCATTTCAAACGAATATTCACCAATGTTACATTTGCGAATGTATGACTGCCGCCTAAATTTGGGGGTTGTCACAATTATTGAGCCTGGGAGGAGAATGGGGCCAAGTTTTGTTTACAAGCGGTAAGCGACTATTCCTGCATACTTTGCATTTAAAGACTACATGCCCCAGGCAAAAAGTCTGCAGTTGCAGTTGAAGACAATGAAGATAAAGAAACTGCATTGTTCTTGTATCATATAGTAGTAGAACTAGTTATTTCTAGAGGTTAGGTTTTATTTCTTTTGTACATTTTCTTGAAGTTATCCACCGTTTTAATTAATTAAGATCACATGAGGTCAGAAAGCACAATGGTGACATAATCTAGGAAGAGCTGCCTTTGTCTTTGATTCTTCTCCATTCACACAATCATTCCCCCTCTCTCTTCTGCACACACAACTCCCCCCCCCCCTCTCTATCATCATCATCCCCTGTTCCTTTCTCTCTTGTTCTGTCCCTTTGGCCTACTTGATTAATTGGACAATACAGAAGGGGAAACTGAGGAGATCCACACAGACACCATGGGGCCAAGGACAGAAACTGCTATAAGTCACAGCTGATTAGTGATTAGTGAGCACAGAGCGAGTAAATAACAATCCCATGGAAGATTTTTTTTTATGTGCGTGTAGGAACGTGTCCTTGCTTATCAATGGTGCATTATAAAACTTTGGAAGAATTGAGCGATGACAGTGTTGGTTCTTGTCATTTGAAGGTAGTTGATCTCTGCTGGCTGCCACCATTGGCATGCAATTTACTCATGACTGTACCCCTGCACCCATCTTTCCACCCCCTGTTTTCCTCCCCTCCTCCCATTTGTTCCCCCCCAGCTCTCCGCTTCTGCTGATAATGTGACCTTGATCACAGAGCTGCTACCCTCCCCACAGGGTCAACCCCCCTGCTTCCCATAATGAGTTGTTTTCCCACAGTGGGTGAACGGGACAAAAATGGCCTGCAGGAGAGCCACAGAGAGAGAGAGAGAGAGAGAGAGAGAGAGAGACAGGGGAGTGGATGGTAAAAGAAGGCTGGAATAGAGGGATGCAAGAGGAGAGGAAATTAGAGGGAGGGAGTAGAGTACAGCAGGGGAGCAGAGAGAGAGAGAGTGAAGTGGTGGGTGAAAGAAGGGGAGAAGGAGGTGTGAGCCAGGCGTGCGGACAGAGCGAGAGGGAGAGAGAGCTCAGAAAGACATGAGAGAGAGAGAGGGATAGATAGAGGACAAAGGAGAAGTGCTGCTGGTAAGATCTTTCATTTATGTTTTACAGCTTGAATAGCAACATGGTGCGAAGGATACCAGAGGTTATTAACTTTCTTTTCCTTTAGATTATTCACTTGTGATTTTGTATGTATTTGTGTGTTTTTGCTCTCAGTATATATACTTTATTTTACTTTTTTCCCAGTAAGTTAATGCAGTGTAGTGGAGAACTTTTTTATGATAGATATATATATAGTATAAGTTGTTTTTTTTTTAAATATAGTTGCAATAGAAGAGTTAAGATTCCTAGAATAGAGCTGAGTGAAATCAGGTGTCTGCTGACGCTGACCTACTTCACATCTTGCTGTAAGGCAAAGTGATTTTAACTTCATCCACTAGTTGGTGTTAAAGGTGTCACATATTATTTTCCGGCTCTGTGGCACATTAGAATACTTGTTAATGTTAAAAGGAGTAGTTTGTTTAGGCGGGGGAGGGACGTAGAGACTTTAATAATGGGGGCACTGTTTTCGATCTGTGAATGCTCGTCTGCTTGATATTTTGGCATCATCAATATAGTTTTGCAGTGTAGTGATTGTTGTTTATTAAATAGCGTGTTGCCTTGTCAAATATGACTACTTAAAAGGAGTCCTAATCCATCATTAGTTTAGTTAAATAACGTTTAGCTCAGTTTAAAAAGACATGATTAATTAAAAATCAATAAAGCATTGTATTTATTTTTAACTTCATGTAGTATACTTTATTGTTTGTTTTTCAATTATGTTTGAAATTGACCTTTTTGTTTATTCGTGTATAGTTTTTATAGATTTTAATTTTTAAAGTTGATTAGTAATTAATGCTTAATTAATTTAAAAATAATTTAAGCACAGAATTTCACACTGTTTGTTGATATTTTATTGGTTTCTTTTTAGAGTTTTGACCGCAGGCTAACTTGCTTTGAGATGTATGGTGTTAAAGAAAAAAAAATCCTTATAACTCTTAATTAAATTTTCCCAGTTTAAAAGCTTATGGGAAAAAAGGTGAGAAGGAACCTGTTTCAAGCAGCAGGAATAATTATTTATCTGATTAGGTTTGCTGCGTAAAAGTCTGAATGTGGACCTGAAAAAAGTCTTGAGTGTGTGGTTTCTAGTCTGCAGGGTTATCCAGCTTTCTTTGTAAAGCCCTTCTTGGAACAGACCACAGGCATTTCTAAGTAGAGCCCTTGAAATTGAGAGGATAAGACAGGAATTCAGCTTTTTGTCGTACTTTCAGTTTATTGTTTTGTTTAAAAATGCAGATGAAAGGGTATTTTCAAAATTATATTTTCTATTTTATGCCCGTTGTATATGTTGCTTGCCGTTTATTTTTACTTTGGCTTAACATTATTGTAATAAAGTAAAAAGCTCATGTCCACAAGATTAGTTTTCATTCAGTATCTTATCACAGTCTGATTGCCAGAATATTTCAGTTGCGCTGGTCAAACATAATAAATTCCACATCTGCTTTGCTGGCTCGGCGTATTTGTAGCTAAAACATTTTTAATGCTTAATAATCCACTTCAGTTGCAAACCTTAAACACATTAACTCGACTGTGACACGGTGAGATGTGTGTGATGAGAGTGACCACCCCTCAATGTTCTCTCAAAACAAACACTGAGAGCAGCAGAATCAGAGGCTGACCAGCTGTGAGGATGAAACGTATTAATAGCATTCAGTGAGTCAGTCAGTGGTTGCTCATTGATTGACTAATCATTGATTAGAGTCACATTCTCTTTTCCAGCTGCCACTGCTCATGTGTGAAAGTTTAAACCAATGAAAACTTTTTATAGTAACTTGTCACGTTTGTCCTATTAGGTCTATAAACTAAATATACCAAAACATCATATAATATTAACTGATCAACATGCTCTATGGTGGCTACAGCTGTATCTGTTGATATTTCCATTTGCTTCACTATGTGGGCCATTTCACTTAAATACAGGCTGTTTATTTTTACATGACATTTTGTGATATTGTTCCACCTTCAGTATCTAGGCCAAGGTAGGCATTCCCATGTGATTTAATCTCATTATTTGTCTCTTACACAATCTGGACACCTTCAAAATCCTCCTGTGACTCATAATTTCATCGAGTTAAATGATTTTATCTGCAGATCATGTTTCATGAAAATAAGAGACAAGCTTATAATCAGGGCAGAATTCCTCCTCTATTATCCATATCCCTGATCATAATTAACACTGTTTTACTAACTTGTCATTCTTCTTTCAGAAGCTGGGCCGTGACCCCTCCGATGAAGACTGCTTCTTTGACCTCCTTAGCAAGTTCCAGAGCAGCCGCATGGATGACCAGCGCTGCCATCTTGATGAGCCACAGAATGGAGACAACGGAGAAGGCGCTGCAAACTCCGTGCCATCCTTGAACGACATGATAGGTTGGTTGAGAACAGTGTTCGAATACCTCTAAGTCCTTTATTGGCTGTTTTAATGACTTTAATGTTTGGAAAACACTTTATTTTTCTGATACTGCCCAGCTGCTGCACCTCTATTCACTGTCCGTCTGAGATGCAACATTATAGGACTTTTCAACCCTCGACCCACCATCCATATTTAATGACTGACTCATTGCAAGTCAGTTTCCTGTCGATGCCATTGACTGAATGAATGCAACCCAATGACCACATGCAACAAATTAATTAAAGACTCAGTTGATAGTATTACTGATTTTTTATATTTGATTTTCTTCTTCTCCAAATGAAACACACTTTAAAGTCAGTAATGGCTAGCAACACTGGTATTTATGCATATTTCAGATTAGGATAAAAAGTTGCAACTGGGAAAGTTTCAGGCTACGCCCTCTCAAACGGCATATCTCCATTACAAATAAAGGCCCCAGAGGGATTTACCACACTCCAGAGGTGAAGTATGGTTTTCGATCATCGCGTAATCGATTAGCAACAGCACGCACAACAACTGCGGCCATCGTCGCTAACTGTACAGTGTCCGTCACTTATTGTAAACAAACAAGCATGCTAACTGTACACAAAGTGTCTGCTGCTGATCATAAGCACGTCACATCCCGCTTAGCATTCTATCCAATCAGCAACCAGGCTTTTTTCAGGGGAGAAAAAAGGCCCTGCTCTTTGACAGGGCCAAAAAATGACCCTGCAAACGGCTGCTAGGGCTGGCTCACATTCAAATTAGGGGCGTTTTGGTGAGGGAGACCAGCCTCATTCCGGGTATTGGACTATAGTGGAAACACACCTTATAGCACCTACTTCTTCAAGCCTCCCCTCCTGAAAAAAGCCCAGTCTGCTCTGATTGGTCAGCATTTTCTGGTCCTCCATATTCGTTCTCTCTGTTTTTCTGTACGGTCCTTCATTGCAGCCGGAGGAAGAACTGTAACGGAGTATAGTGGCACCTTTTCCCTGAAAGAAAAAATCACAGATAAAAGCTTTGGAACTGAGAAATTTTGAGAAATTATTACAATATCCACAACCAATATTACAGCTTTCCCTGATGTTAGCATGTGGCTACATGTAGCAGTGCATGTAATGTTAACACCCGTATCATTATCAGTCTGTTGAGTTGATAACCATATATTGAAATCCAGCACAAACTGATGTCAGCTCAAGTCTGTAAAGAGTCTATAAAGAGTCTTTGGGCTTAATTTTACATACTTTTACCACATTGTTGGAAACTAAACAAGTCCCCCTTACTGAACTCTTCTCTCTTCTCCTAGATCCTTCTATTACCACTTCCCCCCAGACTGAGGAGCTGTTTGATTTGATTGCCAGCTCCCAGAGCCGTCGTCTTGATGACCAGCGGGTTAATGTTGGTAACCTACCCGGATTGAGGATTACTCATAACAATCTGGGACACCTGGTGGGTGAGGGGGATCATCAAGAACCAAGCGATGACTTCTTCAACATGCTAATTAAGTGCCAGGTAAAGTCAGAATCCACATCTGACAAGAATTTAAGGGTTTAATCCTTTTAGATTCTTAGAGAGTGGATATGATTGTATAGGGATTAAAAGAGATTGCCCAGATTAATCTATTGAGTCTCTTTACACCACATTGTGTCACATTTGCTTCTACACTCTAAATGTATCAACCTTTCTGACTGTAGTCCTCTAGGATTGATGACCAGCGGTGCTCCCCACCAGAAGCAGGCCCCCACGCCCCCACAGTGCCTGATGAAGACTTCTTCAGTCTAATCCAGAGGGTGCAGGCCAAGCGTATGGACGAGCAACGCGTCCATCTGCCCTCAGACGACCAGGACGACCCTGAGTCTCCTGATCCAGAGCCACCTGGTGGTTTTTCCAGCTAGGACTTGGTGAATAATGCTGCATAACTTCATGTCAAAGAAAATAAAAAGCAGACGAAATGAAAGAGGGATGAGCCAACATTTAAAGAGCACTGAAGGGTGAACTAACAAGATTTTTAATAACAAGACAAATTCCATGTGCAATAGGTGGTGCCCTGTCAAATGTTGCTCGATGTATTATGTTCTAAATGTGTGTTTAATATAATGGGAAAACAAGCAGATTTTAAGCTCGGTGGTGTTGGGAAGTTTGTGGTAACATGAAACAAACATGAAATATCTAATGCCTTAATCAGCATTTTTTTTTCAGACACAAGATTGTATTCCCTGGTGTCAGATGTGTTCTGTAGCAGCACATGATGGGCATACAGTGTAATATGGACGATTAATGTGGAGACCTACAGCATGAGTCGTGGGAATCGCAAAGATTTAATTATGGTAAGAATGTTGAGAACAAGTTTCATAAAGACATGAATGATGATGAATACACCAACTGTCAAACAAGTTGAATTTTCAACAAAATATATAAATTCAAGTCGTGTTCATACTGTTTAAAAGAGGTGGACATAGCCACCACGACATCACCAATAAGTTTGTGGACTACCTTTTTTGAAGCCTTGAGTGCAGAATTTTGGGTCGCCATATTGAATACTGACTGAGAACCAGAGGACACTATGCAACACCAAGTCACTGCTGACAAAGTTTGCTTTAACCAAAAACAAGTTCATAGTAATTTAAATATACACGGTGCCATAGATATGCATTGCTATGCATTTATCCTGATTGTGGTAGAGACCTATCAATCACAAGGTAGGCACGCCATAAAACATATCCTTTGTTATTGTTTATTTAACTCTAAATGGGACCATAATTTACAAAATGAACTTCATGCTGGATTGAAAAAGACTTGAAACTAGCGATCGACACCATAAACTCATCAGGAAAATGTTTACTGATGTGATAAATCCAGTCAGAAGTAGATTAATTTTCTCATGGACTTCTTTTGCCACCAGTGAAATCGCCCCCTGCTGGCCATTAGAGATAATGTAGATTTAAGGCTCTTCGTATTAGCGTATTAGCTTCACTTTCCATACCTGCTGGCGTTGTCCACTTCTTTTATTCAGTCTATGGTTGTACTGTGATTTAAGGGCGGTCCACACCAAGAATGAAAACTATAATGATAAGTCTAAGTATAATAATGTGAGCATCCACAATTTTAGAACTATACATGTATAGTTATCTTTATAGTTATTGTTCCTGGTGTAGAGGGTCTTAATGTTGCTTCCATCATTACATTTTGTGGTTCCCACTGCTCGTAGAAAACTGGTGTTATTTGCGCAGTAACAGTATTAGAGCTCATCATCCAGTGTTAAACAAACCGCTTTGATCAGTTTTGATCGATAACAACGCTTCATCTTTTTTTCTGACTTGGACAAACTAACACAATTCATTGAAATTGACAGACAGAGTGAAATATGATTTACCACATAAATGTTATTTATGTGCATTTCTGCATTTATAAAAATGCATCTCTTCACACAGTATGCAGTAGCCGAGATTTCTGAGCAAACGATGCGAAACAGCTGCTTCTTTAATAGACTCAAAATTAGAGTTGTGTGATAATTCAAGCTCCAGTTCAATGTTTCTGCTTAGCTTTGAAAGTAATGCTACCTGCTGCCCATAATGTTCTCAACATCTGATAACAGACTACTGCTTACTGCCATTATTATGATTATTATTATTATGACTTAACATAGAAATAGAAGCAGATGGATGAGGCGGATGTGTCATATCTTCATGAATCTAATTCCATGAACAATTTTGACGCACTAACTAAATGTTGTGGTGCTGGTGTGCTGCCTCCCTGTGGTCAAAACCTTGTATTACCTCTGTGAAATACAGAGAACAATTTATAGGGGATAAAGGCGTTCCCTGCTCTTGAATATTTGTAGGATAATATTGTATAAAGATTCTGAGAACTTTCCTCTGGTTTCAGCAATGATGTTTTGCCAATTTGTACCATAAATGTGGAGATTTTTGCAAATCATTTAATTTCAAACCTAAAGATGACAGTGTATGATTTCTGTTCACTGTACATTCCTGTCCATTTGTTGCCATGGAAGTTCCAAAATCAGCAAAAGAGGTACAAACTGAGTGTGAAACCTTTTGCTGTACAGTATGACCTTACCTATGGGCTTGCTTTTTATTCAAAAGTAGTGCATACCTCATTTTTGTACCTCAAAGCTCATGAATCTCACAGTGGTCAAGTTCGATTCATATATCTTTGATAAAAAACACATTTGGGAGCTGAAGTTAATATCTTCTTTTTTCTGTTTTTTGTGAATTAACATTTTTAGAAAGTTCCTGGTACGCTTCTATTTGTCTTTGCTATAATTTGTACATATAAATATATTTTGTATTTATGTTCCATTTGAGGACATGAATATGTCCCCTCATGCTTTTAATAAAATGTTTCAGATGTTTATTTGGCTTCTATTTTTTATTAAGTTTTGACAAAATAACAAATAGGGTAGCTTTTGATGCATGTACACACATATATTCCAATTACAGAGTAGCACTGACCTCTACAGCACAGAAATATCATCACAGTTAGTACACTGGAAAATTATTGGATTATTTCCAAAGCTCTTATCTTTGGAACAAAGCACAAAGGGCTGACCAAATGTGTTGGTTCACTTCCAGTGTGGTTGCACCATCGGGATTCAGTAGTAAAGTAAATAATTTCTTAAAACACAAAGACATTTACTCAACTTTTGATATTAGATTGGTACTTTTCTTTTTCCTCTTAAAGATACAGCCTGTGTATGCTGGTTATTTCCAATTTATCTCAGTTGTATCCTTACAATAGTAATACATTCTTAAATTAAAGTTTGGTCATTATAACACTATAACACAATGGTTATTATGACACCTATGCCATAATATCCATTTAAAAAAATATTCTGCTATGCCCAAAAAATAAGCATAAAATTGAAGTTTAAAAGACAGCTGAACCAAATGACCTGAAGTGAGCCCTCCCCTCCTTATAAATTCACCCTCCTGTCCATCATTCCTTTCGCTCCCTCCCTCCTCTCCTTCTCTGTGCTTCCTCCCTCTTACCCAGAATGCAACGCCGGCTGAGCAGGCTCAGCTGAGCTATAAAAAGGCATAGCAAGGGGGAGGGAGGGCTGCCGTGCAGTAGGAACTGTGCAGACACACACACACACGGGGATCCAGGGACAGCAGCCCCTTGCACTGGGATCTAGAGCTACAGCGCGAGAAGAGAGGTCAGTACAGAGGACAAAGGCTCCACAGAGGAAGCCTGAAATGACAGGGAGTGGGTCTGACTTTGTTAGAGGGAGTGACGAATGGAGAGATGTCAGAGAGAAAGAGTGCAGGCAGGCAGAGTGGGCAGGGCTGTTTAATGGGATGGAGAGAGTGAATGACATGGGACACTGGTTTCTCAAAACGACTGGGTTAGTGTCACTGTTTTTTCTCCAACATGGTTGTAATTGGCAGAGGATCTGACAATTCTGCAGACTGTACAGGCGCGTAGCTCCTGTGTGTCATTGACAGTGGATGGCATAATTGTTTTGCTTAAAAATATGCATTAACATCATGCATTTTTTTTCCTCCAGACATTTCATTTCACACTGTTTGCCTTCACTCTACTAACGTGAATATTATCTTTCACCTTCAAGCATGAAAGGCCATTTTCGTGCAGGCTGCTCAAGCCTTTTAGTTCCACTTCCATGCTCTTGGCCCCAGTGACAGTCATTAACAGCTGATTAGGAGCTGGGTACTATTGATTCCTGTGAGTAGTGGGTGCACATTGAAGTGGACCAAAGCTTGCAGTTTGCAACACAAACAGGTCCACAACAGCCACAGCTTTAACAGAAATGATCTCTCTCCATCCTTTCACAAACAACATGGAATATCTCCCACTGCACTGACGTCAAAGGGTCTCCTGTTCTCCCTTAAAGGAACAGTACGCTCAATTAAATTGCATAGTGCCTTAGTAACCAACGGTACACATGGAGAATGCACCATTGGATCATGTGCTCTGTACTTTGTTTCCACTCCTGTTGCTTCCACAGGCCGTCAGTGAAAGCTTCATCCCCCATGTGTTTTTTGAGAATGGCTGACATGCTATCCCTTAACAGCTGAGTCTTTTTTTAGCATGGCTAAATGTTAAGAAAAGTAATAAGACATGAGGGTGGGACAGAGTGACTAACATTGGGGCGGGGGTTGTAGTGAGTCCAGCATCTCTGTTATTCAATTCAAGTATAGGATTACAGAAATCACATGTTCAAATGTTTCTACAAATATCAGGTTGCGTTCTGCATAAAGAGCATACTCAGTCATTATTAATGCAGTTGTAAGAGATTCATGGATGTTAATGAAAACAATATGAATCAAATTTTTTCAGCAAATTCCTAGACTTTATCCACAAATGCTAAAGTCCAGTGCAAACAACTTGCAACATCTCTCTCCTGTACGGATACCCTCTTTAGAAATGTTTTGGCACAATTTCACTACAGCAACGCCATGTCCTTTCTGTCTCAGTTCCCTAATTCTATGTAATTTTTGAGTGCAATTCCCACACACAGAGAGCCATGTAATGCTGTTTGCACCGTATAAGAACACCTCTGACATGCCAAAGAAGCAGGGGACCCAGGAGATGGTACCATAATAGGCCAGACAGGGATCCCCAAACAGGCTGCATGCTGACTCAGATGCCATCCTCCAAGTGACATTTACACAGACCACAGGGTTAATGGCTGCTGACATAAAACTGGACACCTGAGACGCAGAACCACCAGTGCCGAGGAGTGTTGCATGTGAGAATCAGAGAACAAGCATTTGCAACTTTGGTGTATCCTCTGCTACAGTATATCTTAATCGTGAACCAGGATACTATTAAGATAAACTTTAGCTCTAGGAAAGTAAAAAAATATGCCATTTGGCCCGGGCAAAGTGTAATATGACTTTTTTCTTTTTCCTCTGCTGCATTCTAGCTACAGTGAAGTTCACGTTCAAGTTAGTTAACATATGCAGTTGTTGGAAGGTCTCCTGCTCCTTCCCACAATGCTTGTTTAATATGCATAAGAAATAAAAAGACACAAGTAAAAACAAAATGAGGCTCTAAACAGAAAATTGTCTAAGTTAAAATAAGGAATAAATATAAAATAATGAAATATAAAATAATGTAATAATTAGAGAGTAATTGCAATGAATTAACTGAATGCAAACAGGAATGTAGTACATGAATATGCATAATGACAGTAATAGATAGGGGTATGACGACTGAAATTTTAAATAAAAAAATTATTGAAAATTAAATTCAATTATTGAGATAAAATGCAGGATCAGCGAATCCTTACTATCCCTTAGTGTGGTAAATTTATATATATATATATATATATATATATATATATATATATAAATATACTTTTGAAACGTGACCTTAAAACTGTAAGTCTAATCAAATTGTGGAATATGGACAATTGTCACACCCCTAATACGATAATAGATATACAAACAACTCATGAACTTTCTTAAATTCTTTAAGTTTCTTAACCCTACTTATCACCCTTATCACCAAAGTGACAGATTTGTTTGAGTAGCAGGCATGTGGCAGTGAGCAAACAAGGTCAAACTCGAATCTTTTAAAAATCTAATCTACAATTTTTACTCCCCACATTTCTGTCTCTTGTATTGGGAATATGTCCAAGAGAAAATATGTAGGGTATAAGATTACCCATCAAGACTGAGAAAATAATTATTTAAAAAAAAAAAAGATTTTAGTCAAAGCATTTAATACTGTGCCCATTAAGGTACTAGTTCATTATAATGTGTGCAGTATGTTCTTTCCTCCCTGGTGACCATGCCAAGCTGGACCTCACCATGTAACCTAAGATATCCGCCCTCTGCCCCCTGTCATAAATCTGGTTTCACAAAACTCAGACCAGTAACGTCTCGGGTTACTTGATGTGTGTATGAGTGTATGATGTAAGTAACATGGTAACAAGCAAATACAAAAGGCAAAACTGTACATATTATTTAGTAGTAATAAACTAATAATATTATTAGTCTTATTATAATATAAAAATAATATAATCTGTATTTTGAAAATTAACAGGTGGCTTAAGGTGGCATTCTGACTCCTACTCAATTTCAAGCATAGGTGGAAAGTAGCTGCATTGAAGATATCAAAAATATTTCAAATACATGCAACTGAGAACTTTATTTACTGAGATTTTTATTATAAGCATTATCAATATTGGCCAACAGATTTTTAACGGATGCAAAACTAGATGGTTATTTTGTCAGAGGCAACACCTGTTGCCAAATATTAAAGTTATTTAAAGTCACTTCTTTCTGCTTCAACTCGAGGCACATGACAAGCAACTAGTTGAAGGTATCTATTTACGCATTCCAGCCTTCTTCCTCATTTTTCTGTCTTTTAAAGTCAGCTAAAAGAGAAGTGTAAACAGGAAACCCTGCGGCTGTTGTCTTCTTAAAATATATTCAGTGTATTAACACACAACAACAGGCATTTCCTGTCTCAATCAAATGTTGACGGACTGGAACTTTTTATCATTGTTGTGTTAGAGTAAAGTAATAAAGTATCTTATAATAAGAACAATAACTCACAGCTCCAATTACTGAAATATATGGAGGGATGCATATGTGAAATCCCACAATCATTCCGCCAATAGTAATATTATTACTATCTACTTCTGCAGATGTGTTTGTTAAGTGGAAGTGAAGAAGTTAAAAAAATAATTTAAGTGTGTTTCATGTGTCAGTGTCACCATGTTCTCTGAATTGTTAACACAGTTGTGTAACACAAAAGATTAAGATTTTGCCTTTATCAGTCCCACAACGGGGACATTTCAAGCTTTACAGCAGAAAAGTGGATAGCAAAAACAATAGATAGTAAACAGCAGTATAAACAAGACATATAAAATGTATTAGCAAATAAACAAGTATAAAATATAAAGTATTAACAATTAACAGTAATAAACAAGTAGGAATATAAACATTATTAACCATTAAAACAAAAATAAAATAAAACCTTATTAACAGTATGTACAAGATACAATATAAAAGTCCAGTGTGTAGGATTTAGGAGGGTATATTGGCAGAAACTGAATGCAATATTCATAATTTATTTTTTAATAATGTAGTAGAGTCACCTGAAACTAAAGATTATTGTGTTTTTTGTTTGATTAGAAGCTTAGATGCTTGGTGAGCGGAGGGAGATTAAGTATAATTGCAATATGCAACCTCATCACTAGATGTCACTAAATCCTGCACTCTGGATCTAAAGAAATGCTCTTGGGGAAATAATTGTATGACCCTGGTTATGCTGCTTTAGCAATGTAAATAATCAATTAATGTGACTATATTTGGGGATTTACAATGGAAAACAATTTATTTAGAGAGTCAGAAGTTGATATTTGATTAACTACTAAAACGATAAAAAAAAGCCTAATCACCTGTTTTTCTGACTGTGATACAGAACGTTACTTTACCTTACAGCAATGGACTCTCTAAATAAAGTGAAACCTACACCTATTCTATTCTTATGATTCTATTATTAGACTTTCAAAGTATTTGCTGTTGTGAATTTATTGACTTTTTCTCTCTATGTCCTTTTCTGTCTTTTAGTTGAAGGAAATACTCATCTAACGCAACACAATGGCAGGTAAATAATATATCATGTCAAAGATTGATTAATGATGATGATTATGTGTGTGGAAAAAATAAGGCAGAAGCAGACTGGTTGTGTTTTCTTAGACTCTACTGCACTCTTATGGTGGTTTCTGAGAATACAGTGGAAGTTTTGCATTTTGCATTTTGCATTTTATGTCACTATAGTTACTAAGAGATGGTATTTGTTTTAAAAAAGATTGGTATGATATTACATTTAGATAACAATACACATTGTGTAGTCTTGAAATTTTCTATGATATGATACAATATACTGAAGAACAAGTCCAAATGTATTGGTTTATTCTAACTTTTCACTCTTTTGTTAGATTTATTACTCAGTTATAGAGTTTTCCTGTAGTTATGAACAGTTATACAAGCTTAACAACATTTTTAGGTGGCGACAGTTGCCATAGCTACACTGTTTGAGTAAAAACACAAACCAAAGCAAGCACAGTTAAAACAGACTAGTAGACCAGGTGACACTCTATCCTGCAACTTCAAACTGGATAATATGTCTTCTGCCGATTCTTCATCTGACTGTCGCGATGGTTTGTTCTAAAAGTCTTTTACTTGTGAATTTAATTATAAATATAAATACATAATATTTATAAATATTTTAATTATTTTATTTATTTATTGTGGTTAGAAAAAAATCTTTGCCATATCACATGTAATGACTAATAACCTGTTTTGTATCTGCTCATTTCAGACAAAATTAAAGATGCAAAGATCATCTTTGTTGTGGGTGAGTACACTTACTTTTGTCTCATTTTGAAACACAGTTTTGAAACGGCTGTCTCCTTCGTGCTATTCTGATGCTTTTGGTCTTTCTTTTTCAGGTGGGCCTGGCTCTGGAAAGGGCACCCAGTGTGAGAAGGTAGTTGCAAAGTATGGCTACACCCACCTGTCATCTGGAGATCTGCTCCGTGCTGAGGTGTCTTCTGGCTCTGAGAGGGGCAAGCAGCTCCAGGCCATCATGCAGAAGGGAGAGCTTGTGCCCCTGGTAAGAGACTGTGACGTAATTTATATTTAAGATATGCAACGGCCCTGCAGCTGAAGTTTATAATGTTCTGTTTTTATTGAAACCGTTTTAGAGAGTTGTTAATTCAACTTTATCTAGGATCATTTCACAGGATTGTTGTGCTGTTAAACTGTATTAAATTATACAGTAAGGTGCTTTTGTTATTTAACTCACCCTCATTGATATGAATGAGGAGGACAACGTCTGTCAGTATAATAAACAAGCAACTGAGTGTGTTTTCTATCAGAAGAGCCATATCACTGTGAAGGTCGATCATAATTTCTTGCGTCTCCTCTCAGGACACAGTCTTAGACATGATTAAGGACGCCATGATCGCCAAGGCTGATGTCTCCAAGGGCTACCTTATTGATGGCTACCCCCGTGAGGTGAAGCAGGGCGAGGAGTTTGAGAAGAAGGTAGGAGAGGGCACAAAGTGTTGCTCTATAATTCAGCCTAGCAAAACAATAAAAAAAAACTTAAATGAGCGAACTATCTTTGATCCCAGATCGGCAAACCCTGCCTGCTGCTGTACGTCGATGCCAAGTCAGAGACCATGGTCAAGAGGCTTCTGAAGCGTGGTGAGACCAGCGGCCGTTCTGATGACAACGAGGAGACCATCAAGAAGCGTCTGGACTTGTACTACAAAGCAACCGAGCCAGTCATCGCCTTTTACGAGAACAGGGGCATTGTCAGGAAGGTTTGTATGACTGCTGTGATAGTGAAAACTTAAAATAAAAATGTAAAGTGAGCGTGAAATCTAACATATATTCCATATTTATCCTAGGTCGACTCTGAGCTGCCAGTGGATGAGGTCTTCAGCCAAGTCTCCAAGGCTATTGATGCACTGTAGTAAAACAACATAACTAGATGTGTCTGGTTGTTGTTGTTTTATTTTAATTTTTTTATTTTGTCCGTATCAAGGACAAAATATGAAGAACAACAGAAATAATACCCATCCCACTCATGTTGGTTAAAAAAAAAACTGAAGGCCCTTAAGGATCAAAGATGCCTTAACTCTACTCCTACTCCAGCAATAGGAAGTTTTAACAGTGATGAATCTGCTTAAAGCAGCGTCTGAAAATCTATTTTTTATTATATAAGGCTTCCATTCTGTGCTGAACATGTATGTGAAGTAACATCCTAAAAGGCACAGTATACAGGAGGTGTTACACATCTCTTAACCTTTTAGGTGCAATGCTCACTCTGGGGCAAACCTGCACTTTACGCAATCTCTTTTTCCCGCTTTAAACAGAGTCCAGAGTTTATAGGGGAAAAATATTAGAGTCCTTTATGTGCAATTTAACAATAGAAAAGATCACCCACTGTGGACAAACTCTGTATACATGTACATTCACAGAATTTTTTAATTTTCTCAACCAACATGGACTTCATACATTATTATCTATTAATCTGTTTACTACTATATTTAAAGCACATAATGATCTTCTTTTTCATTTGAAGATGCACACATGTAACATTGGTATTTATAAATGTTAAAAAAAGAAGAAGAAAAAAAGAGAATATTAAAGTATACGGAAAAAAAACATGTTATTTGAATAAGTATATTAGCTTTGACTGTGTTTGAATTTTTAAAGATGAAATTTTCATTAACATGCAATCTGTATCGGTGCTATTTAACTGTACGCAGTGGAGCGGACAGACAAACACACATAAACAAGGGACTTCGACAATGCATCATGGTTGAAAAAGGAAATGCTTTCCTATTCAGACAACATGGTCAAGGTGCTGGAGCATGTAGACACAACAGGATACAGGACACGCTGCTGCAACCGCAGTTCACTCCTGTTATTTCAACTTTTCCTTTGAGCCTGTGATGACCAACAGATCTTCCTTTACCTCTCACCTTCCTCACACACACACACACACACACACACACACAGGCTCAACGTTCCAGCTGGTCAAGCAAACACTGCAACAGGTATCCGGACTATCCTCCAAGGAGAGCTCTGATCATGACTGCGCTGTGGGGATGAGGAAGAGGAAAACGGCTTCTGAAGGGGGACAGGATGCGTTTGTCGGAAAGTCAATCAAGAGAAGGCGTCCCTGAGCACTTTCATAAATCCATCGAGGATGCTGCTTGAATGCGAGGAATGCTGCTCTTACCTAATAAAGGTACAAAACAAAGGGGAAGAAAGTAGGTGGCAGTGTAATTTATCACGTACAGCAGAGAGGAAGAAAGAGACACATGTCTGTGATTGTGGGCGAGAGTGAAGCTATATGTGTGGTCCTGGAGTTCAGGGATCACAACCTGATGACCCCTCTAAGTACAGAAAATTAAGCAGCCAAGACAAGCTGTCATTTATTTAAAGCCACTATATTTAGGATTTGAACATTTCTGACTGTAGTAATAGGGCAGACAGCACTGAGTTTAACCGTTTTCAAATTGGTTTAAAATTCTCACAAATAACATGTACTCATCGAGGCTGCAAAGCAAAGTAGCAATGCAAAGACCCTGCAGTTAAAGACAGAAAATATTTATGTTTGGCTCTTTCAAAAATAGTAGAGGATCAATGCATTAACTTTTTGTAAATTAATAATCAACCGGTAGATATACAGCTAAATGATAGGACCCATAAGGAGAAAAAAGTCCACATTCAATCAACTTCTTAACTCATCACATGTACATAGGTGTCAACAACATAATTTATTTATTACCCACCTGCAGAGCATATGGTTAAATCTTTAAAAATATTCCAAATGACCATTAGAAGATGGTTAATAAGCAAATTGCTGCAATAAACTAGGACCCTCTGTGTAAGGTTTTTATCAACTAAGGCAAATACAATGAGCCTAAAAATAGTGTGCATGCTATTTAATTGTGTGCACTTACTGTAGCTGCAGAATCCGACATAATTACAAGGACAGTAATGTGCAATCAGCCATGAATATCACACACCAGTTTAGTATGGCCTTCTTAGAAAAAAGGTAATTTTTCACTTAGATTGGCAATAATAAAAACTAATCAGATGAGAAATGTAATGCGGCACATGGGTACCTCAAAGAAGAAGAAAAAAAATCCATGCGTGCCACAGACTTATTGTATGCATGCATAATATATGCATGCATACATTATGGCATTGTTTCTGCTGTCAGATGAGTGTGTGTGACTACACAAGGAAATGCAGCTAACCTGGTAATGCAGTATTGGAATCCTGTGGGCTACCAGTAAGTTATCCATCCCAGGGTGATGTGAGGACATTCACAGCTTTAAATACGGCAAGCTTGCTGAGAAAATAATCCCCTTTCAGACTGTCACAGACAATTACGTGCAGCTCGTGGCTTCAATGTAAAATTAACCAGGACCACTCACTTAACTGCACTTACTTGAATGAAAGTTACATTCAAAATAAGATACGCTTTTACAAATCGGATGTTTCTATAACCAAGCCTGACTTATGGGATTGTGGCTGTACATTAAGGGACTTTGTGAGACTGACAGGCCTCTGTTCTTAGAGTATCAGTCTCGGATATTACTGCTGCAAGTGAATGCGTCAGAACCCCCCTTGGAGGACGATAAGGAAACGAGTAAGCTGGCGCATATACTTTATTCTCTCTCTCTTCTCTGCTATAGACTGCGGAGGGCTGGCTGGCTGGCACCACAGAGACCCAGTGGCACCGTGCGGGAACCAACGTCAACCTGTGATGAAAGACGATGGCCGATTGTTTCCTGTTATTGAAACACTACTCATGGGCGGGGGTGGAGAGTTGGGGGTAGGCTCCAATAAAAAAGGAAAGCCATTGAAGGAGAGTGCTACTGTTTAAGTGTCCTTTGGCCAGCCTCGGTTGTGATAAAGTACCCTAAATGAATGCCAACTGTGACATATGCCTCTGCGACTGAATCCAAGTCATGTCGACTACTAGAGGTTCGCAATCATTTAAGATACACGGAGTACAAGTAGAGTCAAATAGTCTCTACTTAGCGTAGTATCCCATGTGCATTTCTTTGTTCGTGCTGCCTGAAGGAATGAGGTCGAGGCAAGTTCACAGAGTCAATAAGCAGAATATCAACTAGTCTTAGAAAACAGGGCTCTATGTATAACTGTTGTAATGCACTGTGGGGTTTAAGCACTGTAACATGTCATTTAGTCCAATTAGTCATCAAGCACTTGTGATCTGCAATTATGAATTAAAAAGATTAGGCCTGTTGAGTGTCCACAGTTCAAGTGCACATTAAGCTAATTTCAAAATTATGGAGTCAGATTCATTTCTTTTTACAGTACCTTATGCCAGCACTGTCTTGCATTGTCAATTACATGTTTCAAGGGAAGCGTATTTTCTGGCAGACTGTGTTTGTTCTCAACACATCACAAAAACGCTTCTAAGTCCACAGATATCTGTGTATAGAAGAGTTTGGGGGTGGATGGATGGGCCAAACAAACACAGGAGATTGCTTTATTTGTGAATCCAAATGTCAGTTTTGAGTTTGAACCCAAATCATGATCTTTTACTAAACCTAACCAAGTACTATTGCTGCCTCAATCCAATCAAACTGTGACCATTTCAAGTTAACCACATACTTAAAACTTATCGTTAGCTTTAAATTGTTTTCAAATCACAATGGGTTAAAAAAACAAAGGCAAACAGTAAAATATGAGAAAATACGTTCCCCTCAAAACATTAAAAATGCAGTTTTGTACTGAAGAGACAGGAATGTGTAATTAATTAATTAATTAATAATTATTAACTGCTTATCTGAACTCGTGTCGCGAGGGCGGGAGCCAATTCCAGCTGGTATTGGGTGAGAGGCGGGGTACACCCTGGACAGGTCTCCAGACTATCACAGAGTGATAGTGATAGTGATAGTGATAGTGACAGACATAGAGACAGACAACCATTCATGCTCTCATTCACTAATTGTTTGAGTCACCAATTAAACCTTAGCTGCATGTCTTTGGACTGTGGGAGGAAGCCGTATGACCCTAAGAGAACCTACGCTGACATGGGGAGAACATGCAAACTCCACACAGAAGAGCCGCAAGCCGGATTCGTACCTGCGACCCTCATGCTAACCATTACAAGATTACTTCTGTATGTGAATTTTTAGCTAAGATTAAACACTTCTGAATCAAAATGGGCATCAATAATGTTTCATCTACAGTAGCTGGAGGCATTCTAAGATTTCTGCTACTTATAAATGTTGAGAAGTTTGTCAGGTCACACCTGTCCTGGTGCCAACAAAGAGCCAACAAATCAGAAATACGACACTATTGCGACAACAAGTCACTTTAGAGTGCAGGCCTCACGGTTCAGATTTGTATTTACAACAACTGTGACTTGTACTAAATCTGTAATGAGCAGTTTTTGTTATGTCCTGCAACTGCACTTTGTTCCTGCAGGCAGTTCCTGCTCCTGAATCACAATTTTTCGATATATACTGTAGGAAAGGAGATATGCTTCACTTCAAACGCTCCTTTCAACTTTTCTTTTTCTTCAAATATCAGGATTAGGAACCAATTTAACAGAAAATGGCTTGACTGGCTGAAAAGAAAATGATAGAGATAGAGCTTGTTTCTGCTCCCCTGCTGTGTACCAGTGTTGCTTGTTAATAAGTACAACACATGACACATATGGAGCAAAAACAGAGCGAGACAGACAGAGTTGTTGTTTGTAAAATCTTGTTTGCTCCAGCAGTTTTGTAATTATTCTAAATGCTTTTGTGGCATTGTTGAAGTGCGGCCCATATGGCTGTTTTTCTTCTCTGCTTCTCCTCTGTGTCTGTGCCAATAGACTTTGTGTGGAGAGTTGATTTGACGGGATGATGACTCCTCTGAGTCTGTTCAGTACAGAAAGGATGTTGTGTCTACTCTTTGTTCCAGTCTATTTTTCCTCACAGTGGCGAGGTATAAGATAAATGCTGTTCCTTCAAGACAAGCTGTTGCTTTTTCTCATTTTGAGGTTTGTTGAAAACTAATTATCCAATGATAAAGACCAAAATATTTGTTAGAATATATGGATGCAAAATATGGCATGAATCGTGAGTTTATCGTAAGAAAGACTTTCTATAGTAGGTCCTCTCAAGTCAAAATGTCTGTCACTGTTAAAAAGCTTATTGTGCATTCAAGTGTTTCCATCCATCTGTTTTTACCTGCATTATACACATGAAAGCTTGTCGTAAATAAACAACACATTTACATATGGCTCCATAATTACTTAATTGTAACTAAAACGAGACTTAAATGTGCTGTTCTTAATGGGTTATTGTAAAACCAAATGGGTTTAACACTTTTCAAGTAGGCTGAGTAACAAAAACAGGTTTGGGAAATGTATTTCAATCAGTGAGAACATCTCTTTCACAGTATGTATTGTTGTTTTGTATTTATTTAACTGTAGCCTAACAGTATTGTATTTTACAGGTAAAATACTGGCATTTCCTTAAACTAGTCCTATAATTAAAAGGAATGTAATGAAACTTTTGTGTCAACAATGTTAGGATGTTACTAAAATAGGTGACTGGTGTTCTGTTGGGAACAGTTTGACGCCACATAAAACTGCTATGACTCATGAAGTGTTTCCTTGATATTAATGTCCTTTGTGGTTAAACCCTGGTTACTGTATCCACCCTGTGTCTAAAAATCCCAATGTTACTCCACTTTGGAAAAAACAACAATTTGTCACATGAGAATGTGTTCAGTGAAAACCAGAGAAACTATTAGGCTAATATTTTTATTCATTATCATTCTCTGGGTCAGGTCTAACTGTTTTAACTTTTTTTTTTTTATCTTACCATACCAGATAAGGTTTTAATATTATCAGTTGTTGTCTTGCAGAGTAGATGAGAATATCAATACCACTTCCATGTCTCCATTAAATATGGGAACAGGATAAGTACAAAGACTGGAAGAAGTGGGGAAAAAAATGCCTGGCTCTACATAGTAAAACAAAAGCAAAATCACCTATCAGCATCTCTGAATCTAATTAATTGATATCCACGGAGCCCTATCTTCTTCACTGAATACTATTATAAAAATCAATCAATCAAACAAACAAACAAAAAAACAACAGTATTTTGGAAAAACAAATTGTGGTTTTAAAGTTGTTTCATCTGGTTTCCTTGCAACAGCTAGACTGTCCAGACAAAGAATATTTTTACACTTCTGCTTTTGTGTAATATTAACATTATCAAATGAAATCAAGCATAGACGGACCAGAGCTCTGAGGTCTGCAAATCAGTCTTACCTGAATGGGCCTAAATGCAGGCTAAAAACTAAAGGCGATCGATCTTTTGTAGTGGCTGCCCCTAGAACAGTTTACCGATGCATATCCCGTCGTCAGACGGCCAACGCTAAAACTAAAAGCTAACAGCTAACTAGCTAACGCTCAGAAAGAAAACAAGTAATGATAATATTCATGGATAATTTCCCAATATGTTAAACTATACCTTAAGGAAACTTAAAATTCATTATAGGACAGCATTGCATGATGTCCAATAGGACGCAGAAAGTGTCAAATAACAGTTTGTTAGCAGTCTGTTATGATGTTAGCAGGTGTCGTTTTTTTTTGCAACGCCATTTTGACACCTGAAGGCTGAAGACAGGTAAAATAGGCTAATGCTAATGCTAGGGTTAGGCAACAGTGAATATTTTTTTTGTATAAATACACCATTAAAAATATAGTTAAAGTCAAACATACCTAACAAAAAGATAGCAAGTACAATTTTGAGGTAGGCCTACAATGTGTACGTAAAGTATTTCCATTTTATTTAGCTTTACAGCTAACATAGGCTACTTCTAATCCACTAACAAACATCTTGTATTCTTCTTTCTACTCCTCAACGTTTAGCTGCCAGATTTTGTTACTTCTTTAGGTCAAGATTTTACAAAAAAAAAAATACAATTATATATATTTTTAATTAAACATTATAACAGTATATTAATAGTTAAAATGAGCCCTATCTTTACATAATTAAAATTCTGCTTACATAAATGCATCAATGCAAGTTGAATCTGCTTACTTTTGCTTTTCGGGACTTGTTCCACCACTGCTTAAGAGTAAATTGACCTATTAATAAATCGACACCCTGATAAAATAATCACTTAACTCATTTTTTCAAGTTTTGCAGGAAACACAAAAAACTTCACCAAAAGTGTAAAATATGGCATTTATTGAGCATTTCACTCAAAAAGGATGTAACAAAGGATGGTTATTGGCATAGTAATAACACTGTGTGTAAATTATGTAGCCTAACTTAAGAGAAATAAATGACTTAGGCAATTTTTTCAAACACTTTATTTTGAAGGTGTCTACATAAGAGTGACATGAGTGTGTCATAAACATGACATGGGATGTGTCATGAACATTAATGACACTTTGAAGTAACATTAATGCTCATGATACTTGTCATACCATGTTTATGACAGGCTTGTGTAACTTATGTAGACACCTTCAAAATAAAGTGTTGCCATATCTTGCTTAAGTCACAAAGGCGTGTTTAAAAAAATTGCCTAAGTCACATTTTATTTTGACCTAGGCATAATAAATCCGCTTAAGTCACACACTTGACATAGGCTATTATCTTAAAGGGGTAAAATCACATGATCTGATCAACTGAGGATGTAGGCGATTTTACCATAGGTGGCCGGCGTCATGAGGAGATGATTTAGGCAATAAAAACCCAATTTTGACAAAAAATGACGTAGGCGATTATTTTAACAGTGTGACGAAATATAAAACAAACATGTGCAATAAAATCAAAGTAGGCCTACTAACTGAGTTGAGATTTAAACATATTTTTTAAGACTCTGTGTTGACCAGATAAGACAATGCCATGACAGGGGCAGCACCTACGAGGAAAAGGGAGAAAAAAAGGCCGGTGGGAGGGGTACAAAAGTAAATCTGCACCGCCCAGGCAGCACACAAAGTTTGGAAACTCCTGATAGCGTTACATCGCTGAATGCGGCCACATCCTCACCCGTGGATTATAAAGCCTATTTTATCCAAGAAAGCCACTCTAAAAAGTAAGGTTGTTTGTTATTTATAACTTTGTTTCACTTTCGTGTTTCCTCAGGGATCGCTTTTTAACAGTTTGAGGGTAACTGAGCCATGTTCTTCCCTAAGTCTGACCAGTCCGTTTTATTGGCTGTTATGAAGTTATTAGCAGCTGATAAAGATAACCGGCGAAAGTGCTAACAAGCGAGAACAAGGAGATGTGGCCACAAAGACCAGTAGTCGTATGTAATGGATCTTTACTTTTCAAATTACTATTTTGCTTCATTAACTCCATCGTTATTAGTTTAGTCTTAATTAGTGGGCTCAATTGCTTTTATCACCAATCAAACCTATTTTATTTATTTAGAAAGTGCACTTTTACTAGGCTAATTATGTTTCCAGTTAAAGACAGTTTTCTCCTGCAGTAAGAAGTGTAGGGAAATAACGTGACTGTTTTCCTCAAACAGTTTACACAGGCTCTTCCTTTCCCTCTATATGAATCATATAACAAGAGCACTCTCCTCCTTATCTGATCTTGGCATTGTGATATTATTTAAAGAAAGCGATGCCGTAGTGCTTCCTGAAACAGTCGACCAGAAGTTAGTGACCACCAGATAACCCTTGGGTTCAGACCCTCATTGTGCACCAGGAAGGCGGACAGAAATATTGTGGGATTGTGTCAGGAAGGAAAATCCTGTCATCCTACTGAAGGAATTTTAGACATTTAAGCAACATTTCAACCACTATCAGTGTTGAATAGGTGACCAATGGCCTTTGTGCTCTCAATGAAGCTGCATAACACCATCATGTGCTCAAATATCTTATAAGTACACTTTAAATATTCATGTTCAGTCCTCTTCCGTGAAAAAATCTTGGATAATGTGATACATTTGCATAAAATCCTTGTTTTTACATTGTATGCTGACTATGAAAGTGACATAGATGAGATTGTGGGTTGGTCACATTCTTATCAGCCATCATGTCTCCTTTCCTTTGATTTCCGGCTTCTTTTTCTCCTGACCTTTCAACCTTTTTAAAGACTGGAATTGTCTGCTGCTCTGCTGCCACAGTCAGTGCTCCTCTGCTGCTAGACAAGGACACTTCAACCTCTGCCTGAGCATCTTCACACCCCAGAGACTCAGCTTCGACCAACTCATCAAACTCAAACTTAACAGCGATGGAGAGACACGTGGCACGATTTGCCCTTTTTCTGTTTATCACTGTTGCAGCCTCTGGTAAGTGTACCACTTGATATTCAATGTTTTGAGCATGTCAATAAGTAACTTTGTGTTTTGCTATTACGTGCATTTATTAAAAACAGACAACAGACCACAGACTACTGGATTTAGTGGCTTTTGAGCCTCCAGTGCATATTTCTGTCAACCTAAAGTTCAAAAGCAGATATTTATCTTGTCTTGTCCTCTGTTCTGACATGATTTAATTCTGAATAGCTTTATTTGCTCCGTTCAGAAAGCAAGTTAAAATTTTTCCACCATAAATTCAGTCTGTAGAGAGAGGTTATATGCAAAATAGTTGTTGTGAAGTCTTTTGGCTCGAACAATGGTTTATCCTTCCAACAACTCAGAAACTATAAATAAAATACAATATTTTGATGGAGTAGGGAGATAAATATGATGAAAAAAGAGCACAAGTTCAAAACCAATGTAATTCTAAACTCCACTTAGTCATTTTGGGAAGCATATTTTTGTGTCAATCAGGTTTTAATGATAAAGAATATTTAATTTGAAGTCCGTCCAGGCACAAGGTACAAGAAAACATGTGGGGTGCTTATGGATTTTTTGTGATCCTCCGTGTTGGCCCCCTCCAACACTCCCTCCACGGGTTGCCTGTGGCTGCCCATATCAAATTCAAACATGTAATCCCTACAAGGTGGCAAAGGGATCTGAAACCCTCCCTGTGCCCTTAGGCCATAATCCAGCCTCACACTCTTACCGGTGCTCTGCCCTGCTGCTTTGGGGTGTTTGGGTCTCACTTCCCTGCAGCAGCCTGGCATTTGGGGTGGCCACATGGCTTTCAATTCATAAAACGGTGCTAATTTAATAATGTTTTTTGTTTATCATTCTCTTTTCATGCTATTATCATCAGTATAATGTTCCACATCTTCAGATTTGACTTTAAAAATATAAATATCAAAAGTGCATTATCTCAGGCAGTTTTATTTTTTCATTTTCCTTTCCAGGAAGGAGATATCATTGTAAATGTATCAGAGATTAACTATTTCTTTTATGAATCTGGTGGTGAACCTCTACTATCTGAGAGCACTAAATTGTGACAGGGTAAAGTATATATAAAATAGAAACCCTCACACTCATTGTAACAAGTACCTTTTTCTTTTATAGCTGAGTGTATATATGAAATACAATTGCCTTCAGACTTTAAATGCCAGAAAAGAAAGCATAATGCACCATGCTCTTATGTAACAAAGTTTGAACATGAACTGTCAGCAAAACAAGTGAAGCTGTCCAGATTAATTTGCCAATGACTCACTTAAAGGTGAAACAAATACTTCAGTGCCAAATAACCTTTTTTACTCTTTTGTTTCGATAAACATACACCAGAAGAATAAACTGGCATTTCCAACTTGCTTTTTAAAATAAGGCAAATTGGCCCTGGCAAGCATACATCACTGTTAAGATTATGTGCCAGAAAAGCAAGCCTGTTTGCTTAATCTGCCTCCAGTGCTGACCTACTGTATGACAAATCACAATATTGCCACAAGTGCTAAACACCCTCTCAGCAGGGATACTGGTGGCAGGGATACAGAGGTATTTTTTGGCCAACTGGCAGACCTGCTGAGAGTTGACCTCATGGAGCTTCCACCGCAGGGGATCAGTCTCACTGTCTGCCGGTGGAGTCTGCAAGGAGCTGTTTAGCTCAGCCTTAATTGCCTCTGTGACACATAGAACTGAATTCACGATCATTTTATTTCTTTCTTGAATTATTTTTTTTCCCCTCTTCCTCTTATTTCTTTCGGCGACAGCAGCAGCTTTAGGAGAAGACCCAGAGGGAGCTGTGACTCTGTTCTCAGGCAGCAGGGTACTCTGACCCTGTGTACTGAATGTTGAAGCGTTAATCAAAACATTGGTGTGACATGTATGAGCTCTTCCTTCTCCAGCGTTGTTTATTCCTCATTATATTGTCCAGTGTTGTCATATTAATTTGTCATTTTCTCTGACACTGTCTCCTGGGCTTAGTACTGTGTTGTTGTTGAACAAATGAAGCACAAATATCAGGTGTGACTCAGTAAGGCCAAGAGTACTTCATACAAAATCAAATTCGCACATTCCCAGGCTGAGTAAGGTGCTGCACAATAATACAAAAAAATAGCACCTATATATTCACTGGGATTTGAGGTCTGTTTGTTTAATAGCATCCTCGCCAGCTGCAAGTCACTGTGGGAGCACGCTCGATGTGAAAGTTCCTCAAAAGAAGAAGTAAACACAGAAAAAGTAAAAGTAAATCATAAAATAGCCTGCAGCCTGCAACAAATCCCATGATACTCTTGGCCAGTTAAAGGTGATGGGAGAGTGTGTCTTACTCAGGCTCAGATTTACTTTGGCTTTATTGAAACTTTTTATATGTTTAACCCTCAGTCAGCTACTTGTTGTCAGGCTTATTGAATTTTTTTGTCATGTCTCAAGCACGGTTTAAATGTTCAACTGCTGTAGCTCTATAGTTAAAGTAACACTTCTTGGCAATAACTACCGTATATCTATAGATATCCTATATATATGATGGAAACACAACCTTGCCAAGTGACCCAGTAAGGCCAGAGGACAATGTCAAAGTCTCAGACTAGATATACTTACTTCTACTTCATTTCGTGAAACTGGAAACTTGATTCTTCCTTTGAGCACCCTCCGGGCCTGTGTTCTCTTGTCATGCATTTATTTATTTTTTTAACAGATGCTGCATGAAGACTGGCTATTTAATGGGGGAATTGGTGTTGTGCAGTTTATACACTATCACGTCACTTGGCCATTAGGGATGCACAATATATATAGGGCTGCTAAATTACCAGTCGATAACAAAAAGCCAAATTGCTTTTATTGACTTAAGCACTGCATCTACACATTCCGGTACAGTAGGCATTAAAACTGTATTAAATATATGTTTGTAAAATTCTTTTCATATACTATACTGGATAAAGTAAATTAAAATTTAAAGAATCAGAACTGGCATGGTCAGAACATTTTAAATCATCCATCTTTGCTCACTACATCTGAGCCTTTCTTACATTCAGGTGTGCATATACTACAGGATACGAAGTTCTTAAAAAAAAAATATATATATATATATATATGAAATGATCATATATATCTTATCAGTATTGTCAGCAGGTAATTATTGATTGTCGGTTTTAGCTAAAAAACCAACATATTATGCATCCCTATTGGAAATAGTTTGTCATTGATATAATACTTTCATGTCTACAGACATAACTTAAAAATATTCTCAATGTTGGATATTTTTAAGTTATTATAATACCAGCTAGTGGGAATATTGCAGCCCAGAAAAACTTCAATATAATCTGACCAATTTTGCAAAACTAAAGACTCTAGTTGATGGAAATTGCTGGATGGTTCACAGGCTTCTACAGCAATATCCAAGCAAAACTGTAGTTAAGTGTTTCAGCTCACCAGATTCAACTTAATGAGTTCCAACACTCCAACACTAATGCTCTCTCTGCCTATCTAAAACCATAGGCAAAAGAACCCAGGCACAACTCTTAATTTTACAGTGGAATTTGACATGGCATCCTGTTTTCATCAGCTCTGGATTATTTATAAAATCACCCATTGTCTATCTCTTTGAAAACCAGCGAATTTCCTCCTTGCTTTTACCTTACGCCTTGATTATTAAAATTCCCTATATGCTGGGATCAGTCAGGCCTTCCTTTCTTGTCAGCAGCTCATCCATAATCTCTGGACAGGCTTCTGTCAGGCTCCAATAACGCAGACAACATCACACTGGTCTTAGTTTCACTACACTGCCTCCCTGTGAGGTTAATTGTGTTTAAAATTTAGCTGTTTGTTTTGAAGGCCTTACATGGTCCAGCCTACGGGTTTATCTCTGAGCGCCTGTGGTGCCACGACTCGTCTAAATCCATTTAGTCATTTAACTGGGGTATTTGTTTGTGCCAAAATCATACAGGCGGTGATGCCTTTGCAATAGTGGAATTAATTCTCCCTCATTGTTTGGTCAGCCAAGTCCTTCATTTTTAATAAAACATGCTAAAGACTTACCTTTTCTCCAAGGCTTCTAACTGTCTGTTTTCATCTTTTGTTTTGACAATACACTTTTTGTTAATATTGTTTATTTCAGACTGTTTGTGCACTCCTACGAGGCAGCTGCAACATTTTCCAGCAACTGTGTTATTGAAATGCATTTGATTAATGTATTTAATTTGTCGCCTTTGCTTATAGATATAATAACATATGCCTTGGACAGGGTAATGTACATCATTCCAAATACATTTTAACACACCTTGTAGAGGCTTATTGTGTCCATTTAGTATTCCAAGGGACAGATTAAAAAGAATTGTTAAAATCACAATAGAGGAGGCTGAAATTTTCCGACTTTTAGTTTTATGGCTATGGTTCAAGCAAACTTTGACAGAAATGCAGACATTTCCCATAATACAACTCAACAGTATATTTTGTCAGATCCTCTCTGCCTGATAAATACACATTTTACAAACCCTCTCAGTTCGTAACAAAGGCTTTCTGGTATACATTTGTTGTCTCTAAATCCAGGCTGAGAATCACATTGACAAGTTCAGAGTCACAGAAGCCATTTTAGCCATATATATATATATATATATATATATATATATATATATAGTACTCTGCATGATGACTAAACTGATCTTCATGTGTGTCCCTTTAAGGCTTTTTAATCCTACATTTTGAACATGTACTGATATGTATTTTTCCAGGCATTGATTGGCCTTTAAAGGGCATAACAAAAAGGGACTTGGAAGTCGTCCTTACTGCTTATTACATCAGAATTAACTGTTTCGACCTCCTAAGGATAAGATTTTCAATTTTTCTTTTCAGTACCACTTTATATTTGCAAGCACAGAAACAGCTACCACTTGAGCTGGCTAGCAGTCGGACACTTAAACAATTATCTATGCGTCTGACTGAAGTCTTTGTACTTAGTGATTTTATCCACTGTGTGCCCGGCGTTTCCTGCCTGGGAAGCAGTGTTGAATATGCCCCTTTCTGCAACAACTTTCCCAGTGGGAGCCAGGCATCATGATGTTAACTGCCAGACCTCCTGCTGCCTTTCTGCCTACCCCAGAGTCTCCCTCCACGGGCTGAAGGAATAGCACAAAAGTGATTAGCGAGCTGCTGGAGATGGGGGGAGGGCCATCTGAAAATGAATCATAAAGAGGGAAAGGGAGCGAGACAGACAGACAGACAAACAGAGATAACAGAATTCATAAAGACTGATTCATGGAGACAGTGAGGGAGTGGGGGGGTCAAATTTATGTGACTGTCAAAGAGCAGATAAGTGGTTCAGAGGGAAGATGTGGGAAAAGAGAAGTAAATAGGGGATTTAAAAGACACTGATAGGGAAAAAGGACAAGACAGTGATCAAGACGGGAAGATATGGAGACCCAGTTAAATGATGAGTTAAGAAAAGAGAAAATGAAAAGAGTATGAGTAATTAAACAAAAGATAAAGAAAAATACACCATAAATGAAACAGAAATGCGCTGTCAGGGGTTTAAAAATGGGTTTCTCGGAAGGTGTGCGGTAGTATTATAAGCTGGAAGTAACAAAAAAGGAAAAAGAAAACGTCATGTTAGAAATGGCGTTGAGAGTCAAAACAGTCTACTTCCCCTGTTTTACTGTAGTGAGCCAGCTCTGCCTGCAGTCAGACTGGGTGGCAGGGAGACGCGACCACTTGTCGCTGCCTCAGACCGATTTCAATCTCCTTCAATGTTATGCCCCTCCCAAATAACAATCCATTTCTGACTGCCTTGCTTTTCCTCTGTTTGAAAACAGAATGCAGTGTGAGAGAGCCTCACTAACGCCATGTTCCTCTATTCTGTTTGTTCCCACATGATTTTCACCAGCTAACACTCGACTGTTTATCAAGATGGGTCTAGCATGCAGTGTGGCATATAAATAAAGATATTTGTGCGATCCTAAATGGAAAAACAAATACAATCGAATGGCATGTAATGGAAGTCTGACTTCACTTTTGAAAGATGATAAGCATGATAAGGCTATGTTTGATATTTTCTTGTTATTTTAAATTAGGAAATGCATGATGGGATGCATATATATATATATATATATATATATATATATATATATATATATATATATATAGTACTGATAAATCAGCCAGTAATGGTAATTAATGTATTATTCCAATTATAACCAATACAGGTACATTTCAATAAATTACAATATCATAGAAAGTTTATTTATGTCAGTAAATCAATTAATAAAGTCAAAATAACACATTATATAGATCTGTTACACACAGAATGAAACATTTCATGTCTTACTTTAAATTTATTGTGTGAAGTATTTTGTACTACACTATGAATAATTAAGGACTGTTTGACAAGTTAGAACTGTTTGTTGTGTTTAACAATAGTGATGTCAGTTAGACTTTGTTAGGTCAGAGCTATGGAATATAAATCATCCATCTTTGCTCACTACATCTGAGCCCTTCTTAATTGAGGTGTTCAGAAACTAGGTTATCTGGGCATGATGACCAATAATTTCAAAAAGACATTGTACTGGTTTCAGCCGTGATAAGCGTTTTTAGAATCAGTTGGGGGGGGGGGGGGGGGGGGGGATAGAATAGAAATAGAAATAAATCTGGGAGTTTATCAGTATTTGTTTTGGATTGTAGAAAAGGGTAAAAATCAGATAAAAATGATTAATCCTGCAATCTCTACTTTCAGTATTATTTCTAATATTGCTCTGAAGGACCCTGGCTGAAATACAGCACACTCAGCAGCTCTTTTCTTTTATCTCTCCATTTTTCTTTTCCTTTACTATTAACAGACACATATTTTAGGCTGTTCTTGCCATGAGAGGACTCTGTGGTTTCTGTAAATTGTTTTAATCAGTGTCCTCATGCAGAAAACACAAAAAGAAAATGTTTTGAAGAGGAAATAGCTGCAAACAATAACCCTATTATATTGTATATAATGCATGGTCTTTCCTCTATGTTACATAACTGGGTTCCTGTTATTTCTAATGGCACTCCAGCATTGCTTTAATAGTCTAACTCTAAATTATTTAAGTACAGAAATAGATTAGTATGTATGAAGAGGTAAGAAATCTATAATGCTCATCATTATACATCATTATGACTTTTTGCTGTAACTTGGCAGAATTTCTACTGAACATCATCATTGTGTGAGTACAAGGTCTTGCGCCCTCCAGCCCGATACTTTTCATTATGCAGTTGCATGAGCACTGAATGGCTCATTAGTAGTGGGCGAGATAAACGCCTCGTCAGCATGGCGACCACTTCTGCTCATATCAACATGCCCGCTGTCTGCTCAGATAAGGCATGGCATTATGTACTCTTATCTCCAGGTCTGTCTACCCGTGGTCAACCCTGGGGTCTGCACAAACACAGGAAATGTACCTGGACAGAACTTGGAGGGAAAACTCATGATGGGTCAGCTGAGACCTATGACTTAAAGTCAGAGGTGCTCAAAGTAGGGAGGGTTTCCGATCTCTCATTTCACAAAAACCTTATCCACCGGTGACTTTAATTAATGAGGGTCCTATTATGCTGGGCAGAATCAGTCCCTTAATCTGTCTCTGGCAGAATAGCTATGAACAAATTGTTCTCAGCTAAAATGTCAGCTTGAATGCTTCATATTGAAGAGCTTTTGCTTTGAACTTTTCTCTTGGCCTAAAGGAAATTCCAGCAAATCCCAAAATAGCATTTTAGAGAATGTTAATGCAATTTTGTTGTACGAACTACTTAGCATTTTTTCCTGAAGAAAAAAAAAGTGTTTCTGTATAGACATACCGTGATTTCTAAAGTGCTTAGTGCTGTGCAGTGTGCAGTCTAGTGTTGTATAAAGGCAGAACCTCTTGATTCAAGCACTGGGTGGGTTGTTTTCCTGTTGATTCAGGTGCCACACCGGTCAGTCTGTATTTAGAGAGCTGAACTCTCTCTGATGTCTGACTGTGCGTGTGCGTGTGAATTTGTTTGATGTGGATCCTTTCTGGATTTGGACACTATATACTTTTCAGTTGCTCGTATTTCTGTGATACTAGAAAGCTGAATGTGTGACTCAAAAAAAAAGAAGCCTTGAGACATCTGACAGATTATTTTAATCTGCTCATATACTGTAACTACAACAAATCCAGCAGTCATACTCAGGATACTTAATAATCTTCTCACTGTGGCTGGAGGGAATAAAGTTACACTTGTCAAACAACTCTCGCTGGTCCAGACACTTCCATTAGTTAAACAGTGAAAATGAAATCATAAACTTGAAGCTGTCTCTTATCTGTCTAAGAGATAATTCAAAACCTTTATGTTCTTAGAGGCCCTGTAGGGTTTTGGGGACCACATAAATTCAGAGATATTTTTATGCATACAATTGCTGTCTTTTAACTACAGAGAATTACAATACAGTTTTGTGTTACTCAACTGATCACAATAGAAAAATAGGCTTATTTTTAATTATGTCAAAAAAACTTCAATATTTGGTTGTTGTCTGGTGTGGAATTATTAAAAGAGCTGTCAATCAATTTAGTGAGCCTCTCTGATCCGGTATACTGCACTTTAAAGGTTCTTTATGTTTTGTTTGCACTTGGATCATGGATTGTACTTTTGACTTCTCACTTTAATTATGTTTAATAAATAACTGAGCCTCCATTACTATGCCACCCTCGTATCGGAAAGCATTAATATTTACTGGCAAAAATCTGTCAAGAAAAACGAGCTAATCTCTGTTGGTTCTCCGCGAAGCATATGTTGTGCAAAGCTACATCAATCTTGAATGATTGGGAGCAACCACTGTGCAATGAATCTCTAAAGCTTCAATCTGCTTTGGTTGCACGCAGTTAGCATGAAACTTGCTAAATTAGTCTGTCTATCCACCAATTAACACTCAGATGATTAATTGTGTTTTGCTAGTGCTCCTTCAGTGTACTGGGGGGAAAAACTAACCATAGAAGTGAATGGAAAAGACGTACCGTACCCAGAAACTGATGGTGTCTGGGATATAACAGATCACCTGAGAGTATATATATGAGCATCAACATAATGATGGCATATTTTTCATCCCTGCAGCTGCTGCTTGCTTCCAAAGAAGCACATTCCATACAATCTGATTTATCTGCATCAAAGAATATGGAATGGCTAATTACTAGCAGTAGACAGGGCATAAAGTGAGTGGGTGAACAACGGAGGAAGTGAGCCATAGACCTTCCATACGCCACTGTTGGACTTGTTGTTCCGCTGGCTTCCGACAACGATGAGACGACGGACGAATGGCTCCCAGAGGTGTAAACAGAGCTAGTGTGAAGACAGGCTGTCTCCAGACCCGCTATCACATCCTCAGTTCCTCTCCAGCAAACATTCGACGCAGAAACTTGGCACACATGAAAAGTCTTAAGCCATTAAACCGACTAGACTAATCAGCAACATTTTTGGATAGAATTTCAGGACTTAGGAGTGGGAGGTGAGATGGTCAGGAAGCTTGTGTGTTGTCCGGAGTGTGTAGTATGCAGGGGTGAGAGGCCAGGGGACAGTGCAGGCCCCTGCAGAGCACTGATAAGGGCTTGTTTACCTTCCTGTGGATGGTCAGGCCTCAATCTGCAGTTGAGGAAACGCGGGGACAATAGGTGTGTGTATATGTGTGTGTGTGTGTGTGTGTGTGTGTGTGGAGTTGAGTGAGAGGCTTGAGCCAGCCTTGAAGCTCCCCTTTCCCTCTCCAACTAACTCTGATAGGACCGCTGACCCCTCCCTCCCCCTTCCCCATCATGACTCCGTCGCCCGACCCTGGACACAAACAGTTTACTCTACCCCAAGGGACCAAGGGAGACAGTTGGTCTTGACGCTGTCTGCTGTCAAGGTTTCCCCTCTAGTTTTTTTCCACTCTTATCCTTTCAAATGCAGCCATGCACTGTAGCTTCAAGTTCTACAAGTCTTCCTTTCGCATCTAAACTCTAGGCAAGTAGCTGATGCTCTTTTCCGCAGTGACTTACAATGAGGGAATGCATGAAAGACAGGGCATGAAATCAAGTCTCCCTGCCTGCTCGCCTGAGGTGAGTGAAAAGGCAGCTTGTTATTGGGCCGCGGGTACTCAATCCCTTGAATCTAAATCAACATTTAGTTAAGGTGTGATAGAAATTTTAAATTCAAGGCCGCGCAACTGCCTGTCAGTACTCTGGAATGTCAGCACAGCACAGATCCTCAAAGTTGAGGCAACAGTGTTACAGACAGACAAGCTGATCTTTAATTTACTGGCAGAAGTAGCCAGCTAACAGAAACAGCACTGGCAGTAGCACTAACAACAAACCTTGTTCACCATTTCCACCCAGTCCACTATTTTTCAAAAAAACCCTGTTAAAAACGCAACCTCAGCAAATCAGAACAAACAGTCTCAGCAAAAACATGTTTGTTCAGCATTTGTCTCAATCCATCAAATCCCATTTCTTAGTATTTAGATTTAAGAAGCTTAATGAAGGAATTGATTTTTTTCCAAGAAGTGACTTCATGTTGGCAGGTTTCCAATCTCCCCTGTGGTTATTACTGCTGTTATCATAGTTCTGTAATTTTTAAATTTAGTTGAGGTCATTTTTATTATTGCTGACCAATGACATGCTGACACTCTAGAATATGTTCAAAACAAGAAGAGATAACCAGATAGTCAGTCAGATAGAGAGTAACAGTGAGAAATGTTGGCGTCAACATACTTCTGCTTTTTCTGCAGTTATGGACAGTCAGGAGCCACCATGTGCCATTTCCAGGACATTTATTTGTGTCGTATTTTGTCCTATATAAGTTGCTTTTATGGTGAATTATTTCCTATGTAAATAACTTCATCTCCTTGCTTAAGGCGTTCTGTCATCACTGCACTCTCAGCCACTCTAGGTTTTCTTCTTGCAGCTCTCCACTCTTTCTCCACTTACAGTAAGAGAAAACTCATGGGTTGAAACATATTCATTTCTTCTTATCACCATAATGTTAACATAGAGTGTAACAATGTAGTGAATGCTACCCTAAAGTTGGATTATGGGCTGTTAGCATAATGTAATGCTTGTGGGCTGGAGCCGTGAGTGCACTGCTCACATACGCTACGATGCCTCTTTGGCCTTGCTAATGCCTCAATGAGCACCCAAATTGTGAAAACTTATTTCCTGGAGCATTTGTAACAGTATAATGTCATTTGGTCAACCCAATTTTGAAATATATGTTCTTTTGTTGCATTCACAAATGCTACTTAACATTTATAGTAAATTATCTAATGATTGGACAGCCAGTGAGTCGTTGTGTTTCACCATTGTTAAGTGTTTTAGAGAAGCTTTGCATAAGTGGTGTAAGTGCTGCCATTAGCATGTCATAACAGTTACTGTCAGGGACTTAAAGCATTTGTGTTTCAACACTTTTGAGAAAAAGCAGAAGAAGAAGAAGGATAAATAATGTTTATGGCTACTTTGATGTCTTATAATGATAAATGATCTCAAAGTCTCCAGTAACACCCAAGCAGAGCCACTGGCCTCAGTTCAGCTGTGGTGAGCTCTATAATTATGTGGACAGTGAAACTTAATTTAGAAGGTTCAGGTTGGCGTCCTGAATTAATTACCTTTTTACAGAGTGTTTTCATTTAAATCAAGACAATGGAGAACACTGTGATGCACATGTGGACAGTCCTTTATTGGAATGTTGTTGGTTTGGCTAGCTGTAGTCTATAAATCTTTAAGTTAGCTCTTTCCAAGAAACTGTGGGAATGACAAATAATACAATAACAATAAAATGTCATGTTATCTTTCAGCCTCAACTTGTCTCTCATCTGGACTGTACTTTATCTGTCTCAGCTCGACTGTAAGCTCTACTGCTTCTGTAAGCAATGCAGCATTAAAGCAAGGTGGAATTAATGAGCTAACTAGCTAATTATCAGACCATGAGCCAGTTAGCTAGCTTGCTAATTCCACCTTGCTTTAATGCTGAGATTGTTAGAAAATGAGCTGAACAAAGTTGTTGTTCATCTGGGGAAAGCAATGTGGATGTGTGGAAGCATAAAGTTAGTTAAATTTAGTTAGTTAATTAAGTTAAATTTAGTTAAATTAGACTCATTAAGTGGTTGGCTAATGCTTTGTACTACTGCACTGCTCGTTTGGTTGTTACTGTAAAACATCTCCCTTTGTGAGTGATCGACTTGCTGCAAGTTAATTTATATGGACATTTATGCAGAAGTTAGTCTACTACAATTGCAATGGTACACATAAAAATGGCCACCACTCTGATATCCTGCTCGGTTGATTTGAATGCAGTGTCTGCTTCAGTCTCATTCTATTTCTATGATTATAACAGATATTCATGAAGCACAAGTTAACTTTCATGACATACCTACAGCTAAAGCTGACAGATTAAAATTAAAGATAAAGTACAAGTGAAAACTGACACATACAGCAACCTGCTGCAACGCACCTATAGGCTGATAGAAACAGGACAGAGTTAATGTCAAGCTGATACAGAGATGCCCTAACATGGTCACATGCTCTTGTCTTAATGGTACTATGCACAATTGAACATATGGAAAACGGATGTCTGTGATTTGGTGAACTAGTCTCCTATCTCATTTTTCTGGAATGCCCTGGAGGTTAGGAAATGAAAAGCAGATAGATACTGGACATGTGAAGTTAGCAGGAGTTTTTATTCTCCTTGTTAGTTGTGGCTCCAGGTTGCCGCAGACATCCAAGATAATGCTGAGGGCAATTTAAAGTGCATCATATTGTAGGTTTTTTAGTGCTCCTGGATATTGGCTCAGTCCACCAGAATGTGCTTTCTCCAAAAACCGCTGCACTAACAGCATATTGAGCACCATTGATTTTGGCTGCACACTCGTTGGTCTTAACTTTATAAGCATTCAATCAGTTTTCTAGACTATGTTAAACATGTTTCCAGTTCAATAAAAGTGCCTATTAAGTCTTTTAATTTGGCCATATAGTGTTGTTAATATGGTAACTGGCAGTCGTCTTTTCAGGCTTACAAATTAATTGATACCTTAAATGGAATTTGGATTAGGGAGTAAAGCAAATTTAAGATCAAATCTGATTATAAGCCATTTTCATGAATTGAGCCCATTTTCTGTCGTCCCTAATGTTCCCTAATGTTTACTACTCACATCCCCTCTCATACCTAAGATCTAAATGGAAATCATCAACATCCATAAACATGTCTTCTCATGGAATGGGAAATGGAGGGGACTGATATAAGTAGATGAAGAGGACAGGGAATGGAATGGTTCTTCTATACCTCATTTACCAGCAAACCGCTTAGCGAGGCCATTGGCATTTCCGGGGTCAAGAGGGCAAAATGAATGTTCTTTATATCCTATGGTGACTCGTAAAAAGGAGGCCAGTGACACGTGCATGTATGCACACACGCACACGCATGCACAGTGTCTTGCGCAGTCAATGTGATTTATACCAAGACCTCCCGGGCGACAGTCATGGGCCGTTGAGTCTGTCACAGCAGAACACGAGAGAAATAACTTTATGGATGTGGATATTGAGCAACAGACATTAACACAGAGGGCCAGAATAACAGGAAACCAGCCTTGACCTCTGGGGTGAGGGAGGGAAAAAGAGATGGCAAGGGAGCATGGATGGCTCTCCATCTTGATTTGCTCGAAAAGCTGCAGCTCAAAGCTGAGCAGACTAAGAAACAGAATAGTTTTTCCAGGAATGATACACCCCCTCTAATTCCCTGATTAGTACCAAATGTGTCCTTGATCATAAAATACTACTTAAGAGCAATGTTTTGATGCATTACTCCCCCTAGAAAAAATAAGATTTTAATGAAATACAAACAAAGGATGTATCATTTACAAAAGTTTCAACAATGAGACACATCTCTGATATTGTTTGTGACAAGCTAATCTTAGGAATTACATAACTGTGATCAAATTAAAGTAATATCTCATCAGCAGCTCTTTTTTCATCAGTGATATTTTGTCAGTGATATTCTAAATGAATGAATGAATTGAGTCCATAATTCCAAACCAATTTCATTGTAGGGACAACAAAAACAGGAGAAAGACCTGATTATGTAACATGTTCTAGCTCCCTTTTTTTCTTGCTGTTTTTCACTGCATGTATAACTCTGTTCTCTTTTATCTCTATCTCTGTCCATTCTCCTCCATGGCTAGTGATGACTTTGCCTCAACCAAGGTCTTTGATTACAGCTGTTTCTAAATAAGGCACATCCTGTTGACCTTCCAAACTTTGCAATTTCCTTTTAACCCCTTCCTCTCAAATCCTCTTTCATTCTCATCTCACTTGTTTTAATCCACATCTCCTCTCTGAGGGATTGCGGCCTGCTGGGTAAACAGACCAAATACATCATAAAAGTTAGTGGAGCGGCACGTCATGCAGCATTTGCTCACTAAATTAGTTGTTTCTGTTATGATATCAGTCTTGCTCGCTTATATGCTTCAGCACCAGCTGTTTTGGGGGTGATTGAGGCATGCATGGTGGAGGCTTAGGCGTATATTGCTTATATTCATCTTACTGTAGATATGCTTATCTAATGCTTAGGCGCGAGACAGAGTAGTTCTGACTGATCCCATGAGAGCCCATTCCATCGTGAAGGTGGTTGGTTTTAACGCTTTGCCCTGAGAAGTAAATCCAGATTAGAGCATATAGCTGTTTTTTTTCATATGAACTCCGGAGAATCACGTCCGGACATTGTCTGGAGTTGCCCTTTCACACGTTACCAACAACAGGAGATTGTCCATGACGTTTTGTCACCTACTGGAAATACTCCGTTTGGTTTAGTTGAGGGGTGGCACGTGGATAGAGCAGGAAATCGGAGTGTTTTGTATTCCGTTTCTTGAATTAGTTTGTTCCCAAATCATGTTGTCTGTCCAGTTAGATATTTTAGTTGCCGTCTTTGTGTAAACGACCCTTCTTATTTACCTATGGATGTTAATTTTCTTATGGTTTTGCACGAGTGGCAATGTATTTGAATTCCCTGGCTCTATTCACACATGGGCTCAATAAAAGATTACAGCGACTTTGCATTAGGGAGCTGGCAGGGTAAAGTCTATTTAATGTACAGTCAAACTGATTCAGTCATTTGCATTTTCACATACAGCTGCTCCAGGTTATATCTAGATAAGTTCAGGGTTGCAGTGCATGTGTGAAAGGGACTCAAGTCAGGTAATCAGGTATGGTGGTTGCCACTAAGGCTGCAATGCCGCAGAACTCCTATGATGCCCCAGTCAGACCCTTTCATCTTTAATCAGCAAAAGATGGTAGCCAGGAAAGAGATCTCTGATTGAGTTGGAAAAGACATCTGACCCTCTCCACTGTGTTCTCCACTGTTCCTCTTGAGGAAAGAGGAAGTTTGCTGGAGAATATTTTGTCCCTGCCAACTACACAGGTTAGAGTAAGATGATTAGTTGAATCAAACACAATAGAACACACACACATAGCCCAGGTCAAACACCAGGCATTTATACCCAACCACCTCCATGACCGCACGGCATCGGCTCGATTAATTTAGCCTCCAGAGACACGGATCCCCAGGTTAAACAGCAGGCTCATAGCAGAGAGCAGAGTGAGCGGGCTTGATGGATGACTGCAGCCCGGTATCCTGACACGTCTGATAAACGTGAACCGGCAGATTCGTTTTTAAACAATGTAGTCCTACACTTACATTTAACATCCATACTCTGAGACCAGGGAAAAGCTTTCAGAATGACTAATAACAAATTTAGCCTCTTTCAGACAAGGAATCTGTACGATGCTGGATTAATCCATCTTTTAAATAATAGTCATTCGCATGATGTTCATGTCCAAATATGACAGGATTGTTGTTGGATAGAGCTGTAATCTTGCAATGCTTGCTATTTGACACACAAGACTAGATAATGCGGGAATTTGGGTATTAATGTTGGAGTCAAGAGATTATTTAGTGGAGCTCGATTACATGCTGCTGACACTGCTTAACCATTTCTACTTGATTTCTTTCAGCCTCAAGTCAGACATGTGATCCAACGGTGGTTAATGACAACCCTTGGGTGTACGTGATCGAGATGCTAATTGGCTGTTGGACCAGCTTCATCGGAGAGGACAAGGCAGAGGTCCACATCCTTAACCTGAACTTTGCCGCGGTGAGCATGTCAAGGTTATACAAATTAGATCCAGAGGAACTAGTGCTAATTATGCAAATTTAAAGAAGTGAAAAATCTGCTTGACAGTGAGTAAAATGCTAAATGCAATGCTAGTAAAATATTAACATTAATATGCAGAAATGCTCTTAACTTGCATATTAGCAGTTTAATTTAGCAGGCAAATGAAACTTGCTCAGTAAACCAGCTGACAGTTGCAAAGCTGAATTCCAAAGAAAGTTAAAATGCAACACTATAGCTACACTATCTATCAATCTGACAACACTGCTTACTTGTCATTGAAATCCAATACTGTGGCCTGTCATGGGTATGTTATCATCTGCTAATTAATCATGCTTTTCTGTGGACAGAACAATGTCCTAAGTCAACTTATACCTGAAAGGATGTGTCAGTCCATGCCTTGCATGCATGCTCACCTTGTATGCATTTTTCACTTTTCAAATAAAAAAAGGTCACTCATTGTTACAAACACAGGTTGAATTCCCAGCGGTGAAAATATAGATGAAAATAATAGAATTAATGATGGCTGAATTCCATTGAGCTACCTCGGTGTCAGGGTCGTATTGTGCATGCTGGCTCACTGTCACACTGTCATAACTTTCTGTCTGGGACCATTGAGCAGAGCTCAGTGTTGTTAGTTAGACCTGTGCTTTTCCTATTATGACAAGTCAAATTGTCTGCTGTGGAAAAGGCATATAAGAGCTGCTATGCTAAAACAACATGTATGACCTGGCAGAGATTGACTGATAGCTCCCCTCTGTATATACTGAGGCTAATTGCAAACAAGGAGCTGCTGAATAGGCAGTTGAGTGGGTTGTGTGATGAGCTGAGGCAGGAAACTCAACACTGATGGCTGGCAGGCAGGAGAAAAATGGCAGATTTAGAATGACCTAATGAGAGGTTAGTGTGAACCATACAAATCATACATTTAAAGGAGACTCTCCAATTTAAAACACCAACATCTGTTTGCAAGACTTAGGATGTAATAATGTATATGCTCAAAATAAAATAAAACAATCTAGGTGTATGGAGTTAGAAATACATGGGTTTCCTAAGGCTGTAGTCAACCAAAAGAAACCTTGGTTGACTGAATTTAAACCAACTCTTTAATTGATTTGACGATGGGGTAAAAATACCCGTAGTTATTTCTAGATTAACTAAACCAGCCACGCTGCATTGAACACACTCTACCTTTGCACCTTGCGTGTCCACCAAATATTTTTTTCAGGAGGTCAGCATACTTTTGTAATCCTTTACAATGGGAGCGATACACATTGACACTATGCAACAAACCACCTTGCACCTTGAAGAGGCACTACGTCTGTTCTGTGCTATTCACATGCTTCAGCCTTCCCTTCATCCAGAACAAGGGCCACTTCTGTGGATATTCTGTATCACAGCAACTAGTTCAGCTGTGTCTCTGAAAAAGGGTGGAAGAACACTCCTCCAAAGCAGCTTTGGTGGACACACAGCTTTATGAAACCCACCAACCAGAAGGTGTCAGCCCTGGGTTTACCAGACTTATGTAGCTTGTTTCTCATCTCTGCTTGAAGCTAGCATCTCAACACTATGTTAGCTGCTACGACAACACACTCAAATTCCCATATAAACTTTCCATAAAGGTTTTGACAGGCAAGAAGAATGTGCAACGATATCGCTGGTTCTGCTGAATTATTTCGATCCATTTCTAAAAACTGTATATCTAGAGTGAGAAGTGCTATGCTAAATCTTTGGTCTTTTAGCTTTATTTTGGTTAATATTGTTGTTGTAAATGTAATATTGCTGCTGTGCAAACTCTAACCTTAACCAAGCAACACAAAAATGTTCTTCCCACACTATGAAATGTAAACACACTCATTCCATGTCAAACTTTTATCAGTCAAGTAACTAGCTAACCCTTAACAGATGCCAGACATTACAGAAGGATAGGGTTTCGCAACGTGCCACTTTTTTTTCACTGCAGACTTCTATGACAACCCACCTCTGTGAGTTTGACTGCATGTTCAAAGAATTCCCTTTTGAGTTAAACAAACACACACCATAATTGTAAACAGTGTCTTATGTCATTTTGATTGTAAAACTTTTAGCTTTAGGGAATGACATCAGAAAGAAACTGCAGAAAACTTTTAATCTATATGTTTTTATTGCTGCGCCAGAGTCCATTTTTCACTGTCCAACATTGTCGGTCAGCTCACATTAGTCATTTCTTTATCAGTGCACCCTGTTTGCTTGCTTCTCCTGTTTATTCTCACTTAGAGTTCTTTATGTAGTACTTTCACATAACTTGTGTTAAACAACTGCTGTTTATTTATTGTCTCTTTTTATTTTCCACTCTGTTGGTTGGCCATTCTCTCTCATTTGGTAGTGATTATGAGGAGGGAAGCAGATGTGCTATGTGCAGTCTAGCTAAGACACCATCACAGGATGGTGCAATACAATGCCTGTCTGAATCCATCACCTCTATAAAATTCATAAAAGCATGCAAGGTCTTTTCCTTCAGTTGCTTAGGAAGGCTACAGAGAATCCTGTAATACTTTCTCTCTTAAGGAAAACCTTCACCAGTAAGATAAGCTGATTTATACAGTATGAGTGTTTTTCTTTAAGAATTAATTCTTTTGGGTACGACATTTGTGGATAATAAAGTTTAGTTTTTATGTTACGCAGAGACACATTAAACCTTAGAGACCCACATAGATCCATTTTTGTCTTTTTAGAAGGGGGGGCTTTAGGGGTAGATGGACCATAGTGGTGTAAATCACCTGAAAGTTGGGAGCTCAGCAGTGTATCAAGTTTTTCTCGCGATATCTGAAATAAACATTGTATTTTGGTCAGGTGCCTATTTAAATGTGGAAAGTTTAAAGTGTATAAGGGCTTATAACATTATGATTGAAGTCTACGGTGGCCGTTCCCATGACCAATTACATGTCATAAATTGATGCATCAATTTTTGTGTTGACACCACGCAAAGATTTTTTACCATTTTGGCCTCTCAAGAAATGATTAAAATGATCAAGAATTCCTCCAAAATACCCCATTAAAACACCAAAACCTTGAGGAATGCCATAAAAAAATCCATGATGTGATTTGGTATCAAAAACTTTTGACATTTCTGCAACAACTTCTAGCAACTTCGAGCACTTCTGTTCTGGAAATTGACACATAATGAACATCTTTAAACTGAGCCCCTTTTAGCCAGGTAATGTTGGCTAGGATTGTATGGAGTTAGATTTGTGCCAAAATGTTCAAACACCACTTTTTCAAATTTCAAACAAAAAAATATTAATCAAAATAACAAATACAAAATTTAAACAACTAGCTGCTGGTTTTGCATTTGGGAGCTTGATGTACATAGCAACAGTAACTAAGGGGGCGGAGCTTTTGAGTACGGTCAATTAGCTCTCTAACGTTACATATCCACTATAGAGCCGAGTCTTACTTTTGCATTAACACAACAAAACAGCAAAAGGTCAAGACAATAAACACGTTCAATACTTACACTTTTATGAGTTGCGTCTCCAAATTACCGCTCCCTTCATCACCAGATATACTCCACAGTCCGCTCCTAAACAAGCAGAGAGAGGTTTGTTTTAACTTCCGGGGCAGTTGCAGCTCAGCTCAGCTGTCAGTAAAACGCATTAGCCAATAGGAATGCACCCAGAGAAACCCGCCCACACGTGAAATTTGTGCCAGAACCGCAAGCAAAAAGGCTAGCATCGCAAACACAAAGACAGAATCGCAAAAGCAAAACCAGAATCGCAAATGCAAAACCAGCAGCAAACAACCAAAAAAACGGTTATTAAAAGACTTAAAGACAGATTTCTTTTGCATTTACACAAATAATTTGATTGCAAGTTTTGATTTTTGTCTTTGACTTTATTTTTTTTATTTAAATTTTGTATTTGATATTTTTTGTTTGATTTTGAAGAAGTGTTGTTTGAACATTGTGGCACAAATCTAACTCCATATGATTGTCTGTGTTCCTGTGGGTCTCGGAAGGTTAACATAAGCAATGAAGCTGGTTAGCATGCCCAGGACTGTAATAGATATGTTTCTTTACTTAATTTTGTTGTAACATTGTGCAAGCAGATGATAGTATTTGCCTCAAAGACTGGGCTATTGGCATAGATGTTGCTGAACTCTTTTGCCAAGTCTTTAGTCTTATTTAATGGACTGCAGTATTACAGCATATTTAATGGACTGGAAATCAGAAGAAAAAAACAGTTTGATGACAAAACAGATTTAAAGCATATTAGGAGAAAAAAATGCTTATCTCAGTCATCTTGTTAGGCCTGGAGAGTAAAACCAGACACATTAGCTTGTATGGGAGAATATGAAAAGACACACTTCATTGCAAAACATGTTGGACAAATTATGGTGAAGTTGTCTTGCAAAATAGTATAAATTGGTGTGTGGGAGTTCACAAAAGGAATTTGGCTCTTGGTGTGAGTGATGCAATGGACATTATACAGAGCTTGCATATCCTGCTCTCTTGTGGGACTAAGAGTGGACGTTTTATCAAATGAAAGACAAAGTGGACATAAGATCTACTAACACAGACCCCTTATCTGCTCTCGACTGTCTGTTTAGAACAGATTTTTCTTGTAAACACAGAGGAAGGGGAACATCTTCATCTCTTGCCAAACTGTCCAGTCAGAAGGGAGGTTTGCTCTTGCCTCCTCCTTTCTTTGTCCTTTCAATTTTCTTATCACCTTCTTCCCCATCTCTTTTGTGTTTCATACTGATTTACAACCTGCCAGAGACAGTTGACTCTCACAGTTTGACCGCACAGAGAATTATAGAGGGAGCATCAAGGGGCTGCATAGGCCAGGAGAATTCATAGGGAGGAGCTGCTTGCACAAGGCCCATTGATGTCACACACTGGCTTGGGCAGTCAGGGTCTTGGCACAAGGCCGAGACTACACCAATGGAGCCAATTCAAGTTAAGGGAGAGAGCCAAAAGAATAACTGGAAACTGCATCAGCAAAGGCCCTTCAAAAAATGCTCTCGAGAAAAAAAAAAAAAGTCCGAAAAGGAAAACAATTGTATCTTGAAAGCACAGGAAGAAAAGTAGAAAGGTGAGTGATCAGGGTCAGCAACAGTCATGATTCAGAGTTCAAAATGAAAGAATGAAAGTCACAAAAGGATGAAGGGGGGAAAGGAGACAGAGAGACAAAGAAGCTCATTAGAAGGGAGTATTTAAGGAAAACACGACTCAGTTATCTCTGTATGAAGCACAATGAACTCCACAGGAAATGCCATTCATTCATTTACTGGAGCACATGCCTTACGATTCAGGTAAAAAAAATAAGTGCTATTTCTGGGAAGACATTGTGTTTCTCTAATTCAGCCTCTGACTCTATCTGTGATAAATGGGGACTCGTGTTAGAAGAAAAATAAAGGGGACCGAGTTATTCTGTCTACAGGGCAATCAAGCTTCTTTTAAAGATTAAACCAAAAGATGCACCAAAGATGTAAAGCAAGTTTCTTATTGATGTGTTAAAAAAACAAGGCAATGTGGTTTTTAACAGATGATCATGACTCCTGATGCATCCAGGAACAAATAAGACCACTTCTTCACCTGGGATTGCAGTGCCCCCTTTGGCCAATTAAAAAAAACATAGACTGGACACATTCATGAGTTGCAGCAGCCATTATGCAAAGCCTACTCTGTACAAGACATTGGTGCTGTGGTGTGTGTCTGTGTGTGATGACAGATCCCTCTATCCATTGTGCTCAGCGTGCAAGCCTCTCTTTCAAATGCATCTGTGTTTTGCTCATAGGCAATTTGTGGATGGTCTCCTCAGACCTAATTTGTTCTGTTCGGGTCTGAAAATTTCCATAGCTCAGGCCTGAGCTCATCACAATTCTCTTGTATCAAGCCCTGGCAACATCAGGTAGCAAGTAAATGAATTTAATATTAGGGATTCACACTGTTTCCCCAGCATGCTCATTGTCTCCCCAGCAGGCCTAGCTCTGAAAACAATCTACCTTCAAATAAACAGAATAAAGTATTTGGTGTCAAAAGGCATCACAGATGGATGAAAGCAGAAATTTGTATTTATGAATGTTAAATTCCCACAAAAGCCTCACACTGGAGAGATATTTCCAAGCTTCTTTTTTTATTTTAAAACTGTTGTTCATTTGTAACGTATTAAGTCATAAAATTGAACTGATTTCAAATCCATGACTCTTTCACTTTTCTAAACCCAATTATCTCAGGGCCATTACAGAAGTAAAAGTAATTAGAGCTAGGATTTATTGGAATTAAGTCAGTCTTGAAAAAACCCTCTAAATTCAGACTTATTATTCCACAGTGAAAAAGGTTTACTCACCCTCACTTAGACCCATAAAACTCAGCAGCACCAGCTTTACCCTAAACACATGTGGAGCATGGTAATTAGGGCTGATTCATAGAGTGACTGTGGTGGTGATTAGCAAATCACATCACCATTGTGTTACCCTAAGCTGAAAATGTAGTTAATGAGGTATTACATTATGTGTTAAATTATGTTAATAAGGTTTTATATACAGTATATAACTACCACCAGGATCAGCCATGAGTGGAAGGATACTGGATCGGAACTTCAATTGATAATAAGTAAATATTTCTGAGTGGCATGGTGGTGTTATTATTAATGTTGTACCATGGTTATACTGTTCTTACTCATATTTTTTATCATTACTCCAGAGTATTATTGCACTGTTTCCCACAGCTTAATACTACAAAAGACATACGGCATACATTTAGAATATGCATCTCATTGCACATCAGGGTAAATAATTTATTTTAATAGCTTTTGACTTTTTTTTCCCTTATTGACTTTCACTGTATGGAGATATAAGAATAGAACCAAGCTGCATTACCTCATTAATGTCTGTGTCAACACAAAGGCAGCCAGCAAAGACAGCTTCCTGTCTATCTGCGCGCCGAAATGACTGGCACTGCTTTTTCTGGAGAGATGCATGTGTTGACATTTTATAGTTGCAAAAACAAGGATAATTGTCATATCCCCTACTGATTTCTTTTTTTGCAATGGGTAGAATCAAACTAGAATTAAACTGCAGTTGGAACTATTTTTAAACTTGGTGCCGCAAGCAAAATGTCTCTCTACTCCGTCAACTCGAGGTCTGTTCATTTAATGACACTCCATGCCAGACGGGGAGGTTTGCAAATTGGGGAATAGCTATATCTTCTTTATAAAGAAAACAAACACTGGCTTGAAGTCAGCATATTGGCAGATTTTTATTCTGTGCAAAAAGGTCATAATAATTAAAGTTCATTTTGTTTGTGATAAATGGCTTTGAGTTTCCCCACATTTTTATTCTTCAGGTCGCACTTTATAAAATGCTTAAATCACATAGTTATGATGTTTTAAATTTTTAATCTTGGGAGGAAAGTATGAATCTCAGCAAAATATTACATTTTAATGGAGCCTGACGTGTTTTTCTAGTTTCCAAGACTGCACAGATAAATCTATCCCCACACTATGCTGTAAGATAACACAGTTAACAATTATGCAATCGGATCAAAAGGCATTTCTTGAAGTACTCCAAAGTTTTTTTTAAAATTCCACTTCTTTGTTTGAATAACACAGCACATACTCAGCATGGTACACTTACCAAAAAACTCATTATAGCTAGCACACCAGTTCCCATAAGGATGATTCACAGTGTGAGTGAATATTTATGCCACTTGATTTCTTTGTCTTCCTAATCAGTCCCAGTGTTCCACCTGGAGATTTACACTACTGCCAACTTCCTCTGCCTAGAACACAAGCATGAACTCCAAAGTGTTTGGCTTTCACACAGAATCAAGAGTTGTTAACTCATTATCATGCTTAAACAGCACAGCCTAATACGTGACACTCTAAATATTTAATTGTACAGTTTTAAATACATTTGGATTGTTTTAAAAGTAATTTAATTTAATTTTTTTTGTTCTTTTCAGGATAGCAACATGTTCTCTCTTCAGATGACAAACGCCAAGCCGATGAACCTTATCCTCACGTCGCCAAACACTGCCTATGGTCTATTCAACATCAGCCTCGATGTCAACATATATGTGAGTTATGCCTCTCTTGTTTTCAACATAAACATTCAGACTGTGATCACACCTCACATTCTTCTGGGTGCAAGATGGGTAGATGTGTGAGGAGCTCTTGTTGTGAAGGGGGGAAAAAATGCTGCAGCAACATACTGTTGTAGATAATTCCATTACTCAGTTTGCTATTGATACAAGAGATTGTCTAACAAGTACTGACTAATTATAAAAAATTAAGTATAAGTGGTTATTTTTTCAGTATTGTATAATTTTCGAATTTATCCAGATGTACTTAGCTTCTGTCTAGTGCCAGCTGTTTTACACACATTCACAGTGCCACAGCTGTGCAGCTCTAGAGAGAGCAGCTTAAGAGACACAATGAACCATGTTGGTTTTCCATAGATATTCCCCAGTGGCTGTTCTGCACGAGGCAGTTTGTGTTTTGGAGTTTTTATTATCACACTATAAATCGGTAAGAGAAGTTTTAGATTGGCCAGCAACGAGAGGGGCTGATGGCTGTAAAATTAATGGTCCAATGAAATTGGAGATTCCGACTTTTACACACTGTCTGCAGATTATATCTGTGAATTAAATCCAGCACGGCAAGGAAACAACTTTTATTCAGCCGCTTCAGTGTATAATTAAATAGAGGAATAACGGTGTTATGAGGAAAAGCGTGTGTCACAGTTTGGTCATTGTAGTGTGTCAGACTATTTTGGTACTTAAATTGATGAACCTAATGAGGTGTTTCAAACACAAAAATCTTATTACTGATAAAAAAAAAAAACCCACTGATACCTTCCATTTGGTTTTGACAGAGAATTCTTTTTATCACCAAACTAAAGAGCCACATTGTAATAAGTCTTTTTTATTATAAATCAGGCCAAGGAGCTATATAAATATTGTAAGAATATCAAAACGCTCAACCGACAGAGAAATGCATATATTCAGAAACTGTGCTTTAAACGAGCCATCAGGATTTCTGTAATGTTGTGATGTTACCCACCACATATGATATCCCATTGTGTTTGGCCTGTGCAGGGCCATGTTGGCTGAAAATCTGAGGAAACTTGTGCATCTGCGATAGCAAATAAAACTCAGAAGATTTGTGTCGTTTCCAGGTTTGAATTCAGATGTATTCAGTCAGTATAAGAAGCATACATTGTTTTTGGAACATTAAAGCATGTAAACATGTACTAGTCGAAACCCAATAATACAAGTATGAACCTGAAAATGAGCACAGTGTGCCTAAATGTGGACTATTATTTCGTAATATGGAACTGATGGAATACCTACTGTTTCTGACAAACCTACTGTTTTTAGGATCCTTATTCTCATGGAAAGTTATAACTTTAATTAAAGCAATAAACTCCATTTTTACAGATATTGGTGTCAGGTTTACTTTGTAAAAGTTGTATTTTTGTGCTCTGACTAATATGCTTTCACACCGTAGAGGCAGTCAATTGTGTCAGTTTAGTTTAGTACAGCAATTGAACATTTTTTTGAAAAGAAGTATCACAATGAACATTTTATCAGCTTTATTTCTTTCCACAAACTGGCACTATCTACGTAATCTTGGGTCGTTTGAACAAGTTGTCGTGGGAACTCCTGAGATCTGACAGAACGGGAACATTTAAAACACAAGACAACCCCTAAATTCACAATGTGTCTGTCATAACATTGTGGCTGGTTGTTTGTCTTCAGTGTTTTACACTTACAGGTGCTCATAAGTGCAAATCTGTTTGGCAGCTGATGCTCGCATGTCGTAGCTTTCCTCCTGCACATGAATGCATCACTTGTCAGAACCATCTTTTTTTATCCACTTCAACACACAAAAATAATTTCACGCTGACAAAAAGTAAAGATGAATGAATGTTTTCTGCGTCAATATCCTATCTGTCAGTGTACTTTCATACTGACGTTAATTAAAACAACCAGTAGATGGGTTAAAAAAAGGCTATGATATGCTTGAAAAACAGGCTAAAATGTAAAAAAAAATTAAAACCAGAGCTGTCCAATCACTGTGATGAAATATTTACAGAAGTGTCACCAGTTACTGATATGCTGACAGCAGTGTGATACCACATCCTGTGTCATGTCCTGTCATGAGCCTGGACAACATTGCCTGTGACTACAGGATGTTTTTTGTGGGATGAGCAGTATCACTGGGGGATAATAGTGTTTTACTGCAGATTGCAGTGTAAGAGAAACAGCATCTGTTCTGCATCTGAGAAAGTACGTCACCAGCTTGACAGCTTGGCTCAATGTCACAACAGCAGCCCTTGTTGGCCTGCAGAAGCTAGCCTATTTACACAGGATTGTCAAAAAAACGGTGGGGACAGCAAGATTTTTCGCTTGCCTTGTGAGTCTTTATAGTTCGCTGCAAAATCAGGTTTTTACTATATATTTAACACATCCTTCAGTATATTATACCTAAAGATACAAATACAGATTCCATAAACAGCAACACTGTTTATGGAAGAATCTGGGTTTAAGATAAGGTTTAAAGAAAGCACCCCAAAGCAGACTGATGGGAAAGAAGTTTCATCAGAACTTTGTGTTTTATCCTGCAGATAGAGATGCTCTTTTCCCTCAAAACATCTTTGAGTTCCTTGAACTTTACTGTGTGCCTGCAGAATATCAAACTGATTTCACTGAGACTTATCTGAGTTAAATTCCACTGTAATCATTAAAATGTTTACCATTGTTATTTCCCTTTTTTTGTCCCGTCCTCTGCCAGCTTCTTTCGTGACTGGTTTTCCCTCTTTTATTTCAGAAGTTTCCGTTCACGCTATTTTTGATCTTGCGTCAATCAAATATTCATGTAAAAAGACCAATGGCTCCCTCAGGCTTACTTGGCTTTCACAATTTGTTTCTGTCTCGCTTTGTGACGCAAGGACACACACACAAATAGTCACACATATGAGACAGGCCACGAGAGAGATTTCCATTATTTAAACAAGCCTACTCACACTTGACGAACATTAACAGGGTAATTTACAGAAAATACAGTTCTGCACAACACCGCCCTTCCACTTTCTCCTTTTTTCCCCTCAAATGCTATGAGCTGTAAAACATTTGTCCCCTATTACAAATAAACATCTGCATGGAAGTTGCAGTAATGTGGGTTAGAACAATGAAAACACTAATGAGTAAGATTACTCAGTAAGTTTGTGTCACAGTCCATGTGTTGTGTATCTGAAAGGTCAATGATGATTAAAAGGAGAGGCATGAAAATATGGAATAAAATGGTGCTCATTATTACATGGAGTTCATGGGTTTATCTGGGTTTAAAATGCACTAGAAAAAAAAAAAGTATTCCAAATAATTCTTGAAGACTTTCTCATTGTAAAAAAAGTTTTCCTTCAGCAAAAGTGTGAAGTTGTGTGAGTGTGAGGATAAGTGTTTACAAAATGAGGAGGCGCTGTACATAAACAGCACTTTATTTTCCACTTAAACTTTGGATCGCTAAAGAAGAGAAGGACAAATCGTTGACGATTAGAATCTGTTGAAGGACAGGCCCAAAATAAAATTGGAGTTCATGTTTTCCTTCCTGAATTGTTATTTATTGAGCATATTTTGTTTTTTTACATATGTCTGTCTAGAAGCCTACTGTAGAAAATCTCCATTATATTCCCAAAGCCCCCTCCTCTGCCTTCTTATTCATGCAGAGCTTAATGTAAACTCCATTATTTCCCATTGGCCCAGACGAGGAAACAGCAGTGTCTCGTCGATGGGATGGATGTATATATTTATACCTTGTATGGAGCCAGATTCCAGCCGACTGTGGTGACGCACAAAGCTAAAAAAGGTCCCATTTCCTGGCCCCACTCAGGAAGCAAAGGAAAGACCATGGCTCCAACAGGGTTGTGCAACTGGGCTCGTGGACACTTAACCATAATAAACATTTCTTTTTAACAGCACCCTGCTCAGAGAATAGAGGGAGAGTTGGGTGGAGGGTAAGAAAAAGTAATAGTAGAGAGTGAGAGGGATGGGCAAACATGTTTGATATGACAAAATGTGAGCAGACATGCAGTGAATATAAATAAATATGAAGCTGACTCACTCAACTCTGTGTTATTGTAGCAGACAGACTCATACCTTTTAGGACCTAGGTGATTCTGACTGTGCTCTTTCTGGAAATTGTTTTAAATTAAACTAATTGACATGACTTTGGTTATGCATTACAGATAAACAATGACTCCACGATTACCCTACATGGTAATCAACATCACAACAATGTCCACAAGCAGAACTTCCCCACTCAAGATGAGGAACTGGTCAAGTGGGCGAGACAGAAGTTTGGGGGTGTGACTTCATTCACCACAATCCGAAATCTGAAAACATTGTCATTGACGGGAACCAAAGGTGAGAAATGTTTGTGTAACCTGGCAAATTTTTTAAATTAACAGTTTATTATCAACGTAACACTAACTAATTAACTTGTGAGATGTAGTTGCCCGTTTGCAGGGAGTACAATGCCATCATATAAAATTAAGCTGTATGTGAGACTGTGACTATGATTTTTTTAATGCTATCTGCATCTTTTTATGGCCTAAAACAATATTTCTGGTGCTGAAGATTGCAGCAGAATTACAATCGGCACAACATACAGTTCAAGTTTACATAACTCAGCAGTGAGTCTGCAGTACAGTCATCATGGTTAGATATGGTGTTTGTTTCCAGAGCTCTCTTGATAAAATCAAACGCTAACCTACTGTTATTGGAAGTGTGTGAAATCCATTTCAAGTGTGAATCCCAGAGAAAACACTATGCATCAAAAAAAAGCTTTTTTTCTTTTTACTTAACAAAATCTTTATGTAAACTTGACATTATCTGAGTATTACATTGTCAGAAAATACACAATAAATCACATTCGGCAAACAAACGTACAAACTGTATATGCTGGTAACACATAGAGGAATTTAAAAAATATATATGTGTGTGTGTGTGTGTGTGTGTGTGTGTGTAAAATGATTTATAATTTACTCATCAGGGTACCTTATTGCTCTTATAATTTAAATTAAGTGATAATCGTAGCTCATAAATTAGAAAATGTATCAAACTTCAGATTGATATTTGCAATTATGTACACCTTTGTTAACATCTCTTGCCATTGAGACAGTGTGCGAGGCAGTAGTTTGAGCCAAGGTCTAGTTATAATTTTTTATTGGCACCAATAATAAGATATGCAACAATTTAATCTTAATTTTATCCGTTGCCCCATCCGGATATAGTGGGTTTGATTTCTTACACATTCTATTCTCCCTTTTTTATTTTTAAACTATTTTAGAAAGAAATTCTGTCTGCTCGTGTCAATTTGTAGTAACATACGCCTGAGGATCTTGAAACTACACTTGTTATATATGTAATAAAAAACCTTTACCTATCATGGACCATCACAGATACACAGAAAAATAAAAGAACAACTCAAGATATAGGATCAGGATATAGGATAAGTTTACCGAGAGACTGACAACACCACTTGTCCCTCCCTAAAACTGCATTACATACAGAACCAGACCATGTTGTTTTTAAAGCACCAGTTGCCATATGGCCATTCTACAAAGGCACCTTAAACCAATATGGGAATATACAGCCTACTGAAATATAATGGTGTCACAATTTTTTATACTTGCAGTAAGACGTTGAATACAACTCTAAAAATCAAACATTGTCTTTCTTCTCCACACCAACACAGTCCATTATAATTTAGACAGGTGCACTGTGTGATCTTTGGAGACATTTCCAGGGAGCGTAAAGTTGTCAAAAGTCTATACTTTAATATGTATTTGATACCAAGTGTTAAAGAGTACAATTATCGCTAATTATACATTTGATGGTTTCAAAAGTACTGAAGTTATAAAAGAAACAGATCGACAATCAGAATTTCAACCCAAGGCTGTACAGATGAATCAAGGGGGAAGAAAATCCACTAATCCTGAACCTTTAGCTGAAGGGCATTTTCTCCAGCAACAAAACTAAACCAACTGAAGCACAACTGGAGGCAGAGAGCAGGCAACACTATGAAAGTGGATGTCAAAATAGCCAGTGGGTGACCTGTCACTGTTATTCAAAAAGTAAGCCATAGTTAGCCATGCATTCAGAACCAATGTTAGTTGAAAAAGAAAAAGGTAGGAGTGCTGATTGGCAGTGTTTTGCCTATGAGACTGATGCAGAAGAAAAGGCAAAAGATTTGCAAAAGTTGTTCACAACGGTGACAAGAGGAGGGAAAGTGACAAATTTGGTGAAAACATCTGAAGAACTGGCACCCTGTTCTGTTCAAAGACAATTAATGTGCCTTTTTGCCTTTTTGCTGTCATATTGAAAGAAGTATCAGACATGTTTTTAACAGGATTTAATAACAAGATTTGTATAGACTTTAACAAACCAACCTCATAAATGTTTTAAGTTTACCATTAACATATAAGGAGCTTGTGGAGTTCTGCAGCACTGCAGTTCAGTTAACCTTTATAATGCTGCATGTTTCAATCACTAATACCTGTGTAGCCAGCAATGCTGAAGATGGAGGCATAAAAAACCCTATGATTTAATGTGAACATTCATGACTGACTAAAGCCTGGACACACTAAGTATTATTTGCTGCTATTGCCAACAGCCGTAGCAGCGGGAGGCTGGATGCAAGCACAATTATTTCCTAACAAAGCTTCCTTAAGGCGGTCAGAGCCGGAGCAGAGCTCTGACATGGGCTCAGATAGTGAACACTGGTGATGCTGTAATCGTGGTGGCTGCTTTTATGCCCACTATCTTTACATGAATTCAATTTTAATCTGCCTCCTTATGATTATCTGTTCCAGGTCTATCAATTATAGGGTGCTGCAGTCTGGCAATGGTGTACTGCTCTATTACCATTTAAAATGTGTCATTTAAATTGCGATGAAATGCTTTGTTTTTTTCAGCCACTCTTGGTTTTAGCTTGTGTTTTTACTGACTCATAGTCCACAAGGGCATTAAAATTACTCAAGCAGTACAACGGTTTACATCGCTATTTTGTTGTATCCCTTGGCCTGTATTGAGGTATGAGGTGAACATGCGTAGGCCTTGTTGTAGGCGTTTGAAAAGTCTGTGCAATGACTACACAACAGTGCGTTGCCAAGTTGAAAGCTTGCAGAGGAGAAAATATGTAAATGTCCCTCAGGTTTCTTGAATGTCTCAATGTGATTTGAAATTGTTAAAAGTGGATTAAAGTGATACCGCACTCAAAATAATTCTTGTCCCAAATACTTTTCCTTATGTGTTTTGAAATGACATTGTTGAAAGCTGGTAGCTTAATATATACAAGGAAATAAGGAGTGGTTAGCTTGGAAAAAAACCTTCAACATACTAATGGGAACACATTTTTATATTGGAAAAAAATACTAAAACCATGCAAAATCTCAGTATTCTCCAAGTACTCATATTCTTGTCAAATGTAGCTCAAGTATGCCGGTTGTGCCGTTCACACTGCTTGGCTATCGGTGTGATGAGACTATATGAGGTGCTGGGGGATACATCACCCCATTTTTAGCATAGTGTTTTGAAAATGTGTGTAGCAATTTGAGCACTACACCAGGGTGCACCTGTAAACCATCAGTCACAATTATTTGGTCAAAGACTGAGCACAGTGTAGTCCCATGAGACTGGAACATCTCCCATTGCGGGAAAGGCAAGGCGCTAATGTGCATGCCCCAGCAGTTTGGTCTTCTGCTGCACTGGGCTATGGCTCCCCAGTGCTGGCCACCAAGTAAAACACTGTAAACTGAACTTCTGTTAGCAGCCACACTCAACAAAAATAGTCTCTAGAAGCACCACTCTTGGTAAAACTACCCAGTTGAATAAATTTGAAAAATAGGCTGTAATTGTCATGGATTATTGCTTATTATTGCATCCACTACCCCACCGCCACAATTAAGCATTTAAACACAAGTGCTGGCAGTCCATTATTTGAGATGTTTTCTTTTTTATTATACGAGATTATACATGCAGAAATAATTTAACTACTCATAATTTCCCCCGGTAGGCCATTTTTGTTAGGCATACAATGAATGAACAGTGATGCAAAATGAATGTTTGTGGTTTTTACAGGAACCAAAGCTGGCTCTCGTTCCTGCATTCTAAGAGAGGAAGATGCATTTGAGAAGCATTTTATGAAGATTGAAACAGCACCCCTGGCTTCTTCATTCAAATCTTGCTCACCACCGCAGCAGAACCCCAGTGATGATGCAGAGCTTCATATCATAAACATCCCAGAGAACGCCAGCACTCGGTAAACTTTGAGATTCAGGAGACAAAGCATTTTATGTATTGTTTTGCTATCTCTGGTGGCAAAATTACTCTTGTAATTTTTTGTTCTTCATATTGCAGCAATGTATCACTTCGCGTTAACACTAAGGAGACCAGCGTTTTCCTGAGAGGCCCTCAGGGCACCACATGGAGCTTCCTCAACCTACAACACACCAAGTTTGGTGTAAGCTCACTAACACACACACTCCAGTAGTTGTAGCGCAGATATTTACGATACTTATGTCTCACATGTGAGATTGGATTTATTAACTCCAATCTGTGTGATAACATTGTTGTCAATAGTATTATAGCTCACTTTATAACAGGGTTAAATTCCAACTCATAATAAGCTTTCCCATGCTTGTGAAAATATGCCTTTTATCAAGCGAGTGCTTGTACGAAACAGTATCTAAGTCATGACTGATTTATTTGAACTCGTCTTCCCTCTCTACAGTCTAACAATGACATCCTGCTGACCGCCTTCCCACACAAAATCCCGCCTTCATTTACATTGAACAGCGACAATGCAGGGGATGTGCAGAGGAAGGCTTTAGATCACTTCAGAGCCAGCACATTCACCAGCTACACTGAACTCAGACCAGAGGACTCGATGGTTTTACTGGTTCTAGGAAAAAAAGACAACCCTGCAGGTAAGACGAAAAAAAAAGTAGAGGGAGGACTGCAGAAAGCAACAACCCACGCACAATAAATGTTACACAATGCCAGCACTGAGATGGAAAAAATTTGGAGGATAATGACTGTTGTAATAATAGTAAAAGTAATATTCAGCATTGACATTTTTACATTATGCATTATTTTACATACACATTGTGCTATGCTGTAATTTGATTTCAGCCTTTGAGTGAGACATCTTTTAAAAGTGGTAGTACAGCATAGTGTGCACAGGAAAGGACAACTTTCCATATTAAGTTCAGTATACATCTGTACATGTGTAATTGGTGAACTTGGACATTCATTAGGATGCTAACTTTGGCTCATGGAAAAGAGTCGTTAAACAAAATATTCTTCCTGAAAAAAAATGAACAGCTCAAAAGCAGTTTAAGCATACCCTGCTTTGTCATCTATTTTACTCTGAATGGGTCCGTAGTTTACAAAATCAGCACCATGCTTTACTGAAGAAGATTTGTAACTACTGAATGAGAACATAAACTCATTAGGAAAATATATACTAATAAATAATAATAATAATAATAAATTCAGTGAGAATCAAGGAACTTTTTTCATATACTTATTAACAATCTGATTTAATTTTGCAACCAGTGGAGTCACCCCCTGCTGGCCATGTGAAAAAATGCAAGTTTAAGGCACTTTGCATTGTCCTAACTTTGCAGAACTGGCGATTTTCAGTTGATAGAAATCTATACAAATGAATGTATATGCTTTATCCTTTGTTAATCTTTTCTTTTAATTTTAGCTGTTTCTCTCTCAGTTACAGAAACAGCACCAGCAACAGTCACTCCTGGAACACCTAATGTTGGTCATCAGCAGATGCCTCTGCTGATGCAGCTATATGCCTCCCCAGACTACCATTGCCCCCTGGACCCCGCCAAGGTGCAGAGTGACAAGAGAATTTATGCAGAGGTAGGAAATCATTCACCTTCTTAGCAGTACTTTACATCTCCTAGCTCAACTGCGGCTGAAAAACAGCTAAATATTTGATGGATAATGTAAAATAAATATGCTTGTTTAGCAGCTAGTATATAACATTGGTCTGCGCCAAACATGTCAAAATAATTTTAATGTGCTTTTGTGCAATATTGTATTTCTTTCCTAAACACAGCTATTATGAGTTTTATACTCCCAGTTGTATAGTCATTATATTTGTAATTTGTTGCTATTGTCATTATTGTGCTTTTTTTTAATTGATCTGAAGTTTATTTAAACTTTTCTCGTTTGTTGTAGATTTCGGGGCACACTTTAGGAGATTTTGTCTTGACCATCAAGGTGATCAGCTGCTTTGTGCGATCCACGGGCTCATGCCCTGTAGTGAAAGAGCTGCCCTTCATGCCAGAGGCCTGCACCTTAAATTCTTGTCCCAACAGCACCCGACTCAGCTTCTCCTTAGATCAGCTTCAAGAGCTGGAGTCCACCACATGGGATCTGGAATGCTCCGTCAAACTTTGCTACAGTGAGGTAGGACTTCATCCCCTACTTTTTTCTATCAACTTTTCCTTTTAGAATATTTTGTATTGAGTGTCAGTGTAGACCTTCATTTCTAGCAAGATTAAAATACTGAAGCTTGACTTCCGTTTTTGACACACTTATGGGCTTTGTCAGTAAGTTTTTTTCTTTCACCACCTCACTAGAAATGTGGAGATGGAGGAAGAGTGAAGAGGAATCTGGAAGTCACCCAGCCGTGTCTGCAACCACCAAGTGAGTTCAGTTTAAACTCCAAAATATGAGTCAATTAACTTAACTGGCCCAGGTTTGACCAGATTGGACCAAATCCCAGTTTGTTCTTAGGAGACTAGGCTCAGGTCTATTGATTAGCTGATTTTCTCTTATTTTCCTTTCTTTTTTCCTTCACTAACTTACTTACTTTCCAGACAAGGAAAAAAAAAAAAAATACAAAGCAATTGCATAAAATATGTCGTCGATTATATGCAGATCATTAATTGTTTTTTGTTTTTTTACACTAGCATTTTGTTATATAAATCTATAAATATCATAATATTTTTTAGTGGAGCAAGGAAGTTCACAAAAGGTATAAGATACATTTGAAACACCATAAGTTAATATTTTTTTATTTTAGTCTAAAAAACAAATATCTTTCACATGAATAAAAACACATCAAACACAACAAATGCAGAAAGCTCCAGTCTCCAAAAAGATCCACTCATAATTGTGGGGAAAAGTGTAATTTCTTGCCAAAGACTCACTATGAAGATGAATGTTTCATATTTAATTCTTTATAAAGAAACTCTCAAAAAAAGAAAAGAGTTCAAACTTTTGAATTGCCTTTTTTGCCCTCAGGACTTAATTGCCTGCATGGTGCTCGGCCAGTGAATTGCCTCTTGCTGCTATAATTTTCATTCCAATTGTTGCTTTCAGTGGACAACAAGTGCTGCGCAGGCGGTTGTCATAGCAGTGAACTCAGGATATGCAGTGAAGCCAGTAAGGGGTTGCGGGGCTGGGCCTCGTCCTTTAGGAAGGTCTGCAGGCTGACCTTGTGGCCACAATCAGAAGTAATGGCCCTCAGGGGAGGGGGGTGAAGTCCTTTGTGTTTCCAAGGGGGTCTGACTGTGTTGCTGTCCAAACACAGCCACTGGGCCTGCTGCTATTGTCGGACCATTCAAAACAGTTGACTCAAACAAGGAAAGATGTCTTTTTTCAAAGAAAGCCCAGCCTCTAGATTGATGATAAATTTATAGGAAAATTGAAATAATTCAGTCTCAAAAAGACAGAAGGAAGTAGATGTTGAATCACCTGAAGTTTGCCTGGCCTTTTGTGAAACTGATAATGGATGTGTTTATTCATTAAGCTTCCTTTATCCTCCATTTCCTTCTAGAGGAGAAAGATAAAGGTTGGTATGTCAGTGTTGCAGCAGACTAAACTACTCATCTATGCTTTCCTGTGTCCTGTTTGTCCTCCTCTTTGCTTTAACTTACGCAATTAAAAATGTGTTTCTTGACACTGGCACCCGAAGTACAGGAATCGTGCTACTTGTGAAGGAACATGCTGCTTTGATAGGTCTGTTTACGTGGTTCCATTCATTAGCCAGTGTCAGCGATACAGGGGTCATATCAGCAGGACTAACAGACTGCATTCTGCTGCGAGCCCTCACTGGGCAGGACTGAGTGCTCCATTCAGCAATCATTCCTGTTTGGTAGTTTTCATCCAGAGGGCTCCAGGGAGTCACAGCACAGGCCTGCTGTCTGCCTCCTCCTCTCCACCTGCACTGGAGCTTCTGCTTCCTGCTCTTGTTTATTCAGCTTTGCTGTCAAAGCTTCACTTGTACAAACTAACACAGCTACTGATTACAGAAAAAAAAGTCTCAAGAGAAAGCCAGCTCAAGTTGCTGTGATGTTTTTGGCTCATTTGGGGTCAAGGAATGTTCCTCGCTGACAGATCAACAAACTGGGTTGGCTGTTTGGGATGTAGTTGATCCAAACGCCCACAAGATGTCACTGTTTTAATGGGTTGGGTCATGTTTAATTCCATTGATATTTGTTAATGTTCAATCAAATATCAGCATTATTTATTAGCCGTAGTTTATTTGTATTAAATATAATCATAATTGTACTTACAATAATTAAACCTTATGGAGTCACATGTCCTGTATCAGACTCTGTATTGTCCCTATGCAGTTCAGTTTAAATATTGTATGTTCTGCAGTCAGCATTAAGATCACTACACTAGCAGTTCCATTGCACATTTTATACACCTATTTAAATACACATGATGCACAGAGTGGTTCTACAAAACAAACCCGCTCTCTTCTGTCCCTCATGTCCTCTCTTTAATGTACTTCAGGGAAGGGGAGCTGTATTGTATGAAGCCCAGTATAGTACTTAGCCTAGCACATTCCACCAGGAGGCAGGAGGCAGCAGAGGCAGGTGAGAGAAACTCGTGCAAAGGTGATGATTAGTTTCTTCCAAATGTTCGAGATACTTGTGTGAGGATCTCTACAGGTAGCTGGAGAGGGGGAGAAGGAAAAGCATTTGTTTGTTCAGTTTTTCTTGATATGCAACACACATCACACCATACTGATTATGTTTCTGGTTCTGTTGGGGACTTTTGACAGCTTGCTGGCATCAGAAAAAGTGGTGGGTGTGTAGCCTTGTAGAGCCACACTATATTCAAAAATTCAGATTTTGTTTGATTATAATTGTAATATGCCAAACCCTTTACACGCTTTTATGTCAAAATTATTTAAAAACTGATCTTGGTGGAAGTTTTAAATTCGTTTTGCAAGGATTTAAGAGTACCTTGCTGTTTTTTCAGCAAAAAAAATCTGAAGTGAGGATCAATAATTGCTGAGTTTACGGTGACGTCTGAGTGAGAGTGAAAACTCTGCATCTATTGTACAGCACTCTTGAAATGGTGACGAACTCAAGGTTATCCATTCATGGCCTTTGCCAGATCACAATGAGTGAAGGAACACTGTGGGATGTCCTTGTCGGGTTAGTACCGGATGTCCGTGGCGCGGTACAGTGTGTCATGGGTTTGAGCGAATTTTAGTGAATTTTTAGTCTCTTTTCTTACTCTTTCAGAGAAAATTATTTTTTATTGCTGCTGGCTCAGATTTTTACGTTTTCTATGAAGTCTGTCAGCAGTGAAGCACGTTGTGTGGCATGAGCCAGCATACTGAACGTCACCACTGCCAAACTTGATTGTAAATTGAAATTTGTATCATTAAATTAGAAGAGAGACGATGAGCACAAATGTTCTTTTTTATTCCAGTCTGGCTGAGGTCTTACCCTGCAATAGTAATATATTTACTGCATGGGCTTTGCTTGTATTACCATAGTAACGAGAATGGGGGAAAATAGCATAAAAGGAACATGGCATAGCTGGTACATACATGGTGCATACATTTTGTGTGATTAGAATTACTGTTGCTGCTTTTATAATCAATTCCATCAATCTTTAAAGTGACATTTGAGGCAGCTGTTGGTTTCGACTTGGATGAAAATCAACTTGCAGACACTTGCAAGGGAGGTGTTGTCAAAAAAAAATCATTGTTATTACATGTTTATATAGTTGAAAGCAGGATTTAAAAACACTGTATTTGTGCATTCCAGGAAACTCCTACATCTTGAGTTCAAGATTTTGCCTTAAAAACATAATCCTTACCAGACACACTAGTACAATTACTGTGTGGGTGTTTTGTTACACTGAACTGAAATTTGGTGCTGGCAACTGGTCCTTCTTGTTAGCTCCGGTTCTCTGGAGAAATCAGCCAATCTGATAAGGTTGCTGATATCTTTGAACTTTCTACATTGATATCTCAGTGCTGCATCGACAACTTGCATCCTCACGCGAAAATGTCATCACTGTGACAAAAATCCAAAACTCAAGTCTGTGTAATGTATTTTGATACTGTGTTAGTATGCACAACAACCATCAGTTTAATTGAGGTTGTTATGATTTCTACTGTTGTTTGATTGAAGCTTGAATACATTGTTATTTTCATGTGTATGTTGCAGCCCCACCGTGCATTGATTTCGGCCTACCTGGTGTCCTGGGCATTGCTTTTGGAGGGTTCCTGATTGGAGTTTTACTTATTGGAGCACTGTGGTTTATCAAAATTAAAACAGGTAAATGTATGATTAACGACATAATGTTTCTGGTTGAATATGTAGCTGAGTCTGGATTTGAAATTGTCAATTTCTGTTTTATTCAGGGTACCCAACTGGACTGGACATTAGCTCAACTGCAGCAAATCTTCCTGGTAAGGGTTTTTTATTTTCCTTTGATTGGTTCAATTCTTCTCATTTTGTAAGGTTCTTATAGGCTTGTCTCTCCTATTTCTTCAGGATGTCCTTGCTCAGGAGCAAAACGACAACCTGTTTCTACCAAACCATCCCCCTCTGAGAACAGCAGCGCCAACGCAAGCATTGGAAGCACCCAGAGCACGCCGACCAGCAGCATGGCATGAGATTATGGTAATCTCCACCAACAGCAGGGCCACCGTCTCCCTTCAAAGTCACCTATACGAGTTTTGTGCTTTTGTTTTCTTTAATAATGCTTTAAAAGCATTTCTACCTTCCCCGCCCCCTTCAAATTCTTATTGAAAAGCACAACCCACGTCTTTGACTCACCAAGCCTGTAATGGATGTGATCTGGGAGTTTGGAATGGTGGATCGGAGGTGGGGGGGGGGCTGGGTGACGGATAACAGAAGTCTAATCAATGGCCTCTGACGCTCACCTCTGCAGCCTCTCTGTAAAGTCAAGCTCCTAGACAGGAAGTTAAAGAGGGCAAGAGAAAAAAAAATAAATTGGCTCCCAGCAACAGGAAAAACAAACCATATCCCCCAAGAGCTAACAGGAAATTCACTACATTCCTTTCAATGAATTGTGCTTGTGTGATGGCAGCACAATAATAGTCAGACAGGAGACAAACCAGTCAAAAGAACGACTTTGAAAAACAGATGAAAAGCTGTTTTGCATTCACATCTAAACTACAAAAATATGACGGGCTTTTGGCTTGGTCAGTCCAAAATGTAATCAACAACGTCTCGGGGACTGAAAAGCTCAACGTTTGGATCTCAAACCAGTCAATGAAATGCTCACTTAAAGGGGTATTTGTCTTAATTGGAGTTCGAGGTCAAAAATAACAGCTACCTCCTATTGTTTAGAAGTCTTTTGCTAAGTTTACTCTTAACACTAGATTTCTCCGGTGAATTGACCTGATTTTCTGCATTTATTATTTTTTTCTGTGTCACTTTAAGTGAATCTTGTAGTAGTATTTGTAGCTCACAAAACAAAGTCATGGTGCCATTTCTATGCTATCCAATAGCTGTATCAGGGCCTTCATATATGAAAGTCAAGTTTGTTTTTTCTTCCAGTGTTTAATGGAAGTTACAGAGAAATATGCTTGATTTTGTAATTACTCAACAAAATCCATCTTCAATGATATTTATTGCCCAAACGTAGCAATAAATTATGAACCAGGAAGAATAAAAGTACTTTTATTTTCTAAGCATGCAGAGATGCATGGCTGTATACAGAGTTCCCATAATGAGGAGTTAATGCCAAAACTCTGCACATCACTTTTCAGACCTCAGACTTATATATGGACTTAAGCACCACTCATACAGCTACGCCAACAGGGTGGAGTTTCCCCAAAACAGTCTGTCTGGAGGTGGAATTCCAGTACTTTTCCTTTTTGCGCAATGTCCATTCTCAGTCCATAACCACTGCCTGACAATTTCTTATAACCACAATTTTTCACAATATATGCCTCCTCTCTGGTAACATACATAAACACATACATACAAAAAGAGCTTTACAGAATATATTGTATAATAGAGTTAACCTGCCTGCTCATTTTTGATGTCGCATCATTCAAAATGTAGCCAGCCATTAATGCTCTGCTCATTCTTGTGATTGGAGATGAGTGCACTGAAGGACCTCTGATGTTATTGATCCATGTGACCAGAAATTGTTATTCTTTGGAACTTTAGGTACCAATAATAGGCTAAAATGTCCCATAATGAAATTCACATTATTAGGTTTTTTTGGCAGAAGAAAATGGAATATTTGAGGCTGTTTGTTTCGAATAAATTATCTAGAAAACCCACTTTCCACAGTAAAACTGAGAAATTCAAACATGTGGACTGTACATAGATCATTCTGGTAAACTGAGTTAAAAACCATTTCCTAATCCAGCCTATTTGGACTGTAGTTTGAATGTAGTTTTTGACAATGCATTAATCAGCCAATCCAACCCTAAAAAATATGTTCCCATACAACAAAATTGCATTCCCAATAATGTTTCAAGCGAAAACAGCATTACAGTTACAGTATTAAACACATTATTATTTTTTATCTGTGAAACTGTCGCAGTTTGGTTAGGTTAAGGCACCAAAACTGCTTAGTTAGGTTTAGTAAAATAAATCATCCTTTGGGTTATAATAAGTACTTTAAACGTAAAACGTAAGTTAAAATAAGTTACTTATGTTGACTTTTGGTTTCACACCGATCACAAACAGCAGGGTCCTGGGTGAAAGCCCTGTGTTTCTATCCACACTGACATCCTCCTTACACAGATTTTAAATAGAAACATATTTGGGATAGGTTTAAAACAAACAACAACAAAAAAAACACAGAACTGAGAGAATATATTTTTTCCTCAACATATAATAAACAATGTAGTTTTGTGGAGGGGAACATAAAACCCTTGTTCCAAAAAAGTTTGGATGCTGTGTTTGAGCAATTCGAGCATTAGATATCTTGTCTTTGTACTGTATTCATTTGAATTCGGTTATAAAGGATTTGCAAATCATTACGTTGTGTTTTTATCACACGTTTCTTACTGTGTCCCAACTTTTTTGGAATGAGGGTTGTAATTTTTAGGAGCCCCGGCTGGTCAATCGCTCATGCTTTTACCACATAAAGACTGCTTAATAAAAAAAAAACATCTCCAGCTTTATTTTCCACATATGGAATTATATGGAAACTGTCATTAAAGAGAGTTTCTTATTAAAATTTTTAAAATTCTGCTCTTTACATTTGATAGGCTGCATCAGCCACTGCAGTGCTAATGCTAGACAGAAGCTGCTTCGATGCATAATGGGGACTCATGAGAGCTGCAACTGTAGAGTGACGGTTGATCCGTGAACCCGATATTTGTTTCAATGTACAAATGTAAATGTATTTTATATTTTTATTGCCACTCTGTTACCTCTTTAAAGATATTCCCATCACACGTCTTTTGGTATAAGTAAGCCATTTGTATCCACAGTACATAGCTTTGGCACAAACATTGTGATGTTAAAACGTTTCTTTATATACATTTGAAACACTGATTTAGTTTTACATGCATATATATTCACACTCCGTAGTTACTCACTTTCTGATTTGGTTTGAATAATTTATTCACCTTTAAAGCCTAACCTCAACAGTATTCAGCGTTTTCCAGAACAACTGCATTTGTAAAATGTCTCCTCATTGTATGTGAGCTATGTAGCTTATCATCCTCCTCTCGAACTCAGTGTGTGCGTGCATGTACGTTTCTCTGTGCATGCCTGATTTTCTTTGTGTGTTTGTGCAGAGACAGAGAACAAAGAGGGCCAGTACAAAATGCCACTTGAGTATTTGTGCAATATGATGAGGTAAACTCTTATGTAATGTGTAATATGTATTTTTTTTTAATCATGTTTTTTGTAAGTGTTGTATGACAGTCTTACTTTGTTCTTTACATATTTTTTTTCTCTTTTACATATTTGGAGAAGTGGGACAATTCCTAATCAAGGCACTTAATCAAATGTATGATTTGTTTTGTATTGTAATCTTTTGTTTTTTATTCTCTTATCCATTCGGTTACACTGTAGTCACAGACGTGTCACATCACATGTCAAACACCGTACATTTGGTTCGTTTTTTGGTTTTACCCCTGTTTGACTTTTTGCTCTAACCCTAAGATTCCCCTACTGTCCAAAAACATGGCATATCTCTGCTGATGCTGACATCCTGACATTGTATTGTGCTCATTGTATCTTCAGTGGGTGTGATGGGGAAGTACATTCTGAAAAACAGAATTTCTCTCCACGGAGAAGCATCCCAGCACTCACGAACATGTCGTTTGCAGGGAACATTCAAACTTAAAACAGCTAAAAATGCGACGGTTAGTGAGAACTTTTGCATTTAATTTTAGGATTTTTACTTTTCAAATGTCAGGTATTCTGTACCTGTGTTAAACCAGCCACTGTGACTGACAGATTCTGTCCGAGCACTGACAATAAAATCAGACAACCTGCCAGTTAATTCACTTGTTAACCCTGCAGATCCATTCGTTACCTCTCTGACAACAGCTTCCTCCTCCACAGACACTCACAGCCAAACGAAATATCTGTGTCAGCGTGCGCACATACACAGTATATGTACTCTATGTGTGTGTGTGTGTGCGCCTGTGTGTAGGTGTACAATAGAAACGACATTTATGTGAGCAGATCCTTCCTCCAGTCTCTTAACAACGTCCAAATCCTGAATTCTTACCAAAGAATCTCAAGCCTTAACAACACGTCAGAATGTCTGCTTTGATTTTTCTGAGTATAAAATGCAGTGTTACTTTCCTGCCATTTAAAATGGGTCCATTTCCTGAGGTAGTACTCACCAAATGTCATGTTATTCTATGTTGTCTCTGAATAAATATATGTTTTGTCTGAAATTATCTTAATAAAGTGATTATGACAAACGTTCTTTGTGTTTTGTGGTGTCTTTCTTACAGGCAGCATTATGTACTGTTGGAAAACACAAACTCCCAGGACATCCCGGATCCCCCAGGACAAGTAATATCACAGAGTAATAATACAGCACACTTGGCAGGGCTCTCACAGAATAAAGAGCCAGCAACACTACACACTCTCAAACACATTATTAACAGTGACAAAGGGAACAATGAAGGATCTTCTGTGTTTAGACTGCATTTTAATTGAAATATTATAGAACATGTTGTATGTAGGTAGTGAAAATGCCCAGTTATTTGACTGGTGTTGCCTGCTAACAATTGCTGTGACATTTTCGCGCGATGACTTGTCGCATCCACAGTAGGTGTGAGCTTCCTCTGTTATGTTCCCGCTTTGGTCGCTTCCATTTAGCACTAGCACTGTAAAGTGACTTCTCATTAACTAGCAGCAAATATAAGTTACTTTCAACCCAAAGTAGTGGACACAGCTTGCTTGGCATAATGACTAATGTCAGGGGATCACACAGTTTGAAAACAAAAGTGAGATTTCATGGCTCTGTGTGCAGCCCACACTACAGTAGACAAGACTTAAAACCTCTATCACAAGTGTTTCTGTCCAAAATAATCATTGGATTGTTTCTATGTTCTTAAACTTACACATAATTCATAATCTCATAAGAAATCACGGATATAGCTTTCTTTCACACAGCATCAACTTTTGGGATTTCATCAGTGAAAGAAGTATTCAGATCCTTTACATTAGTTGAAGTAGCTGGCTTGGGAACCAGACAAGTCTGCATGCTTTATTTGCAAGAGACCCGTAGATCCAGATAGCAGTTTGGGGGAATTTAGACACACACAATGTAAGTTATTCCTTCATTTTGCGTACTGGGTCTGGCTGGCTGCCTCCTTTATATTGGCCACACAGGTATTTGTGACAGCGTGATGCGTCATGCTTTAAAAGCCGTCATGGCGCGGTGCAAACCGTTGGAAATGATGGGTTTCAGGGTGCAGTGATGCTTTTGTCGATTTGCGTTTGAGAGGGCCTTCACTCGTATTTTTGGCCTAAAAAGTACTAAAACCACAATGTAAAAAATACCCTGTTACAAGAAAACATCTTGCTTAAGTAATAACATAAATAGAAATGTGAAAATATAAAATAAATGTAAAAGTACTTGTAATGTACCTGTAAGTATTATATTGTTATGTACGTACATATTATATTTTTTGAATACTATTAGTCCCACATTAATGTGTCATTTTTTTTATTTTGAAGCCAATTGAAATTATGTTATAGCAGCATCTGCAAAGTAACCAACTACAGCTGTTAAATTAATGTAAAAAATACAGTATTTCATTCTGAGGTTTTGTGGAATAAAGGTTTAAAGTTGCATATAATAGAAAATACTTAAAATTGTACTTAAGTAAACTACAGAGTAATAGTACATTTCACTGCTGAGTAATAAGAAGGTATTTTTTCACTTATCTATTTTTTATGTCTTCATTTTTTTTACATTCCCTCACAGATTTGTTTTTATTTTTTTAATCAAATGCTTCACCTGCTGTTTCATCTGATGTCATGCATTTATTTTTTGCATTTGTGTCTTATTATTGCGCTCATCTGATTCAGCAGAGTTCACCTTATGACTGACCTGAAACACAAAGAGCTTAAAGAATCGAAAACATTTGACGGTAATGCTGTTATGAGTCATATACAACCTTTATTGTTGGGTGAAATGATGAAAATAATGTTTTTTCTTCCATCAATGGCCCTTCCAGAGGTTTCAAGTCTTCCTTCTTATATACAAATTCAATCTTGCTTTCAGGACTGGAGCCAAGGAACACAATACATGTTTATGGGCTGCCGTCATCTCCAAATATGACCCTGGAACCATTTGGCCTTGCACAGGATACATTGTGTGACGTGTGTGCCTGTGTGTGTGCCGCTGTGTGTGTGTGCTTGCTTGCTCGCCAATTCAGGTTGTTTACGTCTCAGGACAAATCTGTTCTTTTCTGTTAAAATTGTGCCTGCTGAAATGTGTTTGTTATCTGTGCATAAAGCGTGCAACAATGACCTCAGGGCAAAGCCAGTCTTCACAGCTCTGTTCTATAAAAATTAAGGTGTGAATCTATAGAAAAAAGGATTTTTCTTTTCTTTGATGCTGTTGTACAGTTTGTGGTTTTATCTGCGAATATACAAACGATGTCAGTATTGTCAGTAAGGAGCTGTAAGCTCAAAGGATATTTACCTTCTGTCTTTGCAAATTAAATATAAAAGATTTTTTTTTTTTTTTTTTTTAAAGGAGGAAATACTGTGTTGTTGATGCCAAGAAGTTGAATATTTACCATAGTGTATTACTGGGCTCTTATAGACTGTAACACTAATAGTGAAAACATCCAAAAGACATAATAGGGCTTTTATTTTGTCTATATGAATCTGTAGATTTCATTTAATTAGATAATGCATTATTTTCATATTAAACCATAACATTTCAGGAAGCATCCAAAAAAATACAAAATACAAATTCAATAGTGTAAGCAATATAAGCAACTTTTTCAAAATTACATTTTTGACCATATACACCTGTAGTGTGTTTAAACAAAATGTTGCATTTTACAGTTTTACATGTTTAGTAATCTCAGTTAACATTTTCCATTAGCAGGTAAAGCTACAAGCTAACCAACACAATCACCATGAGATGACGATAACAGTAAATTCACTAACTGAGTTTCAGTAACTGTAACTGTTACTGACCACTACTTTCCTGTAGATTGTTATTTTGAAGAATGATTATATTGCAAAATGTGAACTGAGATCACTAAACAAGCTGCAATTTAAAACACAACAGGTGTAAACTTTAACAAAAAGGTTGATAACATTAAGATTTAATTATTTCTTTTTTATTTGTATTTTGTTTTTTTTTGTAAGTTTTCTGAACTGTGATGTTTAATGAAAATTAAATCTACAGACACAGATGGACACAGTGCAGTAAAATAAACACCTACATTTGTATTTTGGTTGTTTTCTTTCCACTAGTCTGAAAGAAAACATGTTAGAAGCAAAATCCCAAATTGACCAGGGCATTTTATATCTGACCTTAATGTTTCTGGAGCATTATTATCAACCTTTTCTTTTTCCAGATAGGAATAGCTCTTTCATTTCCTATGCACATTGCACAATGTGGCAAATGCATCTTCAGATACACTTAATTTAGTCAACATTCAATGTCAACCCATATTCAAATATATAATGTAGTATGGAAGAAGGATACAGCTATATAGGTGTTCATGTGTCTTCGAAAACAGCCTTTAATTGCCAATCTTGTCGCTGTAAATGATTAAAAACAGACATATATTTACAGATTTGGGATAACTATGCTGCAACATATAAAATGGCCGGTACACTGAGAGAGAAAGAGAGTGGAAAAAGAGAATCAGACAAAGAGACGAGCACATCTGGTGTGAAAAGACGGATTGCTGGCAGGTGAATAGCAGCAAAACTACATTGTTCTGTGACCTTCAATAAAATGAATCTCACATATAGAAAGAAGAAGGAACCGGATGCCTGGTTTCTCTTTGCACAACTTTACACAATTTTTGCTTTCCTCTCGTCTGGATTTCTATTGATTTGAGGGTTCATTTCCCACATTAACTAACATTACTCTTCCTTGTCATTAGCATTTCCACTATTAATTGGTCAATTAATCAATCACTTGACTGCCATAAATGAAAATCACAATCTTATAACTGCCTGTGCATAATATCTTTCATTTATATGACTCATTTTTGAAAAATCTACTTTACAGAGAGCTTTAAGGACATGAAGTCAGAAAAAACACAGTGAAAAAAGGAAAATGAATGAAAAGAAATAAAAAGTAAGGTCATCCAAATGGAAGAAAATGTGAGTCTTAACATTTTCTGAGTTTAACGTGACCCTTATAGACAGTAAAGGTCAAGTGTTTAATTGCATGTCCCTGAGCGCTATGTAAGTACTCAACAAACTGCCTATTGTGTAGAGTTGACCTGTGCGTATAATGAAATTAAAAAGATAAACTATCCCAGTATAGCTTTCATTATAGTGTCAGATTTGCTTGTTACACCGTATAATGAGTGGCTGCAGGGAAGTCCCATTACACTTAATTACTCTGATGAATGGGTTACCTCCCACCACCACCAGATGGTGCTATATTTTTTTAATTTCTCTGAATCCACAGATTGTATAGCCTATGAACAGAAGAAGACAATGAGCCTCATTGTAAGGCAAATGCACATTAAAAATAATTGAATGAAATCTGAAGCAAAGAAGCAGTGCAGAAGCAGTGAAAACATTGCATTTAGCATCATACTTCATCTATTATTTATAAAATACAGTTTTAACCACAATGGATGTTATCTGCTTTGGACTGAGCACTTCTATTTTTACACTATGTTTGCGGTTCACATTATTTATATTTAACGACCTTTCTTAGAATCAGGTTAACAAATCTGTGACTGATCCTGACATGAAGCCTATAAAGCCTCGAGGGCATGTTGAATTCAGGAAGCTACATGAGAGCATAACTGAAGCTCCTCGGAGTAAGCCGCCTCTCCCTCAGACTTTCACACCCCGAGGCGATGTGCTGCACACAAGGTTGTTTACAGACACCGACACTGTGTACAGGCTCAGCTTTTCTCCCCGTCTCTCACCCACACGCAGACATTCACTCTCTCACAAGCAACCATATACTTGCCCACACCTCACTGAGCATGGACCAGGGTAATCCTCTAACTTATAGGCAGTGCTGTGTGCTCCAAGCAAATCCCATTCCTTCAAAAATGCAGACACCTCTGGAGCTGTGGCCCAAACACCTCAGAGGTGATGGAACATAGCTTTGTCTTCTTTTATGTTTGCTCCCCGCGCTCCACTCCTCACTCTCCTACATACAAATAACTATCGAACGTGTAGCCTTTAATAGAAATATCCACTCTGCAATGAGTTATTATTATCATAATTGTTTCTTATTGTACAACTAATTTTTGCAGACTGGATATGTGACTGTTCACTTTAATGTGGTAATAACTCACTGACCATATATATATATAAGAAGCTACATAAGAACAATGTAGCTTTTTATAATTAAAGGTGTTGTGATATACCAGTGTTGACGATTACTGATATTTTTATAACAGTTATTTTATTAATTACTTTTATTTTATATTATATTGATAATGTACATATGATAATAACATGTAAATAATCCAGCGCCTTGGATAATTTTTTTATTGATTAGCTGATTGATTTTCTCGGTATATTAGTATAATTGTTTTGAGGGCTTCTATATAGTTATGGTAACAGATTATCGTATGGTTCTCCACCTGCATACACTTTTTGATTTTTTTTCACAAAAAGCCCCACACAATTAATGAATTCAATTTGATAGATAACATTATTTTTTATTTTATTAAATTGTCTTATTTAAACATTTTCAACTTGACAAAAAAGATAACCTTTACTTATAGATATAGTTTATAGAATACTTTTGGCCATGACCACAGTTACACACCATATAATAGATATTATAGATTAAGAAAAGTACTTTTAATAAACAGCAGGTGGATGGTTTTCTTGCCTCTTTACGTTTTATAATTTGAGGCGAACAATACCTATATTTTTGGCATTTTGTAAAAATATACTCCCACCTTCTACCTGTTCTATATCAAAGTGTTACTGGAGTTTTGACTTCTTTCCCCTCTTCTCGCACCTTAGAAGCAGGTGAAGTTGTGCCTGAATCTTTAACTCTACTTCTCAACTGATACCTTGTCTCAGTCTAGGTGTTAGACTAGATGTTGATATATATATATAGATCAATCCATCCACTCAACCAATTTGGTGAACCATGACCCCAGACTGTCCATGCTACACCAGTAGCATCTGGATGGCAGAAGGCAACAGATACCACATATGGAATAATTTTACCCCTACATACCCCTGCTGCCATGAGCAAGGTGAGCACTGCTGTTCCACAACCCTACCACACCCCCCTACTGGTTTTCAATGTTTTACAAGAGTAATGTCTTTCCTTTAAAAATCGACTGTTGGAGTAAGACAGACCATTTTCTCCTTGAGCTTCATTCCTGGTGTTCCAGCTGATGTATAATTGGCTACGGCTAAATGCTTTACAGGTATTGGGTTTTGTTTTCTCTTCTAGGTTGGCTCTTTTCTTACTGCCACAACAGATTATAGTTTTTTTCATCCTGTTTCTCTCTCCTTTAATTGCTAATGCTAGTCTCTCAGAGAAAACCTTAAATGTTTAGCGCTTTCACTGAAAATAGGCTGAGCACTGTACCAGACTAATGCCTCATTGACACTGCAAGGTTTGGCTCAATCTGGCTCTTTTATGGTAACAGGTGCTTTTCTAAATGTATTTTTTCACTGCAGTCAGGGTTAGTATACCCTCAGTTTAGGGGGAATTCTCAGGTGATCGCTATATTGACTCCAAGTGAAGCTGCCATGACATCATCCTCAACTGGACACAAGCTGAATGCTTTCATCTGCAATATGTCTGCACTTCGTCAACTGTATGACCTGCTCTACAGCATTATTTTGCGAGTTTCCATTTAAAAAAATATGAGTCGAGTCAAGAAAACATTTGTGGTTACTGTTGATGGTGGCTTGGCTCTTTAAAAATAGAAGGTTTTTGCAGGATGTATGTTGTTGCACTAGTGACAATATTCTTTAACCAATCATTTGTCTGCAGTGTTTGAACTCCAACTTTTCTGACTTCGTTTGGAATTTCAGCTACAATTTCAACTAAGGTGGTACCAGGCACTATCCATAACTTTGGAAATTCACAAAAAAGTGAGTCCAGTTGAGTAGTGCAGACCTGGGAATGAAACTCAACAATCAGCCCATCTTTCTCCAGAATCACATTCTTCACCTTTAAGCAAACCCTTGACACTGCATTGTGTTTTGTTGTAGGAGGGATGATGGATGGTCAGCTCAGACTTGGCACACTCAGGTATATCTCTCATGAACTGGCCAAGTTATACAGCCAGAACATAACAAAAACAGCAACATGAAAATATGTCTGAACAGAATATACTGGCTTGTCAAACAGTTAGACCGTCAGTCCAGACACAGCACATAGTGGTTAGTTAGTGCCCTGTTCTATATTATTAGGGCAAAATAACTGAGTAAAATGCACTACATCTACTTAATACACTTCTCAAAGCATTTCAATAAGTCACAACAGTTGCACCTGTAGGTCCATACAGGGGATATATAAACTGTCAGGAGCCACAGGTGCAACAAATTAGATAAGACTTCAAAAAACATCACACAACCACAAAATGCAAGAAGAAAAAGAAGGTGAAAAATTTCTAATTAAGTCATGTCTTCTATAAATCAAAGGTGGAGCATACTGTAAGGAATAGCTTAACAAGCTGCAAACACATTGACATATCATACATTTTTCACTTGATATAGCAAACATTTGCTTATTTACATTCTGGACTAACACTAGCAGCTAATTAGCACATTTACAAATTAAATAGTATATTCCTCTGCGACCACCATACAGGGACACAGTGTTTACAAGCTCATGCATGTGCACATCTATGTGCCTATGCACGTATCATAGGTGTATTCATGAGGACATGATAAACATCTATGTCAATGCTAAAAATAGGTGTAATATTGTATATTATTAGTGGTGTCACAATTCTCCAAATCCAAGACATGGTTTAGACTTTCGATTTTAATGTCATGATTTGATTTAATGTTTGATTTGAACTTCTATTTTTCTTTTCTTTTCTCGTGACTATAGGCCATGTGGTATTAAGTGTGATATTTGTTTGGGAAAGTACTTCACCATATGATTACATTTAAATAATTTATTCAAAATGTAATCCAAATAATTTATTTCAACAGTCAATTGGGAACAAACTGTTGACCAACAAAAAAGAGCCAATAGATGGCAGATACTTTACAACAACAGCTTGAGTTCTCAGAGTTTACAAGGTGCACCTGAATGCCCCATGAAGTCCATAGCTATACCGTTGATTGTTTGCACCATAGACTGTATATAAATAATGGACGTAGTCACCGTGACGTCACCCATTGATTTGTGGAAGCCTCGAGTTCAGCGTTATACTTGTCGCCATCTTGCGTCGCCATCTTGTTTCCAATACGCGGAGCAGACCATAATTGGACTGTGGCGGAGCGCGAGGGATCTGACGACACTGACTACACGCCTCTCTACACCGGCAACCCGACTGAGAGAAGCCGCTGCTAATTCATGTTAGCATTAATTGGAGCATTAACTGGGATGTTAGTTTTGGCTAGCAAAAAAACAAAAACAAAATGTATCTTTCTTACCTCAGAAAACTGAGCAGCGACTCCTTGGAGCGTCTGTTAGTCCAGCCAAACACGGAACAAGACATTTTTACTGAACAAAACGTTCAAATAAACTGTCGTTAAGTGAAAATACAGTGAAAGGGTCAAAGTTATGAGACCAAACCGGTAAACGTCCTCTTTTCTATCTATATAATGTTATATATAACTTTATTGACACGTTTCCATGGATACGCATGCTCTGCTTCTCTCCTGGTGGCGGCTCGCCTTGTCAGTGACCTGTCAATCAAAGCTAGAAACGCCCCAAATCATACGATTCTTTATCTTCTATTTTCTTCTAAATGGGGCCTTTATTAGAACTATTGACATACTAGCGATTGAGACCATAATGTTGTCCCTGAAATTTTTTTCTGAGGTAATAAATCAAGTGAGAAGTTTTCAAATTTAGCACTGAAATGAATGGGCAGATTTCTTTTGCAGCCAAACTTAGCACCCCCTACTGGAATTTTCGGTGAATTGCAGGCTTTATGCACTTCCTGGTGGCCTCCATGCTCAGGCACGGAGATAGCCGCCTGGTTTGCACACGTCACGTAGCCTGGCTAACACCTGACAAATCTCAAATGAGATGTGGTCTGGGAACCAGCCGTTCATTTCTCCGTAGAGGAGGTGTGGTTTACGATCCTCCGGAGCCGTTTATTGGGCGCTTAGAATGTCTATCAAAAGCGTCTGTAGGTAGCTCTTAGCCAATCGTATCAGTTATACCAGATGACGTAGTAGAGCAACAGAGATGGATGTTTGTTGTGTGTGTGTCTGTGAGAGAGTGTTGTTTGCTGCTTTGCTTCTCCAGTTCTCGCTTTCTGCAAGATTTATTTTCACACTTTATTCCCCCTCATGTCATTCAGCCACACACATCCACTGATTTTATGGGCAATAAACAAGCTGCTGCGGGTCTCTCGGCGGCTCCGCTGTCCCCCGGCTCGTAGCGGGATCACCGGCGTTACGCTAGCTGCGCTAATAGTCCCGCTACCGGTGATCTCGCTACGAGCCGGGGGACAGCGGAGCCGCCGAGAGACCTTTCGCCTTTCAACTTTCGCTCTAAACTATTTAAAACACCATCTACAGCTAAAGAGAGTTTCGCGTCTGCAGCAGCCATGTTGGATCCGTAAGAAAACTACAACCTTCCAAGTGCCGAGTAGTACGCGTCATCGTCTTGCCGTCCCTCCCCGCTCTGTGATTGGATCCCTAAAACAGGGCTAAGAAAGCTTCCTGGTTTCTAGACCGCCTGGAGGTTCGAAATTAAATTCACGTCACGGGGAACTCGGCAAGAAAAGTGCAACCTACGGGTAATCTTCAAGGGTCATATTTCAAGTGTTTATGTTTTTTTCTGAGGTGCACAGGCATTAAAAAACAGGAAGATTAAGTGTGTTTCTATGTCTGGACTCGAGACACCCAGCTTGAAACTGGGACCTCGGTCTCAGTATGATAAATGCTAAACTCTGTTAGCCAGTTGCTAACTTTGCTTTTTAATGCTGAACAGGTCCATAGCAGGTTTTCAAAGCTTTCTTGCTGAAAACAGCTGCAGAGCCTGTGAATGTTTTTTCCCCCACAATAACTAAAAATATAAACGTGTATTTTGTTTTTAATTGAGGGTTTGTTCCAGGTCTTAACACTTGCTAATGATCTTTAGAGGCTAGGCATTCCAGTCTTGGCACAGTACCAACGCTTAATTAGGTGAAGACATTTTGTTTTAGACAAACACTCTTGTGTCTTGTTTGTCTTGAGATGAAATACTGAAGGATGATATCATCTTCTCACTCATCTCTCAATCCTCCTTTACTTTATCAGTGTAGGGTGCTGATGAATGCATACTCCCATGCTGTTGGGCGTTTGATCTTCTATCAACTATGTCAAGTCGTCAAGGAGATTTTCAGGATTTGATGGTTTCTTTGAACTTGTCTGGCAGTCTTAAATCTTTTTCTTAGCAATGGTATTTTGCTTTTTATTATTTTTTTATTTTTTGCTAAGGCCAGAAACCTTATTGACCTCATATGGCATTACTGTTTTTCCTTGCAGGATGATGATGTTATTGCATCACCTTTCAATATCTCGAAACTGATTGTGTGCCAATGCTTTTGTGGTGCTGGAACAGCCTGTGTTAGTTATAGTTTAAATGTGATTGATAAATTTCTTCTGTGAAGGCAACCTAGCCCCACAGTGACAGATATGGAAATAAGTGGAAAGGAAAGCACAAATGTAAATTAGTGTAAGCAGTAAGTGTGGCTTTAGATAAACCCCTGACTGGCTGTAAAGACAAGTGCCTCCGTGCACAGAATGCTGAGCACAGCGAGCCCCTTGTAAACAAAGCTTCTGCTATTTAGTTTCAGTTGGCTTAATTAGAATGAATGAGGGGGGCTTGTGCAAAGAGGACAGTTTTTTGTGGGTGGAGGGAGAGAGGAATTGGCCATGGTAGAAGGAAAGCTGGACTGAGAGATAAAGTTACTAGCGGGTGGCACGGACCAATTGGACAATGACAAACAAAGCCTCGAGCCAAAAGCGCAGCCGTAATGAATTTAGGGGAACAACATACATGTTAATGTGCGCTTAAATCGAATTATCATGATTGTATTCCCTTTTTATCTACACATCAAAGACATAGTATGTGTGTGTGTGTGTTTGGGAGATAGAAATGATGGTTTTATGTGTGTTGTGAGGGTGCATTTGCACTTGTTTTTTGCAGATAGTTAGCTTTTAAGGCCTACTGAGGCACTTCACCAGGAAGGGGAACAGATTGTTGTTCATAATCATTTTTAATAGCCGTGTAATGGTGATAACATTATGAAATTACCTAGTATAGGGAAGTTTTCAAGCAGTGAAATCTCTACTTATTCTTACCAAAAGCAACATATACAGTTTTGCATTGTAGTACCTCTGAGCTGTACATTTCAGAAATCAACTACAGTATTAAAACAGTATCTTCAATGTGTGCTTCTGAGTAAAATACTAGTTGTACTATTTCTCTTGAATATGTTAGATACAACTCGGCATTATCGATAATAGTGCAGTGCCTGTTTATTTTGTATGGCATGGCCTCTGGCGTTGTAGCTTGCAGCTTTGCTTGGGTTCCGAGCAATCCTTGACATAATTGCGCCCCCTAGCAATGCAAGAGTTTATGCACCATTTGCTAACAGCTAGCTATTTGGGACCAGACTATTTTCAGGAACAAAGAGAGAGAAACTTGAAAAAATCGCTGACGTGTGAAATGTTTAATTTGCTACAGACATCTCCAGTCTCTTTTTTTAAATCCAGTTTTGGATGTACAGTAGCGAGCAACAGAGAGCTAGCTGTACCCAGCATGCCATCTGGCGGTTAATAGGGTTAATAGGGCACTCATAGAGCACAGACTCAGCCAACGACTTGAGGAGGCGTTCACATTAATATTTCAACACGGGAACTAATTTTTCAGCTTATTCCAACACCACTAGAGTGCAGAACAAATACCCATTATGACAATGTTAATAATAGTAAAAATTAAGTAATGTATCTGCCCCATTATTTGATGATCTGCTGCAAAATGTAATGGGTAATTCCTGGGCCCATGCAACACCTTTCCACCAGGTGTCGTGATAGTTTTTCCGCAGTCCTACTGACTGACTGACGGATAGATAGACAGACAGAAAAACAGACAGACATAACCTATTTTGCGGAGGTAACGAATAAATCTCAAGAGTTTGCACTCAACACTGCACTTCCTTGGGTTCTCAGTTATTCACCTGTCAAGTGTGAAGTTGATTGAATGAACGGTCTTCAAGAAAATCGAAAGATACACATAAATAAAGACAGACAGAAGCTCCTTCCACTGTAGTTAGATGCTCTGGGTGTGTTTTGAGTAGGTTATAAAGTGAGTGTAAAATGTCATCAGCACAGCTCCAAATCTGTGTGATGCTGCCCAAGTACAAGCCAACTTAATGGGATTTATTCATAGATAATGCAAGTAGAAACAGAGCAAATGATGCATTACACCATGTGTTTTTTTTTTTACTCCTAAAGGCAGAGTTATTGTTCGGGGTAATGATTCTTCATCTGATGCCTTAAGTGTGTTCGACTTGAGTAACTTTTATATGAAAGTGACTGTCAAAACATAACCTTCATTTGTGGCAGTGTCATTAAACATGACTAGAGGTTCCTTATGTCTACCAGGGTTTCTGTTCATTTGTGCTCATTCTTTTTTAAAACCCTTGGATTTAACCAATCCAAAACACTGAGGCATTATATTCTCTCAGCTCCAGCTCTCACAAACCTTTGACATAGGTGGGCTGTCACAACCTTGTGGGAGCTGTAGTAGCAAAAATAAAGCGTCACAAATAAGATTAAGGAATGCATCAGTTCTTTGTCCACCCACATGACATGACATATTGAGTGTGAGAGGTCATGTCCACATGGTGAAGGTGATAATGACCAATGTTTGGGACAAAAATGGAGACTGGAACCCAATCAGATATATGTCACACTGAGTCTTGTCAGCCATAGACATGGATGGATGATGGAGTATTGTTAAATGTAAATGATTGAAACCAAACCGACAAACAGAGATAATGTTAGTTTGAAGTTTAACAGCAGAAAAATCTGCTAAAACACAAAACTTCAACATTTGACATTAATGAATACAGTGAATCTACATTTTGTTAGAATTGCATGAGGCACTGAACAATGGTGATTTATCAACACGTCCCATCTCAGGTTGCATTCTCTCCTCGGTAGGTCTGCTATATAAACAACAATAACACAGAGGTTACTGTGTGATGTGTTCAAACGCGAACAAGTCGCCCATATTGACTTTGTGTCACCCTACCACTTGGCCTTTTGTTTTGGTGGGGATGGCCTGTCACTGAGATGGCAGTAGAAGGAGGGAAGATTTCTCTGAGGAAAGACGGCAAGGGAAAGGTCATGGTGAATAAAAGCCTTTTAATCTGAGTACCTTGTGTCGTGTGCCTGGGGAATATCAAAGTCATCCCATTTCTAGTGAGGTCAGACCAGGGCAGCCTTGCTGTTTGCCCACTGCTCTCTTCTGTGTTTGTGATGCCTAAATACCCGGTGATGGAGAGCTTTAAGAAAAGGTTAGACGCAGCATGGTGTTCTGTCTCACTGTCTCTCTGCCAATGTCTGTTTCTCTCTCCATGTGTGCATGTATGCTTGTGTAAAGCTCACTGCATAGAGATAAGATATGCAATGTGGCTGCGTTTGGAGCTTAAGTCGTTGTGATGTTACCAAATAGAACAAGGACTATATGCTGTATTTGCCTGTCATTTTGTTTGCAACCATTGAATAACTGGAGCAAGATTCTGTTTCTGCTTTGCCTGATTCAGACTGAGATGCATCACAAAAGCTATTACATTTCTGCTGGGTTTTTATATAAGTTCAGAAATATATTCTAGATTAAAAATTTTGTAACCATTCTGATTTCGACACATGTAGGCTACGCTTTTGTTATACAGCATGCTGTGAGTGTTTGCCTGACCGAGATAGATAGTAAAGCTTTAATTTGATGTCAGCGGTGTTGTCAGCTTGGCAAAATGTCTGGGCCTTTATTTAGGAACTCTTGCAGTCTAGGGGATGGCTTGCCAGTCCATTAGGTGTGAAGTGGAATCACGTTTTCCACAACACTGGCCCCGAGCATCCATCATGTCACACATTCACAACTATTCAACTCCACCACAGTGCTCTCTGACTGCTTTTAAAGGCGCACTCTGTGATCCAAACATAAACAAAGGTTTAGACCCCACTAAGAATCAAAACACAACAATGGAAAAAGCAATCACTTTAAAACTGCCTGACAGCCATAGAAGAACAAACACCTCAGATCAGGACTCAGGTCAGAACAGTGTAAGACACACAGGTTAGAGGATCAAATCTACAAAGCTTAGACAAAGAGAATATGTGAAACTTGAGAAAACCCCTCACTGCACAGGAGAAGGGGACTCCATTACGACCTGTGTGATGCATCAACGGCTGTTATAAAACAGGAATATTACTTTGTTCTCCATAAAGACAGTCCATGCTCTTTGTTCAGATAAACACATTTATAAGGGTAATTTTATTTGGCCACCACACTCGCATCAAAGATACAAACCTACTGCTGCTGCTTGTGAGGGATTTTATGGTGTATCTTTTAGCAGTTTATGGATGTGTGAATAATTTGTTGACTTAGAACACAGTGGCCACAGTGAAACCTGCAGATTATTGTGGCAGGCAGGAGACATAGTTGGGCAGGTTTCTGATGTCGGAATGAACCAGTCAGTCTCTTTAACTCCAGCAACGTTGAAGAGTCATCAGAGGAGACGCTGAGCTGATATTATTTAATTTCCCTGCCAATTTAACTGACACCTAAAATCCTAAATTGGATGCGCACACACAGACGTTTTAGTTGAAACTCCCTGTACTCCATGGACTGTATCATCTTGTTCAGCAGACTGTGTGTAATAGTTATAAAAAAATACTTTTTTTTGTTGAAAATTGCTTTGCCTCGTATTGTGTTCAGCTCACAAAAGTGAGGGCACTTGCAGTCGGTGGAGCGGTAGCAAACAGACTTTCTAAAAAAGGGATCAGTGGCATGACATCACTGTGATGTCACCAATCGTTTTGTGGACTACTGTTTTGAACCCTTAAGATTGGCATTTTGGCCGTCCTCATTTTGGGTTTTTCTGAACCATAAGTGATCATGTTTGGATGAGAGGGGAGAGTTATCAGCTTGGTTAGCAAGGTGCATCTATAAATGAAAATGAACTCCTTAGAGTGTCTTTTAGTCCAACCTCTAAATGGCCTCGTAAATTGAACATCATGCTGTATTTAGGAAGACTTAAAACAAGCGACTGAGACCATAAACTCATTAGAAAATTGTTTGCTGAAAAAAGAAGTCAAGTGAGAAGGGTAATTTTCTCATTTACATCAACACAGGAGGGAAACGTGTGTCCATGCAAATGTAAGTAATGTTAAACTAGTAGCAGAATAATAATAGTTTGCCGGTGTACCCTGCTACATGTGGCTTATGCTAGTGCTAGCTGATGTTGCTGTCTCACATCCACACAGCCAAGCTAAAGCATGATAATATTGTGTTTAATGTAAGTATTACATGTTACACATCGACAAAGCTTGCTTGAACTGGGTTAATGACATGATGACTGGTGTGAGTTTATTTGATTGGATTGCCAGGACCTAAGACATAATTAATGTAGGTTTATTTTTAATTTCACACTACCCCACACACTCACACCCTTGTATAAATACTGAGTCACTAAAGTGTCAGCCTATTCCCCGTGACAGAGGAGGATTCAGTTGTACCGTTAACCTGCAACAGCACTTTATTACTGTGACTTTCATAATTAGAAATTACTGTAAAAAATCAAGAAGATATACTGTAAATGACGCCTTTTGAGCTTCAGCCACTCGATACTTGTTTCTGTCCATGGTGCTGAAGGGGAAATCTCTGTGCATTGGTCTCTGTTCTGTTGAAAACTTAAACCCAGTCTGCTGCTTGTGATACTACTATGACACACTATGAGACTACACTATGAACATAGCAACTAACCTTTGCAATTCTTTATCAACCCCTTAGAAACAACAGATCACCTTATCAAGTCCAAAGTAACCCCAGCAATGGTTCTTCATATTTTACACATCACCAGCAATTTTGCAAATAACACTAATTGTATACAGCAAAATAAACAACCATAATGATCATAATTTCAGTCTGGAAAGAGGACAAGGTAGCAATTTCCTATTTTAGCATTATGTTGTGAATTTTAGTGAGCACTGAGGGAACCAACAGATTACAATGATGAGGTGAGAGTTGGAGATGTTGTCTAGTTTGTGGATGTCCAGATTGAGATGGAGTTGATTTTGACATTTATGTCTGACCAAGCTTGACTTCATTACTGCTCATATGAAGGATAATGGTGTGGGTGTATTGGTTTATTACCACAATGGCAGAAAATCCCTGATAATGATTTATTTTCACTGGTGACTTGTATGTTTTCAGTTCGTATGTTGTGCTTGTATACAGGTTTCTGGAAAAATATGCCAATAAATTCATCTACCATTTGATTTAAAAGCATTTTCAATCATATTTTACCATTAAATGAGAACGTAACTCATATGTTGTAGGCTAAAGTCCGTGTAGACATCGCAGCAGCACAATCAATGAGTGTTAAAGTATTAATCTATGTTCATTTATATTAACCACAGCATCCTGTAGTGGAGGGATTCAAACAGCTTAACATCCTCCTGAGTTGCACTAAATGAGAGAAGTCAGGGATGATGCGTAGGTCGGGACTAGTCAATGTCTGAGTGACTGTTTCACGACTATTCATCCTGACAAAATACTCTGCTCCTCATGGGCTGCTTTCAACCCTAGTCTGCATGCCAGATTGCCTTTGCAGAGCACTAGTTCGACAAAGCATGTTGAGACACAAATCAAACAAAGCACTCAAAAAAAGGAGCAAAACAAAGTGGTCCTGGCAACTTAACAAGAGTGTTATACGTCCCACTTGGTTTACCACAACCACACTGGTTTTATGAAATCATCTGGACAGGCAACACCTGTTGCAACAGCTTCCCTGTCACTAGTTCCTCTCATCAGGTTTTCACTTATCTCCTTTGCCATTTGGTATTTTTCAGAGCTGTTGGTGCAGGCCTTGCATCTTAAATTAGGATACTGTGGATGTCTCTTAAAAACGGGATCCAAACAACTGTTCTCATGTGAAATGTGTAACAAACGTCTTTTTTACTGATACACCCAGAGTCTACAGTTGTGAGCAGTTCTGTGCAAAAAAAGAAAACTCGCGAAAGGAAAATCTCAATACACACACCAGTGCTGGATTATAAAAGAGAAGAATGGGGGTCTTTAATGAGATTGGGATGAGATGCCATTATATGGAGGTCAGCAAGATGTATTGACAAGAGCTGAGGCAGCAGAGAAACTCACTGTGCAAAGGCCATTTTTGCATCAGAGTGCCGTGTCTGATGTTGTGGATGGCATAAGATGAAAATGCTAAAGAAGAAAAGCAGCTTTTGGACACGAATGCCAATTTTAGGATCAATGAAGGCTGATTGTTGTATATAAAAAAATATGTTGGATTGGATGTAAGGTGGCCATGCTTCACCAGAGGAATGTGCATCTTGGACACATTGACCTTTCTTGTTGGGTTCAGGCAAGGCAATGGCAAGACATTCGCAGAAATTCCATTATACTTTTATGTCTTTCCTCCCCTTTAGAAAAAAATGCATTTGTCTTCCATAACTCTGCGGCTGCACAGGAGTATTCCTGTAGAGGGCTGCTTTCTGAATGAATAGTTTTTTTTTTCTTTTATACTGAATGGAATTATGTGACTTTAAATCCTGCCTTTTAGTAGCTTTCAACAGTAGCAAGGCATGTAGGAGGAAATATTGCTTGTTGATGTGCCAAGGCATTGATTGCCATGCTTGGCCTTGGTAGCCTGTCATATTAATGGACTAGCTTGTGAAGTAATTTAACGCAGAAATTACTTTGCATTTCTGCGGAGTAATTTCAAAGGTAAAAATGCAGAGTGGAGTTTGGTGCCTCTGAGGGATAGACGATGGAGCTGAGCCTGACCAAGGCTTAAGGGGATGTGTCTGCCATGCCGTGTTTGATTAATGGCACCACAGGCCTGCTCATCAAGAGGTAATAAAATATGAGGGCATAAGTCAGGCTTCATTCTAGGGTTCTGGCAGGTGTTCAGGACTCCAAGCACCAGGGTCTCCAAGGTAGCCCAAACCAGAAGCTCTACCTCCATCCAGTTTTTCTGCTGCGTTCAGCTCTCCCATACCAAACAATAATGTCACATTGTAGAGTTTCTAGTGCATGTCAAAAATTCAGAAACTAGAAGACGAGCAAGAAATTGAGTCTCCAAACTCAATCCTATGTCTTGAATTCCCAAGTATTAGAAAGTATCTCCTGACGTCTTCTGCACAGAAACGGACTGGCCAAGAAATACGCTGTCACAGTACGTCATGTTAAAAGACGACAAATCCTTAAAGACAGTTTTAAAAATCCAGTCAGAGGAAATCTCTCAGTGGCCCCAAATACAGCTTTCTCCAAGAACTTGATAGCAGAGTATATGTGACTGCAAAATAGAGTGAAGAATGCCACCAGAGCTGTTTTTCAGCTGGAAGCTTTGGAAATCAAAAAACAAGCTGAATTCTGAGTTGTCAATGAGATGGGTACAGTCTTTCAGGCCATGGTGTCTATTTACCAGTAAACAACTCAATTTATATAGAATGCGACTTTATCTTTTCTGGCTATTTGTTTTGTTTTTCTTGCTTCCTCTTTCTAAGTTATAATGAGTCTTATAATGAACGTTGGCTTATACAGTATTTGCATTCTGTAAGCACTTCTTGTGCTGTATATGTTAGTCGACTTGGTTTCTGGTGGGTTCCCAGCAAATATGTTAATTTGATGAATGCAGAGGGAATGATCCATAAACAAATAAGCAATACTGTCAAACAGAAAGAAGAGGGCAGCTATAGGAGACTATGCTAATGGCTAATGAGACAGTAGCTGAATAATATAAAGAAGAAGACAATTCACCATTGACATATCCTCTTAATAAAACACTCCATGTTTAACAATGCTTTGTTGGGGGGCGTTTGCTGTACAAATGTGTTTGTCTTCTGCTCCTAATGAATCTCTAGGCAGACTAGATGCTGCAAGGCATACTGCTGTTCCAGATGAAAGTGTGAAATATTGATGTGACCATCAGACACTACAAGTGTTACTGAACCCACCAAAATAGCACAACAGAACAATCTTTGAGACTTGGATAGCGAATGGAAGTTTTGTACACTTCACTTTGAGATAATTTGCTCAAGCCTATTTTCTCTCCTCAAAGCCTGAGTCTGTAACAGCAAACACTGCAGCAATTCACTCCACTGGTATTGAGTCGTGATTTCTATCAGAGGCCTTGGTTGTTGCCCCTTAACATATTGCAATTGTCACTATCTTTAAATAGATATCTCAGGTTTGGTCCTGAGATATTAAAGTGCAACTTTTTTTCCAGACTTTATTTACCTATGCATGCATGATGCCCAATATTTTTGTATTACACAACTACAATATTACTGGAAATACAATGAATCATGTTTTAAATTTCCTGTCTCCAGAGGGCTTGTGATAGCAATAGTTGATACTGTGCTAGACAGATCATCCTATAAGATACTGGTGCTACTGACTCCTTTGCTAGTTTCTTCTTTATACGCCTCCCAGCTACTGATACAAGAAGATATCTTTTCATGTTTCACAATTAAAAGACTCACATTGATTTTTTTTTTCTTTACCCCGACTGTGGCCCTTGAAATGTTTGTATGAATTCGCTGCCTTAATATAGTTGATACATATTGACATTTCTGGCCTTTTTGCAAATCCAAGTCAATTTGGATAATTGTTTGTGGCATATAAAAGTGTCAGTCATCTTGGTGAAGGTCAAAGGAAGTTGGCGTATGTCTGCCAGATTGTAAAGACCTAACAGCAACAGTTTGAAATCCTTAATATGTCAGCTGCATAAAATGTAGGAAAATGTGTCTGTGTCTGGGGTGCAGAGAAAGAGTTTAAAAGGCAAAGTTGTGGAAGCATTCTATCAAAAAAAATTGCAATAGTCAGAGGCTGCAGTGATACAATTTCTCTAATTTTATTGTATTATACTTACAGTTTTCAGGCAATAGTACATGCAATGTACAATTATCATTGTATACTTAGCATAGCACTGAAAAAACACAAAAATGCATAGTGTACAAAGTATAAGGAGCTAGAAATGTGTAAAAATGGAACAGAATGCACACTGAATACCTTTCCAGACATTTGCATTGAAAACAAATTCATTTCATGCTGTTTTTCGGCACCTTCTGGTCGAAAGACCTGAGAAGAGGCAAGCATATTGTAGATGAAGACAGCGCTGCAATGTGTTCAAAGGTTGTTACAGTATAAAATCACGACAGAGAGGGAGATTGATATGCTCTCTCTCATCCAATAGACTGTAATGGGGTGCTGTCAGAATGACTTCATGTCAGGCTGTCACTCCAGGCTTCGCTCATCAAACCGATGCATCTGTGCTTAAACAGGGCACGTTTTAATCTGTAGAAGCAATTAACCAAGAGTTTAATGCGACAAATAAAAACTTTTCTACACATGGCGACCTCATTTATCTTAATAGGCGATGAGTTACAAGTTACAGTTATAAGTAATACAACACTCCCAGCCCCAAAAATGCGTTTAATTCCAACATCTATAATTAGTCTGCTCGGTTCAGCAAAGCACATTCTCAGATTTACTTCTTTGTTCTTAAGAAATACATTTTGCACCTAAATGGTCCCAGATAACTTCTCTCACTGAGAAATGTTGAAATCGTATTCTGAAGGCCATTGTGTGTGTGCGCTTCTAAGCAAATGTTTTATAATTGTTTTAGTTGTTTGAGATATTTAACTTGCTCCATTTTCTTCTCTTCTTTTGCTCCAATTAAAGTTTATGGAAGGCTTGAGTGTAACATCATCATAGGGAGAAGCTATGGTATTTAAGACTCGGGAAAAAGAAAATTAAACTGCTCACAGTTTTCACGCTTCACACTTAAATTATACATCTAGATTTACCCACCAGCCTCCTCTCTCTCAAAATATGAAACTTTTCTTTTACCCATGAGAGTTACAGTTTTGGAGCTTGAATGCTTAATTGGTCGGTAGAGGACTGTCAAATCTCATATAGTCTCCCATTTTAAATGAAAGATTCTCTCTTAATTTAAGTACTATATGCTATTATATTCAGCTACTTTTTTCTCGAACCCAGAGCTACAAGTTGTACTTCTTGGGGATGTAATGTCGAAATTGAAGGCTTTAATTTTCTCACAACTTCAAAAAGACTATCCATCCCAGGCAGGTGTATGGCTTTTGGCTAATTAGCCTTCTCCTCAGGAAGGTGTGTGCTTGTCCAGGTCAATTTGCCTGGGAGGCATGTCAAGTCAGTGCGTGGTAGTTTCACTATAAAAAGGTCCCTGGTTGGTTATGAGTATGGCCAGCTTTTCTGTTGGTTGATAAAGATGCTTCTATATTGCCAAAGCGCTGCCCTGATAATTGAAGTATGATGGAACTTCAGAAGTCTATCAAACTCACACAGGTGTCTGGCTAATTAGATATATCCTCAGAAAACCTTAAGCTTGTGAAAAAGACCAGAAAATGCTAAATCTCAGCTGTCACCTCTCACGTCAGTTCAAATCCTTATCTGACCAACATTTATTTTGGTTGTTAATGTTACTATTACTGTTCTATTACCCTTTATCCTGACACTTGCTTTATGACTTGGCTTTATGGCTTTATGATTTGTAATACCCCTTAGTGTTCTGCTGCCTTTAGAGGAAATTAGGAGTGGGGGGGGACAGGGGATTTTAAGGGGGAGATAGCAGGTCAACATTAGATGTGTACACCATGTGAAAGCTTGGAACCTGAAGAGTTATTTGAGAGGCAACAGCATTCTTTTAAACTTGAGAATTGACAGAAGTTGTGAAAAATTTCTCCAAAATATCACACCAAGTCACCAAGACCTTGAGAATCAAATCAGAAATACCACTGCTGTGATTTGGTATCAAAAACTTTTCATATTTTGGAGATTTCTGCAAGAATTGCATTTTCTGCTTTTTTATTGGGCTCACTGAATCCACAAATGATTCAGCTTTCCAGTCATACCCAAGTTATGCATTTCAAAGATTCTTAAGGGACTTTTTACTGCTTGAGAAAAACCTCATGGGATCTAGAATATGCTAGCTCATGTTTCTCAGTAGAGCAGGACACCAATGATATTTACATTGTGCGCTGTCCATGACTAGACGCAGGCTTCCTTATGTGTATTGATACAGTTGGTGGGTGTAGAAAAGGAAACAGTTTCTACATGAAACCGGTCTAAACAAGTCCTTTGGTTTATCTTGAATAACCAGGTAATGAATTCTGGAAAGAGACACTGCTGTTGAGTTTTTCAAATGTTGTTTTTCTTCTTCTTTATTTTTTCTCTTCGGTGCTTTGAGCACCACAAGGCAAGTGTCTTCTAGTTCCATTATATTTGAGAGAAGGCACACTTCTCCAACACTCAACTTACACCAAAACAATCGAGACTGATAAAGAGCACTACAGGTAATAGGGAAAGCATTTCTTGATGATTTGAGGGTGAACTGTGAGTTTTTGGGGGCAGCAGAAAACAAGTTGTGAACACAACACTGGCTCATCACCACCTTTTAAAATTGACATTGCAACATATAAGCAAACAGTTGCTTATTTGCATATTCATGATGAATGTAAGTCCAACATTCACTCTCTTTTATCTTAGTTTTTGTTCTCCACCAACTCCTGAGGAAAATATCTTGCTCTTTATCAGCCAAATGCTGCTCTATGTTCACCACCTCGTCGCTAACTGTGCCCGTCTGCTGTTTGGTACTCAGCAGGTAGTGCATAGTTGGTTTTTATCACTTTTTCTTTGAAAACAGCTGCCTGCTGAGGCTGAAAACAGTGCCATAAGAGCGCTGAGAGTGAAACTGTAAAGCATACGAGACAGCTAAACAATGAACCAAATCTCGCTATAAAGCTCTTTAAAGCCGAGGGGAGTTTGAGCGCCCTTTCACATTGTCATTTGATACATTGTTATTAAAAAAATATCGATTATAGCCGCCTTGAGCTCATGATGTTCTGACTCTAGACCTATCTGTCTGTATCTGCCAGCTGCCCCCAGCAAACATGAGGCAGGAAGGGATTTGCTTAAGAGCTGAAGCAGAATGTGCTAACTGCTGTGAAAATGAATGCAAACAATCCCCCAGTTGTAATGCATCTCAGTGCCTGCTTTGTAAAAGACCTCCTAAATGATGGAGCCTTTTAGCGAAATCAGATTTAGACCTAATTGGATGACAGACTCGGTGTGGACTCCCCCAGGACAGTGATGCACATACATGGGCAGGATGAAACAATAACACATTAAAGTATATTGTCATGCCATGCAATGCTATTACAACAAATACAACGATTGTTAAAACTTGTCAGAGAAGAGTTGATTCCATGCTGGTAAATTGAGGACAGAGTTTGTGGTGTTATCAAGCAAAAAACACCACTAAGTGTCCTTCAATCAGTGGTGGTGTGGGTCTAATTGTCACACTGTTTAGCTTTGCCAGTGCAGTATTCCAGTGTTGGTACTTGACACATTACATAATTTTGTAGTGTGTGCTCCTGATGATCCAACAATATATGAGAAAAAAATCAACAACTCTTGCCTTTTCATACATTCAATCTAGAGTGTGAGACTTTAGCATATATATGAGCGTCTGTTCCATTCAAGTCCTTGCCAAATATTTCACACAATGCTTATGAAGCCTATCGCAACCCCCAGGGAGAGCTCTCTGTATTTCTTACATACTGAAGTTGTGGTGTTTGTTGCAATATTCCTGCATTGGTGCAGCAGATACAACTTATGTGTACTCAGAATGAGCATCTACAACAACAATGTTACATGAGCAGTGCAGGAAATGCCGTCAACCAACGTTGCACACCCAATCTCAGTTCTTCACAGTGAACCTTAGACAGTATGCTAGTCAACCTGTATTACCCAGTAACTTAACAGACAGGATGGCTGAAGAGACTATAGCAATGAAGCAACAGCTAGGAGTATGGCGAAAACTAATACAGTACTTGTGTAATTTTACTTACTGCCAAAGAGAGGAGACCAAATTCCTCCCTCTGGCAGTAAGTGAGAGAGGAAAACAAAGTTTGGCTTTAAATTTCCTTAAAACAATCCATAGATGCATAGAAAAATAATACACAATAAACTACCTGCCCTCTGCCTCTATTTTTCTTATTTTTCTGTGTTTGAGAGTTTAATGGGCGTTAGCTGAGCCTTTGGGCCGCTCGTCATCTGCAACAGGATGAAGCTCATATTCACTCAAAATCCAGCGATGAGGGGTTCCATCAGGGTTGTGAGGAGGTGTAGGTGTGTTTATGCGGCTTTAGAACGTAATCACGGTGAAATAAAAAGAAAATCTAGATTTATTCCTGCAATTAACCCCTAAATTCCACTGAATGCGTAACGGCTGCAGATCCGTCGGCGGAGCCAATACGCATTCATTATAATCACTGTGTGAGATTCCACCGACTCCGTATCCGCTGCGTAGTGAGTCTGACGTTGCACGGACATCCGTAAAACATCCAGTATATTTTCAAAATAAAATACCTTAGGTTCACGGTGGATCGTATTTCACAACTTGAGGATGTCATGATGGGCGGAGACGGACCTGAAGTCAACAGGTTAGAGGTTTTCACTGTCTTTTCACCCCAAAAAAGGAAGTTGCTTGGAAAAACCATTGCAGGAGTAATGGGAGTGGATGGTTAGTTACTAATATGATTCAATAAATGTTGTTTGAAAGCAATGATCTGTTCTTGTACATTAAATGAGACATTCTCTCGTCCGGTTATATCACTTAATTACGCGTGAATTCGCAAGATCTCGTGCGTCCTCGGGACTCCGCTGTCCGCAACAGACGGTCGCAGGCGGATCCAGTGTGTGTTGACGGACTGCGGAGATACGCAGACGGACCCATTTAGGAGTCGTACCGCATCCAGTGGAATACGTAAGGCTTTGCTCTTGCTAACGTTGCTCCCTCTCTTCATTCACTGGCTACCTTGCTTACTCACTGGTGCTCTCCCTCTCTCACTCTGTGGTTGGTTGAACTGATGAGAAGGGGGCAACTTTTCACAAGGCTACATATTATACCTTTAAGTAACTCAGTATGGCACTCAAACTTGCATATCAAAATAGCAGTTGTGTGACCTGATTTAAACCTGACGCACAATGCAAATTTGCACTCAACTTTATTTATCTCTTATTATGCGTATGCTTTTTAATTAAAAAGTCCTTTGCAACTGAGCGACTTTCAAAACATTACAAGTAAGAATATGAGAAATCCTTTTCACATTCCAGGCACATAGACATTTTTACAACGCAGACATTTGGACTCTGATAGCAGGGAAAGCACAGCTGTAGCTAATAACATTAACAATGCTTCCATTTGGGCGTGTTAGTAAGCTGTGCCACTAAACAAACTCTGCACAAAAGCAGGGCCCTGAAACTGGAAAACCTAAATGGCATGAAACCGGTTGTTAATGTTACATAATGATTACACCTGTGCTTGCCCTGCTATGAAAATTCAAATCTAAAAGGCGTTATCTGTAACTAAAGCTATGCCTGATATCAGTAAGAGAGACAAGACAATAAATCTCCCTATTTTCTATCATTTATTTGGGATAAAATAGAAGTAGAAATACATAAATCATGTCAAGTAATCAGTAAAACAAGAATTATCTTTTTTTTTTCAATCAGAAATAGGGAAAACCTCTTAATTTCCCTCAGCTCAGATGGACTCTGACTGAAATAGAAACCCTAATAGGAGCTTCTGCTCTCACTCAGAGCCCTAACCACTGGAACTCTTTAAAGGGTCTCTGTCTGAGGAATGTCCTGCTGGTTTCCCAGAAGGAAGATTCAGGCTATATAGCCTGTCAGGAGCTTCAAACAGGTGCAAAGACAGAAGCAGTACGGCTAGTGGCACCCATGATATCTCCTCTGAACACACAGCATAAGAAATTTAAAAAAGATGCTCTTGAGGGGAAATGCTTTGCTCTTCAGTGGGGCGCTGGGGTGTTAGATAACACCTCACTTTTCACACAGGTACAAAACAGATGAGCCATCGTTAAGACCTGTCACTAATTTGTTTTTGTCAGCAGAAAATAAAGGTGATGTGGGGATAGCTAACCCATTTGACTGTCTTCAAAGATGAAGGCTGAATTTATTCATTCTCCCTTAAGCACTGCTTTGGGATTCTAGGCAATATTTGATAATGGCATAGCTGGAGTGCTTGTCAGGATATGTAATCAATTCCGAGTTTTCATAGGGAAATGTTGACCCATATTTGTGCATAATTGTATGGCATAAAGCACAGAATGGAGTGTTTTGGAAAAGCATCTCTGCAGGGAGCTAGAAGAAAAAGGAAAGGAGACAATAAAGATTTAGAAGGAAACAAAAGCACAGATTCGCACACTGAATTATCACATCAACAACCCGCTCTTTGCGGAACGTAATGATGCACTTCAAATAGACAAACAGCCACCTTAAAAAAACACAGTAACATGAATAAGGCTTTAAAAGTAACACTTATTTCCTTCCTTTCTTGCCTTGAGTCTGTTTGGCTTCCTAACATGGTTGACGGGGCATAAGGAAGAGGAGGAGGAGGAGGAGGAAGGGCATCTGACTGGGCGCTGCTGCAGTCCATCGACTGTTTTCTTCAGAGGGAAAGGTCAGAGGATACAGTACGGTGGGACACCTGCTGAAGGTAATCATTAATAAGCCTGCTGTCCTGTCAGCAGCCCTGGCTTTACCAGATGTGTACTACTGAAAAGAGGGAAATGTGGCAAGAGTGCCCACACATAGTTATGATCATGACTGGCTGTCCTACACTTAGCATTCATGCAGCAATGTTGAAGTGTGATTTAGGACTCAGGCAACCACCCTGTATGTGCTAACGGGCCTATTCAGCCTGCTGTTGGTTACATGTGTGACCCGTGTGACTGAGAAACAGGATGCCACAGAGATTATTCTCCACCCAGGCATGCGTCTAAATTAAAGGTTACCAAGACAACCCACTCTCATATAGTAGACGACTCCCAAGGACAACTGTTAATGTTTGAAACCTGCTTTTGTTGCTCTTCTAATCTTATGACAAGCAGCTGCTAGGGTTCAAACAATTACTATTATCATGCTGCAGTTTATTATGTGTTCGTAGTTGGTACTTAAGCAAATCTGAAAGACAAATGTAAGCAACACTATAACAATCATCATGAATAAATGGTAAATTGATTCAATTATTATTAGTTATTTTATTGTGAAAAAAATGAAAATATTGTTTGCTTATTATTATTAATGCTATAATTTACGTTATTTAACAGTTTATTGTTGCACACATCAACACAAAGTATTTGTTGATGATAGAAATCAATTCTATAGAAACTATGCAATAACTCAATTTGTCACACTGTTGTAACATATATACATATTTTTACAAATCTATATATCTATTTCTATATTTCCACATTTCTATTTTATTCTATTGTACATATCTATTCAAAATTATTCTATTCCATTTGTACAAATGTTTATTTAATACTTGCATATATATTTATATTGTATATTTAGTGTAGCATGCTTTTTTTTAACCTTTATTTTATTTAGATAATTACTTTCTGTTCTATTCTTATACAGCAGCAACTGTAACAGCAATTTCAATAAAGTGCTTCTGATTCTGATTCTGATGATTACTAAATCATTTTCAAACCGTCCATAAACATTATTTTAATGGCTATTATAAAGTTGATGATTATGAAAGTATGGTTATATATAGTAATGGTACTCAAGCAATTTCAAGTTACCAGTCATAGATCACCAATACATGTAAGCCGTAATTGGGCCGAATTTATGTAACATGTTTTGCAAAGCGTGACGCACACATCTGCTAATGCTTCCCTGTTCCCTGCTAATGGTTATAAAACACATTTATGTTGGAGCATGTGTGTGTCCCTCTTGACGCCGCTCCGCAATATGCCGGATATCGCTGATCACACCTTCCCCCCATGGTGCTCTGTTGGACACCTAACAGCCACCTGCTGGTTGTTGGTTCAGGTTATATTGTTAGCTCTGTCCCCACTGTTGCCATTTTTAGGACTGCTCGAGTTAGCACCATTAGCCGCCACGTTGAGAGCCTTGTGCAGGCAATAAATGCTCTGAATTTCGTGTACAGCCACTTGAACCCAGTAATCAGGTTATTCCAAGAATCGGTTGCAACATTGCAATACCCATGCATCTAAATTATGTTGATGGATTACAAATCAGAAATGAATCAAAGTTTTTCAGATAAGTGGTCCATGTGTGGGCTACGCGGTGGTGTAGTGATTAGCACTTCCGCCCCACAGAGGGTTGTGGGCTCGAAATCCGGCTTTCGGCTCTGATGTGTGTTAAATGTGAATTTGCATGTTCTCCCAGTGTCAGCATGGGTTCTCTGGCTTCCTATCACAGTCCAGACATGCAGCTTAGAATTAATTGGTGACTCTAAATTGCCCGTAGGTGTAAGCACGAATGTTTGTCTGTCTCTATGTGTCAAGCCTGTGATAGTCTGGCAACATGTCCAGGATGTCCCGCCCGCTCGCAACCTGTGTTTGGATTAGTGGATAAGGATAATGGGTGAATTAATTGTCCATCTGTCTATGAAATGTTGATTGATGTTTAACAAATCATTTCTTAAAGGTTTACAAGTAATTTGGTAATCATGAATAAATACAACAGCAATAAATTGTTAAAATAACAAATTATGGCATAATTTGTGAAAATTATTAGTCATCATCTCATTGTTTAACAGTAAAATAACTTATTATAAAGTGTAAACCCAATTTTTTTCTCTCTTTGATGAGGATATAGAAAATGGAAATTGGCAGCAATAGGTCTACAATTCAGTTTCAGTCCTTGTGGCCTTGTCTAACCTCTTTTCCCCTGTCCTCCTGTCTCTGCCCACTATACTTCAATTGCAACTTCATGCAAATAAGTCTTCTGTCCTGCAGAGGAGAAAAGGTGGGAAACCAAATTGGATCGAATGTAATTCAGTTCACCAAGCAGGGAATGAATCGATAATGCTGAGGAATGGCTTTCGAAGGACTGAGTGCCCACCTTAGAGGTAAGAGGTTTCTTCTGTTTACAGCGCAACCTGGGCCTGCATGCTTATGTATTTTACGACAGGTTAATCAAGAATCACAGTAGAGGCTGCTTTATTCCCGACGTCTCTTCTTGTGATGTTCACCGCGCTGCACTTGAGAAAATGTCCTGCCTGTTTGCATTCTCAAGTGTGATAGGACTGCTTGAATGGTTTTTCCATTGACTGTAGATTTGCATTCTCATCTTTATGTAATGTATTCACGGAATATAGCTGAGCAGACAAATTGCTATGGTTTGTATTTACTCTCTGGCCCATCAAGCTACTTACAAGATACAGTGTTTGTATACTTATACGCACAGATGCCTTATACAGTATCCCGCATTATGCACTCAAAATGAAACTTTACTGAAGCAGGCATTTTTTCTCACTTTCTTATTGCCGGTCTAACACACACACACACACACACGCAATTACAACTGCCATAGAGACCACGTCGCATACTGAATGAATTTAGCCTTTTTTAGTTTCTATTTTTTGCAATTTAATACCGACAAATAACTGGGAAGCACTTAATTTTCATATTTACTACATAATTAGCAATGCATAATCATGCTGTTCTAATCATAATAGTATTTTAATTGTAAGATGTAATTGTAATAATGCCGTATTTTTGGGTGCAAAAATGTAATTACCCATACTGCAACAACCAAAGGCCTCACAATAGGATAAGGACACCAGTGATCAGGAGGGACCTTGGAGTTAAGTGAGTGCTGCTTTACAAAGAGCCAGAAGAAGTTGTTTGGGCATTTGATGTGAGTTAATTTTTATTGCAAGAATTCCAGGCACCAAGTGAGAGGACATAAAGGCAAAGCAACTGCTCAAAGGAGTACATAAGAGCAGTTAGAGATCCCACAGTAGGAGGTGCATAGAGCGCCCAAGGCTTGGAGTATTTTCACAAAGCAGTATTAGTACTTTTACTGAAGTAAAGGATCTGAATAGTTCTGCAACTTCCACGAGGGGCCTTAAAGCTGGTGGTTCGTGGTGTTCCAACACCTTAGTAAGACACTTTATGTTTTTTTTTCTTTAATTTGTCACCCCTCCTTATGTTACATAAGACTAGCGAAAATAGAAGTGTGTGAAAATCCCACAAACGGCAACTGTTTCTGAGCACTTCAGCAGCCAAGTCTATCACTGGCATCATACCACCCAAATATGCTTAGACCACATGGCTTGTATGATCTGATGTTTAGTTCAACAGTAACAGCATCTATTCACTCTGAATAAAGCAGGTGTACTTAGTAAGGTGGTGATGAGTGTGTGTCTTCAGGCTGTGTTTCTTTGCATAGTGTAAACTTTTGTGCAGACTCTATACTTTGCCAGCTACCAGGCAAAGCAATGGAAAGCACGGATCCATTAGCAGACCATTAGCATTTTGTTTGAACAGTTCCTGGCTGTGTCTCTCTCTGCTTGATTTAGGAGGGCAGAGAGAGCAGAAGGGAGAAAGGCAGTCAAATAGACAGGGTGATGTACTGAGTGAGGGGAAAGATGGAAAGAGAGAGACACAAAAATTAGCTTTTCATCTCATGACAGCCGCATCTCAAAGAGAAAGAGAGGGGATGGCAAAGCCAAGGGAAAGGGAGAGCTGAAAGATGCAAAGTGAGAGTTACAAAGATGTGGAATATTGCTGGAGGGATCCAGAGAGGGAGAGAGAGAGGTAGTGGAAGGTGGGCTGGAAAGAAGTGAAGGGAAGCAGGGCAGAGTGACAGGCAAAAAGACATCAAGGTATAGGAACAGAAGGAGGGGAAGGTAGCTACAACCTCATGCAGATTAAGAATGACTGGTGGAGGAGAGGTGTAATTAAAGTTCCATTAAGCGATATTAACATTAAATAAATGTCTCTGTAATTAAACTGTCTGTGTAATGTGGAAAGGTTGCTCGTGGGCGACTGCCAAACCTACAGAGAATCAACACATAGCAGCTTGGAGCTAATTGTTTAGGTTTTCCAGTCAGACTGTATAGTTGTTCCCTATTGGCTCTTATCGACCTTCTATATACTGTAAGCACCCATTTCCAGCAAACAAGCTCAGACAAGCTGAGTTTAAGCTACCTGCCCAGTGTGAAATGGCAGACAAAGAAAGCTAAACACCTAGGGATTTTTCTCATGAGTTGGAGGACCAAACTAGAGCTTAAAGTTGAGGGGGAGAAAGACTACAAAGGGATGTGGCTGTTTCTGCTGAATGTGTAATGTGTTTATTATTCCAGCCAGATGACCTTGAAAAGTGTGAACTCTACCAGGGCTAAGTTGCTGTGACGTTGTTTTGAAGTCTTTCGCTCCTCTAGAGGTCAAAAATTCCCATTAATACAACAGGCAGGGGAAGGAAGGATGGATTGAAGAAGGAACTAAAATATAAAAAGCAAGAATAAAAAAAGAATGCTGAAAGCAACATAGAATTGGTATTGTTTGTGATTTAGCGCCCCCTACAGTTTTCCAATGAACTACTCCACTGCTATCGTAAATATCAACAACCGTACACCTGCATTTGTTATGCTTACATTAGTTATGATCAATAACTAGTCGCCAACTTTGCTAACACAGCCAAACATCAAGCAAGTACACCACCACAATACATAGCAAACCAGCTAATTACTAACGAGTCCAACAGGAAAAAGGCAAACTTGATTCTTGTTCTTGATCTCAAAAATTACTTTGTCCAGCCGCATCTTGATGGTGGCTCAATCCTTTTCTCTTCTTAGCTTCGTCTTTGGTCTCTCCATCTCTGCCATGATGTCCATAGAGGCTGCTGAACCCGTTTCATTTGCCCGCCTGCCCAGCTCCAGTTCTAGCATGATGTTGCCACCTGCCCCGGGCCTGAAAAACCTCCTCCTCCCCATGGAACAAAGCTCCTGTGCTGGCAGTGTAAGTTACATAGTACAAGAACAGGCATTTGGGTCGCAGAATGGGAATGACAGAGGCAATGTTGTCCCTTTCACAAGTCACCGTAGAATTCAAATGATTTTCAAGCTTTTATTTTGGGTAAAATATTTGCATATGTTACTTTTAAGTTGTAATGTTAAAATTATGCATATGTTGCGCCTAGGTGTGTTTTCACTTTCACTTGTTTGTAGAGTCTCATCTACTGTGGTCATTGCTATTTTCTTTGTTTTTTTTATACCATAATAAGTTTATTTGCAACACTACCAGAGACGCAAAAAACAGCCATAAGCCATTAGTGGGTTTTTTTTTAGCTTTACAACCTTCAATAGAGTTGTGTTCGTCCAAACATTTGGTAGCCACTCAATGTGCATTTGCAATAATGAGTATATTGCAGTTTAACAAGAAAACCTGATTAACCTGCTGGTGAAGCCATGGACATCTCTAATGACACTTGAAAGCACTTAAGACAGACATAAAGACAGATGTACCCAGTGAGTCATGTCACCATACCCAAGCAGTGTTGTGTTGCCCAGAGCAACACTGTCTGCTGTTCTTCTCTTCGCAGCATTGAGAGCCATCCATGACAAATAAGCATGTCTTACAGCGTGGCTGGGACTGGCTAGCTGCCCTGCTTTCATGTATCCAAGCTCAAAGCTGAGGCAGAAAAGGGATGAAGAAAAAGTTAGAGAAGGGAGACTCACAAAGTTACAGAGAAGGCAAAGGAGAGAAAGAAACAAAGTAGGGGTGAAGGGTTGAAAACAAACAACACTCACGTTCACTGGGCTACAGCGCTCACAAAACAATGGATTGGAAATTAATGGGTTGGTCATACACTTAATCTGACGCAGCATTGGCAGCAGCCACCAGAGAGTCTGAGCACAATTAGAACTGGTTTTGGGGCACTGATTTTCTGATAGATGGCTACTTAGAAGCCCTATACCTCCTGAATAAGAAACCCAGGGCAGTGTCTGGGGATGTTACATCAATGCTACTCACGTAACATGCAGAAAATAGAGGGGGTGACTGGCAGTAGGGGGGAGCTGTGCTATTTGGAGTAAATCCACTGATGTACAATGCACTGAGTGCACTAAGCAGCAGGGGTAAAAAGGAAGGCACACAACGAATGCAGACAAAATACAAAAGCAGGTACACATTGGCTCAGGAAATCTATTCATATCTATTCAAAATCTATATAAAAGTTTGGTAACCTACGAGGCAACTGTTGATTTTTTAGATTTTCTCTGCGAGGTTAATTCAACCTTTGATCACCACAGCCTTGTAATTTCTTGTAGAGACCTATTCATATTTGCTTCAGAGTTTATTTTCTTCTTCACATTTCCCTGCAGAACATGCAAAGGCCTTTAATATGCACTGCACCTCTGAGTATAACCACAAGCATTCAGTAATATTCAAGTCTGGGCACTCTGAAGGTCAGTGCAAGACCTCGATCTCTTGTGTCTCCAAGTCATGAATGGTTGATTTTGATGACGAGCATTAATTGTAATATTTAATCTTTTTTCATATTCATCCTCCTCACAGACTCAAGGATTTGTTGATACCTACATTGAAATGTATTTTTTCCTGGATAGCAGTCACGGTCTTAAACACATGGTTAACACTGTGAATTCAAACATAGCTGCTTGGTTAGGTGAGGTTTTTGTTGATCATAGTGGGGTAAAGTTAATATGTTACTTAACTTACATTCTTAAGTTAAAATAGTCAATGTTGATGTTTGGTTTAACTTCTGCGTGATAGTCCGATGTTCGTTTGATCCATCCATCCATCCATCCATCCATCCATCCACACTGAGTTACGCAGATTACATTAGATTACTTTGATTAGAAATGTATTTGTAATACATCAAATACATTTGTAATATGTGAGAAAATAACTTTCCCTCAAAACTTGATTTACAATGCAGTTTCATTGTATAGGAAGATATTATTTAGGCCAGGCTCTACATTTAGGTTTGGTAAACGACACAAACCACAAAAGCGGTGAATCGAACTGAACATTTTAAAAACCCAAGCAGTAAATAATCCAACCAGCACAAAGGGAGAGCCTCTTGGACTGGCTGTTTTCCATTAAAATCCTTGAAATTCAACTGGCCTTATCTGATCTTGGTGACTGGGTTTTAGAAGGCATGTTGCTGAAAAAATTCTGTCCCTAAGAAATCTACTGACCTGTGCAAGTTATGCTGACTTACAAAAATTAGAGTGCACAAAAGTATGTTAAGCATGGCTACCAATTGTCAGTGAAAGTGTTTGGTTCCCAACTTGCCAACATAAAAAGAAAAACCCCAGAATGTCTCCTCATCCTCAGTCAGATAAAGGAGATGCAGTCAAGCCCAGGATTTTAATAATGTTCTGATGCCTTGGCCAACAGATCAACAGCTTTCTCTGGCACTAAGATCAATGCTTAGCTGACCGCTGTGTGTCAGGATGTGTTAGAGTTTCTGTGCGTGACTTGGTGACAGCTTGTAATTCAGGCCTGATAGAGGTGACAGAGTCATGACTTTGAATGGAAAGCACAGGACTGTTTTATGGGTTTTCAGAAACGATAATCACAAACCCATAACATGTGTTCACAAATGTTCCCCAGCAGGCGGGAAATACTTTTACTTTGTTCTTGTTGTTACGTTTGTGAAAATGTGTGAAAATTTACCTACGCAGGCATATATTATTACACATAATTCACCAGAAATCTGGCATGTCTAGTGGGGGGGTTATTTAATATTTGTTAAAAACATGGAAAAAAACACGCATTGGCATTATTCGCATTAGTACTACGACTTCCCTCCATCTGTCCTGTTAGCTACAGCTGTCGATCAACATGTTGCATGCCATAAGAAAGTTTCCCATACAAATTTATGTCTAAAAAGTTAGTTTCTTTTTCCCTCCAGCAACTTATGCTGTTACTAAACATTGAAAAAGTCCAAAGACAATGTGTCAATGGAGGTAGAAGGAAAATGCATGTGAATTGAAAATTACTGTCTACTGTTCATTCATCATTCACAATACCCAACTGACATTTATTGTTTACAGCAAGCAATTTTGGATACTTCAGCTCCAAAATGTCAATGAAATATTATGCCCACTGCATGCCACCATGAGAGGAAGAGCTCCAGGCGGATACGGACCTTCTGTTCCCTCTGCGTCCGCCATGAGACTCCTTCGCCGGAAGGAGAGAGGACCACAGCTCTAGTAACAGACCTTCAGTTAGCTGCAAGACAATCTTAAATTCAGCCAGCATAAACCCCAGCACAGAGGGTCTAATCCCAGGTTGCCCAGACTCCCCACTGGATCAGCAAACTTGCTGTTGCTGCCGTTACACAGGTTAAACCCGCCGCTGGCCACCAGCCTGCTGTGACCCCCAGCGCAAGTGTTTGTGCTGGCTGATTTCGAGTTGCTTTAGCCGCTAACTAAGGTCCAGAGCTGCCATCCACTCCTACTGGTGAAGTAGTCTCTTGGTGGCAGGCAGGCAGGCCGAGGAAACAGAAGATCCATCTCCTGAGCTCTCCTCCCAGTGGACATTTGGGCAGAAGTAACAAAAATGGCTTGCTGTAAACAATAAATGTCAGTTGGGTATTGTGAAGGATGAATATTAGACAGTAGGCAGTAACACAGTCTGGTTGATTATCAGAGCAACACTTTTTAAAATTAAATGTCAATGAAGTTTATCAGGGAAAAATGATGAAACACTGCCTGTTTTCATCTCATCATGACTCTTTTGATCAAATCAACTCACTTGATAATTTATTGCTCTATTTTTCATTTCACATCTATTTTACTGCTCTTTTTTCAATTGTCATGCATTTTTATCACTTCAATTTGATCAATTATTTTTGTTACCTCTGCCTGTGCAGAGAAAATCCACCTATCTGAATCCATTCTTCTTTCTATCCATCTAATACTTACTGTTGTTCTGCCTGCCTCCCTGTATGCGTTACAGTTGACACTGTATACCCAATCCCTCAGCTTCATTTTGAGGAACCTTGACGACCTTTTCTGAAATATTTGGCCTTGAAACCTGAGCTTTTTGAATTCTTTATGTGCTGCATATGGGTAGCAAGGTTTTCCCTGGCTCAGATGGAAGCACCAGCTGGACTCATGCTGGAGGGGCTGACTGATGTGATTGGCAGGCAGGTACAATATGCTTCGTACTGTTGCTCTACTCATCAGATGAACAGTGCGTCAATATTTTCACATTCGTACAAAACATCAGACGTTTTAATGTCAATTATGGGATCCGTAGCAAATAGGTTGTGGAGTAATTTTAATCCTGTATAACAAAATAGCTTACACATAATTAAAATTAGATCCATCACTTTTGAGTGATGCCTCCTCCACAGGCTCTTTGCCGCTCTGTTTATAGCATGTTGCTTGGCGTCAGTTGACTTTTGACAATTCTCTCTGCATAACCAAAAAAAGAATTTAAGTCATGCAATTGGATTATTATTGGGGGTTGTCAGTTTATGCAGTTCTGAGCATGGTATTTGCAATGGTCACAGTGGATACATGTAATGACAGTAACATACTGAATGCAAATACAACTATAGATAAGCCACAAAATACTGCTTTTTGCCTTGCTAGGGCACACATTTATTATTTTAGAATAAGTCATTTTAGAAGACATTATCATTCTTTCCTTGTCAGCAGGATTACAGAAAAACTACTGGCCTGATTTTCAGGGCCAAGAGCCCACTACATTTTGAAGCAAATCCAAATCATAAGGCAGATTTGTACTTATTTTTCACTTATGTTAACATTGTGATATCAGACATTTGTGCTGCATTCATGTGTTGTTGGAATTATTTGTAAATATGAATTCCCAAATGGGAAAACTGACGAGAACGCCCCCACAAGTCAGAACATTAACATTGCCAGAGAGCGCATGCTTTAGCAAAGGTCTGCGCTCTCCCAGTGCCTTTCTAGTTAAATGTTTTTTTTAAGGAAAGAAATCAATAAATAAAACAATTCATAAAGTTTTATCAGTACAAGCTGCTATCCATCTACCCATCTCCATCCATACCATCAATCAAAATCTTTTGATTGATGGTTTTTGACATTTTTCATTAAGCTAAGACAGATCCCTCCTCCTAATTATTTTCACACTCATACTGTGTGTGGAATGGCTTATGTGTACAAAAGCACCAAAGTGACCAAGTGACCACATCAATAAAGAATGGATTTTGGGATATTGACACTGCTTGTTCCCTTCAGATTTAGGCTGCAGAAGGCTGCATTTCTCAGTTGCATGTTAGAGAGCCTTTGAGCAGCCTTGTTGAATTGTTACATAGGATATGTGATATAGTCTTGAAATGTACACTCTCTGAATTAACAAAATTAAGTCATGTCATGAAATATTGCTTGGCCAACCCTGTGAAGTTTGCAGTACACTAATAAAAACAATACTTTTCTCTCCACTTCTACCTCATTTAATCACATTGATATAGCAGTTTCTCTATGGCATCTGGTGTTCACCGTAGTCCAAAGAATGTTGGCAAACTTAATAGCTCAACATTCTTAGCATATTGGCTCTTGAATGCTTTCACTGATGGAAAAAATGGGAGGTGAAAATAAATGAATAGCACTGTCTCAACCTTGCTGAAGCATTGTCTGCTGCACACTCTTCGCTTCATTAAAACGGAAATGGAAATAATACAGCACAGTGAATTATGATAGTTTTATAATCTAATTACTTAAAATCAGTTGAGTTTAGTTTCTTTATTTGCAGAATTATGAAGGTACAACACTCTTACAATAGATACAGTGCAGGAGAGAGAGAGGAGGCCTGAAAAGCTTATTCAAAGTCTCTATTCAAAAGAATTTGAACCCCAGTCCATCTGATTTTTTTTTGCTTTTTCTCTCTGTCAGAGGCTGAGTGGATTCAAGGCTACAGAGAAGACAGTATAATCTTATGAAACTAGAAGATCTAAGGAAACCCTTAGTACAAATGATACATTTTGTTCAGGAATGGCATGGCAAAAAAATGACTGACTATCTAAGGAGGGCCTTGTACTCTGACCTCAAGATATCTCAATGAAAATGGGTTCTATGGGTACCCACAAGTCTCCTCTTCACATACACACCCACTTTGAACACACAAGCAAGCATTAACAGTATTAAAAAAGAGAAAAGAAAAAAGGAAAGAAATATATAATACAGAAAAACAAACCTAGAATCTCTAGATATAAACCACCAACAGAAACATCATGCCATAAAGCTTATTTTTAAAATTCTAATTCATTTAACTTTGTCCTAAAAGGTTGCCTGCAAGATAATTATTTCAGTGACATATTCAATGAATTCTACAGATGTGGACCTCTTAATCTGACCCAAAAAAATGTATGTCTTGATGTACGATAAAAAGGTAAATGGGAATCATAGTGGCTTTTCAAAATAAACTACACAGGAAACAGTTAACTTAAAGCAATACAAGAACAGAGTTGGCCTTAAAAACAACTACTTCGGCACTTTACTACTGGATGCAGTTACACAGGTTGACTTCAAATTACAAAAAACGAAATTGACTCTTGGTTTCACATGGGACACAAACACAGCTCGCCTGGGTCAAGGTCAGTTTGTTTGACCCGAGACTACTGTAGTAAACAGGACCCTATCACACCATTGCTTACCGTGTTCTCCTTTAAATGGGTATTGCCAAGGTCCTTTGTCTTTCTGCAGTTACTTCAGGGATGAAAAATTTTACAGTGGAACAGTCAGTGAGTTTATTTTAAGCGTCATTACCTGCTAGTAAAGAAAATCTGTGCAGCGGTTCATTAAGCTGCGAGTTATAATTACAGCTTAAACATCAGCTCATGTGTATTACCTTCAAAAACACAATGACAAACATTCTTTCAGTAAAAGCTGCCGTTGTGCATTAAAATTGCATTTCCCGTGGACCCTTACGTCACAGAAGGACTTCCACAGCAAATTAGTAATTCAAACAACCGTGTCGAAAGCTGTCACTCTTTGAGAGAACAGCCAGATGGTGAATATCTGAGCCGGGGAGTGTGTTCTTCTTCGCCGAAATGACTCAAACAAGGACACAGCATGAACAGTAAGAAACAAAACAAAACTGTTTCGATTGAAATAACAGATCTCTGCCCCTTAAAACAAATGAGAAATGCTGTAAAAAAAACACTTAAATTACATAATTAGAATGACAACAGAGCAGGACAGGATAAAGGAGAGAACTGAGGCTTTGACCACTGTGGTTCACCATTAATAGAGGTTTGCAATCACAAAAGGTCATTCCATTGTGTCCTGGCAAGGCAGGGGCTCTTTGAAGGGAGCAATTACAGCATTCACTGCTGCCAGGGCCCTGACTTATTTCTCTTCAGAGAGTGCGCTGTACACATAGTCCATTTTGCTTTTGCCCTATTTACCATCATTCTGTCTTCACATGCTGTTCTGAGCTCTTGTTACGACTGCTGTGGCTTCCAGTACAAAGACCTAATTACAGTAATGGTAAGGGATAAGCAGATAAACAAGCAAGCAGATGAACTGCGGGCCATGAAGGCAGTTTGATAATATGTAGACCTCCCACGCTGCTTGCATAAAATCCATCCCTACCAGCCAGTTAGCTAGTCAGGAAGATCAGCTAAGGGGTACAGCAAAGCGTATTGCAAATAAACATTAATATGATACAGTTCTGCGTAATTATATTCAGAAGATGTCCAGCGGTCTCATAAAGCATGCCATTAAAATTAAATCAAATTCCATGTCAGATATATTTTTGAATTAGAAAGAACATGTTTGAACATCTGCACGAGTGTGTATATATGTGTGTGAGATGTGAATATATTCAAAGCATGTGCAGTGAGAGTAGCTCCAGGCAAGCAGGAGAGCAGAATAGGGAATGGGTGACTAATGAGAACTTGTTTTACCACTGTTGCCTCGACTCTCTGGGTGCAGCGCTTAATCGTGACTGTGCATCATGCGCGCCGTTTAACCATGGGACCCCGTCTTCACAATGAAGGGCTTGATGCAGGTGTTAGAGACGGCTGGTGGAGATCTGGGAATTTGTTGTTGTCCTTGATACTGCATAGTCCAGGATTATTGATCCAAGGAAAACCACTCAATCATGACTGTGCACCTTCTGCAGAGCCAGCAAAAATCCCTTGCCTGAAAATGTCCGAAGAAGCACCCCTTGAGCTTTTTCAAACACACATTTCCTTTTTTAAAATTACACATAAAGTGTGTGTATGGGTGCATGAATTTAAAAGCCATAAAATAAGCGCTTAATCTTCATCAGCTAAAACATAAAAGAGTTTATTTGCATGCATTTCCCCTTGATAATATGGCAAAGGAAAAGAAGCGGCAGCAAATAAACTTGAACAAATTCATGATCTATTTGTACAGATCACTTAAAAGCTGTCTCAGCCCTGATGATTCCTTTGATACCCACTGCACTATTTAAGCCTGTATTACAGTTATGTTTCTGTGAGCTGTACCTGTGTAAACAACAAACACACACTGGGAGAAAACAAGAGAAGGTGTGAATGGTTTTGTCAGTCGATATGTGTTGATATACTGGTGGCCTGTCCAAGCCTGTAATACCACTTGGGATCTGCTCAGTCCCTCTCTGATATAATACAGAACAGATATAGGAGATGGATGTATTGATAAAAAAAATAACTGATAGTGTGGCAAGACATTTATTTCTAGGTAATACTTGGGCATCGTAGCCTCGGCCACCAGTATGAATGTGTGTGTGAACGGGTGAATGAGCATAGTGTGTAGTGTAAAGCGTTTTGGATAAAAGCCCTATATAAGTGCACCCAATTTACCATTTACCCATTTAAAGCAGTGGTCAAAAAAGTATTCACTCTTACTCAAGTAAAAGCACTTATACCACACTGTGAAATTATTCCACTACTACTATTACTTGCATGATGGCAAGGTGAAGTATAAAACACGGAAGTTGCACAGGGGAGGGTGGGAGGGTTGGTAGATGGGTCGAACAGATTCCGAACTTTCACCCAAGAGAACAGGGTTCATGTCCCATGTGAAAACAAAAGTAAACTGTGATTAAAACATCACTTAACTTCTGTATATCACGTTTTGTGAATCACGTTTTTATGTAACTATGTCACTTCTGAAAGTCATGTCATTCTTGTAACTACTTACCATCTGGCATTTAAACTATCTTTTATAACGCCAAAGTTTTTGGCCTAAACCTATAAATGACGTGTGCTATTTTTTAAGAACGATCTGCTCTGTACGGCGAAACGATCATATGGGTCATTTTGACAAATGTTCATATGGGTTTTTTCAGGATGGTATTGACAAACAATCTTTTCTATCATTATTCTGTCATCATTTAGGTTGATTTGGGACATTTTCCACTGCTTTACCTCAACCCTCAATAAGTACCTCAATATGCCCTGTTTAAGTGTAAATGAGGGGGATTATGGTGTTTTATACTCTTGTCAAAGCCACTGTACTCCATTTACAAGAAGTGTAATTCTACCTCACAGAACATAGGAGTTACTGGTCTACCGCTGCCTTGATCAGTTAGTTAGTTTGTTAGTTTGTGTGATTTTTTTTGGCTTTGGTGAATCTGAACTAACCCTTTAAACAGAAAAATGACACACAATAATGCAAACAAACTGACTGATAGAGACAGCAAATTAATGTTCATGTACCGTTGACTGTAATTTATGTTTTGATACTGCGTCCTCAGTGGTACATTTTTCAGCTTCCATGCCTGCTCTGCCTGCTTGTTTGCCATCCACGATATACTGTAGGTAATACACTGATGATGGATAAGTACTTTATAAAACCCAACTTCAGTAAATCCAAACTTTCCCTTCAAGTAATACAATAATGGCACAAAGAAAAGTTTTAAATCCTGAGTTCACAGTTGGAGAAAATACATTGCCTGGTTCAATTACTTTTACTGACTAGTTTTTTTTTTTTTTTTTTTTTTTGGTAGCAAGTTAAAGATGTAGGAGTCAAAGTTCTCAGACTCAAGTGTAAAAGAAAGGGAATAAAGTACAAGGACAATAGTAAGAGGAGAGAGGCAGTGAAGTGAATTATTGAACTGCACAAAAGTACAAAGAGGGATTCTGATCTGTAAAACTTGAATAATAAACACCAAGTTAATGTTGTTGGAGGAGCATGGATATTACTGATTTAGCAAGTGTGAACCTGAACTTTTGCACACAGTACCACCTATTGGAGTGTGGGTGAGATGAGAAAGGCAGTAGACACATGATATCAGTAAGGACAAACTAGTATGCTGCATCCATAGACTGTATATAAATAATGGGACAATTGTTATTATAATATATATAATTATATATAATATTTACACAGTTAACATCATATTGTATTGCAAAAGACTTGAAACTAGCAATGGAGACCATAATCTTGCAATGAGAATTTTTTCTGAGATAATAAATCAAGTTTGAAGTCGTTGTTTGCAACTACTGTTGGGGACCCCTGTTGTATCTTTTAAAGATTGCAGGCTTAAGGCACTTCGAGGTTAGCTTCACTGCTCAGACCGGGAGGTTGCCCCCGGCTGCATCTAACAATGAATTCACTTTTTTGGGATAATTTTTATGTATATATAAAAAAAATTATAAAACAGGATCACTGATTTCCAATAGTTTTCTACGAGAGATATCACTTTTTTATGGCTTCTGTGACTTTAATACATTCTGTCAAACATCACAAATATGAGCAAAAATCAAAATGCAAGGGGCACATTTGTTATTACCGTCTCTGTCCCTGATGTCACATTTTGATCCGCTAACAGCAGGAGTGAATCCGTGGAGTGCAATCTGTACTGAATTTGGTTACATTTGCTTGTACAGGTGAACATATGGAGAGAGTCCTTTTATCAGCCCTGAATTCATTAACCTGATGGACTGACATGAGCAGAATTTTGATAACACAGGTAACAAATATTCAGAGCTGTGTCCTTCGCAACCATGGAGTGTAAGTGGATAATTTGGCAAACATTTTAAGTATATAATGACAAAAATATGCATAATCAACATAAATAGGAGTGCAGCCCAGCGGTTGTTTGCTGACTGCAAAGCAAAAATAAACTCTACAATCAATCAATGTTACTTCTGAGCGAAGGAGCGCTGATATACTTAAATTCCTCAACTTAATCCCAGCTGGGCAAGCCACCTTTTTCTGGCAGAGTACTGTGGCATCAGAGTTGACACAGCTGACTTTAAACCACCCCTAAAAAGAACTGAGAAGAAACTCTACTTAGTGCCAAGAATGTGGACATGACTTTTAACTTTGGTGAAACAATACAGTGAGTTTGAACAGAAACTGTGCTCCTTATCAAATGAGCCTCACTGCTTAATCAATCATCTATTCTATAAAATGTGAGGAAAAAATACCCCTGTCAAAATTCCCGGATCCGAGGTGACGACATCAAATTGCTTCTTTTGTTTAATCAACAGACCAAAAAGCCAAAGACATTCAATGAAAAACAATGTTAAATATAGAAAAGTAACACATCCTCACATTTGAAAAACTGCAGCCTAAGGAGGTGTGGTATATTTGCCTGACAAGTGACTGAAACCATGGATTAAAGGTCTTTTAGAGGTGATTTTGAACATTAGTTAAGCAGCAAACAACTATTTGTTATGGTTATGAATCATGATATATGACATATAAATGTTAACATGTGGTTAACATTGTGAAGCAGAACTACTTTGCACCAAGTTTGTGCAGAAAGGTGTTAACAGTGGTGGGACAAAAGGGCTCAAATGTAAAAACATTTTTTTAATGGCCCTCAACATATGCAATTTTAGTGTTAATAGTTGAGTTTCCACTATAGTCCAATACCATCCACTAAATCCATCGCATATGTGATGTCATGGTCAAAACTGTCGCTAAGTGATTACGCGACGATAGTATATACGCACTATCGTAAGTCTTGTAAATCCCTCTGTGGCCTTTTTTTGTAATGGAGACACGCCGAGTGAGCAGCCATTTGAGAGGGCGTGGCCGGAAACTTTCCCAGCGGCCACTTTTTACCCTAATGGAAACGCGCCTAATGGGGCACTTGTATGAGGTCCTGACCTGATAACAGGTCAAAATAGACCATTTCAAAAAGTGTTTCCCCAGCTTCCCCAGTGTAAAAGACACCTAAACAGCACTAAAACTGCTTGTGAGGAAAAAAAGATCAATGTTTAAGTTAAAATATTTACATCACTGTGTACCTACTGGACGTAGTTTCATAAGTCATAAGTCAGAGGTGACTGTTATATTCCTCTGCGCAGGAGCACTTTCAGTAAGTCGGCCTGGTCAGTAAGGAGTGCAAGTGTGTGGAACTCAGTACCTGAGGAGGTTAAACTGCTAACAACATACAAGGCCTTCACAAAAAAGTTGAAATTGTGGCTTATCAACACCTACAGCTGCCAACACTAAAAGATAAGACTGTTGTGTTCTTTTGATGTTATGATAAAATGTTATGTTGTGATGTTGTATGTGATGTTGTATTTTTTTCTTAATCATATCGTAAGTGTTTGTATATGTATTTTGTATATTGTACGTATTTTTATTTTTATTTTTTGTTTTTGTTTTTTTATTTGTTCGTTTTTTGTTTTGTAATTCTCTGCTTTTTTACATCATGGCCAGGGACTACAGATGAAAACTAGCCTTCTGGCTAACTCTGGCTTTTTTAACCATGTATAATCATGTGTTTTATGAAATTGCACTGTCCCCTTTTAAATAAACTAATAATAATAAGTGATGTAGAATGTGATATGTCTACATATGGAAGTTAATTTACAGGTTAACTTAAACCAACAATGTTTGCTTTGGTTTTACAGGAGACACGGCCACACTTCTCCTGGATCCTGTCCTGTGTATAATTGACACATCTACCATCACCACTCCAACCCACCCTGGACGGACTTTATTGGTCATGATACCAAGTCTCCTCACTTCCTCTTTGCTTCATTCGTCTAACAAACAAAACGTCAATATGGGTCTTAATGAGCTGCACCTCCTTGCTTACAATTAAGTGGGTTATCTATGATTTATTGCGTGTTACTTTTTGAAGGTGTAACTTCAAACAAAGAATGAGAACAGCCTGCATGCTGAGCATAAAATTAAGTCACACTCCCTCTGTATGTGCAGTAATCCAAGCTTCTTTGTTTTGGTAGCCAGAATGGTCACACGTGCTGCATGTGTGTGCATGTTTTTTTGGGTCTGAAATGCTGTTGCTTTCGTGGTTCTGAATGTCTTTTTTAGAACCTTTTTAATTCATCAAAAGTGTTGTCCATTACTATCGTCCACTTGATTAATCAGCTAATCCTTTTAAGCACTAATTGAATTCCATGAATGCTAATTGTTTCAGCATTAGTTGAATGCATTCTTCCATACTCATCCTTCACTCTTTTCGTTTCTTTTCATCTCTTTTGCAAAACCAAACACTACAGGACACAATCAGGAACAACTGCCATTGTCACTCTCATCACTAGCACGTAAGCCCTTGTCCGACCCCAAGGACGAGTGCACTCAATAACTGTCCCTGTCCAGACGCGGTAAGCCTGTGGCACAATCCCTTAAACCCCTGAACTCTGACATGCTTCAATGAGGTACATGAAGCCTCCTCCTTTGGGAGATTAAATTGAAACTCTTTCCCCACTAAACTCCCGATTAATTGGATTTTTTTTAACTTGGCTAATCTGCACTGTTGTGTATTGTCCTCAAGCAGTGGTAAGTGATAACATCAGGGCATAATGATGAGACGTGACAATGCTCCAGATCAGGACTTCGAGACACAGAAATGATATGATGACAAAGGCCTCGGATGTCTCTCAAGCAACTGCTCTCACTGATGAGGTTTTTGCGTCACTTTCATTCCTCACATTAAAAACTAATCAGAGGAGCGAAAATGCAATTTTTGCCACTGCTGCGCACAAAGTTTTAGACCCTTGTCGCTGCTTATTTCATTTCAGCCACTGCTTTTATTTATTTATGAATTCAAGATAAATGTGTCAACTCAGTTTCTTTTGCAAGGCGATTATCTGTCATTTCTTCCTATCTGCCGCCTGTGTCCTACATACAGTTCTGTATTTACCCTTCAAAATTTCTTTATTTTGTGTCGAGCTTCAGATATCAAATTGAAGTCTCAGACAGTCTTTTTCACATAGATTTATATAGGACTTTTATCATTTGTTTTAGCTGCTTACTTTGTCACAGACAAACTCCAACATTAATCAATATTATGACAGCGTAACTGGCTACAGGAATACGTGCTATGTTATCTAGCTACCTACCTACCTACTTACCATCCTTCCTTCTTTCCTTCCTCCTGTCTGCCTGTCTGGGATCTGAGATGCTACGATGCACTTGTTTACTTTGACTGCACACAATTGTAATCCCTGAGGTGAGCCGGGATGCTAGACAAAATTCTCTCTGAAGTGGGAACTGGAAATAAAAAACTCTTGAGTTTGTGTGTTTTTGTGTATATTTGGAGCTTTTGCTCCACTCAAGTCATCTTCACAGTGAGCCGTGCAGTCACACAGCGCTGTACACTAGTTTCACTTTATAGGTTTTCCAGCAGAGTAATTGAGTCTCTGGCTCAGCTGACCTTTACTATCAACAAGGACTCTATATGGTCTTTGTATCCTGAATTGAGCCTTTTTTTCAAATGTTTATAACTGAACTTTTAGTGACATCTTTACACTTTAACTTTTTATGTTATAAAGCTTGCTGTATACCACAGTGGCAAAGAATATATCTTGTTAATACACCTCCCTATGCAACAAAGCCTTGAGTTTTCATGAAGACAGAGGGCACCTTTTGTTCATGGTTCACCACCCCAGTATTGGTCCTCAAGTGTCATTTAACCACGACCGGGAATGGAGCTCAGATCACAGACTGATTCCTCACAGAGTTGTGCTTGATGTGATATTGGCTTCAGTATCTTAACCTCTTTAATACTCTTTGTGTATGTTTCAGAGAAAAGATATCTTTCATTCCTCTTTTACATAAAAATCCCATTAATTTCTCTGGTCTGTTATCACTAGGTATGTTTTTCATTCATGAGATCTGAGTCAGGTTCATCACGTAATCAGCATATTTGTAATATCTGTCTTTTCATCTGGCTAAATTGTGCTGAAAGGTGAGTGGGAAATCTAACAGGTGAAATGGTGGAAATGTTCTTTGAGAAATGTTCTGATGTTAATATAGAATGTACATTTGAATGATATTGTTTATTCTGGGCACAGGCATGCAAAAAGGCCCCATTACCTCTACCACAGAGGACAAAGGCACAGACCTGTGGTGGTTGTGTCTCTTTTTGTTATTTAATTGCATGTCTTTGTAGTCCCTGTGCACTTTTTGTGATTTAATGCTCTTTGTGGTAATTTTGTGTGTCTTTGTAGTTCTTTTTTGGGTTGTTTTGTGGCTATTTGTGGTCATTTTGTTTCTTTTCATGCTGTTTTTGCCTCTGTGGTCATTTTGTATCTTGTTTGATTTTTGGGCCATGTTGTGTCTCTGTTGTCCTTTTGTGTCTGGTAATTTTGTGTCTTTGTGTCAATGTTTTTGTCGTTATTTTGTTCATTTTGTGTCTCTGTAGTCCTTTTGTGTCTGTTTTTGGTCATTTTGTGTCTTTTTTTGGTTATTTTTTGTCTCTTAAAGCTGCATGTTGAAATTGTACGTACTTTGATTGTATTATCACTGTCCTTTAAACATTTAAACCTATTTTAATAATGCATGAAGTTTATTTCCACAGACCCCAGTTGTTCATTGTATGGACTAAGATTAATGTAAAAATAACTTGAGTATATTGATAAGCAACAATAGATAAATGTATAATGGGCATTATCCATGCAGCATCACATATAGTATGACAAACCTCTGTACTAAGATTAGAGAAAATCTGGTATTACTGACATTAAAGCAGTCACTTTGGAAGCACTGGGAGGCATTTATTTTACAAAGGTGTCAGTATTAAGGAAGCATCAATGTTGAGAAGCCCCAAAGCTACTCTATATGGGGAAGAAGTCATTATCACAAGTTCTCACTTCAACGCTGGAATTAAATAAAGAGCAGTCCCATAGCAGGAGGGCCCAGTCGCATTAAATCCAGCTCTTACATTTTATCTATGTTATTTGCGGAAGGAAATATATAATGCTAATGAAATTCAGTAAAATACAGTTAAATAATGAACTGTTAGTAAATCAACGACTCACCACAGTATACAGTGGCTGGATTGGCCTCATGACAGATTATTCACTTATTTCATTTACAGATTTATGACATATTCACTATCTGAGGTAGATAAATGAAACACAAGACACATTAGGCTGCTTAGAGATGCAATTATCTGGCATATGAATGGTGCTACATAGGGTTTAAATATACATATATATTATAGATATGTGCTTTAATTTCTTTATTAGCATAAAATGAAAATGTATTTGAGTTTGGGTGGTAGTACCTACATTTCCCATTATGCATTAAAGGATGTAAACAGGAAGTTAATTATGTTCTGCACCTACACCTGCTCGTGGGAGAGATGCTAACCTCGTTTTTTTTAAAAGCCTATATTACATTAAAATGTACTGGTTAAATTATCAGTATAAATGTTTCCAGTATTTGACTAAATAATTAAAGTGATTATATGTATATGTATGTACATCTTTGTCCATGACCTATGGCAATACTGTATACCATACCCAGGGTCGTATTGCTATCAATACTACTTTATTTTTATTTATTTATTTGTTTACTTTAATTTTTACGTATTTTCTTTTGCTTTATTTTCATATTTTTTTTTAATTTCGAACATGTTTTTCTAGACTTATTTGGTGAGTGGAAGAGGGAGAAAAAAGTTTGCTCTGTTGCATGCAATAATATCTTGCTGTTTGATTTGCTCTAATTTGTAAACAAAAACTAATAAACACATGTTAAAAAAAAGCCTATTTTACTCGTCTACAGTCGTCTTTTAAAGTCGATATTACTTGTCTATTACCTATATTACTTGCTTTAAAAATGTTTGATATAAAATGAAAAAAAAAAAACCAACATTTTTTATATTGTCACACTGTTAAAATAATCGCCTATGTCATTTTTTATCAAAATTGTTTTTTTTTGCCTAAATCATCTCCTCATGATGCCGTCCACCTATGGTAAAATCGGCTACATTCTGAGTTGATCAGATCATGTGATTTTACCCCTTTAAGATAATGGCCTATGTCAAGTGTGTGACTTAAGCTGATTTATTATGCCTAAGTCAAAATAAAATGTGACTTAGACAATTTTTTGAACATGCCTTTGTGACTTAAGCGAGATATGGTAACACTTTATTTTGAAGGTGTCTACATAAGAGTGCCATGAGAGTGTCATAAACATGACATGGGATGTGTCATGAACATTAATGACATTTTGAAGTAACATTAATGTTTATGATACTTGTCATGTCATGTTTCTGACAGGCTTGTGTGACTCTTCTGTAGACGCCTTCAAAATAAAGTGTTACCATATCTTGCTTAAGTCACAAAGGCATGTTCAAAAAATAAAAATAAGTAATTTATTTCTCTTAAGTTACGTAATTTACGCACTGTTATTACTATGCTAATAGCCATCCTTTGTTACATCCTTTTTGAGTCAAATAATCAATAAATGTAATATGTTACACTTTTGGTGAAGTTTTTTGTGTTTCCTGCAAAACTAGTTGTAAAAACTAGTTAGGCGATTATTTTAACAGGGTGGCGATATGCATTTGATCTTTTTCTCCATTTGAGAAGATTTGAGTTTGGGTGGTAGTACCTACATTTCCCATTATGCATTGGAGGATGTAAACAGGAAGTTAATTATGTTCTGCACCTACACCTGCTTGTCGGAGACGCTAACCTCGGTTATTTTTATTTTTTTTAAAGCCTATATTACTTGTTCAAGGCCTACATTGCCGCTTTATGTTCACACTTTATGCATGGACGCACAAACACCATGACGCTGGATTTATTTTGATACCGAACACCCCCCCAGCTAAACAAAAAACGTCTGAAATGTTTGAGGCAAGGTTTTAAGCTATGAGTAGCTAACTTGTCATTTTATTTCGAAATGGATTTACTTACGTTAATACCGACAACACTGGAAAGGGTAAGTTTTCAATTCCTGCACTGTGTGTATGATGTTTGTATGTTCAGGTTTGACTGAGTTATGACTCTTAAAAGTGCAATTTCTGATACTGAATGGCTTAAGTGCAGCAGTTTGCAACAGTCGTTTCAACGCAGTAATGGATCAATGTGGGGAAAAAATATCTGTAATTTAGCTATACACCCACTTCAGTCAGCAACGTCAAACACACGCATTCAAAGTAGACCCGAGCTAACCTGTGCTGATACTTTGTCAACAGGTGTGGTGCAGCTCTCTGTGTGATGGTGAAGAGGCTGCATATCCATCCTGTAAGATCTGAGCACACCCTTGGCATCGTTTATAAACTTCCCTGGAATATTTGGCACACTAGCATCATCAGGTCAGGTGAAACAGCTGCTGACAGATGTGCAGGTAAGACCAAAAGCTAGCTGTGAAAATCATTTTGGGCTAATTTATGTAAGAATATCCTTTGATCAGTTTTGGAAATTTTGGCATGGAGTGATAATTTGAGCATGAAACCCTTGAGTGGGTGAACTGGCTAGACTAAACTGCTCTGTGGAAATTATATTTACTGTTTTGTTGTTATTTGTTCTTCGTTGAACTAACTGCCGTATGCAACTTTTGAGTCAAAACTCATTTGTGTGATGTTTTGTGCATTGCTGGGATATACATATATTGAATATTTGCAAGGAATCATGATTGAACTTATTGTCAGCTGTAGCTGGGTTTAACATCACATACTAACATCAAGTAAATGCGAAATTTTGTAAGTTTGTAGTGTGTTCATATTGCACAATACATCCCAGATTCCCAAAAATTTGGGAAATTCCTTATTAGTGTATGCTATATATTTTGCAGTTAATATATCATTTTGTAATGCATGTCATTTTGTTAAGTTTTAATATTTTTCCAGGCATGAAAGTAACCATTTAGGTTCCCAATATGTTGTTGGTTCATCCAAATGCCTATTTGGGAAGTTGCTGCAATATAGTATACTGTTAATTTAGTAGCATATACTAACTGATTATGTAGTAAGCTTGTGTCTCGGATCAGCACTTTTGCCTGTCAAATCTTGGGCAGCTTGGCTTGAATGGCTTCTTGTACTAGGCATATTTAGCGATACAGAGATATTTTTTTTGGCCACTATGAAAAAGTGCCCTATTAATGTTTTAAAAATGTTTTATTCATATCATGTATCTGCACACCCAGAACAGTTTAGCTGAGTACCGGTTTGACAAGACTCTGCGTGTTTGCAGCATTGACTACGAATGCATTGCAGTTATGTTAAATGTAAAAAAAAAAAGAAGGAAAAAAAGCCAAAGCAAATTACTTGTACATGGTTTTTAGGAGGCAGTGTTGCCTCCATTTCAGGATAATGTCTAATTATGTGGTAGAACCCAAAAGGGACAAAAGACAGGGAAAACCGATTGAATGATTTAAACCAAGAGACTTTTGACTAATTGGATAATCAAAGAAAGCAGGAACAAATAAAGGAGCGAGGGGTGACGCTAAGAGGGAGCTGAGAATAAAAGAGTGGAGGATGTATAAGGGAGTGCACACCGTCAGCTCTGAGGGAAATGAGAACATGTAATCTAGCCATAGCTCATAAATTGGGGGGAAAATAAAATCGATGAAAGGATCCCATTTCTAACTAAGACATATTTAGTCTCTACCACTACTTCAGAGTGTCACGGTGTGGGGGCCTCAAACCTCTGAATATGTCTGACACACTCCACATGTCAACAAGCAGTACATGGTAATCACCAACACCGCCACGCAAGGCCTTTGCTTCAGAACAAGTCAATATCTGTCAGCAGTAAGCATCAGCAGCCTGGAGTTCTGGCCTGGCCCCCTACAGCAGACCTGTCAGTATGCCTCAGGCGTTGCATCATTAGTATAACCCCATGTCAGCACTCACTCATGTTGTAGCCCAATACCTACTGTTTTTGTTCACAAAGAGTACTAAATCAAGTCTGCGTGCAAATCCATATCTTATTTACCTGCAAGTGAAAGATTGGAATCGAAAGGTGCCTCATATTGTATAAAAACACAAAAGAGGCAGACACATCAATATATATGGCTTCAAGATACTCTCACCTTTTGTTTCAACAACAGACTGTGTTTATAAAACTGGAAATCCTCCAAAATAACAAAACTACATACTTGTATCAGAATCAGAAGACTTTATTGTCATCGCACCAATGATAAAATTAAATTTGTGCTTCATCCACAAAAAACACTACACATACATGCGCAGGCTCATTCACATATGTATGTATACGTATGTTTGAGCAATAATGACTAAAGTTGCTGAACAGGCTGTTGTTAGATATAGGAAAATCTAAATACCAATTAATATGTATCATGTTAACAATATACATACTATCGACCATAAACAAGATCATATTCGTATTCCAAGTAAAAATCATGGTACAGGTAGGTTAATTTATGAAAACACTTTATTAGGGCCACGGGGCAATCGCACCGAGCACTATTGTTATACTGTGGATTTTTTCTTGTTCCTCTTCCGGACGCAATTTCGTCCTGCTACTAGTCCTACAACTTGAAGAGTTGCAGGACAAATTATATCGTGAAAAGTCGTGAAAAACTCCACAAAATTTAGCATTGAAGTGAATGGGACGGCCGAAAAAAAAAAGAGCAAAAAAGAACAATAAAATGTCTATTTCTCCGGCATAATTTCACCTCCATTTAAACTTTAAACAGTAGACACAAGTCTTGCGTAGTGGTGTATTAATCCACGTTTCGATAGGTCATATATATATTTTTTTATCAATCCCTGTTCAATGACCATGATCATTTTCAGAGAAATTCTGACATTATAATGGGTGTGCATTGCATGGAATGTTCGTGTCAGAGAAAAAATAGTCAAAAAATTAATTTGAAAACTGTGCTCCAGGCCGCAAATTCCACCCTACAGAAATAATTTATACATAGAAAAGTAGGAAAATTTGTCTTCTCACTCACAATCCTCTGGTAAAGCTGTCAGAGTTATAGTTTGGACGTAGGACGCACAGATGTGCCACCAACACGCACCAACAGCCCCATTGGCTCCCATATTAAAAACGCAGGAAGATTTCTGTAGGAAAGCATATTTAACAGTTTTTCAGATCGCTCTTACAAAGCTATTTCTTCATTTTTCTTCACAAAAAACATATGTAGCTGTTCAGGAAGAACTCAGGACGCTCAAAGTGAAGTCGGATCAATGATAGCTATCATGGTATTGCCAAAAATGCTTTCTGTTCGAGGCCAGAAATACCAGTCTGTCCACCTCTTGCCGCTGTCACTGTGCAAGAAGATTCCACACCTGTTAGTTCTGTTGATTGCTCTGGTCTGATTGGTTGACCCCAACGCCTTTGATCCTTTGATGTGATTACAATTACAAGCACCCAGAGAAAATTTTCTAGTTCTTTATTCAATTGAATTAACTATCACCTCACTCAGGTGATATACAATATGTATTTATGTAACATAGGACTTAATAAGGGCATAACGGTTCTAAAACTGAGACTGAAAAACCGCAGCACAACGTCTTCTTGTGGTTCTGTCTTCTGTGTCACAGTCTCGTGTCGAGACAGCAAATGTCACACCAGCGCCAACTGCCTATTCTGGTTTTGTCTTGTCCGCAATGTGTTGCTGTAAATGTACAGTAAAGGTTACAGTTTACTGAGCAAAAGTAAAGGGAGAGTCTGTGGGATGACAAACCGGAGCAGTGTGTGCTGCACTCTGGCCCCGTGTGGGCAGACCTCACGAGTAGCAGTAAGTAGAAAGGAGGACAGGGTTGCCGTTAAATATAAGCATAAGGAACCCAGATATGGAAAGATTAGCCACGAGTCTCCGTTCATATTATGTCTACCTCCATATGCACCATCTTTTGTGTGCTTGCATTCCACAATCTGCTGCTGCAGATGTAGCAAGTGGTGCCACCCACACTATCATCACTACACTGCAGACTCAACAACCCAGTGGTTTTAAGTGAATTCCCCGTGGGATTAATAATGGCCTTCTGTCTCTTCATTGTACAGTTTGTCTTTGTTTGTAGAGAGGAGATTTTTAAAATATATTATTATAATTTCTTTATGAGAAGTTAATTGTGTGTTATCTATTCATTTTGAAGTGTTTTTTTGTTTAATTAATTCTCCCTTAAAAAATCGAGGTCTAGGCTACACGGTGGTTAGCACTCTTGCCTCACAACAAGAGGGTCGCCGGTTCGACTCCGGCCTGCGGCTCTTCCGGGAACTCCGGCTTCCTCCGGACGTGTGTGCGTGAATGTCTATGTGTCAGCCCTGCAATAGTCTGGCAAGATGTCCAGGATGTACCCCGTCTCTCGCCCAATGTCAGCTTGGATCAGCTCCAGCCGAGTGTGGATAAGCGGAGAAATATGATGAATGAGTGAATGAAAATTAAGATCTGCCGAACAGGGCATTTGAAGAATTATTCCACCTGATTTATTTTCTGTAGTTTACCAAATGTGCAAACCATCATCACTGAGGCATACAGATAAGTTTGTATAGCTACATCTAATCAAAAAATCAGTTAAAATGTGGTAATGTAGGACAAAGCTATAATACTGTTTATCCCCTGAATTTGCTTTGTAAAGACTTTCACACGGAGGATGATACAAACTGCAGATGACTACAGTTCTAATGATGCCTTGTTTTTGTTTTTTGCTTTGTAGACGTATCTGTCTACCCCCGATCTGTAGTTCTACTTTCTGACTCATCTGGAACATATCCAATGCAATCCTTGGAGGTTGCTTCACTTTTAATGACGAGGACACTGATTTGACAGTTTTTTGTCTTCTCTGCATTGAGGTTGTTGATGCGGCTGAGGTTTCTAAATTAATCACATGGAAACAATAATATCAAGAAGTTGAATAAGCGAAGGACGGGCACAGAGCAATGGAAAGCTCATGCGTAGTGTGTGTCTACCTCCAGTATATTACAGACACATACAGAATGTCTTGCATGAGTGTCAAGATGAGAGACTGAAGAATTCCAGTCATTTTTTATCCATGATACATGCTCAGTCTGAAGCCTAGGCAACAAATGTGTCCTCCGGGGAGTCTCTTACTTCTTTCTCTGTCTTTACTGAGAGAGAGGATGTATGGCCACTGTCACTGATGTCAGAGTCAATGCTTGTTAGAACACAGTAATGAAAGAACACCAACAGTTCACTGCATACATTTATAGTTCAAACACTGCACGACTTACAAGATGCGGATTCTAGACTGAGGAGTGTATTCTGGTTCCCCTCAGTATTGTTTTATTGGCAATAGCTGTGTTGGCATTCAATTATGAAGCAGATTTTATTAGCATTCAAACACTTGAAATGTCGCAGAAAGAATAGTGAATTAAGTCAACTGGTTTGGAGAGAATAAACTAGGCTGAAGTGTGGTTTCATCAGAGGATGGTGTTAAAGGCTATGCATGGATCTAATCCACCGATATATGGAGCAGAGGAAGTAGGAAACCTGGAAAAATGTGTTATTTTTAATCAAGCCTGTAGTGTGTCACAGCAATGTGGTTATCTGCCAGAAGTTGCCATAAATTCACTTTTTAATCCAGTTTTAAGACACATTTTTATGATGCATGTTTTAAATGTTGGTGGATTTTACCTGTATATTTTCAGCATGATGAAAGATTTAAGTCATCAAAGACACAAGCTGCACAAAATTTAGCAACTTCTGAGCTCCAGCCCCTTCCCCCTGATGCCAAACATAATAAGAGAAACACAAGTTTTTAATGTAAAACTGCTTCATTCAGTCTTTCTACTGCTTTTAATCAGTGGGTCTGTTTGTTTTAGTTTTAGTTTTAGGAGAGCTCTGCAGATAATTCAGCTCTTGGACAAAACCTCCTGCATGTCTGGATCTTAAGTTACCAGAAAAAAACACGCTGAGCAGTGAAAGCAGCAGCTCCTCCACTGACAAGCCGAACAGTTCTGGAGAAACACAAATTATTAAGGTGATACTTCTTTATTTCATGCTTTTACTGGTTTTAATCATCTGATCTGTTTGATTTTGAGAGGAGGAGACCTCTGCGGATAATAAGTCTCTCTGTAAAATACCCTGATCAATGAACCTGAAGGATTCCTAACCGTAAGAAATGGCCTTCAGTGATGGCATTGATTGATCGAAAGACCCCATAGTAGCAGAAAATTTTGTTTTGAGTTTGTTCTCTGAGAATTTATTCGACGAAGGCATTCATATATCTCATTTAGTGCGTTGGCTCTTTTCAACAAAAGGCAAAAACTACCTTCAGAAAGAGGCAAAACCATTTTTGTGCAGTGTTTTATCAGCTTTTCTAATGTGATACATCAAAGTGTGCATAAAAACAGGTAAATGGAGACATGGCCAATGTCATTTGACTGTTCAATAGTCAAGTTAAAGTTGGGTTACAATGTCATCGATACAATAGAACTTTATCGCTTAAAGCAAGGTTGAAGCCATTAAGAAATATGAATGTAAGACATGAATCACAAGAGCAAACATCTGGCAGGGACGTCAACAGACCCTGGGTTGATGATTGAACAAATTGTACAACTGTTTTTTGCACTTTGACTGATTGCTGGGTTCGAAATTCAAAAGACTTTACCGCTACACTTTGGCTCAACAACAGGTGCGCTTGCAAACAAGATATATTATAATGCCATTATACAAAGCAGCCTACGCAGAGACCATCAGAAATATGAATTAATATTGATGTGTATTCATTAACAGGGGGTGTAAAGCAACACAGCATTCATAGACAGACACAAGGAACCTAAACTTACTCTGGATTTCTCGCTCTGTGCATCAGTAAAGCTGAAGGCTGTTTTGCTGGACATTGCATCTATATTCATCAAAATATCCATTTATTTTTTAACTTGTGTTTGAGGGCCTTTTTTTGTTTTTGAAGGCGAGCTGAATGAGATGGACCCTGTGTTTTCAAGCAACATGCGATGCGTCGCTTCTAGCCAAAATGCTTTTAAGAGTTGAGAATGAGTTCTTGTGTGTTTCAGTGGATATCTCCATCACAATGCAGGGGGTGAAAGCTGTGAGTGCAGTTGCTATGGCCCGAAGTGCACAGTGGTATAAACACTGGGATCGTTGGCTGCAGTCAGTTTTCCATCTTAAAGGAAACTCACTCCATCATCCTTTTCACTAAAATATAACTGTAAAAACAACATCATATTCAGAATTGAAGAGTTCATTGCCAGGTTAGAGATTGGCTTTGATGGATCCAAAGTCTGTCTGTAGCCTCTGGGTTTTGATGCAAGCGGTGCGCTCATAATGACCTCACTCCATTACTCCCCACCGCACACATTTCTTCCTGCACATCATCGATAATAAAAAATATTTCCACGAGCTTAGATTTTTCAGCTGTGACATCCTGTCTGCTTAATAAACTAAAAATCCTGACACAGATTTACTGTGCATTCATCTCTTGCACTTGACAGCTTACACCTGCCTTGGCATCTGCAGTGGAATCAGAAAATACCCAAAGTGTAGTAAACTAAGTCTTTACATGCAGCCTCTCTATGCATTGCGATGCATAATGCACTGTTAACGAATTCAACTGCAGTGAGCAAATCCATATGGCTGGCTTGTGGTTTTCTGTTTGACAACTCCACAAATGCTAAGCTCTTATTCCTGATGTGTTTTAGGGTGTTGCCCTTTTAGTGGATAGCCTTAATCGTAGTGCCTGTTTTGCCATCTTGTACAGCGAGTGTCTATAAAACAGCCTTTACTTTCCTTGACTGCTCTCCATAAGTTTTAGGACGTTTTTTTTTATAAGGTCTATGTACTCTAATACAAACCCCGAGTTACAGGCAGAGTATAAAACTTTCAGAGCACTGTGAATGGATTTTTCCAGTGAAGAGCCGCAGCGGTAACCTGGGGGACTGTATCACCCACCAGCCTGACAATGAAGCCTGCCACCACTTCTGTAAAGTCTTTATTCATTGGTTGCAGACACCACTAAAACATTTTTTTTGCAGGATGACATTTGCAGCGAGGCAGGCAAATGACAAAGTCTTCTCTGCTGTGTGTCATGGAGTGTTTGACTTGAAGGCAGACTGAATCATTATCTGTGCAATTACGCAACTTAATTATAACTGCTAGGGGCGAGCCCCGGATCTTTACTGTCCATCTGTCAGGCATCCTTGAACTCCATCCATCTTTTTTTGTCCCTTTTTCTTTAGTTTCAAACCCAGTGATGAAAGAAACCCAGGATTTGAAGACAGCTAAGGGCTGTCATCCGTCTGTCGTTTCTTCATCCTGATATTACGGCGACATTGGTTGTCTTGTTTTTCAGTCTTTTTGAGCGAATGATGTTCACTTTGAGCAGGAGCTGTTTTCAAAGTTGAGGTATTGTTCTCTGCTAAGGACACATGGAAACTCTGCCTCTTTGTAATGCTTTCAATCTCTATCCAGTCTCGGCGGTGAGAGACACCAGCGTTTGAAGGAAAAATGGGGAGTTCTTCCTCTGTGCTCCTGACATTTGACATGCCGTGCCTTGAATGAATGCGGTGCTATTTTGGGCTTGTGGAATAAAATGGTCAATTTGATGCCATGTTTATAGCGCTCCTGTGTTGCCATGAGTTGTGGCTAAAAAAAAAAATCTCTTGTCTGTGGTTATTAGGGTTAATATGTGTAATTAGAATACTGGAAAAAATGTGAATGTCAGGAGACGATTTATTGATTTGGTGATTGACAGAAATGTAATCACCATAATTTTGATTTGCATCTGCATTTCACCAAATGTGAATAAAATTATATATTGGCAAAACACACAATGAGGTCAACTGCCATTAGCAGGTTGCTGAATAATCCTTCTTCCCTACAAACTCTCATCACTACAGCACAAGTTTATTGACCACATTTTGTTTTGCTGTCAATGGCTGTCAGTAATTGTATCGAAATTCTTTGATTGACCCACGCTGTCCACTGCTATGATTGTTTTTGCTTTATCTGCCTTGCAACCTGGCTCGTGTGTGTTCTCGACTGTTTCTTGGACAGTAAAAGTAATTTTAAAGATGGCATTATAGGCTGTAGGAAACCGATGGGAATTATTCTGGCATTTGATTAGACAATAAATCATAATATTCACAATATCACAATAATAAATCAAATCAAGAAAATCGGTAATGACAGTTATTATTTTCAGCTCCAGTCTACATTCAAAGAATTGTTAAGATACCTGCTTGGTATATAAAATGTCAAGAAATAGTGTTTTTTTTCCCCCTTTAAGCCATAGGTGACATCTTTAAACGTCTTGCTTTTCCAATCATCATACCAAAACCCATAAAGATCTGGTTAAATATCATGAAAGATAAATAAATGCAGTAAATTCCTCACATTGGAGAAGCTGAAACCAGAGATGTTGGGCATTTCTGTTCAATTTCAGACAATACATCTAGTAGAGGTGCTGGAAAAAAACGATACAGCATAGTATCGTGATCAGCAGTGGTTCAGTAAAAATGTCTTGTTCAGCGTTTGGTTGGACTAACAGACACTCCAAGGAGTCGCTGTTCAGTTTTCTGAGGTAAGTAACAAACATTTTGTTTTTGTTTTTTGCTAGTCAAAACTAACATCCCAATTCATGCTCCAGTTAATGTTAACATGAATTAGCAGCAGCTTCACTCAGTCAGGTTGCCAGTGTAGAGTCCAAAGTCCCCAGTCCAAATATGGTCTGCTCCCAATATCGGAAACAAGATGGCGACGCAAGATTGCGACGAGTGTAACGCTAAACTCGAGGCTTCCAACGGGCAGTCCACAAACCAATGGATGACGTCACGGTGACTACGTCCATTATTTATATACAGTCTATGATCGTGATATTTCGTGGCAATATAATATCAATTCATGGCTGCCAAGTATCAATATTTTACACTCCAACAATAGTAGTTTCTGTTTCCGTTTTTGTTTTTTCGGAGGCTGTAGCAGGCTCACTTTTAGGTATTTACTGGAAATACTGGTATCATATGCAATTAGAATCTATAGGCACCATGTGCGTCAGGATATCGTGTCGGGAAGTTGTCAAAGTACTGCTGCAAAGTTAGGCTTTTTTTAACTTTAAATTTCTTCAGCAGTGGAGTTTAAAGTTGAGGAAAGTTTAAGAAAATGCTATAGTTGTTGTCGTCCATATATGTTTGATATCAGTTAAGTTCAATTTGACTGAATACTTTGTGGTCGGTCTGTGGGTTTGACTCTCATTGTGGAGAAATAAAATGACTGAAGTGAGATGAATAAACTGAGAATTTTTTCTTATTTGACAAAACAATTATTGATTAAATTTAATTCTGTGGACACAAAATGCTTTTAAACAGTTAAATCGCAATATATTGTATTGCAATACTCACCATATTGCAAAAAAAATCGCATAATAATATCGTATTCGTGACTCAATTATCGGGATGAAATTGTATTGTGGGGCCTCTGCTGATTCCCACCTCAAACATCTAGCATCAAAAATGTTTAATTTTCTGTCAACCAATTAATCAAATTGTTTCAGCTCCAGCATCAGCCTTGTTCTCTGCATTTCTTTAGCTCATTCCAGTAAACAAAGGACTTATTTTATATATTTATTTTTTGCCCAATTGATTTGCCCCACCCATCCAGGCTGGATCACAAACACATTTCTATCACATAAGTGCCTATTATTAGCATTGTTTCCATCTAGTACGATACAGATATTTGCCAGTTTTATTGTTGACAACCAACTGTTATTCCATCGCTGTGACACTATTCAATTTCTTCACTTAAAATTCAATTCAATGTAGATTTGTAGTAGTTTTACTGCCCCATTACCCTTACATAAGTATGAATAAAGAAGATTAAAATATTTGGCAACAGTCGGCCTGCTTTATTAACAAGTGTTCAAACACATGCTTTGTAATTTCCATATTAGTGTGATGCGCAGTTGAACAAAATATACATGGCATTTGGTGCAGTGAGTTGATTCAGTTTAATTGATTAATTTTGATTTACAATGAACAGAGATCGCCGAAGCTGCACTGCAGTCCTATACTCTGGGACATCAAATAGATGCATACACACTGACATTATTCATGAAGCTGAGAAATGAAACCATGATGAATGACTGGACTGCTCATTTATGCAAACACACACACACTCATACATAAAAAGACAAGCATCCTTGCACACACACACACCAGCGCGCACACATACAAACAGCCTGCACACACAGGCTGCTTTGAAGCCAGTTCAGTGAGTCAGAGTCAGAATGGCTCTGTCAGTCTAATCAGCAGTCAGCACAAGCTCAAGACCCATCAAGAGAGAGACGAGAGATCAGTCATTTTTACTTACTTTTAATTTGTTGTATTTATTCCCGTTCTCCTTCGGGTGTTTTTACTTATCCTTCACAACAGACAACATATTAACGTCATGAAATGCGGCCAAGGTAATAAAATGACAGAAGAGGTTTATTATCACTTCAACTCTATTCCCGTCCACAACCCCTTACTGCAGTGTAGCTTACAGCACTTTAGACAGAGCAGAGATGGAGAGAGTAAAAGAAATTAAAGAGAGGATAAACAGGAGGTTTGGGGCCACGGGATGGTAAGTTAATTTCAACCGTTATCATCAGACCTTGGGCTCGATTGTGGTGGTGAAAATGCTCCTGTCCATTTGCTCAAGTCAGGCACCCTGCCAGCACACAGGCATGAACAAGGCAATGTGTGTGTGTGTGTGTGTGTGTGTGTGTGAGAGAGAGCAAATGAGTGTGTTTTCATGTTGAGGGGCAGTTTGTGTCTCTGTGTGTGTGTGTGTGTGTGTGTGTGTGTGTGTCGATGCATGAGCACTTGTGTGTTGCCGCCATGTGTTTACCCAGTGTTATGAGCTACAACCTTGGCACTGTTTTCATACTCCAGACATGCTCCTCCGCCCACACAGTTCTGCCAGTGAGGAGATCTGGAATGAACCATCTCTGCCACCCACCCAGCAGCCTTCTAACAAGTAGTTGTGAGCCGTGTGTGTATGTGCGTGTTTGTTGAAATGCAGGAATCAAAAATCTATTTGTTGATCCGGCCAAAATGTCTGCACCCTCTCACCCCAGAAAGTTAAAGCACGGTTAGTGTTGCAGTTGTTTAATGCAGTGGTTCTATGTCTCAACTTTGCCCTCTGGCTTTTAACTGTAGCAGCTACTGACTGGTTCACTATGTGCTTACCCTTTTTTTTTACTTAGTGCCTTTGCCAAGAAGTGCAATGTCAATTTCTTTTAAATCTTTTAGAATTCATAAATATATTCCACTTAAAAATCGATATACAACAAAAAACAAAAACAAGGTTTATGCTACATTTAATCTTGAGAAATGTAAACAAACTGGGACTTTAGATTGAAAACAAACAAACAAAAAGATCAGATAAGATATTGAGGAGCAGTCACTTCCTCCACCAAGGCCAATGGTGCATTCACATGCTCCTCGGATAATCTCATTTCTCAGTTGGGAGGTCATTCTTCTGATTTTGCTTTGTTCATGCCATTAAAGTGTAAACATAATGAAAGATGAGTTGTACTTTATTGCTCAGAGCATTGAAGCAACATGTTAAGTGTTTCCAGTATTTGTGTGACAGTGAGGAGCAAAGGGAATTTAGGGTTTTTAGGGCTGGGCAGTATATCGGTATTACAAGTTATACCGATATATTTTCGACGGAGCTATGTAGTTGAGACAATATATATTTTGACGTGGCCTTAACTTATGACCGCTCTTCTCTGTGCCCGACAGGCACTGAACATTCTCTGCTGCTCATATTCTTTTGCTCAACCCCGCCCCACACTGAAAACACAATCTCCTTGGTAGAATAATTCAGATATGTGTGGGTCATGATAGTCATCAGTTGGCCCACAAAAATTTGAAAGTTTTTAATTGTTTTATTCATTAAACAAAATCCTATTTCTCACAATCTCTGTCTGTTCCCTCCGAGGACTGAGCTAGCGAGCTGCACATGCACAGATGAATGTTGTCCCTTCGCAAACAAATCAATAAAACTCATTTCCTTTTGGTCAATTGTTAATTAAATGCCAGTTTTCCCTCAATTAAAAAATGACTGAAGTGCAGTATATGCCATATAATCATATTTTTCCTCTGCATCCCCGTGGGCAATCGCAAATACCCAGGGATGATTGCTAATGCAAAATCATTTTCTGATTTGTATCTGCAAATTGCTGCTGCCCTTGTGGTATCATCAAAGCTAGGTAAGCTCCATCAGCCCCCACCTGGTAAATGATTTTAATGTTGATGGGTTAGATTACCCAGAGAGTAAGGCTTGCCAGTGTGCTAAAGGTCATTCAGTATTATCTAAAGGTTATGCCTGACAATTATGCAGAGTAAGAATGTGGTCTTAAATCCAAGCATAAGGTATATGTATTTAAAATACACCAGCCATGTTATTCTATCAGGACAAAGTGTTTTCATTACTGTGATATTTCTCAAATGGATAATGAAATGTCACAGCAGATCCAGGACTCACATTACCTTTCAGTTTTTGAAAAAATCCTATCTTCCATGAACTGCAAGGTCTTTTTTTCTCTAAAGCTGTTGTGCTGTAAGATGCACTTTATTAGTTAAAGCCGATATCTGACCAACCAAAACTCCCTTGGCTCTGACCCTAAGAGTAATGTATTCGATACTGGCCTTGGTGGAGTCACCATCAACCAGGATCATCCATGATTGGAGGGGCAGGTGTGGATGGAAAGGGGAGGGGGAAATGGACTGGGAACAGGAAGGGGGGGGGGTGACCATGGATCAAGCTGTGGTGCATAGATGTTGCTCAATGGGCCGCAGTCGCAGTGAGATATAAAGCTTATGACAGATGCTTCGCTTGAAAATGCATTACTGCACCGGGCTCGAAACCATTCGAGCTCTCCTGAGTTTTGAAGGGAATACCTCACCAGAATACCCAAAGCTTTCACAATTGTCAACATGCATTCTTCTCCTGCTGCCAGCACTCAAATGTTTACACATGTCTGTCATATTCCGAGACAGACATGCTCGCACATATCCTCGCTGTCATGCATCCACCCACATGTGCACATGCAATAAAAACAAGAAGATTTTTTCCCCCCTTCAGCATTCACATTCTCATAAAACCTCCACAGTTGTAGTCACAAATATATCTGTTCCTCTGTTGCAAAGCACCCCTGAAGCAGAGTCTGCAGGACGGATTTGCTTTGTACTGTCTAACACCCAGACTATTTGCATTTTCTCTACCCTTTTTATTTATTCAGTTTTTACCCAGACAGTGGTGGTTTATGTAGGTTCAAAATAAAAAAAACAAAAAAAACCAGAATGCATTTTAATTGAGCAGTCGAGCAAATTAATGCTGCAGATTTATTGTGGGCAGTGATATCCGCATGCTACCGCCTTTCATTTTTTAGAAAATCAGATGTGAAACAAACAAACCATTTAGTTACCTAACGGGCTTATGCAACATGATCAAAATAGTCTCTCAATATCAGGGTGATTTATGTCAGCTAGTGTTTCAAATATACTAATATGCTGAGGTGAAAGGCTTCAACACAACAAGCAGTCGATCCTTCATTCATCCTAGCGAATTAATCAATGTGTGAGAGGAAGAATTAATAAGAGATTGTAATTAAACAGAGGTTAGCTTAGCTGTGATTGTAGATTGGTTCAGCCACACCAGAGCACTCAGTAGTGAAGTTTAACGTGTTTGCTCAATAAAACAGCACACATATTTAAAAAACCACAAAGGGAGGTTTTTGGATGTGCGTCCTCCGGAGGGAGACTGTTCTCGCCAGAAAAACAACACCCTCTGGTTTGCTTCTTAAAACACTTAAAACCACCATTCTTTCCATTTCCTGACAAGAACCTCTTGTGGTTGTTGGAAATAATGACTGTTGTCTGTCAGGAGCAAAGATGGAGGCAGTGTGACGCTGTTGTAGTGCCGCAAAACCTCTTAGTGGGCAACCAGACTGAAAACTGCCCTGTGTTAAAGCCCATTTCTCGATAATATTAAATATGTATGAATAAATATGCATCTATGAAAGTTCAAATATGAGAGAAAAAACAACCCTAGGTTTTATTTAACACCCCAACACTCAACTGATCTGCATGATCACAAGTGTGTGTGTGCTTTTATCTTATTTGATTGACAGCAGCTGATGCATGTCATCACATTTTCATTGAGATTTTTGCTAAATCCTTATTGGTGCACAGAAATATGTGACATCATCATTTTCCAATGAAGCTACATCTAATTGAAAGCAGTGAGAGGAACAAAAAAGCCCACAGAATCTGGCATGTGGAACAACCAAAGCTGTTGGCAGAAAACTTTGCTGATCGAATCAAGGATCGCATCGCCATGTGACACAGGAGCTTACTGAGAAAATAGGTTTTCAGAGCCTTTAAAAAATTAAAGGCGCTGTCTTAATGTGAATTTGAAGGGGACACCAGAACACTGCACAGTGTTTATATGATATTATAAAGAAGATTGGACTCCTCTGAAGAGCTATCAGAGTGGCAATCAGTTTTATATTTATATTTTATATGTTTATATTTTGTGGCAATATTAGTAGAAATATGACAAAAATACCAGAAGATGCCTGTTTTAATGATGACTTCATCGAAATTTGAATATACATCGAAGAGGTAAGCTTTATTTTATTCATTTTCACTCTATTTATACCTATTTATTCCTATTTATATTAAAACAATGGTATTTGTTGTTAGTTATCAGTTTATTTGCTCCTCTAAGTGGTGTATTTCTTTCACCCAGTAAACTGTCAGTATTAAAAATGAATTATTTGCCAGTAAAGTTACCTAATTTACATACAGTCTAGTTCGTTCTGCACTATTATTGAACTTTTTTCAAAGGAAACAATGGCTGAGCTACAGTAGACGGGTCCTTCGGGAAAGTCGTCAACCCTGAAACATAATTTTGTTTTTCTCTCTTGAGAATCCTCACTCATACTGGCCTATCCTCCCTGAACAGGACAGCCTCAGTGTGGTCTTGTCAAACCCCAGTACCACCGCCGCAGTTCTGGAAACCATAGATGGATGCCAGGGATTCATGCTGGTCGTCCATAATGTTCGGCAGCCTGTCCTCTGCCGTGGAGATGGCGCAAGTGGGGAGCACATGGCCCACTGTTTTCATGCCAGATGCAACGGTGCAACTCCTGTTCTGCATTTGGAGCGGCTTGTGGATGCTCTAGTCGAGTTCCAGAAGGAAATTATCCGCCAGCAGGCAAACAGACAAATTATTATTACCTTCAAACAGTCATACACACAAACTGTGACACTCATTGCTAGGGATAGTAAGAGAAATCACTGGGGATAAGAGCTTTTGCAAAAGCTAAAATTCATTCCACATGAACATTTATGATAGCACACAACGCTCGCACTTCATACTTCATTGAAGTACACACGAATACCACCATGTTAAACTATGATAAAGTATGTTGCTGTCTGCTCTATCTACTTTTGCATTATGATAAGCAGGACTGGAATTCATTTATCATCATAGGTCCCTCCCAGGTTTCTTGCTGTATGTTGAGTGCCATGTATGATGCAACACTGCATATTGAAACGGCTGAATAAACAGCAGATCTTCCTGTAGAGAACAGTTGACAAATGGCAGGGCCGCCTGTCGGCCATTGAAAGCAGGGTGGAGATGCAAATATGATGCCAGACCTACAGGACACCTAAGCTACAGCAGCAAAAAAAAAGGAACACCAAAGTAGGTTTTGCAATCGAGTATAAGATGATTTAAATGCGTAATTTAAGTGATGCAGCAACAATGATGCTTTCTCACAGTCATCTCTGTAATTTTCTCATTTCGAACAGAGAGGTGCTTATGGTGCAGTGCTGCAGCAATTTCACCGGAGGTTCCCAGCTTTCATCTATCATGCACAAACCCGGAACATGCACTCCTGGATGATGAAGACTGGTTCTGCAGCAAGGCACGCGAAGCAAAATGGATCATATAAATCGATTGGTGAGGGTGGGCGATCGGTCCGGTGTGCACTTGCAGACGGCTGCAGGTGATTTGAGGGGCACCATGTTGAGGGTCTGAGACAGCAGAAGAGGCTGCCATTAGACACAACAATGTGCTGCCAAGTCTCTTCATTGCAAATTAAAGGTGGAGTTAGCGATCACGGAGAAAGATTCTTGAAATTTTAGCTCAACAGCCAAAGAAACCCACTCCTCCCATCAGTGCTCCTTCAGAATGTGTGCATGTGCCAGATTTACCATCCCTATCAACCACACTGCCTTTCACTTTATCATCACATTCATGGCCTGTCTCTGTCATCTGTGCATGAGTACGATGGAATATTGTAAATGGACACAGCTCAGACAGCTAGCGGACCATTTCGAGAAATTTGAGAAAAAGTTCAACGTTTCCCATTAATTTTCTAGACGGCGGTGGGCCGCATGTTGAAGGCGTTTCCATAGATGTACGGGAAAGCCAGAGGCTGACTGCCGTCAAGCCAGCTGCCGTCTGGTTTTTGATACATGTCTTTTATTTGTGCAGTTATGGTGCAGACACCTGGAGCAGAAGTAGGGCTGAAGAAAGACCGGTATTATAGCAATCATTTCTCACATTTTATATACTGTGGTGGCTTTTTAACTTTAACTTAGAATATACTCGATATACTCAAGGAATCAATAAGCAGTCCGTTCTGATTGAACACAGGACTTTTATTCAAAAGCAGTAGACAGGTAGTGACAATTCTGCAGAATTGAATCAAGTAAAAAAAAAAAAAAAAGAGACAATCAGGACTGACTCGAAAAACCCTTCTTTTCTTTCTTGATATTCAAATCCAACCCACGTCATCTACTTCTGCTCTTCTTCCCATCAGTAACGCCTTCTCCCTCCCAAGGCCGCAGCTGCAAAATTTCAAAGCATGTCTATTTCCGTTATTCTACTCCCCTGGCGAGTGACAGAAAGCCCAAATACCCATGAAGAAATTTTGACCAGGCAGAGTGTCTCAAAATTAATTTACCATTGCCGAAACTGACAGTAAAATGATGGAATCTAGTTTGTTAAGTTAGTTAAAGTCCCATTACCAAAGCTCAATATTGAGCTCCCTTGTGTGTGTGGATTTTGGCTCAAACATGGCAATATTGAGTCTAAAACGCTCTATTTTCTCATGATGTTATTGATGATGATGTTAGATAAGCATAGTTGGAATCAAAACACTCTCTAATCACCATTACAGCTGCTAAGCCTCATCAGAGTTCAAAATGTGTGTTGCAATGCTTTGATGCATTTTGTCTGTAGAATGCTGAATAATATAAAACTAAACAGTCTTATATGTGTTACAGAATCAAACTACAGCTTAAAAAAAACTAATGTTGTATTACACATCGTACTGGATATGTGACATTACTAAAGAAACATGGTAAATGCAATGGATTTCTACTTAAAAATGTTCCTATCACCATATAAAGTAGTTTACTAAAATGTTATGACTCTACATATCTTCAGTGGATTATAACAATGGCAGGAATGATGCGCTGGCTGTGTGGTTAACGCTTATTATCGTTTGCCTGAGTTTTATTTTTCAGTGGAACTTTTTCAGTGTCAGGGTGTCTTTTGTCAATGCCAAAACTTGCTATCACTGCTGGGACTTTTATTGCAATGTCATCATTGTCGTTCATATATTGTTTTTGATTAAACTGCTTATAAGACTGCAAAGTTCTTCATAGATCTAAGTGAAGCTTGTAACTTTAAAATATACAAAGTTTTCTTCTACAAAACTCTAAAACACTGAATTGTATTGGGGTATAATTGCTGACTGCACCTTTACTGTAAGTGCGAACTTCTGTTTGAGAATACACAAAGCACATATCAGTGTTTATCAGGTTTAATTGGGCACATATGTGATAGAGAAGAATGAAATGTGCAAAAATAATATTGTCATTGTAAATGATGTGTTGTCGCACATTACTGCTGCTCAGGCATTCCTTGTTAATGCAGAGAATGAGGACCAGGTCCAAAATTATTCCAAAGCTGTCAGTGGAGAACGATTCTGCCACCTGGCCAGACATCACGCTGTGTGGGAGGGCGATGGTGATGACAGAGTCCTCGGAAATGAACCTAAGTGTTTTTGGGACAAACACACAAACTCCCACGCCATCCAATTGTGACTGTTAATATCTGTGAAGCCAGACTTCATTCATTTAATCACAGTTTGAATGATATCTCCTCTGAGTAACAGAATTATATTGTAATTTATAACAGAGGGATGTAACCATAAAAAAATGCATAACATGAGATGCAACTGCTTAATAAAGCTGCAACTTCAACCAGGAAGACAGATGGGCTTAGAAAATATGATGATGAAAATGAGTTCAAAGATTTTAATTGAAGTCTATTCAACAATGTTAAATATGTACCATATGTGTGTTGTTGGGGTGTAAAGAAACACTCAGTGCTTCCCTTTGCTTCACACTAGAGAGCTGAAAGTTAGATGCACTTGTGATACTTAAACAAAGTCTGACTGAAAATAAAGTGACTATTAAAAAAGTCTTATATCTTTCTGCTTTATTTGATTAAAAATGTGCAAAACTGTCTTTTGAGTCACCTCTCCCAGTATTCTAAATTGTTTTTTTTTTTTTTTTTTTTTTGCAAAATGCAAATTTAAAGCCTCTCCTAATGTGCTTATCTATGGGAATTTTACATTTCTGACTTTAGCGACTCCTAGTGGTGGTAACAAGAAAAAATAATTGCACTAACAACGAAGTTGCTACCAAGCGGCAACCTCCGGGTCTGAGCAGTGAGGCAAACCAGGAAGTGCCTTAAGCTGCATTGTACCGAAAATTCCAACAGGGGGCACTGACAACGGCTGCAGAAGCATTTGGGCCCATCATTTCAATACAAAATTAGAAAACTTCTCACTTGATTTATTACCTCCGATTTTTTTTAGGGCAACACTATGGTCTCAATCTAGATGAAAAAATCTTCAAGACAATATAATGTTAATAGTGTAAATAATGGCCCCATTTAGAAGAAAATAGAAGATAAAGAATCTAATGATTTGGGGCACTGTGTCAATAAAGTTTGGTCTACCAGTTGGTCTCATAACTATGACCCTTTCACTGTATTTTCACTTAATGACTGTTTATTTCAACACTTCGTCATTAAAAATGTCTTGTTCAGCGTTTGGTTGGACTAATAAACACTCCAAGGAGTCGCTGTTCAGTTTTCTGAGGTAAGTAACATACGTTTTGTTTTTGTTTTTTGCTAGCCAAAATGAACATCCAAGTTAATGCTGCAGTTATTGCTAACATGAATTAGCAGCGGCTTCACTCAGTCAGGTTGCCTGTCGAAAGTGTAGTGTAGTCAGTGTCGTCAGATCCCTCTCACTCCTCTACAGTCCAAATATGGTCTGCTCCCCGTTTCTGTGAACAAGATGTCGACTCAAGATGGCTATGAGTGTAACGCTGAACTCGATGCTCTCAACGGGCAGTCCACAAACCAATGGGTGACGTCACGGTCACTACGTCCATTATTTTTATACAGTCTATGGTTGCTACCCCTTTACCAAATTCAGTCTGAGGAACTTCACTCACTACTAGGAATAACAGAATGATAGTAATGGTATTATGTATTTTAAATACTTAATATAAGTAACTGTTTCATTACAGTTTAAATTGGTGGTTTTCTGTATATAGTTACTATGTTAAAAAATATATTACTTGAAGGCCAAGGAGGTTATGCTTTTGGTTTGGTTTGTCAGCAGGTTTATGGAAAATTGAGTGCCTTGTTTCTAATAAAACTTGGTGTTTTGCTATTACATTTATTTGAGACATGCATTTCCCATGAACACTACCCCTCCCAAGACTGCTGACTGCTGCTCTGCCTCTGCGCTATACAGCTCAAATAGCCAACTGATAAGATTCAGTTGATATTACAATCAATTTTTCATTGTAGATTGTCAAGTTTTTGTATTGCAGAATGTCATGCCATGATATTTCAGTACCTATTCACTTACATACTGCCCTTTATGCCCCCCAAAGGATCTGTACTCCTGTCTGTTTAGGGCAGTCCTTTGGATGGCGGATCTGCTTGAGGGCTTTCATTTCTCTCTTCACTGTTCGACGCCAGATTTCCTTTGCTCTCCCTCTCTTAACGCCTTCTTTCTGCCCAGTGGAGGGCTGTTCTTGTGCTGTCATCCTGCTCTCTTCGCATGATGTGACCAATCCATCTCCACAGCCTTCTCATGATGGTGGCGTCTCTGCTCTCTTGATTGGACTGAGCGACTAGTTGTTGGTTGGAGAGGGTTTTAGGCCCGACAGATACGCATGAGCATCTTGAGGCTCACTTGTGTGGAATGTTAACAGCTTGGAGAGGTCGCTTTCTATCATTTTCCAACATTTGGAGCTGTATGGCGGCTCCAGTACAGAATTGGCTTTGTGTTGATGCCGAACTAGGAGGAGTGTCTACATATTTTTCAGTGCCCTGGCCTTGCTAAGTCGTCTTTTGATGTCAATACTTGCTCTTCAATTTTATCTAACAATGCTTCCGAGATGAATAAACTCTTTTTGTTGTAGGTCGGTTTGCTTTGGTTGGGGGTTTTGTGTGTTCAAGGTCCTCACCTGTTTTCTTCACGCTGCTTTTCAGTCCTTTTTTCTTGTGCAGAGGAGCAGAAATAAAATTCTTTTTTTCAATTTTCTATTTCTTATTCCAGTGGAACCCTAGTAAACTGTGTTTTCAATGAGTTTTTGTATTGTCTGATGTTAAGAATCTCCTACCCAGTTGCTCAAACTTATTGATATATATATATATAAAAAAGCCTCATCCCTTGACTAACGTTTAATTTTTAATGTCTTTTCTAGTATTGTGGTCAGTTATTGCAATTTTCTTAGGAAAACTCCGAGGTCAAGGGTCAAGAGTGTTGCAAACAGAAAATCAAATTGACCAATCTGCAGAAAGTCCAAGGGAATTTTGGAAAGACTTGGATGAAATGTTTGCCAAGGCTAGAGCTGAGTATTTCCTGTCCCCAGCCTTATCTCACAGTTCCAATTCTGCACACGTAAGATGACAAAGGCAGCACTTGCAAAGTTTGTGAAACTGTATGGAAAGGATGGGATGTTTGCCTTCCTAGCAGGCAGGTAGCACAAAGGCTTTGAGGGATTTAGATAGACCGTGGGGAAGACAAGGAATAAAGATAAAACACCGTGTGATCTGAACATTGGATTAGGGAGGAATGGCATATGAATTAGACATAATGTTTGTTTAGCTTTTTTCTTTGTTTCAGAAACTACACAACAATGTGTTTAACTAACAAACACATCATTGAGCCACAATCATTGATAACATCATTTAATGTCTCTTTTTAATTATAAAGACTGTATTATTTTTGCTTCAATTAAAATTATGCTGAAGTCTCTTCTGACGTGTGGAAAATCATACAATTCTTTATATAAAAATTCCTCGTATTGTGGACCCACAACTTTCCAACTCTGTTATTATTGCTTTTTTGTCCCGCTGCCTCCTCCCCTTTCATCCTCATGCCACTGGATTGGTTAAATGCTAGGTCTCACTAAGCGTCTCCCCATGAAAAGACCTCCAGAAGATAGAGAATTATCCATCACTCATGTTACGCACATTATTTGTGGAGAATTGAAATGATGTGTCTCATATGTGACTATTCAACTCTCGCAGTCTCAGTCTTTTGATGCCGAAAGTGTTGGCATCCTTGAGTGTTACCTTTCAAAATGCAAAATGACTAAGGAAAATGCTTGTGCAATTTTCTCTTTTCAAAACTGCAAAAGCAGGAATTCAAGGAGAGCCAAATGGTTTTTTAGTCTCCAGTGTAATTTATGCTTGTTAGTGGTATAAATTGTATGCAGTGCCCCGAGGAACGTCACAGGAAAAAAAAAAGGTATTTACTTCAAGTAAGGATCCAAATTGGCTTTGAAGAAAAAATGTACAGACTAAATAACTCCCAAGTAAGAGATGGTCACACTCTTTGATTTCTCTACAGAATAATTTAAAGCAAGTTCCAATGTTTTACCAGACATGCTAGCTTCATTAGGGTTGAAACAAAGTATTGTACACAGATCTTAGACTCCAGTCAATCAAACTCAACTACAAGTGCTACTTTAGTTCCTTTCAAGCTAGACTGAAACACTACAGTTCGAGAGTCTGACAAGTTAAATATATTTTTCTTGCCTCTCTTGCATGATTGTGTTCAAAAGGCCTTGGTTTTATTTACTCAATGCCAATCCCAGCATGAATACAGTAAGTAAATATCTAGAATATATAGGAAAAAAGGCAAATAAATGGTATTAATACAGAGATCACACAAATGCTAATCATGTAGCTCTGCTTGCGTTCGACTCAAGGATAAACCTTTTTACCAGCTTAATCCTGCATAGCATTATTTCTGATGAGATATAATTGCGCTATCTTATTTGGAGATCATTTTGAGTTCATCCCTCACACACTGTTTACCCTCCAACATCACTGCTGGCTATCTGTGCAACTGCACAGTCAGGTTTATCCACCCAGTCAAATTAATCCTCAGGAACAGCTTTGAATGTACCGTATCACGGCTGGATTTGGCACATGCACATAAGAAAAATGTCATTCAGAGGGAAATAACAGACTCCTGTTGACAGCCATTTAGAAACAAAGGATACAGTAGCTACCCTTATGGTTTTCCATTCATTTTCCAAAGTGTCTATCCAATCCATATGGTTTAACATGGTGTGAATGATTGTGAAGTACAGACTTCGCAGTAGACTCTTCTACCTCATCGTATTGCATGTGGGCTGATTCATTTTCAATAAGTCGAACACCACTTGATTTACTCTCGAGTGGGTCCTACATCCTTATGCAAGTGGTGCTAAATTTAAAAAATGAATAAATATTTTGTATAATCATTTACTTCATCACATACCTTCATCTCACTTGCTTTGCTTTGAATTGATTGAAGTAAACACCTCTTTACATTTTGACATAACATCATTTCTTTCACAAACTCCACCTCATTCTCTACCAGTGCACCATGACTTGGACAGAGCACTTTTCAATTGTCCTCACCACATGCTGCCATTTGAGGCAGATGATCTTCTTCCACAGCATTTATGTTTTATTGATTGCTTTCAAGTGTACTGCCACCCGTTGGCCCCTGATGTATTCTGTAATAAGTCGACTGATCCAAACTCTCTCTCCCTCTTGGAAGTGTTTTCAGTTAAGTCATACTGCTTTCCTCATCCTCCTTTACCCCCGTTATAGATAACAGTACATCTACAAAATATCATTTTCCACCTCGGTTTGAATGTGCACAAGCTGACAGCACTTATTACTCCTGTGAACTGACCCATACCTGATTTTTGCCCAAGGGCTCCCCAGTGGGTTAATCTGACCATTAGCTGATTGCACGAGTTTACTCGCCGCCAAAGCAGAGGCAAAAAATCCAGTGGGCCTTGCAAATTTTCAATAAATGTTCTATTTTACCTCACCTGTCTGATCCAAATGGTAAACCAGGGAAATCATTAGGAACGTCGAATAAAGGTTTAAAGCACAGACTAAGGAAAGGTGAAAGGATAAATGAGATAAGAAATAAATTACACTAAGCTGAAGAACATGCAAAAAACAAGCTTTAGAACATTTATACAAGACCTGCATGGGATGGGATGGCAAGGCGAAAATGAAGAGAAGAAATTGGGCTAATGAGAGTTGTTGATGTTTTGTTTTGAAAGTCGATGAGGCATTAAATTATTTTTTGTTTGACATTTGAACAAGCGAACTTTAAAGTTGCTGTAATCAATGTTTATAAAGATAAAAAATAGGCCAAACAACTATGAGTAATGTGAAAAGGGTCGCTTGTAGTGATGAAACCACAGAGAATTATCACCCGACTCACTTTTTCTCAGCTCTATAGAGCATTTTAGCATATTAAGCTCATTGTCTTAATTATTTACGGCCTGCAGCTTTACTGCTTTGGTTCACTCTCATTGCTCTTAATAGTGTGGCATACACTACCTACACAGATCCAAATGGTAAAGCTATAAAGTTGGCGACTTAACAGTTATGAATTTAATAGCTAAACAGACAGATAATCCCCTCAAGAGTTGGTGGAAACCAACCAAAGATTAAAATCCGAAACTGCTAACCAACTGTTTGCTGTTAAGTAGAAAAGGGGATCTTGGACCCCATCAGTAGTGACGTGACAACGAAACTTCGTGAACCATTTTCTTTATTTTCTAAGGCCACTAGATGGCACTTTTTGTTCAACAAAGCACTGAAAACGCACTCAATTTCCATTGCTAGAGGTTTTTTTGTAAGCCAAGACGGCATCTAGTGGGGTCAAAAAATAAAGCAAATAGTTCACAAAGCTTTGTTATCACTTCACTACCTATCAACTATCACATGATGATTTCGTTTCTGGGGGCAACAGATTGATTGCCAGTGTTGCCAGGGCCATGACTTCCTTTTTCTGTTTTCCAGTCCATGTAGCAACTTTATCAATGCTATTTCTAGTAGTTTTATGTCCAAATGACATAAATGACATTCTCTATAAACAGATGTAGATGCCGATAAAATAAAAAGCTAAATTATTGTCCGACAATAACAATACTGACAATAACCCTGCATTTTGGCCAATCTTGTCCCAGTGCCTTCAGGTTCTGCTGGTTTCAGCTGCCCCCAAGAAGTAAAAAACAAACAAAAATGGGTAAAAAATGTCAGATTTTGGAGGAGCCCCATCTGGTAGAGCGCATGTACTAAGGTTGAAGCCTTACCGCAGTGGCCTGATCCAACCATCACTGCATGTTGAGGAATTAAAGTAAAAAAATAATCTTCTCAGGAAATTTGAAGTTTAGTTTGGAGCCAGACAATATTTTAGAAACCTCATGAGAATTTGTGTACAGAAATGAATTTTTATCGTCTTATTAACAATACAGACACACTCAGGTGTGTGTGTGTGTGTGTGTGTGTGTGTGTTTGCATGCAGTTTAACCTCACTTCAATGAGATGTGAGCTAAGCACATTTTCAGCCACTTTGTTAATGACAATGACTTTCTTGTCACATTTTTCAAGCTAGTGAGGCCTTAGCTTACTGATGCTCATTTTATCTAATTACATTTATCAAACAACAAAAGGCCAGGGCAGGCAGACGAGATCCACACTAATTACATTAGAGCTGGAGGAAGATTGGCACATGTGATGAAGTGATTTGGCCACTTGCAGACCTACCCCACCGTGCTCAATAACTTCAAGCCCATCCCGGTTGTTTATGAGATTGAGCTGTCATTCGGACATCACTCACTTAAGATGCTGCTTTAGTCTCTATGATACAGACCCTTACCAACACAAGTGGTGCAGCAGGCCGGCAGTTAATGAGTAGGATGTTATTGAGTGGGTCCATCAAATTAGACAAAGATCAGGTAAAAAAAACCAAACACACACACAGAATGGTATTTGCATGATGATGTGAATGTTTTAAGGCTATTTAAATAGCATGGGAGAAAAGTCTGTTTATATTCCGCACTATAATGTGCTCCAGATGCTGAGCACGGTGAGCTCCAGGAGTACCAGGCAGCTCAAACAGGTCCCAGAAAGCAAATCCAGCATCTCTTTGTGGCAGTCAGTATTTTCCCCAGAAGACAGAGTGTCGCTCTTACTACTGTACAAGCTTTCAACACAGCTCAGAATCGTCTGTTGACACAAAAGGGTGTTCGTGTGTTTGTGTGAGTGTGCGTGTGTTTGCCTGTGTCTGGGTGTTTGTCTGTGTTTGCTGAGGGGGTACAGACAGGAACTTAGGAGTTTGCAGCTGTCACAATGAGATGTCAATATTTATGACACGTTGTTTGCTTTCCGGTACGTGTGAACTTTTTCTCCTTCAGACATCTGCTTCAGATATTTGCACATTCACACATGCGCATATTTTGAATAGAAACTAGAAAGCCAGTTAAATCAAATTAACTATTGACAATTATTTTACTTTCATTTCAGTGAGTAAACAAACAATTTCTCCTTTTTTTCTCCTCTGTGTGTTTTTGCTTTTATTTATCCTGGAAGGTTACCTGAGGGCTATGCTCTGTTTTTCAGGAAGGCTCTGTTCATACTCACACTGTTACTGTACACACATGAAGACCGGGGAGCTTCCCAGTACAACCACAAGCACAATCTGATCTGATTGTCACTGGAGCAGCTCGAGATAAGGAATGTTGGAACGTCTGACGATGATTTAGCCTCTAGGGGGAAAGTGCTGATTTTTCTTGGGGTTCTGGTGTAGCCAGTGGAGAGACTTCCTCTTCTAAGTGCTAGTTATTGTATACAGTCCGATTAACAACTTAACATGCAAGAATGGATTAGGATGCCAATGATGACGATGTCCATGACCGGATTGTTCTACTAATAGCCAATTTAGCTAGCTCAGCAGAGGTCGGCAACCTTTCCTAACAAAAGAGCCATTTTTGGCCAGAAAAACAGAAAAAAATGTTGGAATGGAGCCACAAATCTTATGTTGGGCCTTACAATGAAGATAAAAAAGCCTACTAAGTCTAAATTAGCCTACCAACATTACTAATAGGTCATAATGACCCCCCAACAAAATTGTAACAATGGGTCATGTATAACATTGTCTTGTTAGTTTTTCTTTTTCGCCCCAAAACATTCTCGAAACCTTGGCACCATGGCAGTGAGTTTGGGGTGCTCCGACGCCAAAACATTAGTTGCTACGTATTCTGACCTGAAGAAAAAAACCCACCCAGAAGCCATCTCACGTCCCTCGTGACAAGCCTCCATGGCCCCTCTAAGGGGCGCTCCCCACACTGGCTCAGCATTACAATAAAATGTGTTAAAACATTTGCAGTGAGAAATAGGCAATGCACTAACAAAGTCTTGATTCATATTTGATCAGCACTGCATTGTTTGACAGTCTGAGTTTCATGAATTGTGATGGACGCCTGAATGGGAGAGTGGCCAGATGACATGAGTTCAACAGATTCGACTTGTTTCCAGGCTGCAGTTTAGTTGAGTTAACTTAAAGAGCTAAAAACTAAAGAGCAAGCATTTCCGCCAATTTGTTCTGCTTCTTTTTCTCTCCACACAGATTGTTTACCTGTAGTCAATCAAAGCCAACTCAAAGGTAATTTGTCAATACTACTCGGAGTACCACAACACTTCCCATATCAAAATGTGGCCCTTTGCCTACAGCGTCTGCATTCATATAGGATCTGTTTATAGAGATGAAAAGCCTCAATTGGTTAAGGTAAAGAAGGAGCAGCAAATGCAGCTCTTTCACTTTCCGCGTCCAGTTTTTCCCAGTGGATTGAACTATCGACCTTACAGTTACAAGCTTCTCCTGCCATAAGCCAGAGGTCAAATTTTATGGATTGATTCTTTTTTTTTTATTTTTATTTTTTTAAATGAGGTAGTGACTTAAAGGTGTAGCTGTGAATGAAGACTCACTGCTACTATAAAAGTTTACAGCCACAGGTTTACTACAGGTTTATTAATGTCAAGGGTCAATTTCATCTTCGAGCCCCATTCAAATGCCTTTATGCTCAAACGACAGAGCCTTAGTCCGCACAGTAAGCACACTACAGGGCAAAGCATATGGCTCATTTTGTAGTTGAGCAGACCATGAGGGAGATGGCTTTGCCTTGATGCCTCACTAGAGCTTGTGTGGTTTCCCTCTGCATCCTCAGCACTGCACCTGTTACAACCCATCCATGTGGACCAGTACATTCACTGGCAGACAGTGAGGCAGATTTCCTGCACTGTGCAGCACACAACACCTTTTTCCACCTTCCTCTTCAATCAAACCCCTTCCAGCGCTAGTCATAAATTAAATCAAAAGGCTTAATATCTCCTACACTGTAAAACTATGCATTGAAATGTTGTTTTGCCATTTATTTGATTTGTGAATGTAATCAATCTGGCAGAGAAGCACTTGTCCAACTGCATCTGCAGTCAGGCCTCTGTGGTGTCCCTTTTTTCTGACAATACTTTGGTCAATTGAAAAGAGTTTCACCTTCCTAACTCACTTTAAGACTGCATCTGTACATGCTGATGTGTTTTCACAGTAGATGTAGGGTAAAAACTCAATACAGCATAGTATTGCAATATTTCCCGTGGCAATATTATATTGATTAATGACTGCCAAATATCTATACTTAGTGTCCTGACGGCCGGCCGATCGGCAGTATTTTTGTCATTTTTTCCAATATATTCCTCACTTTTAGGAATATAATAGACACTGGTATCATATGAAACTAGAAGCGTTACACTTGTCGTCATCTGGTGTCGCCATCTTGTGGAGCGAGAGGGATCTGACGACACTGACTACACGCCTCTCTACACCGGCAACCTGACTGAGCGAAGTCGATGCTAATTCATGTTAGCATTAACTGCAGCATTAACTGGGATGTTGGTTTTGGCTAGCAAAAAAAACATATCTGACTGCCTTGTTAGTGACCTGTCAATCAAAAGGTAGCCATGCCCCAAATCATATGATTCTTTATCTTCTATTTTCTTCTAAATGGGGCCATTATTTACACTATTAACATCAAATTGTCATGAAGAAGTTTTTTTTACTAGCGATTGAGACCATAGTGTTGTCCTAAAAAAAAATTCTGAAGTAATAAATCAAGTGAGAAGTTTTCTCATTTTGTATTGAAAAGAATGAACTGAAATACCATATCATATTGTGACTCAAGTATCGGGATAAAATCGTATCGTGGGGCCTCTACTGATTCCCTCCTCTATTTCACAGCCTCTCTTTTGTAATCAGACAGTGTTGTCTTTATCTTGTTAAGAAGAACACAACTTTGAACTTCCAGAATCCACAGTCTCACTGACCTTCTGTCACTCTGCAATGTATTTCATCAGAGATCCCACAACTCAATCTGCCAAACAATATTGCTTTTGTTCTTTCTATTTCATTAACAGAGCCCGGCATTCAGTAATGCTGCAGTTTTTCTTCCCCGTCCGCATTTGTGTTGCTTTTAACCCTCTGAAATCTTGGGCTATTATGTTCCAAATCTGTTAAAAAATCTTTACCATGCCATGTTGGTATCATTTTTTTCAGCTCAACCTCACCTATATGTCCTGATAATTAATGTTTTAACTTTGACTTACTTGGTAAAAATGTTGAACCCAAAAGAAACAAAGGAAAACATACAATTTGATCTTGAAAATTATATCTCAACACAAAGAATTTAAAATGTTGCAAATATGAATACAGGTTGCAAATATTACATATAACAGGTAAAATGAGGATAATCTCTAATTCTATATTTTTATACTAAATATATTTGACATTATCTCCGGTTTTACTTGGCCGAATATAATCCCAAAAAAATCTGGCATGGATTTTTAAGCCAGAACTTTAGAGGGACGCTGATGGCAAGACTCAATGTTGCTTCATTTTTATGTCTTCACATCATGAAGAAGTAATGTGCTGGTGCTTTCATGGACTCTAGAGGGTTAAATGTTCATCTCAAAACCGCAGTTCCACTGATTCCATGCTGTGATTCATAATGAGACACAGGTGTACGTGGTGTTTGTTAAATCTAGGAATGCACACAGGTACATCAAGATAGGGAATCATGTAAGTATCTATTAGTTGCAAATCTACTAAAACCTTAATATAGCTGGGGCTCCAATAATGTGCTAAACTCCTGCTAGGCTCAGGCATCTACAAGCTCTCCTTTTGCTCCGGGTGATTAAAATATCATCAAAGCTTAACTTAGCAATTCATTAGCAAAACCAGTTACTTCACAATGTAACAGCCAGGACTCTGTGCAAACAAAAAACACACAGGGTTTTAACAAATGAAAGAGCAGGGCATGAAATGAAATGTCGAAATGATTAAATGAATGTAAAAATAAAGTGTCATAAGTGTAATGTGGTTCAAAAAGTGCCCGGAGCTGAGAAATGCACAGTGCTATGTAGAATGATGAGTGGGTACACACATGAAAAAGGCACAGGAGCAAAAATATAATCTGAAAAGGAATGAAGAAAGACACGTAGATGGAGAGTTAGAGGGAGAAGGAGAACGCTAAGGACGGTAAGAGTCGCTGTCAAGTGGAAAATGGAAAAGTGGGAGGCGTGAGATTTCTTCACTGCTGGCAACAATAATGCATATTTTGCGAATGGAGGGCTTCAGCCCAGTCCACAGCATGCCACTGAGCCCATCAGACAGCCTTTGGCCACATCCTAATCACTGCTTAATTATTTAGACTGAACAACTGCTCTCAAGGCTGCTTTGTTTTCTTTTCCATTGTAATCCTATTGCATATGTGTTTTCCCTTCTTCTGTCTGGAGCAAGAAACAAACAAAGCCCACATTTTTTGTTTAAATTACAGTGTTTGCCAAGAGCAATAAGAGGAGGGAGAACTCCCCGTAGTCAGCAGCCACAAGAGCTACATTCTTCCTTAATATGGTCCACATTTTTACTGTGATGCTGTGTAGTGTCTCACATTATGTAGATGTACATATGGGTAACAATTGGTATTCAACAGCAGGTAATATAGAGTACACCTTTGATACTTATTTACGTCTTAATCACAACATACCTGCTGTAACTTTACTGATTAGGACCAGAGGTCTTGCATGCTTGAAGGTTTCAACCTACAGAGAGCAGTGCGGCAGATGTTTTCTGTCCTCTGTGATTCATAGTTGAATTATTCTTAAATATTCCACACTACGCTGCTCATATTAATGTATTGTGCTGTCCAAACAGGCTCGGCTATAATTCAGTATTCTCACAATGCCCCAGAGTTACTGCTGTTGTTTTCCTTTGTGACACGCCTAATATAAAAGGTGCCAAACATGTTTTTTTATAATGGCTTTGGAATAATGGGAGATCAATGATGTTTGTAATGTAAAAAAAAAAGGTTAGTAATTATCCATTAAATATTTATACACAATTTATAATAACTTCACATGGCTGATTTGATTATTTAAAAGATAACTATCTACAGAAATTCCAAAAAATGACTTTCATGCAGCGTATAAATGATTTATGGGGGTTTCAAATGACTATAAATTATAAATATTTTCTAAGTTTATAAAAAAGATTATTTAAAGGTTTGCTTTTAATGTGCCAGGAGATCACTCAAGCAAACGGTGACATTAATTCATCCTGTCAGTGTCTTCAGATGGAATGAGGCAATGGAGATGGTTGGATTCATCAAGGAACATTTTTTTTCTGTTTAGTGGTTAAATTTAAATTTTACCCCCTTTTGTCAAACGCAGTGTCGTCCAACAAAAAAAACTTGTTCATCTACTGCCAGACACATTCCTGGTAGATTACAATTTAACGTGAACACCATATTTCTACTATTCACCTCATAAAGACTGAACAAATGAAATATTAGATGATTGTCCTGGGTTTCTGCCAGAAAATTATATCTTGTCCGCCTTAAAAGGTCAGACCACTATAGGTGAGCCTTGGCCGAAATTATTGCTCCACTTTCATCAGCAGGTGGCAAGCAAGACACGGGCACTTTGCTTAGATCTCTAGAAGTTGCATTATTTATTCACCAACAAATAGCATAAACTGTATACACTACACTGCTGTGTTCACAGCTATATTGCCACTGCTAACCAGAGCAGAGCCTGATGCTGTAAACATCAGGCTCTGGGGGCATGAGCCTCAGGGAGGTTTTTTTTCACTACTTACAGCAGATATATTCACTATTTTTCAAGCCATTTGATAGCAGAATGTCTAAAAATCTGCACATGATTTAAGAAAAAAAAGATGGTTGCCAAGGGGAAAAAATCATCCTGCAGACCCTCTATTCAAATTGTGTATCTAATTATTCTCCAACTGTCTGTATCATTCTGAAAACATGACACAACAAATGTTGAGGGTGAGTCATTTTCACTGCTGCCAAGTAAAACGTGTCAAAATCTGTCTGTTGCTGCCATTTTTAAGTTACACAACATAGGTATGAAAGGTGTAAACAGCATTAGTAATCTTGAAACCTATTTCGGTTATACTATGTAAATGTTTAGCTGACAAATCTGCTACATTTGGAATTCCACCCATAATAATCTGGGTTGCTTTAATTGTAAGTCATCTTGCTCTTACTTGAATATTAGGCCAACGGAAGAAAATTTTCTCAGTTATATTAGATTTCTTTTGGTAATAGCGTAGTTTAGTAGTAGCATTGAACAACCACCCCATGGCAATGTTAGGGCACACCTATTGATGGAGATATTTCCCCAGAAAATAAACAAAGTTAAAGGTATTTTAAAATCCAAATTTTTTTGATAACTTTTGAGAAAACATTGAGGACTGGAGCCCCTGAATCCACCACCCACTCAACCCCTGCTGTTAATTTCACACTCACTCTAACACTCACAGACACACACACACACACACACACACACACTGTCTGTCTGTCTGTCTGTCTGTCTGTCTGTCTGTCTGTCTGTCTGTCTGTCTGTCTGTCTGTCTGTCTGTCTGTCTGTCTGTCTGTCTGACTGACTGACTGTCCGTCGCACACTTGCTAACGTAGTTCACCACTTGTTTAACACATATTAAATATATACATATTAGTATTTATATTAATTCCCTGATGCATAAGCCTGGCAGGGAGTCAACTTGTGCTGAGCGATACACTGGCAGACACGCTGCATTGTCACTGCAGCTAATACCTCAATAGAGTTGAACTCCTGTCTTTCATAAACTGCTGTGCATTTTTTGATGTTCAATTTTCAATGGCACCATGTACCTTCAAACTGTACTAACATTTATCCTTTGTGTTTCATATTGTGACTTATCTCTCGCAAACAAACTTTTAACGAGGGGTTAGCAAAGAAAAGGGGATGTGATGAAAAGGCCAAACAATAGTTTGATAGTGAAGTGTGAGTGAAGCCTGAGAGCTGCACTCCACTAGTCAAGTACCCTTCTCAGTTAAGAATCCAGCAAAGTCATTCAAAAATACAAAGCAGATTGTTGAATCTCACCCAATTCTCTAGAATGTTTTCAAAGAAGGCCGAAGACTTGTTTTTTTAATGCTCTGCTAAACTTTGTGATTCGGTGTGCTCGCTCTGTGTGCACAGTCCTTTGCTTTTGTGCCAGATGGGCAATTAGAAATATGGTTACTGCATGCTGAGCAGCCACCCACACACTGGCTGCAACACTGCCACATGTGGTGAGATTACCTGTAATACCACTCATATTATATACCTCATTCAAGGTCCTTGTCACTGAGCTTAAAACTTTCTGTGCATAGCATTCAATAAGGAAGAACAGCTGACATCTGGGATTTTGTTACAGGAGGTTTAAACAGTTTAGTCACAACGTCGTTATGTCTTAGGAAGCTTCTGCAAAGTCATTAGGGTCCAGTTATTCCAGTTTGTTATTGTGCTTTAACTTGGATTTTATTACTTTAATATACATTTGGATATGCATGTTGTGCTAAAAGCAATTTACAAGAATCTTTAACATTGCTTTTCATTTCGATTTCTATCCCTCTGAGAGAGAAGCACCACCATTATTCCCTCTCCTGTCTCCACTTCTTGATAGAGACTTTTCTCCCAAGAACATTTTTTCAGCCCCAAAATGACAACAAAGTTCTCTTACGTGCATAGTAATTATGACAGGAACAAAGGAGGAAGTCAGTGACCTTATTAAAGACTGACAAAGTCTGCGTGAAGTAGAGGTCGAGGTTGATGGATGGGTCAACAAAATTTTGGACTTAAACACTTTGAGACAGCTGTTAATTTCTCATTCCAAAGCAACAGTTTATTTTTCTTCTTTTAAACATCACCCTGATCGGTCCCAACCCATAACCATGTGTTTATTATTATCACCATTGAAGATCACCTAACATTAGACCAGTCATTTTAAAAAGTATCTGTTTTAACCCAACATGATCTTTCACTAAACCTAACCAAGTGGTTTTTGTTCTTAAAACTATACCGCATCATTAAACTACTATTTTTCAACAATGATTTTTAGAGGCATAGACAAAATATATATGTCTGATATAGCGTCAGATCAGAAAATACTCAAATGCGCTGTTTCAAATCAGTCACTAGTAGGGGTGGGTATAATTGATCGATTTAATGTTCAGTAAGAATTTGGTTGATCACGTGGAATTTTTAATCGTTCTGTGTATTTTTTAATTATACTTTTATCTATGACTGTCTATCAGTACTCACTGAACTGAAACACGGTCGAGTGTTCAATTCTGTGGCCGTACGTGAATGAACCAATGAGCTGAGAAGTAAGTTGGATACAGCTACAGTTTGCTAACTGAAAATTGCAATCACACACAAAAAAACACAGAAAATACAAGAATATTATTTTGAGCAAAACTAGCTGAGTGTATCAAACCTTGATAGTATGAATTGCTCGTTTTAATTTTTAACACATAACACACTTAAATATGCAAGATAACTGTGAAAACTAACCTCATGCCACTTCGGGGGCTAAAACATAAAACATTTAACTCCTTTATCTTTACAGTATCACCTCACTTGAGTAAGTTTTACGATTGACAGAAAGTCTCTTTTTGTCCTTTAAAAATAAAAGGCTCTGTTATCAGAACAGGCTTATGCAAGTAATGTTGTTAGGTTAATGTTGTGAATTCATACAACCACTAGTTGGCTATATTTAGGCAACAAAACAAAAACAAAATAAGATTGCTGAGATTAGGAAAAAGAAAAAGATCTGTACATAATTAGTGAACGCAGTTACTATAGAGCATGACATAGAATGTGATGTTTTTACCTTTTTGGAAATTAATTCACATGTTAACTTAAAACAACAACTTTGACTTTTGGGGACATGAATGGGACCCAAACACTGGTCTCCTGGGTGAAAGTCTGGTGTCTGTTTTGCACATCCAACCTCCAGACCTCTTCCCTCCACAGACTGTGACGTGCGCTACACTAAAGGGTGCCGAAAACGTGTCATATGAACATACAATATCTGTGGTTTGCAGAAACATACAATGCCAAGATATTTTTCTGGTGACTAGATTGGCTATTCCGGAGCTCATGGACACATTACATATTTTGCCTGTTAATTTGGACGGCTTTCTTTATTTTCTTGGTCTTTTTTATCACTGCATGAATTTAATGTCCTTGTGTTTTAAAATATTGTTCAGCAAATACACCGAAACTTGTCACAATTGCATGCTGAAGTGCTTTTACAATTGTTTTTGTAGTAGCTGGGAGTTTTCTTTTTGGTTGGATTGGAGGAATCATGGCCTCAATAGTAAGGTAATACTTTCTAAAAGTTGTTTCTATGTTTGGCTCTGGCTGGCTGACTGTCTTATTACCCAGAAACTTCCTGAAAATGAGACTGTTTTTCATTAGAGTAGCAGAGAGGCTGGAATGGTGTCATCTTCATTCATCTGTGTTTCTCCCACTTGACCCTCCCTGCCTCCCGCCCTGCGAGAGAAAAAATCGCCATGACTGATGGACCTGCTGCCTATTTGGACATCTGTCTTCTCCTTCATAGCCCTGGCAGGGAGAGGTCTGGGTACAGTGTGACAGGCTTCCGCAACAGCGTGTACTAACACCGGGTAGAAAGATCTCTGTGGCCCGAGCCTCAGAGATCAGCCATTAGTAGGTTGTCAATCTAGCGAGCGCTAACAGTCTTCTGGGCAGCTAGGAGGGAGATTCAGCTCATGGCTTCCAACAAGGAGGTAGATGTGAGATCATTATGGTCCAGATAAATTTAGCTCCTGTAAGGGTATTGTGTCTGGGCTGGGGCCGAATATGGCACAATTATTGTAGTTATGTGGATAATGGAGTCAAATCCTGCACAGCATAAAAGTCTATTTTTACTTGACAGTGGTATTCCCAGAAGGCTGTGAGTTACAAACTTTTGTAATATTTGACATTAAGGAACACATGCTCAACGATAATGAGATGCTGAATGTCACACATGTTGGCACATTAATTCTTAATTCTCCTTACAAGAAGTCATTTAGAAAGTTGACACGCACAAATAGATTTTTAGTATGCTTTGCACAGTCTATGGTGCTAATAAGGTGTTAACACTCATACGCTTTTTTTTCTTTTCTTTCCTTTTTTTAAACTTCAGCAAGACTTTTCTCTGTTAGTTAACTCTCAATCAAAATGACAAACTCCATAATTCCTTCTCAAATATAAATAAATATATATAAATATATATCATGTCACACATGAGCAGCTTTCTGGCCAAAGTCCTCCACCTCTTTAGCATGAACTCTGCTTCTTTTAAGTAGTCCTTTGACATATAATTGTATATATGTTTCAGTTTTCTTCCAAGCTTACAAATACTTGACTGCAAATATTATAGCCAAACCTCCACAAACAATCTTGGTTGTCAAATCAAATTAAAATCCCAAACGTATCTATTTTATTACAGTTAGAATCAATTGAATATACTTAAACAAAATAACAAATAATGTAGAAGAATAAGGAGCAGGCCATTTAGTATTTAAACTGACCAATGTTGACATTTGCAGGTAAGGTTTAAATTATAATCTAATCATACTACTACTAATAACAAATATAAATGCACTTTATTTATTTACATAACATCTTTCATTCGGTATACAATGCAGCTCAAAGTGCTTTCCAAGAGAAACAAACAAACAAACAATAAAATACTAATGTGACAAAAAAAATAGGATAATACTCGTAATAATACTCGTAAACAAAAGCAAGTCCATAACCATAAAAAAAACAACAACTATAAGCTGTAAAAACCATAAAACAAATATTGAAAAAAAAAAATAACAATGATGTTAAAAAAAGGGGAAATTAATTGAAAGAAAAAAAAACTACCAAAAACTGGTTATTACTGGTTTGTTTGTTCAAAACCGCTGATGCATAACTGCAGAAAGTTCCTTTACCATACTTTTTGTTATTAATTTTTGGTACATTGTGCAAGCCAGCGCTAGACGACCTCAGAGAACAGTGTGGAACATACTCAAGCAATCACAGAGGTATGAATGTGCTAAATCATTAGGGGTCTTAAAAACAAGCATCTCAGCATCATGTAATGACGCTCGTACTGCCGTAATAGGTTCTCTTTTCCTGTTTTTTCTTGCTGCTGCGTTTTGAACAAGTTACAGCCTAATAATGGTTTTTTTTACTTGCTCAATAGGATACTGGCAGAATTTCGACAGAGTGGGAAGAACGAGAAGTCTGATTTGGAAGCATTGACACAAGATTTCAAAGTAGTTAGACTTCGCTGCTAGTGGGGCATTTCATTTACAGAGGAAATACATATGCTGTTGCAGAAAATAACAGTACAGTGTACTTCATGTTGGACTTCAAGAGCTTCATTTTTGTTTTCATCCTAATTCATCGATAAAACCTTCATACGCCTGTAGAACTGCCGTGCTGTGGGCTCTGCCTAGGGCACACTTTCCCTGAAGTGATTTGTCTGAAAGGTGATGTGGAATCAGCACAAGAGAGCACCTCATTTTATCTCTAATACCCGCTATGCCAAATGCCCAAGAAGCCTGTTTGCTCACCAGGTGGCTGTCATCGCCAACTACTGACGAGCACAAACAAGAGATTGTGAGCTCTTAATCTGAAGTTACCTGTTCAGAAGGAAGTTTGGTGCACTCAAAAACAGGATATTTTGGTTTGAATGTGATTGTGTGCTCCACAGTGGACTTCAGTTCACATTTTTCCAAATAATTTATAGACCTTTCTTTCTTGCCAGATTTTTCTTTCTTTCCAGTCTGTTTCCCTCCTCTTTTTAATCCTTCTTTTTGCTTTTAGTTTAGTAGCCAACAGTCCCTCACCAGCACTTCCTCTCTGGAGATAAGGGCATTTAAAATATGCATCCTACCAACACTCTGCTTGACATCACCCAACCACACACAGTACTGCACATTTCATCAGACAGGTGTACTCAGTGCAACAGTGGAATTCATGGTTCACTATAGCATTCATGACCACTGTGCTCATACCACACGTACAGTACTTCTGCACCAGCCGCAATAACACAAAAAAAAAAGCATACCTGAAACCCCACATGAAGTACATTTCTTCCTGTGGTGTGTTTGATGTAGCCCTGGCTGACATACAGATGCAAGTACACACTGTGGCTTATATATCATAGATAAGCTGATTTTGTTTGAAGGGGTTTTTAAGCTACAACAAAAGGTATGGCTGGTCAGAGAAGTGTCCGGATATCCTGATTAACGAAGTCGAAGGGAAGTTTCTAATTAAAAGCTACGGCCAATAGAATTATAGAATGTAACGACTTCAATGATCCCTGGAGTATTTTATGTCTACTATTGCAAAGGCAGCTTGTCACGTGTCACCGCCACTTCCAGGCTAATGACTCTGTAATGGCCCCATTCATCCATTTAGCCTCATTGAGTTCTTTGCAGTGCTGGTCCAGCCAGGTTCTTTGCCCATTGGTGGATGCTTCAAACACTTGACTGCAAGTGGACCATTGGAGAGCTAGTGGAGTTGCAAAGCTGTCTGTGGTCACAATGGATGTAGTTGTGTCAAAATCAATCCAAACGTTATCTATTTTTAAAATTTGAGCTTTAAGCTACAATGAACGATATAACATATAACTGGTAGGCGCTGTCACATATATCAGCCAATGTTGGATTACTAGATAGGAAATGGAAATTTATAGGGATTTCCATTTATGTTCTTTCGATAACTTCCATTGTGATGTTAAATAATACACGTAGGTGCATTAAAATGTATAAAACTGTAATATACCCTTTCAATCTATCATGTTGTATCATGTCAATGCAGCAGTGTGTCTCTGAATTGCATTTGAGAAACCAATTACTTTTTCAGAGAAGGGGAAAACCTGAATGTGACAGTGAGTTCAACTAAATAAAAAGTGACATAATCAAACCCATGCATTGATAATCACATTACACTATGTTGTGTCTCTTAATCAGCCTTCGAAACTAGCTCAACTTTTAAACTTTATGGGGAAATATACTGCCGAGGAGGAACCTTACATTTTAAACAACCTCACCAAAAATGGTTTGAGGCAAAGTTTCAGCTGCTGTGCCACCAGGATGATATTAAGTCTATCATTTATCCATATGTTTATTTGGGGTTCAATAATACAGCACAGCTGTGGAATATAGTATCTCCAGTAGCTAGAATCAAAGGCAGGAACAGGTGGCACTAACATTAAACGTAGAGGGGTAATTTATAATTACCTGAGGAGGACTTGTCTACACAACTTGTCATTTTTGTCATGTATTATAACTGAAAAATTAAATGAAATTGACAGTGTTCACTGTTTTTCATCATTTTGACATTCTAAGGTGGATAAAAACAGATTTCTGCAGGCCATACACTCATCCTTTCAAGCACACACACTCTTGAAATTCTTGAGTGGTAAGTGATTCACTTACCATAGTGGTTTTATTGTCCCGGTAATATAATGGCTATTAGTAAAAGTAGTAGTTGTTGTAATAGTAGTTTATTGTGGGGTTTTACCCAAATAAATTGGAATCTGGCTGTTTTTGTAGTTAATAGCATGGCAATGCTTATGCATTGCCATGCTTATTCTCATAATAATCATAAGTCATAAATTATCAACCATGTTATTTCCCACAAGAACTGAAATACTGGTTCTTTACTAATGCCTTTGTTTTGGATTTGATTGATTTATTCCAACTCTTTAAAAATGGAGTAGAGGGACAAAATCTTCTCACATTACCATCTTGCTCAACACCATAAGTAAAGCAAGTAGTCAGTAATGAATGAGCTACTAACAAGCCAGCAGCATGTACATCATGAAGCAGCAAATGATAAATGTATGATTCATAAATTGATTATATTATGTCACACGCTTGCTCATGCATGTGTGTGAATCAATGTCTAAAGCAGAAGACATAGATAACAACACAGTAGACTGAGACAATGGTTCTCTTGCAGTGTGGTTTTAAATGGTTCCCTAAAATTATGCACCATTGTGTACCATTATGCACCATGTCTCAATAAGCTTCTAAATCCTTAGTGCTATTGTCACACCAGTATTGTTTTCAATACACTGCAGTCATCAGCGCCATAGCCAAGATTTTAGAAAAAACTTCCTGAGTTCCTGAGTCCCTCATGCAATCCCATCACTCTAACACATTTGACTTAAGCAAAAAAAGAAGCTTTTAATATTTTGTTTTTCCACACATTCTTTATATTAATTTAAATGTAAGCATTTATTTTCTTTAAAATTGTTTAATTGTAAAGAGCCTTCCCTTCAATGCCAAAAATCTGCATAAACACTTAATCCCTTTATTTGTATTATGTCTTTGGCCTAAAATGGTCAAATTTAAGAATATGGACTCTAGAAATGTCAAAATCAACCGTAAAAGCTAAAATTTTCTTTTAACTATAAATTTAACTTGTTTAATCCCCCAAATTTCAAGAAACAAGACAAAACCTTTTTTGACTTTTTTGGTCTTTTTTTGCCCCTTGTGTATTGATGTAACCTCGACATCAATAATGTTGGCCTCTTAAGTTGCGTTTCTGCACCATGCATAGCAACAACCAGAATTTCTCCCCTTTGCCATTTTTCAACACCATGGACAGCATGTACCAAAATAATTATACATGTTAGTTGTGGTCCAGCATCCACCAGGATAAAAAAAATTGTCTTTCAGCACCATGGACAGAATCAAACTATTTAGTTATATGCTTTTCAGAACCATGGACAGCAGCCATCAGCCTTATACTCGTTAGTTGTGTTTCAGTACCATGGACAGCAACCACCAGTGTTCCATTCAAAGTTGAACAGACTCCACAGACCTGATCTATGGGGGATTTTAGAAGAGAGTTTCACGGGGAGTCTTTTCAACTTTACATTAAGAGTCATACAGTCACGTTGTATCTTATGCAAAGTACACAGCCTACACGTGGCATAGTGTGGCACCTTCTCTGCCACTCACCGCCTTCTCACTTTGTTGCGGTTTCAGTTTAAAAAAGATATATCTCATAACTAAATCATAACTCGTATCAGCTCTTAGGCTTAGATCTTTCCCCGATTTCGCCCCCACCTAATTAGTCACAGTCAAGCTATGGTGGTCAACTACAGCCTTGGTGTAAATCAGCAGAGAAAAGTCACGACACGGCTTCTTATCCTCATCCACCCTCAGTTCCCTCGCCTTCCGCCTCATCCAGTCCAGACCCACCCCTTACTGTCTGCCATGACCGTCCTCTACAATACGAGACTGTATTCTTTGTACCTCCCCTTTCTCGCCCTCAGTCTGTGCATCCCAGCCTCCCTTCCTAGATATCCATCCCACACCTCTCCACCCGCAAACGGCTCCTACGGTGAGAAAAAAAAGAGAGCAGAACAGTTTCAAACACGTCGGCATAAATCTCACATCCAGAGCTCCCTTTTCTCCTTCCCCTCCTGACGGACTTCATTACTTTATTCCTCTGCGCGCCAATGCCCGAGACCACGCCGAAACGAAGGATTTTTTTCCCTTGAGCATGAAAAGGATTGCCAAATCATCCGCAATCCAACATCACCGACTGAGCCACCAGCATGAGCACTGGATACATATGCTCCAGCAGAAGTTGTTGGCTAGAGAACTAACAAATCTTGGACCACAAATACAGCTAAGAGGGGAGAGTCAGTTTTAGGTAAGTACGGTTATCCCGGCTTGGACCTCTAACATAATATGAGGGTATTTTATATATATATATTTTTCTGTCCATCACTGACCACGAGGTAGTGGTCGGGTAGGCAGGGCTATATTGTGGCACAATTATGGCGATGTTGCGTGGTCAGCATGTTACTGAGGTGGCCGGTGGTGTCTTTTTCGGGATGGAGGCAATTTGTTCTTCACACTGTGAAGCTACCTTTTAAATCATCGGTGTGCAAGTGCTTTCAAGCTCCGCCCGGGCTCAATGTCGACGGAGCGATCTGAGGCTATTAAAAATAACAACACGACTCTTACAATCATATAAACCCATCATCTCCAAACATTATGCAAATTAGTTTTTCTCCCGATTATGTGCACTCGACTGCGTTCTGTCCGCACGTTGTGAGGCAGCATCTTCCCGCGGTGATGCTGCAGGAGTGCGGGCAGAAAGGAGCATTAAAACACTAGGAGAAACAATGATCTCAGAATTTTGGGGGTTCGCATATTACGCAGACCTGCCGCGGCTCCAGTGAATGGCATTACAGGGGCAACATTCAGAGTGAAGGTGCATTAGCAGGCCTGCAGATCACTGTGCAAGTCGGCATCAATATTTGTATTCGAGCTAATTCTGTTTGCAGTCCAGTCGTGGCTTTTTTTTACATCCATGTTGATCAATTCATCCCGGAAACTGCATGTTCCATTAAGGAAAAGTGAGTGCCATCCCAGCTTGGATATTGGATACGGAATGAGTTGCGGTCATGCTTCCTGTTATTATTATTTTTCTCCTGCAGATTTATGGATGACTTACTGCCTGTAATGAATTCTGCGAATCTGTATTTCTGTACCCGTGCGAGTCTACGTGGCTTTTTTTTTTTTGCGCGTGCAAAAAATCAAGCACGTACATGCTTGTTTTATTTCTATGTGTGCGTGCAAGCGCGCGCGTGTGTCACCAGTGAGGCAAAGTTGCCATTCCGTGTTCCCTTAAGTTGCTTTGATTGCTGTTCCACTGACTAACTGCGAGGGGAGCTCATGCTCTTTACACTGGGTGTCATTATGTGGCTAAAGGCAAGATAACTGTGTATGATACTGACACCAACTCTATGAAATTAGAGAAGCGGCTTCTGTTTGAAATTGGTCCGGAAGCATTTATCTGCACTTCCATGACTGCCAGTGCAGTTTTTGTTTTGTTTGTCATTGTTTCTCTTTGGAAAGCCAACCCTAATTAGCTACATTGATGTAGAATTAAAAAAAATAGAAGTAAAAATGATTGTCAGGTGTAAAGCACAAGACATTAGTGTCATTTAATGTATAATCAATAGACTTCAAATAATACAAGATCTCTGTCTGACTGAAACACTGTGTAGGCTTTAAAGAGACAGGTGACAAATGATCTGCCTGTGAATAATCCTGCACCCTGAATTTGAACTTTGAGTTAAGCTTTAATGTTTGAAATTGACATTATACCCAAAGCAAGTCAATCCATCCTGCAGTATTGTTCTGCCTTCGTCTCCAAACGTGCAGCACAAGAAAAATTGTGCAGTCTCCAAGTGTGCAGTGCACTCGCAGCGGAAATTACAGAAGAAAAGCTGCCTCATTCAGTATGCCTCATTCAATCTGGTGGCCTTTTCAATGGCAAAATGCTGGCAACATGTAATCATTTTCAGAGGGAAGGCATTCCACATCACATCGCCAAAATGAAAATGCCAGCACTAGCTTAAAGCTATATTTGTGTCATGGCTTTAGATGACCCAATGTTGATGATGCTTTCAAGGACTGAAAAGAGAGCATTCAGCAGCAGAGGTCCTTTTACAGACCTTGGCAGTGCAACTTACTGATGAATTGTCTGTAAAGTATTTGGCTGTGATTCTTTAAAGGAGAAGAAATAAACACCCATAAACATAATTAGGAGGAATGGGAGATAGAATTCATGCATCTGCGCTTTGCACGCAGAGCTGTTCTATCTATAGTATCTTGTGTATAGATAAGGATATTATTTACAAACTGTCTTTGTGCTGGACAGAGAACAGTATTAGTCTTGTGTTGGCAGAACCCACCAGCTCTCTCTCTCCCTCTCCCTCTCTGTCACTGTCTTTGTATTCTTGTATTGGCACGGCATTGTTTTTATGTGGGGGCTGGCTGCAGCTGTAGTGGCCAGAAGGCTGCCTCCCAAGAGGTTTGAAAAAAAAATCTGTTTTCATCGGAAACAAACAACAGGGTCACATAATGACATGTGACAAAATCTCACAGAAATGCTGGTGAGCTTACAATATTTGGGAAAGGCGGCTGAATCATTTGACCTCCACTAGGGGCTGTCTGACCTATGTGCTGCTGCTATCAGTCCCTGCAAGACCACATGGGGCCTAACCATGCCTGTATGGTGCCATGTTCAAAAAGAATTCTCACCCTGTAGGCTCATAATTAACGGGTTGGTAGCTGATCACAAGTGGTTAATTGCATTCTTGCACACCATGAAATTTAAAGCATGTTAAGCCTTGATTAACAATTCCAGAAGGAAATTTTGTTTCAGTTTTTTTTCTTCACAATGGCCTTTAAAAACATCAGAACATTCATGTAGAGCAGTCTCACCCCCGTGCACAGCACATAAACTGCATAAAAACACTGACTTATTGTGTGAGAACCATAGTTTTTAAATTCAGTGTTGCATCTGCTGCTGTTCGCTATCTTTTTCAGTTTCTGTTTTTTTTTCAGACACAAATTTTGGTCTCGAAGCCTTTGGGGAGCTGAAAGCAGCCTTAGAAAAGCATCAAAACAATTTTATTGTTATCAACTATAACGGCACACACAATTTGTCATCTGAATTCAGTGGCCTCTGTCCAATCTCTCAGTATCCTCCTCTTTCTCTTTCTTCACAGAAGGGGACCACATTCTAAATGTGTGCGAGTCAACATAACCACTGTTATATGACACAATCAAGAAATAAATTGCACATTAAAAGTTAACCAGCAAACAGAAATCAATTATTTGTCAGAAAAATGCACCTTCAGTTGCTGTAAGCGAAGCTCATTGTGGCCTGCCTGCCTTGTGACTGCTGATGAACCTGAATAGGATGTTACGTAAAAAAAATCATTAATTATTAAGTTCATTTGCAGGAGCTGCAGTTATAGAGCTTTGCCCTGGATACAACAATTATAATTTTTGCAGCATTTATTGTAGCGTTCAAAAGAAAATCAGTCAATCACTTTGATGTTATTCTATGTACTGGCAGAGATTGATTAATATGTATCAGAAGCAGTCGCTGAATCCTCCATGCATACTTGCTCTGAAGATCTCTGCTTTCAAATGTGCAAAAGCAGACCTTGCATATTTGGTTACCACACACAGTCCTCTGCAAATTATTCATCTTGACCTAACATTTGGCCATTGCCAGTTAGGAGACACCGGATACAAAAGTGATGCTAAATGGAGCCTCTGCAAACCTGACCCCCGTGTCTTTAAGCACTACCAGGGAGCTCCGTTATTACTCCTTAAAAATATGATAACTCTGACAACACAGTAATAACCAGAGTAATTTATCTTGCCTGACACCGCCTTGGTCTTTGCTGGCTAGGTGATAGCTGTGGTTCTACATCCATTTGAATTTTCTGTCCAGTTTTGCTGTGAGAGGGAGAGGGAGAGAGATGTTTTGATTTGCTGTGGTCTTTCACATCACTGAACAATAGAGGTCTGCACTGGCCGGCGATTACACATAGAACCTTTTAACTTCATTTGCTTCACTGTTGCCTCCCATGTTCCCTCCAGCAATGTAATTTGATCTGCCACAGTCTGGAAGTTGTGTCTGAGGTATCTTAAACAAAATACAGTCTTCTCAGTCGTAAAATATCTTCGGGCTCCAATTTGTATGGAGATGAAATGCGGCTGTGACGATGCTTTGGCAATTGGCAAATCTGTTGTGGAGATTTTCTGTTCCATCTGCATCTGTTTGGTAATTTTGTGGGCAGTCATTGTACAAATACATTCTGGGGAAAATGCAGTATGGATTCTGATCTTTTTCAGTCGATATATCATACATGTTTACTGTGTGTTTAACATATCTACGAAACATCCAAAGCCAACATGTGTTTGTAGTTGTATAGTGTTTACTGTGAACTTGCATCAGTGTTATAGAATGGAATAGCTGGAATATCCACAAACAATTGTTAGTTAAAACATGTGTAAGATATTGTTAAATCTGTGTCAAACATTGGATCAAACAGGGCTGCATGATTTGAAAAAATACCTAATCGTGATTACATTGACTTTTAATGCACCTATATTTCATATGGAACTGGAGAGAATGGTCAATTTTTGGATCATTACTCTTAATTTTAATTAAAAACATTTCAAATATGGTGTTTTTTTGCAAAGGTCTGTCCCAAATTTTTGGTGTTGGTATTTATATATATATATTCTACCTTTAACAAATACTGCGCTTCTTGCGATTTGAAAATTGTAAAAAAAATAGTAAAACACTGTCAAATTGCATCAGAAATACCCTTTAATTAGCGTAAATCAAGGAATAGTACAAAACTTTTAAACTGTAGAAAAAACACATTTTTTTTCATGTAAAATTAATGTAGAAATACTATGATGTCAGAAGGACACAATGAACCTAAAAATAAAGGGACGACTCAGTCTAAATTACAGTTTTTGCTGATATTTACATTTAAATTAACAGTAGAAAACTCACTGTATTTTTCACGGTGAAGTTGTGGTAACCACAGCTGCAAATTAAACAGATATTTTTTTTAACAGTGTAGTCCATATTACAATTCCTATAAACTCAACCTTAATTCTTCAGCCCTAGGATCAAATGGCTGTTTATATCTGTATAATAGGGTCGATAGTAGTGACAAACCCACAGAGACAGACCACCCAGCTCTGCAGCTCCTCTCGGCTCTATGGGGCTCATTGTTCTGGATCTAGGTCCTGTGTTTATTTGACCCGTCTATTATATTCGACCTGACTTCCTCCTTTTTGCCCTTCATAATTACTACGGCCACTAGAGGTCGTCCCCTAACATCAACTGAAATATGGGTCGTTTTTCTATAAATGAATTGCAATGTGCCAATGCTAATCATCATGTATAGAGATTAAAGAAAACTCCAGCCCAGTTACTTCTAATTTTAACCTTATTTCCGGCCATTTGCTCAACATTGAAACAAATCATTTTAACACAAAAATACATACCCAATCTGCTCTGGACACCGTGTTTGAATCATTTCCTTCTAACCGTATGCTTTAACAAGGTCAGTGCACAAACTTTTCTCACACTTCCCTGGCACACTCCCAATTGGATGGTCATAGCTCAGTGTTTTTATGGTAGTCACAGCTACCAGGGGCCTACAGTGCAGTTACCACTGCTCTGACAGTGATTTCCAGGCTCCACACTGAAAACAATAGCTGAGATCCTCCGACAATTTTCAGGAGAGTAACTCTGTATTCTCAACAAGAACACTGTGTTTCCAGAGGTGCATCAGAGGCATATGCTATCTCTCTTGCTTCCCAAAAGGTTGCCTTAAAATAATAAAAGTGAAAAAGTGGTTTGGTGGAGGTTGATAGTGGCAGGGCATTGTGATAAGTGATTGGTAATTTACATTTAGCTGAAACAAACAACTGAAAAATTAAGCTGTGCACTTAAGTTGTTAAAATAAAATTCATGATTGGATGCATGTAAATATGGCTATATTGGCTACCTACTGTCTTCGGAGCATAAGGAGAACAAGGAGCTCTAGGCAAGAAACAAAATGGTCTTTGTCTTTCATAATTGGTCCGATTCACTGTTGACAGACAAGACGATGAAGGGGAATTTCACATCTTAAGAAAATTGAGCCCTTATAAAAAGCTGTTAGTTTGGACCTCTCTGGACAACTGTCAGTGTGCTGCAGGAAACTCACTTTCAAGTGTTTAAAGGGCTTGAGAGGATCAGATTTGATTGGCACTAAAATGATCAAATATGTGATTATTTTAAGGGTCATGTTCAAGTGCACTAGAGCCACAAACTTGCCCCAGTACTTATGCTTTGTTTTTTTTTTTAAATTAATAATACACATCTCTGTCTAAAAAAGACTATCTTCATGACTGAAACACACAGACAGAAAATGTATTTTCCTTTTTTGCCTTTAAAATATTTGTTTTCAAATGATCAAAACTATTTGTAAGATACAAACACACATATAATTCTTTAACTGATGCCTGACTTATGTGCATTTAATACCCAAGTTTTAATTAATACATTTGTATTCCTTTATCAAATGTATCTACAAATTTCACTTTACATTTCACAAAGAAGGGATTCAAATATGTGTCTAATCCTGGACCTCCACACTTACTGTTAAAGTTTATAAACAAATCTAAAGTATTACTTATTTCTATGACTCAGCTAAGTGTCTGCCAAGATAAAAAAGCCCCAATTTAAGATATGAACAATCATGGAACGATAATCTTTCTGAAGAATTTTAATTAGGCCTCTCACAGTGAAGGTTTTAATCTTTTCCAATCTTCCTGGTGCTGACTTGCAAACGAGAAGCACTCCCTGCTGGAACATTTTAGGTACCTCCAATTATTCCTTAAGAATAGAGAAACATTTGCTAAAACATTTCAAATAGTCTGGGATTTATAAAAATGAAGCCTGGATGGAGATGAGAAGCTTCTATTTTCAGTACTTACAGTGTGTCCCAATTTTGAAAAATTCAACAGCTGAACAGTCATTTGGGAGAGAGGGTAGATTCATAGACTGACCCATGACCGATGTGAAGCTGGTGAGTCAAGGCACTGTTGGCTCATGCCAGTGGCTCCCAGCATCACTGACCTATATTGCGGCTCAGGGCAGCAGCAGCATACAATGCAGCAAATGACCAATTAGACTTGAATACTCACATTGGAGTGGTATCTTAATGTGAGCTACTGTAAAAAGCTCTCTTATGTGGCTCGCTAGAGATAGATGTTAACTCAACAATTGTAGATTTCTTAATCGTATTGCACTAAAAAACTAAATGTGGGTAACTAATATTGGGTAATAACTAATAGTTTGACTAATATTAGTAGCAATTTGTGAACTCACTTCTAGTCTAATTGTGGAATGAAGTGGACAAAGCCTCCTGGTCTGATAAGTAAAGCTCATGTATAGAAGTCTATGAGAAAATTACCCTACTTCTCACCTGATTTATTATCTCAGAACTTATTTTTCTAATGACTTTATGGTCTCATTGGCTAGTTTCAAGTCTTCTTCAATGAAACATTGTGTTTATTAGGTAAATTATGGTCTAATTTAGAGGAAAAGAGTTTGTATACTCACATTGGAGTGGTATCTATTGTAAGCTGCTGGTAACAGCTTTCTTATGTGGCTAATCCTGCTAGGGATAGATATCTACTCAACAACTGTATTTTTCTTAATCTTATTGCAGATAAACTAATATTGTGTGAGCATGGTCTGAAAAGTAAAGCTAATGTATAGTCTATGAGTAAATGACCCTACTTCTAACCTGATTTATTATCTCAGAACGTCTTTTTCTAATGAGTTTATGGTGTCATTTGCTAGTTTTAAGGCTTCTTCAATGAAACATGGTGTTAATCTAGTAAATTACAGTCTTATGTAGAGTAAAATAGATAATAGAGCATTCTATGCTTTGGAGCGTGGCTACCTTGTGATGGACCTGTTAGGCAGCATAGGAGTATAACAACGTATATGCATAGCACTGTGTACATTTAAATAGCCATGAAATGTATTTTGGTTTGAAGTAGACATAGCCTCCTGGTCTGATAAGTAAAGCTAGTGTATAGAAGTCTATGAGAAAATTACCCTACTTTTCACCTGATTTATTATCTCAGAACTTATTGTTCTAATGAGATATGGTCTTATTGGCTAGTTTCAAGTCTTCTTCAATGAAGCATGATGTTTAGTAAATTATGGTCTAGTTTAGAGTAAAATATATAATAGAGCATTTTATGTTTTAGAGTGTACCTTGTGATGGACCTGTTAGTCAGCATAGGAGTATAACAATATGTTTGCATGGCACTCTACATTTAAATAGCTATGAAATTGTTGTGGTTGACCTTGAATTATGTAAGCTAACTAAGGAGATTTCCATTTTGTAAACAGGAGCCAGCTATAGTCTGGCTGCCAGGGTAAGTGGGCATGCATATAGTGTCCTCAGGTTCTCAATCAGATCCACCATCTCATCCAAATATAGCCACTTCTGGCTCACAGTGGTCCACAAACCAATGGGGGACATCATTTTGGCTTGAGTCTATGGTATGTACCCTGATTCTCACTTATGCAGATGTACTTTCCCCAAACTGGATTATGTACCTGTAATTTAGCTTAGTGCATAAAGTCCCTTCAGACATGAACCTCTTTATGTAAATGTGATGGCAGGTTTAACTTCTGTTTAAAAAAGGAGAGTGTCCTTCTGAAGCAGTGACAGCATCTGTCTTTTTAAGTGCCCAGGAATGACTTATGTCCACCTTAAAGTGAGTTAAAGAGAGTTAAAGAGGTCAAATGATGTCATTAAAGAGCTGCAGTGTCTGTGGAGAGGACGTCTGGTTGGACCGAGTCAACAAACTATCCAATTCCTGTTTCAAATTGGCATCAGTTTTTTTCCCCAAGAATGACCACAGTCGTTAAGTTTAACCTTAACCACGTTTGTTACACAAGGTAGTAACCATAATGACAAAGGGCCATGATGTCGTCCCGAACTTTAACAAAGTACCCAAGTCATGAGCTTTTCCTAAACCTAACCAAGCCTTTTTGATTCTGAACCCAACCAAACCTGAACAAAAGTTTTAATAAAACAGATTCATTTTTCAACAGTAATGTTTAATAGTTTTGGAAGGTACGAACAAATAATTCTATCATACTTATAGAAGAAGGCATGGACAAGCAACATATTATGTTGTTCACATCATATCTGAATGTCCAAAAGGCATCTAAACCCAGTAGGTATCGTAGGATCAATCTTAAAATCACTGGTTGTAAATGTTTTGTATGTAAAGTACAGTACAGTGCTTAACATTTTATCTGAAGTTTGATGAGAAAAACATAATCCAGGCACTAATGTGTTTCACCCTAAAAGTAACTGCTTAAGCAAAATGGACACAATTTGTAGGAGACACAGTTGATTAGCGCTGCATTCTTTGTCTGCAACAACTTAGTGCTGTAAAAGACATTGTGCTACTGACTCCAGAAGTAGCACATGAATGGCCTGACACAGCACTTTCACAGAAGTACCAACCTATAGATTTTTTTTTCTATGTGCCTGACCTTGCCTGTGCCTGTATATATGCGCGTGTGTCTCTTGCACGTTGAGCATCTTTTGAATGGCTGAGGCAGAACATCTGCCACGGCAGCAGACCCGTATATTAATTAGTATTTAAACATACATCCTTCATGTTCGCTAACGTCAATCCTACATGTCCCAATGGGTGAACCATTAGTGCATTTGCATTCCTAGTATGTGAGCTTTATTGCCTAAGCACCGCATCCTGTCACATTTAGCCTGAGGGACATTGACTAGACATTCATGCATATTTGTGATCATTTGGCATTGCCTTCAGGGCTGTTGCTATGGTAACTCTTATAACCTTGTATCAGATCTTCAACTGGTGTTCGTGTATTTGGCCGGCTTAATCTCTACTTATCATTCATGCAACCATTATTTTAAATCTACTCGATAAATTAATGTTTTCATAATGACCTGTCTTTTAAAATGCTGCAGTTTGATTTTCATGATCAGTTGTGCTTTAAGGCACACCTAAAGGCAGTAATATCGTCCTGGACATTATTGAATATAAATTGGATAAATTCGATATAAATTAAAAATTATATATCTCCTCCAGGCATGCATATGTTGCGGTTATTGCCTGGCCTCCAAATGGTCTTCATGTTATGGTAAATGTTTGAAATTCTATGTATATAATTATAGTTAAAATAAAACTTACTGTGTGTATGCTTGGCATGTAATGACGGCATAAATATTCCTTAAATTTGATGACCACAATAAAAGTCTGTTGGTTTTAAAGCACATTTTAGAATGTGCAAAAAGGGTAACAGCTTGAGAACTTCCGCCTTCCCATAAATGCCGTCATGTGCTTTGATAAGATTTATGGAATTATTATGAAATGAACAGGTAATAAATTTCTCCTGTCTTCTTGTGTTTCCAGATCACTTAAAGTTACAGATTGCTCAATTAAAAAAAAAAGTGTACTTCTCATGTGAGAGGGAAAGTGAGAACTAAAAAAGGAACCCTGCCAAACCTGCAGTGTCCACTGAAGATGAAACAGTCGAGCAGATGTTGAGTGAAAGACACTGAAACAGATGGAACTGTGCATCTTAAACCAACTTTAATGATGAAATCTATTGAAAAGCCAGCGTCTACAATACTAATGATCATACTGTGGAATACATAAATGGAACCACTTTCATTCAACCAATAAAAAAAAAAATATTATGCACAATCTTAGAATACTGCAGAAAAACTGAGAAAAAAAAAATCATAGACTTAATTTAGGACACTTCACAAATGAAGAAATAACAGCTGTGTTATTAATTTTTAAAAATTTTAATCCTGGATGAAAAAGGTCAACCCTCAAATGCTTTCATAGTTTGGAGGAAAGAGGGTTAGGTCAACTGTCAGCAGGGTTTCTCGAAAAGAGGACCAAGCGTTGCATGTTTAAAAGTAGGAAATGAAGCTGTGGCCAGATAATTTGTAAAAATAGACAAAACACTGAATCAAATTAACTAGAAACTTAGTAGGACAAATTTATGGGACAGATTGGGCACTGTGAGACCTAATAAAAACATTAAAAACCTTGCAAAACATATTTGTTAGTGGCTGTAGCTGTTTGTCCTTTAGACATCTTCAAATTGAATTACAAATTATATTGACAAAATAGCAATTTACAGTTAACAAATTAACTTTTATGCAGCAGAACAATTAAGTATAGTTATCTATGGTTTCCTTACACTGAATTAACAGACGTAATGTGTGCATACTAGAGCCAGACCATAATGGGATTCTTGAAAAGGATACTGATTTTAAAGAAGATACATTTACAGATGACCCATATGATGGCCAATACAGTGAATCTTGAGCTAAAATGAAAATAGACCCTTTTTTTGTGAATTAAAGACTGATTTTGCACTTATATGGTTATAAGGTTCATACATATATACATTACAATTACATCATACAATGTACTATTGTCAACCAATGCTGGAAATGAAAACTTAGAAAATAAATAATTAATTCAAAATAATACTAAAGGCGAAATAAACAACATTACTGTATGTTCAGTATCGGCCAATAGCTGGCCATTTGAATAAATAATAAATAGAAATTAAATAAATAGCCATATGACACCTTCTAAATCAGCCCAAGCATTTTCTGCACTATATGTACTGTGAAAAAAGGTTATCATATTGGCACAGACTGTGAAACATATTCGCCAATACAGATAGTTACGCATACGTCTGTGACAGTTCATGATCTGCCAATTTCTACTTTTACTTTCTGCTGTAGTGCATTCTGAAAAGATTTTGATCTCAAAAAGATAAACAGCATGTGGCTTCAGATCTCTCAGCCACCACCAACGTCTACAATTTGTTCAGGGAATTCAGTCTTGATTATCAGGCTAATACAGTACATACACATGGCCCATTTATTGGGCCTGGTTTAGCTCATCTACTCCATCCAGGATGAAGCTTTCTGGCACATGCATTACTTACTATATTTACCTCATTATTTCATAGGTAGACTGCTTGTGATGGTAATGCCCAGGGCCTCATCATCACCTGGTTGCCTGCCGACTCAACTAAAGATTCAAATTCTCCAATATGACAGGATGGAACAAAACAGTCTCAGTGCAGCAGAGGCTTTCATGCACTGTTGGACTCCATTCGCTTCTACTTTGGTTTCCATGAAGGCTGTTGGGATTACTAATAAACAATGGCAGTGGGTTGCCACCTGGCAACCTATTGTGATTGCCTGCTGGAGGGAGGAGACCCAACCAGCTGGCCATTCTTTACCACTGGTGCCAGCCGCTGTCCCTTACACTGCACATGTGTAGTGCTCAGCAGAGAGGAGTGCTTGCTCTGTTGTGCATCCATCATCCTCTGCAGGTTATAACCCTGTCAGAGACCGCAGGCGAGACCTGTGCTGTATGTTTATCATAGCAGCTTACCTGTGTTCGATAGAGAGTGTAGTATGGTATAGTTTCTTGAGAGTAAGCCGGGGCCATTGTGCTCCTGCTGCAGCTGCCTTTAGTGAGTCTAGTGCTGTGAGTCCCACTTCAAAGAGGACACGATTGGAGGGTGAATAAAAGCTCCAAGTCAGTCAATTGGCCCTGAATTGCCCGAACTTAACTGCAATATCAGCAGTGCTGGCGTGGTCAACTTTTTTTCTCGGCTTAACTTGCTCAGCCCCTCACATTGACATCAGGGCCAGGTGGACGGGGAGGAAGTGGAAGGAGAAGAGGCAGTGTGCTCGATTTATCAGTAATTATGGAGTGCTATTTTCTCTGTCTCCTATCTATGTCTGCCCTGGGAAGCAGTAGCCATTCTTTAATCTTGACACCCGGTGATCATGTAACACAAGGAAGTGCCTATTAGAGGTGGAGAGGAATTGGAGGGGGCCTCTCTCCTGATCCTCTTTTAGGGGAGTCGGGTTGACAGAGATGGTGAGCTTGGGGATACATGAGCGAGGGGAGAGGGAGAAAGAGGTTGACAAGAGATGGTGGTTGAAGTAACGAGGACAATTTAGAACTGGTTTTCAAAACTCAAGAGGTTTGGTAAGGGTGGTGGGTTAAGGGGAACATTGAGGAAATCTTCAGAAGTCTTCTCTTCTAGCATAAAAAGAACAGACTTGCTAAAAGGACATCTGAACTAATTTGATCTTTCAGATGAACTAAAACAACTGCAATAATGTGAAATTCAGTTGTAGAGCAAAGCAGGTCTTTATGCTGCTCCCTCTGGGCTTGCTTGCACTGAGTCAAACGCAATCAAGAAAATGTCGGGGGTAATTATATTATGCTTTGGGATGATTGTGTATCAGGTAACATAAATCTGATGGAGATGCAAGAGAGGCCAAATGTTGTGTTTTAAAACCTCTTTTGATTTGAGTTCAAGACGATATCTGGCAGACTGACAGAACACCTCAGAAAAAAAGCATTTATTTTTTTATTGCAGTCTTTTCATGGACATGCAGGACCCAGAACTAAAAGCCAAACAGATGCTATTTAGATTTTTATGTTAATTTTATCCTGATTGGGTAAAACTGGAGTCCTTTACTGAGTCTATCCATTTTCTGAAAATAATACATCAAAAATATTCCCACTTTGATTAATTCTTCAACACTTCAGTGGGTGACACACTTGTTGCCTTCAGTCAAAACAGCAGAGGCATTGGAAATTCACGTTGATTGAGTCTCTTAACATGAATAATATGTTTTCTCAACCAAGTGCAGAGCTGCCAGCACTGTGCCAACCTGGCACCTCACTCCATTAACAGCCCTCTTCTAATTTTGCAGTTACATGAAATCACCAAGTGGCAGGATTATAATGATCAGACTTATATGTTGTTCTCCACACAAAGAAGACAGACACAGACAGATTCTAAGTGTTTGAACTATGAATAAAGAATCACAAATCAGCCCGCAGTGGGCCTATTTGTAATGCTGAGATGCCGTTTTAGCACGAAAACCCTGCAAAATCTGACAAGCATGCCTGAGCCAGACAGGGAAATGATTTGTGTTTCAGTCAGATTTGTGTTTGAATCAAACTGCTGACAGTGTGCTGACTGGGAGAAGATGCACTGCATGCACTGTAAATACAGAGGCATCTCATATATGATTTAATCATCCGCTCTATACTGTGATAGACTGAACGTGTTCGGCTATATTTAATTCCCACCAAATGAATTATGGATGCAATGCTACAATGATGTGGGTAGTCTGCGAACTGTGATGTTAAAGTTACATCATTCTTTGATATGATGCTTGCTAGACATTTGAGGTGTGGTAAAAATATGTTTTGCTGCATGATTTCCTTCAAAAGCTCCTGTAACCCCCTACTGCTGATTTGGTATTATGAAAGCTTTTGATAATGCCCTTAACCAATAAACTGCCTCAAAACTGGGGTTGGTAACTGAGTTTTTGGAAATGCATGTTGCAAAAGACCCCTCAAAATGACTGGCTTATATGACGTTTAATCAATTTTTATTCTCTATTCATTTTTATTTTTACATTAATTTGGGCTTTTATTTTGAAAGCAGGTTAGGTTTGTTCGGCCCCCTGCCTTCGTTGGTAATGATGTTTGCCCACTGTACCCAACCACTTTGTATGAATATGGGTCCGCCCTCCTTGTTTAGCTTGGTCAATGTCGCCAAGTATCCCAGCATGCTTTGTGCAGCAAATTAGTCGTTTCTAATACATAATGCAGGGTGTCAAACTGATCCATTAAAGGTCTGGTTTGGCTGCAGTTTTTTGTTCTAACCAAGCAAGAGCACACTCGATACAATAAATCAACTGAGTGAAGACAGTTGAGGTGACTGAATGACTTGAGTCAGGTGTGCTCCTGCTTGGTTGGAACAAAATCTGCAGCAACACTGGCACTTTCATGGATCAGTCTGACTCTCCCAATAATAAATGGGAGTGATTTTTGGCCAGCCTGGTAGCATGCAATGGGCTACAGGGTAACAACTTAGAGAGCAGCCCCAAAAACCACACAAGTTGCTATTTTACTAAAATAACACAAACTGCAGCCATGCAGCTGTAGACTAGAGAGCAGTTCTGTCATCTCTAGATGTATATTTACTGTGGTTCTGGATGATGACTGGTGCCACAAAATTAGCTAAATTAGTAACATGCAACATTGTGGAAACATGCAGAACTCTCATCACCTCTCATCACCTGGCTGGAAAGTGAACAAGGTTTGAGTTAGCTTTCAATTACTGTTTTGCTAATGGTATGCAAATGTATATGAAAGTAATCTAACACAAATCTTTGTGACTGCATTTGTGGCTAATTTGGGCCCAACTATTTTTCTAAGGTTGATTATCTGTTTTGTTTTCATCAAGTATATGAACAGATAACCTAACTTTAACAGTAAAGACTTATTGTCTAATTTTACTTTCAGCGCATTTTAATTGTTTATGGCTATTGTTTTCTTTGTGTGTGGACATGCTCAGATTTATCAGTGCCTTTCTTTTATTTTTCTTCTTCTTTCTTCTTATTAATATAGATAATAATATATACAGTTGCATTTCAATAAATTAGAATATCATGGAAAAGTGCAATAGTTCAAGTCAAATAGCCCCAACATACTTTTCAGAGGCCAGCATTCCCATATTAAACATTGGTCTTTTGTAATACTATATTTTTTTGAGACACTGAATTTAAGGTCTTCAATAAATGTAAGCCATAATCATTATAATTAGAAGAAATTAAATATTATATAAATATATATTAATATATGTTTCATTCTGTGTGTAGTGGATCTATATAATGTGTTATTTCCACTTTTTGAATTGAATTACTGACATAAATAAACTTTTCTATGATATTCTAATATATTGAGATGCACCTGTAGTACTGTTTATATTATAAATATAATCTTCATGGACGATTGGCTGTTGCTTCAGCTAGGGATGCTACAGATGATTCAACTAAATAGATGAAAGGATCATTATTGTAACATAATAACCACAGAAAAACTAAGGAATTGTGTATTACCTGTACGCTGACCAATTTACATACTGTAACTTAATCATACCGTTAGGTGACCTATGTGGTCATGTGTTTAGTCTTCTGTAAAATATGACACATTACCAATGTTAGTTCCATTGATCCTGTACATTGATCTTTTATTGCGGCTCACTCAACCACATAAATACATATACAGCATGCGACAAACAGACAAACATTGATTAAACCTTCGGGGACACGGACCAGTATTCATTTACATATGCATGCACATGTTCACAAAGCACACACAAACGTGTTCCATCCCCAAAGACCTCTGCGCCGCCGTGCTGATGGAGCTGGTGTTGTTAGTTTTAATGATGGAGAGGCCAGTCCAGGTGAAGCTAGCCCGAGCAGAATCCTCTGTGGTGTTTTTTGCAGACTCGGCACACTAACATGACACCAGTGTAGGGCAGAGAAGAGGCAACGCGGCAGATTCAAGTCACAGCGGTGAGCAGAAAACAAAGTGCAATGGTGGTAGCCTTTGGCTGGATAACAATCTGACTACAGTGGCGGAACAGTGGTTCTGAAAACTGATCACATTAAGAAGAGACACGGATAGTGACATCTCAGTGAGCTCAGGAGAGATTCTATAAAATGTGCTTGTACTTTGATGCTCAGTTTCAATGAGCTTTTGTTGGAATGGTCCATCAGACAAGTCTTTTGTCATTGTAATTGAGCTCAGCGAAAGTTTAATAAGGAAGACTGCTTCATTTTTAATTCTTTCACCTGTAGGCTACTCTTTCATTCATTACTTCTTCGAAGCCACACCTCTTGGCTGCATTCCTTTCATCCCCACCTCCCTCCATTATTATATCAGTTTGAAATTCAAGAGGCAACCTCCTCTTCGTTCATCATCCAATCAAGTAAGCCCTAAATTCACTCCTTCTCTCTTACACAGATGGGAGCTAATCACTAATCAGCGCTCTTATTAACCCATTCAACAGCTTCCGAGGCTCGCTGTTTCCCGTTGCCTTCAGTCACCGTTTTGGCACTTTAAAGACACTCTTGGCCACCTTGTACAGTGCTCACACACATCATTCCACCAAGCCAGAGTCTTGACACAAAAGAGGAAGTGGATTCCCAAAGCTTATTTCCAGACCAGACAAAGATGGTTCTCCCAGTGGGAGCCTCACTTAAGCATAATTTCTCTAAACAGCATCACATTACTGTGAACTGCTACTAGTTTTCTCCTCATTTGCTCTCTTATAAAGCCAAGCAATCAGTCTTTGATCTATGATGACCACCCTGAGCTTACTTAAGAGAATGCACACACACACACACACACACACACACACACACACACACACACACACACACACACACAAAGTGATTCTTAAGATGAACAGAAAATTAGGCAGCACTCCAGAAGAAAGTGACCCTCACACACTAAGTTGGCACCTTTAAAAAATGTTGACACCCAAGCACACACAGTAATTAGAGCAGATTACTGTTACAACCACAACCAGGCCTTTAAATATAAAAAGGAAAAAGGTTTACTTATTTGGACATGGCAGCAAAGAAGTCTTCAAAGGCAACAATTATGTTACAAACCAGTGAAAAAGGCTCAAATAAAACCAGTGAAATAACGCTTCAAAGTTATGCTAAATTTTAGAAAGAGAAAAACTGACATGGCTGTTTCTAAAGGGGATCACTTGACCTATGACAAAGATTTATGTGTAAAGATGGGTTGTAGGGGTACCCACAAGTCTCCGTTTTACAGACATGTCCATTTAATGCTAATCTCATGCAGTCTGGGCCAAAAACCATGCCAGTTGGGGTTTGGGCCCTGGGCAGACCTGGTAGAGTGCAATCCACAGAGGCCTAGTCCTCGCAAGTGGGCAGCCTGGGTTTGAATATGACTCAGAGCCCTTCCTGGCATGTCTTCCCCTCTTTTTCCCCTTTCATTCTGTATCTCAAAGCCTTAAAATGGCCAAAAAATATCAACCAAAAAAAACATGCCGTTCTCCTTCAAATGTGGTATTTATGCCGATTGTATTTGAATTCTTTTGCATACTGGGGTAAGCACTATTAGAACTAAATGACTTATTGTGACCTCTAAGATAATCACAACCTCCTAAACTTTACAACCACAAACTAGAGACCTAGAGGGCTTTAAGAGGATGGATAGCTTTCCTATGTATATTGACAATAAGGGGATTTCTCAGCAGTTTACAAAACACAAGTGCACGCCAACCAATCGTAGAAAAAATGCAATTCTTGCATCTTGTCCTTCTGCCTGATGCTCCAGCACTTCTCTTAATGCAGTACTGCATGGTGCTAGGACCACTACCACTGAAGAGTTACATCACACAGTTAATGTTTGACTTGACTTAATAACTTTGATATAAATAAAAACAAAATAAATGGTCCCACACCAAGCTCCAGCAGCCATTTAGTCTGCCACATGACAGTATCCATGAATATTGCTCTTCCATGTGACATCATTAATATGAATAGCTCAATAATTGCTCTGTACAATCTCGTGCAAGCTTGTCTTTTTTGATACGACCTTTGGGGATGGCCAAAATCAGACATTTCCCAATTCTACATATTGTGGCTTTAATTTAATAATATACAGTAAGTACTCTATGCACCAAGGAGAAAGGAAGCGTTACCTATAGCTATATCACCTAATTAAAATTTAAATTGTAAAGAGGCATTTGCTGACTTTATTGGAACATAAACGTTTGAAGAAGACCTTAGAAAATCACCCCTGTTCTTCTGCGTCTCACAGTGCACATTTGGAAAAATTGGTCTGTGAATTATTAAGCAGCTGTGGGCATGTTGTTATTGGCTATCATGCATTGAGGTTTTACTTAGTTGTTATAACCACAGCTGAGTTAAATCCCTGTATAAGGACATGCATTTTACATGGCCTATGACTCAGTTTACTTCCGTCTTGGAAATGAATGAGGCCAAAGGAACGCTGGAGCATGGGAAATGAAAGTGCTAGCCTCGTGGCAAAAGCCTCTGAGCTATGGGATGAAAAGAGGACAGCTTAGGGTTGGAATACAGCGACAGTGGAAGAATTTCACAGGCAAGAGGTCAAGAGCACTCTATTTTCAATCTTAACATGGGGAATGGGTACAAGTTGGCTGCAATAACCCGTATCAAGGGCACGTTTTTGCAAACGATAACCTCTGAAGAAGAGGAGATGGAATATGGTGCAAAAAAGAAAGAGCTTTTCTCAGCAAAAATTCACAATCCTTTTAGTCATATCAGGCCTGAAAATGTCTGCTCAGGATGCCTTTGCGCATGTGGATCTATATACTGTATGACTATGTGCGTGCGTGCTTGTGTACATGACAGAGTATCCCCCCTAAGCAGTGCCCTTCTCACTACGTCTCTCCTCTAAGATACTTCTTCTATGAATCACTAAACATCACTCAAAGACACGACATTCACCACATGAAAAAAGCTTCCTTTTAAACCATAATTTTACATAGATGTGTATAATCATATTTGCACGTGCAATTAGACTGTAACAAACTCACAAATACACCCAAATGAACTATTTCCACCCGTTTTGTGCCTTAATTGTGATTGTCCTTGGCACTGCAGAGTGATCACTAAAAATTCTCCCAGGGCTAAACGGCAGATGCATCCAATTCATCTGTAGCCTACAAGCAAATAAAACAACCCAGCGTTTAAAGATTTCTTCTTATATATGGTATACAGATGTGGTGCTATCTGAATATTAAAAAGACAAATATAGAGCTATTCTATGTGTGTCTTTGTGGCACTGAAGCTGTAATGTACATTGGAACACTAAATTGCAAATGACATGCTGTAGGTTAATAGATGACACTAAATTGTGGTTGACACTGTAAGTGCATTCAGACTGTGAGGGAGATTGAGCTTGGCACTGAACAAAAACACCCTTAGAATATTGATATTCATGCACAGCACTGACAAGAGGCATACGTAATACGGAACAGTTTAGCTTTGCGATGCTTAATCTGCAAGGAATTGAGATGGGAGCACTTTTTTTTTTCATTTTTACCATCTGCTCTGCGTCTCTGCAGATTTTGCTGATTTATGGAAGCCACTGAGTCTGTGCCTGCTCCTCTGCTTTCCTTCCATTCCACAAATTTATGGCTTTGAATTAGGAACAATAGGAGCAGTGACCGTCGCCTTAACACCCTGTTCCTTTCTACTGCTGGAGAGCAAGGCGGTTGGTCAGATCGGAGGAACTCTCGCCAAAGTTTTCGCGATTAGCAATTCGTCAAAGGGTGAATTGGAAAGTAAACATCGAATTGGGAAGGAAAATGAGGTCAATAAATTCAGGGATGGCATTGCATCAGAGTGCGCGGAGCAAACGGGGGTAGCAAAGGGGAACAAAAATAACCCACTGCAGCTGGACAAAATCTCTCTTCACATAATGCCAGTGGTCCAGTCTCTTGAGAGGGCAGCAGCTGTTATGTATTTCTGTCTTCTTCGCCTAAAAAAAATAAAAAATAAAAAATGTGCAAAAGTAGAAGGTTGTCGTGAAAAGGTTAGGTGAAGCAGCATTAACTCCGAAATGTGCTGGCAAAACATTTTCCTTTATCTTTCCTTTTTTTGTCACAACAGACTTTTTCCTGTGATATATAAACATCTGGCAGAGGAAATTGCTCAACTATGACGGTCGTTAGGAGTGCAAGTGGGGAGGGACGAGTTTGAGTGAAACACATTGTTCTGCTCAAGCTTCATCTTGTGCACACGCTGATAAAATCCCAGGATGAGAAAACGAGAAACATTTCTTTTCCCTACCAGAGTCCTGTACCTCAGATACTGAAATAGGATGAGCAAATCATGTTCTCACCCTGATAAGGTGATACTTCTCTCACATATGTCTAGAAAATAAAATGCAGCTCTGCAATCCAATTGCAGTCTCACAGTTGCCTCGCAACAACACTTCATCACACCCTGCCCTGTGGCACTGATAGTGAGATGTGAATAAAATGTTAGAGACACAAGCAATTATGACAGATCAGTCACAGAAGGGAGAAAAGAGGAAGGAGGATCTGCTGTTTAATTCTGCCGGTAATTACAGTAAAAAAGATATATTAATGGGGCCTGAGGTGAGAGCTCCATCGCAGCCTTATTAAATGCCTGTTATGTTGTTTTTTTTTTACTGAATGAACAGATTGTACAGTTGCAAAGAAAAACAAATGTGTGCATGCACGCCGACACTTCAGAGAAAAGCACCTTGGGTGTGTTTATATCATACTTATCTTACATGCGCTCTCTTGGCGATAAACACATTTAGACTCCCTATGAGACTTTTTTTTTCTCCCTGTTCTTCCCTTCCTTTGGTCAAAACCTTTCAAGTCTATTCGGTGAAAACCATACAGTGGATAACATCACTTGACATTTACATGCATGAGCAAGGAGGAACTGCAGTGCGAACAGTGTCATTTACATCCTCCCAGCAGCTCCTGTTCAGGCTCTTATTCATGTCAGGGGGCTCCTCTGGGTGCATTTTGAGTGTGACCAGCTAAGGGAATGGAATTCGCTCTGGCATTTTTTTGCCTTTAATCTCACATTGTTTCAGTGGAACGTGAGAACAAGAGGTAGCATGCGAAATGTGTTAAGGTTGGAGCATTTTATTTGCCCCTCTAATGCCTTTGGAGAGGAAGGTGAGAGACAACATATTCAAAACAAAGACTGTGCCCGGCGAGGTAAATCGAAGGAAAGCAGTCAGTGGTTTCTCATCAATAAAACCACAGAGTAATTAGAGAAAGCACTTGAAAGCCAATTTGCGAGTTGACAAATGATCAATCTTCATCTGTAACGCAGCCACAGTAGCATACAGCAGCAGTGGTGGATGTGGTGACAAATGGCTTTGCCTGTGCTACCTAGCATCTCATTCTCTTCGGTGAAAGACTCAGATGCTGACTAAAGAAGTAGAATCCTTCTGTTTTTCCTATCAGTGCAAAGCACCTTCTCCTGGAATGAGACAAACACAGGAGCAAATCACCACTGCAATGCTCTTTTTCATTGAATATATTTAAGAGACATATGCTGCTTATAATTACTTAAACCATCCCATTCATAACTGCAATGCAAAAAGGTGAGCTCTGTTTATTAAAAAAACAGATTCAAGGTAAAATCAGCATTGAAAAAACAAAAAATGTGTCGCAATGTTTTTATTTCCCCTGCTGCAGAGTCCCTCGTGAAGGAAATGAATTTCATTTTTATTTCACGCTAAATTTAATTGCCCTTCGGTCAGTCTGTGTGCTTAATTTATCTGAATCACACGCCCAAAAACCCTATACCTTTACCATCCACGGTGTTTGCTCTCGAGCTTACTCTGAGACCTTATTAATTAGTTTGCTTTATGACAGAGACAGTCCCTGTTTAAAACCATGTCATAAAACGCCCACGCATCACTGCTGTTCAGCTGGGCAGCTATCAAATAAACCTCGCAGCGCACTCCTTGCACTGCTTCACATGACAGATGCAGGCAGCTCCCCTCTCGCCGGCTCGCATTGATCCTCCCTCCCTGAATAGATTTGAACACAATAATTCAGCCAGGTAAATTGGAATAACTCTGACCATTAGTGAATTAGTTTGCTCTTTAAAATCAGCCATTGATCCCTGAGCTGAACTGATTGGTTGCTGACCAACCAGAGAATTTAATTATCAAACCGAGTGTTGCTTGCTCAGCCATGTTTTCTGAAGGTCAGGGTGCTGGGTGCCACTGCAGTCCTTTTTTTTATTTTTTATAAAAGAAACGACAGGAGCAAGGCGAGAGATTCAGGGGAAAAAGAATCCAGTACAAATGAAGTTAGCCACGGCCGGCCTTCCCATTCCTCTGTTGCTTCCCAGCAATTGCAAGTGGCAGACTATTACTACGCCTCTCCAGACATGGCTGTGAGCTGTGCAATAATAATTCTCTGAATTCAGACGACACTGGTTTGGCATGTTTAGATGCAACTCTTCTCGCTCTCTCCTCATTCTGTCATTCCGTTGCATCAGTCTCACATAACCCTTTAGTCCCATTGAGGTCATATTAATATGACTAAGTTAAAAAATAACCCAGAGGAGTATAAAAATTCATTTCTAGGCTGCCAGCCATCCATAACCTTACGTCAAAGGTTTTGCTTCACTACGCGCATTATACCTGTATCACTGGGAATTGGCTGTGAGGCAGTCATGCTGATAACATTTCACACAGAACTCCATCTGCTTGTATCCATATAGTTCCAGCTACAAATCAAGTCTAAAAAATAAATATTACATATTGGTGACCAGGTGTCAGGCCCAAGCAACGAATAGATGGATAGTGCAGAAATACATTATATCTGCTCTAATTCCCTTGAGTCTACCTGTCTCCTTGCAAAAGGCTTCATTCTACCCTGATCTCTTGCCTCCCTGGGATTTAGAATACAAATAAGGAGAACAAGCCTCCCCATTCTTATGAACTTTATAGAATAAAGAGGGACACTTAGGGCCCCACACAGGGGAGAGGGGAATTGATTGGCAAAGCGAGTGACGGGACCAGAATGGAGATTGAATCCCCTTGAATGAACCAGAATGGAGGAGGAGTTGCGGCATGAATAAGGCTGTTTAAAAAGAGGATGGAGAAAACAAGCCTCCCTTGTCCTGTCTTGTGATTTCCTGAAGCAGACATCCTCCCCTTTTTACCCTGCTTATTCAAGGGTAAACGTGATCCACTCTCTGTCTCTTACTCTCTCTGTTTCACTAATCCACTCGGCAAATAACAGTAATCTGCAAATAACAGAAGATAAAGAATATTCCTGACGTACCAACAAACAAATATGTTGAATGCGTGTGAGATTTGGGATCTGTGAGCTATGATCTCATGCAGCAACAGGACACAAATACCTCTGGATGGAGAGGGAGTTTGAAAAATTCTATTTTGCCATGAGCTTGATGTGGAGTAGAGTGGAGTGCACACCATTCGGTGCATTATATTGTGTTGAGTAATCAAACAAGGACTCTTGAAATATGAAAAAAGTGCCTTTTGTTAGCACTAACACATTAAAATGGATTGATTGCAACATCCCTGCAAATGTAAGCCTTTAATATCATGGGGGAGTTGTCAATACATTTAATTTGTGCATAATGTTTTGGTAGCCGTGACTGTGTTTTATGATGAAATATGCATTTTTATAAAATTCAAAATAATGGGATGGGGTGGCAGGTTATGGCTCATGAATAATGTCATCTTTTTAAAATGTATTATAATTTTTTTTATTATTGGCAGAAGGAAATAACGTCTTTAGGGAAATATCAGAATTGTACCTTTTCGTCCAATGTCTGTGTTTGACTGACAGCAGCTGGCGAGCTGCCAAAGTGCGGCGTCACACCGTAGGGAAGGAAAGACAAAGTAAACAACTGTACATGTCATGGCAGACAGCATGTTGTTAGTGGTACTAAAGAATAAGGGCCAGGTACGTGTACATGCTGTTTAACGTGCTGCAGCTGAGCAGCTAATTGGCTATCTAGCCTGCAAACTGACATTAGCAGTGCACTTTTCCCCAGTGAGTGTGTGTTGTCGGTGGCTTGTTCAACAAGCTAAGTCCAAACAGTCTGTTCATGTTTGTGAATTAGATAAGAAGGAGAGTTTAGCAAGAAAGCTAATGTGGTTGTTTTAGTCCGTTGCTTAGCAGACTTCTGGCTCAGTGTGACATCTGTTGTACCATAGGCTATATAAAATATAGATCTTATCTCTGATGTCACCCATAGGTTTCTGCTGAGCAGATGTGAAGCTCAGTGTAGAGGCTCTTGCTGTCTCCTAACTCCTGGCTAATCCAACAAGACTAGGTAAAAAATTACAAGACTGGAGTCTGACAATGTGCTTAATTGTAGCCAAATTGTTACTGGGATAGCCAGCGTAACGTCCAGAGGCTGCTGAACCTGGTTCCATTGTCCGCAGGCCCGGCTCCGGCTCAGGCAATCACCAGCTCCAGCCAAAAATGTGCTTAATGTAGAGGGTGGGTGAGCTGCGGTGGGCCAAAGCACGCCACCTGTGACGACATCTGCCTGTCGCTCAACATGGCCAGGTCCTTAATTATGCATAAATTTAAGCCTCAATAAAATGTAAATGGTGAGTTCTGTAAAAATGCACCCCCTTTGCAGTTGTTATGAACTGGGAAATTAGCTATTGAGAACAAAACTATGTTTGTTCACCTAGCTATAAACACATTTATCCCCCCCCTAATATTGCTGCACCTGGCAAGATTAGATTTTGTATTTGCATTATAACAACGTCTTAACCGACATAAAGTAATATTGTAAAGCTTCCAAATGACATCATAAAAGCAACCAATAGAAAACATATATTTTCCTTTTTTTGCAACAAAGAGAACACAGAACGAGTGATTTACAGGACAGATATGTATGCTGCAGCACCCAAATAAAAAAATGCAATTTCAGTGGGATTTCAAGCATCCCTATCAAGGAAGCCATTTCCTTTTTGAACAGATCAAATCCACTTCAGTGGAGATCAGGGAAAAGCAGGACGCCATCATCCTTTCAATGTTGCACTACTCATCTTTCTCTAACCTACTCTGACCTTGATGCAGGTATGACACTGGCTACCGTAGCTCTTCATGTGTAACAGAGGGATTGTCTGTATTGTTGAAAATCTAGTTCTTTATGGAGTTTGACTTTTTTGACATTTCTCTCGTTGAGTTTTCCCAAATGAACAGGAGACAACTTTTGAAATTAAATGCATATTTGTCCCACGTCAGTGCAGTTTTATGAAATGTCATCAAATCTATTTTTATCACTCTAACTTGACCTTTGAAATGTTTGTGAGTATGCAGTTTCTCACCTGAAAGGCACGATCACTGATTTTCTTAATAGCACCTGAAATTACCAAGATTTCCTCCAAACACATTTGAGCTGGGTTTGCAGATGTAGTGACATCCTCAGCACCAGTGAGGGACTGGCTTTAGTGGATGGCCCCCATCCAGTTGTTAAACTGTCCCCGCGGTTCTTTGCCAAATTATTTGGCTCTCCTTGCGATGGCATTGAACTGTTTCCTACATCGGACAACAGTTCTCGTAGGACCTGGGCGGCAATTATTAACCAAATGTGTTATCTCCTCCCAAGCTAATTTAACATCAGCAGCCCTCAGTGGCTTATTTACAATGCTGCATGTTTGCTCATGGTGAGTCAGCAGTTCACGCACGTGAACATCAGTTTATTCCAGAGAGAATCTTTTTTTGTGTAGTAAATGCTTCCAACTGTTCTCCGTGGCTTCCATATTTAAACTGAGAGAGCAGCATGGCATAGAGTGTGCATGTTTTAAAGGAAAGAATAAGAGTTTATATGATTTTTCATCCAAGCCTATATCCAGCTGTGCAGCTGGTGCACTGCACCACATGGCTCCAGTCCCCCCAAAATACCAAAAGTCCATCACCCCACCCCTTGTGGACAGTGTTTTTCACCACTGTGCATGGATTCAGTAATGTGGGGCTGTCAGATTGTGATGTTTGCATGCAGTACATTCATTCTGACAAATCCTCTTTTATAATAATATGTTCTCTAACTATAAGAAACCGTTCCTCATATTTTCACCGTCATCTTTTGTCCTCAGATCTTTTCTTTATCATAACACCCCCTCTCATTATCAAGACAAATGGCGTCTTTAAATATTGAAGAAATATGTCATATAATGAAATCATGACAGCATCCATGAGAGCTTAGCGGTCGCAATGAGTCATATTTATCCACTATTCCTCTGTATCGCTCGGTGCTGTTTGTTGAACCAGACTCCCTTTTATCTAGCAATAAATTTCGGTTTAAGGTGTGATAATGTTCAGATGCAAAACCCACAAAGCAAGCAAGCAGAAAATCTGGCATGAGATAAATGCCGTTTTGGCAGTCGAAGACAGACAGATCTTAGTATACGGTTGGAAACAGGCTTACAGACAGACGCAGGGAGAATTTACTCTCATCATGTGGCCATATGAATGTAAATGCACTCACTGCAGGAGATTTAGGGGATTCAGACAGCAATGACACCTCAGGTGGTGGAAATGACTAAGCCTCTGGGTCAACTGCAGGACTGATTTTCATGTTAGTGGGGCAATCAAGAGCACGAGATAACTTTAGGGTTATTACCTTTCTTTACCAGCAAGTTTAGCAGCTATCTGCATGCAGCTTTATGATCATGTGCAACAGTTAAAGTTACCAGTGCGATGTAAGAATTGGGGAAAATGTGCATGTATACATTCCACATGACAACTACCAACAAGCTTTGTCGTGAGAAGCTGCAATATATAATTAATTGGGGACTGGATGGTTTATGAATTGTGTAGCAAACGGCACTACATTAGTCATATCAAGGCTGCTAGGTGATCTCAAGCCATATGTTGCCCTTTATTTAGTTGTTCAGGTAGTCATTGCTGTGATTTTTGTACAATATAGGGCGTTGAGAAATTGGCAGGAAGCTAACTATGACTGGGAGGCATGAATTCAGTTGGAACTAAGGATTTTACCGGTCCAACATCTATTTCCACAGGCAGAAATCTGCTGAAATTGAGATCCAACCCAATTCTTACCTGACAAAAATCCATCCTTGTTGTAACAAGGATTTTACTCTTTAAACACCATACAACATACTATCATATTTTTTTTTGCCAAAAAACACGTTTTCATGCCAAATTTGTTCTTCCCTTCCATTTGAAAATGTGTCCAAAACTGTTTTATGGCACCATCTCAAACAAATTAAGTCCAATTCTACAACACATGCAACACATATCTTGCCTAGACCAAAAGGATCAATTATCCATTTGCTTTTGTCAATATTCAATCTGTTTTTTTAATTATATGCTACCAAATTAGTGTCAGTAGAATTTAATATTAAATAGAAAAATAAGGTGTGTTAGTGTTATTGAATTAGGCAAAAAAAAAAAAAAAAGTAAAAGTCTGGTTGGTGGTTCATACCTAAAAGCTGAAAAGTCTAAAGATAAATAATTTATATTGGATACAATTTGTAAGGTATGACCGACAGCTGCAGCATGTATCGTCCTAACACCTGACACATTGCATCGGCCTGTGACTCTTCTCTGCCAGGCTGTCAAATATACTTTTAGTGACCGTCACATGCTCAATGGCCATTTCACGTTATTATAGTTGGGGTTTTTAAGATGGAAAATGTGGTCTTATACACCACATCAAACAAATTGTACTCTCATAGATTTCTATGTCAGTAAGAGCAAAGAATTCAACCTTGTACTCATTGTAACATGCAGACAAAAGATTTCATTGTGAACTCTGTTGTCAATAAGTGATTTACTGAAATTAAATAAAAAACACATTTTTGATTTAGTTTCTCATACACGTTTTGTTTTCAAATTCACACTCACACCCTAATCTTTGCACAAAGGCATATTGTTATCAATCCCCTGCTCAGCATCGTCCCTCTCTATCAGATTATGTACCATTTCATTTTGACAGCCAAGCTCAAATTAGCCTTATGTAATTAGCCTGAAACAGGCCTGTTCTGAACACTGTCATATTTTGTCATTGCCACAGAGTCTCTGGTTGATAGGGTGAGAGAGAAGACTTGTTTTCCCTTTGTCAACCATGCAATTATGGCTGAAATGCCGTTTTCATAGTTGAGATTTCATTACAATCATTTTTAAGAACTGATTATACTTCAAATATGGCAGTATAATTATAATTAGTTATACAAGTAGAGATATTCAAATTATCCAAGATTGTTCCTGGTCCTTTAGCAAGTGGGTGAAGTAATGTTTAAATAATAAAATACAGAATTAATTTGAGGTGTCATTAGAAACTGACACACTAATTTTAACCATGGTATGACACATTAAAAAAAAGAAAAAAATCGTTTAAGTATGCCACTGTGATTTCTTTAACTTTTGCAATCAAGTAGTTCATCATCTATTTAACAGGAGAAGATTAGGCCCATTAAATTCTCCCTGCTCTTTTAAGATGTTATTGTCTAATAAACCATGAAAGGGGGAGGATTTTTGCATACAGTAGCAATTGATAGCACACTGCTGGGTGCTCCACGGCCAGGGGCCAAAGTTCTTAAATGCAATTACTGATGAAAATCGTTTCCTTATCAGTAACTAAGAGACATAATTTCACTTCCAAATGGATAATAATATTCACAGCCGATGCAAAATGAGGAAGTATATCATTTTAATGTTTGAAATGTTAAAATGTTTTCAAGATTTTTTAATTTCTTCCATTAAGCAGTGTGTGGTGGCATTAAATGTGCTCTTTCTCCGCTGTAATGGAGCTGAGTGTTTTAGGAATCTTTCATTTGGAAATAAATTGGAAATTACTGTACTGTTTAATACATCAGAATATCGGTCATCCTACTTTATTCTAAGCATGAATTGCATTTACTGTAATTCCAATCCAGGACGCATTAGGTGTATGGTGTGTGCTACCTCTAGGATCTTTTAATTAAAGAAACTCCATAAATCTGGCCTTGTTTAAATCTGTTTTTAGATGACCTGTTCCCGCTGCTTTGCTAAAAATGCATTGTCTCTAAAATATTTATAGACTGAGGGTCAGATTTAGTTTTATTGGGCCATTTTGCAAAGCTAAGGGCAATAATACAATTGTATTAACCACCCCTAGCAGCTTTAGTGGAACCAAATCGAGTTCTTATTTTGCATTTGATGAAAAAGGCGATATTTTGTATCACATTAGTTTTAACAATTCATGGAGTCGCAAGTCAATAGTTGAAAGTTTCCTCCAGCAGTAATTGACACCACTGGGTAAAGGGAGATGGTGTTCCTCCACATTAGTGGCTGGGTGTCATAACATATCGTAAAGCAGTCTTCTAACCTTGTCAGAACTTATCATGACACCAATTAGATGTTTTAAAAAAAGAAGAAGACAGTCACACAGCTGAGGGTGTTCTTCATGCTCATCTGCAAAAGGGTAACAGTCCTTGTATGTGGAGGCACAATCCGTGTGGCTCTCTGAAAAACTCCAGGGACGCATGAAGGGTGAACAATCTAAAAAGAGCAAAATAAATACCCATCATGTCACAGTAAAGTGACAATGACAAGGGCACTATCTTATTTGTTCACTACAACACAATTAACCTAACTCTGTGACATCTTCTTGTACTGCTAAAATAGACTTTGTCATGTAACAGCTCTCTTTTTTTGTGTCTCCCTCCCCTCCTTTCCTCTTCTTTTCTCTCCCATCAGGTCTCCAAATAATGGAGCGAGAATGAACAGAGAGCGGCTTAAAAAAAAGCATGAACTGGAGGTTTATTGAGGTCATCTGCTTCCTGTTTATATGGGACCATATAACAGTTCAGTCTTCCCGCCAGGACCCGTTGGCCACTGAACAACATGTCACCAAGCAATATGACTGGCTCATCTCTGACCGTGGACCTTTCCACCACTCTCGGAGTTATCTGTCCTTTGTGGAAAGATTCCGCCAAGGATTTACGACCAGATATAAAATTTATAGGTGAGTTCACTTTCAGCCTGTGTACTGATGCCACGCAGGCTTTTTAAGAATCTGTCTGTTTTAATGGTTTTTCTATTTTTAAATTTTAGTTGCAAAAAGCTGCACCGTGCACATTTTAAACCTATCAAGTGTGCATCTTTTATACTGGCTTGCAACAACTCTAGGTAGTGTGCACTTGTATTCTTCTGATATTAATGCAAATAGCTTTTAGTCTTTTTTTTTTTCAACAATTTGATTTCCCCAGTCTGTGACATGAAATATAAAATAATGATCATATTATAGCTAACAGCCTAAATATTTGCACACTGGTGTTAATCAGCGTGTTACTGTACTGTTTGGCTATTATTGGCAGACAGTAGGTGCAGAGTACTGAGGTGAGAAATGCTGCCTAACAGTTTGGTATTTGCACAAATTTGAGCAATTAAATAGGTTATTCTATATTTAATTTAATGGTTCCATAAGGTTGGGAGTTGCAAGAGACAGCTTTAAAAAATAAAAAAGGAGGAAAAAAAGGAGAAAAAAAGGTCAAAATCTGGGCAGCAGTGACTGATATATGCTGACTTTAAGTCATGGATCAAAATCCAAAAATACTGTATCCCAGACTTTGCAAAATCCCATTTAAAGTGTTTCTCACTTGTACTCATATGTCTTTCAAACTACTTGCCCTAGTTTGTAACACAGGCTCTATGGTATAAATTAATAGTGTCTGAGCCCAAACCAGTATGACCCTGGTGACAGCCTTTAGAAAGACAGTACACATCTACTGTTATTAGTCAAATGATGACAAAATCAAACACCTGTGGCTTTTCTAACAGGCTATTAATGAGCTAAATATTTTTTGCCACATAGTATGACATTAAAATTTGCATGATTTATTTATACCAATAACATATAACAAAAAAGAAAAGGACAAATCTAAAGTTTTTTTCATATTAACAGCCCATTAAAATCGCTGTTACTACTTGGTATAAGCCTCATACATATGGGAAGGTGCCTTCTCCACTTATTATGTGTAGAAGGTCGTTATCACCATTAGATAGCTCGTCTCTGTTTTGTTAGGTTTAGGCACCAATACTAAATGGTTAAGTTTAGGAAAAGAAACTACATGGTTAGGTTTAGGAAAATAAACTACATGGTTAAGTTTAGGAAAATAAACTACATGGTTAGGTTTAGGAAAATAAACTAAATGGTGAAGTTTAGGAAAAGAAAATACATGATTCGGTTTAGGCAAAAAAAAAAACTACATGGTTAAGTTTAGTAAATGAAGCTGATAACATCCATTTAATCACTGATAACATTTGAACTGGGTAGATAAAATATATTGACAGAGAAATATGAATTTCACACATATCAAAAATACATATAACAAATTAATATACTTAGTTCTCATTTTTTTTATGTAAACCTTTGCCTTAAACTGTATTAAGACCATTATAAATTACTTTAAATCACTGATTTCTATCACTAATTAACTCTCTATCTGTTCTCTAGCACTTGTTCCCAAATAAGACAGTTTGACATTCATTAATTGCAACATGGTCGATATTTTCCAGCATGTATTTTGCTTTGCATCACACAGCTGCTCGTTTGTCACATAGAGAAGAAGATGTAGGGAATTTAGATGGATAGAAACCCTCTTTCTCAGAATGATCTGCTTTGATTTCCTTGTATCCCTAATCCCTAGTCTGCTAACTCAGAAGTATAGAAAGACTGAGAAAGAGTAAGAGTCATTTGCTACATTCCTTTGGCAGTTCTTTCACAGAGTTTGTTCTCTGTCTCTCCGCTCCGTCTCTTGGTAACTTGCCACAGCCCCCGGTCCCCACTGGCTTTCGTGCCTTGATATTGTCACATGAACAGTAAACAACGCATTTGCATAATGTGTAACTTGACAGAGCGGGATGTTGCACAGAGACATGAATCTCAGAGGCAAAACTTCTGAAGCTGCTTTCCACAGACGCCGTACAGCCGTCGAGTGCTGTCTGTGATGCTGCAGTGATTTATTAAAACAGAGAGTGTGTGTTTGCATGTTGGGGGCTGCTGGGAACGTTGCCGGGCCCAGGTGGCTCCTGTTGTTTCTCCCTCTTAACAGACCATTAGTGGCATCAAATTCAGCCATCAGTGCTGGATGTCCCTTTCCTCATGACAAGACAATTAAATCTTGCATTAAGAGTGTGAAGAATTTGATGTATATCTCGTTAAAAATTCGACGACAACAATCAACAATCCACACTCACATCTGTCACACATCTGCAGAACTGTCAGACACAGAAAAGTTTGATTGATTGTTTTACTTTTATACCTATGTTCTGAGCAATTTCCCTCAAGTAATGCATTTGGAAATATACAGTGCAGTAACACATAGTATACACAGTACTATCTAGTGTATTGTGCTATGCTGATGTGTTAGTGGACTAAATGAAAGATTTTTTGGAACAGATATTTAATAAATAATCATATTCAGGGTTTGTGAGGGTGTGAAACATTCTCCCTGAGGTTCACAGTTTTCCAAGGATTTTCATCCCAACCTGGACCCCCAGTTAATTTCAATGATTAGTACATCTTCACCCAGAGAGAGGGGTGGTTGGAGGAAATCAGTGACATCAGCTGGTGTAGTGTTTGGTTGGAATGAAATCATACATACCCTCGGTCCTCTTCGGCACATGATTGCCCAGCCGTGCTCTCCTCTAACCAGCAATGAGAACTGAATCGCTTTGTAAATTTCCCCGGGGACTTTCTCTGCCTCGACGATTTAGTGGTGGAAAGTGGTTGAATCAGATTTGCAGAGAGACAAAGCATCCATTCCTTTCGGGTTCTCTTATCAAGAGAGATTACCCCGGAGGCATGCTGCGTGGACAATGCCAACCTGATCAGCAACAAACAAATCTGCCCCATCTTTAATAACATGGGCATTGCGCCTAATTTGAAGGATAAACACAGATTTAGGGAGAGGAAGCCAGCCTCTTGTCTCATGCTCTGAAAAGGTCACAGTCGCTTGAAGGGGAAAGACACACCGCGAGGCACCAATTATCCGCTCCCTCTAGACTTATGTCTCTTAAAGAAATGATTGGAGTGCATTTTGTTTAAGTAATCGTCACCGCTGTGTCACTGCTGATTGGAATCTTCAAACTGAATTCCTTCCTTTCTTCCTCCTCCCCCGTTATCGTAGGCAGAAGTGTAAATTTCCTATATGGTATTCATCGGTCAAAAGAAAGCCACTTTCACTGCTGGCTGCTCCTGTATCAGACCTGCAGCTGAATAATGTGTATCAATGTGTGCTTCAGTTAGTGGTGAAACTCGATGGCCTGTTTTGCTCACACTAGCATCTCTCATTCTGTTGCTTGTACTCTATTATGGGGTCGAATGTGTTTCAGATAATGCGTGTTCTCTCTTTGGTCTTTGTTCGCAGAGCTCTATCTCAGGTTCTTGTGTGCCTGAGTGAAAAACCAATATAAATGCAAATCTGGTAGCCATTAATGCATTTTAAAGGCCTCAAATCAGCATTGCACTGTAATCAAAGAAGCGAGATGGGGGTTGTTATTTATAATAAAAATATTTATGAAAATGAATAGTTCTGATTGATCACACTTTGAAAAGACACGCTAAAGTGAATGAATAGAGAGGGTGATAGAGCCACTCCTGTCATTGGGCCAGAGCTCATGAAGACCTATCCAAGGCTTCGAACAAAAGCCGGTAATGACCTGTGGAAAAACAATATTTAGAAATTAAATTAAAGCTAGCATGTTGTCCATGGTAATAACAAAAACAGACTAGTTGGGCTCCAATTAAATAAGGTAAACAGATATTTTTTTGTGTTTGAATTGAATAGATATTTGAAAAGGAAGGACAGAATGGGACAAACTAACCCTGGACTTCGACCCTGGATTTGTTTCCTGGTGAAACCAAGACTTGATGTTTTAGTCTGTGTAACTGTGTCTGGTAGTTTAATGCAGAAGTAGTTTTTAATAGTTGTTCCAAACCCTGTTTTCTTTAACCCTAACCTTAGTCAAGTGGTTTTGTGCCATAGATTAACCGTTTTCTGTGAACACAGAAGTTTATTTTGAAAATCCACAATGGATGTAAGTAGGGGTGTGCCATATCGTATCATTCACAATAGAATCCACCACAGAATTTACAAGAAGACTGTCAAAATAAGATGCCTTAGATAAAACATAATAATAATAATAATAATACAAGAACTCTTATTCTCCTTTACAATAATTAATTAAAATAGGCAATGATTACGATCAGTGTATGCGTTGGAATAGTGGCATTAGAATGTGTGAGAGGCCACCAAATTTGGGCTTTAATGAAAAAAAAATTCTCGAGGGGGGCATGCCCCCGGACCCCCTTAGCCAGCTATTTTTTAACACTGTCTGGCTGCTCCATGTCCTATTCGAAAGCCCTGTTCACTGTGAAAAATGTTATGTGATGTGATTGCTCACATTTAGCTCTCAAAGTGGACGGAATTGATGCTTTTCACTTAAAAATGTACATAATTTGCTCCCGGGGGGCATGTCCCCGGACCCTCTAGAGGATTTTTTTTTGTATTTGTATTGCAACTGTTGAAATTTGCAATTTACACTACATTTTAGATTTATGATTGATTTTTAACCCGATATATACATATATAGGGCCATATTGCCCACCCCTACATGTAACTATAGTTAAGTAACACACCCTCCCTGAAACATCCAAAACTGGGGCAAAGAGGTTCCGTGTCATTGGTCTTGCCTGTATCCAACAAGTTGGGATTAGAATCATTAAAAAAATGAAAATTGACCCACTGCATGTTTTACAGCACTATTAAAGACAATTGCAAAGCCAGTTTAATATCCTTAATCGCTATACTTAATTACTGACTTGTTAAAACCTTTGAAGAATGCTTGCACACACAAAAACTATGATTTTCACATTGTGATTTCTCTTTAATCGCTTGCTTCCCCTTATCTGAGACAGATCCTCTTTTCTGTAACAGAACTGTGAATGATATCTCAGCTTCTGTAATATAGTTTATCTCTGCTGGCCTGTATTCCTGTCTACCTTTATTCCATTTTGGTGTGTTAGGATGATACAGCAGTAAGAGACGTTTTTTTATGGGAGTCATATTAACTTATTTCCAAGAACAAAACCAAACATAACACAGTTACTGAAGCTAACAGCTAGCTAGCGAAGAAGTCAAGTGAATCATCCTCAGGGCGCCCTTCATAGTAAGTTCCTGCAGATCTGAGCTGAAAATGAAATGACAAAATTGGAACACTAAAACATGGCCATCTTGAGTTTTAATATTTTAGGTACTATAAGTATTATAAAGCTTCAATAAAGTCGAGTGAAGTGGTGTAGATACTTAATTATTTCTAATGATAAATAATCCGTGGTCAATATTTTCTGACAAAGGGTGAATTTGAGTGAAAATCACGCGATTAATGTAAAAAAATGTGTTTTTCACATTACTGTTGGTTGATAATATACTATGCCTTGATTCTGGGTGGAAATTTAAAGAAGTAGTCTGACTTTTTGGAACACCTGTCATGTCTTTACAGTAAATATAAAGCTACTGTTAGCAGCAGATTACCTTAGGTTAGCATGATGATCGTAAACATGGCTCATTCCAAACATACAGAAAAAAAAATCACCCTCTGTACCGGCTCTTCTCAAGCTCATTAAATAACACATTAATGTTGTACGTTCATCAACTGTACAATCTCCTCTCAAAGCACTGTGGGATAGCTAGCAGTTGTCATACGACTGACCGGTGATGCAACAAAAGGATTTGTTGAAATGTTGGATGTTTAAACACAAATGAGGGCACAATTTGCACTGAAAAATCCTGGATTACATGTACATACACAAATAAGCACAATTTGGCACAACTTGGATGCCAATCTAGCTATCTAGCTTGGACACATTAAAAGACACACACCGAAGAGAGACAAGTGACAGATGTGATGTTGACCAGTTTCATTTCATTCATAAGGACATATCATATTCATGTAGTTTTATCATTTTAGGTTTAAAATAAGCATTTTTTTTAATGCTCAGCTTTTATACCAGTTTCGATATGCACAGCATGGGTATATTCAATGAAAGCACATCATGCATATCTCTAACTGAACATTTCCTTCATGATATTAATTATTCCTAACTATAATCAGTCCAGAGACAACCACTTGATCAGCACTAAACCTTGAATGAATAATCTGCAGCTCTAATTTGCATGCGCAAACAACTTCTTTTATTCAGTCTCCAATTTAAACCGTGCATCTGTAGACTCACTTCACCTTTTTATTCCATTTTTTTGAAATCCTCATTTTTCTTTTAATTTGTTATTAGCTTGGCATCGTCTGTCGCCTTGATGTAATTCATTTTTGAAATCCGACAAGCAGCGACAGAAACACATTGGGTTTCCTCATGTGTTCAGTGTGGATGTGTCTGTCAGAGCTGATCTGGGCTCCATTTGTTTTAAACAGAAACAAGGTGTAACATTTGTCCGACTCAGGTCCTGAATTAGTTTGGATGAACCATCTGTAATTGGATAGAGCAAGGGAAGGCGAATTTGATGTCGTCGGCAGATTTGCTGAGAGAGACTGCAGCAATGTTTAATTCAGCAGGCGGTAGCCAAAGGAGGAGAAGGAGAGAGGCAGTCAGGAAGTCAGGAGGGATGAAACAGACTGTAGAAAGAGGACAGAGACGTCGTAGGGTCTGAGATGCCATTAGGCAGTGAGACAGGAAGGTGCTAAAAGTGTGTGATAACGAAAATGTATATAAGTGCTGGCGACAAGGAAGGGGGTCCAGTGAGCTCAGTATCAAAACAAGGAATGGGGGAGCAGACAGGTATGCTGGCAGTGAGGTCACAGCCAAGGTGAGGAAATGCCGCCTCACAGAAGCATTCGAATGGCTCACATGACCCACAAATACCATGTAGTTGAGTGCACCTCAAAAAATAACAGAGGCCATGTATTATTAAAGCCTCCTCTGCATCTCATCATGCCTGTGCTTAGAAACTCACGTGTGCATCTGTCAACGTGTTTTCATTAACATCCAGGACTGCCCGCACCATTAGATTTCAGGGTTTTTTTAATTCATCCTTGCTCTTATCTACCGTATAAATGCTCAGTTGGTGACACAACATCATTTTAATTATTTATTACTCATTCATTATTTTTTTCAGCAGTGAGAGGGTGACAGAGAAAGTCTATTAAGGACTAACATTGTTGTGGAGTTTGGATGAATGTGAAATAATAATAGAAATGACAATAATAAATCTGAATTTATAACAAAGTCACTTGCGATAGGCGCAAAAATGGCGTAATGCCATTTTGTCTTCTACCAGTCAGAAATATACACTCACTTATTGGTGAAAATTATCACAATGACATTTTCAAACATGAGCTTCAATTTCTGTCCGTCATATGGCACCTATTTTATGTATAAATGCAAAAAAGACGTAGAAATATACCTAAAAATGATAAGTGAAAGTGTAAGTTATTGCAGTGAGCTAGCGGTTCGCCAACGGACTAAAAGTTTTCTTCTTCGTGTACTTTTCATCAGTCGAATTCCAGGATGTGAGGCCCTCCCACCAGTTCAGTCAGACATTTGCTGTAAAATGTATATTTAGTTCAGTATCTAAGTGTCTCTGTTACGAGATGATCGTGTAAATTTAGTTTAGATGACTCATGAAGATGCTGTCACCAAAGAGAATGTTGGCTGTCACCTCACACTCTGGCAGCAGACGTGAGTTCCCCATTTGCTGACTGAAGCAGGAACCACTTCCAACACTTGGATTCGGAGCGTTCGGCTCAGCCAATCAGGCAAGCAGAAATTTCAGCACAGCTTGTCACTGTCGTGTACAAATTGAGCTTCTTTTTTTAAAGCAAAAATTTACATATGAATCCTAGCATGTGAGTGTTGTTTGCCGTGGGCCACAGAAAACACAGGATCACATAGATGGAAAATATACATTTTCTCTATGCATCTTTCTCTTTTACACACTTGGAAACAGAAACCCACATAATAATGCAAAACAATGGTATCATGGGACTGCACTGCAATTACAATCACTGGAGCGGGGCTGATATTGGATGTTGATCTGCATTTCCCACCTCTATAAGTTTGGGAGAGACTCAACAGGGGCTGATCAGGGAAGGGACTCCATGCCACTTCCTTTCTCCTACCTAGTGGTAAAAAGCCCCCGCAGTGGGACGACTTAATTACTGGCAAGGAAGGGATGGTAATTAGAGGAGAAACAGGAGGCTAGAAGAAACTGTCAGGGTTAAGCACTGACTAATTCACTGCGTGGGACGCCTGTGCCTCTCCCTTGAGAATGGCAATGCAACATCACCAAGTGCAGCAAGCTCTGTAGAGTAGATGCTAGAGCAGCCATGTCTCATATTATCATCTTCGTGATGTTGTGATCTGGGCTGATAAATAATACTAAATGTTCCACTAAAGTAAGGCCTGCATCCTTCAATGAAAATATCAGACAAGTGCACATAATAGTAATAAAAAGTCAAAGCTGCCCATGAAATGAATATAGACCTGTGAGGCATTCAATGACTGCACTTGGCTTGCAGTGACTTTGAATACACAGAAGCAAAGCCCAAGGACTCGCCCTATTATTTACTTTTTATTTTATTTTGTTAACCCATACAGGTGTTTTCACTTTAGCTGATCAGACTTGGCTCAGGCTAAGGTTAGGTAGAAAAGAGGTCCCGAAACACCAAATATTCAATAGAATCAAAGCTATAAGTGTTGCCCAAACAGGTACAACATAACTAACATTGGAGGGGTCAGGGAGATGTCAGTCAAGCATGAAGTGTAGAAACACTTCAAAGTCCTGGGGAAAAGTCTTATCAAGTGAGCTAACTGAAAACACCTGCGTGGGTATCAGTGTACAGGCTGGAAGAAAGAATTAAAGTAGAGAAAGCAGCAAACATTTTTATATATTTTAATGTATATTTTAATTGAATATTCTGGTACTGACACTTAACTTTGATACTGTTCCTGACAATACTTTTTAGAAATAAACTTTTTCATAAAATCCATTTTAACAAATAGAAATCCCAAAGTTCCACATTATGCTTTAAATATTTATCCTCTTTGACAACCTCATTACAACTACTGTATGTGGTGCCTCTCAAAATCCACACACGCACGCACGCACGCAGGCAGGCACGGCTACACACACACACACACACACACACACACACACTCACACACACACACACACACACACACACACACAAACACACTGTTTTCCTGCACGTGAACAACTACCATTAGACAGCCAATCAGCAGCCTTATTAGTTCTTGGTACAAGCATACTGCATGCTTATTGGTTCACCGACACTGATGAGATTTACCCTTATTTAGGTAAGAAAATTTGGTTTTGAATGACGAGGCATTTTCAATATTCTTTACAATGGTGTCAAACTAGGTTAGGTAAGGTAATGTATCAAGATTGCTACCCTGCCTTAAGAAGAAAATAATTATAATTTTGGTCTCATTATGAAGGAATTTGTTTCATTAGGGACACTATAGAATGTGTTATATAGTTAGATTTTTAGCAGAAAATGCTTTGCTCTTTGAAGGAGCTTTTAGGATTTTGTTGGAAGAGCTAATTTCCCTTAATAAGAGTAAACATAAATCTTCATAAAGTCAGCAATAGGAAAGGCCACTTAAGAAGGAGTTTTAGATGGTAGAGGAAGCTACTGCCATCAGATGGTGTTGGCATGAGCGTGATAATGAGTTAGTGTCAGGTTTAAATGTTCATGCTGTAAACCTGCATGAATATGATTTGACCAATTTTTTATTACACAAATAATTTCTGGAGAAATTCCTTACATAAACAAAATCAGAATGAACACAAAATGCAGTTGCAATTGTGGGATGCATTATATACAAATTCCTAAATATTCTTTAGAAGTCTAAAAATATCACATATGTTCTGTCCTAGAGTCAGCGCGCAGCATCTCTGCCGAACACAGCAGAGGTGTCTTTACTCTCTTACTTCTGTGTCCTGCAGTCACTGCACAGCTTTGGTGGTTTGTGTGACCTACACAAACACAAAAGGTTTATTCTCGGCCTCCCGCAGAACATCTGAGTCAGTTCACTTCCAGCAAAACACTAAAAATGTTGGGCATGTTATCCTCGCTGTGTTAGAAATACAGCGTTTGGCAGGATTTTCTACTGTAGGAATCCAGAAAGGTCACATGTCTAAAGTGCATTTTATGTGATAGTATGTGCCTCAACATGTTGGCCGTTTAACATCAGTTTAACTACATAAAATCGTAGGCGGGCTCGGCTTCTGTGCTTGATACAGATGCATTGTTATACATGCACTTCACAGAGAATAAGTGCACAGTGTGTATAAAGGGAGTTTGAGAAAGAGGGCACAGAGATAGCCAGCCTGATGGAAGGTTGTTTGGATCTCTTGGGGTTCACACAGCAGAGGCTTGATAAGTGGGTTTAACAAGTAATGACATGTTTCTCATTTTCAGACTGGAAGCAGTGAAGCAGCGATGGTATTAAAGATTACCGCAGACTTGTTCATGCTTGTGTCCAGTACAACACTTGTACTTACCAATTAAGGGTCAAAAGCCTCTACGGAAGGCCAGAGAGGACATTACAGACAGTGTTCTTAATTCTGTACCACATCTTTAATACTACTGACTAATTTCCTTGAGTACACAAAACTACAAAATAAACCTAATCACAAGGTTTTTTATTATCTTGACAAAATTAGCTATGCAAACCTTTTTCCTCCTGATCACAGAATACATTTTGTCAGCTTAAACTAATGTGTGTTGAGTTTGACAGTTCATTCTTGACCTTGGAAACAGCAGCTCACAAAACAATCACAATCTCAAAGTCCACTTATACGCTTGATCTGGAGCTTGTTCTGAAGTTTCCTTGTAATAAATAATCACAAGAAAATAAAAAATAGTGAATTACACGTCTTGTTGGGCAAGTTGAGATTGAATGGAAAGATCAAGTGAGAAAAAAATGTCACATTTCTCTATATTGAACGTGTGACATTAAGCATAAGGCATTATCTCAAAACAGGAAAGTGGTATCCTTTTTTCTTTTTAAAGGTGTTTTCCAACACTGCTAAAAAAACAACATTTCCCTGAATAACGCTTGTTTTGGCTTTCTTGAATTTGACCTGCATCGAAAGGTTTCTTTTTGTGAGGAAACTATCACTGTCCAAGGTTCTGATATCCATCCTCAAAAAACATCTTATTTACCTCAGAACTGTTCACAGTTTGTGCCGCAATTCTGTGCAAGATGACAAAACACGTTATTGCCCATTTTTCAGTCTGCCTGACAATATTGAATAGATTTATTTATTTTTTTAAAATTTCATATCATCACCATTTATCGTAGGAGTAGTATGACACCGCACAAGTTATTTAGATGTCCTTGAATTAAAGACAGGCAAGTGAATAATAAGAAGCTTTGTTTCTGGTAGATAAAAAGATAAAGCGATTATTATTGAATTGAAGGAGCTGGCAATTTTACCCGTTACACCAACTGCACATACAGTACATAGAAATCATCAACATAATGCCGTTTTATTCGAGGTATGACTGACTGTTATTACAGGGCAAATTGAGTTCAGCAGGAAATGGATGGGATACAATAAGCTGCATCTAGGGCACTGACAATAGCAGTTGTTTCTTTGTACTGCATGAATGCCTTGACCTTGGTAGGTTTTGTGTTATATGTAGATTGGAAGAGCTTTGTTGGTGATTTCATTACAGGACGCAGAAGGTGATGAAGTGTTTCATCAGCTGTAAACAGCATACAGGAAGACTGAGATGGGAACATATGGAGAAAAAAAAAGACGAGATAATCTCTTGAACTGCACTGGCTTTTGTGAATACAATGTAAACACTATTTTCGAGGTGATCATTCATTTCCAGATTCTGTACGATGGTGGGTTTCACATCAATGCAAGTCATTGTCTCTCTTCCCATTATTTGTTGTGTGGGCTCATAATAATTTCCATTCAATCCGATGCCCACACAGTCAGACTAGTTCATCAGCAGAACTTCTCACATTACACAGTTAATTAGATCGGAACGCATGCTCGTGTCACTCACCCGTGCACTCGCTTCCGGCACCATGTCCCATCAAATTCTTGAGATCAAAGTGAATTAAGAGATTGTTTTTGATTAGATCCATTTTCGTTTCATTGCCTCATCACAATTACAGAGTGCACTAACAAAGCCATTATGCCAGCAATCATATTCCATTTAGGCAATCACGTTCCATTTGCTGATATGCTCCAATTAATGGTTAATAACTAAGATACTTACATGTGAATATGGCGGTAGTAGAACCATATTAGATATTAAAGTCCATAAATATTGAATATTTGAGGCTGCAGTAGTGTGTTTTAGTATAAATTTCTAACATACAGCAACTCTGAGAATAGCTCTATTATAAGTCTGTGTTAAGTTACCACTGAGCGTATTTATTGCATTAACTGTGTCATTGTGGTAGTAAGTAAATTAGATTTATGCTGTTTATTTCCCCTTTGCCTTGATTTGAGCCTGTAGAGGATTTCTTCTGGGATCAGTCAAATTTCTGCAGGCACAAAATTAAATTAGATGATGACCCAGGCAACAGACTTTCAGCAACGCTTCACACAAACAGCAGTGCAGTTAATGGAAAAAGACAATTCATTCACAAATTTATTTTTCGGAATTCAGCTATGCTTCTCTTCACCTCTCTCTATCGCTGTTTAGATCTGACTACTGGCTTTACTGAATGTACAACTCTTTGAAAGAGGAGCTGAAATTGAATTTTGTCAGCTCATACAAAAGTTGGCAGAAGAAATCAAAAATATACCCAAACTCATTCCCCACACTGTAAGATTGATGGCAGCGTTTCTATTTCTGTGTGTTGATCTTGTACATCACAGTAACCTTGACATAATCCCTTCTACGCCACTGATCCCCCCGCCCCCCCTCTTCTCTTTCTGCATCTATCCTTCTTTCCCTTCCTCCGGACTGAAAATAGTCCCATCCTAATGCCACCATTTCACACAGATGGACTCTGCAGGCATCATGTCCGTGATGTCACGACTTGGAAAGGTGTTGCAATTTGCAAATTTAACAAAGGTTATGGGTAAAAAAAATAAATCTATTTTTGCTATATTCCTGTGCAAAAGATCTGATCATTCCTGCAGGATTAGCAAAATGTAACAGCCAACAATCCAGTCAATCAAATAGCTTGTACTTAAACTTTCTTACAACCTTAAGACTATCACTTATAAGAAATCTCCTATAAAAGATCTCATTATGTGAAGTAATTCTGTGCAGGATCATATTTTTCAAAGTGCACATAAGGACACTTGTCAAGAATATCAGTTGCCTCACTGAATTTTTATGAAAGATATGCAACAATCTCTGTTATACAGTTTGCAGTATTATTATAAACTTGACGGACATGTGGGAACATTGACAGTGAGTCTGAAGCGATTTATGGTTAACGCACACCTAATTTTATCTAAACCCATTAGCTCGGAACAGTCACTCGGATATTTTTACATGGCCTCTCTGCTGATGTTATCTACTTTTTCTTCTGCAGCACTATAACAGAATTTCAAAATAGCCCCTCGGATTTCCTGCAGTATTTACACTGCTGTGTTCAGAAATCGGGCCCATGCCAGTATTGAAGTGAAAATAAATAAAACAAGCACAGGCAAACAGCTCAGGCCATCCAAAATAGCATCCCAACTCTTTTTGCGCAGTCCTTCACTGTGCATTGGAGCATGGGATTAAGATTCATTCTATAATATTTTGAATGGTTCTTGGTGGTTGAAATTCATACAGGATTTCAATTGTATCTCTGTCTGTTTGATTTATTACTGGGCCTTGCCTCCTTATTACCATGAAAGGCCTGGATTTTTTTTTTCTCTTTCGTTCTGTCAAGCTGCTGCATAATGCTGTGGCAGCACAGGAACAAGGCTCCTGTGGTCTCAGATTATGGGGGCCTTCACCAAAGAAATAGCTGTTAATACTGCCCCCCCAAGGAACATGAGCATGTAGATCTGCAGTATGTAATGATCGGTAGATAGTTGTTCTGAAATAGTTCAGTCAGATCACAGAGAGATTCAACATAGAAAGAAGTCAGTTTTTCCCACCACAATTTTCTGTCCTACGTCCTGCATGGCTGACATGCTACAGTAAGCATACTAGCCATATTTCCAGTTGCCTTTGCTTCTGTGTTTCTGATAGCATTATCTTGTTACTAACTCAACCTAGTTAAATGTGTCATGTTATTCATTACAGCGGCTGATAATCTGCTTTACATTTAACCCAATCCTATAGTTGTTTACACGCTATTCAGTATGTTAGCTATTTTAGCTTAGCAGTTAGCTTTGGCTTTTCCTGCTCTCTCCATGTCAAATGTTTTGCTATTCCCCTGCCTCCTTTAGTAATAATGTTGTAATAAATGTGGTTTATTTTCAGCATGAAACTCAATTGTTAATGTTAGTTGCTACAGTTAATTAGCCGAGCTAACATAGGTCTTGTAAGCCATCCCTGGAGTAGCTCCTGAGCAGCAGGGAAGCTAGGGAGGCTTTTTGATTCTGTGTTACTGATAGCATTATTTTGTCGCTTACTTAACCCAGTTACATTTTTCATGTTATTCATTACAGCAACTAATTATCAGCTTTACATTTAAACCTACACTAGCTCTGCTAAGGCGCTCATCACTCTTCGTCTTTTGGCAGCTTTCTAACCCAATCCTATTGTTTACACGCTATTCAGTATGTTAGCTATGTTAGCTTAGCAGTTAGCCTTGGCTTCTCCTGCTCTCTCCATACCAAATGTTTTGCTATTCCCCTGCCTCCTTTAGTAATAATGGTATATGTTGTAAATGTGCTTTATTTTCAGCATGAAAACTCAATTGTTAATGTTAGTTGTTACAGTTAATTAGCCGTCCTAACATAGCTGTTGTGAGCCATCCTTGGAGTAGCTCCTGAGAAGCAGGGAAGCTAGGGAGGCTTATTGATTCTATGTTACTGATAGCATTATCTTGTCGCTAACTCAACCCAGTTAAAGTTTTCATGTTATTCATTATAGCGATTAATTATCTGCTTTACATTTAAAACTACAGTAGCTCTACTACAGCCCTCATTGATCTCCTTCTTTTAGCAACGTTCTAACCCAATCCTATAGTTGTTTACACGCTATTCAGTAAGTTAGCTGCGTTAGCTTAGCAGTTAGCTTGGCTTCTGCTCTTTTAATTTCAAATGTTTTGCTATTTCCCTGCCTCCTAGTGATATGTAATAATTGGGTTTATGCAGCATGAAAACTCAATTGTTAACGTTAGCTGCTTTGGCTAACCAGCCCACAGTAATTGGTGTGGGCCAATTACTGTGCCAATAACAAAGCTCCTGTTAGCCATCCCTGGAGTAGTTCCCAAGCAGCAGGGAAGCTAGGGAGGCTGGTTGACTGTTCAAAGGAAGCATCGCCCGTCACGTGTCATATGGGAAAAGTGATGTAAAGGTTGCTTATTAAGGATCTAAAATGTATTCGCCACTCGTGCTGATTAACATGGCTCAGCAGGGGTACATGTTGCTCCCAGAAACCTTTGTACATGCACAGCAGGGTGCAGATTCTATAGATATCTTAGATCTGATAGTAAGTTGGTTAAAATCAGCCTAATATTGGCAAAGGAAGAACCAATCGAGGATCATCCCTTCAATCGTGAATAAACGCTCCTAGATCGTGCTCGACATATTTTGAATGTAAACCTTAATGTCATCTACATATCACTCACAGCACGAAAATATGCACACTCTTTGATAAATTAAACAGAAATCGATACAATCAGATGTGTTCGATTTTAGGGACTTCCACCCAATTGATATGTTGACAAATGTTGTCAACAAAGCCTAATCTTTCAAAAGATTTTGAAATAGAGTTGATTAATACCACTCTTGGAGAACAGAGTAAGATACAGGTAGGGTGTCCTTTGCAGTCCTAACAGTACTATGCTTGGATCAATAGCGTGCCATTTGTTAATCATGCAGTCTATCCTTGTTAGGGAGACCTTAATTAGGTTTTATTTTCCAGGTGTTTGCCCTCGGGTGCTTATCTATCACTGGTAAATCACATGAACTGGGCAAATGAAAAAGCTACGGCAACATGAAATCATGGAAGCACCTTGTTGGTAGCTCTTACGAGTTGTTTGTCAGCCTCCGCACTGCAACACATATGGACATTCATAAACCATGTTGCACCACATGGTGATCTAGATGTAACAACATTTACTTACATCCCTGAAAATATATCATATCCAAATACATGAGATCATGCAGCACTGTTTCTGTGTGGGAACACCATGTACAGCATGAAAGGGAATAAGTCAATACTGAGTGGGAAGACAAAATCGCTTCACAAAGTCATTCATGGGGGAATTACCATTATTGGATCAAAGTCTCCCCCAGTCTTTGCAGCTTGCCAGCATTTTCTGTGGAGGTCCTCATGCACCACTATCAGTCAGCTGAGTCTGGCTCCACAAAGAACTGTGTGGCAAAGATTCCATCAATTACGTCTCAGGAATGTTTAATGGTCTTTTTTATAAATAATACAGCATGCTATAATGCAAAATCTCTATGTGTAGGATAATTTGCTAATTAATTTTAATAACATAATATTAAGGGCATAGACAAATGAGATCATCATGATGAGGATGATCCCCCCCATCCACAGTTATGTGACTCACGCTGTATGGCAAACTCTAACACCAATTATTAGTTTAGACTTATATTGGCTAATTTTTCAATCTGCCCACTACAAGATAATTATCCCCACCTTTCCATAAGCCACATTTCTTACTTTCTTACCTCTTTTTCATACTTTCATTGTAAAAAAAAAAAAGCCTATGACACAAATGTAACAGCATGGAATGAGCATGTAGATACAACACAGGACTCTTTATAGAGACAATTAAATGACGTATTTCTGTAGGCCACTTTGGATGTACCATCATCATGGGAACTATTGAGAATTTGCCTATGGGATTTTTGCATTGGATTTTGGATCATTGCAGAAAATACACAAATGAACACCACTTTTATGACGTTTGAAGTGTTAATGTAGCCAACGAAAGTAAAAAGCTAACGTTATGCTATAGCGAACTACACCACGGTCGCATGACTTGAATGGCACAGCCGTTATGCTTCAGGCGGTCTCTGAGATGCTAACCAGCAGTTTTGACAGCCTAGCTAAGCTAAGCTAATAGTAGCTCAATAAATTGTTTAATAACATCTAGAAGAGTTTGCAAGAGCACTGAAAAACACGACTAGAGGCTGTAAGGTGACTAGTGAGAGAGTTCCTGTCCGTGTCCGTCGTGATGGCGTTTAAAGTCCCCGACAACCACTGTAGTCTCCTTTAGCTACTTGTTAGCAAGTTAGGACACATAAAAACTACAATGTTCACAAGTGGGGCTATTTACTGTACATAATGTATTTTATGCCATACAACAAAATGTGAACATCTCTTAAGCTTGTGCTAACCATAGACCTTATTTCAGGCACCTAACCCACCAAACCATTCAAAATCCTCATTGAGTTTTAGAGGTTAGACCCCAAGGTGCTAAAATGCCAACCTACCTAACCTGGTAGTTAACCTAGTTTAAGAACTAATTCCTGTGGCGCACTATGTAATTAGGCAACCAGTCTCAGTTTTACGAAAACAAAAAAAGAAGCCAACAGACCCACCCCATGCTTTTACTGACAGCAGATAGAGCACTCACTGCTATTTCCCTTGTTGTTGCCTTATTTTATGGTTGTTTTGATGGATCACTGTGCTAATGCTAATCAGAGGAACAGACCATTGGCATAAGCTTCTGTGCCACAATATTGTATTAAAATAGTTTCGCAAATACAGATAATTTGGAACCCGTAAATGACCTTGCAGAAGTGTAAACATGCATGTGTCACAATCATGTTGTCACGAAGCTGCCATGTGTACAAACTTAATTTAGACTTTTAGGGCAGACAGCAGTTGATGTCTCCACTTCTTTGATTGGTTATTGCAAATGGACTGCTCCCCTCTGGAGTATTTTGTTATATGACAATAAACTGACGAAAGTAGATAGTTCAAAAATTATGTTGTTGCATTGTATCTTTTTCAACCAGCAATTGAAGTATTAGTCAAGTCATCCTTAACAAACAAGTAGTGGAACAAATGGCTAAAAATGAAAGGTTCATCCTTCATCAAAGCATTAAAATCGATGCTGTCGTTTCCTTCTCACATCAGTGGCACCGAACACACACACAGCTCATTTCATGAAGTTTTGTTTGTTTCACAGCTACCACCAAACAACTGGAATCTAGAGGGAAAAACACAATGGTTCAGTTAAATTTGGAAAAAATGTTAATTTGTGGCTTTGTTTTAGATAAAGTGCTTGTCATTTCCACTCTTTGCCCATTAAAAAACAAAACGGTTTATCTATTATTTTCAAAAACTAACATAGGAAGCATCCTGTCCATTATTCCACTTTAGATTTATTAAGCAGTCTATAGATTTAGGTTTCAGATTCATACAAAGATACGTTTATAGAGCACAGTAAGTGGCAACAATCCAGCATCTAACCATCTCATTTATTCCTTTTTAAACCCAAATACATATCACAGGAATATGTCTGAGAATAGCAGAACTAGCTGACTCATCACATATGAAGCATGTAGTGTGTAAAGGTGACACGCACAACTGGATGACTCCAAAGTGAATTTGAAGGAACTGCCAAGTATAAAGAGCTGCGGAGGCTTTCAGTGGAAACTAAAGGAGTAGCAACAGAACAACAGGGTTTAAATAATAATAATGCAATCTCTAAAAATAATGTAACTCTGAAATAATCATTGGTGTGACTGCAGTGGAATAAATATTGTATTCTTGTATATAGTGAGACTTCCAGCATGATAAATATTGTATCTTTATCTATAAATGAAAACCTTGAGGCTAAAAAGAAAAGTTTATTTTAAGGGTATTTTTCATATTGCCCAAGTAAATTTAAAAAACTATCCCTTTAATCTACAGTTTATCATGAACTTTTCAATTTGGTGGCATGTTCCTGATCTAGACTTTGGTAATGAAATGGCATTTCTAAAAAATCAACTGTTAACATTGTTGGAGCAGATGCTAAAATCCTTTCTCACTTTTTGAAAATGTCACTAAACAGATGGATTAGACTTTGTTGCCCTACTAAGTTATTTCAGATTTGGTTACTCTCTATGCAACCTTTATTGATGTTTTATTACAGCATCAATGCAGTCTAGATAATGCATTCTTAATAGAATAGCCACATAAATTGTAAAATATTTTTTTCATTCTTCCAAATGGCTTTTGCTTGTGACAGGCTTACTATTAATCCTAAAATATGATGTAACTCAGTACAACATAGCATTTAACTGCAGCTACAGAAATAGAGACTATAGAGAGTTGAATCATCAGCTCTCTGACACTGTCTGTGTAAAAACAATAATTATGAGCTCACTAATGTATAGAAAAGACAGAATATACAGAATATGCGGGTTAATTCTCCCTGTCCTCTTATCTTCTGTTTGTCATAATGGGGAGCTTATCGCACACTGTATTCTAATTAAATTACTATTAAAATTATAAATACTTTGCACGGGAAATTGTTGCATTTAAGGTCTTCTCAAATCAGTCTCAAATCCTCCACCGGCACACTCCATCCCGCACTCTCCAGTCTGTTGACACCATCCTTCTCTCCCCCCACCAGTACTAAACTTTGCACCTGGGGTGACAGGGCCTTCTCCATTGCTGCTCCCACCCTCTGGAACTCAGTCCCAAAAACCATCTGCGACTCCCCCGAACTCTTCAAGAAGTCTCTTAATACTCACCTCTTCAAATCCGCCTACAACCACTGACTTTTTATTTTATTTTGTCTATTTTATTTACTTATTTTCTGTTAAGTGTCTTTGAGTGTCTAAATAATAATACTACTACTAATAATAATATTAGTAATCTAAAATTCAATTCAAAATTATTTTTTAAAATAATGCTTCAGATCAGTAACTATAAGCCAAAAATGTTCATCCATTCAAAATAAAGGTGCAACAAGCTAAATGTGGTCATTAATCTTTTTCAAGTTGAAGCACAAGAGATAAAAATAAATGAATAAATGAGTGCATAGTCTTATGCAGTAGTGCAATCGTTTGCACTTACATAAAGTGCATAAAAATGAAATTCAGACTTCCACCAAACACTGACCTTGTGTCTCACTGCAGTATAACGTCATGCAACTCTGTTAAGACAGCAAAATCATAGTAGGGATTTTCACGAGGGAGAATTAAAAAATGTCTTACATGCAATAAAACACAGATGTAATGCCATACATTATTAAAAAAAGAAGAGAAAAAAAATGCAAATTTAGTTTATAACTTATTTTTTTTTACAAAAAAATTGAATAAAATAGAGTCTATAGATAAGATAAAATATTCCTTTATTTGTCCCACAATGGGGACATGTCCAGTGTTAGCAGCAAAAAGTGTATCGCAAAAATAGAAAGAAGCATCAATAAAACCAATATTGGGGGGAAACAGTAGGGCTCCAGATGCTAAACATATTGAACTATTTACAGTTTTACAGCACTACCTCCCTTGTCCTCTCTTCTCGTTTAGTCCAACTTTCACAGAAACTGTGTTCCTTTTCTCATGCAAATGCAAGGGCAAATAATTGTTTTTTAAATGAGACATGTACAATATAGTGGTTTTAATTCTCACTATTTTAAGCTTATTGTTGGTTGTTTTTCCTGACTGAAGCGTTTGTCACATGTGGCATTCAAGGAACCTATGGAAATTAAAACATTCGACGATAATTCCCGTCTTTACAGTTTCTGGCTATGATGAATGCTGTAATTTTAACTTTTTTTTAAAAGAAACGGTCTTTCACCCCACCTGCATGTTGTGGGGTTCAGAGGGTGAACACTGTCTGGGTTTATTATTAAAGACTGCATTGCTGCGTCTGCAGTCAGACAGGGAGATGAGCACACAGCACTTCAACCTAAATATATATAAATAAACAAAAAAAAAAACATGTAAGGTTTATTTTAGCCTGTTTTTGTTCTTTCAGTACTTTTTTTTCCTACAGCAGGTGCATCCTTTAAATCGTCCTTGTAAAATGCTGTGTGCCACACTGTTGCCCTTTATGACAGCATCTTGTCTGCTTCAAATAAAGTCAGTGTGTTTTGATAACACTAACATGTTTATTGCGAGGTGTAACATTTTTATTTGGTTTGTTTCATCATAAATGCTTGTTTGTGTGCCTCAAGCGAAGGGAAAATGGCACAGGCTTTTTGTCAGATATTCATGATTCTTACCACAGGCTGACAAAGGTCAAGATGTAACTGAACAACATATCCTTCTGAATATGTAACACATTTAACAGTAAAGACTTTGATTCAGTGTGAGAGGAGGACAGAGGTGAACAAGGAGCCAAGTATGACAAGTTGTGTAATTTACTGACACTACCGCTTTTATTGTTTTCTGATGTCATTTATGAGGCGTCCAGGAACATGTTGTCTCTGGGTCCAGCGAGCCAGTTTCCCACTCAATTAATTAGAGATTTTCTTTCAGCAGAACCGTGCCTCCCCTTCCTCTGTGCCACCACACTTCCACTTTGAATGTCTGTCATGCTCTCTCAAGGTTTTTTAATCTGGGCTCTAGCGCCAGGTTCAACAAAGTGCCCGTGGTGACACATTGTATGATGGCCGTTTCCTGCCCCTGACAGAGCTTTGGGGAATATTCACTGAATGTCAATACAACCCAACTCTAATTGAAGCAGACAACGTGCTGCCTGGAAGGTGTGATGACATGCCACAGCAACACTTTCCAGCCATTACGGTTAAAGAGAGCACCATAGTATTCATAACAGCTTTTAACTCATGAGCAAGATGAGCAATTAATTGCTTACTAGGAATCACAACAAATATAACTTTACAGAGGAGAATATTATGATGGTTATAATAATGGATTTTGTGCCATTGCTTGCAGGGTGTTTGTACAACCCTGATTTCACCAAAAGCTGGAACACCATGCAAACAAAGACAGAACTAGTCAAATTCAAAATTCAAGTTTCCCAGTTTGAGCGTAAGATATCTTGTGTTTCGAATGTAGTTCGAAAAGGATTTGCAACTCTTTGCATTCTGTCCCAACAACCCTCTGGAATCGGGGTTGTATGTGCAAGTGAATACTTTGCTGCACCTAGCATCAAATGCTACGAAGTCTAACCGCTGACGAATGGATGCTTGTTGGAGCAGGTCTGCACGGAATTTGATGCTGTGTTTCCTGTGACAATTTCCGTTAAATAAGTTGGAAATGTCGATTTGGTACCAATGGATGTGTGTCGCTGCTTTGGCACAAATACAACAGAAAAACAGTTCATGCTTCCTTTTACAGCGCAGCCAAACAATCTGATTTCCTGCAGCATATAATAATTTTTCACGCAGTAGCAGGACACAGTTAAGGAACAACTGTTTATTGTGGCTTGGTCTTTAGTCCATTACTCCCTGTAATAATTGTTTCACTGTAAAAAAGCACTTTGTGATTCCCAGTTGAACGCTGCAATCTGAATCAAGTGCAGAAATGGCGGACCCTGCCACTAATAACAAAAACTGAAGGAAATTACTGAAATCAAATACTCTTAATGGCTGTTTCAGAAAAAATGCCAACTAAATACTAGCTTAAACAGGGTTTGATTTCTCTGCATGGATTTTAACTTTAATGTTTTAATGTATTAAATGTGAAATCATAACCAGCTATCTGAAATCACAAATAGTTTGCTCTAAATTTATCTACTGCAGTCAGAATAATCCTGTTTATTTATTTTAGCAGGGTAATGCTGTTATGAATTGGCATAATTTGCAGTTGATGGATTGGTGCAATGAATGAATCATTATGCCTCTTGTAAACATCAATTAGTGCAAAATAATAAAACAGGGTCACTGGCAGAAATGTGTTAATGCATTCTGTAAATTTTTTATTTTGTTTCCATTCTGCCATCCCAGTTATACATTGCATTTTTGCATCTGGTTCATCCTCAAAGATGACTTTCAAGTATATTTATGAGGGTAATTTGGCTCTAACAAGGACTGACCGTAGTAATCAGTAGTTCATATCAATAATGTATGCAAGAAATCCAAAAAAAGCTCATCAAACGTAGTTTTTTGGGGCTTTAATGCTGAGGTGTCAAATATACGTGCTCTAAAAATTGCATTTTTCTTAGTCTTTTACTTGATTAAGGTATAAAATACCAGTAGACGCATTACAGCCTTCAGTGCATCCATTAGACCTCTCTAGTGGAAAACATTCTGATTCATTCTGATCTATTTGAGATGAGGAGGTCGGCTGTTTGATTACAATAATGTTTTTCCTAGCAACCACTTTCCATGTTTATTGGACTAAACTGTGCAGAGACAAACATTGGAAAGGAATGAGATAAAATGGTGGTCTCAATGAGGGCACTGGGGAATTAACCGACTTTAGCTGATTCTTCTTCAAAGAAGAAAAAAAACTAACTCCTCTGTCATCGAGCAAGCTCTTTGTTCAAGATGCCAAAATGTTGCTTGTTAGAACGCATGCATGTATGTATGCGGGATAAATGAGTGCAGATGCATAACGAATGTGTGCCTTATGGGGCTCCATCCACATGAAATTCTTCAGCAAACAGGCTGTCAGAGCCATTTAAAGCATAGACGTTATTATGCATGAATAAGTATTTATTTATGGCCCTCTGTGTCCATATCATAGAACCTGTATTTTCTGTAGGTCACAGACACTTCCACACAGGCGAGTGTAATGTAGCCACGCTCCCACGCGAGTTACTTGAACACCATAAAGCAATAATCACCTACATTCCCATTTTCCTCCTATGCAGCTGCAATGCCATTTATCTCCTCTTAACTTCCTTTGATAGGTCATTAAACTGGTCTTGGAGCTGTGAAGTAAAGCACTGAATCATGTCGCAGGTTCCATCTGCTGGCATGCCTAATCTGGGGCAGAGGGGCTCAAGTACATATGGCTGCCATATAAAAAGTTTTATATAATAATTGGCAGTGACGGAGCCATGAGGAGGATTCCAGTGAAAATGAATTGATATTGAAGAGAGGGAGATAGCAGCAGACAGGGGGTACAGTGAGAGAGCTGGGCACCAAATGAAAGAGCAGAAATGTTGGTACATCTGCTGCAAAGTCTCTCGCAGATTTCCTGACTTGAATGTTTGCTCTAGATTTTTCGAAATAGCAGCCAGCGTGTACCTCTCATAAAGCTAAGTCATGGAACAGGAGTGCAAGCTGAATCAGCATGTGCCGGAGCGCCCTGTCCCGCCGGATGAGACTCGTGTCTTTGCAACGTTGAGGAATTGCAAAGTTCTCGAAAAAGAAAGACTTCTGCAAATCTGCCACAAAGCATTTATTGAATATCTGGTTGGAGAACATTACTCGATGATGTATGTGATCAGACAGAGTAAAGAGAAAGCGACGCAGTCATTTTCCTGTCAGTTGTGAAAGCCTATATTGTCATTGTATAAGCTATGAGAGAGTTGTCAAGATATTACCTTTGAAATGCTGGCTACATTGTGTGATTACGCAACAGTCGCCCGGCTGAAAGGAATTCAACTTTAAATGCTAATAAAGACTGCTGAATAGAGCATTAAAAAGTGCTGCCGTCAAGCCGCGCTCAGGCAGACTGACACATCGCTGACTGCGTGTCAGAGACTTTAAACTAAGTAACCGACGATCAATTTGAAGGGACCCACCTATTCACGGTTAAATCATTCATTAGAGCCCCTGAGGGCTTTGAGGTAAAAGACTTGGAGGATGAAGCCGGTATAAAGCAGTGTGCTGTAGCTTTTATTCACATTGCTTTTTCTTTAAATTAAATCATCATTTTTATAAGAGCGCTGTGGGGTCCTGAAACACTTTGTTAAACAATCCTTTAGAATGTTTTTGTGTGTTTGTAATGCAATTTCACTAAACTCTAGTATATAATACAAAAGCTCAATAAGTGCATGTTTCTGTAAATGGCTGAACTCCTATAATTCATTTTCTACTTTAACTTCTTATTTCTTAGTTGTTTTGTGACCAGCTTTACTCAGTGTGTAGAAATATGGTAACAAATAAAATGTCTAATTGTGTCAATGAAATGAACTTTTAATATCCTTATACGTAGTCTTTAAAGGCACACTATGCAGGAATTGTCACTTGCTGTTTGTAAACACAACGTTCAAACTTTGCGTTTCCTACCCAGCTCATGAAAGTGAAAACAACCTAAAAGCTTTGTCCACTTCCTCCAGGTGTTCTGCCTCACTATATTTGTGTATAAAAATAGTAGTCGCCACGATGTCACCTCATTGGTTTGGGGACTCTTTTGAAGCCTTGTGTTCAGCACTTTGACTGTCGCCATTTTGTTTTTTGGCCATCGCCATATTGTTTTTTGCAACCAGCGCATGCAGAATGGATGCTATGTCATCAGCTCATGCTAGCACTTGCTAGCAAGCTTGGTTAGCAAGGGTCAATTGTTATTCAATTGAACAGTGGACTCTTTAAAGTGTCTCTAGTCCAACCGACATTTTTAAGTCACCAGAATGTTACAGTGCACTTTGTTAAGTTGCAAACATGGTAGGAAAGGACCACAGTGCCTGTGGTAGCTCTTCAGAGAGCACTTTCTCTCCTAGCAACACACAAAAATTCTACTCCTTAAAGAGGTGTCACTGCACTAATGGCTGTTATTGCACTATACCTTGATTGTTCCCCTTTTTTCCTGTAAGTCGCTTTGGATAAAAGCATCTGCTAAATGACTAAATGTAAATGTAAATGTAAATGTAAATGGTAGCAACCCCTGAAACACAAGGTATCCCGCCCTAAAGTACACCCTGCTGTATTAGCTATTTCACTCTAAATGTGACCAAAATTTGCAAAATGAAAATCACGCTGTATTGAATTAGACTAAAACTAGTGATTGAGACCATAAGCTCATTATGAAAATTTTCACTGAGGTAATAAATCAAGTGAGAAGCCCTGTCCTGACTTCTTTTTGCAACCAGTGGTGTCACCCCCTACAGGCAATTAGATAGAATGCAGATCTAAGGAACTTCCACATTGGCAATTTTTTTTTTTTTTTGGTGTCGAGTATTTTCATTGCTTTGTAGACAAAGTTTTACAAGTAATAGTGTCAGGACTTTGAAAGGGGATGCTGGATTTCTTGTGGACAAAAACAACCTTAAGAGTCCATCTCAAAAAGGCATTCACTTCTATTTTCAGGATACTAGAACGGTAAAATCATTTTTTCCCCTCAGATCTCCTCTTTGTGTTGTTGCAGTTCTGTTTTTTATTAAGTAAAGTGGACACCGAGCAAAACCCCCATTTGATTTCTTCAAGATTTAAATAGATGTTTTAGTAAGATTAAAATGCAATATCCAAAAAGCCAAAAGAATAACTAAAGTCTTTGAAACATTGTGTATGTGTGTGTATTTTGTCTGTTTATATCTGCTTTGTTGGATGATTTCTACATGAATTATATGCATCTATTGAACAGAACCCAGATTTCAATTAGAGTAGGCTATTAGGGCGAAATTATTGAGACGATAAAGCCTTTTGTTTTTGCTTGATCCGATGGAGCTTTTTGTTGCACTTTAAGTCACACACTTACTGTAATTAGGCTCATCGTTCATACACTAAAGTCTGCATCATTAAACATATCTAAATTCAATCTAAATCTAATTCTGAGGAAATGCTTTTAAAACTATCACTCAGTAATCAGGAAATTGCATTTCCCCCCGTCTATAGACTAAAAAGAATTGGTTTCTTGCTCATCTGAGTAGTGTGTGCATTGCATCTTTCAGGAAAAAGTGTGAGCTCATGTATCACACATCCAATCCATATAAAAAGATCGGCATGCAGAAGCATATATGTTTGATAGTTGCGTGTGAGAATATGCACAATCCATATGGAAATGGAAATATTTCTGCCATTGACAGAAAGAACAGATGGTGATGGAAATCACAGTCTCCGATTCCATTTGCATTAAAATGATGACTACTAGAGTAAACCAATACATCAGAAATCCTTTTTTTCTGTGTCTTTCCTGGAAAAAAACAGCTGAACTGCTTGTTTTATAACAAAAACACAATTTGTATGCAACACTCTGTACTGTAAATGTTACCACAGAAAGAAACATACTTACACAGATTCCTAATCACTGACTGTCAGTACCTGGATATGCCAGGCATTAGCCAGACTCAATAATTGAGTGCCTTCTTTTGCATTTCAGACAGCTGAAGAAACCTGGTGTTTATATCCTCAGGGTGAGGATATCTGGGTTTTCTGTAACATAACAGAAGTGTCTGTAACGTCTGTCTGTGAAAATGTTTTCTTGATGCATGTCTCAGCGGGAACAGAAGCAAACATGAAAATCCACACAAATATTTTGAAAGATATTTTTAATATTGACACTGCAGTTGTACTATTGTTTAAACTGTTTTCTTGTTGGGATTTCTTGGTATTTTAAGGTTTAAATAACCTTAAGCGTTTTAAATGAATACAGATGAACAACAAAAAACATGATATTTCATAGTAATATTCGTGGATAAACGAACACCATTGTGTTTAATTGTGTTATACTGTATTAAAATGAACTTTACTGTGAATATTCTCTGCTCGATAAATATTTATTAATAAAAACACCAGCCTTTTTCATTATCTTAATTAATTGACGGATTAAACCACAGTATTCACTTCAAGATGTGTATTGTTTTCCCACAAATGCATTCAGTGCGATTGAGTCTAATTAATGTGCTACCACACAGTAATTAATAGCGTTTTACTGTTGTTGTTGTTGATCCTGTGGTTGTATGTACCAAGTCATCTTGGTGTAAGCTGTTGTTTTTTTCCTGTGAATGTCAGGGAATTTGCACGTTGGAAGGTGAGGAACACAGCGATCGAGAGAAGGGACCTGATCCGGAACCCTGTGCCGCTCATGCCTGAGTTCCAGCGCAGCGTACGCTTGCTGGGCCGCAGACCCACGACTCAACAGTTCATCGACACCATCATTAAGAAATATGGAACCCACATTCTCATCTCAGCCACCCTGGGAGGTAAGAGAGGCTTCATCCTGCTCACTTACATGCTTGTTTTACAGCTTTTACATTTTATTTCAAGTGGTTGTCACACATGGGTTGTAGTTTCCTTACATGCTTTGGGGCAATTGTATTATTTTATGGACAAGGTTCTTTTCTTGGGCTGCAAATACAACTTTAGAAGAGGTGGAATGTACATTTACTCAAATATTCTACTTAAGTAAAATTTTTAGGTACTCTATACTTCTGCTCCACTACATTTTGAGGCAAATATTGTGCTTTTTACTCCACTACATTTAGCTGAAAGCTTTAGTTACTTTTCAGGTTGAGATTTAACATGAAAAACATGATACATTTAAAGTGATTAGACATTTTCTATTAAAGCTCATGACAGTATATTAAGTAGCTAAAATGAGCCCTGCTTTGAGAAAATTAAAACGCAGCATAAATATGTAATATAAATATATGCATCAATAAAATGAATCTAATAATACATTTACAGTATAAGATTCAGTCTGAATGGGTCCATTCTGCACAACGAGTACTTCTACTTTTGATATTTTAAGGACATTTTGATGCTGATACTTTTGTACTTTTACTTCAACAAGTTTCACAGTGTGAAATTACAGCTAAGTAAGGGATCTGAATATTTTTCCACCACTGGACTTGAGTTATTAATGTTATACAGCCAGCTTTTATAATTACAGCAGGTCTTTAAAGGGTCATTAGGGCTGCAACATATATAAAGTGTATTTTCCTCTAACATAGGCATTGAACATTATGTCTGAGACTTGTTCCTGTGATGTATAAGAGGAGGTATACATTCTGATATAACTCATATTAGGTAATAAACTGCTACTTTTTGTTACGACTGTTCAATATGAATTTTATTCATTAACAAGGCTTATTTAAAAACTGATCATTGTTTCATTAAATTATCAATAAAAACAAGACAGAACCCTTTCAGCAAGTTAAGGAATAAACATTTTCCTTATATTTGTACAAAGGCACATCAGTATTCAGTGACCTCATATGATTATCCTTTCAAACGGCAACACCATGGTGTCCTGGATTATTGCCTGTTTGCAACAATGTCAAAACAGCTCAGTGAAGCAGTTTGGGGCCAAGTTTTTCTCCAGGGTGTTGGAAAAACTCTCCCACAGCAAAACTGCAGCTACATCAGACGAGGGCAGGGCAAAGCAGACTGGAGACATTTTCACAGACCACGTAACCTTTATTTTTCTCCAAAGCAAGATTAGGGCAAGTTAAAGTGACCACACTGAAAGATCAGTTGAACCATTTTATAAGACATCTTTGCACCAGAGCAGCACTTGCATCCATAAAGTGAAGCCAAATGAACAGCGCTGATGAATGAGTAGCAGTTTCCAATCCATTTCCTTGATGACAAAGTGACTCTAAACATTTAGCATTTGGCCAAACAACGGCAAGATTTAGGAATATAAATTTGAATTTAATTTGTAAGCCTGATTGAAGTCAGTATCATGAGTCTGCTGTATCAGACTGAATGTGAAACCAAATAAGACCTGCATTTGAATATATAGTGAGGGTTACATTCAAGTATGTGGATTTGTCAGTTTTCTAGAGCCGGTGACTTGCACAGCAGACTCCACACTGACCAAAGAGAAGCACAGCTCTATTCTGAACAGGTATTCCATCTCGTCTGGCTTAAGTGGATTTTCCAGCAGGACAGTGACCCAAAACTTGCATCAAAGCTATGACAGGACTATCTTATATCCACAGTCACCAAACCCTATCCCCACTGAACACATGTGGGGACATTTGATAAGTGAAAAAGGGGGAAAAAACCTACTGTAACATCCTAAAAATAATATGAATTCGCACAATCTTCAATATTGTGGAGGCAAAGTGTGGCTGCCAGCTGGAAGCTGTCACCTCACTGAATTTAGAGAACTCAGACTTTGAATAAATAGCTTTCTTGTATGAGAAATGATCAGTAGGTATCTAAAACCACATACATTCCCTATACAAACCCTGCCTGAAGCAACATTACATGCACATAATGCAATTTGTAGTTTTACATTTCACAATTACATTTACAATTTAGTTGCATCATGCATGCCTTAGACCTGGATTTTGCTTTTACTTGCATGTTTGTTTTTTGAATTTAATATTAACATTTAATGAAAATTTGTGGAGGGAACCTGAAGCCTTAGATTTTTATATCTCTGCTGCTTCTCTGTAATTGTTGGACATATGATAAACATAAACAACTATAACAAATGATAAGAAAAAAATCTTCATGGGTAAATACATACTATATCAGATTTTCTCTTAAATTGGGGTGTAAAGTCAACACTTAACATTAAATCTAGTTAAACTGGTAGTAAAACTATGTTGACATTCGGCTGAACCATGGAGCCGTAAAATTCATATTAGCTATTTGAGGGTAAAGTGCAAACTAACCCAATAGTGGAGAGGCTAATAGCTTAAAATAGCTAATATAGATTACCAAACAACAACAAAAAGGTATGTAAACTAGACCGAAGCACTGAGATAAGGCGATAACTATACAACCACACACTGTTGGCGCACTGTTAGAAATAAAGAGTAAATAAGACCATACATACAGTCATGGAAAAAATTATTAGACCATTGTTTTCTTCAATTTCTTGTTCATTTTATTGCCTGGTACAACTAAAGGTACATTTCTTTGGGCAAATATAATGGAAACAACAAAAATAGCTCATAAGAATTTAATATAAGAGGTGATATCTAGCCATTTTCCATGGTTTTCTTGATAATAATTTTGGTTATATATATATATATATATATATATATATACAACCCAGTATGAGTCTAGAGGAATGGGAATATAACACTACACCGGTGTACTCAGGCAAATAAAGATATTTATTGGTTAACAGCAAAAGTTAACAAGAAGTAACACTACCACTATCTTTCTATTCAAAACACAATCAACAAAAGAACTCTGGCTGTCTACGCTGATTTAATCTTCACAAACAAAAATACATAAGTGCAACCACCCATAAACTAGTGAACCTAACAAATGGAATAGTCTAAGTGTGGTGCGAAGAAATGTGAAAAAGAAAAACCAAACCTAATGCCCAATAACAAACAACGATCACAAAACTAGTGCCTCGATTCTAAATTAACACACAAGTTTCTCAAAGACCTTAACAACGAGAGACACTTAATACAAGGACATACAAAGACAAAAAAAAAAGGGCTTTGATAGCCGTGCGAAGCGGCTCTTAAGGCTGAGCTGGAGGCAGGTGCGGCAGTCGATTGGTCGCCAGACCAATAGAGCAGAAGAGGGCGGAGCCAGGGAAACACTGCGGCCTGCTGTCGGCATTTGACGGAGGCGTTACCCAGCGGGGATTCAGAGTCGGTGACGTATGCTGCGGTCCTGAGGCACAAACAGAGAGCAAAACACACACACCGTACCCCAAGGACGTAGCATAACATATGCACTTTAATCTGCTTGTTTACAGACACTCACACTGTGAAAATTCAAAAGTTAAGAAAATTCAAAAGCTCGTATTTCAAAGCATCTTTCCAGACTAGATTTTTAAGTTTTGAGGCCAACAAAAAACTGCCTACATTTGAGACAACTTTTTATTTTTGCTTCAAATAGTCATTTTCATTCATCTCAAACATCTTTCAAGTGTCAGATTTTGAGTTCTGTGTTCTAAAAAATTCAAATAAATTAAGTTAATTTATTAATTCATTCACTTTCCTTAACCCCTTATCCGCAACCAGTTTGTGGGGGGCTGAAGCCGATCCCAGCTGACATTGGGCGAGAGGCGGGTCCATTTAATTGCAGTCCCCAGTAGGTCGGTAATCTTCTGTAACGCTATCTCCGCTGGAAAAAGCATGACTACACAGTAAATCTAAGTCATCATAAATGTCCAAGGTGTGTAATCTATAACGGAGAACGCAAAGTCGACACAAATCTGTCAGCTCCTCCTCCTCGCCATTTAGGTTGAAAGTTAAACTGGAATTATTTCGGCCGTTGCAACCCTTAAAATGTTAGCCGAACATAAACTCTGACCCCAGTTAAATATTACATTTGAACTATGTTTGAACTTACAACATAGCTGGTGTAACCCAGTGCAGGAGACTTCAGAAATTCATCTTCTGGTTCAGCTCCCTGAATGCACACGGGTCTAATAACACAGCTTCAATTTCATTCGCAACACCCCAAGACCATTATAGTCATACATATGGTAATTGCATTTTTTTGCACATGCCAAATTTAACCTGAAGATAATCTTCTTCATAAGTACTTGTACTTACAGACCTTTCAGGTAAATGGGGGAGTGTGATTATCATATGTATTGCTCTGATTTATCTACAAGCTTATTAGAGAGAAAAAACAATTTCACTTAGCACATTTTAGGTACTACTGTGTGCAGACATGCTATTTTTATTAAGATTTAAGATTTATGAAGGCTGTTTTAATGCTTTATTTTTATTTTGGAAATAATAACCCATTACCATAACATCATGCAAGTAGTGAAATATATTTTTAAGGCCACATAATATACACTTGACAAAAAACATAACAGAAAGAGGTTTAAATACCTCTGATGGATCATTTCAGTATTTTGGATGTTTCCCAAAATAAAAGTTAAGCACCCCTGCTGTCGAAGTCTAAATATAAATGGCTTCTCCCTCGAATCTCTTATCTTATCTCAAGCTCTGAGGGACACATGAAGGCAGCTAGCTGTGATTACTTTGCCAATTGCATTTCAAAGATATAATTAGTATGATTACCCGCTCTTTAACTCAAACCCTGCATTATATAACAGTATGCATGAAACATTGCCAAGTTGTCGTTCCGGTTGTGGAAAATGTTTATCGCAAATTAATCTCACAATCAAATGACGTTGGGAAATATTCACCATACTTTTGTCAAGTTTCTCCTCTTTTTAGTACACCACTGTACAGAACAGACTGAGTTAGAACGTATAACATGGTAACACAGTTTAAACAGGGTATATTTAATCCTCTGAACCCCAAGCTGTTTCAGGACATTTTTTGCCCTGTAATTTTACCTGCTGTGGCCTTGTAAAAAAAATATTTTTTACAGAGTAGCATAGTTATAGTATCATACATCACAAAAAAGGAAAAAAAACGCAATTGAATTTCTCTGAAACATTATTATTAAATTGTTTCTAAAATGTATTTTTTAGAATTTATATATATATATATATATATATATATATACATTCCATTTTATTCCAACACTTTTCTAAATGCCCACAAGTGTCATGAATATCGGAAAAAAAAGAATTAGATTTCCACATGTTATACATATTGAAGTATTTGCATTTTTACAACCTCTACTTGCAACCTCTCCTGTCCCCTTCTCTCTGGTCTGTGTAAACAACCTGCTGTTCTGTCCAATTTTCAGTGAATATTTGCCATGTGACTGGTAGTGTTAGCAAAATCTATCAGAATTTAATATTTTTAACGGGATCTAGCTATTCCAAGCGGTTTGACCACCTTTTAAATAAGACAGAATAAAGTGAGTTTGACAGAAAAATCACAATGTTGGTTACTTCTTTTTCAAACAGAAACTTTCAGAACCTATGATTCAAGGACTGTTCAAATTCCAAAAATGTCAATAAAAAATGCTTGTTTTTACAGTTTCTTTCTAGGATAAACATTTTATTTTTGCCAAAGAAAACACACTTTTCAGGTTCAGAGGGTTAAAAGCATTTAGCAATATAACAGTTTAAGATTGCTGATGTAGAGTGTAGAGGTCATGGGCATCTATTCAACCTTTAAATTATGTGGAGATTGTTTTTATTTAGTCTCATGATTGCAGAAGAAATTCAAACTTGCTTTGTTTGTTGGCACTGACACCGCAGCTGGAACGCTGATGCCAAAGCAGTTAGCAGAGAAAAGCAATCCGGAAGAAGACTTCTTTCATTTTAAAACCTTGCAGTCCACTTAATGTCAAACACTAGGCTTTAATAATTTAGCTGGAGGAATATCAGGTGTGAAGGCCTAGAGTTGCAATATTGTATACACCATTCTGTAAGATGATTCATGCGGAGACACTCATTTTGGAAATTGGAAATACAATATTGGTGTGTAACATTATACGAAGGTAAAATGTAATTAAGTGAGCCTAAGCTCGGAAGAACGCCACTGCCACCGATGCACCAGGTGGCTAAAATTGGACAAATGAGCCACAGAAATAATCCCAGTATCATTTTCAGCCGCAGCATCCTTCCTAATCTCATTTTGTTGCATCACCTCATATTTGTCCTCTTTCTCTTTACATTTCTCGCCTTTCAGTCATTTTTAACCTCCTGCTCCTCCTCTCTACCTCTGAGTTATCACCGTATTATCTGTAACCTTGAGGCCATCTTGTTTCAAGTTATGGGTCAGCACGCTCTTATCTCAATCTTGGGATTGCCCATTAAAGATCACAGTTATATGAAGCAGTAAATGTGCACAGCAGGCTTGTGATAAAGTAAGAAGAAGAGGCTAATTCTCTCTTTAGCCACCTACACTTTGTGGTCTCAAGAGTCGTTATACTCTCGAGTGGAAAGAAGTGAATTCTCCATCTCACAGGCAACTTAGAGTTGAGTGGTCAAGTGTGAAGAGCCCCATTAGAGGTTTCCTCCTCTGAACTGAATAGAAATGCTTCCCATGCATGACCATTGAACTGTTGTTATATCACAGTTTTTTTTTCCTTCTTCTCTTTTTAGTCTAATGGCTGTGCAAAGCACAAAATGCACATTATTGCTGTGATTTTCTTCAAGTGGCACATCTCTACCTGACTGAGCGAAATCCTACTGACTGAGCTGATAAGCCCTGAAAAATAAAGACCTTTATGGGTGCATATGGAAAGTGTCATATCAAGATAAAAGCCACCTTTTTTAATCTTACTTTATATCTCATTGTATTCATATTTTATTATATACTGCTATCTCACTCAGATAGTTTGCTGTTGATAACAGATTTATACTGACGTGACAAATACACACTGCCACAAACATATTTCATTCCTACAAGTCCTCATACATAAATGGTAAAACATTGAAATTATCAGGGAGTTACAAAATTACCCATATGTCCTTTTCAAGAAAGTCAGTGCCAGTGTTTTCTCATCTGGCACCCCTATAGTTTGACCACAAATTGCGCTAAGAAGCAATGTTTATGAACTGGTCCCTGATTAGTTTGTATTGCCAGACTGGTCTCCCCTCAATTACGACTCTATAGGTAATTTGTATAGGCAGCAAAATACGACCCATATTTACGTCCTAAACTGTCTTCCATCGCCCTCTAGTGGCCGTTATAATAATGAATGACGGCAATGCAAAGTTTAAATGATGGAATCTGCTTTCACCCAGGAGAAAGGGGGTTCGTGTCCCATGTGAAAACAAAAATACACAATGTGATTTAAACATAACGTTACTTAGGTTTTGTGCCTCATGTTTTTACAAAACTATGTCACTTCCGGTAGTCACGTCACTCTCGTAACTACTTCACTTCCGACATTTACGGACATTTATTTACATTTGACTCTTTTATAATGCCTGACCAGGAAGTTGTTTTTTTTTGCCTTTAACCTAGATCACTGCCTCTGTAGCCTAAATTCTAGAAAAACTGCAGCCTTTTTTACTACCGCAAACCTAACGTTTATGTATAACGAAGTGTGTGCTCCACTCTGTACTGCAAACTGCAAATCGCTCATATTGGTCGTCAAATGGTGATATTGACGAATGACCAATTCTGTTGTTGCTGTTTTAACTTTTGCCAAAGGGCCAGCACAACACCTCTCAGGTATGTAGGGTTAAATTAAGGCAAATTAAACTACTGGATAAGGGTTAGGGGAAAATATAATCATGGTTAGGATTTGGGCAAAGATTGTCATTCATTAAACAAATTTGTTGTTGTAGATATATAAGACGAGACTTTTTCTGTAAGATATTGTGCAACGCCTAAACCTCCCACTTCACACAAACAGCTGATCAGCTGACCCGTGCTGTTGTTTTTGGTGAGGACACTCTCACTTTATCCTTACCACTGATTGTGTAACCCCGTCCCTTATCCCATTTATAAAACTAAAGCCCTAAGTTCCGAGAAGTATTATTTTTTCAATTCTGCAAGTAGATTATGACCTTTTTTTCCAAGTTTTTTTTTATCCGTTTCTTTGTGTTCTGCTGTCACTTGCTTTCTTTTCATGTCAAAACAATGGTGCATGGAAGCACTGGGCACCAACACACAGTGCTCGGAGAACAAAACACTTTTTGTGACAATACCCCTTCTTTGTGTCTGGATTCATGGAGACACTCTTTGCTGATTATAAATTATATATATTTTATTTTTATTTGCTTATTTTCTGATGCCTGTGGCGAGGTACTGGCCCCAGGTGGAGCATGGCAACGACTCACTAATTGTGCCGTGGTTGTTATGTTTTAAAAAACTAAAGCTGAACATGATGATATCTCATTATTTTGCAAATAACAAAAACAATAGTTAATAAAAACATTTTTAGCTTTAGAAAATTGACATATTGAATGAAAATTCATGCTTTTAGAGTTAGCAAATGTGTGAAAAAGTAATACTGTAGTAATGTCAGGATAAGCTCAATTCTCACAAGCATAAAGGAGAGGGAGATTTTCAGTTCTTTCTCTTAACTCTACTGACTGACAGCCTTTACTGAATATGTTTGAAGACATAATTATCAATTACCTGCTGCTTTTCTGCTGTCAGAAGATTTTTACCTACCTCATACCACCCAAAGCCGAGTCTCTGGCATCTGTGGATGCTTTAAAGCAGGCATCAAGGGATGTGTATTTTTGAAGTGCAACATATGACCTGGCTGCATCCCGGGTGCACACTGCGCGTGGGAGACCAAACAGAGCAAATACATCTCAGACATACCAACAAAAGGCACCACTGTGAGTCAATGCTCCAGAATTTAACTGAGTTCTGAAGCCGAATCTGAAAAATACATCAATACAGTTTGACACAGATGCTTGACGTCTTTTGGCTTGCCTGCAGTCACTGAGAACAATACTGTAGGTGTTTATTGACAGGAGAATTCAAAACTTCTAAATCAACTTTACAAAATGGGGAATGCATCTCTGCACAGCTGAGGCTGTACTGTATATACATGTTAGAGGAAGGTGCTGCTAAGTGTGAAGGACAGATTTGCATTTTGCTAAAGCTGCAAGGGACATATTTCACCACATCTGTCATTGCCTCTCCCTCATATGTCTGAAATCAGTTTTACACTCTGAGTGAGACCACTGCTGTTTCACTCTGAGTTCTGTTAGTATTTGTACAGAGGGATCCAGAGCATTTGAGCTGACACAGATGGGATGCAAATGTCCGGGAGAGTGTAGGGAGATAAAAGTGCAATTTAAATTCACTACGGCTACATTTTTAAAGGTCATTGTCCTGCATATCGGGCTAAAGAGGGCAAAAAGAAGAACCTCCAACTCTTAAAGTGAGTAATGTAAAGTAATGTAACCTTTTTCCCGCTGACGGGATTGAAACTACTTTCTTTAGTAAATCGAAAATGCACTGTTTATCGTAGGAAGAAGCTGTAAAACTCTCCGACAGTCCTTGAACGATCATAGTTTACAAACATTTCCATATAAAAAAGCAATCAAAATGAAGCTAAACATTTTGATATTTCCGCAAAAATCACTTAATTCTACATATCTCATTTAGAACGTTGCCAAAAATAAACCTTTTGGAATAACATTGAGTTCTGCACTCCTCAGTGCAGCTGGGAAGCTGTGATTGATTCTGGGGAGATTAACGATTATGTGACAAATATTCACTGAAAATTGGACATAACAGCAGGCTGTTTACACAGAGCAGAGTGGAGAGGACAGGAGAGGTTGCAAGTAGAGGTTGTAAAAATGAAAATAGTTCAATATGTAAAGCATGTGAAGACCCATTTTTTCCAATATTCATGACACTTGTGGGCGTTTGGAAAAGTGTTGTATATATAAATTTCATTTTATTCCAATTTTTAAAATGTGTATCAGAGAAATTCAACTTGTGTTTTTTTATTTTTTTATGTCATAACTTTGTTATTCTGCACAAAAGGCATTTTTGAGTTGTTCCCACTTCCAGCCATGACTGTTCTGATTCCACAGAGTTGCAGGACCTTTATGTATTGCAGTGAAATACAAGCCCACAGTAAATAAAATGTGAAAAGAGCAAAAAACGCCCTGAATCTGTTAAAAAGAGCCGAGACTGACTGCAGATTTCACACCTAGGAGGGGGTGTATCTAAACTGTGAGGAATCATTAGCCCTCCCAGTCCCTAGTGAATTCATAACCTGTGTGACTGGATCGGAGACCTTTTTAGTGCAACAGTCTCATGCATTCAGCGCTGAAGAGGAAAAAGTAGTTGATTAAAAGGACTTGTGGTCACTGCAGCCTGAGGCTAGATTTACAGAACGCTGGCCTTGCCCTGGGTTCTAGTGGAGGACTGTCCTGTGAAAGCTGTCGACACCGACTTTTCGCCACATCGTGCTTAAAAGTTTTTTGTAGTTGCTGTTGTTCTGCTGCCAACATAAAAAAGCACAGGGCATAATTGGGCATTGAGAGCGTGGCTATCTCAAAGCAACAGCCCCACTTTCAGAATATCTCTTGCATAAAGCAAGGACAATCTAGTTAAAGTTGAATAGAAAATCGGTTGAATTCATTCCTCTGCTTATTCAAATGTATTGTGTGAGTGTATGCAGTTATTATGCTTTTTATTTATTTTTTTAAGAAAGTCTTTTCACCTGTTTTCAAGGAGAAATTATTACAGTCATTACTGGGCATTTATTTATTATGTTCACCACATTTTTTTTTTTATTGATTAACAAAAGAAAACAAAGTTTGTTTTTCTATATATTGCCTTTGTTGAGTTTTACTGCTCTCTATGTATGAAATACACAGATTATGAACTTAGAACACCTCTTTTCTTTTTTCTTGTTTTACTTTTGACATATCTGGAATACACTGTAGTTTAAAGGGGACCTATAATGCTCATTTCCAGGTTCTCACTTGTATTTTGCGCCCCTCTCTTTAAGCCCAACTTCCGAAAAAAAAAAAAAAGCCTGTTCTGATTGGCTTGCAAGAAAAATATGGCGCAATTTTGCAAAGGTAGATCTCAATCTGTGGATGGAATAACTCAGATGGGGGTAATATATTCTTATGATCCTGATCTAAGCAGCCCACAAAACACTGGACTGGATTGTCTTGTTTCACAGGTTGTGGGTTGGTAGGCATTACAGATACTCAAATATATATGTAAAACCACTGAAAAGGGCTTCTTTTTTTTTATTAAAAAAAAAGTGTTCCAAAGACACTATATCTGTCACATACTCTCCATGGCTGCTGCACCTCTAATAACCCTCAGTCTGAGACGTGCTTTTATAGTGTCCAGTCTACACTGATTGCTCAGCACTTCGTGCTGTCGCTGTACTATAGGAAACTGTTAGAAATGTAGTGTTAAGAATTTTTGGAAATCTGAAGTTTTTGCTCACAGGGATTACTTTAAAACAATATCATTTGTAACTTTGGCAACCTTTGACATGAACATTCTATATATATATAGAAAAAAAAGAGCAAAATAAATAAATTAAATGCATGAAATGATAAAGCATGACGAGCAATGTAATCTGTGCATGAATTCTGTGAATCTATATCGCTAATGGGAATGTTTTTAAAAAAGGAAAACAACAATATCCATTAGTGTCTTTCCTCTGCACAGTATAAAGCAGTATAGTTTAATGTTCTCCATAAAGTGACCCACACATGTACCATTAACACCAAATTGAGCACTCCCAGCCATTCCATTACTTTAAAACCCTAGTTGCACTCCTGACCCTCATCGACATCCACATGCATCGACACACACAAAAAAAGAAAAAAAGAAAAAAAACCACACATGTAGGAGATGCCTTTTTCCCACACACTCTCTTGAGGTGAAACAGTACATTGTTTTTGAATACCTCTCTGCTGTAAACACATAAGCTCTGCATGAGCTGATTAATTCTGGCAGAGTGCCAGCGAGGCGCCCCGTTAGAATGTAACACAATGTATTACTTACAGAAAGGTGCACACGGATGAATTTTTTAAAGCCACGGAGGTAATGATTTTGCTTGACCAGCAGCAATAACCACAGAGTATTTATGTACAGAGGGCCTCCTTTATGCCACGCTAAGTTGCAACAGAGATAAAAAATAAAAAAAAGGGCAGATCAAGGGCTTAATGTGGGACCGTTATTCTTGTGCAGTAGTGTAAGTCAAGTGTGTGTAAGTAACTTTGCTAACCCCCGAGGGAGAGAGAGCATGGTAGCGTCAGAGAATGGGCCCTCGTCCCCTCAGTGCTTGTACTCTAACCAGGCATGAGACATTGGCCCTGACTGCTACCCTCCCCTAGTCACGGTCACCACAAGTTAAGTGACCAATTCCAATGCATCGCTGGGGGCCAAATAACCATTCACATCACTGGGAACCTGAACATATGTGACACGCTCTTGAACGAGTTCCGGGCATATGGTTCGCCATTTGAACAGTAATCTTCGAAGGCAAGTTTGTGTGAGCCCGGCGGAAGCGAATTGGTGTTTGTTTGTTTGCTTTTTATGCGTCTGTTTCTGCTTGTAGGAACGAGAGATGGGGGGAAAAATATGATGTGTAAAGAATGAGCAGCTCAACTCTTTATAGTGTGTCAACAAACAAACACATGACATGCAAATAAGAGAGATTGTCTGGTGCTCAGTAAATATTTGGCCCTGTTACTGCTTCAAGCGCTTACATTCTTCCCCTTTTGTGGTATACAGACACTTACTGAAAGGTCAGTGGTTCAGTTTAAATACAATCCCCCGCCGTTTTCCTGTGGACAGTCAGACTTGGCATATTGTGCACACATACAGTGAGGCTGAGGCCGTTTTGGGCTTTCATTTTTCACCTTTCAAATATTAATTCTGGGCATAGCACTGCATTTAAAGAGAGAGATTAGAGACATGCTGTTTTTTGTGTGCATAATCAGTTTTATATTCACAGTAGTTGTGACCTTAGCAGAGATTATTTAAAATTCATGTCACATTAGAGGTGGGAAGTCTGCCTCTTTAACTCAGCAAATGAGCACAGATTTTTAGGTCCACCCAAGTCTACATTTGAACTATCTCCGAGATGACACCACCAACAATAACAACAATACCTCATCGGGGGTGTTTGGCTTGGTTCTGGCAAGACACCTAACAGATTGTTGTTGATTTAAGAGAAAACAACTTGGCTATGTAAAGTATTCTTCTGTGGTTTAAAGGCATTGTTGGTGAGAATAAGAGTATTAAAGTAGAGGGAAATAGAAGTGAAAGAAATTGTTTAACACCTCTCCAGGCAGTGTTAGTATCACCAGCCAGGGTCAGTAATTTGATTCAACCATGCACATGAGTAATTTTAGTCTGTGATCCAGATGGGGACAGAAAAAAATCAGTGGGACAGTGGTAATCCAGGAAAGTGCCACACAGTGCCACAGCACAGACAAACATGTTAAGTCCTCCTCATGTGGCTCCCCACCAGCCTCCTGTCCTCCTATTTTACAACTTTTCTCTGCACCAATTAAATCTTAGCAATCAGTTATGTTATTTTCTATTTGTGTGTTTATTTTCAATTTCTCTCTTCCCTACCTGAGGTAGGTCGCTGAAGAAAAAAAAAAGATACCAGATGTGATATATTTGCTCTCCACAGGGTACTCTTCCTGTGGTATTGGGGTAAAAATTCTATATCACTAGACCTCTCATGGAAATAATGCCATCCCAATAGGGGTAAATCCAGGGACATTTCTGGGGATGGTGCCAGCTGGGGATAAAGCAGCAAATACAGAGACTGTTCCTGGAAAACTGGGGCATCTGGTTTCTCAAGCGAAAACTGCTTGCCTTGGTATTCAGGCCTCTGACTTATCCCTCCTGTTAAAAGCTCCATTGGCCACTGTGATAAGCCTGGATCGGACCAGTGTCCAAAATGAAGATATCTACAGTACACTCACATTATTTATTCAGCGCACCTTAAATCAAGATAATTTCTTCGGTTCAGACGTTAAATACTTCACTCGCTGCTCAAACTTTAAGTACATCAAGTACTTTTTTTCGACCGAAACAGCAGAGGCACCGAGTGCTTTTGATCCTAATCATATTTCCTTTTCTTTGTGCCACCTGTAGGGGAGGAGGCGCTGACTATGTACCTGGCCAAAAACAAGCTGGACAGGAAGCTTGCCAATGCTACTCAGAACGTGGAAGCCCTTCATCAGCTGGCCTCATCCTACTTCATTGACCGTGACGGCACGATGAGGAAGTTGCATGAGATCCAGATTTCCACCAATGCCATCAAGGTCAGTGCATAATAAACATGCCCATAAACTTTTATATACATATATATCCTGACAACTGGAATTTCAGATTAAATCCAGATTCCATTCTCAAATTTAACACTTTAAAGTCGCTTTAAATATTCAACAGCTATAAATATTTATCAGTTACTTTTCAAAAATTCACATGGACGATTCTTCACATCAGCATAAATGCGATCCTTTGCACAGCATTTATTTAAAAAGAAAATATGTCACTTTTATTGCTGGTTTGTCTGTTACTCCCATTATTTCTCTCTTACAAAACAGTGGTGAAGAACAGAATAAAATGGCAGTTTTATCCAGAGTTTTCATTCAACAAGATTATGTATTACTTGTTATACCAAACCAGAGCACACAAGGACAAATAGCCTCCTCATATGTATCTGTTGATGAAAAGGAATGTAGCAATTAAAAGGCAATTTTTTTAATGGAGTCCAGTGCAGGGCTCACTTACAATAAGGGCAGAACAGCATTACCCTCTGTTTTATTATTCTCTTCTCAGTAAAAAACACAAAAACACAGGAAACATCATCATTTCTTGCTTGGGGACACAGTGTAGCAGCTTGACTTTATTATGGATGTGCTCTTTTACGTGCATACTGCACCAGACGTGTTGCAGAATATAAGTGCACCATGCATTTTGGCCTATTCGCCACCCTCGGTGAAAGTGGGCAGAGGATATTAATGATGATGGGAAATTTTTGCAGCAGCACTCACAACTCTGCAGCATTGGTCCCTTGAACTAACACTGTTGGTACTTATTATTACCATAGATGGCTTTTTTTCAAAAACAATCAAGGGACAGAACAACACAACAGGATTGTGAATGGCTTCCAAAACCACCTTTATGATTGTCCAAAAACAACTTTTTCAGCCAAAGCCAAAGTTAAGGCAACTTAATCAACATGATCAATGTAAGGAAAAGTAAATCCACTTAGTGTCTTCTTGTGGTCCCCGATGTCAAAGTGAATGTCCTTGTATTTCCAGCCTTCCTGCCTAAGACTTCTCGCTATAATAACACAGTGTTTTCACTTTTGCTAATGAGAAAAAAAACAGTTATGAGGAATAAATTGTCTGAAAGGAAAATGTAAACATAACATTCCATCCTCCACACAAACAATGTGATTTAACAGTCAGATAAACACCTTACTTTCACTTCCTCCAGAGACAGATGGCAGACTTTATCATAAAAAACACATGAAACTGAAAAACAGAAATACATAGAAAGTGCATCCTAATTAATGTACATTTGCATAAGTTCTAAGGTAGCATTATACAGATAAGCTAATTTTAATACACAAACTCACAAAATTAACATATTTCACAATTGTATTCATACTTTGTTCATAGGAGTAGGTGTGATGAAAAGAAACCGAGGCAGGTGACGCTACCACAGGCTGCAGGAAGTGAGCAGATAGGTTGTAATACATTAATTTACATACATGCGACTGAATGGTAGTCTCTGTGATTCAAATTGCATACTTCCTGTATGCATATTCATCACATCAGGGTCATATGAGCACAGTTTTGAACAGAAACTAAAAGGGCACCCGGACATTGCAGACCTCCAGCAAGGCCAAATGCCCTATCTCGCAATGTTAATGAAAAACGAAAATGAAAAATAATTTGTGTATCCGTCCAGTGATTTAGATCTGGTCCAAAATGAAATGGGTTCTTGCCCATGCTACACTCTTCTGCCAAATTTGATGAAAATTTGGCTACTAGTCTTTCTGTAATCCTGCTGATAGACAAAACAATAACACCCCCCCACCCAAAAAAACCCCAAAAAAACATAACCTCACATTTACCACTAGAAGGTGCTGAAAAGAAGTTAACCATGAACCATAACAAACTGATACAGGACACATTCAGATTTAGACATTCAAACAAATTACCTAATGTGATTTTTTTTTATGCTGAAGACAGTAGACTCCTCTTTCTGTTCTGCCTGTCAGAAACTGAGGAAACAAAGGTAAGCTGTGTGAGTCCACTACCTGCAACTGCTTGCCAGTTGTGGTCATTCAGATGCTCATTCACCCAGCGACACTGAGAGGAGGGGGCTAGGGAAAGCAATTGTAAAGTATAAATAACATCAAGTAAAACCACGTAAGGTCAGAGTTCTGGAAGAGCCCTCTCTTGTGACCATGTTCCAGTAATTAGCCCAAATGTTCATCCTTGTCTCAGGTGAAAAGAGGGGGTGGTGTCAGCTTGGGATAAGGTTTAGCTTTAAAACTCATGCAAATACAGTAATGAAACACAAAATGACTCTCATGAACAATCATAATAATGCATCAAAACAGACATTCTACTTTCTGCCAAGTGGAGTTGCCCTTGTTATCACATAATGAAACAACATGTAAACACACAAATCAAAGTGTTGTTGTCAGCTGATTGTCACACCCACTCTCATAATTCCATAATTATTTCAACAGTTTTTCTATATCTCGACCATAAATTACATCAAATACCTGCTTATATAAAACCCCCTAAGACAGGTTTATTTTATGAAAAGAAACGAAAAGTATTAAAATAAAGAATGGCCGCAACAACTCCGTGCCCCCATTGAATTTAACCCTCGCAACCCCAAACCATTTCAGTCCGTTTACATTTTACTTACTGTGGCCTTGTATTTCAATGCAATATATAAGTCCTGCACCTCTATGGAGTAAGCACAATCATGGCTAGACGTGGAATGTTTATCTGTAATAAACACTCATGACATAAATCTTAAAAAAGCAAAAAAGCAAACTGAATTTCTCTGATAAATTATTTTCAAAAATTTGGAATAAAATGAAAAGTATTTTAACAACACTTCCAGTGCCCACAAGTGTCAGTAATATAATAAAAATCCTTTTCTCTCTGCTCTGTGTAAACAGCCTGCAGTCCTGTCCAATTTTTAGGGATTTTTTTGTCACATAACTGTTGTTCAAAATCAGTCATGGCTTCACAGATTCGCTGAGGAGCACAGAAGTTAATATTTTTTATCAGGATTTAGTTTTTCCAAATTAATTATTTTTGGCAACGTTTTAAATGAGACAAATAGAATAAACTGATTTTGTGATAAAGTCACAGAAATATCACCAAATTCCATTTTTTTCCCCCGTTTTGGTTACTTTTTCTAACAGAAACTTTGATAAACTATGATGCCTTCAAAGACTATTGGAAAGTTCAAAATCTGACGATAATGCCTGTTTTCACAGCTTGTTTCTATGATAAATGGTGTATTTTTTATGATCTTTTAAAGAGGGGTTCAGTGGGTTCATAGTGAAACACTCCTATTCCAAACTGGCAGGGATAAGCATTGCAATTCAGTGTGTATACCTGTATATCTAATAAATAATACTGCCCACAATAATATCCACTGACTGCTATGACCTTGCTCATACAGTATGCACCTACTTTGTAACCCAATGCACGTGCCGTAGCTACAGAAAAATAAGCAAAGTTGGAGTAAACCTGAATGTGCAGTTGCTTCTGGGATGTTTTGTTGTGTGAAGATGTCAACTTGATTAACAAGTCAGCAGTTCAGCAGCGGGGACTGTTTGCTTCTATTATGCTTCCACTATAGCTGTAGGGACCTGGATGACCCAGAGGAACCAGGCATTGATTACTAACTGTGAAATGCATCAGTGTATTTCTAGTAGCCAAGTATTCTCAGTTATAAATATATATGCCAAATATATCACAACACACACAAAAATGATATGTCTACAACTGTGTCGTGCCAAAGCAACTTACTCACTATGCAAATGTCTCCAATTCTTCTCTCTCCAAATCCTGTTTACAATGTGTTGGTGTAGACTTCTGCTACAATGAAACCACCGCTGTGCTGAAGTTGAAAGAGTTGAAAACATAACACTTTATGAACTTCACTCAATAACAAAATTCAGGAATGGACAATAAGACAGTTGTGCAGTGAATACAAAAAGAAAATCAGGTAGGAGGGAGAGAATACATAAAAGCATGCACAGTCTGAAGCCTCAGTACCAAAGAAGCTTTGTGTTGGTATGGAAACAGAGTCAGAAAACCTCAGCAAACAAAGCTGCAGGTATAAAATGTGTTACCTGCCACAGTCAAATTCTACCTAGACTGAGTGAGTTAGCTGCTGTTAATTTCAAGCCCTGGTGAGCATAATTATTTAGACTTCTCTGGTTTTCGTCTCTGGGTCTGCAATCACACACAGATTGCAGATGCAAAAAATAGGCTGCATTAAAAAGAAATTGAAAAATGCCACATGATTATATAGACTTTTACCTTGGAACAGTGCCTGTAACTATGGAGGCCATCTAAACTTTAATACCCAAGTCTGACTTCAGACTGAAATATTATGCAATTTAAGCTCTGGATATCATATGGACATACTGTATGTTGTTAAATGTGATATGGGGTATTGTCTTCATTTATCTAGGGACCTCCTGATATGCCCCTTGTGGGTTCTTATAAACCTTTATTTTTAACCTACTGTCTTACAAGAAGAATTGCACACTTAGAGCCATAACATTTCAATTGATAATAGATGGAGTAGATGCCATAAATCAATTAATTTCCAGTTTTCTTGAAGTAAAATGGAGAAAAATATTTTCCATTGGATCATATCTGAATTACGTTATGGTTCATATGTCTATGTTAAGATACACATATTAACCAGTTGCTTAAAAGCATATTCATAGCATATTGGCTCTTCATTATTAATGATTATAAACCCCTAATAATGCCTTTAGGAGATGCAGAGAAAAAACTCTTAATGGCCTCGTAGTAGTAGCAGATTGTGACATTAAGAAGTGCTTTATTATGACTAATGCAGAGGCATCGTTCCTATAATTTGCATGCTAATGAGCAACTAGTTAATGGTAAATGTGTATTCATTGATATAAAGTATCCCCAATTTGACATATTTGATCTGGGGACTGGGAGTTTCATATAATTGAGATGATGCAGGACAAGAATGTTGGTATTTTTAGCACGTAGCATTAGCATCAAATATGCCATTTTATTATGAATATGGCAATAATGCCAGTAAAGTCTCATCTGAGCTAAAGATTAATTGGTTATATCATTCATCCATAACTGAATGTAGAAGTTTTTATTCTTCATTCAGTTGAATTCAGCTGTCTGAGGGCAACACAAAACACATTTCTAAGTTTTCACTAATATGAGAAAAGCACATTATAAAAAATAGAAAAGTGCACTTACAAAACTTTAATCCATTGTGACTAGATATTTAAATCCTGCACAATCAGCACCAGGATGCTGCAAAATAACCAGCCAGAGTGTTTTGTTATTGTAGATTTTCTACCCAAACTGATGTTTTTTTTACGCTGTGCAGATCAGCAGGCAGAGTGTAGGCATCCTGGAGCCATATTGGACACACACAGACTACAGGGATCCATGGAAACTAATTTAAACTTATCTCTCCTCTCTACATCACCAAACAACCTCAGGACTACTCATTCTGCCAGTCCTCTTCATCCCGGGCAATAGCTGCACGCCTCATGCCCTTCTTGCCCGTGAGTTCGTAAAAGTAGTACTGATAGAATGCATAATTAATTACAATGAACAAAAGATGTCAATGAATAAAAAATAGTTCAGTTTGAGTTGAGCAAACATATATAGTTTTTGTTGTTTTATTCATATTTTATTGATTAAATTTAATCTTTTGAGTATTATACAACAAGTTGCATGCATGGTAGTGTCGTGCATTTCTACTTGAGGATTTATGGCCTTCCTCTTGGCATAATCTTGGAATAGTGTTGACATTTTCCATAAGTCCAAGACTCACAGCTGCTGCCTGCACCTGTGCCTGCACACCTGCAGGAAAAAAAAAAACTCCTCCAAACAGCTCTCCGATACACCCACCAATGCTCCACCTCTCTGTCTTCATTCAAGGAGCACCATCCTAGCTTTTTGTTGTTGTGAGTGACAAGTGGATTAAGGGGCTCTGGCAGATGAGACTTCAGGTAGCAGGAAGTCAACCATGACAAAATTAAGCAGACCTGACAGTGGCTGCTGAGTCAGGTTCTGAGGAAAAGGAGGGAGGAGGTGTTGAGAGGAGAAACTATCCATACAACACACACACACACACACACACACACACAGACACACATACACACACACAGTTACAAGTTACTGCAAAGCTAAGTGGACTGCATGTCTGCTGATCAAGACCGATGGACCTGAAGCATATGTCAAGAGGTGAGACTTTGTCTGAGTTTGGAAAAAAGGGTTGGGGATGGATCTGTGATTGAGTGAATTTGTGAGTTAGTTAATGGAAATGCAGGCATGCAAGATAGCTTTCACCCACCTATAGCACTCCCTGAGAGTTTGTAATGACTTGGTTGAAACTCACAATGGATGTCTCTTAGTCTTCTAACAGGATGAAATAGCACTTTAATAGGCTTTTTCTATCAAGTGAAACAAACATGGCTGTACACACAGTGCTCAAAGTGGATAGCATGGCATAGTGGGAAAGACTGCATACGTTTTAGTGTTTTTTTTGTTGTTTTTTTGGTACAGTGCACCAGTAAGTTATATACAGTCATGGAAAAAATTGGTAGACCACCCTTTTTCTTCAATTTCTTGTTCATTTCAATGCCTGGTACAACTAAAATTACATTTGTTTGGACAAATATAATAATATTAACAAAAATAGCTCATAAGAGTTTAATTTAAGAGTTGATATCTAGTCATTTTCCATGGTTTTCTTGATAATAACCAAAATCATTATCAAAAAAACTATGGGAAATGGCTAGATATCAATTCTTAAATCAAACTCCGAGCTATTTTTGTTGTTATCATTATCTTTGTCCAAATAAATGTACCTTTAGTTGCACCAAGTATTAAAATGAGCAAGAAATGGAAGAAAACGTTTTTCAGTACAAATGCCATTTATTGCTTGTCTTTCTGTCCAGGAACACAGATTTCGACTCAGATTCTCTTCTGTTCTATTATTATTTTCCCTGTTAAAGTTTGTTTTTCCCCTCATCCAAATCAAGGGTCTAAGGACAGAGTGTTGTATGTCGAGATTGTAAAGCCCCTTGAGGCAAATGTAAGATTTGTGATATTGGACTTTATTAAGAATTTTTACTTGACTTCACTTTACATACCTTGGAGGGGATGGGATAAAGAATACAGAATCATGCAGGTATAATGTTGATCATGTCTCTTTAATTGAATTCAGAATTTTCCACATGTACTGTATTTAATAATAGACACTTTTAGGCTTAATTTTTAGTGGTCAACTGCCGCAGGGTCACTGAGAGCCCCAGGTTTAATGTGTGTAATTGATTTGTGGTAATTTCATTAATAATTTAATAAGAGTTTTAAATTAGCATGAAATCATTAATATGTAATCCTAAATTCCTGTTCTATAGAAGTGCCCACTTTTTAACAAATACACCAAGGGCTCAATAAGTTCTTGCAAACATACTTTGGTATTGCCAGCACTTTTTTTGTTTGGCAATTTTGGTGACCATGGGCAGTAGAGTAATGTGGAAAATAGGGGATAGGATGAAATAATGAGAAATACATTGTTCTGAAATATATTATCAGAGAATAGAGTTGGCACAGCCTTCAGTAATGGCCAATCACATTAACTCTTCTCATCTCATTTAAAAGCAGCAGACAGTTTTATAATAGGCTGGGGTTAGAGTCCAGGCCACCTTCTCTCTAAAGAAAACTGTCCTCTCTATTATAATTTCCATTGCATAAAACTTTGGAGCCATATGCATAGCTACAACTCACAACTTTAATGTGGGCAAAATACTATTTTTGCAAAGGTTGGTGCTATAGTTGTGTAAGATGATTTCAAGGTACGCACATAATTGCCACATAATTGTGCAGCACTTTACGTAAATATTACATCCCCCAAATTACAGGTGCTATATTGATGCACATACTGTGTAATCATTATGTCTTCAGAGATCACCATCATGAGAAATTAATAATGCAAAATATTGGCAGAAAGTGGAAAAAATGTCAAAAAAAGATTAAGAGGAACATGGTTTGTGGAGACATTCAGTGAAATACAATTCTAGAATCTTCGTTCAAACGTGCATAACTGTCAGATATAGCAATCTAAAATCGTCGAAGGCCGAACCTGAATTCTCGTATCTGTCGACTATAAATAAAGGCAGCACAAATTGCAGTTCTCTAGTCACGTCGCCAGCAGACAGACAGTGATCAGAATGTGCAGAGGAAGCAAAGTCCGGCAGAAGGCACGGATCTATAAACACAGAGAACAAGGGCTTTGCTCCTCCAATATTGATTCAGTATGGCTGTGAGACCTGCTTTGGAGTGCAAACTTACAATCAGGATGAAAAACACGTGTCAATACTGCAAAAATGTTTTAGACATTTCCTGTCTGCGAGTAAGCAGGTTGAAAGTCAGGTTCACTTTGTTTCACTGAAATATTTTGTGAGGCACCTTTAACTCTATCCTCATAATTAGCTCATTTACCAGTTTTGTTGTTTGTTCTTGGTCAGCCACTTGAATTAAAACTCGTATAAATGCTTTCATTGAAAATGTTTGAAATTTAAAAACAATAGGAGTATTAGATTTAGTTCTGTTATTGTAATAATAACTTTTAAAGCTTTTAAAGGGAGCATTGTGCTTTATTTATGATGCCAATATTCTGCTTCTCTTTTCCTTGATCCCTTAAGGGTCAATGATAGAAAAGGCTTCTTTTATTAAGTATTTCTGTATGCCCTGAAATTAATAAGAGATTATATGCAGATGGCATAATGCAAACCTACTGATGCACTGAATAAAACTGCTGATTATCTGATTTTTCCCCCCTCCTTATTCTAAATACACTGAAATATGTATGTTTAATTGCAGATTTCTAGCAGTGACAAAAATCACCCTGAGGCGAACAAGGGGTAGATATCACAGCTGGTGTCATACCATTAGCATTATTCATTCATTCATTAATTTATTATCCTTAACCGCTTATCCGCACTCGGGTTGCGGGGGTTGGAGCCGATCCCAGCTGACATTGGGCGAGAGGCGGGGTACACCCTGGACAGGTCGCCAGACTATCACAGGGCAGACACATATAGACAGACAATCACACGCTCATTCACACCAACGGGCAATTTAGAGTCACCAATTAAACGTAAGTGCATGTTATTGGACTGTGGGAGGAAGCCGGAGTACCCGGTGAGAACCCACGCTGACACGGGGAGAACATGCAAACTCCACACAGAAGAGCCGCAGGCGGGAGGCGAACCGGCGACCCGCTTGCTTGCTTGAGGTGAGGGCGCAGATACTTATTTGCCATGTAAAGATATTGTGGAGCAATTGCAGTGTACAGCGCCTTGAACTCTTTAAACTTATATTTCAAAAGTACTTTTGAACTGCAGAAAAATTATAACTTATCTACCATTAAAATGTTTGCTTTTGTTGATAATTTCTTACTTCTCTGTCATGACACAGAGCAGTACAGAATTAAACCACCCTCGCAGCTTCACATGAAACCTAAAATATATTGGATTAAAAAGAAATGTTTAGAAACTGGATTGTATTAGGATCTTCACCTCCAAATCAATCATTTTCATTGCTTATTTCTTTCAATGTCTGCAGTGAGGCACAACAGAAGGGACTTCAATAGCATGCACACAAATGCAGTCAGAAGACCTTGTTGTTACCCAGGGAGCACCCATTAGCCAATCGAAAAGAAAAAAATCCCTTTGAAAAGTAGTTTTACAATACGCCAACCAGGGAAGGGAAAAAAGCTTCTAATTTTGAGAGGGCTGCATATTGTGCAGATGTCAGGGACAAGCTGGTGGGTGGCCCCTCCCTTCAACAAAATAGTTTGCCGCCAACTTTTGTTTGGCTCTTTGCCTGATAGCACAAAACTGTTTCCTATGATGGATAACAGTTATCCTAGAACCAAAACAAAATAGTAACCAAATGCTTTCCCTCTTCTGAGAAATTGTAATATCAACCTTGGGCGCCTATAGGATGTTTTTAGTGCATATATATAGTATGGCAAATCTGAAACTAGTACAATGTGTTTTTAGTAGTAATGAAAAGTAAAAGCCACACCAGCATCTATGGACCGAAGTGACATTTGCCGATATGTTAATATGCTGTGTAATGTGCTGCAGCTGAAAAGCTAATTAGCCACCTAACCTGCAAACTGACGTTAGCCGTGCATTTTTCCCCAGTGAGTGTTTGTTTGGTCGCTCTTTCAGCGAGCTGAGGTGCAGGGCAGAATGTTCATGTTCACGTTCATGTTTGTTAGTTAGATAAGGAGACTAGCTGAAAGCTAATGTGGTTGTTGTTCAGGGTCTGTGGCTCATGCGTTGTGTAGCCGGCTCCTGTCTGGATCAGTGTGACGTCTGCTCTGCCAATGACAGAACGCTGACATTACTGCTTAATGCAAGGTTTGCTGGCTGAATCAAAATAATACATCCATCTACAGACACAGATACCGGAACAGTATTCCATCTAATTAATACACAACTATGGGGTCTAAAAAACAGAATTCAAATTCTACTTGTAAATAAATGTAAATCTGCAGTAAATCAAAAGAACCTTTATGCTTTATCATTTATTTGCAAGCATTATTTGATTAACTGTGTCATTATCAGAGTACTAATGAGGCAACAGAACAGTACGTGAACATCAGGGCAGCCAGCAGGACATATAACAATCAGTCTTTGATGACATCAGACATCTGTGCAGGAACTAATGCCAAGCCTTCTCATTATAAACACAGTCGTCTTTTCATCAGCAAGAAATACAAACAATTGTTTGATTGTTATTTGACTCCTACAGGTTGTGCATGCTGTGCAAACTGTGTCAGTTGGAATACTGAAAACACATTTATAGAGTGCTATTAAGGTTACATGTAAATTGGTCCTGAGGAGCACTGATTTCATTGCTAAAATAAAATTCACTAATAATCAAAATCAGTAATAATAAAGTGTCAGAAATGGGATATGCACAGCAAGGAACAGCTTTCCGTATGAGAATGTGAGTCCTTTGTGCAGGCTGTATCCAATTGCTTGCCACTAAATGTGTGGGCTGATACTACGTGTACGGTGGCTGCCTGAATTTATCAAACCTTTCATCCTTGATACCCCCTTCTGTCTCCCTGAGCCTTTGCACTGCTTAAGAGGTCTTAGGTACATGTGAACGTTAATCAAAACCAAGACATATCCCCACTGTGCTGTAGGCGCCTTCTGCAGAATCTTAGTTTGTATTTACCTGAAACCACCTATCCAGAAATACATTGGATAAGAAAAATGCTTTACGTTGTTTCCTTGTGCATTAAAATAAATGAACCTTAGCCACAGCTGTGTAATAATAAAGACCAGACTTCAAAGTTGTAATACAGACCAGACTTCAAAGTTAAAACAAAAGTAAAGAACAAATGGATGACACAAAAGAAAAGAAAATGAAAGTAGTCTCTGACCTTGCCTGTCTTATGTGCAATATTCACTCATATCAATGGAAGTACACAAGCATACATATATACACACAAATAAACAAACCATCAAGCACACATTAGACCCATGGTAGTGAACAAGCCGGCCTGGGGTTACGCTGTAATGAGATCGTACAGTAGGGGGGGGATCCTGCTGTACATCATTTATCTCCATGGATGTATTGCAGCCCTTTTATTAAATAGGGAAAAAAATTGCAGAAGCCATTCAACATAGGGCTTATCCAGTTTCTACCGATTCATAAATCATAATTCAGCTCCCTCTTGTGCCAAAATCTGTAATCATCAAATCTTTCCCAGCTGCACTTAACCACTGGGTTGCACTGGTTTCTCTGATGCCTTTCCCCACTAGTGTAGCAGTCTTTCCCTGTCCACCTTATTCTTAGGGGCGCTACTGTAGAAATGATTATGGGTTTAACTTCCAGTGAGATAGCTGAAGAAGTGAAGCAGTCAGCTAGTTAGACGCAGTGGCTAACCATTGTGGTTTACTACCAAAGCTGAAAGTTTACATTCAAATTAGCAAATTAGCAGTCAGGGGTACCAATATGGAAGCTAAGCAAAGTACTGCTGTGGACAGGAGCAGCAGCTAAACATATTTTAGCCAACCATAAATAAATAAATCCATATGAGTTGAAGTGTATGCTGTCTTTTGGATGTTTTCACTGCTTTCACTTGCAATCAGACACGAGAAACTGTAGCCAGCTATATTCATCTATGCCCTCTTCAAAGCAACCATACTCCCTTGACAAAAACATTAATTGTATAGTGCAGAACATAGGAGTTGCTGGTCTACTAGTTTGTTTAGTTATGTGACTGTGGTTCTTTAAAAGGATTAGGAAGTAACAAAACTAACTTATAAACAAAACTATCGGTGCTGCAGGAGACCAGCAACCTACATGTTCTGTGAGGTTAATTTACTGTTTTTGTCACAGAAGTCTGGTGTCTTTTAGGAGAGTATAGATGGATATAATGGTGTCAGTTCCCCAATGTAACTGGTTCTCTGGCAGCGGGGTAAATCAGTAAAAATATTTTAAGTATAGTTTACACTGATGAACTGATATTGATTTTTTTTACATGGCTGAAATTGTTTTTGCAGCGTGTTAATTACCATCTATGTAAGGTCTGTAACAATGGAGTCAGTAAAGAAGCTAAGCATGCTAGTGTTGGTGAAACCGCAATTCAGGTTCAGCTGGAAGTTGCACCAATAATTCACACAAGATATCACAGTGGCTAGGAATGAGCTGGATACCTTTTATTTAGTATTTTTTAGGAACACGTTCATCATTTAATAATAGGGACACGTCAGTAGGGTCCTAAACAAAAATAATAAATCTAATACAAAGTGAGGTCTCTTCCCACTGTGAGCAATATCATACCTTGCTGATAGAAATAAATGGCATGTGGTTGTTTGTCTTTGTGTGGCTGAACCTGATTGCTGCAAGCCAAGGCTCCAGTAGAGAGGGAGGGTCATTTAGAAATGAAAATAAGATACCCAATGGAGTGTTTTAATGGAAAGAAAATGTCAGTTTTACGAGTGAGTGCCTTCCTCTGGGAAAGTGTGATTATGCAGGAAGAAGTACGATTAGGAATCGACTGCATATACGTGCTCGCATGCTATCGTGAATGCATACCAGTGTGCATGTGGCGTGTGTACTGTGTATTCATTCATGCGTGAAGTGTGCAAGTATGCATTCCAACTGGAGAGTGTGCTTACAGCATGCCTCGCAAGGTCACCTATCCATACAGTTACTCTGATTTACACCAGTGCTCAATATGCATATTTCCTGATGATGCTGCAATGCTGTGGGGTGGTGATGCTGCTAGTGTATCAGCCACAGCCATACTATCCTTTTTTCTCATTTCACAGTCCAGCCATGTGAGCCTCATGTGAAATGTGAAAGGAAAATGTAACGTGTATATAATATGACCCAGATTTGTGTCGACTGCGGTAGCCAAGTTTGGAGCAGTTTACATCTAATTTGCATTTGCCATGAGCAAGCATGACAGATTTTTGTATGCAGTGTTGCCTGAGTTGCGCACTTGAGCGTGCCACAGTTATAATTAGAAATGCCCCAAAGTTGATCATTTTCTCAGTATCATTTAAAACAAATGAGTAATATTAAAAATGGCTATTACAGACACGAAAGACTGCTCATTTACATATTAAAAATGCTGTGGATCTATCTGATAAATGTGTTGCTACATGTGTTCATCAAATGTCATCCCTATAATGTGACTTACTGTGATACTGTAGCCACATGTATTATGGTATGAACAAGGCAGAAAAAAGTCCTCCGAGATCTTCCGTTATCAGGCTTTGAGAATAACTGAGGAGCACGTCTCTTCATTTCTATGCATCCAGAAATAGCAAGTCATTAAGAGAATGGCAGGTGATGGGCGTATTAGGAAGGCTCAGCAGAGGCGATGTGTAATGAAGACAGTTCAACCTTACAGTATTCCTCCCTGTCCCACTCACCCATCTTATTGCCTTGATCCCTTGTTTTCTTTATCTCACGTAGCTTCAAACCACCTTTTTTTCTTCTTCTGGGTCTTTCAAGTTGAAATGCAACTTGGGGACACGGTATAATGTGAGGTTTGCTTTCAGAGAAATATACTCCTCTCGGTGTGGTTTGAAAAACAGAAGTGAGGACACACTGCTCCCATGACAAGTTACAGGAATTACAGAAATAATGAGAGCTCCATATGCTGTGATAATTTTAATGAACTTGGTGAAAAGTGGTTTTACTGCACAACTAAGACAGTCGCATCACATCCAAGGGTGATATCTAAGTCATACAATTTCTGCTCCTCCATTCTCACAGTGCTGCAGTGCTAATGCAAAGCTAATGCGTATTAAGTTTATAGATATGAAGGACCTCTTCATTTTACTGCATACAAATAGAGTGTTTATTACTGTATTCTTCATTGATGCATTGAGAAGCAGCCATTCACATATGTGCAAAACTTACATAACACTCCCATGAACCATTTTCTGGTTTCGACATAGTTGGGGAGGAATTAATAACAACCTTTTATTTGATTGAAAATGACCTAATTCTTAATCACTCTAATTAGGCACAAGAAGGTCCTATGACATTTACCTAATAACTGATGTACTGAGAGGCCTACAATTATCTCTTATAATTTACATTGCTCCAAGATAATGCATATTATTTAGCAGTTACCCTCTGGAAAAATATTTGCATCGCTTGGTGTAAAAACATTGTGCAATTTCTCTGCCATGAGCCGGCATTTGCCTCCAATGTTGACTGCAAACACTTCCAACTCTCTGCATTTAAGGTAGTATAAGTTGTCAGAAAGTCCAGGATCCTAATGAGATTTTTAATTGGTGCTTAACAGGGTCAACCATACAAGTGACGAGACTGCAGTGTGCTGAGAACACGTGGACAGTGCTGGAATCAGTTGTAAGATAAATACTGCATATAGTACATGCAGTATATTGCTACAGGTGCCTAATTAGAGTGGATCGACTCCACCTCCAATCACATTGAAGTGACAATCTATTCTAATTTTAGGATATATGTGTGTGTGTGTGTGTGTGTGTGTGTGTGTGTGTGTGTGTGTGTGTGTGTGTGTGTAATGAGAGCATTGCTTTTGAAAAGTGTACAATATGCCTGAGATCAAAATACTTGGCTGGCATAGCAACTGATGATGCATGTAACTGAAAGAGACAAGCTCATATGGGAATCATTTCAGTATGAAAAGAAAGAAGCGCTGTAATTGAGAAAACACACACATGTCCAGAACCCACATATTCGGCCTACACACCCCTGATATACTGCTGCTGCACAACTTTGCCCATAGCGGAGAAACGTAGTTTTCCTACATTTGGGGCTTGGGGAATAGTACATGTGCTTTAAATTGACACCAGAAATTATAGAACCAAAAGAAACTTAGGATCTCATGTGCATCATCTCTTATTTACTTGCTTAGATGATTTTCTTGATGACAGATGACAATTAGAGAGGATGTTCCAGAACCGTGGTTTCTGACTGTGGGCTGTGATACAGTCTAGGCCCAGTGGGATTCCACTGTTGTGTTCTGCTTAATAATCCAAATCCTCTAAGTCCCCCTCGGCCCACTTCAGTCCTTTGATTGCTCCTTGTATTTTTATTGCGTTATACTCCATTTTCATAATCTGGTGCACAGCACTCTTATGGTGTGTGCTGGAGAGAATGAAAACAGAGAGCTGAACAAGCACTGCATACTGCCCTCCTAAAGTCATTCAGATTACAAGGGTCAGTCTCTAATCCATAAAGCTGGGTACGTCTGCTCCCAACTTGGAATAATAATTCTTGGAGAAAAATTACTGTATGGTAAACTGGCTGTGGCAAGCTGCGCTCATGTTTATGCACATCCACTGGAGTGTGTGATTTGTGTGTAACTACTAATGTAAATGTGGCTGAGCGAGCTCGTGCATACGCCTGCTTTGGCACCGGGGAAGATGTCCCTTGGCGACAGAGGACAGATATTCACTTTGCTCAGTCACCATGGATCATGCAACACAACCTTTGGAAGGAAGTAATTCATTCGGCGATAAGCACAACAAAAAGGGGGAAAAAAAGAGCACCGTCAGCAGCCATCAAGATGGTAGATTGTGATAGGCAAGTCTGGCTCTGTAATCAATCTGCACATGCACTTTATGCAAGGCCACGAAGTGCATTTCAAAGGCCATTGCTTGACTGGAAAGAAATAAAGAAGGGTACATGCCTGGAAACTGTGGACCAGTGAGAAAAAAAATTAAATGACATGATCGTTAATGTCTCATGAACAGTTCAGATGCAATTGAATAGTTGTCAATAAATATAAGTATAATAAGTGTAATGAAACCAGAAAAACACATTTGTTTTATTGTGATTTGAGAAATTGGACTGACATATACCTCTTTAGTTAACATCAATGTTTATTAGCAACAAAAGTGAATTATTACACCAAGGTGGAAGTAGCAAGTAGTAGCCTACCAGCCTGAAAACTGAAGGCAATGCAGAGGGGCCTTAAACCTGCATTATCTCTTATGACCAGCAGGGGGCGACTCCACTAGTTGCATAAAAAGTCCTATTGCACGTAGGTAAATAGGGAAATTACCCTGCTTATCACTTAATTTATTCCCTCATAACATTTTCAAGTCAGTTTATTGTCTCAATCACTAGTTTCAAGTCTTCTATAATACATGATGTTCATTTTGTAAATTATGGTTCCATTTAGAGTAAACTAAATGTGGATGTAAAGATGAGGACATATATGTATTCTCGTTTTTTTATTATTATTATTGTTCTTCTAATTGATATTTTTCTCTCAATACTGAATATATTAGTAGTCATTAAACCTTTAATATATACACATTAATAATGCCACTCCAATGCAACAGTAACACACTGTCATATACTGATAGAGCCAATTTACCACCCAGGGATAAAAAGATTTATAGTGATGAAATCATACAGCAATCATGTAACACAACTGTGATGTTAATACCATGTGTCCTAGGATGATGAAAATTAGCAAAACTTATTCAAGAGCAAAATTATTAAAGACTAAGATTGTATAGTTCTCCCACAGAGTCTGTCGCTGTCTCCCCATGATTTTGCATTTTTTCCCCCAACAGCCTGATGCCAAGGGTAAGATATACATCTGTCTAATTTCTTGGTTGTCAGCCCACCATCTGGTGCAGTATCAACATTAAAGACAGGGAAATGGTATCACACTGTCATTCACAGAAACACACCCACACACACAAACGCTTGTGTCAGATGCAAAAGTTATTGAGGCCATAGGTGGTCGACATCTTACAAACATTTGTCATTTTAAATTGTAAGAGCACTTTCTCAAGAGCGTTGTTCAGTCTTAAGCACATTTCAGTGATTAGTTGGTCAGTTTTTGTTTGTTAGTGTAGGTGCTTTTAACAGTTGATGTACCAAGAACACACTGGGTCACAATAAGCAACATATTGTACTCCTCAGGGGTGTCCGGATTGGCCCCACTCCCAATTCTGTGGATCAGCTTGGAACACCCTCCAACTGTATCTAAGCCCTCCTAATCTTATTAGTAAAATGGTAATTTTCCAATACAAAGCTTAATTTTTTTTCTTAAAACTTCAAGACCAGTAATCACTTTTGAATTCCTTATTTACTTCCACTATTATCTTTTCTTGTCCTTTTCTTGCCCATTGGTTTTAACACTGCCATTTGGAAGCCTTGAGTTTGCCACTCTTGTTTTTTTGGAACCAGCGTGTGAGATAAATGCATGGGCATGCCAGAAAGACTCTATGTTATCAGCTAACATGAGCAGTAGCTAGCTTGGTTAGCAAGATGCATCCATAATCCAAAATAAACAGCCAACTTCTTAGGGTGTCTTTTCGTACAACATAAGGCTGAAAATTACATTTCAAAGCAACCAAAATGTTACAATTAACCTTTATGAACTGAAAGCACACTTTGTAAAGGTCAAAGTTGTGATACGAAAACACAGTTCTTAGCATACCCTGCTTTATTGTCTATTTTACTCCAAATCGGACCATCATTTACATCAAGAAAAATCATGCTGTATTAAAGAAGACTTTAAACTAGCCATTACGACCATAATCTTTTTGGGAACATTTTTACTGTGGTGATAAATCAAGTTAGAAGTAGGGTAATTTTTTCATAGACTTCTATACAATCAGACTTATTTTTGCAACAGGTGAACTTGTCTGCTGCTGGCCATTAAAATGAACACAAAATTGGAGTTAATATTGGAGTTATATTTACTAAGTGGCTAGACACATGATTCCAAATGAATGTTAATGCTGCTAATAAGGTGATAATATGTGCTGTGTTCACAGCTTGTTTTGGCTGCCCCCAAGTGGCCAGTAACACCAGTTAGTGTGGGTCCAACTCACAAGACTTTTAGCACCTGTGACATACACATGCTGGTCACACATTGTGAGCCAGAAAACACCCATTGTGCTGACAAAACCCCCTAACTGTACTAACGGACAGAAATATTAAAGAATGTATTCCCAAATCTCTCCTCGCTATTAAAACACAATATGTATTTCTATACTTAATAAACAAAACCGCTGTGAAATAATTGCATTATCTGATTACTGTTTTAATGTTCTGCTGTGTTCAAATTATACATGTGCTAGTTGGCATTGGATTTTTTTCATTTTTGTGCTCAACAGAAGAGAAAAAACACTTGAAGTTTTTAGAAAGATTCATCTTTTCTTTCGCCTAATCTCCTCTTATGAGTGCTATCTGTTCTGGCTCCTTGGGATCCTTGTAAAATAACAATTAGGAGCTCCTAGAAGAACTTAATGAGCAAAGGCAACTGAAAAGACGAGAGATTTTTCTCCTTCTTCCATTCATCTCAAGAGAAATATTTTCAAGGTCTCAAACACGGAAGCTGTATACTTTCAAAGCAACCTCTTCACATCTGAATAGAGATGTTATTTCTATTGGCAGGGGTCTGGGGGTGGAGGTAAAGAACCGCCACTAACGGGTCTATTGTTTGGAACGGGACAAGGACATACAGCAGTTCAAGAAAAATGGCCATTAATGTTTCTCTTCCAATTATTTTTTTCAAAAAAAGAAATCCCATTGTTGCAACAGGTCGGACATAGTTGCTATGTTAAAGATGCATCATGTTAAGATGTTTTATAAGAGGCCATTCTTTTGAACATTGAGTCAATTAGTCCTTATAGTGTGACTGGTGCTTAAATAATGAAGCTTTCTGGTGTGAGAACCTGTGGCAATACATTCTGCCACTGCACAGTCTTCCTGTGTCTGTGAGCCACTGGCTGTTAAATTTACTAGTGAGATCTCAACGCAATTAGCACATATGAAAGTCTAAGTCTGTACTAACACTGTTACATTATCCACTGACAGCAGTAATGAACAGATGTTAACATCTTACTGCCGCCTGACAGTGTTAATAACTGGAGGATCGTGTGATCTCTAAAGTCTGGGTTCATGTGATGGGGGTTTTGAGGAGAAATCTGGCCTGGGACCTTGATCGGTACCGATATGTGGCCCAGATTTGTGGTAATGTAAGGGGTTTAAGATCCAGCCGTAAACCTCCCAAACTGTTCACAGACTCATTCAGAAATGTTTGATATTCAGGATCTGGATGGTTACATCTTTATTTTACAGGACCACAATAGGTGTTGTCAAGCAACTGTAAAACATTCTAGCCCTTGAGGATAACATTAGCGACCACATTACTGTTGACAGATATTTAAACTGACAGTTTAAATCTCACCTCCAGTCCTCGCTGAGGAATAGGAAACCCTTGTTGACCGCGTCTCCCCAACCATTTTCTCATTCAGATTCATTTAGCCTTCTGATTTTCTCAGTGCAGAGCATTGCTACAGCACTGCATCACATGATGTTGTGCATTCCTCCCTCTGGCATGATAATCTTAATAATATATTGCAGTGAGATGTGCTGTTATTTTCAAATCTTGTAGTGTGTGCATGTTTGAGATTAGAGAGAAGAGCATGTGTGAAGTTTGAACCGAATCCAAAGTTGGGTAGGATTTTAAAACTCCTGTGGTCTGAGCCCGGCTTATCTTTGCACATGTTGTCTGGAAGGTTAGTGTGGAGACAAACACTACACACTCTGGAGATTGAGTGTTCACTTCTACATGGACATAAAGTGCATGCAACTGTTTGCCGCCAAACACACACATTTACACGCATGCAGAAAGTGCATTTGTCTGTTTCTCAAACGTTAATTTTAGCCTTAATCCTGTTGCAGGTGACAGAAACACGGACGGGACCACTGGGATGCAGTAGCTATGACAATCTGGACTCCGTTAGCTCCATCCTTCTACAGAGCCCTGAGAGCAAGCTTCATCTGCAAGGTAAACAACCCCAGCATATCAATATTTTCCACATTCTGCACAGTGATGTTTGACATAAGAGGGCAGCAGGGTCAAACTCCATTTTAGCTTCTAAAAGTAAAATTGATATACTCTGCTCTTATATGGACAAGTGAAATGGTTTGTGCCTTCAAAAGAGACAATGCATTTTTAACTGGACCTGGGATGGATTCGCTGTGTTCAAAGACAGGCTTTAATTCAAAACAGTTTCACGAACTGTGAAAACTATTCACACATGAGTGTGGAAAATATCACTCTCCATGCAGGTATAAAATATTACTAGAAGGGCTCTCAGAGACTGCATATGCAAATCTGCTATTGCAAGCACTATGAATGTCTGGATACATTTCCAAAACTCTTCTGTCAAAATATGGTTCTGCCAGCTCGAGCCTCTATCTCATCTGGGCATGTATTATGTAATAGATTGAGAATATTGCACATTCTGAACATACATATGTGAAAAACAGTTACCTATATCATATACGTATATATGTACAAATATCATCAATGCTTGGACTGAAATAACGTGGTAGCTTGTATTGGAAAACAGATGTTACGAAAAAACGGTATGTTCACAAGGATTTTTTAAAATTCAAATGGGTCAAATTTTACTTCATAGATTTGTTTGTATTTTTATTTCACGTTTACATTTTACGTACAAATGATACCATACTTCCCTGACACCACTCTCCCAGAATGCTCTGCAACAACTGCTTTCTGACAGTTTAAGCAGCTACATGTTAAGAATATCCCAAAGGATTTCTTGTAGCCATGAATTGTGATATGGAGTCATCATGTTTCTAAAATTGGAAATATTTGGGGTCTAACTCTAACTTCATCATGATTCAGAACCACTCCTAAATTTATTTGGTTCCTCCTTGGCCCATGCTACACCCCGTGCCAAGTTTGATGAAATCCGGATCGTAGTTTATGTGTAATTCTGATGACAAACAGACAAGCCAAAAAAATGAAACCAAAAAATATAGAAAAATCACTTCCTCAGTGGAGGTAATAAGACAATTATACCATCTTGCAAAAGCATTGCTATACTTATCATTATAAGAGCCAGACTGTAACTTCTTAAGAATGTATTCAACACCTAATGAGTCACTTTAAAGAAATCTACTCACAGATCACATGTCAGTGGATGCAAATAGCAACTTTTACCCATTAGTGCTTATGCTCTTTTAAGTGAAAATAGTTCTGTCTTAAACATTGACACAGCTAATAATTAGCATGAGAGAAGGAATTGCTTGCAGTGACAGTCACCCTGGGGAAAAGTGATGAAAGAACTGTGTAACTGTGGTCAAGTGTTTGAGTAGAGTGATTGTTTCTTTGATTTATTCGAGTTTACGCAGGTTATTAAAACCGGTTTGAGAATCACAGAAGCTTATTTTCAATCCAGCCCACATCACCCCCCTCCTCTATTTTCTCTCTCTGAAGGGATCATTACTCGTCCTCCAAAATCAGAGAACTAAGTGGTTTGTCAAAGAAACACTTTTAAGTCTTCAGCTGCCACTTACTCAAAGGACTCTATAGGTTTTTGGAAAAGCTTTATTGTCATGCACCAAACGTATTAGCCTTGTGCTTTGAAGACTGTTTTGTCACCAAATTGATAGATGACAGGCCTGGGTAAGATTCCTTTCTTTTGGCTTCATAATAACCCCAATAGAAAGGAAAAGCTTTTCCATTGGTTTCCGGCTTAGAAGTTCTGCATGAGGCCAAATTATATTGCCGTGTGTTTATGCAGTTTGTGTGTGGGCGAAGGGTGAGGAGGAGGTGGTGAGAGTTCTCCTGAAAATGCGTTCTTTTAAGAGCAATTATCATTCCTGCCTTTAATTAGAGAGACAGCTGATGGTGTAACTTCTTCAACAAACAGTGCTGTTCATAGTGCTCTTCAAAGTGATAGCACTTCACACAGCCCATGGAGAGGCATGTAGTCAGTGGAAAAGCTTTTAAGGTTATGCTGTTCAAATATATTTATAATGAGATCCAATCATTTAATTCACCCTGCCGTTCTCCTTCTGTCATACACACTAGTGCAAGTGTTACAATTAGTGTTATTTTATCCTTGAGCCATATATTCCTTTCAGATCAAGCCAGGCATGCACATTTGTAAAGATTTTGTCCTCCTGCGCACATAAAATTGGCATAGGTTAGAAGTTTTCATTCACTTGGGTCACAGGATGTGACCTGCATTTAGTCCCATGCTGCTATAGGGTTATTGCTGATTTTCTCTATTGTTCCCAGGCAATTCAGTCGGCTTCAAAACAGTTATTTACTTGGACTCTACTGGGAAGCCATCACGTATTAAATTTAGCTCCCTCTCTTTTTGAAAGATACGCACTTATGTTAAGATTATTGTTATGTCCATAGGCCATTTCTCCTCAGTGTCAACAAACACAAGCAGATGTTAGAGATACACAGTGTTGGTCTTTACTTTGATATGTTTATTAGTACTCCCAGCTTCTAACATCATTTGGAATTTCAAAAGGGCATGCAGCTGAAAGCGCTCAGTCATGAAACATTGGTGGGTGTATGTGTGATGTGTTTGCATGTTTGATTAACAAATTGTTTTAGTTAAGAATTTAATTACTTTTATCAGAAGAAAGATTTGATTTGGATTTTTAAATGACGAACAGGATACATTTCCTGGAGTAATTGCAATGGTTGGCTTTACACGTGGTTGATATCATTGTGTGGTCGCTAGGGTGTTAAAAGATTGTTTAGGTAGGTTGTCAGGTTGTTGGTAGGTGGTAGCTGTGGTGGTGTGAATGTGTGTTTGGGGATGGCTCGGTCATGTCTTGGGTGTTTGATGTCAGCCTGTTCTCCCATCAAAAACGTCAATAGTTTGTGTGTTCAGGCAGTGAAAAACGAGCCACGTTGATGTATTTCATCTACAGCTGCAATGCGTCCGCCACCAACAAACATCGGACTTTCACCCAACAGAGCGGGGTTCACATCCAGTGTGAAAACAAAAGCAAACGAATTTTGACTTAAGTTACGTGAACCACTTTTTTTGAATGTAACTTAAGTTTTTTGCGTAACTTGCGGTAGTCAAGTGACCCTTGTAACTACTTCACTTCCAGCCTATTTTAGAACCGTTGACTGTACGTGTGTGCTATTTTTGAACGTGCCGTTGTACCACGAAACACGCTACTTACATACGTAGCTAGGTGACGTAATGGGTGGTACTGACAAATGACCTCTTCTGCCATATAGGTTGGAGTTCTTGATGTGGTTGTTACGACATCTTTAGATAGTTACATATTTGAACAACTAAAAATTTGAAACTTTTGAAACTTACTTACTAACTTCAAGTTGACTTATCTATTCTGCATTATGGCATGGAACAGCAGTTTCTTGAGTAGCCCTTTATAAGGCACTCATTGAAATACTTGCAAATTCCAAATTTCAACCCTTTTTACTTTTTCAAATTTTTTTATTTTTACTTCAGACATCGAAGTCAATTAAGTTTTTATTATTATTATATGTTTATCATACTGATGGATCAGATGTCACGGTGTCACTGCCTGTGACATAGCCTGATCTCTGCTGATAAGCTGGGAGAAATCCATTTGGCTGTACAGCCTTACAGAGAGGCATGGGGCTCCGCTGAAGTTACCAAATATGGTATTTAACAGCATTCAATCCATTGACTGACACGGGTGGGCCAATGCTAAGCCAAACTGCGAATTGGGCAGGACTAACCCTGTTGTCAAAGCTGTGCCTTTAAATAAATGTCTTCTCAATATCGTCTGACATTGCAGTTTGGTTTTACTTTGCTCCAGTGGTGTAGTGGCCATCTGTCATACCTGGACAAATCCTGGTGGGCTAGTGAACCATCCAAAAATCCATAAAATTTTTACCAGCCAGCCAGCTCTGCCTGCCCCTTTACCGACCCTCTCACTGTGTGTCTGTCATTCGGGGTGCACATTACAGTGTGTTCTGTGTGTGTTCTGGCACAAGGCTCACTGGTCAATCACAACCAAGTTAGTGAAACGTGTTGCTATGGTATAGGGTCTGCTATCGCTACTGCTGTGGCTGTAAAATGGTGGATAAAATTGCTGTAAAACTGGCAACCTGATAACATTTGGAATGTGTGGGAGAGCTTCACAGTTCTTGGAATTTTATTTCCTTTCAAGTTAGCAAAAGGCCGAACTGGAAGTTAACTGGCTCAGCCAACAGAAGTCTCTGGTGATTTTTCAGGGGAAATCAATCCTCCTCCATAACAGCAAAGCAGATAGAGTGGAGGTAATGTCAGGGCATGTTGTGTTGTGGCCACTAGAGCTGTACAATGTGGTTGCTGCAGTGTCCAGGGCTTTGGTGTTGTGTTTATTGGCGATTTCTACCATCTTTTCTCTGATTTCAAGGACATCTGGAGTAACTGTTGTAACTGTGAATAGACAAAGACATTCACTCTTAAAAAGAAAGTTAATAAGGATTTTAGCAGCATGTGTTTAAATGTATTTTTCCCCTTTGTCTGGGTGCACTCAGAAAAATTGGACATGTAGAAAATTTGCAAGTTAATGGTTGAGCCACTTGGATCAACTTGTGAACCTCATATTGTTTCCAAAAGCAGCTTTATCGCCTTTTATTCATAGAAAGCAGTTCGATTCCCTGACAGATTTACTGTTTCCCTTGACTGGTCTTTGCAGTCAATGCCCAAAAAATAACAGCTTTGACAGCATTGTCCTCGTCTTTGACAACACGCCATAAATGGACTTCACAAACTATCCCTGGAGGAGGAAGACGTTGGCTGGGCTCAGAATCGCTCTTATAAGCACTCGCCGCTCCCAGCACATCTAATGAACACCCACCATGTGTCTCATTTTCAAATGCCTATTGACCTTTTACCAGACAATTAGCTAAAATGCTAACTTTTGGCATTTAAACTGTGGGGAGGAGTCACATCTGGCCAATATAGAAGATCACGGATCACTGGCAGCACTATCTAATAGCAAAATATGCACATCATGCAACATTTTAGATGAAATAGAATTTGAGCCTGGAAAGAAAATCTTTCACCCCCAATGTAGATGTACCTCCATAGGCAGATTACACACCCGGGACACGTAGCCACTGCAGACTCTTCTGTGTGATTTTTCCATCTGTTTACTCTGTCCACATGGGTATGATTTGTTTCAATGGTTCACACAGGACTCCACAATGCCCAACCACCTCATTATTTTGAATGTTTGGTGCGTTCAATCAATAAAGAACTGAGGAGAATGCACACATATTCTCACAAGGTAACAGTTCACAGGTGAACATCAAAGGAAGGAGGAGAGAGCTGCCCACTTTTAACTCTGATGCAATCATTTTATTTTGAACTCTCCTGTAGTAGTATGTTTTTGTGATTAAAACAAAAATCCTACACATCTCTCTGACTATGTAGAAACAGAGTCAGAATAGTTATTCAGGATTCCAACATCCATATATCCACATCTTAGGAATCAGCTTATTAAATCAAATCAAGAAAAAATCACAATGTGGAAAGAAAATCACACATGCTTTTAAAATGCAGGTGTAAGTACTATTTTGATAAAGATGCAATTGATATATATTTTTTAATGTTATAGAATTATTGCCTTATTTTAATATTTTTCATCTTGGTTTTTAGTTGTTGTTTTTTTATTTTCTATTTGCCAAAATCAATAATGTGGGCATTATGTAGTTGGAGGCATGTCTTGGATTTGAAGCTGTGTTTTCCATTAAAGTCAAATCCAATTTTTAAGCAAAATTTTGATGTTTTGCATGAAAGAAAATGAAAATTAGGGACGTTTCCATCAACTGGTTTAGAGCGAATAAACAAAGCTGCATAAACTTACTTTGGTCAGGAGATGGCAGTTATGTATTGCTGTAGGCTAATCCGTCAGTCAACAGTAGAAGAAGTAGATGGTGTGCAAGAGAGAAAAAAAACAAAAAATAGGTTGCTAATTAGAGAACTTTGGCCACCCACAAGAGAAAATGGAGTGTGAATCACCTGTCCTGTGTAAACAATGTATCTCCACATTTGGCAATCAAACCAAAGGATTTTCATGATTGTGGAAATTCTTCTACTTTATAAGCTGAACAAACCGTTTTAAAATGCCATTGGGATTTCTGACAAATGCATTGTCTGAAACCAGGGCTGTTTTTCATAGCTCATGAACAGCTGACATCTTTGAGATTCATGATTTTCACTGGACAGCAACAATACGTCTCCCAGATGAGCTGTAGTTTTCATGCTGTGAATGAAAACTTTGGATTCTGAAATATCAGCCATAAAAGTGCTTCTCTGTCCTCCTTGAGCTGGTGTGTTTAACCAGACCGTTTGTGACATAAAATAGAAAAGGTTTGTCCTGAATTATTACTTATTTTTTGTCATTTATTACCGCTGAAAACATAATGCGACACAAATGTACCAGCTTTCAGCCCGAGGCTTCTTCAGTGTGCTCTCTGACTGAAGAAAGCCTCTGGCCACTTTATCAAGTTAATCCTAACTAAAATATTCTCTGGTGAACAAATATTTTTGAGAGATTAGTCAGTATAGCTGGAACACAAGTGGAATACTGGCTGCATGAAAATAACAAATTTTGTGCATCTGACAGACTGACGTGGGCCAAAGGGATAAGAACAAAACAATTGCTTACACAACTTTCCAATTTTTAAGTTTCATATATTTTTGTCTGTACTGTGGGTGAGACAGCCATCTAAATAGCTACCAGTGAGGGAGTGAGAGATTGCGAACACATTTTCACTTCTTCTTTTAGACAGCGTAATTGCAGACATCCTTTTTTCTTTTTGTGTGGTTCAGCTGACATTTCAGAACAGGATGTGTGTGATCTCCCACCCTACTGGAGCCATTTCTAATGAGCCAAGATGAGCTGTGTCCGGTACATTTTGTTTGCTTTTACCCTCATTTTCGGATCAAATTTTCTCTGTTTCTAAAATAATTTATTATTTTTCACCGCATTGATTCATCTATTCCGTCAGCCTATTTGTCTTGGCTGCCTATTTTCTTCATATTTTTTGTTCTTTTCTGTTTTTTAACTCTACTTTTCAACATATAAACATGTAGCTTCTTATTATCTTTGGCCATAATGTTGAACGAAAAACATTTGCCATCTTTTGGATATGAATAAACTCATAAAAACGTTAATCTAGACCAGCTATTCTAATTGCTTATGAATTAAATAAGGGGATCATATTAGTATGCAGCACCATGTGAGTTACAACAAGGATGCAGTAATAGAAAACCCACTCCATTTTATTCTTCTAATTAAACTTTTAATCATGCCTTTTTCTTCCCCCACATTTTTTTCCTTTTTGTCACTCCAAACCTCAGCACTTTGTCTACCTTGAGGCAGACTGTAACTGCAAAACTTTGTTGGAAAATATGTACAAGAAAATGATTACGAACCTGTAACCAAACACTTTTAATGCTGTTTGAGGGATTCGCTTTGGTGGGATTACTTTTAAAACAGTCTCAGACAGCACTCTGGTTTAAATTAACAAGGTAGTCAATTTAGTTGTGGTCAATTTTTTTCCTGGAGACACTGTAGACTATCTTTCCAAAGAGAAAACAGTATTTTCAAACAGGAATGTTATTTCCCTCTCCTTCTCACCCCCGTGGTCCGCTCTTTGTGAGCCGGTGGGGCTGTGAGCCACAGATAACACAATGCGGATATGACACTCCCTGGATATTCCCTCTGCTTTCACTTAGATTTAGATTAGAATGCTGTAGTAGAATCTCACATCAAGGGAGCTACCTATCAAAGCCTCAACTCAGTCCTCTTCTCTCCCACAGTTTTGCTTTGTAAAATGTTTGGCAAATTAACCAACACCCTGTGCTTTCTCCCCCCTTTTTTCTCCCTTTTCCCCCCTAACAACCGTCTGAATTAGAGATGGCTCTGGAACTATTTTTCCACATTAGATTTCATGCATGACTTAGCAAAGCTTTGATCCATAAAGCACGAAACCTTACATTCCTTAAACCTGATACAACTGTGGAGGTTTCGGAAATATGTAGCCTATTAATACACATTGGAGTGTTTGCATATGAAGCTCAGCAACTATAAAACTACAGTAAATTTAGCTATTTTGTGCCTTTTGTTTTCCTGTGATGTCATCCCCCCCTTTGAATTAGCATGTGATCCATTTATTTTTTTTCTGTGATGTTTAAACATATGGCTAAATATAAATAGACCTTCATTCTCTGTCCGTGGTGCTGAAATAAACACGAAATACTGCACTCTAAGCTGTGAGCAGTGGTGGAAAAAGTATTCAGATCACTTACTTAAGTAAAAGTACTAATACCACACTGCAGAAATCCTCCATTATAAGTAAAAGTACAGAAGTAGCATCAGCATCAACATGTACTTAAAGTATCAAAAGTAAAAGTACTTTTCATGCAGAATGACCCCACTTAGATAGTTTAATATATTCTAAATATATTACTATCTTATTATTATTGATACATTTATGTAAGCAGGATTTTAATGTTGTGAAGATATGTCTCATTTTAACTATTTAATATACTGTTATGAGGTTTAATTGTAAAAAAAAAGCCTTATATATTTAAAGTGACCATGTTTTCATGTTAAATCATGTTAAAATATTTTTAAATATTTGGTTCGATCCCTGACCACAGCAGGGATTGCTCCGGATGCTGCGTTCATCCGTGTGTGAATGAATTCCCAATGGTGGCAGGTGGCACTGGTGTGCCCTGGTTGCCTCGGCCACCAGTATTAATGTGTGTGTGAACAGGTGAATGAGTGTAGTGTGTAGTGTAAAGCGCTTTGGATAAAGCCGCTATATAAGTGCACTCCATTTACCTTAAAATTCTACTTAAGTACAGTACTTAAAGTAAATGTACTTAGTTACATTCCACCACTGGTTGTGAAACATTAGGCATTGTTAATGTGAGAGAGCTATATACATGATAAAACAGTTTTCAGTATTTTAGAAGGTCTTTGACATCATGTCATATTGCCAAAGTCTTGTTTCATGTTTTTTTTCCATTTTGCAATAAGTGCAATAAAGCATAGTATTTGCACTAAAGATGTGCAGGGACATCATTATCTGTCTCTCTTTCTGTATGCAGATAGTAGACTGGAAGTGGGCGGGATTTATACTATAAGTCACCTAAATCGAGCGAATGTTGTATTTTTTATATATAATATTCATTGACTCATACTCTCTCTCTCTCTCTCTCTCTCTCTCTCTCTCTCTCTCTCTCTCTCTCTCTCTTTCTCTCTCTCTCTCTCTCTCTCTCTCTCTCTCTCTCTCTCTCTCTCTCTCTCTCTCTCTCTCTCTCTCTCTCTCTCTCTCTCTCTCCCTCTTATTTATAACCTAAATGTGTTTAATTAACTGTCTGGCATGTGTCAGACAGTTATTGTTGATATATTCTGTTTTGCATTGGAAATAAAAACACTTTACAGGATTTAAAAGATCTAAAAATATATCCTTCAGTTGAAGGTAATTGTCCCAATGATGCAGCGTTTGCAATTATTTTTATTTTGCATGATTTTTTAAAATTAATCAGAAAAAAATACAGGTTGTAAGCTTCATTTTTTATGCATGGCTTTAGGGGGTTTGAAAGAAATCCACCTGTCACACCAGACTTCTGTCTTTCTACTCCGGCACATGTCGCCTCCTCCTACTCAATGTGAGAGTTTCACTAAATGATAGCTAGCCGATCTGCAGATCGACCCAAAAGCCGCGGTTCCCGTGGGTTGACAAAGCGAGTTGTCCGAAACAAGACAACATTCTATCTTGTGGCATTTTATCTATGAATCTGCTGAAGCATGGACATGTTGATCATGTTTTTTTTTTCCCCCCAGTAATAATGAGCACCTTCGGGTAACACAAATATCTGATTCCAGTGACTTATTTGTGCTTTCCCGAATAAAATCTTCAGATTCCGGTACATCCCTGATACTGTATGCACAGCTTTATTGGCCGTTAAATACAGTACAAGAGGGCATGGGGATATGTCATTGGCAGAGGCTATTTGTGGGTATGCAAGAGGAATTCATTGATTCTGGCCCAGTCTCACACTGCCACCTTACATGAATTACAGTATAACCTTGCACACACTCGTGTCTCTGAACATGATGTAATCGACCTATTTTCTGTTACAAATTATCTGCAGGGCCAAAGAAATATCATGCATATGTAGTAAAAGCCATAAACGTGAACCCTCTCTTAAATTTTTAATGGATTTTCTGATTCACTGGAACACAGATATTTTTTTAAAAGAACTCTTTTTTTGTTTATTCTCTAAAGAAGATCCACACCATTTAGCTATACCACAGTTGGGATTTAAATACACTTTTGTTCTCCCGCATTAATTTGTTCGTTGTTTGTTTGTCCTCTCTCCAGGCTAAAGCTTAGAAACCTGATGATATTGGCTTTGGCTGGATTCTCACTTTCTTCCTCCACTGGGAGGTAAACAAGTATAAATAGCTTATTGAGGGGTGAGAATTAAGCAAAAGTGGGAATAGGCATGTGGAAGTTAAATGGTCAGACTTTTCACTGTTTACTTTAACTCTTATTATACTGTATGTAAGTGGTAGTGCGATGGCATGTTTATTTCCTCCTGATATGCTAGTTTCCTTCCATCGGATATAATTTATTGCTTCATTTGAATTATTTTTTTTTTAAAAGCAAAACAGCAGGGGCTTTCAGTATATTACACAGAAGATTGGAATATTATTTGTGTAATTTGATAGCCAACTCAAATAAAGAAAACACGTACTTGGGATTGAAAATGGCAAATTGGTTACATATATTAGCTCGGCCAAAGAAATATAAAAGGCCCTGGCACCTCCACAAGCCATTACCTCGCGAGGACCCAATCACCTCCAATATGGCTGTCATAAATTAGCACCAAAACAAAAGCAAACTAATTTGCTTCTTTCAATCCCCAGCACACATGCTTTCTCTCTTTTTCTCCTTCTTCAGTTTCCTCAACAGCCTATCTTGGAAGAGCCATGAGCCTATCTTGGAAGATTTATGAATATGTTAGAATAGCCTGAGCCAACAGTTTTCAAAGTGGTGAAGTGAAAATAAATTAAACTGGCCCTGTAGGCAAGTCGTGCGGAGAGTGATGAATTAGATACTCATTGCTCTGTCGCTCGATGCCTGTCCCTCTTTTCAAGTGAAAACACTGCAAACATTATGCGGGAAGACAAACAAACATACAAATCAATTAAGTTGTTTTTGATGACATACTTGTTGAGAAATTGATTGGGAGACTAAAGTGTATCAGGAAATACATTGTCCTTGGTTACCAGAGAATAATTTACAGAAGAAAAAAATCTTGGGGAGCAAATGTTGGACGAGCCCAACAATAAACACACAGAGGCATTTTTATTATCTTCTTTCTCTCAGTTGTTCTTCCTCTGCATCTTTCTCTATACTCAGAGATTAAACATAGGCTGTTTAACTGTTTATCTTTCAGAACACAAAATCAAAAAGTAATTTGATAATACTAATCGCACAGTTGAAAAGATTCATTAAAGTTGTTTTTAACTTTGAAATCTTGGTGCTATATCTCATGTCCGATGTACTGACTCACCTCATAGACATCCCCATGTGACCATTTCCTTTATGAAAACATTGGTCCTTCTGCCCGAAGATCTGATAAAGCAGGATCATTCCCATCAAGATAGATGGCCGCACACATTTTTTCACTTTTCTCTACCATTCTGAAAACCCAGTACCCGATGAAATCTTTCCAGGTTGACCTGGAGGTCAGCCTTCAATTGGAAGTGGTCAATCAAGAGTGAGTTTCCATTCGGGCCAGCATGACCATAAATCTCCTTTTCCACTCACTCTTGCCAGCTGCAGGCTGCCATTTCAGCAAGAGCCAGGGTCTTTTTTCTCTCTCTGACAAACTCTGTTTCATCAATTGATTGGGGGTTGCTTTACTTTATTGTTCTTCTGTATTTAGAAAGGCCCTGGCAGTGAAAAGACATATTGTGAATTTGTGGCGTAGATTGTGTTCGCTGTGTACAAAGGCGTCATGTTATTCTCAAAATTAACTTACAGTCTGTTGTTGGTATGCGACTCACATTTACATACGATACCATACCGTATGTTTTGAAGTAGAAAGCATCTGACAGTCCTCTTGTAGCCTACTGGGGCTGCTGCTCCCCCTCAAAACAACAAGCACACATGAAGGATGAAATTAGTTAACATTATTTTATACTTAAATCAGACATTTCTGCAATATTGTATATTGTTCAGCTGCCCGGTATGTGCCAATTTAAAGTAAGTCTTTCCTTGGGATGGGGAGATGTCTTGACTAACAATGAATTAATTAAACTAGAATTTACTGTCACCTGAATGATGCATATTAACTAAACCTAACTTACTTCTGTTCCTTTGATTTTTGATATTTTTAAAATTGTATCTGCTCATATATTTTAATGTGTTTAATGTCTATTTCCAATGCTTTTAAATCAAGAATGAAGACTTTTATTTGATATTTTTTCTTAGATATTTATCTGCTGGTTTTCAATTTTAAAATGTTATATTTGAATGTAATTTTATATATGTCACTTTCCAATTCTTCTAATGTTTTGTGTAAAGCACTTTCAATTGCCTTATTGTTGAAAGGTGCTATAGAAATAAAAATAATCATAAATTGCTTGTTGGAGATTGAGCAGCTTGAAGAGTGACAAATTAAGATAGTTTTCTTCAACACACCACAGAGCTGCTGTTTGTCTGGTTGTTCTTGTAACAAGAGTAATGTCTCCAGTTTTATATTTTACCATATACAAGTTTTGTAATATATCATACTATAGTATATATTATATTTATGTGGACCATGATTCAAACCTGATAACAGCAAGTTTTCTCTTTCATATCTTGCCTTCAGATCAGCAGAAAGGGCTGCAAAATAGTCAAATATCATGTTCGCCTCAATCTTCTTCAATCATGATGTAAGTCAAGGTTGTGAAATTAACCTAAAAAGAAGAAAAACTACCGCTCTCTCAAGATTTGGCAGTCTCCACACGAAAAAAAACACACACGATTTCCCCCAAACCAAGATAGTGGTGATCTTCTGATATCTTGCTGCCTCCCCACATTATAACTAATAATAAATGTATCAATAAAAGGCCATAATCAAACTTCTTATATATTTACCACTAAATAAATGATATACAATATACTCACAAACTATAATTCATATGTGTTAAAAAGTATTTTATTATTAATATGTGTTAATGTTGCAGACAGTGCCTTATATTGACTGTTTTTAATAGTATATAACCACACATACATCTTAAAAAGTGTAATACTTCAATAATCCAATAACCCTAAATGATCCAGCTTGTGTATTTGTGTTACTGTACAAGAGTTTATTTTTGAATCAGCAGATTTTCAGTTTTCACCGTAGTGTACAGCAAACATGTGCCTCCCAATGCAAATAGATGAACATTATTTCTGTATTAAGGGATGTTTGATGTAATTTCTGTGATGAATTCGGGGCTTTTGATCTGAGACGTGTATACAGCACATCTTGACACTTTGAGGGCAGTTGTATCTTTTATAGCTGAAATGGAAATGTCAGAGCTTGTCATACGTCTCTCCAGCCCCCTCTCCGGGGTTCTTGTAAAACATGTGATTTCTGCAAGAGCCTCGCAAAGGGTGTGTATGTGTGCTCGTACGTGTGTGTGCGTGTGTGTGTGTGTGCGTGCATATAGAAATGTGACACTAGTAGAACATCTCACCAGCCGAGGCCCTCCTGCTGCTGCTGTGCTGGGACACATGGCAGCACATGACGGAACAGCTTGATCAGTGCGAGTGAAGCAGGCAACAATCGCCACCACACATATTATGAAACGGGGCTGATAGACACTGTGTTCTTTAGTAAATCAAAACAAAATGACTACATTCAACTTGCAGCACTTTGAGGGCATTACGTCTAAAGAAACAAAGAATAAAATACAAAATTGTACTTTCCCTCCTGTGATTTTGCACACAGGGAAAGGAAAACAAAAGTAATCGCTAACTTACTTCAGCCCCCACTCGACGTGTGTGTCAGTGTCCAGTGTGCGGCACAACTGGCAATAACTCAGCACCATGGAGAGCTCATCTACCTCTCCAGACTGCCTGCCCTCCTCAATCCAGCAATTGCTTCAACATGCAATTTCAGCATTTTCCCTCTTTTCGGGAGGCAGAAGCTCTAAGCCCCGAATGCAGGCATCATTTTTATATGTAATTTATGCTTTTACAGTGATTACTGCACCTGCATCTTTGCTTGCTTTTTGTGTTAACAATACAAATAAGTGGGTCTCTTCTAAGCTAACTCTATATAGAGGTATTGTGTAAAGCACATTGTGTTCTGCAAGTCTTTCTGCTCCGCACAGATAGGGCGCTGTGTAGGACATATGCATATGCAGGCTCTTGTATGTTAATATGTTCTAGGAAATTGGATTTACGACTTCTCTGTTGTTTTGCCGTTTCAAATATATGCATGCCTAAATATTAATGTAGCATGGAAATCCCCCCAAAAAACCCTCAACAAAGCACTCAGGGTTGGAAAAAAAATCATTCTTTATGCTGCACTTTGGACATATTTTAGATGGAAGTATTGATTAGAATGTCCCGAACAGTTATGTTCACACACAGATGCCTAAGAAGGATTGCATGAAAAGAAATCTGACTCCACAGTCATGTTTGAAAACAGTCTGCTGCCCTTAGTGTGCCGGGAACACTTATGATAATCTACGATAATCTACTCAGCACAGACACAGCAACACATTATCCGTTTGAATGCTAAGTACACTTCATTCAGAACTTTAAAAAATGCTAACATATTCTGAGAGCTGAGAATAGCTCCAGTGGAACATGTTATCCTCTGTCAGGCCCAACACACACACACACTGTCAGAGACCTTAAGCGCTTTATGTAAAGAAATGAAAAGTGGATAAATAGCTACTTTAGCTGTACCTTTTTACCTCACAGTTGTGGAAGAGGAGCTGTCGTGTGAAATGGGCCGACGCAGCAAATCTTAAAGCGATATGCCCCTTCTGTTTTAAGTATCTAGGGATCAGCGGTGCAGACTTGGGCAGACCTGGACTGAAGAGAAACAGGCAATCTTCCAGTTCAGAGGTCTTTGGTTTTGTATCATGGCTGCAACGATAACCTCCAATGGTAATTTAATGCCCCCATTCAAGTAATGCACTTTATTGCACCAGTGGATTAAGTAATGATTATTTTGCGAAATTGCGGCCACACAATGGTCAATTAATCTTTAATGAAACTGTAACTTATGAGGCGAAGCGTGGCATTGCAATAAGCATGCAACTGCTTGCCAAGACAGTTACAAGCCTCAGTTGCGGCCTACACTCCCCATCTATCACCATGTAAAAATAGAGCACTCTGGAAAGAGACATAATGAAAAGGCAAAGTCACAGTTGCAGAGTCTCCATTTTTAGCATTCATGGAATGTTTGAGGGCCTATATCCTCCAATATACGTGAAGGAAATATATCAGCCTGTGATGTATGCGGTGAGATTAACTGCCATTTTGAGGTGCTATTTATTTAGAGCTAGCCAGGCATAGGGGTTGCAGGGAATTATGTGCACTGGCAGAGCATGAAGTTGGAGGTTATCAAATGGCTGCACGGGAATTCCAATATGCACCTATTCATTTCATCAGCAACTCTTTAATGACGGCAGGTGCAACTCCCTGCTCCAATACCGAGTGTTTTCTGCAACAAATACCTGCATCAGAGCTGTATAACTGTAGCTTTATAGCCCAATCATTCTCAATGTGTTCACATGTTCCTGCACTAACACAGCAAAGCTAGGAAAGCCACAAAGATAAATGTTGTTACTCTGATTAGTTTCTCATTTCATTTTTGGCCCGAGGGCTCCAATTCTCTTACTCATTCCCCACTGCACTAACAAATGTTGATGGATTTACTTTTATTGCATGACATCATTTTCTACACTGGAGTGGGAGGACAAGACATCAAATTTCCAATACTTGACTACGTGCTTGGTAGTAGAGGAGAGCAGAAGAGGTGAAGTAACAGGAATGAGGAGAGTGATTGATGGAGTGAATGAGAGCCAAAGGATGATGGGGGACGAGTCAAGGGGCATGTGCATGAGTGTGGCGGGAGTAGGAGTGAGCGTAATGAAGTAAGACAGAAGAGATGTGTACAGAGACGGAGTACGAGGTAGAGAGGGAGAGGCTCGGGAAGAGAAGGGACAGGAACACTGAGAGGAAAAGAGTGGAAAACAATAGATCGCAAGAGTGATAGCGCTGAGTTGAATGTCAGCATCCTGAACGATTCCCTCTGCAATCTCCTGGTACCAACACAATGATATCAGAAGAAAACGTGTGGTTGTGCTGATGGTAGAGTTGGGGGTATGAGGTATGGTAAGACAGGAGAGTGAAAGAGGGAGGGCTGAGGCACTCGGTGTTATTGTGCACCCGGCCGCTGGCACCAGCACTGTCAGTAAGCAGCGTTGATCCGTGAACTTGCCATCTGGATTCTCCCACAAATCACATTAAAGTTTCAAGCCCAGGAATACATCAAGCTAAATGAATATTGGATCCAGGGGCCGCAGACAGGCCTGATGGAGAAAAAGCCCTGTGCAACCCAACTCTTTTGTGGTCAGACATGATCCATCCATCCCCTTTACTCCCTCCATCCCACCCTCCTTCTGTTCCCTTCATTACTGATAGGCAGTGCTTCTGATGAGGTATAAAGTTACAAAAGGAGCTACAGAAAGAAGCTTGTTTAGGATAGATAATAGGTGAAAATGTTGATCTTTTAATTCAAGGCAAAGGTAGAAAGTTTGCCTCATATTTGAACTGAGATTATGTACAAATATGCAGCCAAGTTACCAGAAATGGTTGGATGGCTCAAGCAGAAACCAGACTTCACCCTGGAGACCAGTGTTCCTAAAGCTAAAGTCAATTTTGTTAATTTTAGTGGCTTAAAGGATAAAGAAGTGAGCTTGTGACTGGAAGGTTGCCAGTTCAATCCCCAGACAGGCAGGATAAACCTGGGTGGTCTGGAGCAAGACCCTTAACCCCGGCTGTGGAGCCGCTCAGTGGCCAGACTGAGACTGCAGCTGCACTGGGCAGCTGATCACAAAGTCCTGAAAAATAGAAACTCCCCTGAATATCTTCTTGCTCACTGAGTTTTTTTGTTCCCTCCGCTCCCCCGATCAAAGCTGCTATACTTTTAATAAAGCTCAACTCAGATTTCACAACACTCCACTCACATAACTCAAAAAAGGAAAAACCTTGTGAACTCCATTGTGGAGCATTTTTGACAGAAAAATAGTTTTGGTACAAGATACACAAATGCGTTCAAGGTCAGTACCGGTACCACTCACACCATGAGTTCAAAGCATGAACTCGTGCCGAAGCAAGAGATTAGACTACACCCCTATTAACCCCTTAGTGTTTGCCTTTATAGAGGAGTAGGGGTTATAGGCAGTAGACATTTAAGGGGAGATGAAGATTTGAGATGCAGCTCAGCACTTTGTGTCAAGTTTTCCAAGTCATAAATCTCTAATAAAAATCACTTAAAGGAGTACTTCGGCTGTGAGAAAAAGTGAACTGCAATCCAAGTCATTGTGTCTGTCATAACAGAGCTGCCTTGACCGCTGTCTTTAAAAAAATTGACAATGTACAGTCATAGAAAAAAAATATTAGACCACCCTTGTTTTCTCCTTGCTTTGTTGTTCATTTAATGCCCAGTAGAACTAAAGGTTCCTTTCATTTGGACAATTTTTTTCCATGGTTTTCTTGATAATGGTTTTGGTATCAAGAAAACCATATAAAATGGCTAGATATCAGCTCTTAAATTAAACTCCTATGAGCTGTTGTTGTTGTTTTCATTATATTTGTCCAAACAAATGTACCTTTAGTTGTACCAGGCATTAAAATTAAAAAGAAATTGAAGAAAACAAGGATGGTCTAATAATTTTTTTCCATCATCAGAATCACACACATACAGATGAAAAATTAAGAAAATAAAATTAAAAGCAGTGCCAAACAGAAAAAGACAACAAAACTAATCAAATTTAATGTAATAAAAAAAATGATTCCTTGGTTGCTTTCCACCATTGTCTGTTATGAACATTATCGTCACCAACAGTGTTGGGAAAGCTACTTTGAAAGCATAGCTTTGCAGGCTACCAATTACTTAACACTAGAAGAAGTTGAACTACAGTAGAGCTACCCTAGAGAGAATTCTCGTTTGGTTAACTAAAGCTACTTAAAAAAAAGTAGTTCAAACGAATTAGTTAAAAAGATCAAATTGACAACGTTCATATACCTCAAGCTCATTCTGCCTAATAAGTGTCAGTTTACAAGTTCAAAACGTTTTTATCAAGCTTATTATCAATAAAACAGCAACAAAGGAATATAATTGTTTCTATACCTACAGCATGCCTTTTAGTAGTTATATTAATGTTAATTACTTTACTTTAATTGCCCTTTCTTCATGTGTATTTTCCCACAAATCCTAGAAAAAAAGATTTCCTTTATTCACAAATCCACCCACTTTTCAAAAATAAACAGGCTTTAATCTGACAGCATTTTTGTAAACAAATCTGGCTTTTGTCTGACGGATGCCAGTGCCTCAGCATGCCTCCACAGCGGTCAGGATGAAAGAGAAAGGGGGTGTGGGCGGTCAAAGGAGGTTCAATTACTGTAGAACAGATATGGTAAAATAATAATGATTAAAAAAAAAAGTCCTTTTCTTTTTATGGCACAGTGTAAAGTTTGTCGTTTCAGTCGTTTAACTACACAAAAAATAGTATAAAATAATTTAACCACCAATAGTTGAACCACCAGCAGGCTACTGCAATTTGTAGTTAAACTACTAATTTAATTACATATAGTTAATTCCCCCCCAACACTGATCACCACCGCATTGCATTGTGGGATATTTATGCCAGCACAGTGTCCACTGTTTGCATCATTAAATATTTCAGTGGAAATTGTTGTCATACTACCGTTTATACTAAATAACATGTTGGTATGAAGTTTTCCATGCAGCCTGTTCATTGCTCCTCTTCAAAGTCTATCACCATGACGATAATTGTTACAGTTGCCCTTTGTTGAAGAGACAGTTCTCTGTACATATTAAGACCTTTATTCGCTTCTTAATTCCCCACAGTTTTCAGTTTGCCCATGTTGTGGATGATAATGAGCATTAATTGCCACATTATATGCAAAATGAGAGATACCACTCAACTCTGTGAGATGAGAGTGATTCATGTGTACAAGATGAAATTATACCCTCACTTTCATTTCAGTTACATTATGTTGATTTTGCATAAATGGAATCTTATTTTCACCCAAAGGTGCAAATAATACGTGAGCTGAAAAAAGAATGCAATCATTCATCATTCAATAACATGTTATGTTCTGGTTCCTGGTTGCATATTTTCTGCTGAAGCACTGTTTGTGCTCAAGTAAAACCTATTAAGGAAATATTGCCTCACCAAGATGTCGTTTCATACAAGAAAGAAAAAATCTATTTAGTTCTTTTCCAATCCAGTGGCTTGTAGAGCTAGGGATTTCTTTTCCCCGGGCTTGGACTGAAGAGAAAGGCTTTAATGTTAGCTGTTCAAGCTTCAATTCTATGAGATCCCCAGGGTGAGATATGGACTGGCTCGGAGTCTGAAAATTATAAATACCTTGTCAGTGGTGAGAGTGAGGAGGTACTTTCAGCTTCAGCCCCGAATTGCTCTCTAGGTTATGAATTCATCTATTGCCATTAGTGTATAATTAGCAGAATGCTGCAAAGTTGGGTATGTAAACCACAAGAAACTACAAATGGTATCATTTACCGTACACAGTGAAGCACATGAAAATGCTCATGATGGAAACATATTCCATGCTTTAGTAAATCCACAGCACAAGCAAGCAGGCATCAATCTCTGTTATATACATTGTCACGTCACGAGTGACCCGCTAGCGAAGAGACAGCTCAAGTTGAACATAGTCGAGCTTTGAAGCACATCCTTCAGAAAAATGAATGAGTGCTTAAAAGACAAATTGCTCCCGGAAGGGCAGCCTGCCATTTAACCACAGCTTTTCTTATTCTGGTAACATTTTCTTACATATATGTTCACTTTATCTGCGAAGAAACATTGTGAGTAACAATGCACTGACAGTAAACTGACTCGAATTTTTCCATTTCAGTTCTTTTTTCTGAACACATGTAATTACAAAATAGTGAAAAGGCTATTCATGTCACTCAGCAGTTTTCAGATTAATTTTTTTTATCAGGTCATGTTTTGAGATTTTGGTATTAAAAAAATCCATTGTTTGGTGCGCTTTCATGGAAAAAAAACATGGCTGCATATTTCAGACTTAATTTGCCCCCCAATTACTTCACCAAAGAAAACTCTTTCATAAGATTGCAATGTTTTTTTTTTCTTGAAGTGTACTTTATGCCATAATAGACAATAGCGAATTAAAATGCTCTCTGTCGTGTCCCAGTGGCTCACTGGAAAAGCGCATACCACTAAGGCTTAGTCCTTGTAGCAGCGACCCGGGTTCAAATCCAGCCTGGAGCCTTTTGCCTGTCTCTCTGCCACTATCAAATACAGCCGTTAAATGCTCAAAAAATATCTTTTAAAAAAAGCATTCTGTTTCAATAAGGCACTTCATTTATCTTTTCCTTCAGGTCTTCAGGTCATTTTCCCAGATTACCTGCAGGAGAAATTTGTCCAGTCGGCTCTGAGCTACATCATGTGCAATGGAGAGGGAGAGTACGTGTGCAGCAACAACCAGTGCATCTGTCAGTGCGCCGAGGAGTATCCCCAATGCAACTGCCCCATCACCGACATCCAGATCATGGAGAATACCCTGCTGGGGATGTCTGAGTCCTGGGCGTCCTCTTACAAAGACTTTGAGAACTCTGGTAAGACAGAAATTCCTACAATATGTATTTACAATGAAGCGTTATGATAATTGTAGTGTTCTCGTGCAGTTCGTTGAAACTCTAAGTTTAACACACCAAGTTAAACCATTGCCAATGAAGACAGAGTCGTAGTAAGTTTGACCATTTACTGTCACACTTTATTCATTAACATGCTGGTGAAAACTGCAAATAAAGCAATACAAAAGTATTTTAACTAAATATTACAACATACACAGCTGTAAACATGATGCACATTTCTGTCTGCTTGTATATAATTGTAAATGAAAAACACTTTTAACTTAACTTAATTTATCATATACATTCATTTATAAAATCACTTGCTTATATATAAACATGTCGAATAGTGATGGGACGGACTGTGCTTCGGAGTGTGTGTCGAGAAACCCAGGAAGTCTTTTATGAAGCTCGTATCGAGGCTTGTTTCTTTAAGGGCAAGTGACATCTTTGATGACGTTTGAAGCCTCACTGGTTCAGGGAATGGTTTGAGTGTTGGCGTTATACATGAACAATATATAAAGCACAAGGGATCCCCACAAAATTGAGTCCAAGCAAAGTTGCAAAAATACTGTTTAAAAAAAATTAATAAAGTCCTGATCTGGAAAACACTGCCACAGTTTTAACATAAACATCTCATGTCCTATTGGATTTATTTAAACATTGAATGAAATCATACTGACACATTTTTTTGACATTAATAGACTTTTACCATTACCCACATATGAATGAATGAATGAACCACACAAAATCAAATGCAATTGTTCTTGGCAGTGATTATTCCTATGCTGACAATGTTGCAAGACAGCCAAGAGGCCAATCACAAATAGTTGGAAATAGTTGAAATGACAGTAAAAGTTTTGACCAGCAGGGGGGTTTGTGAGCACATGAAGCCTTGAGAAATTAACCTTTTTATGAACCAATTGGATGGAAAGCTTCACTAATGTCAAATGCAAAATCCAACTTAAGGCATTGCCTCTATGATGCTTCAGAGTAGGTGTACAGATTGCTTTCAGAGCATGCAACACATGTCTGCCTTCCTTTTTTTCCAGTTAACCAGGAAGTAACTGAACAGGAAGTGACTTAATAGGAAGGGATCCAAGAGGAAGTCACTAAACAGGAAGTGGAAGTGATTAAACAGGATGTGACATCATATATTTACATAAACAGATAATAAAGTTAAAAAAAATTGTTAAACTTTTAAGTAATCATACACATCTTGTTTCTTACTTAGATGAATTACCAACATTACATTACAAAAAGCCTGAAAGGAGACACAATAATAGCATATCATTTGTAGAGCAATATTGCATTGCATTCCTTTTACTAAGCAAGTAAATATTTCCTGACATGAAGTGATTTTTTTTTATGCGCACACATGCTGAGCTCCGGTAATTAAGGTAATCTGGCAGTATTCCTTTCACTTGAAGATAGTTTAAAAACACATTTAATTATTTGGCAGCTTCCATGTTCACTCCCAAAACTACATAATTAATAGGAAATTAAGGTTTCTTGTGTTCACTGCAGAGTGTAGTGTGAAACTTTCATTGTGTTACAAAAGGTCAAGCTTCATGGATGGAAAGACAGTGAAACTTTTTTAATCCAACACCAAAGACTGGTGATTGTATTCTGACTCTAAAATGATTTATTTTATCACAGTGGTCTTTCCTGAACAGCAACCAAGTGTTTCACATAGCGGCAATAGATCAGAAAATAATCATATGGGCCATCTTTGTAATGGACTTGCAAATAATAATTTTCTTACTTGTTATTTGTTGTGTATGAGGAATGAATGGCAGCAAAAAATACTTTGAAATGTCAATTGCTTGAATGTCAGGGCAAGTTATATTCTTTCCAATATAAATGTCTCCTGTTTCACTGAATGCAAATAGAGACCTGAGGTAAAAAATATTTTAGACACAGTGGAGGGGAGAAAAAGCACAGCTAGTGCTCAGTTGTTACATGGCAAGTCACCACATTGATCTATTATTGATATGATATAAAAGTGTCCCAATAAAACCTGCCAGCAGCAGATAAATATATTTATGTACCGTAGAAGAAAGTTAATGTGAGTTGTGGAGGTCAGTGAGTGCAGTAAGTCTGTGAAGAGGCGGTGGAAAGTGCACATGAAGAGGCCAAAAAGTGATTTCTATAAATGTATTAACTGGCCCAGAAAGTTAAATGTATTTCACATACTGACCAAAATAAGGAATAGTTGAATCAATAACTTTCTCAGGGTCAGAGGGCCTGTGAGGAACATCTGTCTAAACTTTATCATTTTGTCTTTGGTTTTGAAACAAGGAATATACAGAATATATACTTGAGTACATATTTTTTTTAATATGAAAGATTGAATAACACTAGGGCTGCACAATATGAGAAAAAGATGCAATATATGATAATGATATGAGTTGTGATACATGAATTAATCGTTATGTACTCTTTTCTGCTGTTCTGCTGCTTTCAGTGAGCTGCTATAATACAAAAAAAATGCTTCCTGAGTTAAATAAAAATTTAAAAGAAAGTTATTTACAACATTCTCTAATTGAACGCACTGACCTTAAACTGAACAGGAAAGTCACCAGCAAAAGAAAGAGTGATTACATTTTAAAGTGCAGTTTTCTAATAATTCTCTCTTTCAGCTAACTAAAAAAAAAATCCCTCGTTTCAACACCACATTTTTGGCACAAAAAAAAGAAATATCATGAAAATAACAAGATACAAGCCCTGACAAGCCCTGTGGTGCATGTGATTGCTTCATCCAAAGGGCAGCCATAGTTGCATTTTGAGAGTCAAGCCAGTAAATTATTAACATTATTTTAAAGATTTTTCCCCCAAAGTGAAAAATACAAAATGACCCTAACGATCATCCACTATTAGCAGAGTAAATGGAAAGTAAATGAGATGCATTCTGTCAAGACACTTTTCTTCTGCTCATAGCAATTATGATCAGTACCTCTTCTACAAAGACTCCTGTTTCCTCTTGGGAGATTTTTTTTTAGGCTTAGTCATTTTCCTTTTAAAAGAAAAGAAAAAGGTGATTTGACTAATTACAATATCACCATCAACCGTCCTCAGATAATATATTTTCCACTACCACCATGCCGCATTGTGCATCTGTCCAGCTAGATATTCCACAAATTGTCCAAACGTCCAAATTGATTAAATAAAAGTTTGAAATAAATTTAATGCTAAATTCAGCAGCTACTACAACAATAAGTGCTACTTTAGTTGGTTTTCTCAGATTCTGCAGATGCGACATGCACTTAAAATGCAGCAGAAATCTCACAATTTTAAGTGAAAAATAATATCTGATAATAATAGTATATTATTATAGTATCTGCCCTGTGATTCAAATCTTCTTTAAAATGTAATTGGTTCGTCTTATGCTCATGCTCCACCCTTCCACCAAGTTCCATGAAAATGAAGCAAGTGTTTCAGTAATCCTGTTGAAAACCATCAAACCCAAACTGAAAAAAATTGCAAATGTAAATATTATAATACGAGATAACCATCATTTATAAATGGTACATTGCAAATTAATTAAAAAGTTTATTGTAATGTTATATCATTTGCTGTCAAGAAACAATGAAATAATGTTTTGCTAATTATTACTAAATTATTTCTAAACGTTTAAGGCATTATTTGAAAAACATCACATGGATAGATGAAACACTTCACTTTGTAAATTGTCTATTAACATTATTTGGATGGCTTTAATAAAGCAATAAAAAAATAACAAATGCTTATAATAATTATCTATTAATCACTGATTTGTAAAGCATCAAGTCACATTCACATTTTTATTGGTAATCTGTAAAAGAGTGATTATTAGTGTACTGATGATATTTATAAAATAATGTTTATAGATGCTTTTGTGTTTATTGTGTTTATTACCCATTTAACAAGCTATTATACTCATCATTAGCAACTGTATATTCAAATTGTGCTTGTAGACAGTTTATAAATAATTAATATAATATGTAAAATGTTATAATGTGTCCTCCAAACTATTAAATAACATCGTTTATAGCGTTACTAGTAATCAGTAAACCTTATTAGTTATTGTCTACATAAAAAACAAACAAACTATAAACTACAGTTTCCTTCACTATGAAATGGCCATGAGTTAATGATGGTTATTATAAAGTGTTACTGTCTGGACCACAACATATTGAGATGTAATAGCACAAGAGGTAAAGTGGGTTTACATTTGGAGAGCTGTAATCTCCAGATAAGGTGCTGGGTGACTTGAGATAAGGGTCATTCGAGGGACTTTGTGGGCTCTTTGGAAGCTGTATCAAGGAAGAGATCCTGGATGGCTTTGAAGCCGGTAAAAAGGGACTTGGCAACTGTTGAACTGGCATGACATGATAAAGGATTTTTTTTTTGTGGTGAGGGAATCAGACAGTTTTGAATAGCGGATGCTGGAGACACCCATCTTTTCTAGGAAAAGGGGAGAGGGAGGTACCTGACATCTCTGAAAAACTGGGTGGGGGGGATATGGCAAGTTGGAAACAGGGGAGGAGAAGGAATCTGGCTTCTTTGAAGAAAAGAGGGAAAGGAGCTCTGACATGCCTGGGAGGAGAGTGGAGGAAGTTCTGACATTTCTCAGCTGTGTCTGAGAAAGAGCTCTCAACTCTGTAGTTAATGCTGTTAGACTGTCTTGGAGAGGTCTGTAGGAGGGTGCTGGCTTAGTGCACAGATCTTTGCTGTGTCTTGATTATAAGAATCTTTTCAACAACAGTTCTTAGCACCAGGGACTTATACATTGAATGTATGGATTGTGTCTAGCTCTGCACCATTATGACAGTATAAAGATGAAATGTGAACCCTAGGTAGAGGCAATTATCTTTGTGTTCGACTACTTTTGGACTGTCTTCAGCCTGACTACTGATGTTGCTAAGGAGACATTAAATTGCTCACTCTATTATTTATAATCATGTGCTTAAATTTATCTTCGGAGACAATAACGAGCCACTCTGAGTCATTTGACTTAAATGTTCTTAATTGGCGCACCAAGTAAAAGATTCCTTGTGTATTTGCCACTGGAGACGTAACAACATGCTCAAACCCAGTGTTGCTAAAGATTGGAGCTAGTGTTGAAAACAAGGGTCAGAGAGCTGGGCTCCTGGGGTTGTCTAGGGAGGAGACAAGCAAAGAATTATCAGAAACAGCGAGAGGAACATAAGGGCAATAATCAACACTGGTGGGAACAAATTGGTTGGAGCAGTGCTCTTCAGTAAGTGTGTGGGAGCACAGAGTAAGAGGCTGTTTACTGCACTGAGGGTTTCAATTCTCTGTAAATGCTCAGAACAGAAGCAATCCAAAAGAGTAAATCAAAGATGCTCAGGCACATATTAAGAAGGCTGGTCAGAGTTCATTGTCATTGCACACAATACAAGTGCTGAAGGGACACAATGCTACTCAGCTTCTAATTAGAAGTGCAAAAAGAAGTATGTTCAAATGGATAGTGGTGTATAAATAACTGTAGAGTGGGGGTTAAGGAATATGTTAAGATATGTATGATATAAATAAGAATACACTCTGGGTGAGATTATTTAATAATATATAAATCTTGGTGAACTCCCAAAATTCACATTTTAATATTTTAGGAATTAAAGCAAGAAAAGGTGGGGTTGTTTTTTATACTTTTTTATTTATAAATATATAAATATTAAAGTTAAAATCACTGGAATAAACAGCTTGCCAAGTTCAGCTGAAATGGTGTCTTGCATTCTACAAAATAAATCCATTTAATTGTTTCATACTGCATACTACTATGAAAACATCAATAATACGTCCATTAATGCGCATGAAAGTATGGTACAGATTGAGATTACAAGTCGAGATTTCGAGTTTCACCGCTTTTTTTTTTTTCTCATATCACTTTGGGGGCTCCGTATGAAAGCACCAACAATATGCAAAAAATATTGGATGCTTCGAACAACAGGACCAACTTTTCCTTAATCGTACTTTAACCTAAATGTATCAGTCCGAAATGTTCATTCAGTCAGTCACCAGATTAAATCAGGAGCCTGAATTATAACATACATAAAAATTACAATGCAAAAAGTTCAGTTAGTAAAGATTCACATTGATGGAGTTAAAGCAAGTTTCATTTTGTTTCCCTTCAAATGCTAAAATACTGCCTTATTTGTCACACTACAGCATTTATAATACAATAGTACTGTTGTATTGCTCTAATTACAGTCAAAAAACAGTTTTGATGGACAACTTACAGACAAAGAATTACAATCCAACAGATTTGTTTGTTTTGTTTAGTCACTTACCCGTGTGAGTTGAGTCCTGCAAACTGTTTGCTGCTTGCTGTTGTGTTTGTAATTCTACTAAGGATAAGGTTGAACAAATAAGAGTTTTGTAAAGTAATCCCACTCACCGATGTTGTTTGCACTCATAGCATTTGTATGAAAACACACCGGTTGGTTCACAGATAAGATTGTTTGGATACAGATTTTCTTTTTTTTTTTTCACTATTTCATAAAAGTTAATCAAATGGAAGAAACTTTTAGACTTGCTTTGTTAATTAACTTATGCATCAGCCTGTTCTCCCGTCAAAAATGTGAATATAGGTCGCGTGTACAGGCAGCGATAAACAAGCTATGTCCCCGTATTTCACCGTCCGCTGTAATGCACCTGCCGCCATCTTGCTGACGTAGTTACAGTACGTGAGTCACAATTTTTAACTTAACTTACGTTTTTTACATAACTTGCGGCAGTCACATGATCCTTGTAACAACATTTTTTTTTTGACATTCACATACATTTATTTACTGTTTAAACTGTCTGTTTAAAACACCTAACCAGATTTTTTTTGCCCTAAACAAGGTCAGTACTTTTACAACATGAATCCACAGAAACTGGAGTCTTTTTTTACAACCGCAGGCCGTACGTATGTGCTATTTTTAGAACGCGTCGTTGCACCACGAGCTGCGTCGTGATACATTCATATGTGTCGTAATTTGTAGAACTGACACACGACGTCTTCTGTTGTTTATGTTTGAGAACTTCAAGACTGGCTGGTGACAGGGGGTCACAACCTTTCACCAGGTTCCTTTAGGTGCAACAACATCTTTGGTGGTTTAAAAATGCAACACATGAAGTAAAGTTCTTGATGTTCTTCTTGGTCCAGATATTATATCATTAATTTGCGAGCATTAAGTCAATGCCAATTTGCCTCTAATCCTGGGATTTTAGCGGGGTGTAAAACAAGTGTTCTAGTGTGAAACATGCATTACCTGCTGCTTACTTGTGTAATTCACCTGCTTAAAAGTTTGAGAATGAATGTAAATTCTTCTTCTTTACTTATGATGTTTTAATTATGTTGACTAATAAGTACAATATAAGAAGAACCGGTATCACTTTCTCAAATGCAACTGTTTTATTTTATCACATTTTCTTCCTAACACAGCACCTTCCAGATATATTAAGTCAGAAAATGAATTCCTTCTTTGTATTCTCTTCTTCTTTTCTCTGCAATCTGCTCTCTCCCTCGATCCCTTCCTGTCATCCAGATGAGTTTAAGTCCTTTCTGAAGAGACTGCCCTCCACTCACTTCCTGCCCATCAGCAGTGTGCATCTCCTGTGGGGCAGCGACTGGGACCTTCAGGCCCGCTACAGGCTCCTTCAGAGCTCCCTGGAGATCCAGCGGCTCAAGATTCAGCGCACCGCCCGCAAGCTCTTTGGCCTCAGCATCCGTTGTCACCACAACCCCAACCACCAGATGCCTCGGGAGAGGTGGGTAGAAATACGACCTCCACATCGTGATGGAAATTAGATGTGGATTTACACAGTGACGTAAAAGCAAAGGTGCTGTTTATTACGCTGGTATTTTGGGATCTTTGCTTTCCAAGTGCAAGTAAAGCAAATGAAAATGTATCCCGCAGAGGAGTGACATCTTTCAGGGAGATGTCTCCTCTGAGATGATGTAGAGGTTTTATTTTGATTGTTGCTTCTTGAAGCATGCAAAGTAAGTTGTCATCCATTATACATTTCAACTTATGGCTCTGTTGTTTCTGTCCATCAAGCCAACTTAGTGCTGAGGTTTGCACATGCCCAAAGCACTCTTGCTCACTCTTGTATTTCACATTGCAGGCTGAAAAGAAAATGTAGCTGTGGGAGTTTTCTTGATAGGTCATTGCACACATCTGTCACCACCTACTGCAGTTGCAGCTTAAGAGCCTTGCTATGGATGTGTCGTGGTGACGGCACTGCCTGAAATGCCAGGAATTTCCCTATCCACTGCAGCAAATATTAGAAAAAACTATGCAACATATGCAAAGTTCCCGAGTGCCACACAAAACACCCCTAAAACTGTTCGGTGTAGGGGATGTCGCCATATAAATGGAAACAGAATCCGTAAAATATTCATTTAAGTGGTCTGAAAATGAGCAGTTGTCAACTGTCAGTGACAGAAAAGGAGCACACCCACATTTGTGTGTGAGAGTTGGCAAAGGTTTGTTCTGAAGTGTTATCAAAGAGCCGCAGTATGCGCTTCCTCTTCCATGGAGTACGCATCAAGGGTGCCTGATGGCACTGGAAATAAGAGCAGCGTGTTTATTTGCTTGCTTGTGTGAGACAGCTTTGCATCAGATGGAGGACTTATTTGTTTTCATCACCTCTGTGTGCTTGCGTGTAAGCGGTTTGCATACATTCGTGAGTGGGTCATAAGTGGTCTATAGCTCACACAGGGATTCTACATTATGCTATAATGTGTTTTTATAAAACTTTTGTGCAGGATGAATTTGTTTTATTCATCACAAGTCTCTGCAACTCCCTATTTTTTCCTTTTTGTTAATGTCTTGTGAAAGAAAATAATATTTAAATTTATTGCAAGACTTACCTTGAATCATAAAAAAGTGAAAAAAATGCACATTGAGGTTGTTTGATACTTTATTTTACGAAGAAAAAAGTTTTTTTATTAATGCAATTTTTCCAAGAGCCTGCAAGTGTTACCAATACCAAAAAAAGAAAGGGTGCTCCATATGCTGTCAGTCAGAGATTCACTGATTTTTAGATGATAATGTCTGTTTTTACAGATTTTCACTTTGCTAAATGGTGTTATTTTAGTGATGTTATAAAGAAAACATGCTTTTCAAATCCATTGGCAGCTTTTGGGGTTCAGAGGGTTTAAAGACTATATTATTATCATATATCCATGAGTTTGCTCTATGCACGTGTATAGTCCCCATGTGTATGCATGTGAATGTGTCCCCAATTCAAGAATATTGTCCTCATCACCAACATCCAACCCTCCCCTCTCCTCTGGGCAGCCTATAACAGCTGATCAAAGGATGAGGGAATTGAGGGAAAGCTGAAGGCCCATAAACCATCAGCCCAAGTGTTTTCAAGGTTTGTGCCAACCACCTCAGGGAGGCCTTCCAGCACATCCTCAACCTGTCAGTGAAGCTGCAGAGGGTGCTGATGATGATGTGAAAAACATCCTGCCTGGCCCCAGTGGCCAAGAATGGGCACACCAGGGTTCTAAATGACAGCAGGCCTGATCCCTTGTGAGGGACCGTTTAGAGCCCCTCCAGTTCATACATCAGGTCCACAATGGGGAGGATGATGCTGTCAACCACCTGCTACTCCATGCATACTTGGACAAGCACTGCAAGAATCATGTTCATTGACTTCTCCAGTGGTTTTAACACCACCCAGGGTCCTCTACTGGGGAAATGTCTCTAAGCTATGCATGTGGAAGCCCCAGTGATCACTTGGATCACAGATTACCCCACCGATATCACAGTATTTGACACCGTGCAACTCCATGTCGGATCAACAAGTGGGAGAGACGGTGGCTCCTCAGGGGACTGTATTATCTTGCTTGCTTATTAACCTTTGCATCTTAGACTTGATCAGAATCATGTTTTCCCGGAAACTTGGTGATAGTGCAGTGCATCTGTTAGGGAGGAAGGAAAATATGCAAGTCTGATAGGAGAGTCAACCCTATGAAATCACCAGTGATTCAAGGTAACCAAGATAAGGAATAGGCCTGAACGGTATAATCTTCATACCATCATGCATTCCTGACATTTTTCAAGGATAAACGGTGGTATTTGTGTTGAAAAAAATGCCGCTGGCCAAAAAGTCATTTATGAGTTGCCCACCATGCTGTGTGTCTAATGTTCAATTAGTCTACTTAGACATGTCTTTCTTAATTAAATACTTGTAGGGAAACGTTGCAGATTTTTCACTGTAACATGAGCACGAACAGCTCATGGAGCTCCGGAACTTCCAGTGTAGCATACAAAGCATGGTGAAATTACCAAATTAGCTAGCTAACTAGACCGCCACTAAATTTAAGTAATATTTAACAATTTAGTAGCAGTATAACCAGTGTAGTATGAAAGGTCTGCAAAACTAGCAAAACTCTTTGTTAGCTTACTAGCCAGCTGCTAAATTAGAAAAATTTAACAACTTAGTAGCAGTATTACCAGTGCAGCATGAAAGCATGGCAAAACTAGCAAGTTAGCTATCTAGCCAGCTGTTAAATTCATAAACTTTAACAATTTAGCAATTTTCTGAATAATCCACTATTAAGCTAGCTTTCACGCTACACTGGTAACAGAAAATGTGGGCAGGTGGCCAGCGGCAGTGCTGGATAAATCCCTTCAATCCCCGTCTCTACGAGATTATTTCGACTAGGAAGGAAATGGACAGCAGCTCCGGAAATGGACAAACTAGCTAGCTGACTAGCAGTTAATGGGAAATTCATCAACCCAGAAGTTGCTTTCAGACATTTTTCACAAGAAAATGGGCATGGTTTCAGCAGAAGTTGGATGGAAAAACAACCCTGCTTGTTCCACCATTAGAGAGACTGACCCCTGGTGGCACATGCTGAGCACTGCAGTACATTGTCTCAATACAGTATCTCACTGTCAAAGAGGAGTGTCTGTGTTTTTGACGGTATTAAAAATCCTACCGTTGGGATTTCTAAATACCCTGGTATACTGAAATACCTTGATACAATCTAAGAGCAATGATAAGGTACTATTGGTAAGTAAAATCACCCCCAGCTTTATTAACAGTAATAAGAAAGCTGTGGTATCAGTATTTGAACAGCATATACTTGATACTTTCTAAGGACGCTGTGTCTGGCACCACAAGTGACTCACAGTCTTTTGCAATGTGCTGGAAAGGTAAGAAAAAAAGAGAACAATAATTTTTTTATGCTTTGTTGCCGAGGCAACGAGAGAGTTCAGTCATAGAAGCGAGCTTGGACTCACAAGTAAATCTTTTTTTGTGTGTGTGTGTAATGTAAATCACTTGAGTGAGGTGCTTAATAAAGCATGTTTATTATGCATGCACTGTTAGTGCAGGCATAAATGTGAATATGAGTGAATGTATATTCATAGGTAAGATAAAAATAGAGGTATTGAAAGACTATTCATATTCACCGGTAACGTGTTGACTGACACTAGAACACAGTAGAGTGATGCAATCTTAATGAACCAGCTCCACTTTAGTTTCATTTTATTTCATAATTCTTACACACAGCCTTAAAGCATTTCTATTATGCCAGTCCTTGTGCGCTTTTAGTTTAATTAAATTATGGATGCATAGGAGAAAGGAAGTTACTTATTACTAATTACAATTATTATGATGTAAACTTATGTTATCAGGTTAAACTCATCCAAAAAAGATTTTAAGTTCTAAATCAAACTGCCCCTTCACTAGACAGACATCAGATGCATTGTTGCCTGACCCATAATTAGAATATCATATCACCACCTTGTAATTTTTCTAGGTTTACCTCACCACAAGGAATCCATTCATTACAAACGTCGTAAATTCCTCTTGTGAACACTCACTGCAATAACTGTGTGGAAACTTTATAGCTGAACTATATTGGATTTGCTATTGCATTTCCTGTAATGAGTATAGCAGCTTGCTTCAAGTAGAATGAACATAGCAGTTTGTCTTTGGTATAAATGATTAATAGTGACAGATATGAAGTAGCTTCACTCCCAGCCAAATCATTTGCATCCAGGTTATGCATTGCCTTTAATTATTCATGTCAAGTCAAGCATATTTACAAATATGAATATACCCTCCGTGTGATGAATTACTTTGCTCTAATTTGTATCGATTTTGACACAACATTGCTTTTAAGTTTGTGCTTGAATATATGCAAGCCACATTTTTGCATTGAGTGTTATACTGTCACATGAAATCATCAAGGGTAATGCTCTCTCTTATATGTAGCCAAGGGTCATGCTGGGAATTTTTTTTTTCTCAACTTTGTGTCCCCAGGCCGTTCTATAGGAACAGTTAGTGCAATATGGTATGCTGCCAGTTGAGGGATATGCTCTGCAGATATAACAGAATGAAGAGATGATGTGACACTTTACATTATGCATTTATTGCTCATTATTCTTTTCAAAAGGCCGAGATCTGACAGTAGCGCTGCAACAGATCCGCCTGGCTGTGGTGTTGCTGTAGCTGTAGCTGAGCTGTAGCCCTGAATATTGTTATTGCACGGACGATGACTGCATTTGTATCTATGGTGCTATCTCATATGACTACTCCTTACTGCTCATATTAACATTCGCCAAGAAAGCATTGTTAGGCCACACGGGATTGGAACCTGCGGCGTTCATATCAGATGTGACAGATGTGTTATACACCACAGGAGTTCAGAACCATAGTTGCTTTAAAGCTCAGCCAGCAGTAACATTTCCTTGTTCACACAGCCCCTGCATTAGTGTTACACCCATGGTACAGCCATGATCATAACAACCCAAGTACAGCCACACTTACACTTAATAATACTTAATACTCTATCATATTATAGCTCTCTCTTTCTCCATGGATCAGAGGGAAAGTAAGACATATTGCAAAATATTGCAAGGTTCACGTCAAACCATTTCAGAAATAAAATCCCCACTGTGACCTTTCAGGGGGTCTCTACTCTCATACTCTTCTTTTTTTTTTTTAAATATACATGCCCCATCTGTGGGAGTTTCTTTTTCAGTTTTCTTTGATGAAAAGCAGATTCCTTTATCCTGCTCTGATGTTCTCCATCTCTTTTATTTTCCCTTTTCTAACGAGCGAGTTATGGCATATCTCATATGAATACCACGGCTGTTTGATGCGCCAATACAAGCACAAAGTGTCCTTGAATTTATGAAAACAAACAGCACCCATTCCAATGTACTTTTATTTAATTTTCTGTAGCAAATCTCCAGTTATTACTTTAAATTGAAATAAATGAAGCAGGAATAAAACTAGCTGCATGAGGCACTCAAATAGCTTATTGAGGAAGGCAGTTATATGATAAAATATATTTTAGTTCAGTCTTGCAGACTGGATATTTCAACAGTTATTGCAAATATAATTAAAGAAGGGATCGTTTTGATTGTGCCTTGTCAAATGCAGTGATAAATACCAAAAAAGGAAATGGCTTTATATTTGAGGCAACTGTCAAAACAATCTCTTTTGTATGCCAATCCCAATGAAGATTTTCCTTTTTTTTTTTTTAAAAGTGTTGTGAACTCCACAATATTTTAAAATATTAGATACTGAATGTTGAACAAGAAATCAAGTGTGATATTTCCCAATTAGATAATGTCAAATGAATATGCCAGTTTGATCTCTTATATCAAAATCCAATTATCTATAAAAAAAGAAGAAGTTTTTGTTCACAATAAGCACATGGTTAAGTTCTTCCAAAGATTTGTAGCTGATGTGTTGGTGATAGAAAAATGATACATATATAATAGTTGTTAAGCAGAATTTTGTCAACATCGGCACATTTAAAATTCACCTGTCAGAAAGAACTGAATGTGCACAATGTTGCAGCAGTGATTTTCCTTTGTGACAGTCATGTAAAATGCATGAAACCATAAGCTTCCTGTGCTTCAGTAGGACAACTAGCTAATGTAAACAGTAATGACCAGAGTAGTTAGAGCTCAGGGCTAGACAGACGTGAAAACTAGTTAGCTGTCCCTGCTGTCTGCCTCTATTAGAGCAGTGGAAAATAATAGCAGTATTGATGGTAATAGAAATTTTTGGCTGTGGATGTTTCAGTACAATGTAGTAAAATCAACCAACATACTGGCCCATCTCTGCACGGTAGCTTCTTTTGTATTCATGCCGGAATGGACAGCAGACGCAAGCTGGAGGGAACCAACATGATACACTCATCTCTGTAAAGACACTCCAGGCCAAACTGCAATACCACAGAGAGGCAATGGAAAGTGATATAAAAATCACAAATACAGTGCCTGCACCAGGAGATTAAGACATCTCATCTCTAGGGGAAAAGGGAAAAGCAGGCAAAAGCAGACATCAGCACACTAGTGCACATAAGCAAACAAGCTCAAGAAATAGCTGCTCCAGAGAAGGCACATACCAAGGTTGCAATTGAACATACAAATGGGAAAAACCTGTGTGTGAAAAGACCAGTGCTGGAAGACAGCATGGATTTAGGGTAAAAACTACATGAAAAATGCAGAGGACAGGGAAATTGAAGCAAAAGAATAAAAGAAAACTGAAGATAGCTCATATTTAAGTGTTGCTAACTCTTACAAATTTGCCATGACAGAAGCTTCCAGACTGTAACATGTTGTCATGTCATGTCATGTCATGTCAAAAAAATTCAATGCCAAACTGAAATCAAAATATACAGCAAAGGTAAGGCACTGTCTATGAGAAAAAAAAAATGCGAAACAGATTAAAAGCCATACTGACCACACAATCTCTCAAGGACTCTCAAAACACATATTCAGAGACATATTATTTGACATAACATTTGCACAAACTTCACAGAGAAAAAGAAGCTAAAGTCAAAATATTAAAATTAGATCAGCCGTATCCAGTTTCTCCTTTCAACGTTTTATATAAAGAGAATACACCTCCAGACTGCATGCAATTTACTTTTGTCCACGGAGACAAATAACCTTATGACTCATGCAAAACATTAATTTTGCCAGTGAGAAAGTTGGCAAGATTCTACCATACGTAGTTCAGGGACTGGCTGAATCCAGATTGAACTTAATCTCTAGGATGAAAATAAACTCCTTTTTCTTTAAAGATAATTTTTTTGGCATTTTACTGCTTTATTAGATAGTGACAGATAGAAAGGGGGAGACATGCAGCACAGGCCGGATTCAAACCCAGGTCTGCCGTAGCAAGGACCCGGCCTTCATGGTACACGCTCTACCAGTGTGAGCCATCGGGACGCCCCATAAACTTCTTTCACATGAAGTATAATCCTACTTTTTTAGGGACTTAGATTTTACAAACAATAATAGGAGTTTGTCGACTGAGTTAAAGTTTTAAAAACTATATATATATTTATATTTATTTATTTATTGGACCACCTGTCATAAAACTGAGAAAAAAAACATAAATATTTTAGGAATCTTTCTAAAGCTTTTTTAAAAGTAAAAATGTTATTGTAATTTATTTGGCAAATTACAAACTGAATTCATCTTTTTATACCCAATTTTGAGCGAGCTCACTGGGCTTCAGAAGTCTGAATCATTATTCAAGCATAACATTCAACCACTAAAACTGTTTTTTTAACAGTACATTTGAAAATTCATGAATAACAATAATTATTATATTTTAGCATTTAAAATATGATTTTGGTGAAAGAGCTTCTACATACTGGTGTATTAACCATTACAGAAAAAAAATATTTTTGTAATTACTAATGCTGTTAATTTAGGACCGATGTGGCATAAACCGTTGGTCTAATGAAGTGTGTGTGTGTGTGTGTGTGTGTGTGTGTGTGTGTGTGTGTGTGTGTGTTGACAGTTTCATTTCATTTCAACATTTCAAACTCTTAAAAAGCTTTTCATTCTATTGACAAGGCCTCTTGATGTAGCTATTCATTAGCTTGCATTTTGCTAATATTAGCTAACTTATTATGATGTGAAGATTCTGACATGGTCAGGGCATCGATTGCCACTTTGTCAGTCTTTAAAATTTGGTTTTACTTTCCATACAGACAAGCCTAGCATGTAATCCGATATGCTGGCTAAGTAACAGGAAAAAGGAAAGTTGACTGTGATTCTGCTGGTACCAAGCTTGCTCAATTGTTGTTGGAGCACCAAGCAAAAAGGGGCTGAACTGAGCATTGGCGAATTGAATTCCAGCCATTCAAGGACCAATGAATGTCTTGACATTATGTTCTAGAAAGGTGTTTTGTGTGGGAAAATAAGGGACACTTTATTGCCATTATGTACGCTTCAAGTTGATGTTTACGTTTCCTAAAATGCACCTGTGGGACTATGGGATCATGGAAATAACAGCACACCTTCACTTTATCCCATCTTCAATTTGGAACCAAAGTTAGTTGAATCAAACAATGTGCTTCCATTGTCCTCTATAGGTGATTTGTTCCGGGCTCATTTTGGGTGTAGCTTGGGGGCTTTCCGGCCTGCTGAGAATGCAATGTCATCCATCATAGTTAAGCCTTAGCTTCATTAACATGTCAAGCTAACCTTGACCAGCCCTCCACTCTGAAAAATCAGGATTCAGAATTCACCTCCTCCAGTCAGAAAAGAAGTTCCACTACTGTCAAGATGACAGGGAAAGATGCCTGAGGGGGAAAGAAGAGACAAGATAAGAATAGCAAGTAATGCCTTCCACCTGAGGGAAATAACGCAGCTCCTCCCCCTTGAAGAGAAGGAATTATCCTATTCCCTGACTATCCTGACTAGATGGTTTTCAAGTATACACTACTCCAAACCATTTAACAAAGCATTTTATTGATTTTTTAATCCTGTGTTTTTATACCTTGTAGTCATTAGTTTCCCTTTATTTTACTCAGCCAAAAATGTGTCAGCATTAATGTATTGCTTACACAATTAGTTGCAAATGTGCTAAAAGCGTGCTGATGTGATAAAACCTCTGAACTCTCCATCTGACCACTGTTAATTCTTCTTTCCTGATTTTTCCTCTTCTTTCTCTCTAGATCTGTGATGCAGTGGCTCAACAGGGTCCAGTCCTTCCTCTACTGCAATGAGAACGGCTTCTGGGGGACCTTCCTGGAGAGCCAAAGGACATGCGTGTGCCACACAGGTGTCACCCTATGCCAGCGACCCATCCCATGTGTCATAGGTGGCAACAACAGCTGTGCCATGTGCAGCTTGGCCAACATCTCACAATGTGGCTCCTGCAACAAGGGCTACAAGTTGTACCGTGGTCGCTGTGAGCCCCAGAATGTGGACTCAGAACGTAGCGAGCAGTTCATCAGCTTTGAAACTGATCTGGACTTTCAGGACCTGGAGCTCAAGTACCTGTTACAGAAAATGGATTCGCGACTGTACATTCACACCACTTTCATCAGTAATGAGATCCGACTAGAGACCTTCTTTGACCCTCGATGGCGTAAGCGCATGTCCCTGACTCTCAAGAGTAACAAAAACCGGATGGACTACCTCCACATGATTATCGGTCTGTCGATGAAGATCTGCCAGATGCGAAATAGCAGCATTGATCCCATGTTCTTTGTTTATGTCAACCCATTCAGTGGCAGCCACTCAGAAGGCTGGAGCATGCCCTTTGGGGAACATGGCTACCCCCGCTGGGAAAAAGTACGGCTGCAGAACTCCCAGTGCTTCAACTGGACTCTGTTGCTGGGCAACCGGTGGAAGACCTTCTTTGAGACGGTGCACATCTACCTGCGCAGCCGCGCTAAGATCCCAACTGGCCTACGCAATGACACTGGACAGGGTCCAGTGGATCTTGGAGACCCTAACAAGCGGCAGATCTACATAAAAATATCTGACATCCAAGTGTTCGGCTACAGCCTGCGGTTTAATGCCGACCTGCTCCGTAGTGCCGTCCAGCAGGTTAACCAGTCGTACACACAAGGAACTCAGTTCTATTCATCTTCATCTGTTATGCTCCTGTTATTGGATATTAGGGATCGAATTAACCGCCTTGCTCCTCCATCTGCACCTGGCAAACCCCAGCTGGACCTCTTCTCCTGTATGCTGAAGCATAGGCTCAAGCTCAACAACAGCGAGATGATTCGAGTAAATCATGCCTTGGACATGTACAGCACAGAGATACTAAAACAATCAGATCACCTGACTGCTAAACTCTGTTGAACAAAGTCACATTAACACAAAGGACAGCAAACAGAAACACCCAACAAATGAACTACGAGGGGATATTAATCTTAATTTTTGTTGTCTCTTTTTCATTTTTTGGACCTTTTCTGCCTTTTGATGTAATATTAACTTTGTAAGCATAATTCTTAAAGAGATAAAGGAAAAAGGCAATGATGAAAAGCATTTCAGATTAAGATAAAGAAGATTAATGGAACCACTATAAAGACTGTATCATATTTGTCCCAGCATGTCTGTCATTCCCCAAAAGAACTTAAAAGTGAGAGAGAAAAAAAAAGAAATATTAAATCTATGTACTGGTGAAAAAGAGGCCTTGATTTTACTCCGAGGGATCAAAGGTTGTATCTGAAACTGCCATTCTTTACTGAGAAAAACATTTTTAAAGGAATAATGACACAAGGGCAGACCAGATATCCTTTTATTTCAGCTAATGTGCAAAATATTTCAGACATAATGGACAGTTTAATATTTAAAAAAAATGTTTATACATTGTAAGGATTAAATAGCCCTAGTGAGTAAGTAGTCGACACATTACTTATAGACTCTTTATTACATCTCAAACCCACAGCGAATCTGCATTGCTCTTTGTGAGTTATGAGGCACTCTGTCATTGTTCTGACACATAAGGCACACAGCAGGGCAGTAATGGATAGTCATGTCAAATAACAAAAGCCAGCTGTTTATATATACATATATATGTGGGTGAATGTATGTGTGCGTGCGCGTGTGCAAATGTGCGTATACATTTTTTTGGCTTGATGCTTATTGCTGTTTGTTAATTGAATGTGTCATTTGAGATTGACTCCAGTCTAAGCAAAATCTAGCATTTGGAGCGCTTCTTCCCGTGTTTGAAATTCAAGCTGTGTTTTTCACAAGGCAGTACCTCCTGGTGCGTGAGTGCAATATTGTGGTCTGAAGATTTAACAATCAATGCTATTTTGTACAGCTTTGCAAAATGTACATGTTGTGACTGCTGATTTGTGGAGCTTTTCAGCACCAAGAGCAAAATGTAAACATTCATCATTCAGGCACATTTGCAAGACAACTTAAAGCCATACACTTCCCTGAGGTAGACATACAGTATGACATAAAGCCCATCCCCGTTTCACGAAAGTACGTACATAAAAAAAAAAAAAAAATGTTCCATTTGTATGTTTTTATTTTATTCTCTCGGTTTTTAGATAAGAGCACAGCAAAAAGGGAGATGACAAGAAGAAAAGGCATATTATGTTGGATAAGATTCGTGTTGTAAAGCCATTGAATTTCTCTGTTGTGCCACAGAAAAAAAAAGAAAAAAAAAAGAAAAAAAGAAATGGTTATATTAAAGCTTAAAATACCTTTTTGGCAGTCTTTAATCTGTAAGCTTTTTAATGACCACATGTAGATTTTTTTCTTTCCAGATTTGAAATTTAACCTTGTTTTGCATGTTGCTGGAAACATCAACAGAGCTGCAACTGTGTTTAACACTCAGTCATCAAATATGAACACTACCTATATGTATTGTTGGTCACATTTTATTTGGGTAGTCTGATGCTTAAGCATTGCTGATGAGTTTTTGTAGGTCCGGTCCATTACCTGCATGTGTGTTAACAACAAAGGCAAGGTCACTCATGTCATAGCTGTTCTAGCCATAGATGGGTACGAACTTAAAAAAACAGGAACCTTCATATTTGCTGCCATGGCACCCAGACTCTGGAAAAAACTTTCCTCCCAGTGTAAAAGCTGCCAGCCCAGTTGCAAGCTTTTAGACAAACATTTAAAAACTCATACTTTTTTTTGGTTTTCAAATAGTTTTTTTCTTTTGTCTGTTAGTCTCTTAATGTATTATTGTTTAGTTTCCTTTGTATTTTTTGGTTGAATTTTCTGTTCTTGTATTTTATTTTATTCTATTTATTGTTCTTTTACATTGTGATGAGACTGGTCTTTGGGGTCAGCTGTAAGCAGAGGCATGTGATATTTCTGCGATCAACCGTGGTGGGTTTAATCATACACTGAGAAACCAGGTTTGGAATTACACAGCCAATTCACACCTCTTAAACAGAGCAGTTAAAGTCGGGGCCATCATATCAGCAAGAAATTGCAGCGGCCCTGGAACAAAACCTGTTGTATGATTGTTATGGATATCGCTTTGTCAGCTGCAGATTTGACCACATCCATAACTTTAATAGTTGTGTCTAGATGTGCATTGTTGTATACATGATGTAACTAACAGAATCATGTCTGTCTTTGTGTGGCGATGATTATTCTTATAATTTCTTTTACTGTCTTTTTGTGAAGCATAGGTGCTCTATAAATAACAACTTAGTCACTTACTTATGTAACTATATCACTGCAAATCAAATCTTTTTCTGGTGATTCAGTAGTCTGCAAAATAAATGACCGATTTTCAGTGCAAGGGTTTGCACATATGTGTTGGCTGGTTCAGGATGACTAAAGCTCAGGTTGTCAGCTTCAGCTCTGCCTGTCAAATTAATCTCACACTACGATACTTTCATCAGTCTATATCTTATGTCAGGCTAACAGCTCAACATCTGTAAAAATGCACTTGTGAGCAGTTACCTCTGCAGTGCTATTGTTTCCAATTTGCATAGGATGGCAGCACTGCCTCGAGCTAAGCAGCAGAAAGGGGAGAGAAGGCATCTGGACCGGTGGATGCCAGTTAAATGTACTGTATCGAGACCAGTGCATCTGCTTGGGTGTAGATGGGAACTGCAAGCTGCCTCAAAGCTCCTCAGCATTGAGGTTTTTTGGCCCACATTATGAATTTTGAGCTTATTAGCATGCTAATGTTAACATAGTTATACAGAAGCCCTGAGAGGCAAATTAGAAAAAAAAAACAAATGTGGTGATCCATTCTCTTAGTCGGATCTAAACTGTTGTGTCTCTTGTGTTTATGACTTCACAACAGGGAAAAAAGTTTTACCAGGATAATCTATATTCATGGAACAGGTGGGGAAAACGGTTTGGCAGTTTGTTAATTTTTCAAAGTGAAGTCATTGTTGTTGTAATACTTATTTTGGCCACAAGAGGCTGAAGTGCATCAATACCATATGTTCTAAATAGGATGAAAAGCTTTCATGTTTTTGTTTTTTTCCAGGCGAGTTTTCACCATGTAGTCTAAGCACAAGGTCTTGTGGCCAACATGATATTACAACAACAAACAAGGAAATATGATACTGGGGGAAAAAATCCACTTTTTTTTCCCCCCAACAGTTTTAACGGATGACAAAAAAATTACAATATGACCTGCTAGAACTTGTTTGCCCACCTGTTTTCAGAAAAAAAGTTACCAAGGAAATGGTCCTGGCAAAAACATTTTCAGTTTTCCACCTGGCAAATCCTTTTTCTTCCTGTTTTACTGATTTAAAAAAAAAAAAAAAAAGACTAAACAACAAGAATAAACTTACAAAGATTCTTTTTTTCTCACAATTTCTTAAGTCATAAACACAGGGGAGATAACAATTTAGATCAGACTTAGAAAATGGATTAAACATTTTTTTCAAATCCACTTGCCTCTAAGGGCTTCCGTATAGTAGACTGTACTCATGCATCCATAGTATTGCAATTGTATCATTTGCATTCTAACAGTACCTCCTAATAGAATTTGTTGAAGCTGATGTAGAGCTGACTTTGACATACTGAAGCGAAGCATAACAAGCCTGATATGTCCACAAGCCTGTAATCAATTGAGATGCAGTAAATAGGAATTGATTGTTCAGCATTAACATTGGACTATCCAAATGAGTTGTTACCTTATTATTATTATTATTATTATGGTTATTATTATTATTATAATTATGATTATTTCTATAATTATTATTATTATTATTATTATTATTATTATTATTATTAAGTGCCTGTTATCTATCCCTTTAACACATTTAGAGCTGGAGAAAACTTTTAGATGTTACACAGACAGGTGACACTGAATTAGCTTCAGAATTTATGACCATAGATGTTAATTAATATACACTTTTCATCTCCTACTGAGAACTACGCCTTCGAGGAGGTTTGTGCATGTGGGGAAATCAACCACCATACAGGGGTGGGGTCAAAGGATGACTTGAAGTAATGGTTGATATTTTTTGTCCCCTGTTGTACAATATACCTGTAAATATTAACTCGGTTACAGTAACAATGTTCTGCTACAGTAACAATATTATAAAATATAACAGTATTGAAAGGGAACACAAAGACTTGTTTAAAAAAAGCCCTCCATTTGAGTACATCAGCACAAAGTAAACAGGGCATCCATGTCTTATGTATCTAATTAGATTCATGACAATGTATGACTGTTTTTATATTGTCAAAACATACTGTACATTACAATTTAGTTTTGAGCCACTGCAAGGTCCATAAAACAAGCACATTTACTCGTATGGCATTATGCTACCACAGTGTTGCTTACATGTATCCATGGATATGTCTGAAGATTTTTACACCTAATACCTTGCCTATGTACTTTTTTGCTGTTCTGTTGAGATCATTATATCAGCTTATTTCAAATGAATGTTTCATATAATAATCTATTTCTCATTAAAAGGCTATATTTAATAAGAAGAGCAAGGCTTGTTTGTACCATTTCCCATTCCAGAAACTATTATCAATATTTTTGCACAGAGTATTAACCAAATCCTATGAGCCAGCTAATTTTAGTCTACTGGCATTGTCAAAGTATGGCCACAATACTTTCTTTTAAATACTTTTTTTTTTTTTATTCCATAGAAGATTCTCACCATGATCATTATCCTGTCTCTGAAGTTTGCTGATAACAAAGATTTCTTTCCTTGGCGCACCATTGCTTTTTGTGGCTTCACATTTTATTGTTTACTGAACACAGTGAAGGAAATAATATTTGTGCTCAAGGATTCATATCCAGTAAGGCGGTGGCATTAATCACAACCAGATTTGGTATTTATTTCTCCCTCATACACACAAAAGTTGTGCATGTGTACTCAACATGCCCTGCTTTTGACTTTGAAACACTTTAGTGGCTTAAAATGGTGCTGCTGGTACAAGCATCAGAGCAGAACTATTCTCAGTCCTTGACATGTATAGAATAAAACATGCCCCCATGATGACATGTGAGTGATATGTAAGCTGCTCCCTGACAGCTGCAGCAGCAACATGAAGGGATCACAGAAGTTTCCAGGGGAATTCAGATAAATCCTAAAACATATCAAATGAATATATATTAATAATACAAATAATATAAACATTTCTTATTATTTACAAGATAGCACTCTGAATTGACGTTCCTCAAGCCTGTTTTCAATAAACCAAGAGCGCCATCTGGTGGTGTTACAAATGCCAGTAATGGTTCATGAAGCTTCATTTGGACATCACTTAAAACAATATATTTCGCATACTTTCTCTCTGAATTCACCCTCTGAAATTCTCAGTTTTAGTGCCTGTCTCTTTAAGCTCCCCTCCCGCAAAAGCCAGCTTTTAACAAATAGATTATTAAATAATTTAATACATAAATATATGTTAATACAGAGATCACATGATACCATATCAACTTTCATCAGTGCTATGACATGCATTCTCTGTAACATCAACCACTACACTGTGCCTTTTAAGATCTTAACTAGGGTTCACACTGGGTTTACATAATGCTATGGCTTTTAATATTTTCAGTTTGTCATTTTTGTGTTGACAGAAACAAACAAAACAACTACCTAGCATGAATAGATTGATATCATTGTTAGCTCTAGAATTATCGTCTATGTAATACACAGTTATGCCACATGCCCACAATAATATGAACTATGATGTAATGACATCAGCTACACTGCAGCATCATTTTCTCTACATTCCTGCATTTTATATGATAAAATTTGTTCTCAAACCTCATCCAGAGCTCCCAATGTAGGACCTTGGACATGATCCCTTCACTGGCTTCCCACTAGTTAACTCTGCCAGGTGTGTTGGTTGAAATGCCAGGTCAAGCCAAAGGAGCCTCTGCCAGGAAAGGAACCTGCAGGTGTCTGCCGTGGTGTGCCACCTGGACACTCCTCTGCCTCTGTTTGTGTGGGGATGTCCTTGTTTTAGCACAAGCTGAACTTATGGATATACAGTTATCACTTGTTACAATAAACATCATGTTATTACACTTTACATAAATACTGCCACCAAGATAAAGTCATATTATAATATAAATATACATGACATTTTGTATTGCATTATTGCACACAATAATTTTTGTTTTTTTGTAAATCTGCACTGCAGCATGGTATAGAAGAGTAAGAACCTAAAGACACTTAACATTTTAGAGCAAAGGAGAACTGAACATCATATTCTTAAAGGGCAAAACATTGTATTTGATGGGCAGAAATGAGTTTCACCGAAGCTCCTTTCTATTCAAAGAAAATTATTCTGTCATCTCAGGCTAAAAAGGGATAGCTTTTACAAAAAGAGAAGGCGGGAAAGCTTTTAAAATAATTAGATTAGAAGCAGCTCTTCAAATAGCTAGCTACTTACACACACACACACACACACACACACACACACACACACGAAGAAAACAAATAAAAGTCAATATCCAGGAACATTGTTGAAGTCAATTTTATGACTAATGACAGTGGTTCTCTATTTTCCTATTGTCCTCCATGAATCAACAGAAATCAAACAATGCATATAACATTCACCTAATTTTTTCTTCATCTCCAACTAAGCTAATTAAATACCTGAATTGCTATTGTAAGCTATTGTAATCCCAGCATCTCAAGTGAGAGACAAAAGGCTTAGTAAATTTAGAACTCTCTCATTTTAGAGCACAGTGGCACTCTAACTGATGATGAGAGGTTTTGAGCTCGGTCTTCACACAAATTGGACAACTGGGCCAGTCTGTCTTTATCAGTAAGGTTCCATCAATAAGTGATGAAAACCAACAATGGAGATGATTTTAATTTAAACTTTAGGGAGTGCTACTGCTCCAGTGCTAGTACCATCGGAGCTCTGCGGTCACTTTACAGAGTTCCTGTAATATATGACGGATGATCCATCCGATCAGGATGTTGAATGGATGTTTATCAGCGATTATCATCCCATAAGTATCAGCAAGTCGAGGCCTACTCTACCCTCTAGAAGGTAGTTAGGTGCTTATCAGCCTATTCAATGGTCTGCTCCACCCTCTACTAGGTTGCTAACAGCACATTTAATAGTTGCTTGTTTTTTCATAGTGCTAGGTTGGGGCACTGAAAAGGGGTGTGATTTTTTTATTTTAGGTTACAAAACTACTTCGTCAAGTTTCGGGCTATTAAGCTTGTGGTTCGGCGTTATAAATGATAATAAAAAAAATATTATTTATGCAATTTTTTTCAAGTACTGAAGTACTTACGAGGACGACGTTATGACCAGATGTGACATAAGACACGTTTCCATTAGGTCCTTTCCCTCTAGTGAGCCGCTATGGGTGTGGCTTGTGAGAGAGGATCCACCCAAGATCCACACGACTTCACCAGTTAGCGGCTCAGGTAGCAGCTCAGAAAGTACCTGCCTCGGATAGGTACACAGCAAATTGAGAAGAGTTGAATTCATGGTGTTAAACTAGACATACACTAGTAGAGTTAATTGTACTCTGGATAGAGTTAATCCATTATAATTAACTCTCAGTCGATAAATAGTTGAGTTACCGAGTGTAAAAAGGAAGTGTCACTCAATCAAACCTGTAAGTGTAAATATTTAAATATTAACTCCGAAATTCTTACTCTAAACTCTGATCCTGTATTTCACACCTCAAGTGTTAACGTCGCCCCCCTACACCGTACAGCACCGCACTGCTGCGTGTCAATCGGTCTGCTGAAGATAGAGCTACATCTCAACTTTTAACGGTTACACTGTTCAGTAAGTACATGAAGTATCTGATAATGTTGTATTTTAATATTAATATTACTCTTCGGGCACCCGGTCATTTTGCAGTGGTGAGCCATGGTATCTTTACTCGTCACGCTGTTACTTACCACCCGAACACCTGCTAAATTGTTTTATGAGCTAGGGGTTAGCATGCATGCTGGTCTCACTGTAACATAAAAATTGAGTAACGGCAGTAAATGGTAAGTTTGGCTTGACGTTTTGGCTGTGTGAGACGAGTAATGCACTTTGTAACCATAGATATAAAACACCGCCAAACCGCCAAACAATACATGTTAATATAGCAGCACATCTTCCTGGGCGATAACAACCTACTGGACTTACTAGAAGGTAGAGTTGGCCCCTACTTATGGGGTGATCAGTGCTAATAAACGCCCATTCAATAGTTAGAATAGAAGCTCAGAAATGCAAAGAATGCCTCCCAAAAACTACAACTCAAATGAACAGAATGAGAAACACAAAAAAATCACATTACATACTGAGTCTGTTATTTTGGATCCAAATCATAATTTTTTGCTTTTGACACTGTAGCTCTTTATCATATATTGGAATGATAATAATTTTAGGTTCCAGTCTTTATTGGATGGTTTGTGATTCCAGAGTTCCAACAATTTAATTAACAGACAAAATGCATCCAAGTCTGACTGCAATGATGGAATGACTTATCCAAGTTGTCAGTTAAGTCACATCCGCTGTAGTCCCTATTGCTTACCTTACCCTACTGTGTGATGCATGTTGCAGCATACAGAGGTGCCTTCAAGAGGAAACACCTTTCTGATATGTATGAGCTCAGAGATGCACTAAGGCAGTTCTAAGCTAAGCGCAACTTAACACAAAAAGAAAGGAACAACTGAATATATCTTTACAACCAGAGGCACAATATCTGTGTCCAGTCTAAAATGAAATTCATGGACAGACAGACAGATTGGTGGACAACAACTGAGATACCTCCTCCATAATACAAGAGGACCCAAACACAAGATTGTATCCCTATTAAAAGATATTGCTTCATATCTTTGGGTGTTAGGGAACTATAAACCTTAATATTACCCAGGAACCTTACTAATATATAATATCACATCATTAGAAATGTGTTGCATAGGTGGCACAGGGCCAAACCAAAGCATCAGCATAATTAAAAACACACAAAAAAAAATCACTGATAGCGATGAAGATACGGATAAAAGATTTAAGCAGCTTTTATTAGAAGACCTCCAGTTTCATCTCTGACCTGGTAACCATTACATTTTATTATCTGTGACAGTTCTCATATAATATTGGCTCTGACCCTGTGGGTGAGCTTTCTTGTCACCTAATAGACACATTTGCTTTATACATGAAAAGGCCCATTGTAATGGTATTACCCTGGATCAGGTCCTCACTTTTGATGAAACACTTTTGCCTCAAAAGCCATTGTATCTGATCCTGTGGATTCTAATTTGAACTATTCTACCAACACACTGAGCAGATTGATTCCTACAGAACCAATACTAATTCCAGTGGCGGACTGAGGCTCTCTGAGGGGGCAGGGACAAAAAAAAAATCCAATATAAATCCATTTTATCCAATATGAAATGACAAAAATGTATGCCATTTTAAGGGCATCCAATTTTCTCCACTAGAATGGCCCCTTGGAGATCACAGCATTGAGTTTTAACCATTTAAAGGGCATCGTAGAGGGTACTCATCATTTTTTATCTACTGGAGGGATACCTTTGAGGGCACTGCATTGAGTTTTATCCATTTTAAGGGCATCCAAGGGTGGACTACGTTGGGTTTATCCAGTTTAAGGGCATCCAGTAGTGGACTGCATGTTTTCTCCACTGGAAGGGCACTCGAGAAGGCGCTTTATCACATTTTCTCTACTGGAAGGACACCCTTGAGGGCACAGCACTGGGTTTTAACCATTTTATGGGAACCCTTTTCCCCTTTGGAAAAGCACCCTAACGTGGACTACATTGGGTTTTATCCAATTTAAGGGCATCCAGTAGTGGACTGTGTGTTTTCCCCACTGGAAGGGCAACAGAGAGAGGGCGCTTTATCACATTTTCCCTTCTGGAAGGGCACCCTAGCGTGGACTACATTGGGTTTTATCCAATTTAATGGCATCCAGTAGTAGACTGCATGTTTTCTCCACTGGAAGGGCACCATTTACAGCACTTTGGTAAATTTTTTTGCACTGTTAGGGGGCACTTTTTCAGGTAGTGGAATTTTTTTTACATCTCCCTAAAGCTTCCTAAAGCTAATTTCCTTAGCAATACTGCCATCTCAATAAATTAACTCATGATAATTTCTTCACTATCGAGTGAAAGATACAAATTTAAGCTCCCGCCCGCCAAACCTCAGAACTCATCAATGCTAATAAAGATAATCATTACCTTCTTTCTGACATGATCGCTTTTTTAAAAAAAAACCTTCTCAATGACCCCGGCCTATATCCTCGTACCCGTGTTTACCGCAAATGATTCCTTAACATTCTTTAATGACACGTTTAATTTCCTAATCTTCTTCAATCGCAAATAATTGACCTAATCAGACATGAAATTATCAATTTGCCCTAATGAGGACTTACTGGTCTTACTAAGAATGCACACCTACTGCTTTAGTGCCCGCCAGCGTATCCTCTCAGTAGACACAGCTGCTATTAGTACATGCTGCTAAACCAACAACTTACCTGTTTATCCCCTTCCCCACCAAAGTCAATTCAGAGCTTCTTTATATGTTAGGATCTTCTTAAGAAGTAGTCACTGAACCACAGCATCAACTAATACATATTACATTATGAAATACATACATTACAAGGACATTTCAAATCTCTGACACTGATAATGGGATTCATGTAAACCTGAGGGGGATTTGTCCATTGAACTGGACAGCATTATAAGAGATTTAGCCATAACACTACTCACCCTAAACATTGACATTCCTGCTGCATCAGTGCAGCGTTATGTGTTTGGGAAACTAATGAAACAGCGATCTTTCAGTACAGGCCTTGACTTAAGGATGCAGGCAGTAAACTATCAGTGTGTCAAAGTTACTAATAAAACTAGAATCCATTTTTATTTCTAATCAAGTTGACAAATGTAAGATTTTGTCTTGAAGTTTTTCTGCAGCCCTGTAGAATACATGAACATTAAAGAATTTATAAATTTAAAAAAAACTACCAGAAAACAATAACAAAGTAGCAACAAATCTAATGAAGATAATCAAGCATCAAGATAAGCAAACAGGGGAATATAAATAATGTAGGGTGAATTTAATTGGCATTGGTTGACTAGTGTAATTTTGTCAAAACATAACAATTAATATAAATCTTTTATCATTTTTCTTCAATTTATGACTGTAAAATTTTGTTAAGAATTCTGCCTGAATATTAAAGTAAAAACAATAAAGTTATTCATAATGAAAGTGTATGACATATACTGTATGCCCATTGCATACAATTGCATTAACAGTGACAGTCACATGGTTTCCTGTGTACTCCATTGTGGTTTATTATTTATCATACTCAGGGTGCAAACTATAGGGGAGCCAAGGGGAGCCTGTCTCCTCTTAATAAGACATGAACTCCCTGAAAACATGATTTGCAAATTTTGGGGGGCTATTTAAAATATTCACAACATGCTATTTTAGCCATGCCTTTATCTTTTTTCTGTATCTTTATCATCAGGGATCACACATAAAGCTAGGCTATTATTTTTGTATGATTCATGCATGAGGCTGATTCATCACTGACTCACTATAATAACGATAGCATGCTATTCTTGAAATGATTGTGCTCATCTGTATGTGATGGTAACTTATTTTTCGGCTGCTGTGCTCCGTTTTAACGCTCATATATTTGTGTTTATAATGGCTGTTTTGCTATTTGACCTATCCATGTGTAGTACATCACTTTGCAGAGCATACTGTGCCCTGCTTTAGTTAGATGAATTGTATCATACTGTGATGTTTCTTTTGATACCCTTGTGGAGGATAAATGTTTAATGATGGCCATTAACTGAATATTATATGCCAGATTTGCTGATATAAAGTAAGTAGGCCTGCATGCTTACAGCTATGGAAGTTTTTCTTTTGCAACGGGAGTCACAGTCAGTCCTCCAGTTCAGAGAGAGTTCCCCTGTAAGCTGTAGTAAGCTATAGTTCCCGCACTGGTCATACTTAAATAAATAAACTATAAAAATAGATGTTTAAGAAGGGTTCATAGGTTCTTTTCTGCTCACCGAATTTCTTTCTTTCTCCTAATCTATAATAATGCATAAAATAAAATGAATAAATAAATAGAATTTTGGGTGCCAGATTGTGCACTTACATAAAGTATCCACCCACAGCTAATATTAAGCCATTACGCCTACAATTGTAAGTGCTGTAATATTGTACTTATAAGTGTATTTCTTACATTAGTTGATAGGTTTATTTGCTTTATATGCTAAATTGACAGTGCCGTCCCTTGCTGTGGATGTAATTTCTGGATTTATTGCTGTAAAGTGCCTATACAGCCATTGTGCAACTCAGAATCAAGTTTTAAGTGTAAATAAAGTAGATCTATTTAAAATTTAATTTAACTGGAAGTATTGTAATATATAACAAACACCACTCACCTTTAGAAAGACAAAAATGCTGCATTATTGTGCAAGAAATGTACTCCTCCTTTGGCACACAGAGGTATTTGTCTTTATTATACAAGCAAAAGTGGCCTTTTTGATATTATTCACTGCACATTACATGGCCTAAATTAGTGTCTTGAATACATATTTTTGTGATCTGTAGTTTCATAGCCAACACCTGGTAGAGTACATCACGGGAATAGGGAGACTAAAGGAGACAGATGCCTTCTATCAGACACATTGCCTTCAATGAGAGTCTGGCAGAGAATCAATGAACAAGGTGGCAACAACGTATGTCACAGGGTTTCGAAAAAGATCAGAAATATGATACAATTAAATTTACATGGGGGTACAAAATCAGATTTTGGTTAATATTTTTTACACACTTCATTTCGCATACTCCCGCTGGCCTCTGGCTTCTGGCTCGCAGGAACTGATAATATTTTGAAGGACAAAAAAAGATAAAAGACACATATTTCTGAAAAGTTCACAAAACCCAAGAGCCTCCAGACATAAGGGAAGCAGACTGGAATGATAAAATGAGGGACAATGAAACCATGTTCCCTCATACAATGAATAAGAGGGGTAAATAATCCGGCCTCACTTAAATAAATGTCAAATAAATAAAGCCCATTAACAAGGAACAAGCAAACTTACTGTTAAGTTTGTGCTTTCCTCTGGGCAGGAAAACACCTGACAGGAATAAACACACTTGTTAGTGTACACTCTCGCCTTGCAAGGAATTAGACACAACCTGGCAGGTAGCTCTCCTGATAATTGAAGACACTACACCGTAAACACCTCAAGGCTGTTGTTATTCTAGAATCTTGTTAACAGCTGTGGATGACAGAAATGTGTGAGTGCAAATGTTAAGGGCATTGTACATGGTGAATTTTGTGACAAGCCACACAAAACTAACGGCATAAAAGTATTTTAGGTGCAAAATGTTGTCATATGGCTCACAGCGAGAAGAGAATGACTTGAAATACCTTAATGCAGTTCTCTGTGTGCTGGAAAATAGTGTGGTTTGAGGATCTGATGTTTCGGGTTCAGCTGTGTGGTTATTTATGATAGCCCTCAGGTGCTGTGAAAAAGCACAAATTTGCAAAGAAAACATAAAATAATGAGTCAAAGAAACCTTACAGCAGAGCAACACAATAAATCAGACACTAACGCTGCAGTGTGGTACACAGTACCCAGATACAAGACTGAAATGATTCATCAGAAACAGCATTGCATATCCAAATCGAACACTTCATAAACCAAAGCCACAGAGTGTAAGATCAAATGAGCCTCCAGAGACCGCCGTTGTAATCTGTTAATTCTTAACAAATCTTTTGTTTCAATGCACAAAATCTACAAATGTTTGAGCGTTATAATTTTCTATATTGTTATTAAGGCTAGGAACCAAAAATTGCAAATCCTAACATGACTAAGGCTCACATCTCAATTATAATTAGGTGACGGTGCAGTTGCCTGGCAGCGCCTTAACTACATGAGCCGTCACAAGCTGTCAGATACTATTTAGAGCAAAGTGTAAAAATAAGAGAAAGTAAAAGTTAATATGTTTTGCACAGACCTTCCATCAAGTTAGTTAACAAGGTCTGATGAATCAATGACAGTCCACCCATTGATTCTAAAAAAGGGGAGATTGTTATCGTTATGTTGAATCATAGACTTATTTCAAACATTTGAAATTATTGTTTTCATGATTCAAAGAAGACTAATTAAATATCTTTGTTTCATTAATTTCCACCAGGCATGCACAATTTTTTATTTATAGGCTACTACTCATATGATTCAGGCTACACCATTTATGTTTTTTTTTATGGTTGATTTTTTTTTAATTAGCAGAACATACATTTCACAATGAAATACAATATTCAACATTTGACACAATCAGACACAAACAGATAAAAGAAACACTGAGGATGAATACATTGTAAATAAATAGGAAGAGGGGAAAAATACTAAGGATGAATACGTTGTAAATTGATATTTAATTAATACGCAATCAAGGTATTAAGGTGATATTAAGAAAAAAATGTAAAATAATACAATTAAACAGAGATACTATAGGATTATCGGCTAATTAAAAAGTATTTTGGGGTATAGCCTACTTAAATTGTCGATTTTGCAGTTTAATACATAGACTGTATGAATAATATCGTTGGAAGAGTGAAGGGTGAAGCACAGGGAAAGTTCGGAGCTAGCGCTATGAGCTAGCGTTAGCAACGAGTGATTTTTGGTTGATGCATATAAAATCGTGGCTTCAAGCAAAAGGGCATTTAATCGCCAAAAATAAAAATACGTCCGGCTTGGAATCGGAAGGAACAGTAGTTAGAGGAAGAGGAATGGACGAAATCATGATTGAAAGCCAAGCCAACGCCGCTGTTTGTGGATCTTTCATGGCTGTCAGTGGAATACAACTTCAGCCTCCGGAGGAGCTTGGAAGTGGCAGAGAAGTCACTGTGAGGATTCTTCACCGACCACCGTGAGTCCATGCTCCATGCATCTAATGCGCATCTGGAGCAGCTGGCCTCCCAGAGACGCAGATGCCTGAATGAATGGACGGGCGAGATTCTTTGGAGGTTGTGCACACCTACAGCTCTTCTAACGGTGAGTCAAGCTGTGCTACTTTTGCGTCGGTTGCGTAAAATTGGCAGACTTAAAGTAGAGTTGCAATAGTGTACCGGTTTCACTGTAAACTGTGGTATGAAAGTTGATGGTTACCATTGCATGAATGAAAACAGATATTACTTTTTTTATTATTATAAAAGTCCTTCTGTTTATTTCCAAATATAGTTTTCTTAAATTATTTACCAAAAGGGAGCCATTTTTTCATATAGTTCCATAAAAAAAGTATCTGTTATAAAAAATAAATAATTAAAACAACACTGTTTTCATTCGTAAGTGTCATTGCGTCTGATAATAGTAGTAGTAATACTACTACTAATAATAATAATAATATTAATAAGAATAGTTACCGTACAGAGAACATCTCATCTAGTTGCAACCCTAGGTTAAACCTGTAAGCCTGTGTTACCTGTAAGCCTGTGTTATTACCTGGAAGTAATCAGCTTTTGCTTCAGCAACTTTCTTTATTTTGTTCATGAAGTTTGCATTGGAATGTGTTTGTGCTGTGCTGTGCTGTTTTATGTCACCAACATCAAGTGAGTTCTTTTCTGGCTGGGGTTTTGGGATTAATAGTTTTCTGAATAATTTTGCACCAGAACATGAGATGTTATGTATAATGATGTATTTTCAGCTGTGTGGTTTCTCTTATCATATAGTGGTTTTGGCATTTGAACCACGGTTCCAACCATGTTTTTAGTCCGACCCCCTGTGAAAACTGAACTCCTCTTTCAGTTTGTCCTGGGTAGGGGGCTGACACCAATGCAGTCTAAGTAATAGTAATATCTCAGGGTCTATTTCTCAGTTATTGGCACACAAAAAAAGCCTATAATTATGTATCTTCTGTGGAATCTAAATATGTCTTGGGTGCTATAGGAAGGCGACAACTCTGCTATATTCACACCACATTTTCAGCTGTTATGAGAATCAATCTAGTTCCTGAAGCAGCCAGCAACATTAACATTAACCTGACAGAATTGTCAGCATCCCAGCAGCTGGAGCAGTAATTAGTGTTCAATCCTTCACATTATTGGAGGATTTGTGCTTCACTTGTTTGGGTGTAGACTTAAGAAACAAAAACTCACATGCATGACCAAATCCTGTGCCATAAACATAAGTAATCACCTGCCAGTTCCTAATGAACACTATACATAACACTTTAGTCACTAATGGTAAGAGTGCTGCTTATGCTGATTGGGAATGTTTTGAATAAACTGTGATAACGGAATTGGTTAGTGATAATTGGATATGATATTTCTGTACATACGCAGTATATCCTTTTGACTTTTTTAAACATTTTCTTTCTTCTCTGCGACAACAGTTTTCCTTCAGTTCAAGCTGAGAGTTAAAGTTCTCTACAGACTGACCCATATGATGGACTCACCTCCTCTTTTTGCCAAAATATATTATTTCTATCATTTTCAAGGTGTTCCTTGGCTCCTAAGTTGCTGCTTGAAAATTGAACATTTAAGGTTTGGGCACTTGTGAAAGCACACAGTGCTAGAAATAGATGGTTTTTGCACTTGTAGAACTATGAAATATGAAGGTTATTGAACCTGGGTGTACATTTACTTTATACATTGAACATAAATTCCATTGTCATAGGCTTGCAAACCATATGGTCCCATCAGATTTGGAGGGTGATCCAAGTAGTGGGACATTGCACAGCAGGACTGAAATTGTGGTAATGGAATTTGAAGCGTTTATCTGACTGGAAGAAAAACCGTCTCTGTTTTTATATTGAACTCTGTGGTTTAATCTACAAACAGCTCATTAGTGGTAAAAACAGAGAGACATGGATGGCGTCTCCAGTGTCACTGCCTTGCAGCTTGGTGTTAGTAAGGAATCAGACTCTGAGTCTCGCCTGCTGAATGATAAATGGTGAAATATGTGGTTTTCTGTAGTGTGCTGCTCCATAAAAGTCTCACTCAGATTTTAAATCACATAACTGCAGTAAATTGTTGGCTTACTGCACGTATGGGGGATTATATCATTTCCATCCATCCAAATGACAAATTCCTCTTCTTCGGACTGTTCTGTTCCTCTGTTTGGAGTTCGTCATTTCATCTTTGTTAATCATCACCGTTTGACATAAACAATAAGTTTGAGCTGGCGTGACAAAATGTAATGCCACCCCAGTTATCTATATCAGTTATCATATTTTCATGACTATGTTAGCCCCAGTGTAAAACAGTTTAAATAGCTCTTCACCTTCATGGCAGAAAATGAATGAGCTCTGCTCCTCCTTCCCCACCTATCCTTGTATATAAATTATTATGAAACAAGAAAACAAATCTTGCATATTTATTTCCTGCAACACTAGGTAGTGACGAGGAAATCACATGTATTGAATGGCTTTTTACATTATTCAAGGTTTTTTATACCAAACAAATATGCAAAATGAAAGGTGATTGGTGGGATGTCATTATTCTTGTGGTTATTTCGCTGGTTAACTTGCCATATGCTTGGGCGATATTACGGTATTATGATGTACCAGGGTATTTAGACATCCTGGCAGTATAATTTTCAATACTGTCAAATAGGGCTGGTTAAAAGCTAAGTGAAACCGACATTAATAGCGATCATATTTTATTTTCATGTGACTCAAGCTGCTTATACAAAAATGCCACGTCGTCCACGTTGTTTGGATACATTTTGGCTTTAGGGAAGACTACACCAAACAAAAAGAAGTGAAATGTAAAAACTGCAAAAAAAACCTGTTTGCAAGAAATGCAAGTTATTTATTTTATACTGTTTTAGAGAAGTCGATTTCTTCTGTTAAAACTAAAATGTGATGTTTTAATTTCAAGGGATGCTTTGATTTCAGTTCCAAGTATTCAATAAATAACCACAAAATAGTTAATCTGTGTGCGTTTCCTTAATTTCCTTAAAGATGTGCACTCTTTCATTACAAAAACAATCCCAGCTTTAATAATTGATTACATTAACATTAGAGAGCATGTTAGTGAACTGTGAGGGCAAAAAACAAAAAGAATATAATTGTTCATTAACCGTAATCAATTTTCAATTAATCATATTCGATATCGTATTAATTTATATTGATTTGAGGTGATATTGCCCAGCCATACCGTCAAATATACAGACGCTGCTCTTTCATTCTATGTATTAAACTGACGTTTTTATGTGTAGCGCATAGCAGCCACCACTAGAGCTCAGTCTTCAGGCAGCTTGTTCGGAAGGTATGAATAAAAGCCTAATGAGCATTTTTTTGACGTTACATTTTGAGCGAACCTAGGACTCAAAACCACAATCCAATCCCATCCTGTAGTTTTATGATCCATTGCACCCCTAGTTCATTACACGCTCATTGGGCTAAAACGGGGTCGAAAAATGGATGGTCAGATTTGTTAAACATGTTGCTTCTCCCCAATGTATATGTGCCTGCAAAAAGTCCTCAGAGGCTGTTCATTAACACAGGACCTCCAGTTCCTCTGCCCTACTTTCACTGTCTGATTGACAGAATGGGGCAATTTATTTACATACTGATGACCGACAGCGTCACCTTTACCTCTTAGTTCTTTGCATGAATCTGCTGGCGGCTGTTTTGTCTCCGAGGCGTCGGAATGGCGTAGCATAACACACTCATCTTTTGTGAACACTAACAAACTAGCTCTCCAGCCTGCTTGATCCAGACAGCCAGTGGTGAGATTGATGGCTGTGACTTGAAAGCTGTATTTCAGAAACTGCCTACTCTCCCCTGACAATATTCTATAAACTGCTTCCTCTGGTAAATCTGGTGGCTCCCACTCCATCTGTCTCTGTCAGGGGGGAGACACACACACACACGCACCATGATCACAGTTTCAAAACACAAGCCAGGAACACCGTTCCAGCCTCCCTCTCCTCTTTTCCAGGGATGTAGTAGGATGGAGTACGATTATGTAGACACATTCAGATGCATTCATTTATCAGTATCAGGATGGGTGCGGTCAAAGACGAGAAACCAGCTATTGTCTATTGGAGGGGTCACTGTGCTACTTTTATTAAGGACCTGCTTCTGTTTTAGGGACAAGCTCCTCCTGGGTGTTGAGGGGGAGCTCTGAGAGCTAAATGCCCAATTAACCTTGCCTGGCCCAGGCACATTTTTACAAATTTAAATGGTTCCCAAATGGCAAAAGGTAATTAATTAATTTAATGGGAAGGCATGCTCACCTCATTGTTGAAAGGTGCTGAGTTCACACGACACTAATCAATGGGATTACCTTTGGCCTTATTTTGCATGCCACCGAGAGGAATCTTTGGCAAAACAAATTATGATTTGTAGGACAAGTAATTAGTCTATGCTGATACCGCACTACTCAGCTGTAGTGAGACAATGAGGAAATGTGTCATTTTGACATAGCAATTTTGCCGCTAACTGATACATCTTAATAATGCACATAGGCATACAAATTGTATGTGATAACTTTTCATATTTTGGTAAGGTTGTTATCTTGTCTCTTATATTTTACTAATATTAGGGTTTAGGGATGCTAATTTCTCAAGATCTCCAGCAGTTTGTCAATACCACCCATAACGACCAATATGAGCGTTTATCAAAACAACCCATATGAGCGTTGTGAATCATTCCAGAGTGGATCGTTCTACAAATAGCACTATACATACATATCATTAAACATACACATATGGTTCGTGGTTTCAGTTTCGTTGAATTATAGTTACAAAACCTCTGACCTAGGTCTAGGGCAAAAATCCTTTTAAAGACAGTTTAAACTAGGGGTGCACCGATTGCAATTTTCTGGCCGATCACCGATTTTTAAAGAGCCTGACCTGCCGATTCCGATTTTGGCCGATACCGATTTTTTTATAACTCTGAACTAACTTTACCTTCAATGTTTGAATCTTATTTTATTGAAAACAATAACACAGCAGTATTTTTCTTTAACAAATAAAGGAAATCACAATGCCTGAGGTAGTTAATAAAATGCTGAACTTATAATAAATAGCAACAATTTACAGGACATACTAACAAAAGAACTGCAACCATAAATAAAGTGTCCTGAGTTTTTGGTTTCATTATAGTACAACATATTTACAACTAGGGATGGGCATCGATTTTCAAATAGTCATTAAATAAAAAAAAATCGAATAGTTCATCATATCTGGAAGGAAACAAAGGTGTATTACTGGTGCATTCCACATGGGGGCAGCGTAGCATTTGATTATACAGTGTGGCGCGCTAGATGCCAAACTGTAAAAGAACAAACAGAGCTCGCTAAGTGAACACCTCCTGCAGCAGCAGTAACTGTAGCTAACTACCGCTAACGGCGGCTCTTCTTAACGAGCCGCTAATGAGCCAGAGGCCGAGTAAGAAGGAGTCGCTGGATTTGTCTCTAGTCGCTTTCTTGAAAAATAGTCGCCAAGGGGGTCTGGAAAGTTGCTAAATTTAGCAACAAAGTTGGGAGCACTGCTTCCCCGGTGGGGGGTTATTATCGAGGTAGACAAGATCGGTTTGGCGTAAAAGAATCAGCCGATCTCCGATCCCGCAAAATTAAGGAAATCGGCGCCGATCGATCGATCGGTGCACCCCTAGTTTAAACAGTAAATAAATGTACATAAATGCCGGCTGTGAAGTAGATACGAGGGCGATGGGACTACAGGAGGTGACATAGTTACGTACAAACGTGATGCACAAAAAGAATGCATACTAAATGACATTGGCTACTTTTGTTTTCTCATTGAACACAAACCCTGTTCCGAAGCTCGTTCTACCCAGCCACCTCCCCTCCTGCCCTCACTGCGCACAAGTTCTGTCATTTAAACTCTGCATTATCGTCAATTGCTATTATTTCAGTTGCTAGAGGGTGCCGGTGACCTATGGGGTCGTTTTTTTGGGGAGACCAGTCTTGTTAACCGACAAAATCACTGTACCTCAACCTCTGTGCTGGTGCAAGTGCAATGCCTCATGCATACTTGGTGTTTGGGCAAGTAAAAAATAAACATGATGCCGAATGTAACGTAATTTGAAAAAGAACTATGGACCCAATGCAGAAGCTGAGCTTTTCCAGCTGAGTTACATGTGTGAGTCTGTCTCACCACCAAGCTTTGAGCAGGACACAGAGTCGGTCGAAAACTGGCAAAGTCTGTGTGTAATAGATCTCAGCCACATTGTTTTGGAAATTTTAAAAAATGATTTGCCAAATGATGTCAAACAAGCATCTTTTCCTACCTTTCTCCATATTGCTCTGTTGGCTACTACAACCCAAAAACAATTTTTTTTTATTGGATAAAATGTTGTAAACAACCCTGAGTACAGGATGAGTTGGTAGAGGAAAACACAGGGATTTTGATGTAAAAATACTCTGATACTGATTTATTTTGACATATATTTGGCATAAATCAAGAGCAAAAAAATCAACAATTAACTTGCAGGCACAGGATTAAAACAGGAAAATGTATTTAACATTTCCGACCAACTTATTCAAAGATGCCTCACATTCCATCAGACTGATCATCTGTAATTGTATATTTGTTTTTTGTGTTGTTATCCATCACCTCTAAACAAATATCATTATTCTTCAGTGCTTCCCTGCTGTTTCTTTACTTTCCTGGAGCGATTGCTCAGTTATGATCAACGGCAAATTGTTAAATCTCAGATGGAGCATTGATGAGTTTGACACAGCTGCGCTCAAGTCATTTTTTCCTAGAAAAAACAACATTTTAATCAACTTATTTTTATGATTTAGATGATAAAGTTAAGTTAACGTCTTTTTGCAACTAACTGCAAACTGCTTTGTTGGATAAAAAATGGCATGAGTGACGAGTCAGACTGAATAATGTTATGGAAATAATATTATCATGTTCATCATAAAATTTCTAAATGAATACTTATGTGCAGTTTGCACTTTGTCAGCTTTCAACTGAAACACATAAACAATATAATTTGTGGCGGCAGTTCATGTCTAACCTAATAAAATATTTTTTTCCCCTTGTGAATTGTTATAATAGTGTATTTGTTACAATAAATTAGAGAGCACAATGCACGTTTTACCTTTTTTTACTGTATTTTTTGTTGGTCATGATGCTTTTTGGCATTACTAATTTATTGCATCTCTAAAATAGAAAACCCACCCTGCTAAAGCACGGGGCTTGTTGTGTCATTCACGCTGTTGTGTTTAGTTCACTCGCACTTCAGTAAACAAACTTAGGCTGCTCTGCAATAATTTCATCACCTCCTCCAGACTGTTGCGCCTATTAAGCTCTCAGGCTGAAGCATACAGTAAATAACTGTGGGATTACTCTGTTACCTTCACGCTGTACACCATAGTTATCAAGCCTGTTGCCTAGCTACCCCGGCCATGTGCGTTTGTTTGGGCGTTGAGTCTTTAGGTTGTTTACATTATTTATGAGGATTTCTTGGCTTCATTTGCATCATATAGAAACTGAAATTACCACATGATCCTGTTCAATCACAACAAATAAGGAGAGGGCCAGATGGTTAGTCAGCGCCGACTTCTATCAAATGACTGTGCTACAAGCTGCCATTTCAGCATTACATAAATGAGCGTAAAGATTAATCTTTTAATACATTTAAGGTTTTTTTTGCCAAAGGATATTCAAAGGTATCAATTTTAATAGATTTTCTTTGATAATAATCGAACTCCAGGCGTCCTAAACCTCCATAAAGCCTGACTACGCTCCACATTAAACGATAATAATACATGATAAATACACCACATTAAATCACTTCCCATGGCATGCCAAAATATCTAATACGTGCACAATAGCAAGCAGAAAAAACTTTCATATTTTAATGTACATAAAGTGGCAACTTTACTGCTCACCCTAGTCACAGTGGCAAAGAGAGGCCAGCTGGCTGCCACCCATGGGAGAGCACACAGTTTTGCCATCTGCCACCAAAATTTAGCAGGTCTAATATGTGCCTCTTGCCGCTGCAGTAACAGCCAGGAATCAGTGCTGCTGCCAATCAATGATAGGATGAGATATTACACTGCTGACAAACATAGCAGAGGACTTTGCTGCATTTATATGTATTTAATAACAAATATGTGCCATGGTGTGTATGACTGAGTAATGTGAAAGGGTCCTTGATAATGTGAAGTTTACTGTACGAGGTGGAGCAGCTCTCATCGACCTCTGTAGGAAGTCAGTGCAATAGTTTTGCTAACATGTTGCCCATCAAATCTATAAGCTGATCATATGAAGTGTCTGTCTGTCAGCATAATATTGATGCATTTCTGCCCCATGGCGGCCAAAAAAATCAATAAATACAGCTTTAAAATGGAAATAGTGGCAATGTACACATATTAAAAGACTCCAGAAGGCTGAATGCTGCACAACCTTATTTTTTTCTTATCTGCTGAATTAAAATGTTTTGCATCATCTGCTTTCAGAAACTTGTTATGGTTCTTCACTGTATCAGACAAAACTTTTCTTATTTAGTATATCACATCTGCAGAGGCTTTTCTGCTAATCAGTTGGGTTTTTCTCACATCAATAAGTTGCATCATGGTTTGGTTTTGGCAATTACACACAGTTGGTAGGGGTAATGGTTTGACTTCTTCTGCAAGCAATAAAGTTACATTTGACTTAATAAACATCTATAAACAGTGTTTTGATTGTGGCCCATTGTGTGAGACCTATTGCATATACGGATATCTATGTTTCCAACAGAGCCACCCCACTAGCTCTAGTTGAAAACTGCTTAAATTTTAAAGTTTAAAAACAGTCGTTGATGCTTAGCCACAGTGGGGGGGTCAACTTAGGCACGATGGGAAACTGGGCTTGCAATACACTGGGGAAAACCCTGATTAAACAGCTTTAAATATTTAAACAAAAAATGTATGTAACGGCAATGTCTCCTTTATTCAAACAATGCCTCCTTTCTGTAAGTCTGTGCTTTGTGCTACAATATCCCAGTATTGTGTTTCATTTAAAGTTATTGTCTTATCTTTAATATGAAAATTCAAATAATATCCATAACATAAACTACTCTAATGGAGCACAGAACAGATTTACGGGTGGACAAGCCTTTCTACCAGAAACCTTTCTAACCCCTTTAGAAAAGGGTGAAATGGTACAGGTAACCCACGGTATGGTCCATACTTTTGGCTTTTGGGCCACGGTTTTCGGTACGGTTTCGGTACAGGTTTTTTTCTCCCAATATCATTTTTATTATAGTTTATTTTGCTTGTCAGCAAAAACTGCATATCGCATTAAACAATTTCCAGTATCACTGGTGTACTGAATAATATAACTTTCCACAGGCTAGAGAGCCACAACATTACTTTACTGTTTACATCTGTATATGTCTCCACCCTCTTGGCAGTCGGCAAGTATAATAACAACAAAGGTGGACTACTTCAGCTCTTTACAAATGTTGCTCCTGGCTTTGTTAGCCTACGTTGGCATCCAAACACGTCATGTACAACACATTTGTGCTGCTCACCTTGATTGCTATGGACGGTGATTACGTTCTTATTAACACTGAACGTGAGATGTTAATGTTTGACTATGTTGTAAGCTAACGTTAGGGCACTAGCCCGCTAACATTAGCTCTCTAGCCCATATCAAACACATTGCAGTTAAGCAAATCAAATTAATGAATGATACACATTTTAGTTGGTCTCTCTTAACGGCACTGAGTTGGTCTTGTTGGTTACGATAATCGCGCTTCGGATCTCTCCTGGGTTTCGGGGGCAGAACAAGCCCAAAACAGCAACTGTACTTTTGGAACAAGCCCAAAAAAATACAACTTGCAACTGCCAATATTTACAAGTGACTTTCCAAGTAATTTATTAGTAATATAAGTAGCTTATTATAAGTGGACCTGTAAACTATGGCTGCACTTTGAACCCGGCTTCAGTTACAACAGTGTATCAGTGTGAGGGTATTGTCCCATGCAGAGCGGACCGCGTACCATTGCATCCCTAACGTATATAGATGTAGAAGGATAAGGTTCGCAAGTTGAACCAACTATGAGCCACCACAAGAAAAGCAGTAGAAGTAAGTTAAGTTAAGTTGGTTGAAAAGGAGTAAAAATAAACAGTATAGGGCACAGATTCTACAGATAATTTTCATAACATTTCTGTTGATATGATCCGATCGCCAGTCGGCTCAACCCTACCTACAGCTTCTGGAAATGGTGTCATTTTGTCAGAAAGATAACGGATGTCATCCAAAATCTTTTCAATTTACCATTACTCAACAACATGGATCTCAACATGATTTTGTGCATGGGTCCTAGTCAGATAACTGATCAGAAAGAGACATGCATGGAAAAAAGTGCATCCACAAGAAAAAGAGACTGGAATGACCTTGGTTTTCACAGCTAATGAAGATTAAATGCTTTGCAGTGAGTCAAAGGCAGTTACAAACAAATGTCTTTATTCATGTTTAGATTATTTATTATCAGCATAACTGGCGGCGTGTTGATTAAAATAATTCCATTTATGTACGTTCTATCAAGTCCGTTAGCAGAAAGTGCTAACTCATTGTAAATTATCATGAACCACTGGGAAAATCAAACAGAAAGTTATCAAAATGACCCATTACGCCGCTTCAATATTTCAGAAATATTCCTAAATGTACCCTGTCTATTCACTCATCACCATTTACATTTAGACTGGTGAAGTCCATGCAAAACTGTCAAGGCTGATGAGTTAAGTAGGGCATAGATTCATCTGCATTTACATCAGATTTGTAACCATGGAAAGATGAGCGTGACTGATTCACTGTTCAAATTGATGAGTTGATTGCACAACCCATGTTGGCCACCCCCAGGACAAGAAGACCATTAAACCGAGTGACCTTTTGTCTTTGAATGTGACAACAATGAACTGATGAATAGGACGGGATATTTCAACATTTTAATCCTGCCTCTTTAAGTCACCCTCTGTCTGCCCCATGCTCCATCTCTTCCTTTTTTTTTTACACACTGTTTCTCTATCCTCCCCATCTATCTCCCATTTTTAATCCTTTGCTCCGCTCTTCCTCTCTGTGCATTCAACCCCCTCTCAATCTGTTTTGATCCAATTCTTAACAGCCGTGTGCACTTCTGTAAGTAAGAGTGAATCACCCAGGGGGCTCTCATCAAAGGGCTGCCAGGAAGACAAAGAGGCTGGGCAGCCCTGTGCTAACTGCCAATGTCCTTAAAGGGGACTTGCTGGCAATGCCACCTTTGATCAGTCCACCATGACTGTATTTCCCACAGCACTGGGACTGTTTGCTAGCTTTCTGTGTCATAACATAGCTTTCAACTCTGTAGTTTCAGTAGCCACTCATCATAATACTTCATATCCACTGTGTCTTACTGAAGAAGCTTTAACACTTTGATTTCCATAAAGGCAATCTGGATTATAAAGAGTTAAGCAACGTGTAATACTGAGGATTTCCATGCTAAAATGTGAACATCATCAGCATAAAATTAGATCTGCAATTTCTGTGTATCATCTTTAAGTCAGCTAACTTTTTCCACCCCGCTGTGATTTCAAATTTTCTGAAGAAGCATACAGGCATTGACGTCTCCATGGGGGATGTTCGGGATTCGTACAGGGGTTGGATTGAGGGTCCTCCCGCTTCATGCAGAGTAGTAGGCTAAGGTTTTTTGATATGGCAAGGTCGGGCCAGAGTTGAGGCCACCTGCTGTCAAGGCACAAGGACAAGGGCAGCCTCGCAGAGCTGAGCCAGTGCAGTGTCAGTCAAGCTGTGCACCAACGCAACTGCGATCCCTTCCCTTTTCTTCACACACCCACAACTTCCTTCTCGCTGCCCCTCTACAAAGGACGAGTGGAGGGTGGGAATGGTGCTGTGTCCCTCCCCTCCATCTGGTGCCGCATGCCTCTGTCAGGATGTCAGCCTGCACATAGTAATGAAGGGTGTCATCAAGGTTACTGCAGGCTGGAATGTTGCCTGTTCCTCCTCTCTCTCTCTCTCTCTCTCTCTCTCTCTCTCTCTCTCTCTCTCTCTGTATCCCTCGTCCCTGTCTCTTGTACCACATATTATCTGTCTGTGTAAGAGTCCAGTTCTTTGCAGTCATTATATCTTTTCTTTCATGGGGTTAGTTTGGGTTTGTAGTTAGGACATCCTTATTCCATCTTGCAGTAAGCATGCCTTAAAAAAATAGTAAAAACCTGGGGCACACTAGGTGATTTCAGATCTTACCCCACTTTAACAATGTAGAAGACTACATATAATAATGACAAATTTAACCAATCATAAGTGTTTTAATCTTAAGAACGCACACACCAGACGTTTCACTTAGGATGGAAAATTACATTTTTCACATTTATGGACCAAATTGTAAGCAGCAATCGAAGGACTTGGAATCTCACAGAAACATGTGTGATCAAATATGACTTGAGAAAAGAAAAGAAAACAAACAAAAAAAACATGGCAGCAGATTGTCGTTGACAGCTGGTTGACCCTGCTATGTTCTGCATGGGGAAAAAAGGGGAAAAAAGAGAGCAAAAACTTTGGATGAAGTTGTGTTTTCATAATGTGCATGACTTGTACAAGGTTCACAAGGCAAAATGTGTTACGTGAGTGATGCTTCTCGGTCAGCTTGTACTTATTGGCTTTCTGCTAAATATTTGCTTTTTATTTTCACACTACAGGATTTCAAGCGGATTCAAAACCAGGGACAGTGATCGAGTTGGTAACTTTAAGATTATGTCCGTAAACCCTTTCAAGTATGAAACAAAACATCTACACCTTAACTTGATAGCATTAGCTACTTGTCATTAGATATTCAAAGTTACAAAGAAAAAAGAAAAAAAGTGACTATTCTAAATGTTAAAGAAATACTAACTAAAGGGAGGAGTTAATTAGACTCATTATCCTTCAGTGAGGCCAGCAGCCTCCTTTGGATTCAGAATACAAGGCAGGAGTAAACTAAATATTGTCTGTATAACACATTCAATGTTCGGGTACACTAATGAAGCATTGATAAAAAGGTAATTGCTTGTATTTTAGGCGCTACAATAATAACCTTTTCCTGTTGTTTTCCTGGCATGTAATAAGCAAGATGCGGTCAAAATGAAATTACCTGTATTTAAAATTATAACATTGTATTGTAAGAGGAACAATTATGTAAAAGGTCAATATGTACTTATCATTGGCTGTTAATCTAAAGTGTATTTCAAGGTTTTTCATGGTAAACCAGCTGTAACTAGAAGTTTGATGGGAAAATAATTAAATAAATTGCATTACAAATAATAATTTATGGCAATCAGTTGCAGCTATAACCTTATAAATGTGCAATTATGGACACTGCACTGTAGTGCACAAACTATATATTGATATATGCAGGACGTAAGATATCTGCAATATTATGATATCTTAGGTATTAAACATGGCATTTCTTTATTATAATAACCTGACAAGATGGCCAAGTGGAGCCTGGGTTCTGTTGGTTTCCAAGTATTGCAATGATCATTAACTAAACATTATCTTTTAATCACTTCATCATGTTTGTGACCCTTCAACTAACATGATAAATTGTCTCTCCCTAAGACTGATCTATAATGTGTTATTAATGATAGCATAATTAAACTCTCACTGAGAACTGCTCATCTTATTGCTCCAGTTATTCCAGCCTCATACAGAATCTTTTTCATATGCAAAAGACAGAGTTTGTTCTTAAGATATCATCGTGTTATTTTTATTGCAGGAAAGGTCCAAGATCTTTTGCAATGACAGTTAAAATATATGTGATGCTGTTTGACATCTTGGAAAATATGTCTTTTCCAATGTTTTTCTAATGTTTTTTAAGGTCAGCATGGAGCCTTGAAGATAAATTCTACTTTAGCACAGATAGTAGGGTTTTATTTTGAGGGTATTTACTTACTTTAATATTAAGTTTAACATGTAATGCTTTGTTGAGGAGGAAATCTGGTGTCTGGCCACTGAGCAAGATGCCATCAGTAGCATCGCTGGGCTCTGGATCTCAGCGACATTAATTTTCCCAGTGTCACCGCTGATGTATGGGGCTACTGGATGAACATGGTAGGGAGGGCATGCTAACCTTGTGGAGAAACTGTTAGGGGTCAAACCTTACCTGTCTCACTGAGCAGAGGAAGGAATGCAAAACACATTTTTACAATACACCATGCAGCCAATATTATGTTGTTTTTTTCCAAAAACAAATCATTACAGCTGATACGTTAAATAACTCCATTATTTTACCAGTTATAAACTCTTCAAGTTTATTACATTTAAATGAAGTCATACCTTCACATTTTATATGGAAATTGAACGATATACAGTACCTACATTAGACACAATTTTTGCAAAATCCCCACTGTCGACATTCAAATTTCAGCCCATAATTTCAGCCCCCTAGCTCCTGAAAGAGGCAGATGATAAGACTGAATTAATTTCCCTGTTTCAAACCTGGTGCTGAATAAAAGGGTTTTGTGTCTTATCTCTTTGTGCTATCTGCCTTGTCCCACTGTGCCCTGGGAATCAGGATACAATACAGAAGAAAAGAAAAGAGGAACACTCTCAACTGCTCACTACAGATCCTTGGAATGAGGGCATGACACTGCGCCCATGAATCTCTTTGTGCAGCATAATGTCTCTTTGAATCAGGATAGACTCTGCATCAACACACCTGAAATAGTGCTCTTTTGAGTGGGAAGGGTTTAGAGGGCAGGTGTGGGGACAAGGTGGGCTCCAACCACTGCTGCTCAACCTTGTCGGACTGCAGAGGGAATACACCTCTGCTAGGCTTTTAAAGAACCATTACTGTCATAGGGAGTGGTCTGACACAAGCTATGAATGGGACTACAGAGGGAAATAACTTGACAACCTTGGCTGTATAGTGAAAAGACACAGATATGCTCTAATAGTGCCAGAAAATACTGGGTGCCATGTCTGTAATCTTTTATCAGAGAGAAACTTTTTACAGAAAAACAGAAATATTTACACAGTACATTTCATAGCTTCAGAACTATTTAACATTTTGATAAAAGTGCGACTCAGCCCCCTTTTATCCTGTTTATGTCCTCGACTGTGCCTCTGCAGGATAGAATAGCCTCAAATATCAGGAATGTTAGCATGATTTTTCAGACCTTTAACGAATAAAATGTCTTACATAAGCAATGTATAGATCTCCTAGCAACAGACTTCAAAAACATTTATTCTATGACTGATGTCCTTCAAGAACATTTATATCTGGAAAAGAATATAACTTGAAAAACATCCATTGAAACCACAGAAACTCGATGGCCTCCCAATGCCAACTTTTCATTTTGCTCAGAACCGTTTTAATGCTTTATATGCCTTATAATGTATAGCCCACCCAACTTCACTCTTATTATAAATTCTCCTTACTTGGGCAGAACGTGGCTAGAGGTTAGGAATCTGGCTTGTAATCGGAGGATCGTATCCCAGGATTTACAGGTCAAGGACTGAAGTACCCTTGAGCAAGGCACCTAACCCAATCGTTGAATAACGGTTTGGTCCATACCTTTTTTTTGGCAGGTGAAAAAAAGAAAAAAATCCTGTGGAAATCATCCTCTGGATTTTAATAAATCAAATACAAAAACATTAAGAACACTCGGGTAGATAACCTTTCTAAATTAACTTTATATAAATTAACTAAATAAAGAGGACCAATCTGTACACAGCCCCAGTGCCATTTAAAATTTTGGCATTTTATTAAGTAAAATTAGTTATTTCCCAAAGTACTGTTTTTGTGTTTTTATGTCCAGAAATAGTGTTTTTTTTGCAAGCCCTATGAATGCAAAAGTCTGTCACTGAGTCACTGACTGAGCTCCGTGAACATAGAACTAGAATAGGATAGAAGATACATTGCACTGTTGGCTGTGGTAATTTAGACTGGTCCAAAAAAGAAAATCATGATTGTCGTTTGTTGTTATTGTGACAACATGTTAGTGAGGCCATAAAGTGTGTGAGCAGATTCTGAGACAGAAAAATTCATAAAAATAGAAATATTCTTCTATTATCTATGTATCATCGTTTCTGCTTCGACTCTTGATGGTTTACGGAGTTTCCTGGTAGCTAATCACAACTGCTGCTAACTGCAGTTGCGGTCAGTTAGCTCAGTGAGCTGTGCTGCCAGAACTACTTGGAGCACCGATAAAGTGTTGATGTAACTGGTAGCAAAGGATCCTTCGATGGGTGGGAGAAAGAGGTATTTTAGGCCTGGAGCTGAAAACTATGGAAACAAAAGCCTGATTTCCACCGGGCGCGTTACTGCAGCGTCACGTCAGCGTCGCGTATGCCGTTGCAAATAGGTAACACTCTAATCAATGAGAGCATTTCCACCGGGCGCGTAGCGTAACGTTACAGCAGCGTCACGTCAGCGTCTCTACGCGAGCATTAGGTAGGACTTCTATTTCTCCGCGAGACGCTGCCAAATCGCGTGAATCTCAACAGAGCAGATCGCACCAGACAGGAAGTCCGACTCAGAATCAGCGTAAAACACTTCCGCCCCTTTCAAAATAAAACACAATACGCAATTCATGCAGCCTAAAACTACTTCACATCAACATTATGTTATGACCGGGGCACCAGATCAGCAATCAATCAATCAATCAATCAATCAATCAATCAATCAAAGGGTCTCAGAGGATCGGCGACACGGACGACAAGAGACAGATTGTTGAAGTGGAACATCATACAATCATTTATGACATAACATATTGTTTTTATAAGGATAGATGGTCAGATCAACATATTTTTCACCTCAGAGAAGCAAAGTAAGTTGGTTTTTGTTGTTGTTGTTTACTTTATACACACAGTTTATCCATAGACTGTATAAATAGAGTTTAAAGTTTATCACGGGATCTTGCGGTCTCCCGTATGGTCAAGATTATCGCGTGATCTCGTTATCTCGCATGTATACGGCCGGCTCGCTAAACTGACGTGCTGCTGCTGTAACGCGCCCGTTGTGAATTGACAGACGCAGCAAAAACGCTGTGGAGACGTGCTGCTGCTGTAACGTGTCCGGTGGAAATCCCCAGTAAGACTTAGTCATTGGTGTCACTCACGATGCAGCCTGTTCTCCCTTCAAAACGTCAAAAAAGGTCATGTGTACAAGCGGCGAAAAACTAGCAATATTGACATATTTCACTGACTGCTGCAATGCGTCCGCTGCCATCTTGCTGACGTAGTAAGGAAGCTGGGCTGGTGGATAGGTCGAAGAAACGGCAGACTCACCCAGGAGAGCATAACTTAAGTTACGTGAATCACGTTTTTGAACGTAACTTTTGTTTTATAAGTAACTAGCGGTAGTCACGTGACCCTTGTAACTGCACTTCCGCCATTTACGTAAATTAATTTACTGTTTAAACTGTATTTTATGAAGCCTTACCAGGAAGTTTATTGCCCTTAACCTAGGTCAGTGGTTTTACAACATGAATCAACAGAAACTGCAGCCTGTTTTACAACCCCAAACCGTACGTGTGTGCTATTTTTAGAATGGCTGTACCACAAGGCGCTATATGTGCATATGTGCTGTAATTTGTAATTTTGTACTGACACACAACCTCTTCTGTCGTTTAGATTGGAGAACTAGTTGCACAATGTCTGCAGCAGCTGATGGTGGGATGTAAACAATAACAAAGACAGCATATGTATTATGCCTAATAATATAACAATAACCAGTTATGATGTCCTAATGTCCTCAGGGTTTCTTGGCTACTGAGTTCTTGGAATCTTTAAGCCTTGACATTGCCTTCCTATTATTCACAACTGAACTCTCATCACCACAATTTAAAACATACAAATGTTATACGGTTATAGTCAATTTATGTCTGTGCTCTTGGGGTAATATGGAAAGCAACTTGGCCCCTTTTCGACAAAAAAACAAGATTACCATGGGTCAAAGGAAAATATTAATGGAGGTGGAAGAGCTCTGTGGCTTTTAAATCCCTGGCCTAATGGACTGTATTGACCACATTAATAAAACAGGATATGTGTTTCTAATGTCCTCTCCGTGGTGCATTAGGCTTTGCTTGGACTGTGCTTCCATTTGTTTGTCTGGATGGCAGCTGGGTGCAAGCAAAGATCTGGATCCGAAACTCATTTGATATCTCGCAGAAGGCAGTGAGACAATCTCCAAATCTTCCCCCCATGCTGTGCAGCTTTAATATAAATTTTAATGTCCACAAGACAATAATATTACTAGGAATTTTGACTTATGAATGTCATAGCAAAAAAGGATACAAGTTAAAATGAAGTACACAACACTGAATGGGTTCCCAAATATTACTACTGCGTAATAATAATTATTTTTCTATGTGAGCCCTTCACTGTTGCAGACATCCTTTACTTTTTATCGTTGATATGTGCCCTCTGTCCAGCACCTAAAAAGAACAGTGTATACCCTTTTTTTCTGCACAAACAAGAAGACCCATGAGCCCCATGCTCTAAAATCCACCTGGTAATTTAATAGTTGTACAGGGCTTCACATACAGTAATGGGTGATAACAATAAAGGTAAAAAAAGGGAACATAAATCTTGAGAAGGAAGAAACATTCTTGCACAGTGCTTACAAGGACACTGTAATTCAAGCTTTAATAAGCACAAAGATTACACTGTGAAGTTTATTTAACTGGCCATAGACAATTTATTCAACTTGTCCCAAGAAAAACATTTATACACAGCCACAAATGTGGCAATACCATTTACATTTTGAGGACAATTGAGTGTCCCAGGATTAGTTTCCTAGTTTTCCTTCACCAAATATATATCATTTGTAAAGCAGTTTATTACCACACATATTTACTTTTCTTGTTTCTTGCTCATAATTGTGACTACAGTCTTCCTGTAGTCCCACCAGGTGATTGACATTTTTTTTCTTGTGAAATATCTTGACACAATTTGGATGTATTGCCATGAGTGGAGTGGTGCCAAGAGGGTTAGAGCCTGACTGATATGTGATTTTTGACACTGGTGCTGATAATGATTTTAGAGTGCAAGTAACATTTTCTACATTATTTATTGTGTAAAATAAGTTTTCATAGTGATGCATATCGTACAACATATAGACTGATAATGATATGCCTTTGATAGGCCAATATTGGACAATGTCTAATAGAGTTGTTTCGCGATATTTTGCGGGGCAATATTATATAGATTCATGGCCGCCAAGTATCGATAGTGTTCCGCACGCCCGTCGTCAGTATTTCCCCCATTGTTTGTTTTTCTTTATTTTCAGAGGCCGTAGCGGGGTCACTATTAATAATATACTGGAGAGACTGGTATCATATGAAACTCGAAGATCTAAGGAATCTATAGGCACGAGGGTAACTGAAGTTACGAGGGTTTCAGTCACATGCTAAAGACACTGATTTGTGACTCATCTAAGCGATTCAGAGCAGTGAAGCTTAAAGTTGAGGAAGATTTGAGAAAATGCTGCAGTTGTTGTCGTTCATACATGTTTGATATCAGTTAAGTTCAGTTTGACTTTGTTGGTCAGTCTGTGGGTTTGACTCTCATTGTGGAGAAATAAAAAGATTTAAGTGAGATGAATAGACTGAGAATTTTCTCTTTTTTGACAAAACAATTATTGATTTGATTAAATTTTTTGGACACAAAATGCAGTTAAACACTTAAATTGCAATATACTGTATCACAATACTCACCATATCCCAAAATGCTTAAAATCACAATAATATTGTATCGTGACTCAAGTATCGGGATAAAATTGTATCGTGGGGCCTCTGCTGATTCCCACCTCTAATATCTGATGTATCTGTCTCTAAAGAGGATGAAGCCTGCTGACCATTATGAGGCCAGTTTTTTAAATGCTTCCAAAACATAGGTTATCTTTAGGCCCACTTTTGTGCATGATAACATAAAAATCAAAGATGGTGAATATGGTGACGCTGGAGATATGTTTGCTTTTAACTACCACATATGTTTGATGGCTGTCGCTCATATTCTGGGTCTGTTTGGAGTGTTGGTTGTGCTGCCCTCTGAAAATAAAGCTACACATCTGCAAGATGCAATACGCACATGAAAGATAGGGTCAGTGTTGGAGTTGTCACTATTTTCATGATGTGCTTAATCTGAAGGGTCTTTCATATCATCTCCGATGGCACCACTATCCCTTTTTCTGTCGCAATCTCAGATAACAATATAGTAACCTCCTGCAGTGTTGCCATTTTTTTTAAATTTACATCCTGCAAATCTAGTAGCTATTTACAGCTAAGTGTAGCTGCAAAAAAAAAAATTCTGTCCATTAATTTCAATGCAAAATGAGAAAACTTCTGTTGATTTATTACCTCAGATTTTTTTTTTAGGACAACACTATAGTCTCAGTCGCGAGTAAAAAATTTTCTTCAAGAAAATTTTATATTAATAGTTCAAATAATGGCACCATTTAGAAGAAAACAGATGATAAAGAATCGTATGATTTGGGGCGTGGCCACCTTCGATTGACAGGTCTCTAACAAGGCGAGCCGTCATCAGGAGAGAAGCAGAACAATGCGTATCCACGGCAACGTGTCAATAAAGTTATATATAACAATATATAGATATAAAAAAGGACGTTTACCAGTTTGGTCTCATAACTTTGACCCTTTCACACTGTTTTTCATTTAATGACAGTTTATATGAACGTTTTGTTCATTAAAAATGTCTTGTTCAGCGTTTGGTTGGACTAATAGACACTCCAAGGAGTCGCTGTTCATTTTTCTGAGGTCAGTACCATACATTTATTAGTTTTTGTTTTTTGCTAGCCAAAACTAACATTCCAGTTAATGCTCCAGTTAATGCTAACATGAATTAGCAGTGACTTCTCTCAGTCAGGTTGCCGGTGTACAGAGGCGTGTAGTCAGTGTCAGATCCCTCTCGCTCCTCCACAGTCCAAATATGGTCTGCTCCCCGTATCGGAAACAAGATGGCGACGCAAGATGGCGACGAGTGTAACGCTCGATGCTTCCAACGGGCAGTCCACAAACCAATGGGTGACATCACGGTCACTACGTCCATTTTCTATACAGTCTGTGGTCAATGCACAGACCAGTATGAGCTCCTAGTCCACCAGAATGAAACTGTGCAAGTTTGATAGCACTTGTACTTTTGTTAACTTAAATATATCAGACAAAACTTTTATCTAAAACATAAGAAATGTTCACTCTGGATGAATCAGCAAATGTTTTTTTCAGTATTCTATTCCCAGTCATAGCCTACTGCTTTTGATTATGATATTCTGATTCACTGCAATACAAAATCACACTTTGTTGTCTCCAAAGTGTCTCTTCAAACAGCTGAAATCAAACAAATCTGGCCACAGTCTGAGTGATAGACGCCTCACAGGTTCAAGCAATGCTCTCTGAGATTTTCCACAATGCTCTTTGAAGTTGCTAATGTCACGAGGACACGTTCTCTGTCTGTCCGTCACCCTCTTCAGCCTCAGATGCTCATTTCCCCCCAGGCCTTTGCATTTTTATTCTAAACGTGGTGTTTCTCACCTGTCCCTCAGTTGTCCCCAGTGTGTCCCTGCCCTCTCACATTTCCTCCATGTGATCCCCTGCTCCTCACTCCCTCATTAGTCTCTTAGTATATAAAGCAGTCATCCACAGAATCAATGCCAGACTGTTTATTGTGCCCCTGTAGCAGTACAGCTCTCCAGCCTGTGTTCTGCTTTGCTTGCCTTCCTGTTCATGTTCCCTGTCTGTTCCTGTCTTTATTGCCTGCCTGCTCCCTTTTTGGATTTGTTTGCCTTCGCTGATGGACTGCCTGTTGCAAGATGGAGTAAAGCCCATTTTAACCTTACCTGCTGTGCCTCTGAGGTAGCTGCTTCAGACTCAATGCATCTACTAGCAAAAGGAAAAGCAAGCACGGGTGCATATTTGGCAATTACATAGAGCAGATGCATTTCTCTATCTAGCTTTTGCACTTAAAAATAAAGACATCTCGCCATCTGTCTTAAAGAAGACCTTTTTAACTTTTTAGACCAGTTAACCACAAACTTAATGTTGCGTTAAGTCCTTTCTCACCCTTGAGCGAGCATCGTAGAGTGGAGATTCATGGCTTTGCTAATTAAATTTTTGCAAACCTGGTGGAGCCCCTGGCAGCCATTATCTGCCAACAGGATTTTGATTAACTGGACATGAATACACTATTATCTAGAGTTACTGTTTGGGGCTTATAAACATCAGCCCCCTAATTAAAAAGAATAATGCAGCGCATATCATGTCCAAAGCAATCTGCATCTTGCTTCGCTATCAGGGGGGAAATGAGGAAAGTCAAACACCTCTTAAGTTCGTCGATAAACCGTAATAAAAGCAAAGTGATGATTCGTGTTTTGTTGTTTATTAGATGCTGAGCAAAAAACATTCAGTGTTTTGAGTTTTATACAAGACAAGACAAGGCTTCTTCAGCAAGAGTGTACCTACTGTACGAGGAGTATTTCCTTTTACATACAGGCTTTAAATGATACATCCCCTCCTTTGACAGGCACTGAAATGTAGGGTGACATTTTCAGGGTGAAAGGAACATCCATTAGTGTGTAAAAAGGAAGTGTAGCATAAATTGTAGCATGGATTGTGTACTCTCACTCTGAAAACGCTGTAGATTTTGTGCTATCCATTTTACACAGCATGGACTATATCTCTGTGGACCCACTTGTAAACAAAAGCAGTTGCTTTGCACCCACTTCACACCCCCTTTGTGTGATATGAGATTAATTAATAAAATCTCATGTCAACAATCAGCAGGTCCAACAGCTTTGATAACTGCTCAGCTTTTCATAACCCACAGCGACTGTAGAGGCAGAGAGACAGTATGACCAAAGAAGTAAATATTTGAATAAGGTGGAGATTGTTCAGAAAACTAAATCAATAGTGACCTTTGTCACCTTTTTAGAATATTTCAGTCATTTTAGGGCAATGTGCAATGTAATGCAATTAAATGTGAGGCCTTACCATAGACTGTATATAGATAATGAACATAGTGGTCGTGACATCACCCGTTGGTTTGTGGACTGCCAGTTTGAAGCATCGAGTTCAGCGTTACACTTGTCGCCATCTTTCTTTTCGTATGTTGCCATCTTGTTTTCGGAAACTAGGAGCAAACCCCTCTACACCGGCAACCTGACTGAGTGAAGTCCCTGCTGTTAACATTAAAGGAATAGTTCGGAATTTTGGAAATAGGTCCTCATTTCCAACTTAGCCGGTGTGATATAGGTCAGTGGAGACCGTTTTCAGCACATTTTATGCAGTCCTTATAGTTGCACAAGTCACTGATGCTAAACTGGTGTTGAGCTAGCGCACGTCAATAGTAACATTCAGCCTGTCACTAAAAACACCTTTACCTGCTCCGCAGAACACCCGAGACAAATGCATTATAACGTCGGACTATCGATGTACATGTCTGTGTTGATAGAATAATTTTAGAAATTAAACCAACCTTGCATAGCATTGGAATAGCTTATACTTTGTTCCCTGTTGTTGCTTAGGCTACGGCAGCGGCGGAGTGATATTATCTCCAGGCTAGTGAGGCTACAGTGGAAGACGGTTTCGGTTTCGCTGACAATCATGCGAGTTTATTTAGGTGCTGTCATAGCGGAGACAGGATAGCAGGACACTATGGCCACTGCCAGCCATGCTGAGATTTCGGAGTTTGAGGACGACGAAGATGAGTTTGTGTTATCAAATCAGCCATACCAGTTTGGTTTCGTTTTGACGCAACTACTACTAACCCACAAGGTAAAATTCCGCTGCTGCTGAGAAACTAGTCCCTCAAAATGTTTTAACATTGAAAATGCAAGGTTGGTTTAATTTCTAAAATTATTCTATCAACACAGACATGTACATCGATAGTCCGACGTTATAATGCATTTGTCTCGGGTGTTCTGCGGAGCAGGTAAAGCTGTTTTTAGTGACAGGCTGAATGTTACTATTGACGTGCGCTAGCTCAACACCAGTTTAGCATAAGTGACTTGTGCAACTATAAGGACTGCATAAAATGTGCTGAAAACGGTCTCCACCGACCTATATCACACCGGCTAAGTTGGAAATGAGGACCTATTTCCAAAATTCCGAACTATTCCTTTAACTGTAGCATTAACTGGGATGTTCATTTTGGCTAGCAAAAAAAACAAAAACAAAATGTATGTTACTTGAAAAAATGAACGATGACTCCTTGGAGTGTCTATTAGTACAACCCAACGCTGAACAAGATATTTTGAACAAAATGTTTAAACTGTATTAAGTGAAATTACAGTGTGAAAGGGTCAAAGTTATGAGACCATACCGGACGAAAACATGGACAACAACAAATAAGTTTACGGCTGTTTAAAAAGGACACGTTGCCATGGATACGCATTGCTTTTCTTCTCTCCTGATGATGGCTCACCTTGTTCGTGACCTGTCAATTAAAGGTAGACACGCCCCAAATCATACGATCTTCTATTTTCTTGATTTTTTTCTTCATTCTTTGTCTTGAAGAAGATTTTTCACTAGCGATTGAGACCATAGTGTTGTTCTAAAAAAAAATTCTTAGGTAATAAATCAAGTGACAAGTGGTCTCATTTTGTATTGAGATAGATGGACCAAAATCTTCTGCAGCCGCTATTAGCGCCCCCTGTTGGAAGTTTTTGTGGAATGCAGCGGGTATATTAGACATGAATGAAGGGAAATAGATATAAAATGAAAAAAAAACAACTTTTATCCACTGCATTTACACTGTCCCTAATCACCTGCTAAGTGAAACTTTAACATTGTAATCTTGGGGGAAAATGGTGTAATGGGAAAACAACAGAAAACGTGGAGATGGCTGCTTTAGTCACTTTCTGTGTATATGTCCCAGAATTCCTAGTTACTGCCCCTGTCATGGAGGCTTAATCACAATATGCTTTTAAAGGAAAACGCTTGAATTTAAAACGATGATGAGTCAGCATTGGACATTTTTACAGTTATCCTGGCCAAAACATGAAAATGCCTCTGAAACATACTAGAATCCCTTTACTTTTTGTTAAAAAATATTTTTATTGCAGTTTTGCAGGTGGGAATTTTATTTGTCCTTACTGTTTTGCTTTTTCAGGGGGGATCCATTAGGCAAGCCGAGCCTTCTGCTATGTTTTACGGAAGAAGTATTGGGGCCAGGTAGGAAAAAAAAATCAAGAGCGGAAGAAAAATCGAAATGTTGGAAAGATATTCACAGATAGGTTGTTCCTGTGTCAATAAGTCATCAGAGGAACATTGTTTCAGAGAAACGGCACGTCTAGCTGAACCATTACTGCAACCTGATTCTCATTAATGTCTTAAAATGAGCAATTACCACAATATTTAAGGATGTAGTAGAACTAAAATCCCCCGAGCTATTCTTTGTATTATCGGCTACTACAACTATTGTTTTGAGAAAATCTGCTGTTATGTAATTTCTGTGAATTTCTTAGAAATTCAGGTTGTAGCTTGCAGTCTACATTACCAAACTCAAAAAGTTGACTTTATTCTCAGCATTTCGACTTTTTTCTCAATGTGCATAATTCATTTTTCCCCCTTCTCTCATAATTTTTCTTCCTACCTGGCCCTCATCCTCTTCCATAATGTATACAGGTTTAACATTTCAGAATGACTGGAAATATTTCCTCTTGTGGCCATAAAAAAATGAATTAAAAAAATTGGATAGCAGTAAAAATGATAAGTATAGTGATTACAAACATGCTGTGACTCTTGTAGTTTTTTAACTTGCAAAACTAAAACATGATCTACATCCAAGATTATTTTCTTAACTCATAAAGTTACACTTGTTGGGATTTTCTTTTTTTCAGATTACGAAAAAATGTCATGGTCCTGTGTAATTAGGTTCACCACAGAAAATCTGAAAATTGGTGCACAGCTAATCACATAACTCAACTCATAAAAGGAAGGAGATTGTTCACAGAAAAGCTAAAAACATACAGGACACAATATTTTCCCCTGGGAGATGTCAGGGCAGAAGAAAGAGCTGACAAAGAAGGAAAGAACGCAGGCTGTGCCAGAGATGATGCCCGTCATTTGACGCCTCTAGTACAAACAGGCCTGCAGAGCCTATTCAGAAATCCATTGTGTGTTACTCACCTGCAGAGCCAATCTCTCAGCCATACCTCGCAAGCCAATGACATTTTTAGTATTAGCTTTGTAATGCCGGGACTGTGGGTCAAAGAGGTCTTGGTATTTTTCTCTCTCAAAGTTTTCCTTGTACATTGTGACAGCAATGAGACCACAAACGAATGTCAGCTGACAGGAGGAGAAGCGGAGGTGCAGCAGGATATGCCAAACAAGCTGTGAGTCGCAGGAAGAAATAAAATGCTACTTTTTTTTGGGACGTCAGCAGTAAAATAGGGCAGGTGCGTATTCTGTCCACCTGAACTGATGCAGTTGCACTTTTATTATGACAACTACATTGCAAAACAAAACCACTTTAAAGTGACAAGTAAGAGTTTAAAGATCTTAAGAGTATTAGATGGTTCTCAAGGTTGGGGTAAGCATGAATCCAGTACTATCTTTGTGCTGCAGCTCCTTCTGCTCACTGTTTTCATCCAGTCATGTTGCTGTGGTGCATTTGAAAGTGCATAGCCAGCACAGCTTGATTTGTCAATTTGTGTTCTATGTCCCTGGCTGCTTTTGTTCAGAGAAAAAGAGAAGAGGAATCTAACGGGGTTCTGGCACTCAGTGTTACAGACCCTGGTAGAAGTTGGCAGGGATGCGGTCTTCACAGGAGTGTTGGTTTAAAACGAAAGCATCCGTTCAAAGAGATGAATGACCAAAAAAGCCATTTGGTGCTGACAAGGATAAATGTCTTTAAGGATTTCAGCTCTATCAAACAATAACGGCCCAGATTTCAGTAGAGGCTGTTAAAATTCTCCCCATTTCATCTGTAAAAATGGCCTATGGTGAAAATTAAAAAAATATTTCTTCAGTACCAGAGAGTGACAAATTATCGAAGGGAATTTTTGGTTCGTTGTGCAGTTTGAGATAAAAGGCGAAATGACCTGAAGGCTGAAATGTCAGAAATAAAGTCAACGAACAGGAAAATCAGGTTGTAGCTTGCAGCCTACTTTACCGAACTCAAAAAGTTGTCTTTATTCTTGACATTTTGACTTTTTTCTCAACATTGTATTTGAACTTTATTCTCGAAATTTAAACTTTTTTTTGGGGTCATTTCGACTTTTTTGTGCTTTTTTCCCCCCTCCTCTCATTAATTTTTTCTCCCAACTGGCCCTAATCCTCTTGCATATTTTTGTCATAAAAGTATAAGGTAAATTATATAAAATACATGCAGTAGTCCAGTTGTTTCAATTATTTATGTCAGTGTGCTTTTTCTTCCTTTTGCAATATTCCATTTGAGAGCAGTGTTGTGTGTCCAGTGCATACTGTACATACTGGGATTTATTTAAAATGTGCTTATAAGGCAGGTTTTGCTCCAGGAATTACACAAGGAAACCAACTTTCAAGAGCATTTGTTGAACCTTGAACAGAAAAATAATCCAACATGCATGAAGCTTTGCATGAAGCGATTTATAATTCAGCCTTAAATGATTAAAAATGCCAAGAACCAGTGAGCTCGGAACCTACCTTCCCTGACTGATACAAAACCAGATAAAACGACCCAGCAAGTCCCACTCCGAGAAAGATGGGCAATTACATGTAAGGATCACCCTTTGAAGGTTGCCCTTTGAGGATGATATCTTTTACTTTGGCATCAATCTCAGGAATCAGTACGGACCTTCCACAGAGTGTTAAAGCAATAGACATAGCATAGTAGAGATATCACCCACACAGCTTCAAAGAGATTTAAGATTTCTAGATATTTTTTTATCTTCCTTTTCAAAGCTGCTTAGCTCAGGTACTCTGAAATTATGTGAATGTATTCTGCAGAAAGATAGTACGCTGCCTGTCTTTAAGTGATAACTGATAAGATACAGTGTCTAACATTTACCACTTTGTGTTTTCCCTGAACAAATATAGCTGTAGATCTGTTTTTGAGGAATAATTGTGGCCGATTGTGTTTTGCAGTCAGATGAATTTACTGTAGATTTCATCCTCTTTGCTTTCCTAAACATACCACATCCTTTGCTCAGATTTATCTAGATTTTAAAGCATGGGCCCTCCAGCAGCCCAGGCTTCAGCTGACTCTCGTCCTCCATGTAATTTTGTTTGGCCTGCCACAGGCCTCAACATAATTTGACATAACGGAGCCTTACCTCCTCCCCGGTCTGAGGATATTGTGACCTTTCATTACAAAGCCTCTATGAATCCAGTTCATCACCATAGCTCAGGGATTCGGTAGGGAGGGTGGAGTGGATTGGTCTGAGAAAAGGACTACAGGAGGCACTCTTCTTAATGCTGGCACTGGAGCGATGTTCAGAAGTGCTCCAGGGCTCTAAAGCAAAGACCTTTTCCCTCAATTAGATTGATTCAGAAGCCCGTGGCTTTAACCTCCGCTGGAACACAATTTGTCTCATTTCGCTCTGATTTTAGGATGTCTAAAGCAATCTCACAAGTGCCTACAGATTCCTGGCTCTGTATGCTGTTTGCCCTGCACATTGTTTCCACTTTCATCCATCTTGCATGCACGTACACACCTAGATGTCTATTTATGGAAAGTGAGACATTTGACAATGGATATCCAGGACAAAGTTGGCTTTATATACTGGGCAGGAGATATAGGATGTGTCTCTGACGTAATCTTCGAGGATGACATCCAATTTACCTTTCTATCCATAAAAAAAGGACTCGTCTTGCTTTGATGTAAAAGGGTCGACACCAAGGCTGTGACGATAAGCGTATCACAGCGACACCGCGGTCACGACACCGAGCTCACGTCATGCTAGCGCTGTCAGCACCGCAATTGCAGTTAACAGTTAAAACCGCAGGGCAACTTTGCTTTTTCACCGCAGTGATTAAAAATAAATCCATAGTGTCACAGCCCTAGTCAACACATATCTGACTCAGGTCCAACATGAGCCACCAGTTCCAATCTTCAGTCTAATAGGACTGCAGAGGATATATTATGACATTATGTTTTAAGAAGGCAACCAAATAAAGAACCAAATAAAGTCAAAGGAGATCGTGCACTCTATCCGAAGTGTAAAAATGGCAGCGTTTACAGTCCTTTACAATAAAGGTCACTGGTTCGATTTTCAAAACCAGCGGGATAAACTGGGAAGGGAAAGTAAAAGAGCAGCACTTGCCGCTCTCTAATTACTACAACTGGGGTACTCTTAAGCAAGGCCTCTAACCCCCCATTGCTCCAGCTGCTACCAGAACAAACCGTGGGTTTGCTGGGCAGCTTCCAGGTGTGTGTGTGTGTGTGTGTGTGTGTGAGAGAGAGAGAGAGAGAGTTCCTGCGAAAGAAAACAATGCTCTCAGCAAAGTTCCCTGGATAACGAAGTGATAAAAGAGCTCTGTTAAAAAAAAAAAAGTTACGGCCTATTTTAAAACTGAATTAGCATAAGTCTTTTATAATTATTTGCTCAGTGATATTTATGATGCTTCAAGTGCAGTCATGTGTGAAAGGTGCCGACCTGCGGCCTTATTAATAACTTTCTAAAAGTTACAGTAAGCTATGAAAATGTCTATAACAGTGCAAGATGGGAATGGAATAGAGAGGTTTTTTTTTTTATCAGTGAGGAGCTGTGGTTTGCACTTTTCTATGCTCCCATTTAAACACTTTTGACCATCAAGAAAAATTTATGCTCATTAATCATTCACAATGCACACAGGGAACGCCCTCAACAATAGCACAACCATAAGCTCCATTGCTGACCATGCTGACCAAAATACCATTTTCTGTTTTATAAATATATACTACTATCTGATGACTTTGAGACAACATAAAAAACAGACAAATATGTCTTTGTTATAACTGTGCAGCACTCACAGGCCATTATTTGTGCAGCTTGCATACTGACATTGACATTAAGAGCAGGTACAAGTGGCTCAAGACATCTGTCTAATTAGTGCAATTTCTCACTTATGTTGGCAAACGTGTTGAAGAAGACTGATGATGACGTGGACACGTATCCAAACAATGATTCCGACAACACCTGAAAAATCTGCTACATCCATTAGTGCTGTTATTAGCTTTTGAGTTAATACATCTGATGGAAATAAAATCAATTATGGCCCCGAAACAGCTTCATTTAATTGCCTAAAAGCTTTTTGTCAATGGGTGAGAAATGCAAACACGTCTGTGGTAATCTAAATCTCCACTATTCAACGTTTGGCGAACTTCTCCGGCTGGAAAAAAACTCCCCCAAGATGCATTCAACACCTCTTTACCTTCAGTGCTGCTGTTTGGGGCAAAGACACTTTGTGAATAGCTGTTATCTTTACAAGGATTTAACTTGAGTGTCCAAAGCAACAAGCATCAAAATTGTCAACACTTTAAGAATTCTCAGACAGGACAAAACCTTCAGTATTCTGAATGGTCAGACACAGGTTTAAAGTATTTAAAGACAGCCATTTTAAACCTGGGCTGCACTGTCTCCTAAAAAAGACAATCCTTTACAACAAAACTGCATTCTTAATTACATTTCTAGTGGATTCAATTTGTAAGAACATGGTTAATGTTGTTATGGTTAAAGCTTGCAGTTTGGTTAGGTCTAGGCAAAACATCTACTTGGATATGTTGAGTAAAAGGTCATGGTTTTGGTTAAAATTGGCACATTTGTTATGTAATATGAGTTAGGATTGAAGGTTGGAATACAAGGGTCCCAAACAGCAGTCTTCTGGGCAAAACTCTTGTTTGTTTGACCCATCTGTCCAGTCTACGGACTTTGAATAAAAATCTGTCCAGCCCAACCTCCTCCCTCAATTTACTAACATCTACGGGCTTTGAATAAAAATGTGATACATCAAAAAACTGACATAATCTGAGAGAAAAGACATTTTTCAGAATGCAGTTGACAATTCTACAAGATCTAGCTGACCTGGGGCCCCAAGGTATCCAACTATTCCACTTCATAATTGTTTTCTGGTTTGAAGAGGCAACGGTTTATAAATTGTATATTAGATAGATAGGTAGATTTCTGTTCTGATATGAAGAAATCAAAAAAACTTATATACAGAATCAAGGTAAAAATAGATCATGACTTGGTTAACCCTTATACCTCACTGAAGCAAAGCTGGTAGGGTATCTACCTTTCACTTCTCTTCATGTATTTATAGAACCTTTGACACATGTACTCCCATCTGCAATTAGTTAGATTTCATTCTGTTCTCAAGGCCCTGGTTCACGGTTGAAAAAATAACTCAAAGCCAAGAAAAAGTGAAAGCTGAGGAGATCAATGGTACCTTCCTATAGGGAACCATGAAGAAATAGAACCAGCAGGTGGGTAATTGAGGACTAGTGGGACGAGAGATGCATACGTATCGGAAGCAGGAAGTGAGCAGTGAGTTTGAGGTCTCACTGTAAATTAACTGCACTATTGGTGATGACACTGTGCACACTCAGCAGATCCCAGGTGCAGCATTATGAGGCTGAGAAAGGATACATTTATATTTAGTTTGTCTTGTGATTCGAGTGTACCTGAGACCAGTTGTGGGGAGCTACTTGGGTCATAAACTTCAGGGAATAGATATAAATAATTACAGAAATGTATGGCAGATAAATGTGTTGGTGCTTAAGTGTAATCTCTCCTCAATGAATGACCGTTTAGCATAGATTTCAATGGATAATGGCCTCTTTTCCCCTCAGGTATTGCTATATTATTTGCTGTTAAAAAACATTCACTTTTCAAACTGACCTTACTAGATTCGACTTTGATGACACTGTGACTCTTCCTATTGTCTCAGCCACTGCATTCTATAAACAGATAGTGGCTTAAATAGGATTTTCTCCTCGGGTGCAGGAGCAATAATCCACTTTGTAACGTTACCTAACATGACAGGCAGATTTCTCAATTTCCCCTAAGTGGTGGGGAGTCACCGCTTTGCTTAGGTTTGCATTTCAAATCTGAGCACACACAAGTCCAAGAACAACAGTAGGACCAGCAGTGGTGGGACCACTGGTGGCGTTTGATCAATATTTAAATTTTTATTTACTATTCCTTTCTTTGTCCCAAATTGAGGATTGCTACTTGGTCAAAATGACTCTTTTCTTCTGTTAACTACTGCCCAGCCATCTGTACTGTCCTGGAGTGGTCCCTAAACACAACCCTGCAGTGGATGGTCAGACATGGCACATAAGAAAGGAAGAGAAAAACATGTCATCAATCATAAAAGCTTAAGGCCAGAGAGGCAACAGCGCCATCACGCCATTCATCTCCTGCTCTTTCCTTCCTTCTATCTTTCCTGCCTCCTGTCCCTGACTCTACCCCTCCCTCCATCCATTCCTGTCTTACACCAATCCTTCCTTCCTCACGGTTTTCACTCAATTTCATCCTTCCTCCCTCCATCCATCACTCTTTCACCCCATCCTTTTACTCCAGCCTTAATCCCATTTTCCCTTATCCACTTCCCCTTCCCTCCACTTCCAGGCACTGCCCATGACAGTTTTGTTCGAATGTTTGCTCTTGCAAGGGAAAATACAATTCCTCAGACACATCTTGCCGTGGCTTGTTTAAAAAAATGCAAGGACACTCATTATTTTTGTGTGTGTGTGTGGAGAGATTAAATAACAGGCAAGCATATGTTTCTGCTGTCATTTCCCAAGGCAATGGCTAGAAATCTGTGTAGTCTAGGAAATTGTATCGGTGTCAAAATTTCAAATTTAGAGCTATGTGAAGTTAATGAAAAATATAAATGCATACAAAGCACTTAATTGTTAGCTTATGTTGTTACATTATTTATATAATTTATTCTGTTTTTGTAATACCTTTTTGGTTAGTAAAACTGAAGAACAAGAATATCAACTGTTTTTACAATCCATATTTACATTGTTGTTTGGCGTCGACCTCTAGTGGCCATAGTATTTATGGCGGTGGCAAAGGAGGAGGTCAGGTGGTATAAAGGGCGACAAAGTCTGTGCAAGGTGATGTTGACATGGATGAATGGATAGGTTGTATGAACACAGGACTTTCGCCCAGAAGACTGCTGTTCGTGTCCCATGTGAAACCAACACTCAACATTGAGTTATATTAGCTTTTGTGCGTAACTATGGTGATATGTAACCATGACACATACTACATCATATAGTCACATACATGGTTATGTCATGTTATTTTCACCCAAACCATGATCTTTTCATCAACCTAACCACGTTTTGTTGCCTGTGTTTAAAATTGTAACAGTGGGACTATTTCACAATTTTGCATAAGGTTATTCTGTTGTTTAGGTACGAGGACATGTTGATGAAATCATTCATGTTCATAGTCTTTCTCTTTGAAATGCTTTTTTTCAACCCATATTTACATTGTTGTTTGGCGGTGACCTCTAGTGGCCATAGTATTTATGGCGGTGGCAAAGGAGGAAGTCAGGTGTTGTATAAAGAGCGACAAAGTCCATGCAAGGTGGAGGTTGACATGGATGGATAGATGGGTCAAATGAACACAGGACTTTCAACCAAAAGACTGTTGTTCGTGTCCCATGTGAAATAAATAGTCAACATTGAGCTATATCAACTTGTGTAACTATGGTGATATGTAACCATGACACATACTACATCAAATAGTCACATACATAATTATGTCATGTTATTTTCACCCAAACCATGACCGTTGCATAAACCTAGCCATGTTTTGTTGCCTGTGTTAAAAACTGCAGCAGTGGGACTATTTTACAATGTTACATAAGGTTATTCTGTTTTTTAGGTACGAGGACATGTTGATTAAATCATTCAAGTCTTTCCAGAGGCTTTTTTCTCTTTGAAATGCTCTGAACACTAGGCTATATAGCTGGTGATGAGTGTCTCATGGCTTTCTATCTCAATATAATTTAAATTCATCCTTCAGTTATATCAGATTATATTTGATTATGAAGTGTGTGTGCTTGAAATGTTCAGCAGTTGAAACCATGACCGAGGCTTTTTCCCTGGTTCCAGAAAATGTGGTCAAAATAAGGAATAAAATAAAATACTGAGAGCAGAGGGTGTAATCTGTGTGTAGATAGCAGGACAGCTACATCTGCAGCTTCAAAAATAATGGCTCTGGGAAAAATCATTGTAGTTTTTCAGCTGCAGAACAGTTTAATCACATTTTTCATATGATAGGGTAAGTATTAGAGCAGGGTGGAAAGAGGAAAATGTCTCAAGGACAAAAGCATGATGCATGCTTTGCAGTGTGATGACTGCAGATAGGACCTATCTCCTGGATATCTTTTATTGCTTTTATATTTGCTCCTGTCCTTGGGTTCTTCATAAATTGGAATTTGTTTCCTTGAAGTGCATTTCTCCCTGCACACTGAAAAATCAGCACATTCAAATGACAGGAATGATACTTTCTTCAGGTGGGCCAAGGCTGCCAGTGGATTGCTATGAAGACCTTTTAACTAAAAAACAATTCTACTTAAGTAGGTATTCATACTCAAGTTCACATACAACCTTGAATGAAAAATGAAATCTTATTAAAATAATTAAATCAAAAGTATGAAATAAACTTTAATTAAATGTTTTTTTTTTATAGGGGACGCATTTTGCACATTTTCAGGTTAATACTCTTTTGTGTTTTCTCCTGCTGTGTCTGAATATAAGCTTATATAAGCTATATAAGTTTGCTCTGATTGGCTTGTGAGAAAAATATGAGGGAATAGTATGGTACTCTTTGTTATTCGTTTCCTCACAGAGAAACATTCAAATGAGTGAATGATCCCTGACACTTAAGCTCTATAATACACTAAAATAAGACATATTACGCAGGGAATCTGAGTGTGACACGAGGCTATTTAAAATGTACATACAACACTCAGGAGAAGTTGGTAACATTACTTGAAAACTTGTTACAAAGACCTAGGGCTGTACAATATCTTCCTAAATAATAGGGATGTGCATTTCAGGCAAAACTACTATTCGATAATCATGGGGTACTAATCAATTAATATTCGAATATTCAATAATAAACCACACCCCCGGCCAGAACTTCACTGGCTTCCACCTTCAAGGCTGACTTCAGCAGCCTCCATGTTAACTTCTGTACAAACCATGCTGCGTGTCATGTTATTGTTCTTCTGTGCATTCGGATCAGTTCTGGATCATGAACAGTTCACACTGGAGTCTGATATAGTCCACATTTAAAATCAAGTTTGAACTGTCACAGAATCACCTGCTTAGGGACTGTTTTTGTTTATCACCTGTTCATCTGCTTATCAATAACTCTCCTGTCATCGCAGATCTTGCCACCCTCGTCTGCCCTGCAATCACCTCTTCCCCCTCACCTGTGCTTCCGCGCCCACTTCCACACCTGGCCCTTTATCCTCATCAGCCTCCCATTCAGTCTCCCATTCACATACTACCCACTCTCATTCACCCTCTGTCAGATCGTCATGCCACATGCCCTGCTCTCGTCCTGCTGGTTTTACTCTGTGACTTGCCTGTTACTTCTGCTAGAGGATTTTTTTTGGCCTCCTTCAGTTTAGTTTCCTTCTTTTGTTTGCTGCCTAAGTTCTTTTTTCACCTTTAAATACATTTTGCTAGCAACACTCTGATTTGTGCTTTTTGGTTCAATGCTTTCTGGATCACAATAGTGAACAGCTAAACATGAAAATCGGATCCAAGCAAAGAATCTTAATTGAGCATTAACAGCTGCAGTGTGAATGTAGCTTTGGATTGGCTGCTGTATATACTAATGAGCCTGTATGTGACATAAGAAGGGGAGCCAAATCTTATCAGCTTGTTGAATCGCATTTTCTGACATTAAAAACCTGACATGGTTGTCTTTTTTGTGGTTTGTTGTACAGAAGAAACTTCAAATATCCAAATGTAAGTGCATAAGCTCTGAAAAAGTGAGTTTCTTATGACATTTCCCCTTCAAATGCCCAGTAAGAGTCCGGTGCACTTACAATGGACTTTTTAACAAACTAAATAAATAACCATGATGAGGATGCTCTGGATCAGGCCAGCTGCCTTACCTAGTTGATATGGGAGCGGGCTATGGTTTCCCCAAGAAAACCATGGGGTGCTGTCACATTCAACGTGACAAAGAGCATGCAGGGACCTAATGGTTTGCCCCCACTGTCATATGCAACCAACAAGCAGACCTCACAGAGGACCGCTCAGGAGGTGTGCAGCGTTGTTGTTTACTCCTTCTGAGACAGATTGATGAATGGATATCTGAGCGCGTGGATAAATTCCTTCCCTCTATAGATTTGTTGCCTCAGCCTGTCGTGGCCAGTTCCCAATAGCATGTTCCCAACAAATTGTTTCAATAAATAATCATTCAAATATGTCAGGGGACGATGCATAAAACATGCACACCCCCGTACTCAAGGCTGCCCAACAGTTGTCTCTGTGATAGGCAGTGGGTGTATGAGATCAAAACCTGGTCTTGTCTTTTGTGCTCTATGCATAATGTAACTTGGAAACCAGTCAGCCAGTCTTTCATGAGAAAGAGTTATTTATGGAGATGTTTAAGTGTCCTTGTTCAGCAATAATTGACACATGTATGGATGCTTGAAAGGAATATATTGGATTCCTTTCTTTACCTGTTTAGTTATTTAAATAAGCCACCAGATCATCCATAAAAGACTGAGCTTATATGTGCAGTCCGTATGTATACACATATGTAAAATATCCTTTCAAACAGACACATTGACAGAAAAGCATTCAATAAAGCAACATAATTAAAAACCTTCTCTCCAAAGCTCGAAATTAGCCCAGCAGGACAGCCGCATTCACAGGGGCAGCAACATCAGCCACCACACTGTGTGATCAAGGTCAGTATGGTTTTTCTTTCAATCGCGCCACATCACATCCATTTTTCCTGCCGCAGAATAGAATTGAACTCTTGCCGCATACATTCCATTACAATATTACAGCGCATTTAGTAGAGAGGTTAGGTTATTTCCTCTCATGCTGACAAAAACAATTTCCCTCTCAGGTCTTAATGAGAATTGCAGAGCCTTTCATATTATGGTTCCACATAGCTTATCGCATCTTGGCCTATGTGATATTGATGAGAGGCGAGCAACTGCATTCATGAAATTAAGGTCTTCAAGTCACTGCAACAAAATGCACGGCAGTTAGCATTTCTTTTGATGATTTAGAGGGTCTATTTACTGGCAAGTGCATGGTTTATGGCTTAATTCATGCCCATAATTCAACAGCAACATCATTATATACTTTGTAACACAGGCCATACACAAGGTGAAATGGTAGAGTAAAAGAGAATAAGCACAAATGGGCATGTTTGGGACAAAGAAGGAAAAGTAAAGCGAAAGAATGGGAAGGTGGGAAACAATAAAACAATGGAGAAAGCCTTTACAAGTGATACAGGCTATTACAGGCTAAATAGAAGCCGCTGAGCCAAATCTGATTTTTTTTTTTTTAGAAATCTGCTGTAGGTAACAATAAATAACATACTTTTGTAAAACCTCAATTACAAAATGTTATGTTTGTAATTACTTAATGTTAAGGCATTAAAATGTGTGTTAAGGCTAAAATGAGACATTGACTGATCCTTTGTCAGAAATATTCAATCAAAACCTGTACAAAGAGTATATTTTATGTTCAAACTGACAAACTATGTTTAGAGCCCCACATTACAACGTGATCGGTTAACTTTTATAAAGTCTACACATGACCAAATGATTGATTCGCATTAAAAAAAAGTTTAAAAATGTCAGATCTTTTGGTTTTTAAAAAATTTGGGCTGTATATTCCATATGACCGCTCCCTTTAAGGAAAAGGAAATTTGGCCAAAGAAGGTCTTTATATATATTACCGTTCCTTGCAGTATTCCTTGTGGACAATCCCAAGACCTGTAATGGTGGCACCATGTCACTTGACGAGCCTGGCCATGTAATTACTTGATTAAAAGATTTTTCTTTGCAAAAGATTTGCAAATGCAGTAGAGTTAACAAGTTAGCATGTTCAGTTTTTGTACTGTGCTGGTGGTGTGATCTTATTGGCTTTTATCCAATATTTTTATTGCAAGATTGTATAACCTCTCTGGGGGTTTACTTTCCGATGTAACACAGTAACTGAAATGTGAGAAAAGCATTGTGTGCTGATGTATTTTGGCTGCATCAGCTCTTGTCTGATTCGGTTAAATGTGTACAGAGTCTAGTGTTAAACCTAGATTAATTAGAATGTATTGATTGTTCATTAACATCTAGTTTAGTTGTTGTGGGCTGTCTTCTGGAAGAAAAACCACATGTACTCTGTTTTGTTGTAACTTGTTGTCAAACATGAGCTTTCAAGCCAGCAGACTATTGTTCCAGGTACTTTGACTATGATTTAAAAAAGAAAAGGTAGACTCAACTGCATAGTTTTCGTCTGGCCAGAAACTTGCCTACACACCTGTGATTAAGAGATGGATGAATTGAAGCTTGTCAAAACACCTTTATTACATTTAACAATCATTTTCAAAGATGCATGAGTGAAGAAGAAACTATTTATGTTCCTAGGTTTTAAGTGATGATGGCCTCAGTAAATCGAGCCTGACAGTAAAGTGAGATACTCAGTTATGATTTTCATCTGCATTTTGACACATACAAAGGGTCAATAACTTAATGAATAACAGTTTAGTGAACTTGTTTAACCTACATAATTAATGTTCCATTGAATAATATTGGAATGTTACTAAATATAACAATGTCACCACTGTCAAGCAGTCTGTTTAAAGCACACAGTTCTGTACAGCCATGTTTTCGCTCCAAGACGTCACGTTGTTGATCGCAGCCACATGTCTTCCCTTTTATGCAGCTCATATAAAAACACATTTCCTCAAATACTTTTACAAGCCCTTACAGAATTAAGTGGACGCCACACTCAACTGTGGCACCCCACTTACCAGGTGTTATGCTAAAGAACTGAGAGAGAATTGGTGGAACAAAAAGGCCTTGAGGGGGTTCCGTTATGCAACGTGAGACAACTTTAAATTGTTGTAATTATAACAGTTACACTCCAAGAAGTGTAAACCGTGTGTTTTCCTGAGGATCTTCAACACTCCTGTTGATTTCATCGCATGGGGCGCTGCACAGAATAATGAATCCAAACCAATCAGTGTGATGTCCATAAGAACACAGACGCTTGTGCGGTTATTTTTGCGGCAACCTGGTGGTTGTCGGAGATTTAATTAAAGTGACCACTGTGGAACTAGCATGCGTTATGTGCGGCACTTAAATTAGAAGCTGCAGATGGAGTTTACCTGCTGACTTCAGATGGCTGTAAAGAGAGTTAATCATCTGAAATAGAGGGCCTTCATGCATGGAAGCTGTTTTGGATAACATATGCTGTAATATATTCCGTGCCTCCCAGCATTATTGCTATAATCACAAACAAAGACTGTATTATTTTATGGGCATTTAGATTTGGTTGAATAATGCAGAACGAAAGTGAGACAAGCAACAAATAGATAAAAAAGCTCTGTGACTTTCTTAACGCGTTTATGTTATGTGTGCTTGCACCAATTATAATCATAAACACATCACAGAAGAAGGAAAAAAGAGGTCAAACTTGACACCAGCTAACATCAGTTCATTATTCAAATATCTCACTGACAAGTAGCAACTATGTGTTTTCTTAATGCTTTTATTTCCAATGTAATGAGACCCAATTTCCCTATGAGGCAGTTTTCTTTATCCTTTCCACTTTTTGCATCATCCCAGACACTGCAATAACAACATTTTCAAGAACATCGCCATCAGATGTCATGGCTGTCCTCGGGAGAAAGTGTATCAGTGTGAGCTATTCAAAGACAGGTCAAGAAAAATGGTCAACATTCCCAGAAGGCAGTTGCTGATGACAACAACCAGTTGACAGACGGAGAGGGACCAAATAACTTAAACCAAGACTGATGTGACAGGGGCCGCCATTAAGGGGCTGACCGGCTGACAGACTGTGTCAGACAGACAGACACAGGCAGACTGGCGGGAGGGGTAGACTCACAGAGAGGAGCCAGACAGAAGGACAAAAGGTCTGATAGATATAGAAGATGACAGACAGACAGATGGAACTTTAATATGATCACATGGACTGTAAAAAACGATGCACCAGACATCAAGAAAAAAAAAAAGTATATAAGATGTATACTGTATGTATTTATTCACCCACGCCACACTGAGTATGGACAGGGTGAAAAAGATTGTCTCTTCATCTTAGTGCTGTTGAAGTCTTCAGGCCTAGTTTTGCAACATTTTTGTTGTTTTACAGTTTTATTTGAAAGAAGACTTCAGAGATTGCTTGGATTTTCTTTCTTGAATTTTTTTTCTTTGGTTGGTAACTGTTGCTGCTGTGGATATTTTATTTGATATGGTAAAAACATATAAGCTTGATTTGATTTTGTATTTTACTGTAATCTGTGCCTCATAAAACTTATTGCAAGAAGGACTGTATGACAAAACGTTAACGATAATTATTGTTATTGTTATATCATTAATGTTAGACACATGTTTGATGTAATTAAACCACCCATGCGTGTAAAGAAGTAGAGTGCTGATCAGTGGCGGGCGGTGCATTTCACACTTACTGGGGATTTCCACCGGACGCGTTACAGCAGCAGCACGTCTCCACAGCGTTTTTGCTGCGTCTGTCAATTCACACCGGGTGCGTTACAGCAGCAGCACGTCAGCTTAGCGAGCCGGCCGTATACACGTGAGATAACGAGATCACGCGATAATCCTGACCATGCGGGAGACCGCAAGATCCCGTGATAAACTTTAAACTCTATTTATACAGTCTATGGATAAACTGTGTGTATAAAGTAAACAACAACAAAAAACAACTTACTTTGCATCTCTGAGGTGAAAGATATGTTGATCTGACCATCTATCCTTATAAAAACAATATGTTATGTCATAAATGATTGTATGATGTTCCACTTCAACAATCAGTCTCTTGTCTTCCGTGTCGCCGATCCACTGAGACCCTTTGATTGATTGATTGCCGATCTGGTGCCCTGGTCATAACATAATGTTGATGTGAAGTAGTTTTAGGCTGCATTAACTGCGTATTGTGTTTTATTTTGAAAGGGGCGGAAGTGTTTTACGCTGATTCTGAGTCGGACTTCCTGTCTGGTGCGATCTGCTCTGTTGAGATTCACGCGATTTTGGCAGCGTCTCGCGGAGAAATAGAAGTCCTACATAATGCTCGCGTAGAGACGCTGACGCGACGCTGACGCGACGCTGCAGTAACGTTGCGCTACGCGCCCGGTGGAAATGCTCTCATTGATTAGAGTGTTACCTATTTGCAACGTCATACGCGACGCTGACGTTACGCTGCAGTAACGCGCCCGGTGGAAATCAGGCTTTAGGCCTTCAGTGATGTCCAACTTAGTCAATAAATACCTTTATTATGCCAGCATTTATAACACCAGGACTGGAGAGTAGTTAGAAACACACTTAAGCACTACTAGGCATTGCATCACCTCAGTTGTGAACAAAATGGGCTATTATCCGGCGCATTTTAAAAATCAACAATAACGCATTAGCAATTAAAACATATCTGATATGCTACTGTCAAAACTTAAAAATAAAAGGGTCTTAAAAATTATCTTTCCAAAAAGTTTTATTAAATGAGTCCACAAAGAATATGCAAGCTTTAACAAGATTGTACAATAAATTGCAAAATCGCAGTTTAATATCAGAAAGACACTAACAAGACGGCCATACTTTGGCGACAGCGACACAATAAACAAGTCTCTCTGTGAAAAAACTTTTTCATGTCAAAACGTAACGTATCACGACTTTCTGTGACCTGTTGCTTTGAGTACAACCACACAGCTGCGCCAATGCGCCAGATTATTTACATACCGTTAACAGTCCCGGGTGTGACTCTGTTGATCTGCATAGCACTGCCGTGGCTCAAACTAGTAAGTATCCATATCCAATCACAGGACGCGTAAATGTCACGTTCAACATGAGGCCAGCTAGAGGGCCTTACTGACACAACTCGTGATCTGATTGGCTATCGCAACTATCTATCAACTGTATTTGCCCGTTCACTTACAGTGCACGGACGCCCACATTGTTGATTCTGAAGGCCCGGGCAGATTTCATACAGCCTGGCAACATAAGATAGCTGAATTCTGATTGGATAAAAACTCTAACCTAAAAACAACAGCACTGGAAGGAGCATAATATGACATGAGGAGAATATGAATACTTTTAGATATTTAGGGAAAGTAAATGAAAAATTAAATTAACCTTTATCATAATCATGATCATGATTTCTGGTTATGTTAGGCCAGCAGAGAAGGCCTTGCTGGCCCTGACGGCCCACCACTGGTGCTGATGCACTTTGAACACTAGTTTCCCATATGACCCATATTGACATTTGCTCTTAGGTGGCGACCTCTAGTAGCCATAGTATTAATAACAGGACCGCAAATGACTATTTTCAGCGGTGGATGGGTCCAACAAACAGGTCTGTGCACTAGGAGACCGGTGTTTATGTCCACAGTGAAAACAAAAATCACCTTGTTATTTATGCATAAATCACTCTCAACATTACCCCAAAAAAGCCATCTAGTAGATATGTACAGTAGTAGTTACTTTAACCCGAACCCTGATCTTCTTTCCTCACCTTAACCAAGTAGTTTCGGGGCCTAAGCCTGGCCAAGATGTTCTGTTTCACAATGTTAACCATGTGTTTAAAACAGCACCATTACATTTTATAAACCCCAATCGTACGACCATGTCACAACGTTAAATACAACAGTAATATTGTTTATCCGCACTCCGGTCGTGGGGGCGCTGGATCCAATCCCAGCTGACACTGTACAAGAGGAGGGGTACACCCTGGACAGGTTGTCAGACTATCACAAGACAAATGGAGAAAACAATCACACTCTCATTCACACCTACGGGCAATTTAGAGACACGGGGAGAACATGCAAACTCCAAACAGAAGAGCCGCAGGCCGGAGTCAAACTAGTGGCCCTCTTGCTGTGAGGCAAGAGTGCTAATCACTACACCACCATGTTGTCCCCCAGATGAACTCAACATTTATTTAATGGAAAAACACTATTCCAGATGAATGCAAATGTTGCAGTATATCTGTTAGACAAGTAAAAAGACAACACAATACTTATATCGACTTAAGATGTGATAATAAGTCACTATTGTGTTTTCAGCTCATTTCCACTGCCCCCAAGTGGCCAAAAAACATAGTGCACATCAGTTCCAAGTCCAATGTGTAGGACTTTGTCTCGACAATGTCAGTAAAGTAATTTTATAACTAGAACACACTGAAATCAATCATATTCAACACTTATTCCAATGTGGCACATTTTACAAATTTCACAGTTGATGAGTCAAGGAAAATGCAGTCCTCCACACAAACTCCTACAATAGTTCTGCCTGTTCTCTTATTACCATTACAGCTTTCCAACTGCATCCCCTGTTCAGCTGGGGATTGTGTGGACTGTAGCACAATGTGAACAGTTTGGAGAAGAACATACTTTGTGCTTTAACTGTGCCTATGAATATATACAGTATAAAAACTTTGTGTGAACGGAAAGTATACTTAATGCACTTTATTTGTAGCTACGGGTCAGAATGCTACATATGGTGAAACAGAGCATCTCGGATAAGAGCTGTGACACTTTAAAGTCGTGTTTATGCCCTTTCCATTGTTATGGAAACAAAATGGCAAGCTGTCACTTATGTGAATGAGTAATGACAGTGAGTGTATGACATGATGATAAGGGTTGTTGCTTTGATGCCAGCAGAGAGAGGCAAACAAATGTTGTTGGCGTCGACTGAAAGCTTCATCAAACGAATTTAGCAAAAAATCAAGTAAACAGGCCTCAACTAATCTGTATTTTTTCCACATTATTTATAGATGTGCCTGGTGTGCTGTTCGGCTTTCTCAAAATATCAGAATGTGAAATAACAATGAAACTGACAGCGGCGTTTTGCTGTGAGAATTTGACGTGTGCTTGTTATGCTGTTGTGATTTCTCTGGTCTACCCAAAATCGCAGAATTCTTGGCACCACAAAAACACAACGATGAAAAGCAAATAGTTAGGAGATGACTTGCCAGACTCGGAAAACATTAATGAACTGTACTTCAGTTGGTGTGGAGAACTCCTGAGCAGCACAATCACGCCATGCATGGTGGTATATATCAAAAAGATTCAGCTTAAAATAAGCTTATTTTTAACCTGCTGGAGTTCTAATCACCAATTCCTTTGTGTGACCTTGAGTTTCACTTTCTGCAACCTGGAGTGGAGCACATCAAAGACACTTCAAGCGCCACATCTGGTCCTCTAGAAAAAGATGAAAAAGTGGTGCAACCTCAGGCATTACTCTTAGAAGTAGTAATCTCCTTTGGTGAAAGGTACCTCAAGTACTGAAACACTAAATGAGGAGGTGAGGAAATAATTTCTCTATATCTCAGCAGTTATCAGCCACTATTTCTCTATTTTTCATGTCAACTGCAGATTAATATTTTTAGTTGTGTTGACAGACTTTGTTTTCCCTGCCTGTAAAGTACTTTCAACAGAAATTAGCTCTGGTTTGATTAGTTGCAGTTTGTTGCACTGTATATTTTCAGATGGAATGGATGCAAAAAGGTACATAACAGTTATTTATAGAGAAAAAAGAATCTCTTCTGAATACACGTGGAAATGGTTTTCTTTCTGAAATAAAACCAAATGATCTGAAAGCCTTACTCTGAAAATGTGAATAAATTATTCAGCACACAAAGTACTTTGGGTCCAACACCTTAATCGCGGTATGTGGCTCTTTCTCATTTCCCTCACTTTAGTAGATAGCTGTGCATGCCCAGGGTTCCAGGGTCACCGTAATTAAATGATCTTGATTTAAGGCAACACATTACATGCTGGGGACCGGATAATGTTTGCCGGTGTTATCACCATGTAAGGGTCATCCCCTCCTCCCTGGGGATGCTGTGGATGGTGTAGGAGTTAATGATTTCCCAGGGGGGCATATCAATCCATGCTATATTCAAATGTCACTTCAATTTAATCATTCAATTAAAGAGCTGGTGATTGCAAGGTATATTATTAGCAGTCTTGGCAATGGGATTCCTAGGCAGATGATTTTTATTTGGGATTTTTTTTAAAAATGTATTTCAATCATAAACTTCCATAACTGTCACTGCCCTGGGAAACAGTATAATTGTTTTTATATAATTTTCACACTTAATTTGGATTTTTTTTTAAATATGGTTTTATTATTAAAGATATCCCTGGATCCTGCCTCAAATCCAAATTATAAACATTATGCAGTCTGGAAAGATAAACTTTTTAAAGTTTCTTAAAGGCACAATGAGTAGAATTTGTTTCTTACAGTTTATAAACAACAAAGTTAGCCCCTCCTTCAGCTCACTGTTGGCTCGCCTGGTAGAGTTTGTGCCCCATATGCTAATCTGGAGTTTCTAAACACAGTGACCTGGGTTGTATGCCAACCTTTTGCCCATTAATATCACCTTCTCTCTCTCCCTCCTTTCCGGTCAAAATCAATAAAATAAATACATAAATAAAAACAAGTGGCCCTCCTCCTGGCTCATTGAAACCAGAAGTGCTCGTCCCCCTGACCGTGGTGCTCCCCTACAAGTGGAAGCGTGCTTATGATCTGGCACCTGGTCGCTACGTTTTCATGGAGTCCGGCCATTGGTTGGTGGCTATATGCCTAGTGATTGCCCAAAGGCTGATGCCAGGAAATGTCCTAAACATAGCGAAATGAATATAAAATATAGGCACAGTCTTGGCAAATACATATTTCTAGGAAGTTGTAAGTGATGATTTGGAGGAATCATTTTTTCACAATATTCATATTTTTTGCCCTGTGATGAGGGACAGAGCCTTGAGGGACCCCGGTGGTGAGTCGACAGGGTTCTGACACAGAACCCCTCCAAGTTACACAAAAGGTTTGGTCCTTGAGATAGGACTTGAGTAGAGAGTGGGCAGAGCCAGACACTCCAAGGTGGTGAAGGGTGGAGATGAGGATCTGGTGAGTGGAAGTGGTTTTGAGGTGAGTTGACCCAAGCAGGGTGGGGGTTGCCAGCTGTTTGGCTGATGCAGAGCGGAGAGGGCGAGCAGGGGTCAGGGTTGTACAAGGTTCTGAATGTAAGCTGGGCCTGAACCATTAGCAGCGGTGTACACCAGAGCTAGAGTCTTGAAGTGTATCTGCGCAGCCACCGGTAACCAGTGGAGTGTCAAAAGCCACAGAAAGGTCAAGTAGAACCACCATAGATGAGAGAGAGGCTGCTTTCGCCTTTCAAGCTGTTCAGTCACAGCAAGAAGAGCAGTCTCTGCAGTCTCTGTCGAGTGGCCCTTCTTAAAACCAGACTGGTGGGGGTCAAGGAGATTGTTCCCATGAGGAGGAGAGGGTGCACCCCACCTCTCGCCCAATGTTAGCTGGGATAGGCTCCAGGCTGGGAGGTGGGGATCTTACTCATTGTGCCTTTATGTTTGAACCAATAAGAACTAACAGTCCTCCAAACCCAACCCATGCAGTTTAATTCTAAACTAAGTTGTATGACTGATGTGATTGTGTTTGTGTGTCCGCTGTCTGTTTTAACTGACAAGCTAACAGGTTTGTTATTGTTGTAACATCACTGCCAGGCGGTTGCATTTCTAAAAGACAGCAAACAGCCTTACCTTTCCCCACAATTTGTCCATCTTAGGGTGTCAAATCCCAAATGCTTCCACACATCACTGCTCAGACAGTTTGGTGTCATGGATTTCCATTAAACATGACTTGTTGTCTCTATTTTGTTAAGAAAGAGAACAATTGTCTAGTTTACTGACAACTTAATGTACAATTGACAGAGTGACAGTTTATTTTTACATATGCCTGTTGTGACTTTGTATTATTACTGTATTATGACTTTCAATATAACTATGGCAGTTCACATTGCACTCAGAATATTCTTACACCACCCACATAGATGTCTAAAGTTATTCTGTGTGATTTGATGTCTCCATTGGATTGTGTGGGAGTTACCAGTTCAAAGTGGCTTGACATCTACCTGACTAAGGTTTGTTCCACCTGTTAAAGCGGAAAAACTTGACCCCTTTCTTTTGAGGAAGTTTGTTCTCTATTTGTCCTTTCCAGTATGCTCTTTGCAGCAGCAGTGGTGGGGGCAAAATGTTAAATAGAGTGCCAGCAGCGGGTGTTACTTGGAAAGTTTATCAGCTGCTGATCAAACAGTGGCAGTGTGTCAAAATGCTCCTTAGAGGGAATACAAAGCCATGCTTTCATCAGTAGTTTATTATGACTTTGATAAGTGTCCCGCCCTAACCCCACCCCCAACTTCTCCTCTCCCCTCCCCAGCCATCCCCCTTTTTTGCTAACATATGAATACAGAATATAAATACAGATAGGAGGCATTAAACGGAGAGCTGTTTGATTATTTAATCACACAGCTGAGCATTTAACAAAATGACACAGAGACACAGTCGCACTCTACAGCCGATAGCCCGATTACTCAGAGGACGGATGGGGGGGATTGTGATCAACTACATAAAGGTGCAGAAGAGATAGGAAGAGAATTACAAAGAGAGAATGAAATGGGTTTAAATGAAGAAATTGAACTGCGATAGCAAGCACATCAGATAGGGCATACAGAGGCATAGAATTACAGAGAAAGACTGCAATAAGATTAAATGAAAGAGAAAATGGGCAGCAAGACAAAAAACAAGGAGTATGAATAGGAGGATGGGGGGGGGGGGGGAGAGACAAATATGAGTAGATAAGAAGAAATGTGTTTAATAATAGCAAAATCAGACAGTTTCAAAACCCTTGACGAGAATACAGATTAAACCTCCTTCTAAAGTAATAGAAATGGAGGGTTTTGTAATATGATCAAATATTATAAGACATTATGTGAACAAGGGATCTATTGCCAGTTGAATTAAGAGGTAAAAGTTTAAGGGCGTTTTTACAAATGTCTTCTTAAGTTCAGTTGAATGAACCTTGGTTCATTTTACCCCTTGGTGCGGTTCCTTGATTCTAGGTTCTCAGTATTCTCGGTCTGTACCCAAGTGCATTTAGCCCGGATGCAAACAAACTCTGGAGCACTTTGTTTGTGGAGGGAATGTGATCCGATCTCGATCTGACCCAACTACCTAGTGCACTCTGCCAGTTTGAACTATATGCATTCTGAGATGCTGCAAACCATACATCCCAGAAAGCAAAGCACACCTGGAGTCTAAGCGAATTTTAAGCAAAATTTTAAAATGTTGCTTTACAGAAAATGCGAATTAGGGAAGTTTCAATCAACTGGTTCAAGCAAATTAAAAAAGCTGCATTAACGTACTTTGGTCAGAAGATGGCAGTGTAATGTATTGGTGTCAGTAAATAGTAGAAGAAGTAGAGATTATGCAGGAGGGAAAAGACAACAACAAAGGTTGCTAATTTGACAGCTTTGGCCACCCACGAGAGAAAATGGAGAGAAGTCTTCAAGAAGATGCCGACAGCTGAAAGAGCTTATTTTTCTTCTTTTGGGTCAGTTGATCAGTCATATGAGTTATTTGTTCGCTATGTCAGAAGTTATTCGGAAAAAGCGATTCCATCTCCCGTTTAGCACTGACTATTTTTCCAAAAAAAGACACAAACTGAATTTTGGTGTTTCCATCAAGCTTTTATCATGCAAATCTAAGAAATACACAGAAATGTGTTGGTGGAAACATGACTAACATGTTCTATTCCACAACACAGGACCTAGTTCTTGTATTTACTTTCCTGCTTCCACCCCAGACACATCTTACCAACAAGCGGAAAAAACATTCTCAGGTGGTTTGTAGTGATTGGTTTTTCTTTGCTGGGATATTTTCTGTGTGAAAGGAAGCCCAACCAACAGGAAAACACTCAAAGTTAAAACTCATCAGCTGATTCAGACCAAACCAAATGAAGTAGAGCAGTGAAAATGACTTAAAAGATAGCATCTCTATAATTCTATGTGACAGTGCAAGTGATTTGCAGGAGTTTCAGCAGCTTGTGGATCGATCAGTGCATTCTAATTTGCAGATACTCTTAGATGATTATTGATAGAGCCACATTAAAACGATAAATGGCTTCACAGAAAAAGTAACCTGATCTTGCATCAACAACCAAATCAGCTAAAAGAAACACAAAAAAATCTAATCTAAACTTGGAGAAACAAAAAAGTTGTAAAATATATCACCTTAAAACTTCCTAAAAGCACTGACTTGAAGTCAGAACAATCTGAAATAAAGGGGTAAGAGGTGAAAATGACTCTATTATGCATAAAATATTCAGTGATTTGAACAAAGAGGATGAATTCCTACCGAGGCAATCACATTAAAGAGACACGTGTTGAATTTGATAAAACACTCATCAAGATCCTATAATTTGTCAGAGCTGCAGACCATCACACCAGAAAATTTTAATGGTCAAACAAAACGAGAACAAGATTTAAAACCATTCAGAGAGTATGGAAGTGGACTTTACTTTTAGCTCTCCTCAAAAATTGTGGTTCACAGCAAATAAAGAGCAAAGATAGAAGAGGCGTCCTCCAAAAATGTGCAATGATTTAGCTTCTCTGAGGCATTTAGGGAGGCTGTTGGGAAACGACAGTGAAAGCTTAGTCACCTCAACTTTTCAGCCCTGACCTTGGAACTGCCAGAGGTCCCTGTTGTAAGGACATGCAAAGAATGAGAAAATAGATAACCAGGAAGATGGCAAGTAGATGGGTCATTTTGCCAGAAGCAGGTTGATATTTCTGGCATGCAGGGCGATTCTGTGTGGCCTGGTAGGTACAGGTCATTTTCAGAAAAACAGTACTTCAGTGCTTTGCTGCTAAGCTGCGACATTAGGCAGAATGACACATTACAACATTATGTAACACGTCTCTTGTTATGAGAACATGGAAAGGTCACCATGTCCCTTGATGAGGTGATTGTCATTTTTTGATTAAGATTAGGAAAGTGTGAGTTCAACTTCTGTTATAAGCAAGCACCTCCAGCTCTGAAAACTTAAGCCAATGTGGAAGTGCCTGCAATCTGCATTCTTTCTAATGACCAGCAGGGGGCGTCTCTACTGGCTGCAGAAAGAAGTCTGATTATATGTAAGTAAACAGGAAAGTAACATATCAATCCTAATGGCATTTTAAATGTTTTTGTGTTATTTTAATGCTAAATTTAATGACCGCTATCAGCTGAATAATTATATTTTATGTTGTGATTTGACTTGAGCCTTGACATGCCTTAACTAAGGACTTATTTGACTTTGCTTGACTATACTTGCCTGATACAAAATGCCTTGGGACTTACTTGAGACTTGGCCCAAATGACTATAGTCCCAAATTTGGTGTTACATTTATGAAACAACTAAAAAAGACAAACTGTTGAAAATCACACAGTTGCATATTGATCTCCTAATGGTTCATGCTAACTAGAACAGGTTTTATGTAATATATTGTGGCCACCTAGTGGTTCTTGTTTGTTCTCTCTGAATGTTTGTCTGTTCTAATGTTCTGTTGGTTTACATCTTGTTGTGTCCACCTCAGATTATCCCTTAGTGTAAGCCTAGTCTTGAACTCCATGCACATCTTTTTTTTAAAGGAAAGACTCCTATTCCATCAGAATAATCTATCCGATAATATGTGAGGTTTGTAGGCATAATTTCAGATGATTGATGCTTTAATGTGAGATTTTTTTCTTTCTGTGGCTCAATTTGATCCATATTTCACCCACTATATGACAGATTACCCAAAGTCTACAAGAAACACAAATTATTCACATTTTATGGCCCAATGAAACAGAAAGCAGTGTCCAAAGTTCCAGGTCAGTGCCCAATTACTGGGCACTTAAACATTACAATCTTCATTTAAAGTGCATAATGAATTTCCCTGTATGTTATGCTCATGGGAGGACTTGACCAGTGGATATACAGAAATTGCATGGAGTGAGAGATGAGGAGACAATATGGCAATTGCAAGGCTTATAAGTCTGAGTCCTTAGTGCAAGTCGCTATTGAATCTTTCCACTGTAGGTCAGATCCTAGGGGCATCCACTTAATCAGTAATCAAGATACAAAGCACAGGTTGGGGCACATAGAGTTGAAAGCACTTGTCAAATTATCCAGAGAGCATCGATCCAGTATTGATCCTCCCACACTCATCTGAGATAGGAGTGTGGGAGTGGGCACTGTCCCTGCTGCTGAATGGCATTAGAACATCTTGTCCAGGCTGTAGCTCACAGCACACTGTCTCATCTTTTTCCTAGGCAGTGAGAAACGGCCTGAAAAGGGAAGAGACAGATGACAGGTGATGATGAGGTAGATAGTTTGAAAGAGGAGTAAAGGAGAGAAAATATATTCGACATGAAGAGCCATCCCTGAGCAGACAGGACCTGCAGCAGCACTTATCAGCTTCTTACAATGCCGTTGTGATGTCCCTACATAGGCAGTTTCACACCTATTCAGTCCATGTGACTATGAGGACTTTCTTGACTCTGTCGGGCTTTAGGACAGAAAAGTGAAGCCAATGTGATAGTGCCTTAACACAGCATGTTAAGTGTTTCTAATGGCCAGCAGGGGGCGAGTCCACTGTTTGCATAAAGATATCCGATTGTATGTCAGTCAATAGGGAAATGTCTCTACTTCTCACTTGATTTATTATCTCAGTAAACATTTTCGTTACAATGAGAAATTTAATAGTCTCAATTGCTAGTTTTAAGTCCATATAATAGACTATAAAGTATGCTTTAGGGCGGGGCTACCTTGTGATAGACAGGGCACTAACATTTAAGTGGCTTATAAGAGTCTTGTTCAGTGTTGCGTGTTGGCAGTAGCCAATAACATACCGTATTTTCCAGCTGCATCCATTCTGCATTTTCGCTGGTTGCAAAATATCAAGATAGGGACAGCCAAAAGCCAGGATGGGCAATGGCCAGTTTTACAAACCTCTAAATGAAGCATTCAAATCACTAGCCCCTTTTATAGTAACCTGGTCTCACAGGAATCCGTGAAATAGCCACGGATTCGCTTAACTCAAAATCCATGGAATAGCCACTGAATCACTCAAATTTCCGTGAAACTGACACGGATTTCGCCATGATGCAAATTAATGACACACATATCCCATGGCTATTCCATGGATAGTTTTTCCTATTGGTTTGTGTCCAAGTCACGTGACTTTCAAGGTTCCGGCGGTCAGAACAAAAAACATGGCGGACAGTTCTCTCATTTTTGTGAAAAAAAAAATCAATATTTTGAATTAGTTTCTGCATAAAAACGGATTTTGATTACATTCCTAGCGAGAAATATGTTTTATTTTCTAAATATTCACTCAGTGAATGTACATAATCACTTTGTCGCCAAGATCTCGCCAGAAAAACATGATCCGCTGTGTTTTATTTTGAAATCTCCCTGATCCTTTGTGTTTTTAACGGATCAAACCTTCGCCCATTACATGCCTTGTGTCTGTGGTTGATTTGCTGATCAACATATTATTGTGTTGCAGCTGGAGACACTGATGTCGACAAAGTGACGACTTACGATCTACGTTTGTCCGCTGTTTTATTTTGTAATCTATCGGATGTGAAGTGCGATCTCATTGAGGCGCACTCCACTAAATGCCACTGTGCTGCTCTCCTGTTGTTGTCTTTTTTTAGCATAGATAATATACAAGCAGTATAACTGTTTATTAGACAGTGTGTGATATTTGATATATTGGGTAGAAATATGTTTTCACAACCCTAAAACGGAAGAACTACAACTATGGTGCTGATGTCGACATAAGTACTGAAGAGAGGTCTAGGGAGTTGTCGTTTTAATCTTTAATTTTTAATAAAACAGGGTTTCCCCTAAAATTGGAAGTTGGAAATACTTAATTAGTGGCTTTCCAGGGGTTTGAGGGGATGTCAATCACATTTTTGGCATCAGACTTTAAAAATTGTCTTGTTCAATGGGGGATTTTTTATTTTTTCAGCATATCCTAAAGCCCCCTCCACCCCCACCCCTTAGTGACTATACTCACATTATAGTCCATGTCAACACCTTTCTATAACAGTAGGTCTCATGTCTGTAACCCTTTTTGTCCCTTAGCTATAAGCCTTCAAATATGACCCGAGGTTAAGGTTCAAAGGTGAATATCTCAAAGTAAGAATATTATAGAACCTTCAAATTGATATATGTTACCCTCCAGGCCAAGACCTTTCCGGTATTTGGTTTAGCTCAATAACAAAGTTTTATATTTCACATCTCACACTCAGAGCACTCAAAGTGCTGTCTGAATCTTAGCCTGTTATGGCACATGTCCAAGGTTTGAAAAAAATAAAACTTTGTCATGAGAGAGAGAGAGAGAGAGAGAAAGAGAGAGAAACGAGGACAAAGGTCCCTTGTCTGGACCTGAACCATAGACATTGCAGGATAATGACATGCTTCTCAGATGCTGGAACACCAGGACATCACTATTTTTACCCACACATGGTACAAAGCATACTTTTTTAGTGTAGCCTAAGGGCTGTTTAGTTGCTTAATCCCAAAACAAAAGAATCCGGAACATGTGACCGACGCAGCTTGTCTTCTGGCAGACACAGTGTGCAAGTCAAACAATACAGGAAGGGTTTGGAAAATAAAATGTCCACAGTACCATATACTGTTAATAGGTCATTATCATTCTGAGTGAAGTCTTAAGTCTACAAGAGACAAGTTGCAAATCAAGTCTGACATGGAAAGTTTCCATCTTTGGCATTAGGCAGTACAGCTGCACTGGGTTGGATAAGAACGCATTGATCAAGGTCTTACCCTTAAGTAACATTGACATGCTTTAGTTCCTGTTGCTACTGCGGCATATTGAATGAAGACTTATGCGCACATCCTAAGACGTGCAGTATTGTGCAGACAGCATTAATAGTAAATTGGGTGTACAAGGCAGTAGCGGTTGTGGGAGGACAGTGTATAGATTTCTATAGCGTAGCAAACGGTACCAGATGGTGATGGTGTGATGGGCTATCGAGTCGCAGACAGCAGTTCTTTATGCCCTCTTGTTCACCTTGCTATCATGCAGCTTTTTCCTATAGAAGACAGCTGACAAGAACAAGCATTCACCCACTCAGCAGTGCAGAGCAGTATAAGGAACGTAAAATCAGACTGTGATCTAATGTGAAAGGCCCTGATCACAGCAGCTGCATTTGAAGACTTTATCTAGTTCAGTCGTAGATGTTTATGTCGAGGAGCTGACCTTTTTTTAATGCTTATACAGTTAGATTTAATGGAAAGGGGTTTGCTGTTTGTTTAAAGAGTCCTAATAAACATACGTGCATGTGGAACCTTTGTTGAATCACCAATACCACCTGTATAAATTTGATTGGACATTTCTAGTTAGCTGGTTGTCAAGCAGCTGAAGAATGAGGCGGCGATCGTGAAGCATGACTGAAACAGCTGATGCCAATCAGCTAATGCAAGTGAGACTTCAGTGCTCCGCCTAAACTAATGCTATGCTCCATTTATTTTCACTGTAAAAGAATTGCCCTGCATGCTGTTTTAATATATAATTGCGAAACTAATGTCTCACTTAGGCAAGTGGTTGTTAGGTCACTGCATCCAAGTTTGATTATGTTGATTAATGGTAACATTTACAGAAAACTGTGCTTAGGAAAAAGCACAATCAATTCACAGAAAATGAAGATTATTATTAATTGAATTAGTTTCGGTAAAACTTTCCACTATTAGAGTTCTTGGTCTTCCATAATCCAGCGCAAATGTTTGTTTGATACATTCATTCTGGGCTGTTTTGTTGTAAATGCACAAATGCTTTCTTGAGTTCCCTTCACAGATATTATGTCCGCATGCTTCTAAACCTTGTTGTTTCCTGCACCAAGGAGACTCTTTTTAGCAGTATTAAATGTTAACTTTAAATATGAAAAAATGCCCCTCCTGCAGTGATAATTGCTCAGAATAACTCTGGCATTATGGAAATAAACAGACACAATTATGCAGTTGAGCAAGCACCAGGACTACACATTTTTTTGTGTTATGTATACAGAAAAATCCCTGAGTTATTATTATTGACTTTTATTTTTTAATATAAACCAAAAATAATTACCTCCTCTTTCTGGTTAGCATCTGGCCCAGTAAAGACCACTAAAATGAGATGTCCATAAAAGTCAGTTCCAGTGTGATTTACTGCTCTTTTGGACAGTTGCCTTGGCAATAGGTAGTGACAAGGTCTGTGCTAAAAGTCCCCATTGGGGCAGTATGAAGGGTGTGTCTAAAATGTGCACACAAGACTATCACCACGCCATCTGTAGTCACTCCACAGGAACATAACCAGCACCATTTATTGCACATATGATTACTGGTTGGCATACTTTTTTTTCTCCCTTTACAAGCCATCTGCTCAGGAGAGGTGAGAAGGGATTTGTGAAATGAAATAATGTAGCATATTGATTCTCTGCTTTAACACATAAACATCCATTCTTAGCACTTGGCTGTTTTTTTTTAATTGTGTGAGGTGAATGTGTTAATTCTAGGCCTGTTATTAGTCTGATCTTCACTTAGTATAATAAGCGGTGATATATCTGTTGAACCAACAGAGGGAATACACATTTGCAGTCTGCTCTCCTGTCTGCTTACTAAGGCTGTCCATGAATATTTGAATTTAGAAAATATATTCCTGTAAAAAAAAAAGCTTTAGGACATTAGGACATTATTCGTTTTTTGTAATATGAAAGTATGTAGATATTTTGAAAAAAAATGTTATACCTACACAAATAGTTATGTCTCTCATTTTATTGGTGTTCTTGATCCCCACAGGTTTGAAACACATGTTTTCTTTAAAAGGTCGCCAAAAATACATAGTGTATCGCATAAAAAGTGTAAAACAGGCATTATCGTCAGAATTTGAACTTTCTGACTCTCCTTGAACTGATCATGGGGTATGAAGAGTTTTCTTTAGAAAAAGTAACCAAAACTAAGCTTAAAATTGTGTTATTTCTGTCAAAATCACCTTATGTTCCATTTAAAACATAACCTAAAATTAAAATAAACATTTTTTAAATTCTGCGCTCCTCAGCGACACTTTGAAGATGTGATTTATTCTGCTGAGACGAACGGTCATGAGACAAATATTCACTGAAAATCAGACAGAACTGCAGATTACACAGAGCAGAGAGGAGAGGACAGGAAAGGTTGTAAGCAGTAATAATACAGTGGAAATAATCATGACACTGTTTTCCATTAGTAGTAAAAAAATAAATAAATAAATAAATACAGTTTACTTGCATTCTTTATTTTATGAGTTATGTAATTCTTACTATGTTATACTACACATAATACATTTCTGAGTTGTTTCCACAGAGGTGCAGGTAGTACAAGGCCACAGTAAGTAAAATGTAAACAATAGAAAAAAACATCCAGCAATAGCTTGGGGTTCAAAGGTTTAATGCATAAAAAATGATCCTTGAATTGTTTGAACCTACATCTTCTGTTAAAATGAATATTCAAACATAATTTTTGCACAATTTATGTGTGAACATGTTAGTCCAGAAAAGAACTAGGTCAAAATCTTGACAAACTGAACATTTACGTATTAGGTTAAATGGTACAATGGATGCATTTGATGTATTTATGTACGACATCCTTTGATACATTGTTTGTTATTGTCATATCTGTTGTCTGAGAGAAGATAAATGGCAGAATCAAACAGGAATCCTTTGCGACAAGCTGTGACACCCTGTACAACACAGCCCTCGACCTCACAATATTTAGATCACACATTGCTCCTGGTTGTTCACAAAGAAGCCAGCTCTTTTAGGTGAGTGATGGGAGCTGGCTTGTGTATCTGAGGAGCCTTGTTTTTTTTTTTGTTTTTTTTTGCGTGTGTTTATTTTTGAGCCCATGTACCCATAATGCCTGACTCATTTGGTAACAAAGCTTTGGAGTCAATTCAAACAAGACTGGACCAGTGTCTGTCTCCCTCTGGTGTGTCATTGTGTGTCATTGTGTGTGTGTGTGTGTGTGTGTGTGTGTGTGAAGCTGGCGATGAGGGTATGACTTACTGCTACGATAGCTTTGAGAAGTAAGCTCCATGTAGGCTTTGCAGACGCTGTTGTTATACTTATTGTCTTTTGTTTATTTGTCATAATACTAATTCCAACAATAAATAAAATCACATATTTTTGTCAGAAAATAGAAATGTGACTGGTGGTACATTGGATGAAGAAAAACACCACATATATTTTTCAGAAAATAGAGACGGGTGACGGGTACATTTGATTAAAAAAACCCACAGACATTTGTTAGAAAATAGAGCTTTGACGGCTAAATAAGTCGAAAAAAAAGCACATATTTTTGTCATAAAATAGAAGTATGACTGGTACATAAGTTGATTTTTTTCCCCCATATTTTTTTCAGAATATAGAGGTACGACTGATACGTAAGTTGAATAAAAAATCCATATTTTTGTCAGAAAATAGAGGTATGACTGGTACATAAGTTATTAAAAAAAAACCATGTTGTTAGAAAATAGAGGAATACATAAATTGAAAAAAAAATCCCATATTTTTCTCTGAAAAAAAGTGTCAGTAGTGCATTAGATGTTCTGAGTGCACTTTCTGTGCATATATTAATACCATACTGCAAAACATGTCTCTCTAAAATGTGTGGCATACTTTAACACCCATTTTATTTAGTCTTGTTAACGTTGTGATGCACCTATAGGACTCTCAGTATTGTCGAGCACTGTTTCAGTATGTTATGAGTTTTAATGCATATTGAGGTGCATTTTTATGATAATAATTCGATATGAACAGTTCAGTGATTGACCTTAATGGCTCCCATGCAATTTCAGTGAATTACAAAAAGCCCTACTGCCAATCCATGCGTCTATAATGCATTAATGTTGAGTCCCAGGAACAATTATGTTCATTTAAATTTGAAAACACATTACAAAATTACTCTTTTAATCAAAAAAGGTGCTGCAACACTGTAGTGCAAACATAATCGGCCCACTCTGCCTGTAATTTACATTACATGTGAATCTGCAGTACACGATCTTTATCCGAAGCATTTGGTGTTTTGTTTACGCATTAATCTTGATTAATTTACAATGAACACAACAGGTTTATCCTCCCCAGTCACAAACATTGCCTCTGACTTTGCTCTACTAATGAGGATACGATGTCCTAATGATGTCAGTGTAAATATAAAACAAATATATCTGCAACGGCCAAATTTGGTTGTCAACTTGTTGTTAATGGTCCCCTAGAACACGGGTTTTAATTTAGTAGGTCTGAAATGAGCCTGTAAAAATGTCTTACTCCAATCAGGTAGCATCGTTGCGGTAGGGCCACAGGAACTCAGGAGCTCAGACGTGAGAGTTACAGTAATCCAAACACAAGATGACTGGAAGTTGGAGTACAAAAAGCAGGATTAAGTCACGGCTGCAGTGTGAGCCCAGCAGAAGTGTTTGTTCTCACTTTGACGGCTGCCGCAAATACTGTTCTTTGCTTCTGCGATTAAAATTGGTCTCAGAAGGCAGGAATTCAGACAAAATGTCTTAACAAATGAAGCACCAAAAAATCGCACTGTGCCACTGATCTGCATAAACACAAAATCAGCTGTGCCACTCTGACGTTCAAACTGGTTCATTTGGCAGTAGCAAAGCACTTTGGGCCAAAGATCAATGACTGACTTTGTAGCTGTCTCATTAGGCTTGAGGTGTTATGTCCTGGGTGAAGCGGAGGGCTGAGCTGTCAACTGATCACCACCTGGTAGTGATTTAGATCAGGTCGTGAAGGATGTAGGGTGCAATGCTGTAGTGTGTGTCCCAGTATGTGCGCAGTGGCTCTGCTACGAACATGTCTCTCCAAAATGATTTCAACTTTAACCCTTAAGCACACTTTCACCATTTGTAGGCAGAGGTTGGGGACATTTGAACATTAGTCACACCCTACAGCATGGACACCAGCAGTGAGTGAGGCTGTCGGGAGGAAAGAGGCCATCCAAGACGGTTTGGCACAGTACAGCTCCAGATTTAGAGGATATAGTTTTCACAGGCCAGAAAGCCTGTGTTGGCCCAACGGCTATACTGGGGTTGCAAAAGCAAATGGGTGTGTTTGGAGAGGCTGTGGAGGATGACTTTTAAATGGTTTCAGTCTGAATAGCAATTAGCAACAGTGGGAATGAGGACCATTTCAGCCAAGCAATATATTGCTAATTCACCTGTGGGGTAATAATATAATATTAAAAATGCATTAATCCACATTGTTTTCAGTCCTGTTTCCGACACCTGAATGTGAATATCTGCCTATACCGATTTATTTATTCGGATAGCAGAGCTCTTTTTGCAATACATTTTAATATATTCCAAAACAATTTATTTGAAGGTTAAGTTGGATTCACATACAAAAAGGTGTAGGAGTGTAATTGCTATGGCAGCTCCTTTTAATGTTTTGGCAAAACTTTAACAAAGCAAATGCAAAGCAATGGGTTTTCAACTAAGTAGATTTCTGTACAAGAGTTCAAAGGTTATAAGAGAAATTCAAAAAATGCAATGCCAATAACTCTGTAATATTTTTTGTTATGTAAAGAACTAAATATATACACTTTAAATACACAACTTCATTTTGATCAAGTAATAAAAGGCGAGGCCAGAGGTACTTTCAATGCAAGGGTAAAGTCTGAAAGTATAGTGGTAGATGTAGTGAGAGCTGCAAGATCAGCAGTAATAAATATAAGACAGACCAGATTATTAATTCCCTCTGTTAGAAGTACATTTTGAAGTAATCTTTTATTGAGAGCACAGTGACTGACTCTTATCATCCATTTAAAGAGCCGGGCCATCATTCATCACTGTGATAAAACTTATGGCAGGACGTGTTTACCGGGTTGGAAGTTGGAGGACTGTCACTGTGAAGATACAAATGGTAGTAATGTGTTTTTATTGGGCCCTAGAGTTGGATCTCTTTGGTTCTGGATTCTGGAGCAGCCAACTTGTTGTTGTTCTAAAGACACAAGTGAAGCTAACTAGCATTAGCTTATTTGCGGCCATAAGGACATTTTCCACAATTATTACATATGTATATGGGTCGGTACATGATCAGAAACGTTAGCCGATATCTGATGAGCGTATTACATAAAAATCTTAAACCGATATCATTATTGGATCATGATAATTAATATAACAAATAGATTTGCTTTGTTTTTTTATGGTTGGGGACTGTCATCTTCTTGAACAATGCTGTTTGGGCCAACCATCAGCACCATCGACTGTATAAATATTGGACGTAGTGACCGTGACATCACCCATTGGTTTGTGGACTGCCCATTGGAAGCATCGAGTTCGGCGTTACACTCACTTCTCAGTTTTCTCATTTTGTATTGAAATGAATGGCCCAAAAAACTTCTGCAGCCGCCGTCAGCACCCCCGCTTGGAATTTTTGGTAGAAAGCAGCTTAAGGCACTTCCTGGTTTGCCTCACTGCTCAGACCTGGAGGTTGCCACCTGACCAGCACCCAATTAACTAATTGACTTGCCCAAACCTTTTGCTTACACCACCCCAAACCCCCAACTTTTTTTTTTCTCACCAAAGAGTTAAATTATGTCATTTTCCTGATTTCCCAATATTGTGAAAGAAAATCAATGAAAATCTTGCAGAAACTCAACAAGCATGTTGTCTTCCACTTCAGGTTGTTATATCCACAGTATCATGCAACATGCATCATCTTAGTATTTCCAGGATAATATTTGGATCTGTTATATTGTGGTGTTTCATCTGCTAAGGCATGGCTTGAAATTGTGTCAATATTGTGATGAGAAGGTTTTAATTTACCCCCCTCATTATCATCACATGCCGCTTGGTTTCATTCGGGAATTACAGAGAAGCACAAAGCCCCCTAATGCAAAGTGCAAAATTGTCGTTTGGTGCAATAAATGCTTTCTAAATCCTTTGACATGTCTGCTTGAGATTGTGTGGCGGTGCACTGAAATCGTGCACACCATTAGCTGATAAGTACTAGCTGACTCCTACAATCACCAGTCAAATTCAAACAAGTCAGTAAGACAGCCTTAATAATCTAACAAGCTTACACTCTTGCTTTTCTGATCATTCGTGCTGCTTCTATGTGTACTGGTTGTGCTGCTTACTCCTGCCGTAGTGCATGCACTGATCTCTCCCTCCTTCACCTCCTGTTCCACTGTCTCATTAACATACTTGAGATGGCATCTCCTGCCTTGTGCATTATGTATATCCCCCATCTCAGTGATATGTACCCTCTGGGTTCTCTCCTGTATATTCCTTGTAGTTTTAATGTGCTCCTTCAGAATCTCATATACTGCTTGGATTCATTTAGAGAGTACCATCATGCACAGAGCTTGTTACATTTGAATATGGACGCCGCAGTGGCTCTGTGGTTTGAACTCTAGCCGAACAACAAGAGCGCCCTGAGTTGACGTCTGGCTTGGACCTTTTTATGTGAAGTTCTCACCATGTCTGTGGGTTTTTCTGTATGATCTGCTTTTCCAAAATCCAAAATAAATCATAGAAGTTGAGGGTTAATTTAAAACTCCTAATATACAGAAAGTGTAAATCTATTCAATTCAAGTCATTGGGATGCCCTGCTAACCATATTTGACCATGCTAAAAATCTATCCATTTAATAAAAAGTATTTTTTAATATTTAATGTTTCTGTGACAAAACTTTCCATTTTAAAGTCAAAGTATTCAAGTACAACACTTTCACATATCATTACATAATCTTTATATGTTACTATGCACACTGTAGGTTCAACAAGACCTGCCATAACGACTGTAACCACTGTTATTCAATTAAGCAAACTATCCTTTTAGCGCATGGTTTAATAAATTCAAAAATAATGACAGACTGTTAAAAAAAAACATGAGCTACAGAGGTGATATGTGCCTGTGTTACCCTATCTTTCAATCTGCCACATCTGCTACACCAACTGATGGGTTAATGAGGGGCACACATGTCCTGTCCTATTTCCTGCAATCAGCTCACTCAGACATTTTGACAGGAGGCAATTATGGACGAAAAATACTGAGGAGGCTGCAAAATTGCTTAGACACAGACACACACACAGAGATATCTATTCCGAGGGTCAAAACTGCATTAGGGATAAGGCTCGGTGAACCTGAACGGCATACACTGGGGAATTGGGCTTGACAGATGTAGACCCTGGACCATTTAAAACGCAACCTCAATCTATTCACATGCACATTAGGTGCTATAGTTTGCAGACGATTTGGGGTCATGAACAGATCATGAAAAAATCGCTAATTCATTAAAGTACAAGCAGATTGATAGAAACTATTGAAACGTCTTTAGATACAGCAGATCTTGAGTATGCTAAATTATCTTAATTCATGTGTTTATTATCTACAGTTTCTTCATCTTGAAAAGCCATCAAACCCTCCAAACCATACGACCACATAGGTTGTTCCACAGACACAACCCATCCAAGCCTTTTAAAATAATTTGTTCTAAAGTAGCGCCCCTAACATAAGCGTTGTCGGGAGGTCAACGCGCCTCATACATATTTTAAACATGTCAATATGATTGAGAAATGGTCGCAGTTTGGTTAGGTTTAGGCAAACAAACAAATCTCTTAAGGTTAGGACAAAAGCACACGGTTAAGCATAGCAAAATATAATTAAAAATGTAAAATAAATGAACGCAACTACCTGAAGTTAGATAATTACATAGGTGGTGTAAAGTGTCATGTGATATAGGTATGAAGTTAAGTTCTTTAACTTCAATTAAGAACATTGACTTAGGTTTCTCATGGGATACGAAACCCTGTCGCCCGGTCCTTGGTTGTGTGACCCTCCACTGTACCTTTCGCCCACACTAAGTGGACTTAGTTGTTCTTTATACTCTGTATCCTTGCTTCTGCCTTTGCTTTTACACTTCTGTCTTGGGGCCTATTACAAACGTAAATATGTGCTGTTTTAATCCACTGTACAAATGACCTATGGGGTTGTTTTTGAGGGGAAGATAGACTCTGAAAATCACATCACCAAACATATTAAAATAGCAGCAGGCTTGTTTGATTTTGTGTAGACTATAGGAGAGAGAGCGAAGAGAAGTGGCTGAGATTACCTGTCTGACTTGGGTGGAGGTTGGGGTCATTAAAACAGTCTGCCTGTGCATCTCCATCTTGCTGAGTGATTGAGCGATAAGGCAGTCACAAATGATGCAGGCCAGTCATATATCAACCAAATACTTCATATAAGCCACCTCCACACCCCTGCCTCCCCAAGGTGATATTGACTAGAGCTTGATAGAGAAGGGCAATAGAAAAATGTCTACGCACAGCATGCTAACATCATACTTTAATCAATCTAGAATGTCAGAAGCTATAACTCTATATACTATTTTGTGTCTGGTTGGTTAGAGGAAGATGACTACTGTGACATTTCTTTCGCTTCAGCATGTTTCACTCCCATAAGTGCCCATTACATGCACAAGAAAATCATTTCGGTATTTTTAGTAACAATCAGATAATGCTTATAATTACAACCATCCTCCCTCTGGAAAGTTTGCTAATCAAGGCATAAGACACTTTTAAATAAAGGGCTTAAGAAACACATTAAAAAGCCCCAGACTAATTCACAGATGCCTGGTTTCTGACAAGAAGCTGATTTAAACCCGTAAAGTGTCTCCTAATCTGCCCTTCCACCTTGGGCAATCTGTCATGATTGACAGTGTGTGTTCAGTGGTAACAACACAAACATTCAATCTGACTGTTGAGGCCCCACAAGACATTTAATTTCCCCTCCAATGAGATAGCTGGGGGAGTAAACCCTGTGATTACAGGTATAGCACTGGTTAAAGTTCAGCTTGGCAGGATACTGCTCTCTGGTGATTCAGGCGCATTAACATCCCGGACACTCAAGATGATTTGCATGCATTGTCAGCCCCTTTTAAAACATCACACAAAGCACCTGAACAGCTTGCTGTTACTGGGGCCAAGAGGCCTCACACCTCTCTGCTGTCAAAGATTTGTACACTCACAACCCTCACCGTGGTGCTGGTGGTGGTGAGGTTACATCTTATCTGAGGAGAAGGACTACAGAGGTAATGTGATTTGTTTTATCTCACTAAATAGCTTTAGTGGGCATTAGTTAAGAAGTAAGGGCAGCACTGGTATCCTCTGCCAGGTTGAACCGATGTGTTCGCGATGGGATCCAGATGTTGTCGGAAGATGATGCATTCAGATCAACAGCTATGGTGGTTAAAAAAAATGTGTTGGGCCAGTGTCACAAAGTGGAAAATGATAAACATTTGAGAGTAGATTCCTACAAACAGGCCCACAGCTGAGACAGGCATCACATTTAAATAGCAGACAGAGCAACAACATGCCAGCATTCACTGGACAAGATAAAAAATATAGTTTATTTTTTATTTATTGTTGTTTGCACTTAAAAAAACATACAATCATAAAGAAAACAATACAAGAAAATGTGCAGGAAAGACTTAAAAGTACTTAAATTTCATAGCTAGATGAAAAAAAAAATATACAAACAAAACAATGATACAAAGGCGATTAGAATATTAGTATAGCTTTTTTTAGTTTGGTCTTAAATGTATTTAAAGAGGAACATGATTCTGTTAGATTTTTTTATGTCATTTCACAGCACTGCACCTTGATAAACAAATTAGAATTTAGCAACATCTTTCTCTCACCTTCACAAAATCATGTCACAGTTACAGTTCACTTTAAAAAACATAATTCAGAATAAAGATATTTTTTCATCATTGTTAAGAAAAAAACATTTTTTTGCATTGAAGCACAACACCTAAAATACATTTAAAAACCAAATTAGGGCCTTTTTGTCACATTTGCATGAATAAAAAGGCTGATTTGATAAAGAAATATTATTTTTATTACTTATAGTTCTAGCAGCTGTAACACTTTAAAAAACATCACAGATTGCTTCACAGTTGCACATAAAAAAAATAAAAACATCAAATTGTTAAGGCATTTTTACAGTGAACTGTAACTGTGACATGATTTTGTGAAAGTGAAAGAAAGATTGTTCAATTACAGTTGCTTGTTAGCCTTTCACCTCATCTAGATGTGGGAACTGCCACAGATCTTCAAACCCTGCAAGTAACTGTAATTCAACAAGATAATCAGGTGCCTGCCGATTAGAAAATTTGGCAAAAAAAGGTCGAAATAGTCATAATTTGTGAGGCATTCAATAAGCACTCTTTTTGTTATATTTGTGACTGTTGTCTGCCCTCTTGTTCCTGTTGGCATTGGTTGCCTCGTTTGCTTTGAAGAGAATTTCAAGTCCCTTGTTTGTCACACACAAGAGCTCTCTCTGCGCTGCCATCCAGAAAAGAATCCAATAAAAATACAGTGGAACTCACTGCAGCATGGTGTCCCTCTTCTATTGGCATCAGCTCCTGCCTCCCAGTACAGTCCTTCTCACCCCTACTTGTGCACTAGTAGTATATTACATTCGCCAAAGAGGTTTTTTGGTCCCAATTGTTTGTTTGAAAGTAACTTGAAAACCTGTTAACAGATTTCAACGAGATTTGGTGAAAAGTTAAACCGTGTGCCAAATGTCAAGTACGTAAAACAAAAGTTAAAGAAATTTAATTAAAATTGTTAAATCAGTTAAATCAGTCTTATAGAGTTAAGTGAGAGGGGAAAAAACTAGGTGGTATAGTTTGTGCACTTTTAACCTAAACTTGGTTTCGGTTTCACAGTGTGGTCAAGAGTTATGGACAATTATATAAAATAGATCATGCCTACAATCATTTAGCAACAATTATGGTACAAATACAAACATGTATATCTTATACTTATATGTATATGTGTATGTACATGTATATCATACTTTGAGGAAGATTGTATTTGATTTGTAGTGAAGTTGCAACAACAGTTAAGAAATATATAGAAATGGACGAAATGTTTGGAATTGCAAATAGATGTGAGGAACGAAATAATCCATTTCATGGTTTTACAGTGATAAGCCGAAACATATTTTTGATGACACGGTGAATAATGAATAATTTGTGTGATGCATTCTGCTGGAATGCGCTGACTAGGTTTGGAGATATGCTTCTAACAGACAAACTTCACTTAAAAACAACCTACTCTGCAGAGGTAATCCCATCCATTTTTTGCTACTGCATTTGTTACATCTCAATGTACAAGTCTGGCCTCCTGCTGTCAAAATACTATTATGCAGGTTTTTTTTATCAGTATTTTTTTTTTTGCATGCCACAGGATTTAGCTATTCCCAAAAGAAGTGTCAAATCCGCTGAGTTGTACCTCTACTCAGAGCATGCACCCAACATGTTTTGTTGGTGGGGGAACTGCATCTTGCTGAGCTTTTGAATATGTATCTGTATGTGATATCTTGCTTTTCTCAGTGGGAAGGTGTGGCATACCCTTTCCAATTGGATGTAAATCCTCTCACAGGAAAGGACAGTCTACTCTCCAAGCATTCTGACTGTGCAGGCTATATTCCTTTTCTGAAGGGACATATGAGTTCATAGCCAATAGAGATGTCACAATTTCAATTCCGAATCAAAAATCTATTGAAATGAGCTCTCAATTTCAAAAAGAGAAATCAAAAGCTGGATTGGTAAAGTAAAATATTTAACGGTATGGACTTAGCCTGGTATATTTCAGAAAAATATGGCAGTTATTTCAGACTTGATACCATGTAGGCTGTCTTTTGAGAACAGAATTTGAAAATGTAATAAGTTGTCAGGACATAAAACCAATATCTTTTGAACTTTGTGAATCATGACTTGAAAGTCTGACGATGGCACAGCCTTCAAATTTAAATTGAAAATGGAGCGAAAGATCCTTTTGAAAAGCAAGAGATCAGCCTATTTAAATATTGATCGTTTAATTCAAATGCATTGAACATTTTGTAACTGAATGTTGAGAAAATAGTGATAAGAAGACAGGTTGTATTTATTTTAGATTTTTCAGTGTTGGAGAAGGAGATCTATATGTTTGGCTTCATCATCATAATCCGTAGCCAAGTGGCCGTAGGTGCACTATGATATATATTTTTTTTTTTTAACTTATTTTTTATTAGTTTTTCAGTGACAACATTTCAGTACGAACACCATTCTGTAACCAGCTGTAGGCGACAATTGTACATTATGTCCAAATCAGGATTACAAGCAAATAAGACAAACAAAAACAAAACGAGAACAAATATCCACTCCCAATTAAATACATTAAACAAATCAAATCAAATATACATATTCAAACGTTCATATATACACAAACACATATAGAGATAGGCATCCAGGGGACCAGCAGGATTTAGTGCACTGTGCGGATTATGTAACAAAAAAGATTAAAAATAAAAAGAATTAAAAAAAAAAAAAAAAAAAAGAGGTGGTAGAGGGGGAGAACTAACCAGTCTTACTGTATTAATAAAGACATGACAGGACCCCATCGCTTAGCAAAGATGGACTTTTGAAGCCTTAATACATACGTAATGTGCTCCATCTGATAGAGGTCCCAAACCTTCTGGATCCAAGTGTTATATGAAGGGGGAGTTGGCTTCAACCATCTAATAGTTATACACTTCAGTGCTGCGGTAAGTAATATATTTAAAAGATATTTCTTGGACCTCCCATTCAATCCTTTAGGCATCACTCCTAATAGAGCCACAGTAGGATCTCGAGGTATGTCTTGTTGAAAGACCTCTTTAAGAGCATCAAATACCTCCCCCCAGAAGGTCTTTAGTTTGGGGCATAACCAGAATATATGGGTGTGGTTGGCAGTATGAGATCCACAATTTCTCCAGCATGAACTGGAATATGACTGGCTCATTCTAGACACTATTTCTGGGGTCCTAAAAAATCTAACAATTACTTTCCACTTAAACTCCCTCCATGTATTTGAGTTTGTGACCAGGTGTGCCTCACTACACACCTCCTCCCAGGCTTCCTGTGGTATAACCACATCCATTTCTGCCTCCCATCTCTGCTTTATCTGTAAGGAGTTCTGTGTACTCAAAGATAAAAATATATTGTAGAGTTTACTAATTATTTTCCCGTCTCCATTTCCTGTTTGTGTTTCTATTAGAAATTGTTCGATAGGAGAAATTTTTGTGAGTTTTCCCCATTCCTTGTGCCTTGTCAGAAATGTTCTAAGTTGCAGATATCGGTAGAAATCTGTCTTAGGAAGACCATAACAGTTTCTCAACTGCTCAAATGTTCTTAGACTACCAAGACTGAATAACTGATGTAGATGAACCAAACCATACTCTGACCACCTTCTGAAGCCAATGTCCAAATTATTAGGTATGAAGCTCTTTATAGATCCAATGCTGATTAATGGCGATATTTGTGTTGGTAATCCAAAAGTTGACTTTACCTTAACCCAAATTTTAAGAGTGTTCTTAGTCCAAGTTGCCATTTCCTTTATGGGAGCATCTAGGAAGGGTAGGTCTTGCAGAGATTTCAGCGAGCACAGACTTTTTTCTATGTTAAGCCAACATGTGTCTATATTGTTCTGAAGCCACGCTATCATAGGCTTCATTTGTACAGACCAGAAATAGTATCTTAGATTTGGGAGTTTAAGACCACCATTTGATTTAGATAACTGTAGGGTTTTAAGTCGGACTCTAGGGCGCTTTTTTTGCCATATAAATCTTGACATCATTTTCTCCAAATTATCAAATGTAGATTTGGGAATTTCTATAGGTAACATCTGAAACAAGTAAAGTAATCTGGGTAGAATGTTCATACGGATACTTTCAACGCGCCCCAGCAGAGACAGGGGGAGCATAGACCACCGTTCTAAATCGTTATTGATGCTCCGTATTATTTTGCCATAGTTAGCATCAAACAGATTCTGAAGAGATGAGGTTATGTGTATACCTAGATATTTAATACCTTCCGTGGGCCATTTAAATCCACTCTGAAGCTTTACACTATGTTGGATTGTGCCTTTTATATCCATAGCCATAGTTTTCTCCACATTTACCTTGTATCCTGAATAAAACCCAAACTTGGAGATTTGCCTTTTTAAATGTGGTATCGTTAGCGCTGGTTTTGTCAGATACAGAATTACATCATCAGCATAGAGCGATAATTTGTGTTCCTCTTCATTAATAACAATTCCATTTATATCATCATCATCTCTGATAAGTTGGGCCAGCGGTTCGATACTAACAGCGAATAACAAGGGTGATAAAGAACATCCTTGTCTGCATCCACGTTCCAACGTGAATCTCTCTGATCTACAGCCATTAACTTTGACAGCAGCCTGTGGTGACGAGTACAGTGTTTGTATCCAATTTATAAAGTTAGGGCCGAACCTAAATCGCTTTAATGTTTGAAATAAATACTGCCATGATACACGGTCGAATGCTTTTTGGGCATCTAAGGATATAATTACTGATTCTAATTTCCTATCTTGTTGATGAGATATTATGTTTAGTAAGCGGCGTACATTATCTCCGTAGTATCTTCCAGTGATGAAGCCAGTTTGGTCAGGATGGATTATTTGAGTGATTATCTGATTCATTCGCCTGGCCAGGACTGCCGTTAGTATACGCAGGTCCCCATTCAGCAGTGATATTGGTCTGTAGGATTGGCATTCAGTGGGATCTTTACCCTCCTTGTGTATCACCACTATAGTTGCCTCATTCCAGGATGGTGCCATACACTATGATATTTTTCACCAGTTCTTTTCATTTTGATCGATCTTCTGCAGTTCTTGTTGCATTTTTTTCTATTCCATCCTGCGATGCAATGGAGGACGTGGCCATTGTTACCCCGGGCAACGACCCATCCGGTATGTGGTTGCCTGGTGTAACCATCATAAGTGTTTCAATAGACAAGATAATCCAGGGGTGTCCACCTCCTCTCCAGATGTGGATGGCCATTGACTCTTGATGAGCTCATCCGCCCTTTGTCAGGTCTTATTTTGTCATCCTGCTGGGTGTCCACCCACCCTCCTCATCAAGTTAAACCTGATGGGGTTGACGTAGGGCTGGGCGATATGGACCAAAAGTCATATTCCGATATATTTAGGCTATACAATATATATCCTGATGTTTTTATTGCAAAGTGACAGCAAATGTTCTCTCACAGTCAAAGCCAGATGTGACATGTCACAAGTAGTTTTATTGAAACCGTTTATATAAGTGAACATAAATACTTTATAACAACAGAAGTACCTTTTTTTTCAAATCAAAGCTCCATAAAGTGCATATTTAAATAAATAAAAATCTTAAATGTAAATTGCCTATGAAATGATATAGGCAAATCTTTTTCAGAAATAAATATATTTATATGAGAAAAGAATAATGAATATTACAAAAGAACTAAATATGACAAACCCTAGTAAAGGCAGCAATTATATATAAAGAAAGAAAAAAAATGAACTATATCGATATATGTGATATGGTCTAATTTCATATCACATTTATAAATATATTGATATATCGCCCAGCCCTAGTTTGACGTTTGGCTTAATTTGCCATATAGAAACCATGCTACAGTGTATAGTATTCCCCTCTTATTCTTTTTTTAAGTGTCAATCGTTTTTCTTCCTGGCTGTCAATGAGAGGTGTCAGAGCCCTGCTGCACCAATAGGAGTTACTACTGTTGAGACCTGATCCCTCACTGGCCTCCCACTACGACCCAAAACACAGAGAAGTAGACTGTTTTTCCTTTTTTTTCTCCTTTCTTGTGTCCTTGGGCTCAGCCGCTATAAACCAACCTGACTTGACTCAGCCGTTCTACATGAAGGCCACGTTTCGTTCATGCTGGTTAATGCTGTTTGTGAGTCCACCCCGTATTGTTCTTCACGTCTTGTTTGCTTCACTGAATATGTCTGCAAGATAGCCAAATTAAGCAAGCCACTCCTAATCCATCACGACATCTGCTTGATCAGGTTGCTTGTCACACAGAATGAAAGCTCCTTCCTCAGACAAAATGATCATGTCAGCATTAGATGAAGGGACAACTTCACCTCTGTGTGCAGGGGCACTGAGCAATGGTCACTACCCAATCGACAAAGACGGGGAACAGTGTAGAGCTGGAGAGTCTGCTATTGATGAATGCAATCAGAGTGACGTTAATGACGTATATTTATTTAGCTAATTTTTTTATCACATGCTATCAGATTGATTTGATGGGCTGGTGTTTTATCTTGCATGCTTAAGTGCAGGTTAAATCTGTTTCAGCCAGACCTGTGCACCCTGAGCAGAGCTTATCTTTCAGAGCATGAGTCACACAGTTCTGGCTTACAGGTCAGGTTTTTTGGAGATGCTGTGGATATTTCTTTCACGAGAATGATGTGTACTTTTTTCCACCCAAGGCAGTACTTTTAAAACCGTATGGTTCTGTGCCAATCATTGGATATTTTTAGTCACTGCTAAATTTTGGCCTTAAAGCAAATCAGATATTAAACACAATTCTACTAAAGTACATAATGTAGTCAGAAGGGGTCCAATGTTTTGCGTCAATATACTCCTAATGACAAATGTCCGCAACCAAATATAGTTCTAATGGTAAATTCTAAAGTCTTTGGTTAATATTAAGTATCCATGACCGTATGGTAATTTTATACTATATGAATATAGAATCAAAATTAAAGCGATCTCAATGTTCATTTAGTGTTAAATATGCATTTTAAGTCATATATTGAGTTGATCTTGATGAGGATTTAAATCGCAAAGGAATCAGATGAGCTTTCACAGACTGTTTAAGTTGAATTTCTTGAACTTGTAGAAATATTTTCCCAATGTGTTCAAGGCAGTAAATACATCCAAGGTATTGGTCCTGATATAGCATATCTACTAACAGATATGAGGCACAATCATTGTAGAGAGACACATTCTCGAGTTTAAATTCGTGTTGAGCTTCTAACAGCATCCCATTTATTATATGAAACAGCAGTCAGATTAGATGAAGTTGCAGCACCATCACTAAGATAAACAGAACTGCAGGCTGCTGCTTTTTAAAGTCTCTCACAACTATATGGATGTATTTGCAGGCACCTTTGTGAAATATGATTTAATATATTTATTTTTTAGCTGAACTTTGATTAGAAAACTATCTTTGCAAATGTACCACCAATTGGAACGACAGTTAACTGTGAAAGCAGAGCAGCAGGCAAGAAGGGGGGGTGCAGTCGAACTTTGTCTCAGCACAAATAAACAAACCCAGTGTAAATTGACCTGTACGTTGGATAGTCTGGATGAGTTTAAAGTGCTTTGTGGCTAGCTGTTTTCAGGGTCTGATGGCTCCCAGAGCGAGGAGCTAGGGTCAGTCTGCCTTTCATAACAGGCTCCTCTCATCCTCTCTAAAAGCAGTGCTCTCCCACCGTGACGTACTGACAGTTTGGTAATGGAACGGAGAGTTCAGAGCAGCTTCTCTTGAGAGGAATCTAATATTCTCGTTTCGGACGTGTAGAGTTTCAAGTTTGAAGATACAGCAGTCCAAATATGATGCCAACGGTAGATCACATCCCTTTTTTTCAATTCACATTTCTGATCTTATTGTCGGTTTAGAAATCAAAATGTTTTCAGTGTGTGATGTCACTTTACATTTACAATTACAGTGAACCATAGAATAACCACATTTGCTATCACAGCATATAAATATTAACCAATAGAATATAACACAGCAGATCTCAGCAAAATAAATCGTGCTTGACAAAAACTTTTGTCACTTGTCACTAAAAGTAGAGATGGAACACCTACCTGCTGACTTCACATGATGCTCAGACAGTGTTAATTAACTGCAAAGACAGGCTATCATTTAGCATGTGAGATGTTATGGCTGACAGATGTTAATAAGACACATATTTATCTGTATTCTGCCCCTGTGCCAGGATTGAAACCAAACTTTACCTATGTAAACTCTGAAATTACACTATATATATATATATATATATATATATATATATATATATATATATATATTATGTTATATCAATTAACATAAGAATAACAGATTATTATTTTTGTTCACCAATTAATCCCCCTTAAATGAAAAAAAAACAAGTTGTAATTGTCTTCCAAAATGTCTGTGTGACAATTACAAGAATGGTTTTATTTGTTTATTATTTTTATGAGCACCATCCAAGTCTAATGAATGATTGCGATGTAGAGTTTAAACATGCTTGGGACGAGTGGGAGGGATGGCGAATGGGTGGCACCAACAAGTTCTCCAACATAAACAGCAGAAGACGTCATGTGTCAGTACAACAAATTACGTCACGTAGGCACGTACCGTTGCTCGCGTTTCGCAACACATATGAACGTATCACAGCGCGGCTCACAACACAAAGGTAAATTCTAAAAATAGCATGCACATACAGTACGTGGTAGGGGTGCACCGATTGCAATTTTCTGGCCGATCACAAATTTTTAAAAAGCCTGACCTGCCGATTCTGATTTAGCCCGATAACGATTTTTTTATAACCTATCCTTTGCTCTCCTTCTTTAACAGTGTAAAAGTTCCACACTGACGACATGATTGGTTGAGCGTGCTCTGAGTGATAGAGGCTAATCCGAGTGCACCCCTAGTACGCAGTTGTGTGGGTTGTATATCTGTGGATTTATCTTGTAAAACCACTAACCTAGGTTGAGGGCAAAACACTCTACTCTCACGCTATAAAAGACAGTTTAAACAGTAAATTAAGGTACATAAATGCCAGAAGTGAAGTAGTTACAAAGGTTACATGACTGCCGCAACTTTGCTTGGCTGTCAATCACTACTACGTTAGCAAGATGGCGGTGGCTGCATTACAGCGGACGGTGAAATTGGTAAATATAACTTGTTTTTCGCTGCCTGTACATCTGACCTATATTGACATTTTTGACAGGAGAACAGGCTGGTAGAATATATGTTGGACTCTCACCCAGGAGAACAGGGTTCGTGTCCCATGTAAAAACAAAAGAAAAATATGTGATTTAAATATCACCAAACTTTTATGACTCTTCGTCTGGAATTAACCAAATTGTACAGATCACCAACTCTCTTCCCAGTGGTGCTTACTAGGGCGTATTCAAACCCTTCAAAGGAACACCACAGCAGTTCTAACACCAACCAAAATCTGAAGACTTCTGAATTGTTTAGTTTTAGAAGATATTGTACAGCCCTAGGTCTTTGTAACAAGTTTCCAAGTGATGTTACCAACTTGTGTTGTGTGTACATTTTAAATAGCCTAGTGTCACACTCAGATAATAGTGTGTAACCATGTCTTATTTTAGTGTATTATAGAGCTTAAGTGTCAGGGATCATTCACTCATTTGGATGTTTCTTTGCGAGGAAACGAATAATAAAGAGTATCATTTTTTTGTATCACATTTTTACGTAACTATATAACTTCCAGTAGTCACGTCACAGTGGTAATTACTTCACTTACGTACATTTATATACTTTTCAAACTGCCTTTTATAACGGCTTAGCAGGAAGTTTGTGCCTTTCTGTAATTTAGGTTGCAGATGTTGTTGGAGAAAGTATGCAGTCTACCAAACAGACACAGCTAAAACACGATTTTAGTGTAGTTTAGTGTACTCTAGCAAATTGCAAATTAATTAAATAATATTCTTTTTTAATGTTTGACTGAGTAATCAGTAATAAATGTTCTTATTGCCAGTTTTACAATCAATTTTTATAATCCATAGTACGGACACAAAAGTGCTTTGCCCTTGAAGCAGTTTGGCATCTTTCACAGCCTGTAACAAAGTCACTGTAGTTACTTAGTAGGAAGTAAAAATACACTTTGGTTGCAGCTTCATGCACAAGCCATTACTTTGAGGTATAGACAGCTGCATTATCCTCTCTGCTTCATTGCGTCATTCTTCATTCAGCTGGAACATGCAAACATAGCTTGTTACATTTGAACAAAAGACCAATGCTGTTGTTTTCTTCTGGTGACGGCAGTCTCCATTTAAGTGCAGAAAAGACCTTGAATAAGCCAGCCTACCTGCTCTGCACAGCTCTGCTGGAAGACAGAGCGTTTGAATTTTTGAGCTTACTGTTGTGTGCTTCTATTACAATTGCAAAAAGAAACATTAATTATACAGCACTGTGCGTTGCATTTAAAGATAAGGTTTTATGTGATGATTATATTCCTACTACAAAGGGACATTACGTGGATCACAATAGCACAAATTATTTCATTTATTTTTTTTGATACACAGTTTTAAGGATAGATAAAGACAACTATAATATACGTGGTGGCAATAGGAAAGATGAGTTTTCAGTACTATGAATTGCTGCTGACTGGAGCACTGGTCATGATTGCAGGGGACAGATACACCACCCACCTCTCCAACTGCATTGTGTACATAAAGACCATTTTTATATTCTTATAAATTGTAGCAGACCAGCCTCATGTCAAGCAAAAATAGATGTGTGAGCTCTGAAAATGCCAGATCTCTCATAGGCTTAAAGGAAGAGAGCAATCAATTCAGTTGTACTGGTTGCTTGGTAACTGAGGTCACGGTTGGACATTTTCATAGGTTATATATCTGTTCACAATGATGTCCCTGAGCAGTACACTAGCTAAGCTACTTCACCAGTTAAATCTGTCTTTCCTTGTGCACACATCAACACAAAGCTTTTCAGCATTACTATCTCCCTACAGAGAATCAGGAGCTGCAAGTGGAACAGCTACGTGAGCCGCATGGCAGGCTCGTATTTTACCTTCAGGCACTGGCTGTCAACATCTCGACCACAGAATTACAAATGACAGAGCAGTTCCTGGAATCACGACCATCAGTTTCTCTCCACACCGGAAGATGGTGGCCATAGGATGTTAGTGAGCGCTGAAAGTCATGAGCTGAAATCAGTTTTGAATTCAGTGTCTGATATTTCTCTTTACTTTTTTTTTTTTCAAAACAAAAGATTTGTGTCTTGAATTACAGATTTCCAACGGGGTTACCTTTTTATTTCATTCATCTGTACAAAAATGATGCAACCCACCTTGCACTGAGACATGGGACATTGATATGTGATGACAGTTCATGCCAACAGCTACCTCTTGGGATGTAGAATGAACCTCAAACACTCATTTTAGTCTTAGTTGTTTTTGTGATCTCTTAACATGCACCGTACACACGAGTACTGTGTTTTTAAATAGAGTGTTAATATTGATTTCCTTTGGGAATGCTGCTTTACATTTTTCCTTGTGTCTCACGTAAACAGGTGATGGCCTCTTAGTGTGTATAGCCTTGCATAAAACTCATTGTTCTCCGTTTGGGAATGTAATTAGGTCGGTGAGGGAGAAAAGTAGTGACACATTTAAAGGAAGACTTTTCTCATTCTCTGTTTGTAGTTAATAATGATAATAATAATGATAATAATAACCCACGTAATTGTGAGCCAGGAGGTGCAACTTATTATGATGCATATTAACGTGTGTTGTTAGGTAGTGACCCCTAGTTGCCGCAGTAATTATGATGGTAACGAAGGTGTAAGTCATAATCTTGTATTCTGATACAAGATAATGACTTCCTTGATATCACAAGGTCACGCGAGAAAAGCGGCATCACAAGATTGCAAATCCATCTTCTCAGCCGTTTGTGTCAAAACAACCTTTGACTCTAACCAGTCAGCGTCCTGTGAGGAGCTCCTGGCAGAAACAATTCTCCAATTCTCCATCATCATTTAGCAGACGCTTTTATCCAAAGCAACGTGCATTTGAGAATTAATACAACACAAGCAAAGATGAAGTCAAGAAACAACACAAGAGTGAGTGCAATGCTTTAAGTTTGAGTCCATTAGGATGCAGGTGCTTTTCAGTTGCACAAGTTTGTTTTATTTTATTGTATTGTATTTATTTATCATTCTCATCTTTGATTAGATTAGATAGATTAAGTGTGAAGGTTTTCATCAGCTGTAGGTAACACTTTACAATAACAACTAAATAATGTTTATAGATGGTTTATAAACCAATTATTAACCATTTACAAAGTGCTATACATATTTAATCGTTAAATGTTTTCAATTTCTTAAAGGTAAATGAATAATTTCAAAAATCATTAACATACTTAATATGGTGTTAACAATGTTATAATGAGTGCAACTAAAACTATTAATAAACAATTAATTATAATTTAATTGTTTGTTAATGGTAAAGTAACTATGAACTTACATTAATATACCATCTATTTGCCATTTATAATATATATAACTAATGATTTAGTTAGTTAAACATTAATAAATTATGTATTGCCATTCTAAATGGCCTTTACACGGTTTATAAATGACGATTAAACATTAATAAACTGTTTACCCTTTATAAATGATGGTTATTGTAAAGTGTTACCGAGCTGTATCTTTAGTCTCTTCTTGATATTATTTATAGGGACTCAGCGGATTGGATGGAGTTTGGAAGTTGGTTCCACCACCGGGGCACTACAGAGGTGAAGAGTCTGGTTTGAGACGCAGACGCCTTCAGCAGTAGAGGAGCCAGACACCTCTCACTCAAAGAGCATCGTGGGCAGGAGGGACCAGAACCAAGGAGTTCAGATGTGCAGGGTCCGTGCTATGCTATGTCCATTGCTTGGTGTAGGCAAGAGACAAGGTTTAATTTGATGCGGGTTGCGACTGGGAGCCTGGGCAGGGAGATGAGATGCGGACTGACATGTGCTCAGGGTTCGTACGGGTGCTTTAAATCCTTGAAAATCCTTGAAATTTAATGTTGAATTTCAAGGTTTGAAAAGTGCTTGGATTTTGGATTAAGTGCTTGTAAATGCTTGAAATTCTTATTGTATTTCTCTTGCAATCTGACTATAGATAAGCGCATTCTCAATGGAAAAAAATATATAAACTGAATAGCCTATAGCCTATCTGAAATGAAGACTGCTCCCCCTGTGTGCTCTCCTGGGCAAGTTGAAGACCAGATGTGCCGCCACATTCTAGATCATCTGCAGAGGCTTGGTGGTGCAGCTATGTCAGAAGTCCAAGTTCATTTTGCCCCCTTTTTATTGAGCATTAGGGATGGGGGACAGTGGGAGATAGCAGGTCAAAATTAGATGCCATATAGAATTTTGCTCATTTATTGACTTGTTCATTCATAAAAATGTTCAAATATTACTCCATATGTTGGAGACATCAAGAAATCAAGAATGTAAGGGAACCCTTTGAAATTGTTATTTCAAAGAAAGTTGGAGAAAAAAGGGAAAGTTTTGCCCTCCTTTCAAAAACTTCAATAACTTCTTTGTAGCATTAAGACTGTGTCAGCTAGAGCCTCTAAAAAAAAGTTGTCAGGACCATGCTGGCAAGTGATCGAAAGGTTTTAAGTTGACTTCTGAGTGTAAATACATCATGTTCTATATCATAATGTAACTGCTTCAGTTAGTTACATACATAAGTAGTTATTTCATCCCTATCCCTTTTCATTTCCCCCTAACCTTAACCAATTAATCTTTTGTCTAAACCTAACCAAGTAATTCTAGCTAACAGTGTTAACCACAACTGTTTCATATTTTGTACATTAGTTGTCATAAGATAGCTTACAAACATTCATGATGGCATGTTTCTGGGGTGCTCCAAAGTTTTTCATGAAGGGACAATAATACCTGCAGCAAAGTAATTCAAACTATAAACGAAAAAAAAAAAACAATTCTAGTAAAATTTAACTACTATCTCTCTGTCATAAAACTTTTGATTAACAGTTATAGAGGAGCTCACATCTTCAGAGTCAAAATGCGGATAGGGAATCAGAGATGGTATCAAGTGTACTGCAGGAGTTCTAACTCATATCTCAGAAAATTGTGTATTCTCAATTCTCATTCCCAGACACAGACTCTGGAGCCAGACCTGCAGCAAACTGTTGCAGGAGTTGTGCAATTATAACCAGTGAGATGGGAAATAAAAGGTGAAATGTCGAATGAATGAAAAAACAGTGGACAGGCGTAGGCAGCTGAGACGTGCTGTTCTGCAGAAAGAGTTGGAGGTAAGAAGGCTGGCTAAAGATATCTGCATACTGAAAAAAAAAAACACCCTATAATATACCATATTTATTAACACGATGATACACAGATGTCACACAAAGGTCGTGCTGAGCTTCTGCAGGTTGGACCTACAAGTCAATCACCACAATAAGTTCAAGGTTGTGTGGGTAAAGGTGCAAACCTTTGGGACGTGCTGCTATATCAAATAAGGAGAAAGACATTCCTTGTCCTTCTGGGCTGTCACAGCATCTGATAAGATCCACTAATCAAATGCTTTAGATTAGAGATGATTGAGGTTAGGATCGGAGTCATGGGTAGGGTTAAGGTCGGGGTATGCTTGAAACAATGTATGAGGTGTCGTCTGACCAAGGTAAAAGTGTTTACAGCCACACAAAGAATCTGCCATCATCACCTCCTCAGACTCATCCAATCACTGCATGATTGATGCATTATTATTCTTATAAATATACATATTTCACAGCAAAGATGTTTTGTACCTTTGCTCCTTGTCAGAATTGTTTGCATATAATAAATACTACTATAATTGGAGAGCGGTTAATTTGTCCCAATTAGGGATGGGAATAATTAAATGGTGATCGATTGATGGTCGTTAAGAATTTGGTCGATTTGGCATTTTGTTGATCAGATGTTGGCATCGAAAAAAGACACGAAACACTTAGTTTTTTTTTAGCACATTCCTGCAATAAGTAATACAATAGATTAGGGGTGGGCGATATGGCCCTAAAAGAATATCACGATATTTCAGGCTATTTTTGCGATAACGATATTCTTGACGATATTACAAAATACTTAAAAATATATAGAAAATATTATTTTTTTTAGTCTGTGTGAATAAATACAAATTTAAAATGTAGTGTGAAGTGCAAATCTCAACAGTTGACAAATACAAAAAAAAATTTCTCTTGGCTCTTGAGTATGAGCAAATAAAAAAAATAACCATTTAGGGGTTTCAGGGAAATATTTTAATGACATTTTGTAAAGGAGAATAAAGGTTCTTGTATGTTTTATTTAAGGGATCTTATTTTGCCAGTCTTCTTGTAAGTTCTGTGGTGGATTCTGTTAACACACTGTGCTCTTATTTTGAAAGCTGCATGGGTTTAGCGACAGAGAGTAAGTAGCTTTTTGTGATTAAAACAACTTTAATTGTTAGCCTTACGCCACTACATCAAGAAGTAGGAACGTTGCCAATATCATGATTTGCATGCATTTTTTTTTTTAACCATAAAAAAAATATACCGATATTATCGTGAACAATACGATATGGCACACCCCTGAAATAGATTATGCCTTGTTAAAAGCCCTAGGCTTTTGAAGAGTGAAAATACAAATTTGATTGTGAAACACATTAGTTCCCTTTTTTGTTATATAGGCAACTGTTCTTTGTTTATATAATTATATCTATATATAAATAAATATCAATATTTTGCCCATGTATGAATTTTTTTATACATACAGGACTATGTATAAAAACAATGATTAATCAATTAATTGATTGTTAACCTTATAGAGGCTTGAGTTGGCAGGTTTCTTCCAAACGCCCATCGCTAGTTCCAATATTTTCGCGAAATTATTCCTCTATTCCCTCCAACCTTGCCCCAAAAAAGGTTTATGGCCTTATGTCATGATCCATACCAAGGAAATATAACAGAAGAATATTGACACTAATGATTGCATCATGCCTAAAAAGAAGCAGAAATCAATGTTTAAAAGGAGACTAAAAAAACATTTTTTTCACAAGCTTTTAGTTAGACTTTTTATTATTATTTTGTCATTAGTATTGTCACTCCTGTTTTTATGGTAAAATGGTAATACTAAAAACAATAATACCTTTTTATTATTATTATTAATTTCATTGTACTATTTTTGCATTTTTTTTAATATATTTGTTTTTTATCGTATAAGTTCTTATTTTATATCTATCATCATGCCTGGCCATTGCTTTGTTTTAATTTTTTTAAGCACATTGAGTCTGGTAGGAAATGTTTTATAAGAATAAACTTTACTTGTTGTGATGCTGCAAAATACAGATTGGTGCACTCTAGGGAGAAGTCAGGTAAGAATTCTAGTATATATATATATGTGTATATATATATACGGTCACAGTCGCCCATAAAGTTGGAATAAAATATTTTTTTACCTTCTTCCCATGAAGTCATTGTGACAATGTGATCAGCATTCATGTTCCTTGTGGTCGATCTGGTCTACGGTGCAGAGAGCACACGTTGTTTTTGCATATTGATGTCCAATCCAAGATATAGAAATTAATACTTAATGTACATTGTTGTCTTCTACATTATGTTTTCATTAAAACCTACCCCATAGTTAGCAATATGATTATGCATTTTAAACCTAACCTTTCCATGGCATATACTACAATTTACCCTGTGTGTGTCATAGCCTCTAAAAATAACCTTTGACTTATTATGAATGGTGATGTACACTGGTTGTCCATTTCACATAGCCGTCTGAAATTCCACCCTGGCATTATGCCTGCTATTCAGTTATTTAAACACGCCTTGAAATACAGAAAGAACAAACGAACAGCGTTCTACAACATTCTGTTTATTACCAGCTGTTATATGTTAAAAAGCTCCAGAATGATGGTACCATATGTAGAGAAAAATGTCAGCGGAGTGCAAAAAATCATGTGCACCATCATCTGTTCACAGAATCACTACATTATTAAAACATGAACAGGAAAATTACCATATGTTTGACACAGTATGCACAACATTTCAACACAGTTAATTTAGTGGAAATTTAAAGAAAATAAATATGCAAGAAGTAGACTTCCTTTTTACTTTGGTTAATTTTAAAGTAAAGTTCTCTGCAATTCATTTATTTGACTTTCTTGATGAGCCGTGATTGTTCTTTGCAGATTGCAGAATGCAAATGCATTTTACTCTTGTTGCTTTAATATTTATAAAAAGACAGCGAGGAGTACACAAAGTACCGATAACACATCTCCAAGACAATTACAGTGGCTATCTAAGCATGCATTGTTCCCTCCTTTCCTTCTGTGATATCATTATCATTTCCAATAGGGTAATGTTACACAGGAAAATGCCCTTGGAATACGCAGGATGTAATGTGCTATAATTAAAATTTGACCAATTTACAAAGTTAATCACAGGATGAGCTTTTGTGCTGCTGTAGTAAGGTAACAGCTCTGATGCTGCCTATGTTTTGCATATGGTTTAACCACAAGATGGCATTGTGAAGACAGATGAGAGATGTCACAGTGCCTCCTTTGACCTACAGGAGGTAAGTATACCATAACTTTGTAATTGGATGTTTGTCACTTTGGACTAGGTCGATGTTATTATTACAGGGTTGTGGCCCTGAGGAACAAAATATCTTTATAGATTAATAGTGTCTCATTGTGAATTGTTTTACTAAAAGTCATTCCATCTTTGAAAACTCTAGAATATATTTAAAACAAAACTGACACAATATAAATTATTTCACCTTATCAGTGAGATTCCATATCAGTGGAAATATGCCAGTATTATTAGCATGCATGGGAGATAGGAACCTCACACTCAACTCAAATCATTAACACAAACCACCACAGGCTATAGTGAGTCAGAGGATAAATCTGTTCTGAGAGAAGAAGACACACACACATTGAATCACTGCAAAAGTTAGATTCACTCGGATAAACTTTTGGTTTCTAGGCAATGGCATTTACTATAGAGAAATATGGATAATATGTTTTAAAGCCTGGATTTGGCAACACAGTTTGCTGTTCTCTTTGTCTGATCCTATTACAGCAAAACTGAGGAGGGTTGGACAAGTAAATCTGTAGTTGCAAAAATCTCCCTCGTAAACCTAAAATAAGATGTTTTCTCATCGTTTTATTCATCATCATGATATCCATCTATAATTAGGGAGTGGAGAAAAATAATATAACATGATGTCAGACTAACATTTTTGCTGTGTTTTGAATATAACTAAAATAGAATCTTACTTTTCCCTTTACATATAAATTAACTTTTGTTGCATTTAAGCCATTGCCAGACACATTTCTGATAAAGCCAATTTCCACTAGGAAAAGCTTTTTGTATGTTGCAGTGGTTGCGTTTACCGTCTGTGGCTACTTTCCCATGCTGGTGCACCAAATTAACTTTTTTGCTCTTGGAATGGTTAGTATTTGTAAAATATTAGTGTAGTGCCAATTTAAAATATGCCTGTTTCTAATTATATGCACAGAAAGACTTAAATGGAGCACTTCTGGGGTTGGGGGAAATGTGGCAAGCTCACCTGCAGGACTACATAATAAGTGCACGTTGAGAGTGTTTGTGTAATTACACTCGCTGCCAGAAGGGGGAGGAAAAGGTTATGCACTTCCCGCAAATATAGTCGATTTTTACTATCCCTGAATCTCAAAATAGGAAATCCGAGCTATTGAATGTCCCTTTAAAACCTTGTTAATGGAACAATAATCTAAATCACCCTCAAGCTAACATTAACTATTCAAAGCCTCAATTCTTATTGCAAAATGTCTGTAGCTGACGGCACCCAATTGTAGTGGTAAGGTTCTTTTTTCCTTTTTTTTGTTGACAAAAATGGATAAAATCTAGCAATGTGAGTAAGGCAGAATCATCATTATATCCCATTACTTGAGAGCCACTTTAACAGATAATTAAGCAGGTGAGTCTGCAAAGTAACCATTCTCAAAACTCCAAAATGTGATAACGTGCATGAAACAAACCCACCAATAACCATGTGCAGCCAGTTCTTGCAACATGAGATGGTGCCTCCTGCTTTTAGTCACTTTTCTCGTAATTGTATTCTGAAATTATTGTATTTTTGTCAGAAACAATGGTGATGACACAATGACCATTTCAAAACAACATGAATGGAGGCTCTGTGAAAGCTGCAGATGGAGGGTGAATATGGATGCCTTGTACAGCTGCAGAAGTGACGTGTTGCACATAAATGTGCCAAAGCAGAAACACCGGGAGGATTTCTCCTCCTCTATGAAAGGCATGCTCCAATCTATAGACAATAGAGCAGAACTGTGAAAGCCATTTTTACTGAGAGCTTATTGATACTCTGACTACTTCTGTCAGTAGTTCTCTTATGCATCTCACTGGTATACCACCTACAGTTTGTTCCTGCCATTTTTCTCTCTTCTTCCTCGCCTGGAAATATTGTGACAGATGTCTGGATCATGTTGCCAGGAGCTAATTGGATGATATCGTCACAGGCATGAATCCACCAAAATTGTTATTGTAAAACACCCAAATGTTGTTTCAGTTTGCCACAGTGAGCCCCACAACCACTCCGGTTTAAAGACACATTAAGAAACAATCATTCAAATAAAAATAAAGTTTTTACATTTTATAGGGCAACTTAGAAATCTACCAACTCTACTGTCTTCAGGGTAGTGTAGGTCTTATGTACAGAGCCCAGGTATTACACCATGCTGGTGATTTGAAGCTGCCGTTGGTCGACAGTTGAGAAAGTCTACTCTGTCATACTCCCCAGCATCTTAGAAACATCAATGAAACACTTGTAAACTTCTTTGTGCCTCTGGGCCCCGCCAGCCTTCTCCACCTTCTGTACCACAGCATGAGTCCTTCAAAGTCTTTCACAGTTCTGGTTAGCAGAGGAAACTCCCTTTGCAATGTTCTTCTCAATCACAGTGACTTCTACTTCACCTTTTCACTGTGTTGTACTTGCGAAAACATATGGAAAATTGCATCTTACGTTGTCATACACGTAAGCTCATACAGTCATTGAGACATGTAATGGTATAGTCATTGGGAAACTATTGGTTACAGAGACTGGTCTCCCCTCAAAAACAGGCAGTACAATCCGAACTATAATTTTGTTTTAGACTGACCTCCACCGCCCTCTAGAGGCGGTAGTATTTATGACTGCGATGCAGAATATTAATGGTAAATGGACCTTTTGCGACCACTCAAAGCACTTTAACTACAGACTGCCGTCATTCACACATTCACACTCACATTCATACTGGTGGCAGAGGCTACCATTCCCAACACCACTGGGAATTCATTCACACACCAATGAACACAGCATTGAGAGCAATCTGGGGTTCAGTATCTTGCCCAAGGATACTTTGACATGTAGGTCAGGGATCAAACTACAGACCTTCCGGTCAGTGGGTGACCGATCTACCAACTGAGCCACAGCTGCCCCTAATAGCGGAAGTTGAACTCTCGGCGGTGGGAGGGGTGATGATGGGTGGAACTAACATTGGACTTTCGCCCACGAGAACGAGAACGGGGTTCCTGTAAACAGTTTGATCTGAACTCATGTTTTGTGTTATGTCATTTCCGGTAGTCACGTCACCCTTGTTACTACTTCACTTCTGGCATTACGTACATTTATTTACTGTTTAAACTGTCATTTTTAACGCCTAAACTGGACATTTTTGCCCTAAACCAAGATCAGCAGTTTTGTAGCCTAAATTCAACGAAAAGCAGCTTTTTTTTACAACAGTGAACTGTTTATGTAGTACTCACGTCATCCTTGTAACTACATCACATCCGGCATTTGCATACATTTATTTACCTTTGAAACTGTCTTTTATATTGCCTTACCAGGGATTACTTTGCCCTCAACCCCGATCAATGTTTTTGTAGCCTAAATTCAATGAAACTGCAGCCTTTTTAAATTATATTTATAACCGAGAAACCGTATGTGTATGTAAAATGACTTGCGCTATTTTTTAGAATGATCCACTCTGTACCACAAAACGCTCACATGGGTCGTTTTGACAAACGCTCATGTGGGTCGTTATGGGTGGTATTGACAAATTACCTATTCTGTTTTTTAGGTTTGACATCTTGTTGCACATAGATCCATAAATGTCTACTTCATGTTCATGTTAAAAACAGTAATTGCTCTGTATTCATGTATGAAAATCATTCACAATGAAATTGCTGTCTTTATAACATGCTTTTTATAGATGTTTATCCACTGTATTCCTCCACACACAGTGGATGTTTGGTTACCAATGGTTACCAATAGCCTGTTTCATACAAAGCATACAAAAGTTGAGATGTTTACCCTCAAGAACAAGGTGCACTTGGACTGAAGTGTCAGGTAAACATGCAATTTCATCTGTGGCCTTTATAAAGGCAGCTGATGTGAGGCTGTATATTGCTTTTTTAAAAGGTTAGCTGATGTCTTGGAGTGCATAGGCCTCCATTTAATTGACTTCCACTCCACTGTTTCATTCTATTGTATATGTGAGAATACATGTATGGACCAATAATGTACATGCTTTGTATGAAAGTATTGGTAACCATTGGTAACATACCGTCCACATTTAAATGTCATGTTAAGACACATTTATTTTAAATTGATCAATTTATGTTCCCATACATGAATACATAGCAACCACTGTTCTTCACGTAGCAACTGATCTCCATTCCAATATGAAAAATTAGGCATTAAAGCCTTTCTGTTGAAGAGTCAACAAGATATAAATCTCTATACACATGCAGCATAACATACTTTTCATAGTCGAACACAGGATTTGTGCGATGTACTCCAATGTTCATTGTTTATACTTGATTTTTGTTGAACATGAATTCCACAAGTACTCCCTGCTGCCAATCGACTAAAATATTAAATCATGATATTAATGATGTCATTACGATATTTAATCTGAAAAATGAATTATCAATGAAGTAGTTAGAAGGCTACATATGTAATTAAAGCACTGGAGTTATCTCCAGTAACTATTATTTCCCACTGCTTGTCAATGTGCCTTCACCCCGAGGTAAGGGAAGTCTTTGGTGAGTGCAACTGCCGTCCCAACTCCTCTACTACTTGTTGGGTCTTTATGTAAGTTGTGTATCTTAGATATGGTTGTGATTTTTTCATGTGGACCCTCTTCCTCCACAATGTTAATTGTCTTAGGCCATAAGGTGAACTATAAAAAAGTTGTGATAAGATGTGAGATGCATATAGCATTGTTTTGAAAACTTTTTGATAACTTTCGAAGTGTGTTTAAAAGTAGTTTACTCATCTTCGCTAGTCGATATGACCGCAGCCATTCTGGATTCTTGCGACCACCTGATTGGTCAAACCGGAATCATGCGACCAAGACCTCACCGCACGTAAGATGAATATCATTACGCAAAGAAAGAAATAGTACCGACTTTAAACAGTATTATTTAAAAAAACTGCAGGATGACCTGTGGAGAACTTTTATTTTCTCGCTCAAAACTAACTAAAATTATTTAGTGCCCCTATGTAGGAATGAGATGAAATGAAAAATGGGCTCACCTTATGGCCTAGTCCTGCCGCAAACTAGATGTTTCAGGTCTAATGGTCAGGTCTAATCTGCATTAGCTGTGTGCTGAGCTAGCAAATTATAGTAGTAGTCCAGTAACTCAGTTCACAACGACAGTAACTGTGACTAAGTTTTATCTTGTCGACAGACCCATCTTGCAGGACTTTGTAGCTGAACTTGCCATTTAAATTCCTTGCTGGTTGCAATCTCACTTTAGACAAAAGGTTATCATAATACAACCTGCAGTAATGCATAAAAAAAGTGTTAACGCGTTATCACGTTAACTTTGACAGCCCATGTATATTCTGAGTAATCACCTCTATAACAAAACATTTACATCCTGTGAGATAACAACGCTCCCGACCTTAGACTGAGTGGTCACTGAATGGTTTTATGACTAGGAATGAATGATGGGAATCATATGCTATGGCCTCCACTGTTACCAGATCTCAAGCCAGTTAAACACCACTGAGACATTTTGAAACGATGTTCATTATGGCTCTTAACCACCATTACACTTAAACACCAAATATTGGAATATCTTTTGGAGTTTTCCAAAGTTTGGAGTTTCAGAGACCTGTGGAATTAATTCCGGGGAGCACTGACGTGTCCTGGCGGCACACACTGCTCATATACAATATATAGAACATGCGGAAATGCAGTATTTGCATATGTGTAATACATGTAGCTTTCCTCCAAAAAAGAAAGTAAGAAAGCAAAACACAGGACGATAAGATAAGTCTTTTAATTGCTTTATTTATCCAAAATTCTGAGTACAAAACCACTTGGAATAATGGAGAACTGGCTAATGAGATGCAATCTTTTTCTTAGTGTTCATGTAGACATTAGCCCAGGGGTGGGCAAACTACGGCCCGCGGGCCACATCCGGCCCGTTGGTCCTTTTAATCCGGCCCGCCGAAGATTGGTACAGAAATGCCCAAATTTAAATCATATCATAACTATGACTGCATTCATTTGACCTTGTCCTGTAATGCCTGGTGTCCCACCAGATGGCGCTCTAGGCGCAGTGATACAGTGATTGATGAGCCAGGGCTGCCGTAAATGACGTCATCACGTTGGCCATACAGGTCACAGGTCAGGAGTTTACGCGGCTCTGAACCATAGACTGTAGCAATGAGTGGGTCAAAAAAAAGAAAAGTCGACAGTGAGTGCCGAGTTTTCAATAAGGAATGGACAACAAAATACTTTTTCACGGAAGTCCGGTTCAAGGCTGTATGTCTTATTTGCCAAGAAACCGTTGCGGTATTAAAGGAATACAACATCAGCCGTCACTTTTCCACCAAGCATGCCAATTATGCTAACAATCAATCAACGCAAGAACGGACTGCAACCGCTCAGAGGTTGGCAGCTACTTTGCTGGCTCAGCAAAACACCTTCATCCGACAAACTGCCATCCAAGAATCAAGCACGAATGCAAGTTATTTGCTAGCCTTTAAATTAGCAAAGACCAGCAAACCTTTCTCCGAAGGGGAGTTTCTCAAAGAGTGTATGGTAGAGACAGGGGGTATCTTGTGTCCTGAGAGCAAGAGCAAATTTGAAAAAATTATCTTATCACGCAGGACAGTGACTCGCCGTGTTGAGCTAATTGACGAAGACTTAGCTAGCGAGCTAAACAAAAAAGCGGAGGCATTTACATTATATTCCTTGGCGCTGGACGAAAGTAATGACATAAAGGACACTGCTCAGCTTTTAATTTTTATAAGAGGGATTAATGACAATTTTGAGATAACGGAGGAGTTTCTGGCCATGGAATCCCTAAAGGGGAAAACACGGGGAGAGGACTTGTATCACAGCGTGTCGGGGGTCATCGAGAGGCACAAGCTGCCGTGGAGTACGCTCGCCAACGTAACCACGGATGGATCGCCAAACCTGACAGGAAAAAACGTCGGGTTGCTCAAAAGAATCAAGGAGAGGGTGAAAGAGGACAACCCTGAGCAGGAGGTAATTTTCTTACACTGCATAATCCACCAGGAAGCACTGTGCAAATCCGTACTGCAGCTTGACCACGTAGTGAAGCCAGTTGTTAAAGTTGTTAACTGTATTCGAGCGAGGGGTCTTCAGCATCGTCAGTTTATTAAGTTTCTTGAAGAAACTGACGCTGATCACCAGGACTTGCTTTACCACTCCAATGTCCGCTGGTTAAGTTTGGGGAAAGTATGTCAACGAGTGTGGGAGCTCAAACAGGAGATCGTTTCATTTTTGGAGCTAATTGAGAAAGCTGACGATTTTCCTGAGCTGAGTGACACTGATTGGCTTTGTGATTTAGCTTTTGCTGTGGACATACTGACACACATGAATGAGCTGAACGTGAAGCTACAAGGGAAAGACCTGTTTGTGCATGAAATGTACACAAACGTCAGAGCCTTCAAAACCAAGCTAGCTTTATTCTCAAAGCAAATGTCAAACAAGTCATTCGCGCATTTCCCCACACTGGCTATGCTGAACGAGGCCCCTCGACATGTGAAGAAATACAGGAAATCACTAGACGACCTGCATGAAGAATTCTGCTGTCGGTTCTCTGATTTTGGAAAAATTGACAAGTCACTTCAACTGGTGTCATGTCCCTTCACACAAAACCCCGAAACAGCTCCAGAGGAGTTGCAGTTGGAACTGATTGATCTCCAATGTGACACTGTCTTAAAGGAGAAGTTCAGCTCTTCAAAACTGGATGAGTTTTATGCTTCATTAGGTGCAGCCAAATTTCCAAACATCCAGAAGATGGCAAAGAGGATGCTGGTGTTGTTTGGGTCTACATATGTGTGTGAACAGACTTTTAGTGTGATGAACACCAACAAAGCTCCACACAGATCGCAGCTGAGTGATGAACACCTCAGATCTATTCTGAGAATTGCCACAACAAAATTAACACCGGACTTTGACACACTGGCAAAAAAGGGTGATCAACAACACTGTTGCCACTAAAAGTGAATGTAAGTATTAATACTGTAATGCCTTTATTATGTTTATGTTTGATATGTATGCATCTGGTGCTGGCCCGGCCCATCTGTCAAATTTTAAAAGTCAATGTGGCCCCTGAGCCAAAAAGTTTGCCCACCCCTGCATTAGCCCCTTTCATAGTGCTGTTTCATGCCGGGACAGTTACGGCTCTGTAACGTCTCGTCTACACGATGAACCTGAATGCCGGGATCAAGTGATCCCACCAATTTTCTGCCTCCAGAGGTAGTCACAGAGGCGGGGAATTCGGGGACTGTTTGAATCACTGTTCAGCAACAAGTGCCGCTTATTGTAAATAAACCGGCATGCTGACTGTGCACAGAGTGCTCGGTGAACACATCCTGCTGCAGCACATACACACCACTGCTACAGAGCTAACTGTGTAGCCTATTAGCACTTCACTACCGCGCAGCACTGCTGCTGCTCTGTCGCACCTCACTTTCGTCTCCACCCACTATCCGCCCACCTCGTTCCACGGCGCCGGACTGCACTATGAAAGGGCACGAATATCACGCCTTCGCGGGATCACTATGAAAAGGCGAAAAGCCGGCATAGATCTTTCCGGCTATATAGCGGAACATCTGTGGGACCTCACTATGAAAGGGGCTGACGTCAATAACATTGTGAAAGAAAGACAATGGAGATGTGGTTAGTCAGCCTATCAACAGCCTTTTTTTAAATGTCTGTGAGTATGTAATGTCTGCTCTGTTTGGAATGTCTGCACTGTCTATTTTAAAAATCCCTGCACACCCCAATTCATATCCTTTTTATGTAATATGGCAAATAGAATTGAACTTGATATTAAAGTCTGCTGTCAAAGTTGTTCTGCTAGACCATTTCTTCCGGCATATTATTAAAAATATTTACTGTAGGTGCTTGGCCCTGGTGCTTATTTGTTGAAATAAATCCCAGAGTGCTCTAAATGCTGTCAATGCTGCTGAGCTGTGGAGGTATATCACAACACTAACTATGTGGGCCACAAAGCCTATTGTCACCAATGAGGGGTGTGCGCTGTTGTGTGCTGTTTTGTATCCATAAAATTGTGTGTGGTGGAAGGGGGCATTTGTGTGTTTTGCAGCCGGGCACAGCATGGCCATATTCTGTTAATGGGAGCGACTGTTACTGTGGGAGTCCGCAGCAGAATGTTAAAATTACCAGAGCTGTTGAAGGTGCTAGACGAGCCAAACCCACTGATTTTATAGTTTTCTCTAGAGATACTAAGGTTTTTATCCCCAGGGATCATAAAGCGGGCTCATAGAGCTGCAGCTCCCAAAACAAATACTGTGGAATGACTTCACCCCGTATTAAACAAACCACATTATTTCACACAGAAGGTGTGGATTCCAGACATTGCCAAAGATTGGAACGGCTCTCCTGTAGGGACACACCTGTTCCCATTTTCCTGATTTTCTCTGAAGAATTTATTAAATTACTCGCTGCAATCCAGTCAGTGTGAGGCCAAGATTGAGCACAGGCCATACTTTCCTGCTGTCCTTGCTGTCAATCTTAATGGTTATTGCTACAAATTTGACACCCCGAAGGCCGCGGCCAGGTTCAAACACATGAGATTTCCCCACAGCTAGACAAGCCTGCCAAACAAACCTCATCAGGTACCATCAGAGGCATATAAAAACATCTCCCAGAGGTTCGAGAGGAAGACAACATGGCACTTTTATCACATGTATTTTGGTCTTTATATATGGCGGTGAGGAAACTCTGGGGGGAATAATAATGTCTTTTCAGTGTTTCAAGTATATTGTATCATGGCAGGACGCAGAAAGAATAGAAAGGCTCAGAAAACAGTGACCTACCTGTAAATACAGTAACAAGGCAGTGCAGACTATAAGAGACCCCATTTTTGCACATCCTCTTTGAGACAAACACCCTTGTTTTCCTCTTCATACAAGATGCATTATCCACAGGTGTATCCATTATGTCTTTCTCATCTTCTGTTACACCCACTTTTAACATTTCACAGTGTAAACAGAGCAGAGATAGACAATTTTCCATGTTTGTCCCAGGGGTATAGTTGGAGCAGGGTAGATTCCAGATGAGTAGTTGACTGATTTTAGTGAAATGATTTTTATGATGCTGTAGTGGGTGCAGTATGGTACCTATAAACTAATTAATGGATGATCAGAGGAGGACAAAAGTGATTTAATACACATCTGGTTTTATGATGACTATTCTCTTGACTCATACATAACTCCAAAACAGATAAATAATGGTAGATCGTGGCAACCTTGCTCTTTAAGTTCCAGTTCAAAATTTTTTACTTAATCACCTTGGGTAATTTATAATGGAATTGTAAGAATTTGGAGAGACATTGTAGATAAAAACATGTGATCTTTTATTTTTTTCCCTATTAATTTAGGTGAAGCTTTTTTCACCAATATAAGAGAGCATATAATATGTCCGCTCTGCAAAGCATTGTCACAAAGGCCACTGAAATGAGAACAAAATGACTGAATAAAACTGAAGAAGAGTTGCACTAATTGTACGTTCACAAAAAAATTGTTGATCGTGTGGTTTAACAACATAATGATTCGATTTGGTTATCAGATACTCGCTCTTTCTCCCAACATCATCACAACACACATCTACGGAAGTTATTAGTTTGTATCCAGCCACGCTACCTTGGAGAAGTGTAATATCTCCACAGGCCTCTGTATTTCTCATCATCATCATCTCTGTCTTTATTTATGCACTCATTACGTTGTGATGCAGTGGCCCCAGCTGTTACTCGTGCATACCATTTAGTTCAATAAAAATTCCACATTTTAAACGATTAATATACCAGGAGCACCTGCCATATCTGAAAGGCCGAGTCAGCAGCGTGCACATTTGTTTGTCTGATTTCTAGTGTTTGGCCTTTCCACTTTATCTGACTTATATGTCTTCCAGTGGACTAAATTTGTTTTGTACATTTGCTGAGATGCAGGATAACTGCGACTGTTATTGGTGGCAGACAATGAAGAAAAGTGAGACTTTACCCCAAATTGTTCCTGGCGATCAGGATCAGCGTCTTGCGTGGGTGTGCATGAATGGTTCACTGTCAGGCAAATTGTAAAGTGCAAGGAATAAACACACTATATAAGGTATATGCAGGTATATAGCTATAATAATGATAATAATAATAATAATAATAATAATAATACATTTTATTTGTAATGCACTTTACATTACAGGAATGCACTTTACAATACAGGAAATCTCAAAGTGCTATAGAAGATATCTGCATATTAATACTTGTCCAAGGAGTATTGACCAATCAAGTTTGAGCAGGCTGTGGTTGCATGCAGGTAAACATTGTAGAGAATAAATTAAGTGGAATGCATTGGCTGAAATGCAATCATGGAACCCATCGGCTATTGTCTGAAGTTAATTTAGCTTTTAATTTGCTTTAAAAAATATTTTTAAATTCTGGAACACAGATATTTGTTGTTTGGACGTTGTCTCTCAATTCCAACTCCTTGTCCTCGCATCTCAAGTTGCTAATGGGGCTTTAATCAATGAATGGTTGACAAGGAAGTCTTGGCCAGAATGTCCATTATAGGAATATTTCCTGGCGACACTGGAAGCCTCAAAATGTTGGCCATTGCCTCCAGAGGCTAAGTCAATGTCAGACAAATAGCCAATGGGTTCTTAAATTATCATATTTCTAATTCAGTTTTGAGTTGCGTGTCAAGAACTAAAAAAGGTTAAACTATATATATATATATATATATATATATATATATATATATATGTTCAGTTCTGCCTCAATTATTTTATAGGGCTTTAGACAACCAAAGTAAATCTTGGTCGACTGAAACTCAAATTCCTACTCTTCAACCACTGAGTGCACTCTACCTAGTAGCGTAATATGTCCTCTATTTCTGATCCAGAAGAGTTTTTTTTTCTTTTTACGTTACATTACGTGATGTTAAAATGCTGTCACTCATCACTGTCTCCCAGTTGACCAACCAATCAACCAAACCACCAGAAGGGGTCAGTCCTAATGTTAACTGCACACATGTTCCAGTGATTATGGTTTTGCTTTACTGCTTAGAAATTGTCTGTGATAATAGAGGGACTAGCTTTTATACTACCATTTCCCATATGTAGATAAAACTACTGTCTGTCCCACTGTAACTGTCGAGAGGCTTGTCGTTTACATGTATGAAGCTGACCTATCAACATAACCTTTTAAACCATCAGCACTAACTGGCTGCAGGGAAATGATTTTTTTTTTTAAAGTTCACAATCCTTTAGGCTGTTGGGGCTGCAATCTTAATATCTGATGCAAACGTTTTCCAGTACGGCTGTGTTCTTACATTTACATACTAAATAGTGTAGCAGTACTTTTTTCTGCTAAGCAGGCCTTAATGGAGGAAGCAATTTTGTATCTGAATGTGACTTAGTGGTTGTTTTACCATTTTTCATTACAAAGAGGAAGGCTTATCTCAAAATGTGTCTACTCACCTGTGAGAGTTCTTCTGGAGTGACAGTAGTCCTCCTCAGTTCATTATTTTACTCTGAATGTACACAGAATCCCTGCACATATTTACCATTTACAAATGTGTGTTGCATATAAAGTTTGTTTGCTTGCTTACTTACTTGGAAAATGAATTCCATTCATTTCCTGTATAAAAGTATGTCATGCAAGACAAGTATCCCCGGCAAAACGGGTCAGCTCTACAAGGAACCGGAGCACAAAGACGTCTTTGGTGCCAATGTGAGCATGAAGCACAGGAAATGTAGATGAGGAAGCACATTAATTTTTAATGACTGAGATTTTGGTCTGATGCGACACTGGCAGATTAACCTACTATCCAAATTTGATGCAACACCCTAACAGAAGACTTTGCAGTTCTTTGCTACAGATGAAGCAATTCATTTAAGTCTTAGATAATTAAAGTGTTTTATCTTTGTGACATTTATAATGTCCATCTCCTTCTTGGTAAAGGGCAGGAGGACTGATTAGTCCCCCTTAAATCTATAGCTTGTAATGCAGCTGAAATCCTCAAAGACAGACGTGAAAGATTGAAGACTGAATTAAAAATCGTATCATTAGCAGAAGTAAAAATGCTTTTCCTTGTAGATTGGTTTTTGATGTTGTAAATCATTTGTGCATTTGCATCTGCAAAGATGGAGAATCTATGTATCAACTCAGGCTTGTGGAAAATAAATGTGAGCAGTGGCTATCTGTTCGTTTTGGGACGCAGGGTGTTTTTTAGCTATCTAATCATGTCAGAAAACACTTGAAGACAAATTTCCTGTTTGGAAAGAACAGAATGCAACTTTTTCAGGATCCTGGGTGTGTTCATACTTTGACTTCCAAGACTTGCATAGTTTCCCCCAGTGCATTGTAAGCCCAGTTGCCCACCAGGCCTAAGCCTCAGGTATTTTTTACAATGTATTTTAAGATTTCTTTTAAACCATAGCGACAGTGGGGTGGCTTGGTTGGAAAGCTCCCTAGCGAGATATAATGGTTAAAACGTGGATACACAACAGGAAACGGCAGATTGGAGATCAGTTTTCTTTACCATCTCTCTTCCAGCTATCACAACCTGACACTAACTCACAACCTTAGTTGGCTGGCAAAACCGTCAGTAACTGATCGCAGAAACTATAGGCCCCGTAAATGCCACCATCAGTCTGTCGCTGGCCCTTGTCAGAAGTTACTTGCCACTGAGCCTTAAAAACTTTTCTGGAGGCAACCCTGACTTGACATTCAGAGCCCAAATTCATTTTATCCTTTTAAAATTAGCTTTACAGATATGACAACATGTTTTGTAAATTTAGCAATACCGGACCTACGGATGACTGAAGCCACAAACACTCAAACTCACAGAGACAGAGCAGAGACACAGAACAGCCTGCTTTCCTTTTCTCCTCAGTTTGAACAAGTAAACAAGTACAGGAGGTATACGGATCTAGGGGTTTTGTCCAATATACTCTGCTGAAAGCTAATGTTAACACTATCAAAAACAGTGTAACCCCCACTCACAACTTCAGTCCCCCATGCGTCTCAGCTGCAGTCACACAAGTGTTGCCCTGGCATGAACTCTGCACATGCAGTTGAAGTGGCGAGTCAGTAACAAAGCACATAAGAGTGGAAGTCAATGGTTGTCTGTTAATGTGCTTGCCCTGTAATATAGTGGTAACATTAAGTGTGCCTTCTTGCCCACTGCATGCTGGGATAGTTCCCAGTACCCCACAACGCTGCATAGGCCATTAAGTAAATGGAAGAAGTAGAACAAAAATGAATGTGGAAGTGGTATCGAAAATGGATGAATGTTGATGTAGTGTGATCAAATACACAAGACGGTGCTCAACCAACCAGAAACATTTGAAATGCTATTATTTCAGGCTGTAACGGTTCGTGTAGTCAAACCAAAGATTGATGAACGTAATGTGAAACCATCTGAAGTTCACCATCACGAGGACTGCCCAGAAACTTTTCTTGGTTCACAGTTAGCAAAATATGCTGATGTTGGCACAACATGCAGATTGGAGTGTGAGTCAGTCACACTATGGAGAAGGGAAATGAAATGCTGTTTTTGATGTGCCAGCGGGTTCCCAGTCAACTACAACCCCACCAGAGAGAGACGAGGATTATGTGTGGGGGCTGGTCCACTGTTGTAGTGTCTGTGATCCAACATGCTAACACACATTCGACAGATGTGCCAATCACCTGGATGACAAATGTTTGCGTGCTTTGAATGTTTTAATAGCCAGAGTAGAACTTATTGAAACACTTTTCTATGTTTTTGGTCATTTCACTTTCATAGCAAAAGGATTTTCAGTTTTATAGCCAATTGTGAAAGGGGTATGAACCAAACTGTGACTTAAGAATACCCTTATACCACTATTATTATCTCACTTTCCAAAGACATTTGCAAATTGAATGGGTTTTTTTGGAAGACAACAAAACTGCTTTGGTCCCTATAGGGTGTTTAAAGCCTGTACTTTAGGATCCAGTGTGTAGTCTTTCGAGATCTACTGCAGAAAAAGAGGATCTTGGTATAATAGTTAATTGCACAGCAAGTCAAAAGAGTCTCTCCACTCATCTCCTCACTAAAATCAGCCCCAGTCCGGTAAATATTCTTGCCAACATGAAAGCACGAATATCCTCTTTCCTCCTCTGTGGTCACACCTACAGCTGAACGGCCTTGTTGGACGAAGCCTCAGATTTGTCAAAGACCAGCCTATGTACACGATTGCTTCTTCTGTTGCCCAGCAACTGACCTTGTCTCATTGTGTATGCCTCACCAGATGCGGCGGTTCGAGAAGGACCAGCACTTTCAACAACAAACAGGGACTTTTCATGGATTTCGGCTAAGAGAGAGTTGATGAATGTTTGCCTATTTAAGAAATTAAAATATTGGAGCTCAATATCTTCACTTACAGGAATAATTATTTGTTGATAATTTCACCATCGTAATCCTAAATTAGATGAACAAAGAACCTGTTTGAGGCAGTTCTTATTTACATATATTTGATCCACAGCAGTTGATGCAGATTGAACAGCCGTTCTTTTTGGTGTCCACAAGAAAACATCAAAACTGCGTTCAATCAAAAGCAACAGTTTAGCTTTTATCAAATTAATTAACAAATAGAGCAATCTGATAATAACTGCTGAATTCAGTACAAAGACCACTGAAAAATGCTGTTTGTAAGCAAACAAGACCCTCTTATGTACTTGCATGAAGCCAAATCTACTACAACAAAAAAAAAAGATAATAATAACAAAAAAGTCTAAATTATCTCTGCAGTGACCCACATCACCCATATGTAGTAAAACAGCTGGAGCACAACTGGTGTGTGAAATATAAACTGAGCATATCCACATAAAATTCCCATGGTAGCCATAGAAACTATAATGCATCATGTCAATACTTTACAAGCTGCCAAACCAGCTCAGTGTGATCACTGCAGGTGTATTTCTGAGTTGCTTTTTGTAACATCTGTATTATGGAGAATGCTAGCTGTTGCAGATTTCTTATGGCTCAATGCAAATCTGTTTTCTGCATCAAATACATTCTTATTTGTGTAATGGCTGTGCAATCCTTTCTGTTCTGTCAGTACACATTACTGGTGAGTCCAAACACAGTTTACTTTGTGGAGAAGAACAAACACTAGAGGAGATGCAAAAAAAAAAAAGAAGATAAAATAGCCTGTCTGTCTGACTGGACTCTTAAAGTCCACATGTCTGCGATATATAGTGAAAGCACTCTGAAGACATGTTTGGTCCACTTTTCCCGGGATTAGGGGTCTGAATTAAACATACAGGCATTCCAGCTGAGAAAAGCACCTGGTAAGCTTCTAGGAAAACATCTCATAAGCCTGTGTGCTGCTGGGATAAACAGGTAAAAGCCATTCAGAGACACGCTCCAAACACGGCATCAGAGGCACATCGGAAATAGACCAGTCCAGCTGAGCAGGAGAGGATTCTGCCACCAAGCCAAGTACTCTGTAGAGAATAGGGGTGTTATGAATAGCTTGGAAACTTCCCTAATCTCCCCCGTCAGAATTCCAATTCAAGCCTGCGAGAAGGAGGCATAGCTCATTCCTAGTGAGGGGGATGTGCACTGTGATCTCTCAGCTATTGTTTGGTGGAAACCTAGGTATCTTATGGAACACTGACAAGACTACATAGCCTGATACAGGATCATACTGGAATCTTGCAGGTTTATTTTATCATTGAGTCATCATGTTCTGCCATAGTATGTTGGAAACCAACAAGGCCCAAATCGCAAGTACTACTGCCATGGTAGTAATAAAGCTTTGGCGGGGGGAAAAAAGTAAATTCCAACAGAAAGTACTTAGTTATGTTTAGGCATCAGGCCTAAATAGTTAAGTTTACACACCTAAACTAAGTAGTTTAGGCAACAAAACTACATGCTTATGGTTAGGAAAAAGATCAGGGTTTGGGTTAAAGTAGCTACTCCTGTATCTTACTACTGAATGCAGTTTTAATAAAGATATGAAATAAAATACAACAACTGGATGCAGTTAGGTGTATTAACGGGCAAACTGAAGATTTAACAAAAGTAAAATTGGCTGTTGTTCCACACAAAGAACAAATCTGATCCAGACACCAGTCTCCTGGATCATGTCCTTGTGCAAACTGTGATGATGTACCACGTCACCGTTGTGGTTCCAAGCTAAAGGGTGCTGCAAATGTTTCAAATCAATCCATCAGTGGTTGGCAGAAATGTATAATGCCAACCTTGTTTTCTTTTTTTGGTGAATGGACTGTGTTAAAAGATTTGAAATCATGTTTTCAGTTGCCACATACTGACACTGAACCATTGTCAACAATGTCCCCAGCTAACCTTCCAGGGTTACATTTGTCACAGCTATAGAACTCTTATGTGTGATTGTCTGAATCGCATATGATAATCCGACTCTGAGCATGAAATGCTCTCATCTCCGGTTCAAGGTTCAGTGGGTTAAGTCAGTGCTATTGTTATCATGACAGCTGACATTCAATGCTTGGCTTCACTGATGGTGTACCTTTTTTTTTTAATGACAAAGGTTGCTCCTATATATAACTCTCGACTTGAAAGACAAAATTCAGTTCGCCTAAGGGCTTTTTCACAGAGACGTGCATGTGTGGAAAGAGCATTTGCAAATTCCATTTTCTCAAAAGGAATAACTAATGCGTAATATTCAGAAATATGTATTTTTTTAACAATGTACATCATTTAAATTTCTCACCTAAAATATAATTTATTCCAAAAGCAATTCTTGCCCACCACTATTTTAAATGTTGTAATACAAACATAGGTCTGAGTATCACAAATTGACTCCCCTCATTTCATATACAGCGCCTCTTTATCATGTTGTAAACTTATTGTGTTTTGATTAATTTCAAATTGCTTGCTTTGCTTCAGTAGAGTGTGAAATGCACTTTCCCTTTTGTAGTTTTTCAATTTCTATCATTGTGAGCAGGGGGAAAGAGTACGGGGCGGGGCGGGCGAAGAGAATGAACACATGGATGTCTGGTGTAATTAAGAAACTGAAGTATTAGAACAGGCAGTGCCTTCACCAGCTATAATTCATCAAACATGGTCTTAATTAAATTGTTTACACAGATGTCTGCAAGCTGGTTCCTGCAACAGTCATTCCATTATAACAACGCAATATTATTACCGGACTCATAAGAAAAGTTTTGCGCTGCTGTTCACTACTCTGTATAGGGCGCTGTAAAATACAGGAATGAATTTGAGATTAGCTAATCCAACAAGAGCTATATCTCTTTGGGAATTGCTGACATTCTTTAGAGTGGCAGCTGTAGGAGGGAAAGCATTAATGTATAGGCATAAAATAACTCACTGTCAACATATAATTGGATTTTGATGGGCAACTGCTAAGTGTTTATGGACATATTGATTCCATAAATTTATAGCAACGACTTAAAATACAGTAGATGGGTCTTCATATAAAGCCTCACACTTGTTTGATTTCATAGGGGATTTTTTCAAGGACAAAGAGTTTTAAATTTTTAATATTCAGTTCATTACATAAAGTGGGTGGACTAGCCTAGTCAACAGGGCTCCAGGTGGAAGAAAGGGCTCAGGGCTGCTTTCCTTTTTAGCCAGCTAACAAAACACTGAATCTTTAAAGTCTGAGTCACACCCTGACGGGGCCACAGAAAGAATGTAGCCGCTGTCTCAATCACTCTCTTTTATTAGCACCGACCAGACCAGTGGTCTGCCTGCCCTCATTCCCACTGTTATCTCAGGGATTAAGGGCTTGCTGTCTTTGACCATCCTCTCTTCGCCTGGTCACACAGATATAAACAAACACCCTGAAGACCTCCACAAAAACACAGGCATGGAAGCACACACTCGCCCACACATGACTTACCCGGTGGAGTTAGAAGAGAATGACTGACTTTTGGTAGGGATTTAGTGGATATACTTTTGATTTTGATTTTTTTTCTCATGCTCAAAATGATCTCAAAATAGCTACTGTGAGTTGAAGTAAAGACCATATTGTTAAAGTCCAATCCTCTTTAAAGCTGCATTATTATTTTATTTTTTTAACCAGTTGGGGGCAGAAGAATTCAACCATAATCTGATAACACGCAGCCATGACGTAATAATCGTTTTTTCTTATTTTTAGTTCAGCAGCTGTAAACTGTGACAATAAAAGTGGAATGTGCAGCCTGTAAAACCGAAACAATAACTCAAAGAGGACAAAAAAGCTCCCTAGAGCATGTAGATTTGGAACTAATTCTCTGTGGATTCATTAACATGAGTCATCTCTTTTCATGTATTTTTATATGCATTCCACATAGTGATTTGACTCATTGAAAATATGAGTACGGATTAGTGCAGCTTTAAAAATAAGGAGTCCACAATACGACAAAGTGACAACAAGAACATCAATATCTTGCACATCAGTTGAGAACAAATTTGAGAACAACTGTTACTGGTTACACTGTGGATGTGAGAGAACACTTTGAATCCATAGATTAACATAGCATCAATGTATTCAATATTCAGTAAGGGATACAAGACTAGGCATTTTTCCACACCTGAGAGCATGAATATGCTCATGCTTACTATAATGATGTGCATATGATATCCTGGTTTTAATCTTATCCTTGTATGGGTGATTATATTGTCATCCAGGTTTCAATCAATGTCTGCTTTCTGTTCAATTGAATTGTCAACTCTGGGACATACCCCTGAGTCTCTGGTTTATCCATGCTGACTAAACTGTCAATATAAATCAAAAGAACGTGATTTGGTTTATGCACGCCTGGACGCGCATTATAACACTTTAATACTGCCATGCACTTTCACTCCTGGATTATGGCTTCTTTATTTTGCCAGTAATGGAACAAAGGAGTGACAAGCAATATTCAAAACACCATCTTCAGTTTTGACAGGTATCAGCCTTTCACTTTTTTAATAGACAGCATTTTTTATGGTCTTATTGAGCATTTTCTTATTAACTCTATGTCACGCAAGTTGATAATGTACACAGGCAAATAGACAACTGAAGGGATGAGTGATGTTATAAATAATGTGTAGAATCTGCACCCTACTGTCCACTTTGAGATGTTCATGTTGGATTGACATGTCCACCCGCTGAGCCCTGTTAATCAGCACCCACCCAGCCCCAGGAAGCCAGGTAGGCTGGTCTCGGGCTGCTGGGGAAAGGCTAACAGGAGGCACATTAGGTCGGCCTTTACCTGTTACCTGGAGCTGTCTTACTAGAACAGCTAATGTTAACGATTGAGTTTCCATGGTGCAGAGCCATGCTTCCAATTTAAAAAGCCTCACCTCCAACATGGCAAATAAACAACATTTATTACATATACCATTATGCCGAGCACGAGAGAGCCGAATAGTGAAAGGGAGAAAGAGTTTAGGTTTAATTGTAAAGTATTGCATATATAGTTGTGATTCCAAGTAACCACAGAAACACCATCTCTGTCTGAAAATGAGAAGTCATATAAACTTGATCACAGCTAGAGAATGTATTCACTATTAAAAAACCAAGTAAAGCTTAAGAAGTTGAGATAAAATCAATGTATTTGGGTTTTTGAAGATCTGAGATAAAACAGCTGTATTTAACATGTACAGACAGCTGATCAAAGCAATAAAATAACCACTTTGTCTTCAGATGCTGAAAGCAGCAATCGACTGGTTCAATCATTGAAATAACAGTGTACTGATTGAAGCCCTGTTTGAAAGAAGTTGGAAGGAAAAATAGAAACAATAACAAGTCTGTCCCTTCATGACTCATCCAGCCAGCTCCGTATCCGCGCGCAGCTGAGTGACGGCCTGACAAAACCTCTACTCCAGAGCTTCGGTCAGATGCTCAGGCCACAAAAACAAATTTGTAATGGTTTGTTTCTCCATGATGCCTTGATGTCGAGTGACTCACACTGTTTCCTTCAAAATGGGGATTACCTTTGCTGAAATTTGAATGCCAACCAGCATCTGCATCTTGACATCGCTATAAATGTGAAAGGTTAGAATTGAGTACAAGGTACTAAGGTCATTCTACATATTCACTAGCAAGTTGGGCTGTCAAAAGCACCCTGAAATTATGTTAGAATACTCCCTCTAATGAAATTTTTACATATATTTTAATAAATAATAGCTGTGTGCATTACATTCTTAAAAGCCAGAGAGACATTTTTATTTCAGTGTAAACATGTCTCTTCAACATATCTACACATTGCAATATGAAAAATAAAATAATGTCCTATACTGTAAAATTTTAAAGTTTTAAAAATTCAAAGACTAGATCACTGTCTAGAGTTAGACCTGAGACCCTTAGCAAGCTAGCAAGCTAACTAGCCAGCCGCTAAATGTGTGAAATTCAACCTTCAGTGTAGCATAAAACCATTGCAGAATTAGCAAGTTAGCTAACTAGCCAGCTGTATGGGATGGGAACGGATGGCAAAGGAAGGGGGTGCACTAGCAAGCTATTCTCGTCTTATTTATGTTCTGTTTAATGATAAATTCATCACACAGCTATTGATACGTGAGACTGACGGCCACTTTAGTGCTATTTAGAAATTTGGAGTATTCCTCGACAGCCCTATTCTACTGGTAAATAACCCAGCCATTCTATAATTTTCCATGAATTTTTATCCAGTAGTGACCATGAGGGAAATACCAATACCCATTTGGCCTGTCTTGCAGGTCTCAATCTATTTGACAAACACATGCATACTTGCATGCACATACCCACCAAAAGACGACAAATTAGTTGTCAGTTTTACTAGCCATGTGACCTCAAAAGCAAAGAGAAAGGAAGATAATGATCTTTGGCTAAGGACAACTATACAGACACACACCCACACCAACACACTCCACTGCCCAAGGACTTCAAGCAGTAGATTGACGGATCAAGGGGGACTGGCATGAAGATAGAAAAGGGTAAATGTGATTATCGCATGACAGGCTTTAGCTGTCCTAAACTGAGTTGATAAACTGTGATGCTTGCATAAATTAAAGTTGCTATGATTAAGATTGTGTCGCAGAACAGCACATCCTATATACACCCTCTACGCCATAAATGAAATGAATGTTTTGTTTGGTTAATTTATCCTTCACTGAAGGGTATTACAGAGCAGTCATCTACATAAAGCCCAGTGACATATTACGTATTTATAAACTAGACACATAATGGAATTGCCTTGCTTGCTTTCACCTTGTAACCGTTCAGCATATACTACACTGTATAAAAAGCTGGCCATGCAGACAATGGACCATTGCATTTGAACCACACAGGATACTGCCGGTCAGTCGCTTAAAAACCCAGCTCTTTTTTTTCATTAATCGTACATGTGTAAATTGAATTAAAAATGTGTAAATTCTCAATAATAATCCAATTAACATTTAAAATGAAGTAAATTTTAAAAGTTTATTGAAAAAACTTTGGAACATGCTGTGTCCACTCTAATCAGGCATCTGCTGCAGACAGCATTTATATTGTCCTACAATTGATACTGGCACTGGATGTATTTTTAACATTTAAGGGTTTAACTAGTTGACCTTTCCGGCACATCAGTCTTTAATAAAGCCTTATTAAGAGTCCCTTTAGGATCCGTTAGAGCTTGCCAGCCTCCTAAATATGGTGGAGCACTCTAAGCTACTCAGTGACAGGAGGGAGAATGCGAGCTATCATTTATCTGGGAAATGAGGAATTGCCAAAATCCCTGAACGTATCATTGAGCACTGATACTATCCAAACACATATCTCATTGAAAAAAGGTTTGGCAGACCTTCTCTCTCAAAAAACTATAAAGCCATAGCATTGTAGATTTAATCCATTACCCTTACGCCCTATCATGTTTGTATTTGAGAATGCCCTTCTCCCATTATTAAAAAAATAATACATCTCAACAAGTCTAAAGTGAGCTGACTAATCCTGAGATCTCTGACATAAATAATTAATTTGTGAATTTTCTACTACAACATTCAGAAAAAAAAAACATTGTTCCAGAAAGGAGTGATTCCCAGACTTTCAGAAGTAAGTGAGCAAATCTATTTTGGTCCCACTGCCTCATGGGGTCATACATTGTGCTGTGATCCCTTTGTCCATCAGAGAGACAGAACATTTTCGGCCTAATGCAACTGGACTCTAGCTAATGACAGCGAATAGCCCTGTTGGCTAGCTGACAGCAGCTGAGAACAATACTTAATGTTGACATCACTTGCTATGGGAATCTATTTCAGGTTTCTTCCTTTTATAGTGTGCTGTTGGAAATTGCTATGTTGCTCCCTAGACAAAGCACATATAAAAGCTCCGGTAGAGGAGGTGGCCCTCTGTGCTTGGGAATCACTTCCAATCCCTTCAGACTCTTGCTTGTTTTTCAGCAAGTCCCAGCTCACCTCTGAATCCCCTAACAACATGGCACCAAAGAAGATTGAACCAAAAAAACCTGAGCCCAAAAAGCCAGAGCCTAAGAAAGATGCGGCTCCAGCTGCTAAGCCGGCTCCAGTTCCAGAGCCGCTGCCTGAGCCGCCCAAGGAACCTCCATTTGATCCCAAGAGCATCACTCTTGAGTACACCGCCGACCAGATTGAGGAGTTCAAAGAGGCATTCACCTTGTTTGACCGCACACCGACCGGAGAAATGAAGATCACATATGGCCAGTGCGGAGACGTCATGCGAGCTCTGGGCCAGAACCCTACCAATGCAGATGTGCTGAAAGTGCTTGGGAAACCGCGGCCAGAGGACATGAGCCAGAAAATGGTGGATTTTGAGACCTTCTTGCCAATGCTGCAACATATCTCCCGCGCAAAAGACCAAGGCAACTTTGAGGATTTTGTGGAGGGGCTCAGGGTTTTTGATAAGGAAGGCAATGGCACCATCATGGGAGCGGAGCTGCGTCATGTGCTGGCAACACTGGGAGAGAGGATGACAGAAGACGAGGTGGACAGACTGATGGTCGGACAGGAAGACGCCAATGGGTGTATCAACTATGCTTCCTTTGTGAAGCATATTCTCTCCGGGTAAAAGGGACATTTAGCCTTAAAGACTCTGTTTTCAACACCTTCTGGAAGCTTGATTAGCATTTGCCCATTCATAGGGGAGCTTGTCACTTAGTTGCTGACATTATTTTGCTGTCAAGAGCATCCAATAAGAAAAAGTTGTCCGCAAGACCTATGATTAGTTATTTTTAATAAACACTCTGAATTTGAATGAAATGCCAGTGAGATAAAATGGGCATCCACAAAGAAACCTCCATTAATAAAGGAAATATAATTACAAACTGCCTCACAAATGTCATTTCAGTATACTCAACATTTACATTTGAAGAGGAAATGATGATTCATGCAGGATTGCTGATAAAAGTGCTCATTTCATGTCTATTCAACTTTTCACATCAACTGTGTTAATGTGATTAGGAAAAAGTATTGTTGGGAGACGAAAAAAACAAATAGGATTTGGCTCCATCTGAAAATAGAACAGATTTGATTCTATTCTACTTCACACAAAGAGTGTTTGAATGAGCGTGCTTGTCATTGTGCTTGAGGGGCAGCTGCTGTGGATCAAGATATACTCCCACATGCTGGACACACACACACACACACACACACACACACAAACACATCCTTTGACATCTACAAGTCAGCTGCTCCAAGGACAGGCCTTCACCCCTGTTGCAGTAGTTGACAGAATGAATTTGTTGTTGTTTTTTAAAGAAAATAAATAATAAATCAGCGTTATCATATCCGCTGAACAGAGTAGAAATATTATGTTTAAGTCATAACTTTTGAATTCTTCATGATTTAGTGAAGAAAAGTATGCAAGTTCTCATCAATATAAAGGTGGGGCCTTGTATTACTTTTCATCACTTCAACAGATCAGTACATTATTCCATTCGTGTCTCATTCAATTTAACAACAGTGGATAGGTCACAATCGCACCAAGTGAAAAGCTTTTAAAGCTGCATTAAGCAATTTTTGACCAGCAGGGTGCAAAAGGACGCATGATTCCGTTGCTCCATGTTCAACTTTCTTCAAAAGTCAATTATGCTCTTTGGCTGGCCATCGTTTTGCACAGACTAGGGAGCAAACATTTGGATTGTGTGAGTTCATGTAATGGAAACGGCTGGCCATGATTCATATAAGGGTTTGGTGAGAGCTGTTGAAACCCAACCACATGGACCAGTGAGCTGAAAGCAGTTAAAAGCGTGTTCAAAAGTGTTTTCATTCACGGTGGAGTTGACAGTACTGGAAACCCACGTCATGAGAAGTCTCTTATCCAATGTCAAAATCAGACACAGAGCTGTGAAAGAAAAATTACAAGGTTGTTTGTGTAGTTTTGAATGTGAAGCTTAAAAGCAACCCGGGAACAGGATATCTCTGTGTGAAATTTGCACTTCACAATCCAAACAGTTCTCAGCAGATCTTACACCTGTGGTGCAATGCTGTACCACACAATACAACTCAATCATGCCAATTCCCTTTTATCCATACCATGGAGAGGTGAACAGTAGGTGCTGTGGGACTGGAGGAACTTTTTTAACGCTCTTGGAACATAGTCTTAAGAAACCTCTTGTTGTTGTGTCTGCACTGCAAGAACTAGGAATGATCATAGTTCTTAGAAGGCCATTTCGAGGAACATTTTTAGCTCCCGGCACAAGAGGAACCTTGAGTGACAGAAGTGTACAGTGATTCATCCAGAAACCTAGGCATACATTGAATGGTCGAACACAGCCAGTGAAGCACCTGCAGTTGCAGGGCTGTTTGACTTTTAAAAACATAAAACCGGGGTGGTCCGTAGCGTAGTGGGTTACACAGGCGCCCCATGTATAGAGGCTACAGTCCTCGCTGCGGTGGAGCCGGGTTCAAATCCGGCCTGAGCTCCCTTTGCCGCATGTCCTCCCCTCTGTCACCCCCTTTCAATCTGTCTCTCGCTTTCAATAAAAGCATGTAAAATGCCCCAAAAAAATAATCTTTAAAAAACATAAAACCTGTGAGGGACAGGCGGCACAAAATAGAAACTGCAGCGCTCATGACGGTGGAAAAAGAGTAGAGAAAACATGGACAGTGAAGTCCAGGTTTTACAAAACATATATATGACCAGGGAAATATAGCACAATGTTGACTTACCTAAGCAAAAAACTTGTTCTTGCTGGAGCTCTCCAGTAGGAAGTTCCTTTCCTTTTCCCCCTGTTTACTGTTCGTAAAAAATGAACAGTTCTGGGGGAAAAGGACCTACTGAGTTCAGATGAGTTCAGATGGTGGGACTATTCCAATTTGGAAGACTCTTTTATTCTTACTTATCAGTTGTTGGAACCCACATTGTTGATTAATATAAAGTGAAAATGTAGGTAATTTTAAAAGAATTACCATAAAACTAACTATTGCTGTTAAATAATATATGCAGCAGCAGTAAAAGCAAGGGACGATATGCTGGACTGATAACAATTGCAGAAGACAATTTGCATATGAACTGAGAGGGTCAGAAACACACAGAGGAAATACAATTATTAGCTGGTAAAAAACAAACAAACAATAATAAGAAAAAAAAAACCCTTCTATTGGGTATTCATTTTTCCCAATTGAAGCTGTCTCGCTTATTTTGTGCATCAATTTGATGCAATGAATCATAACACTTGAAATGTAAACAGTATTTCCTACAGCATATAACACTGGGAAGGCCTATGTGCACGTTTGTGTTTCAGAAACATTTTGACTTGTTAAAAGTTTACCTGCACTCTCTTGGAGGCTGAATTCCTCAACCTACTGAATTAAGTAGACCAATTAAACATTGAATCACACATTACAGGCAGAGGAGCAGTGGGTCTCACTTTGAGCTTGGGAGTAGACTTTGCTGAGGTCAATAAAACCAACTCAAAACTAACAAAAACAAATCAAACTCAAATGAAAAATCAACAGAAAATGTGAAGTTTCTAAGAAAAAAAACAACTTATAATCCAACATGTGCTCTTAAGTCAGGGCCTCTGTAACCTACGGACAGTCTTAACAAGACTGCAGTCCGCCTCTTTGTCGCCTTCTGACCTTGTCTCATTAGCAGTGTGCCGACAGCTCAAAGGCTGCAAAAATAACATTAAAAATACATACCTGCAAACTTCAGAGGGGCTTATAGAAGCACTCAGTTCATGGAACAAGTATGACCTCCATCAATAGCAGCAACGCATTGTCTCAGCTGCCACAACAATACACCTCCTTGGTTCAGTCTCCTATGGACTGGTTGAGCATTTGCTACTGTGTAATCTTTACTAACTTTGCTGGCTAATTTAGTTAATTCAACGTAATTTGAATGGAGTGTGATGTCTAAGATGGACAGCTAATTATTTTAGCAGTTTTAACATTTGCACATGAATGGGCCGCTTGCACAATGTAGTGTGACATATATCCGTTTTACAAACAGCACATTAGTTTGCTTCCTGTCCAATATACCGCAACGTTATCTCACATTACATATTAGACCGCTTTTTATCCGCAAATTTGTTATGTCACTTTCCACAGATAGCTTTATACATGTAGTAGCCTACAGGTGCATCTCAATAAATTAGAATACCATGGAAAAGTCAATTTCCAGTAGTTCAAGTCAAATAACCCCAACCAAGTATTGCGTGCATATAAATGGACATACTTTTCAGAGGCCAACATTTCCATATTAATCATACTTTTTAAAATTGGTCTTTTGTAAAATTACATTTTTTTCGAGACACATTTTTAGGTCTACATTAAATGTAAGCCATAATCATTATGATTAGAAGAAATTAAATATTATATAAATATATTATATATGTTTCATTCTGTGTGTAATGGACCTATATACTATGTTATTTCCACTTTTTGAATTGAATTACTGACATAAATAAACTTTTCTATGATATTCTAATTTATTGAGATGCGCCTGTATTTACCGTTCATTTAATATAATGTGTTTTTTTGTTTTATTTTAGCATTCTTGATAATTTTTGTAGTCACCTCTGTGTCTTAAAATACTGAGTTTAGCCAGTCAGCTAGCCTAGCTCGCTACTAAATGAAGAAAAGCACCGCCAGGTTTATGAGGAGTGTGTGTTTAGCTGCAGTGTTTAGCTCTGTCCCTCTTTGCTTTTCATCTTGTAGTTTCTATTTGTCCTCTGTGAGTTTTCACTCCTTTCCAGCTGATGCTGAGCCAGAACGACCTAATGTTAGCTAAGCTGTGACAATTAGGCTAACGTTGGTGCTACACTGAGTGATTAGCTAACGTCGCTAATGGTTATCCAAGACACTGAGGTGATTATCAAAATGATCAAAAGGAACAGTAAATACTATGTAATACTTTGTGCAAGTGGTTCATCGCCCACCTGCAGGGAATATATGCATTATCTATTTTTAATGCACTTGTATGCTGCTCCTGCATTTTTCCTTTTACCCCAAAATAGTCATGTTCCACCCTGTTCATTTCACTTTTTGCTTGTTTTGAAGACAGAATTGTTGAAATCCAGCAGTCTTGACAATGACCATTTATTCCCCTACTATAGACTACTGTGGGTTGGCATGTTACCAGTGTGTGTTTGAATGTGAGGACAGCCTGTGAATGTGAGAGCACTCACCTGTCAAGCTCAGCCTGCAGCAAGGTTCAGGCCCACAGTACCTGGTAATCGTGATTCGCACTCCACAGCACACAGGACTGGTACACTGGAATTGCTACACCAACAGGGTATCTCACTCAACAAAAACAACTCAAAATAAATAAATAGATAAAAGATGTTTTTGGGGAAAACTTATAAAATAAAATGAGGTATCCGATTTTGTATCACAAAATAATAAATGTATTTATTTTTAAAGTGAGGCATATGGTTGGTACATTACTCTTATCATTTTGTACTGAACATCTGCATTAAATAATTAATATCTTAAACAAACACAGCCTAAAATATGCATTTGCATAATGTATGTTAAATTATTTTCACTTCACAGTGATTTACATTTACATTAAACTATTGGAGTAATTTATTCCCGCTCCATGGAAAACAGCAAAGTAGCTGTTGCACTAAAGATAATGGGGACCTAATAAAAAAACACCAGATTGTATATATGCTATGTATATAGTGTTTGTAATGTGTGCAATTAAAGCTTTACAGCTAGGTATTTATTATGCGTTCTCCCATTAAGTAAATGTAGGAAACTACAGTCACTAAAGCTTAAGTTAATTTTTAATTTGGGTTATAATTTGGTTTTCAGATTTTTTTGTTGTCATTGTTGCCACTATGGAACGCACAATTTTACAAATGGGAGTAATTAAGATTCTCATGACGCCATGAAGATAAAGTTTACTACAAACCTTTTTTCTAATGAATTAATATTGGATCTAAATTTGTGAGAGCGCTTCAAATACATGCTTTTCAGAGGCTATTTTTGGGCTTACTGTAGAAGGAGTGGAAAGATGCTGCTAAATAGACAGAAGTGGCACTTACTCTATGCAGCTGTCAAGTACATGCAAAGGAGGTTCTAAGTGCACTGGGCATCCAGCTCCATACCCGGTTGAGAGCCAGCCAGTAATTTAGACCCATCGTGATTAATCAGCAGCTGTTAGCTTTAAAGTCCTTTGTCAAATATGTGGGGCTCTTGGCTGAGAGCACCCACCAGCTTGTGTACATAAGTTTTAATTTTCCTTGTGCAGAGCGCTTTACGTACAAAAGGTGGACAGGACATGTTAAATGCTTATTTAGGGTGTCAAAGAGGTGATGCCTCTGCTGTGATTTTCATAGCTGTTCTTGCAGTTGTATTTTTTTTTAGAACGCATTATATTAAATTTGTCAGATATACAAGCTGCTCTCTGCATGGCCCAGGTGGCACCATAAACCACCACAGTACACACTTGCACAGGAATATCAAGTGGCAGTATTTTGTCTCATTTTAAGTGGCAATTTGTGAGATCCTTATATTTCGCCCCAGGCAAACGCGGTGTTCAGTGCCAAGCAGTTATTGCTGTAGCAATCTTGCACTGTACCTTATTTGGGGTGTCAAAATGTCTAATGAGTACCGAGTTGTCTCTGAGCTTGAATTTTAATTTTCTGCACTGGTCTTGTCATTGTTGTTTTTCTTCTGCCAGGAAAGCATCACATCCCATTGTTGGGAGGGATTTTTCATGGGAAAGATAACAGCGAATATAAACCTTTCATGAGCCACAGATTGTCACTTGAGCTTCAATTGATAACAGCAAAAAAGTGAAACAGACATTTGTCTTTTCTTCTGCAATTTTTGGGAAACAGACACAGTTTCTGTAAAGATTTCTAATGTCCAATTTAACACTGTTTAGCTCAGCAGTCACAAATTACCAGGAAAGTAATGACAAAGATGAATGGCAGCCTTGTTTATAAAACAACCGGGAGTCAAAGAAGGTGTGCCAAGGTCAAGATCAGCCAGCATCATTTGTTGGCAGTCTATCATTTTTCATGGAGAGCAACAAATTCACCACTCTGTATTAAGAATAGATGAACTCATTCCATTTTACTAAGGAGTCTGACTGGATTTTGAATTAAGAGCAGGTCTCTTTTATGAATAAGTCCTGATATGATGTGATCAAAATGACTTCATATATATTGAAAAGCAGTCATATCCATCCTATAAGCTACAAACCCTGTCAACTTTTTAACATTGTCCGATACATGATGGGATTGCTAACTCACCTTCAAGGACCTTTCAGAATTTTAAGTGTGGTTCTATGAGGTACTTTTCCATAGACAGTGTATTACCTATAGTAGATGGCGGTCAGCTTTTACCCAGTTTGACACAGAAGCTAAGCTAATGTATTGCTGTGGATGGTAGGGATGGGCATTTGGAAGAAACCTGCCAACCTCGAACAACTATAAAGTTAACGATCAATTAATTGCTGCATGCATACAGTACTATGCAAAAGACTTTTTGATACTGGATGCTTTTATTTTGAAAGGACAAAAAGAGACTTCTTGCCAATCGTAAAACTATCTCAAGTGAGATGATTCTGTATAGATAACGTCAAGGAGTTAAATGTTTTATGTTTTAGCACCCCCAGAAGAGGTATGAGGTAAGTTTTCACAGTAATCTTGCATATTTAAATAAGTTTTGGATTAAACTTAACTAAGAAATACTCTTTTATTTCTGTGTGTTTTATAATTGTTATTGCAACTTTCAGTTTGCAAACTGTAGCTTTATCCAACTTAATTTTCAGCTCATTGGCTTATTCAAGTACGGTCGCAGAACTGAACGCAGACAAAAACAGCAATTTTACCTTACAGAATGTAATAGTTGCTGGTCTACCGCTGCCTCCTCATGAACTGAAACAGGGCAAGTTGAAGTGGTGAAAATATTTTTAACATAGCATACACTTAAACTGTGTTCTTTTAAGTTTTCTAAAATACATTTTGTCCACTGTAGTACATTGCAGCTTCTCCAAACTAGGTGCGTGTCAACTGCCATCAACTGTATGTTATAAACTGACTATGGATAAGTACCTCATAGAATCCTACTTCCATATATCCATTCATTTTAGACACTTCATGTCTAAAATAAAATAATGTAAAATAAATAATATGATAAATAAATATAATAAACATTCATTAATTCCCAGACTTATAGGTCACACATGATTTACAGTGTTCTCTTTGCTGACACTAAATGAATAAAAACAAGTTAACACTGATATCAGTGTCTCCACTACGAAGTGAAAGCAGTTACAAATCAATACAGTTAATTGTTTTTGGATGTGAGCACCATTAACTAATTTCCTTAAGGGTTCCCTTGAGATACCTTTTGAAAACCAGTATCCCTACTCCCACATGTAGCTCAATCATAGTGAGGATTTCTAAAACTTAGTGTACCATTACCATGGAAATCAGCAGCTCCTGAATTGCTGATACTGTCATTGTGATGCACAACACCACCAAGCTTGTTAGCACTAATGACATTAGAGCGCATGTGTCCTGTTGACTGATGACAGTTAAGTAATCACACTGATGCTGTGCTTACAAAAATTACAGCTAAGATATGTAATGCACCACTTCTTTGGTTAAGGCTGATTTTGTCCATAAATTAGAGTGGTATTCTCTCCTGAAGCCTTTGAGCTCTTAAAACAAGACAATTAGATGGATTAATCAAACACCTGGTATTCTCTTGGGGCAAGTGCATGCAAAACCAAGGTGTTAAGCACATCAATTAAACATTTTATAATTATTTGTTGCAATTTTCCATTTTTAAATCACATCATGCAGGTTATAAATGGTGTGCAGTAGCAGAGGGGGGATGAAAAATGTGTTCGATGAACGAAAATGAAAGTGGCTGCGATTGTACCACCGAAAATAGTCAATATAATCTTAAATCTGAGGAGGATAATTTGAAAAGCAGTGTGAAGATAAACAACAATTTTAAGGATCTAGTTTTCTTTTTTTTTTAGTTTGATACCAAACATGCTGAATGATTTCAGAATGAGAATGATTCACATTGTACAAAAGGCTTATCAAAGAGCCACAGACTGTATTGACAATGTCCTTAAGAGCACGCGGCAGGAAGAGCAAAGCCTCTATATAATAAACGGCCTCAATCCTCACTGCTGCTTTCATTACTGTTCGTTCAACACATGCCGTGTCCAGGGATCAATACTTCTTCACCTTGTGCAGTATAGATGCCAGATTAGATGCAGCTCCAAGGGCAATAATGAGGAGTGCCTGAACTTGCTTCACACCAGCATGTGAGTCTAAAGCATTTAAAACTCTCCCTGTTTGAGAGTTGTCAAGGCCAGATATTCAGCATTTACACATTGTGATATGCATACAAACCCAGCCAGTTTGTTAAAAGGAATCATTTAAAGCAATTAGTCCTAAATACTATATGACATTAACATTCTATATAATAAGATTCGATTCTGTTTGGAGTTAAAAAAAATGATCTTCAGAGTGCTGCAGTTTGCAGTAGGGTTTTTTTCCTTAGCAAATATTACATTTTTGAAAACTATAATTTATCACCCAGGCCCTCCTCAGGGTGAGAAAATTGATGTTGGGAAGGTAACTGACAGACTAAATATATCTGCAAAAATGTCATGTTTTAACTTGAAGCAACAGCAAGGAACTTTAATTTGGTGTTGATTCTGGCAGCTGCTGAGGAGAAAAGTGTTTCTGTGAGCACCAATGCATTGTGCCATAAGGGTCTTGATATGGCATGATTCATTTGTTTTGCAAGTGAGTGAAAGAAAGGTGTAACTTATTTTTCAAGGTTCTGCACATACATGGCATATAGAGCATAACTATGGTGCAGAGTCTGAGCCGGAAAGGCCTCCACATGGCTCCCAGTCCTATTCCCAACTCGTCACATAAAGACACGTCTTTTGAATGTACTGGATACTCACATGCACAATATGCAGGTGTTGTTAGCTACCACAACAAAGAACAGAGAAACTTTTATTAAAACACACACTGGGAGTGTGACTTTGTTTTCTTTGTTCCGGACGCCTTCACTCTTTGATATCTTTACATAGCAAATATTTGTTCACTGCTATAATAATGTTCTGAATGTCATTCGCAGCACGTTTCATACTATTTTCCTTAGCTGTCTGCAGGATTCATAGCGATGAGGTGCTGTATCTATCTGCAGCTATGTGAGATTAATAACTGTGGTATGCTGATAATGAAACAAAGTGAACTTTGTATAAGTCACCAATGTATATTTATATAGTGATGCATAATCATGTCACATGTATTTCATAAATAAAAAGTTTTATATTACTTTTAAATCTAGCATTTCTCGCCATCTGTTTTTGCCCTTACTCTATCAATGTCCCTCTTAGCTTTTTTTGTTGTTCTTCAATCAGTTATTTTCCCTTATCTCCTTGCTGATCCTTACTATAGACTGTATAAATGATGGTCGTAGTGACTGTGACGTCACTCATTGGTTTGTGGACTGCCCGTTTCAGGCATCCAGTTCAGCGTTACACTCATCGCCATCTTGTGTCGCCATTTTTTTTTCAGAAATTGGGGAGCAGACTATATTTGGACTGTGGAGGAGCGAGAGGGATCTGACGACACTGACTACACACCTACACACCCTACAGTGAAGTTGCTAATAATTCATGTTAGCATTAACTGGGATGTTCATTTTGGCTAGCAAAGAGGCAAAAACTAAATGTACGTAAGTTACCAAAGAAAAATGAACAGCGACTCCTTGGAGTGTCTATTAGTACAACCAAACGCTGAACAAGACATTTTTAATGAACAAAATGTTGAAGTGAAAATACAGTGTGAAAGGGTCAAAGTTATGCAACCATACCGGTAAAATGTCCTTTATTTATATATATATATATATATATATATATATATATATATATATATATATATATATATATATATATATATATAGCGATTGAGACCATACTCTTGTCCTAAGAATTTTTTTAGGTAATAAGTCACGTGAGAAGTTTTATCATTTTGGATTGAAATGAATGGGGTCAAATGCTTCTGCAACCGCCATCAGCACGCCTGATCATGCCCCAGTATCAACCATAACCACAAAAATATAGCATCAAAAATAAAATTCTCTTCAGAAAAATATCCTCCTGCTTCCTTTAAACTTGCTAATATACCACTCACTGGCAAACTCTGCCTGGGAAAATGTAAACAAAGGCTCTTCCAGTCTGCACGCTGCAAATCATTTCATATTTGTGGGGAATTTGACCCACTGACAACAATCAAGAATAACTAAGAAGAAATAGCCTATCTCGCTGATGGTCTTGTTTGTTTGTGTAGGTCATAGAAGGCATCAGTATTACATTGACCCTGTTTCATAAGCAGTAAAGACCTCATTGCAGTATGTTTGAAATGAAAGAGGTTGTCTGCAGATAATCATGTTTTAAAATCACATTTATACAGTAAACACTTATGCAACTATACAGCAACAAATAACATTTAGCTGAGGGTCATAGTTATATTTCAACCAGCAGTGAGTGAATAATGTCTAAATCTATAATAACTCCAAAGCTGCTGGAGCACTGCTCTTCCTCTGTGCTTTATGGATTGTATGGTGTTTTGGAATTCTCTCAGATTTCCCTAATGGTTTCCCAAAATATGTCTTAATTAGAATGTCTCATTGCATTATAGGATGTTGAGAGGCAACAGAGAACATAATCACCAGCCTCATTTGTCTTATTAAAAGTTCTGAAGTTAACTCTTGAATTTCAGAGAGAAAAGCCGAAGTAAAGTTAGCGTGGATACATAACTTAACTGAGCCTTTTCTGGTTCATTGCCATTCTGTCTTGGAAATGTATTAGGCTGCTTAATGAACCTGTGTGCCATCTTGTAGGCAGCAGCCCAAAGCCATTTATTTTAATTCCACACTATGTCTAAAAACTGAAAACACAACATTGAAATAGTTAACATGGAGATTTGTATTTGTTTCCAATACAATACAGCCCCACAGCAAGACCAATAATGCCTTTCTTAATGCCTCATAGCTGAATCAAGCCTAAAAACAGAGCTACCACTTATCTGCATTTCACCTTTAAAGGAATCCTTCATTTGACATTTATTATTCTGGTTGGCCTATAAATAAAAATAATTTCTTCGTGAGGACAAAGTTTTTCTGCCAGTTACATGCCTGCCCATAGGGAAGGTGAGCCCTTGCCTAAACCTCCAGAGATGTCTCCTTTGCCATCCTCAGCAGCGTGAGGCTATTATTTTTCTGCAGTCTGTGCTCCTCTACAAGGAGTCAAGCTGACAGTCATGCTGGATCTTAAAACCTCAGCAAGTTCTATCAGAAGGAAACAAGCAAAACACACATCCAACTTGTAGGTCTGAAGTTCTTATATCAAAGTATTGATTCCAATTTTGCTTTTATTGTTTTATTCTTCTTTCAGTCATTGACACCATTATTCAATAGCATGCTGTAAAGATACAGAACAGACTGGTCTTAGTGTGGGAATGCAGTAAAATAGCAGCCTGGGAATTTGGCTCTTATGTAGAAAATTGTTGGTATTCCCATTCAGAAGAAAGTTTTCAGTGTAATATTCACTAACTACACACAATGCACTGTATCTTACTGCACTAATAAGAACTTCATTAGGCCAATACTGAGGTCAGTGTAAGTGGGAAGAGTTTTGACATAGTCATTAAACTATAATTGCTTGAGTTTTTTTAATTTTATTTCAGTTTATTAGTATAATAATAACTATCATGTATGTATCACGTACATAAAGATGACTATGTTGTGTATGTAAATGTGAATTTAATATATATCTACATATCTAAAGAAAATAACTGGAACTTGTAAGGAAAAATAAAACCCTATCAGTGGTAAAGCTATATTACTATGTATAGGCTATACTGTCCTACAAAGCCTAACTGCAGTAAGTACATTTTTGGTAGAAATTGAATTATAACTAAAAATGAACTCCTTGATGTCTGTTTTATCTTGTGACAAACTTTAAGATTTAAATTTTACTTTATTTCAGAGAAACTATTATATCAAAATTGCAGTAACTACAAAATCCATCTCAAAACCAAAGCAGACCTCAGTAAGTTCACTTACCACGGTCTGATTTGGATATATATACAAATTTAAACATAAAGCCAAAGCAGACGGTCTGCTTTGACTGTGATACAGTGCAGCCTTGAATTTCTTCATTGTGTTGAATAGTGAAAAAAAGAATAACAGAAATTCTAAGTTTATTTGATAGGGAAATTATTATCTAGATAGTGATTAAGTAAAAAAAAAAGGGGGTAAAATGATATTAAGACTGAAATATAACATTTGTTTATAATATTAAGTCTAAAATATGCAAATATTTGAATAGAGTTGTTAAACACTTTTAAATACACTTGTAACAAAATCAATTTGAAAATATTTGTTAATTGAAAACAAAATATAAAAGCTGAAAGAAGACATTGTTACTGCACTCTGTTTTCACATTACTATGAGAACCTTTTACAGCAATGCAAAACCAGAGAGCAGTAACTACATTTTTAGGTCAAAGGTCAAATAAATCGTCATGATTTTTGAGCATAAAAATGTCATTGTCAATACATGTTAAAATAAGTGTCATATCACTTACTTACCTATAACCCATTTGGCTGTACAGTTAAAAAACTTTAAAGCAGTTTTTCTCAGTTTTGCCCTTTGCATAGTTACTTCAGTTAGACTTTGTAGGGCAGTATAGACTGTGCATGTAAATGGTAATATGCTGCCAGCTGGGAAGTCATGTTGATTGGACCTATTCGTTTCCCATTTCATTTAATTGTACGGATGCTATGTTATCAAACCAATTTTCTGTGTTTGCATGTGGGTGTGCATAAATCAGTTTGTAGGCTGTAATGTCAAACCTTTTTTGAAAGATCTGTATGTATCTAAAACAACAACTTTACAAAGTTCTCTGCATGTGTCCACAGAAAATGACTACAACAACCCACAAACAAGGAAACACGTTGAAGCCATGTGCCCTTAACATCCATGCCAATCACAGGGAATTAAGTCATTTGGCTGTATGTCATATTGATGTCTTGCAGTTCTAGAGGGAAACACTTAATGTAAATCTATGTCCTGAGGTCTAATCCTAATTGAGTGTTCTAGACAGTGTTTTCCTTATTTTTTTGCCGTAACTGAGAACCCATTGTAGGGATTACAGACACAGCCTCTGGCCAAAACATCTAAGTAGCACTAAGAGGAAACACTTTCTTACATTTCTCATTAAATATTGCAAATTTACTTTGCTGCAAGTCTTCTTTGAATTGCATCGTGAAAATGACTACATATTTTTTTCTCCTTTCTGTTATTTTTTTCTTCTTTGCCTCGCAGGTACAGATTATCAGTCTACAATTGTACTCCTGACCCCGACAACCACCTTGTGAACCTGTGTCAGACAATTTAAGAGCATATTTTTAAACCAAATGAAGAAATAACAAAGTAATTCTTTCAGGGAAGAAATTAATTAATCCGCTGAAGTAGTTAGGATTCATTACTGCAAAGAGGATGCTGATTTTCCCCCCCTCCTTTTCCATGTTGAATTAATTTCTTTTGATCAGTAAGCTTTCTGAAAAATACATTAAATATCAGCTTCTCTTCTAGCCACGAGGGATTAAAAAAAAACTTTCAACTGTTGAGTTCGTCTAGCCAAACAGTGACATTTGTGATGAAGTGATTTAGCTGAGAAATAGCCTTTAAACATATTTGCTGGATAGACACACTAGGTGGATTAAGTGAGAAGTAAATGACAGCAGCTGTTGCAGAGACAGAGTGGACAGATGACAGATGTGCCCCAAGCTGAAAACCATTTCAATCACACCGTAATGCATTTGCACTGCTTAACCACCAAGCTAGGTCTCACACTATTTAGAGTCAAAGTTTGATTTATTGGGGAAATCAGTTTGCACAATCATGGCCAACAAACACATTGGTGCTGGCTATGGTCGCTGCACCAGCATCTGTATGGAAGCCCATTTGACTTTCACTCTCCACTATGACCAGAATACCTCACAAAGTAGATGCATCAGTACTCATAAAGCATAAAACTTAACTTGGGTTAATATCCTGAGGGCTTTGAAGACTAGTGCTCACGTCCATTAGTTCTGTATCACAGCATTACCAAGGTTTTTGAAACCGCAATCATTATTTTGTAGGACATTATACAAATCTGTTCATGAGAAAATGTTGCTCTAACATGGGCCCACAGGAGTGTTCCCTGTGCCACTAGCTGTGGCAGATGGTCAATATATCTTTATACATGAATGTAACAATTACAGTTTTAAGTTGTGAACTTTGTTTGGATAGATTTAGGCACCTTAAGTACTCGGTTAGGTTTTGGCAAAGATCATAGACTGGGGTACGATAAGTGCCTGAGTATGTGACTAAGTTACGTAAACAATGTTGTACAAGACATAGTGTAACTGTATCCCAAATCGGACACCGTTCGGCTAAGATTCTATCAAAATTTCACATTAACTACTAATATAAATGATCATGTTATGCTTCCAATTAATGAAATGGTGTCAAACTAAAGTCTCACTTCTTATCTTTCGAACCGTATATTGTACTAACCATGTACGTTAGCCTTGGGTTTACCAGAGTCGGCAAAAGGACGCTAATGCCGGTGAATTAGCCGTGCGCTAACTGTATCCCAAGTCTGGCACTTGGATTTTCTCATTTTCTCAACAAATGGGGGCTTCTGAGTTTTTCGGGGGAAATTGGATGTTTCTGGGTAAGCCAAATAAATAACATCCTTATCAACCATCGTTATCAACACACCCAGACCGCACTTCTGTCCTTCACAATAAAATACAGTACAGTAAAAACAAAGATGTACTTTTAAGATCGTCGCCTGAGTGTCGCCCGAGCGTTCTTACTGCTTTCTCTCATCAGAGTTGCTTTCATATTGAAATTAGACATGTAAATCTCCATGTACATACATTAATTTTCGTATGTAGATTCTTAAATATGAATAAATCAATTATACCTACACTGGTGGTGGCGATCTTATTCGGAATGACTGTGAAAACACCATAAAGTGCGGCATTGCAGATGTGTCCGATTTGGGATACAGTAAAGAATGGTGTCCGATTTGGGATACAGTCTCTATAGTTAAATAAAGCTGAATTTTGGTTTCAAACAGGACACAACCAATAGTCTCTTGGGTCAATGTCCTGTGTTTGTTTGATCCATTCATCAACCTTGACCTCAAATCAAATCAAATAGCCTTTATTGTCATTATATAGTCAAGTATACAACCAAATTGAGAGTGCCACTGCATAAGGTGCATAGTTAAAACAATCATAACAAACTATGTTAAAACTACAAACAGTGTTCTGCCACAAAATATGTCAGAAGACTGAGCTAAAACAAGGACAAAAACAAGGACAAGGACGTGTGATGTAGAAAATAAATATAAAAATAAATAAATGACCACTGAAAATGCTACAAAGTTATTGACGAGGTAGATAGTTTGTCTTGCGCATATAAATTGTATTGCACATGTCCGTCTCCAACCTAAACGGACTTTATTGTTCTTTATACTACCTTACTTTTATTGCTCATAATCACCACATAATAATAATGATAAACAAAATTAGATGTGTTGTAATAAGTTCCTTGTACAAATGAACAATGTGATTGTTTTTCGGGGGAAGGCAAGTTCACTGAACAACTGAACAATACTGCGGAAGAAAGAAAGCATTCACCTTTTGGCCTCATCAAAGTCATAACAAATATTGTGTGTTATTCTCAGCAAGTATGTGTTCTTAATTGCATAATTATATGCTCTAGCTTTGCGTCATTATCATAGAATATTTTCAAGATGCATACCCTATATTTACAAAAACTTGTTTTTTTTGTCACTGCAGTCATAAGATGCATTCCAATGGTAAAAAAAATTCTATTTTGAAATAACACATTCAAATGTAGAGAAATGAATGCATTTCGACTCAGCTGTAGTTCAGTGTGTCATCTTCTGAGAAGGCCAAAGTATATCAAAGGGTCATATTATTTCAAATGTCAAGTGCAAGTATAAGTGAAGCTGACATGTCCACTGTGATCACATCTGCTCACAGCGCTAGTGAAACTGTGGATAATGGAGTCTCATGTCCTTCCACTCAGTGAGAAGAGCTCTAATGCACAGTCCACATAATGGTGTCCGTGCTTTAATGGTTCAGTGGTGTGACAGCGTGCTATTTTCTGATAACCAAGGGTGTCAGTCTGTATGTCAGTGAGAGTCTGGGTGGGCTTTCAACAAATCAGAGTAGAAAATAGTAGGCCTATATATAATAACTAGTGTATTGTCTGCTGTACTAAATCTGATTGGATGGGGACAGCAGGGAGGTGACTTCCAGTCGTTCATAGTAACAGTGAAAATTGTTCTTTATTTCTGCTGGAGATTTGAAAAGGGTCGGTCAAGCCATAGTGGATTTGTGACAGAAAGCTTACTGTGCAAAAGATGGACCACAGTTCTTCCATGCAGAGTGGAGTAAAGGACAATCTAACAGCGCCGCCATCTAACCAGAGCAGGGGTCACAATTGAGCACCACAGCCTATTGTTTCTTGATTGAAGGCTAGAAGTAATGTAATTCTTCAAAGGCTGCAGACAATGAGCACATCCTATTCTTTACCTGTCCAGCACAAGTGATGAGGTGTGCCTTACTTATCTCCATAGCAATTTATTAAGCACTCAAGTTAGAGAAAGAGAGACTTGTGTTAAATAGCAGCCCGTTTTACTGATGCTGACATTCAAAGATTTTATCGTTTCATTTGTATTAATGCATCGAGTTTGCAACATAATATTGAATTTAAGGCCAGAAACAGTATGGATAAAACATTTTTTCATGCAGTGGTTGATTTCTGAGATTTGGGGCTATTTTTATCCTCTTATTTCCGACTAGTGGAAAGAAAACATTCAATATGCAAACACAATTACCAAAACAGTTGGGATGCAGTGTATAATGTGACCAAAAACAGTATGCATGCACAAATTAGGGCATATATTTTTGAAAAATCCCAGATTCCGCAAAAGATACCTTGTATTTATTATTTATTTAATTCTGGTTTGTTTTTCACTGCACTTTGTCTATTTACTTCTGCATATATACAAACATACGTACATGCATTTTTTACATATCATAAAGCAACTTTCAGAACTTTTCATGAAGCAAGAATTTTGAACTGAGCTTTACTCTGTCCTGGAAATGTATGCAAATTAGCACATATTTATTTAGAGAAAGCGTCATTTGCATATTCTCAATTTCTCAACCCTTGTGAGACAATAATAATTGCCTTAATGTATATAATTAGGGACAAATAATTATCGACAACTAGGGACATTTCATGGTGATATATTTTTTTATTTTTAGTTTCAACTAACTAAAAACATGAACCTTTGTCCTTGCCAGTTGTGCTGTCATGTAAATATAATTTATAATTAGACGTGCAATGGCTGCCACATGATGTATGGGGGTCTTACCTTTTAGTTGATTAAATCCCTACAACCATGTAAAGCTGGGAGACATGAACATCCTCTTCAAGGCTCCTGCAATATGAGCTGGAAAATGTAACATTCTAGGGATACATTGGACATGCACAATTGACTCGGTGTGTACTGTCAGTGCCCAAGTGTCAGGGAAAAGTCATAGGACATTTAAAAGGTTATTTCTTCTTACTGCACCAATGAACTCAGGATCCACAGTTTCCCATCAATTTATTCACCGTATGTTTAAAACTTAGCCTGCCACAGTAAGGAGCTTTTATTTTGCATTATTTTATTTCATTTCATTTTATTTTATTTTATTTTGAGCACAATAAATATTTCAAATTAATCACAAAAATGAATGTGTAAAATGACAGCACAACTAGAAAGAAAAAATTAAAAAAGATACAAAAATAGACAAAAAAGAGAGAGGGAATAACTACAAAGAGATGCAAAACAACTAAAAAGAGACAAAAAAGACAATAAAGAGAGACGAAACAACTACAAATAGATGCAAAATAACAAAAAAGACGATAAAGAGAGACGAAACAACTTCAAAGAGATGCAAAACAACAAAAAGTGACAAAAAAGACAATAAAGAGAGATGAAACAACTACAAAAAGATGCAAAACAACAAATAGAGACAAAAAAAAGACAAAAAAGAGAGACGGAACAACTACAAAGAGATGCAAAACAACTAAAAACAGAGGAAAAAAGACAATAGAGATGAAACAACTACAAAGAGATGCAAAACAACAAAAAAGACATTAAAAAGAGACAAAACAACTACAAAAAGATGCAAAACAACAAAGAGGAGCAAAAGGAAAATACTAAAATTAGACCCAAAACAGCTTTCAAGTGATAAAAAAGTGACTACAAAGAAACAAACTAACAGAGAGATGTGCAGCAACTTCAAAGAAACACAAAACAACATCAAAGAATCTAAAGAACTACAAAGTCCATGTGTTTTGCTCCACATGTAGGACTGGTGGTGGGGCCTTCTGCATATCTGTGCCCAGGGGCCCATTGTATCATAACCCCCCCCAAATGCAAATAAGGCCCTTAAAGTACAGACTTTCATAGAGGCTATGTCCTCGATTGAACCTGTTCGACTCCAACATTGCTGAGCCACTGTAAGAGCAGTACACTACAAAGCAGCAGGTGATCCTCTCTCTGCTTGCCACATCTGCGTGAGACCTCAGCATGCCGCCAACAAACTCCAGGAGTTCCCTGGCTTCCCGGAGTATAGAATGCACTCCACTGGATATAAATAAATGCTGTACAACATATGTATAATGATATGTAATAATGTGCTGATTATGTACAATTTAGGTTTTAAGCAGAAAGTAATTAGATCGTCTGCACTCATTCAAGGAAGATTATAATAAAAAAGTCCTAGAATGAAAGAATTTCCGTGGTAAAATGTATTATGTATAAAATGTATTAATGTTTAAAAGAGAAGGTTGAATATTTTATGGCAAGATGAAACAGTAATTCATTTTGCAATCAGTTTGTTCCTCTTGCCTCCAGGTACACAGAGTTTGACAACTGTCCATCACCTGGATCCTATTAGTTCCATTACCAGCCAGATATGTATACATCCACCTGTGCAAGGCAGGAAAAAACAGTCAATTTTGTCTGACCTTGTCGTAAACTTAGGCCTCCCAATTTAACTGTGGATAACCTTACTTTTTTGCCATTGCTTGTCAAATGCAGACCCCAGATATGCCCCAATTAGCTCCATTGTGGTTGTCACTGTCCTTGGCAAAGAACAGCCATTAAATGTTTTTTTTGCAACATGGGAAATTTTTACAGGTTTTGCCATCATTCCCACAGGCGATGTTGATATTTCACTAACCAATTTTTTTTTTCTGTAATGCACATACAAACAGACACACAAACACAGATTTAACAGTTCTGACATCCACCCTTACATCTATTAGAGAGAAAAAAATGTGCTGCAATGCAGGTTTTAGAATACATAAAAGAGAGATTGCCTCTGGATTCCCACCGGCTTTACCTTTCCACATCTCAGATCAATATTGTCTATCTAGTGAGAGCTTTTGATATATGAGGAGTCAATGCAGTCCCACTCCCCCCTCTTGCTCTTTTATCAAAACAAAACTTGAATGCTCATTATAACCAACCTTTCCAAAAGAACATTTATTAGTAATTGCAGTAGAAAATGATCAGACCTAATAGAAACAGCATCTTGTAAGATTCAGCGAAGAAATCCAAGGTGAGTCTAATTTGACACTAACAGTTGTGTTTACTGTGATCTTTTAATCACCACACCAAGGTGAATGACTCTACAAGTACGGCTCGACGCAGTGTTCCTAACCCTGACTGCTTCCATCATTTATAGGGAGCATCACAGGCTTCTTGAATAAAAAATAAGGCAGGGAGCGGTGATAATTTAGTAAATAAATTACATTTTATTGATTTTAAATATTTTGTCTGTGGATGAGTATTCACTAAAGGGTCTCTCTGGCTCGAAAGTAATAAAACACGTACAATATTGAATGATGCAAGTGAGGCTTCACTAAGTGTTGCAGCATCCTTGAGTCAATGGATAAACCTAGCTTTGCTTATCAAACAGTAAATTACAATCCAGATGGAATACATGTATGTTGTGCTGCATTATTTACGACACGATTTATGTATTACATATTCCAGACAGCTAATCAAAGAGAATATACAGTATGTAGTATATGTAAGTGAAGCATAAGTGAGTAACTCGGCCGTAATACAGCATTGCATACTCAATGCAAAGGCAAGCAATATCTTCCGATGCAAATGATACAGTAGTCTTTTTAAAGTAGCCTTGTACAAATAAACCATGAAGAAGAACTTTGCTCTCCACACACCCACATGCAGCATAGGTGTGGAGGTGGACAGCATCACTGAAAAGCACAATGTAGGCTTCAATGGCCTGCAGGGGCCAGACTTGAATGCTGCAGGGAATTTTGCTGAACACCTTAACAGGGAAAGAATATATAGGCAATAATGATTACTTCAACAGAAAATATCTGTTGCTGCTTTACTTAAAAAAAAAGAAGAAAAAAAAGAATTGGTTACGCAGTATCTGCAATCAGAAAATGGATTTATTAGAGGATATGTCCCTCCAGCTTGTTCTTCATAGACTGGTCTTGAGTGCATATTTGATTGTTTTGCTGGTATTAGCTAGGGACGTACCGCCTCTGGCTGTTCACTCATCTGTATCTTCTACCGTGCATTAAAATTGTATAACATTTATCAAGAATCTGTCAGAAGTCATCGTCTTTAGCCCCCATAGTGCACAAGATTGTGTGCAGGCTTTGAATGGAGCAGCTTCGTGTATTGTGAGAAAGCAAAAATAATGGCTGTTTTTTCTTCTTTTGCCTTTCTCTTTGTGTAAAAAATTTAAAATTGAACAGAATGGCAGGTAGAAGGCATAGAAGAATTGGACTTGGTCTCGTGCAACACAACATGGTTTCTTGCAACACAAAGAGAGAATGATAGAAAAAGCAGAAATGTTTCTCGGCAGGTTACCGGTTGTGTTGCAGTGTATTGTGACTACAGACAGAGCCTGATTGGAACATAACCACATGTTGCTCTCCCTGCCCCTGTGATTGTAGACACACAAACCAACAACATCAGAATAAAATGTAACACAGATCTCAACATGTTTACAATACCATACTGGCAGTCAGAGAGGGCTGCTATCAGCTCTTGAGAGAGTACAAGTGTTAAGTGTTGATTGAACAAACTACTGCTCTTGAGCCAGATGATGACTTGAAGAAAATTGTGAGTCTTCATTAGACTCTTGTGTTCAGAGGGTGCAGATTGAGCAGTTTCAGACAGCTCCATACATATATTCTGTACGGAGCCATAAAGTTTTCTCTTTAATACAATTTGTATGAAGAGAAAATAGAAGAACCTTTGTTCAACATCTTGTTGTAGTACAAGATGTTGTATGGAACATGGTAGGGCTGAACCATTAATCACAATTTGATCAAAACTGCATTATGGACTTAATATGCAATATCCAAACCATAGACTGTATATAAATAATGGACGTAGTAAATAGGGATGGGGATAATTAATCAGTGGTCATTAAGAATTTGGTTGATCACGTGGAATTTTTAATCGATCTGTGTATTTTCTAATTTTAGTTTTATCTCTGACTGTGTATCACTACTCACTGAACTGAAACACAGCCGAGGGTTCAGTTCTGCGGCTGTATGTGAATAAGCCAATGAGCTGAGAATTAAGTTGAATAAAGCTACAGTGTGAGAACTGAAAGTTGCTATAGCAATTATAAAACACACAGAAATACAAGAGTATTAATTTGAGCAAAAATAGCTTACTGTCAAACCTTGCTAGCATGAATTACTAGGTTTAATTGTATCCAAAACTTATTTAAACACAAAACACATTGAAATATGCAAGATTACTGTGGAAACTAACCTCATGTCTCTTCAGGGGCTAAAACATAAAACATTGAACTCCTTGACGTTATCTTCACAGTATATCTCACTTGATTTAGTTTTACGATTGACAAGATCAAGTCTCTTTTTGTCTTTTCAAAATAAAAGCGCCCGTTATCAAAATAGTACTCATAAGAGTTTATTTTAATAGCTGATATCTAGCCATTTTCCATTGTTTTCTTGATAATGATTTTGGTTAATATCAAGAAAACCATGGAAAATGTCAGCTCTGAAATTAAACTCTTCCAGGCTATTTTTGTTATCATTATATTTGTCCAAACATATGTACCTTTAGTTGTACCAGGCATTAAAATAGGAAGAAATTGAAGAAAAAGGGTGGACTAATAATTGTTTCCATGACTGTAAGTTTCAATAAAAATGAGGATAATGATGCAAATATATAGATAGACATACACGGTTGCACTTGAAGTTGGAATAATTTTTTTTCAGACACATTTCATTTTCATTGTGATCATTTTGGAAGAGATTGATTAATAAAGTTTTGAGAAGATATACACTTTATCTGTGAAGAATAAATCATATTGTCACAGTAACTCCATGGAAAGAGGTTACAAAATATTTTATTCCGACTCAATGGTCGACCGTGTATTTAGGTGGCACAATACTCGGTAAAAGCAACATATATGTGTCAAATTATCCTTCTGAATTACGGACTGTGGTACTATAGAAACGTCATGGCCAACAAACAGTATTATACTCTCTTACTTAAGAGCAATTGTTGTTTGGTAAAGATCCTTGCGAAAAACTCAGACACCAATTGCAATATCGGTATACTAATTGGAATTATCTTTTACAAATCCTTCAGCCTCAAAATAAGGTGCAAAAGGTGGGAGAAACACTTTATATTCCAGGTAACAGACAGTATGCATGTACTATACCTGTAAGGACACACACACAGATCTAAAGGAATTCATGAATGGAGCTAAAAACCCTTTAAGCCATCGGCTTGTTCTCTGAGCAGGATCTCTTTGAATGTGCACCTTATCTGTCTTTCCGAGACATATCTAACTACCTCCCTATTACTCTCCCATTATACGCTGCCAGTCTGTGGCATTTTCACAAAACCTTTGCTTCAGTGAGAAAACACGATGGCCCCCAATTGAAAGCATGTTAAAAAGGTCACACATCCAAACAAATGCCAACAATGCCAAAGAATTTCTCTCCATATATAAACACTCAACCAAAACAGGGGTGTGCTGTACACACAGGGAGAGCCCAGGCCAGTTGAAAGGACTTGATGTAATGTGAGCTTGGCCTTTAATTAAATAGCACAGGATTGATTTTTTTTTTTTTTTGGGGGGGGGGGGGGGGGGGGGGCACAGCTGAATGGAACTGTAGAAAAAACTAAGCTTCATTATGACATGGCATAGTGTCCAATGTGATTAGATGGCTTTTAGGGGGTAATTAAAAGTACTGCTGTGTCTGCAAAGTTCAAAGTAGAACATTTTTGTTGCGTTTTTTTCTTAGAATATGTCCACCATTATCAGTTTCCGAGCAGATATGTTGATTTTACTCATGAGCTTTCATAACGGTTGTCAGCGAGGAGCGGAGCACAGCTTGCATGCGTGATAAACAGCAGTTATGGTGCTGAGAGTAAAGGCTGCGCGTTTGACTTCAACCCCTAGCTGACAGCCCCGAACTTGCTGAGGATGTATTCAGCATGACTTTTTTCCAAGGTTATAGAGACATTTATCAGTGCTGAGTTCTTGCTAAACACAATAGAAGAGGAAGAAGAATGAGGGCACTTTCCTATAAAGCACAGGGCACTGGCTCAGCTTTACATCTTATGAGCCAAAGGGGCTGTGTGAGTGGAGAGACAATGGTGTCATCGGGAGCTATATTTGATTAATCTGGCATTCCAGATTCATTCAGTAACAAGCATTCATTACAGTGCATCTCTGTTTGTGCATCTATTTTTTTTCCTTCAGGGATTATTGGCTGGTTTGAATGGGCTGTGTAAGAATATAGAATATCCACTCGTTAAATTCCCCACTTATTCTTTCTCTGAGTCACAGATGATTGAAGCCTTTTGGGCAGAGGGCACAAAATAACGTGAACTATTGAGTATTTACAACCGCCATGTATGTCTTTTGGGAGGCAGTCAGAATGCTTGATGTAAACCAAAGTAAACACTGTTAAGCTCTGCAGGGTTGTGGCTTGAACCTCCCATGTACCTCTTGTTATGAGGCAATACTAACTCTGAGCCACTGAGAGTCAATACTGAGATAAGACTGTTTTAATGAACGCATTTCATACCCCTCCAGTCAACATTAATGCACAGCCCATCTGGAAGTATCATGAGGCCTTTTCCATGCACACAGAGTTGCAAAACATGTACTACCACTACAGCAGCCTATTTTACAATTATGTACCCAGTATGAGGTGAAGGCCAAGTAAATGAAGCATGGGATGTAACATTTTAAGAATCAAAACTGTGTTGCTGGTTAAACCAGGAATTAATTTGGATAAAGTCCTGTTGCCTTTCCCTGAAATTTTAACATCCATAATGGTGGCATTTTGTCAACATAATGAAGAAGTAAATGGTGTGGGGTAATAAATGACTCTGTTAAATGAAATGGAAAATGAAAGGTTGATGTAGTATGAGGCTTTTTGCATTTTCATTGTATTGTGCTACCATGCTCAACCCCCACATCAGTGCCACACAGGCAGACCTGGCTGTAAACTACATGGTAAGCCTCACACTGAGGCCTCAACCTGAATAGTCACATGACATGAACTGCAGAGGTGGTTCTTCTTCTTAGTGAGCATTTTAGCCATGAACGTGTCAGGAGAGCCAGATATACAGTCATTGAAAAAAAATAACAAAATTGCTCATACAAGTTTAATTTAAGAGCTGATATCTAGCCATTTTCCATGGTTTTCTTGATAATTATTTTGGTTATTATCAAGAAAACCATTGAAAATGGCTAGATATCAGCTCTTGAATTAAACTTGTATGAGCTATTTTTATTGTTATCATTATATTTGTCCAAACAAATGTACCTTTAGTTGTACCAGGCATTAAAATGAAGGAGAAATTGAAGAAGACAAGGGTGATTTTTCCATGACTGTACACTTTTTTTTTCTGATTTGGAATTTTGTCCATTGGCAAACCATGGCACTGCAACAAACAATTTCATGATCATCAAAGGAACTCTAACAGCTCCAAAGTTAATCTCATTTGATTCTACTTAAAAGCACATATGGCAACAAATCATCTTCTATATTTTTCATTGATGTTAATTTCTTCCCTGGTTGCCCAACAGTGAAAGCACCTGCTCTTTAAATGCAGCTCTCCAGTGTCTTTTTGAGCATCCCGAGCTTCTGTAAAGCTATCATGAGGCGAAAAGCTCTCCAGAGCCTCTATGATAAAGCTACCCTCAAGCTTCAGAGGTACAGCACAATACAGAAAGATCTTCATCTCACACAGCTTGACTTGATTGATTAATTGCTTTGCTGATCTCCTTTGTCTCCTTGATATTAGAAGAAAGTAATAAATGCTCATGCCTCTAAGGTATTTCAGAGAGCCAGGCAGGGCCACATTGCTTACAAAGGGACTTGTGAAGAGCAGTTTGGCCATTAACGATGATGTATATACCGGTGACCCTCAGCAGGTACAGAGCCCAGGTATTCATTATTTATTTTTCATGCTGCGTGTGTGCATGATGAATGATTTAATCTTTTGTTGATCTCTAAAAGGATCACCTTTACATTCCAGTCACGCCTATGAGATTAGAAAGTTTGACACGATATTGCTGGACAATGTGTCCAATTTAAAGTTTTCATTTAAACTCTGCAACTGAATGGCAACATTATTTTTCAGGATGTTGAGCAATCCAAGCATTCAACAGTCAACAAACATGAGAATCATGCCCGCTGCTGGGAGTTGGGTGGGCTGGGCCAGGAGTGGCCCATGGAGAGGTCTATGGTTGACCCCTAGATGGGATCAAGTACAACCAATTAATTTAGTGCCTAATTAACTGAGAATTAAAGTTGCGAAGGGGTGGCAATTTTCCAGATATTTTCCATAAACTTTCAATGGGAAGTTAAGCAGGGGAATTTTGGAAATATTCCAAATCAGAAACTTTCCATGGGAATTATGGAAATGTATGGCAATTAACTGGAATGAACATGTTTTGTCATAAGAAGACATCCATGCAAAATAATACAATTAAAAAACATGACATTTCAAGAGGTTTATTTGTAATAACTTTGTCAAGTTTTAATTATTTCATTGAACAACACAAACATTTCTCATCCCCCTGACCCCACCCATTCAAAAAATAACTAAAATGAAAAAAAAGAAATCTGGTTGTCAAGAGTCTAAAAAAATGTTTCCCAACTATATTTAGGTTGCCTGTTAAGAGCCAGCTTTCAATTTTGTAATTTCCCAGTTTTTTCCTGTTTATTACCATAAATTCCCCTTAATTACCATGGAAAGTTTCCAACTGTAAAAAAATCCCTGATTTTTGCAACCCTACTGACAATACAAGTTATATGTATTTACATGATAAATACATTAAAACACATTTCACTTTGCCATCTGAAACCCCCTCTGCAGTTAGAGCGCTTTTAGAGAGTACAAGAAAATGAACAGAGAGGCAATGGCCAAATTTCTGGCTCAGTTTTAAAGTTACAATAAATATTCTGGTATCATCTATTCTATCTAGACAATCCAAGGCCTCTATTGGTGCCATGCAATGCCATGCAGTGGTGGGTAGTGCTCCTGGAGTGGGTGTGGATGAGGGGCCATATTTGGAAAATGTAGTGCCTTCTGTCCATTATTCACAATGGCTTGCTTGGAGACCATCGCATAGGTCAAACACCAACGTCTTTGGCACTAGTTCTGCCATGGCCTACTAGAACTTTATCAAGTACAATGTATATTTTCTTGCATTGATGAGTCACAGCTGCATGCTATTATACACTTTGAAGCCTGAATATGAAGAAAAATATGTTTTTTAACAGTGTTGAGGAAGACTTAAGAGTTTGCCAGGATTCATAGAAGGGTTTATCAAAGTGTGTGATGACCAAACAACCAAAGTTTCTGTGGATTTATATATTGTAAAACCAATATATATAATATAATATAGTTTAGGGCACAAAACTTCTGGTAAGGCGTTATAAAAGACAGTTCAAACAACAAAATAAATTTACGTAAATGCCGGTAAATGAAGTAATTACAAGGGTCACGTGACTGCCACAATTTACGCAAAAAACGTAAGTTAAGTTAAAAAATGTGATTCACATAACTTAAGTTAAAAATGGTTTACTTTTGTTTTCACACGGGACACAAACCCTGCTCTCCCGGGTGAAAGTCAGTTGCTTGTTGGACCAGTCCACCACCCCAACCACCAATGGTGGGAATCTGCCATTTTAAACTTCACTTGGCTGTCAATTACTATTACGTCAGCAAGATGCATTACAGCAGACGGTGAAATTTGTAAATATAGCTTGTTTTTCACTGCCTGCACACACACAACCTATATTGACGTTTTGACAGAGGACAGGCTGGTTTAAACAGTCAATAAATGTACGTAAATGCCGGAAATGAAGCAGATACAAGGGTCACGTGACTGCCGCAAGTTATGTAAAAAATGTGATTCACGTAACTTACGTAAACAATGTAACTTAAGTTAAAAATGGTTTATATTTGTTTTAACACGGGAAGCAAAGTCCACCGCTTGTTTGACCCATCCACCACCCCATCCTCCAACCGAATGCGGGAATCCGCCCTTTTAAACTTTGCTTGCCTGTCAATCACTACTACGTCAGAAAGATGCAAGCGGACGCATTTCAGCAGAAATTGTTTTTTGCTGCCTGTACACGCGACCTATATTGACGTTTTTGATGGGAGGCAGCAGATTCAGTAGGTGTTCAGCTGCGGTTGACAGCTTTTTAGCTGAAAGGTGAGATGAATATAAAAAATGCAACCCCCTCGAAGACAATTGAACATAAAAAAAAAAACGAAATAGAAAAAAAAATAAGAGAACATCTGTCATTTCTGTGTTGCCATGTGTGTTTAAAGGGTCTGTAAAATGGCCATCAGTCTGTCCCCTCTTGCTGCACTCTGCATGAATCCCTCTCTCTCCCTGTATTCATTCTCCAGCGGCCCTGTTACCAGCCTGTCCTCCCTCTCTGCTCTCCAACCTCTCGGCTCTCTCTAATGCCTTCCTCTCATGCTCTTCTCGCTCCACTAGTCTCCTCTCCCTCTTCTCCTCCGTCCTCTCCATTTCCTGGAGCTACACCAGCCAGTCTGGCTCCCCGTGCTTCGTAACTGGTGCGTCCTCCTCTTCACAATCTGCCCGTCTTTGGCCCCGTGCTTGTGGTGGAGGAGAAACCGCTGCTGTGTCCTTGGGGGAGTCACACTGGGCCGGAGGATTAATGTGATGTTTAGGTCTAAGCGTATCGTCCATCATCCTGTACTACTTCCAGGATGAGGCGGTAGTTTCTCTTCCCTCTGTTGCCCATCCCTGTGGGTGGGTCCTTTAGCTTCTAAGAAGAAATAAAAAGACATTCTATTATTTTAAGCTACTGTAAAATGTCTTGGAGCTGTCATAGAATGACATTGCTTTTACTTTCCTTTGAAATTTCCTCACTCCTTTTGCTATTTGGTTCTATTTTTCCCTCCAGGTTCTTCTTTCATTCAAACGTTATGAATATTAAAGCAGCACGGTCTATTACAATCAGAGGTGATTTGCTTTTGACCCTTTAAAAGTGATTCAAACTTACTTATTCCTTTGTGACACATTTTAATATCTTGCCTTTTTCTGTGAGCAGCTTAATTACTTTTTTAGCTGTTACGGTTGTGTAGACCAGCAGGGCTTTTTTATTTATTTATTTTTAAGAAATGATCATCATTGATACATTTTAGAGTTCTCTTGCATGTGTCCCAAATGTTTCTTTTCATTTCTGCAGTGTCAAAATTAACATCAGAATAAATTATCTAATGTCACATAATCAGTTTGCAAGAAACTTTACGCACTGTATTATTATGTGTTGCTGCTTTTTTTAAGCTATGTGTGCACCTTAGACTTGTTATATCTTTTTTGAAGCCATAAGGCACACAAAATATCAAGTGACATAGCAATTTCTACCTGTACACAAAATCAATCATGAACAAGACTTTATTAGCCAGCAGTTCAGTTTATTGTTGTCGTTTAGTGTACATGCAGGCTAAAATCAAACTAGCAAAGTGGCCACAAGCTTTCATTTTCAGTTTATCAGAGGAAATTGGGAAGGGAATCCCTATCCACTGTCTGTGTAGATGTAGGCGAGACGGCCACTAAGTTGTTTAGTCAAGCAAATTATAGTAGCACAGAGCCAGAATGTTCACAGTGTCAAGTGGGCTCCCTGACTTCATTTTGTTGAGAAAACTGACCTTTTGTCTGTCCACTCCGATGTTCAGCCGAGTCAGTTCGCCAGCTTTAGCCTCTTGCCTTCGCAAGTTTTGCAACTGTGAAAAATGGCAGGGTGTTCTTTTGTGGCTGATTAGGTGAGGATGCAGCACGGCCCTCAAAATCACTTAATAATCAGCCGCCATATACAGCTCACAGCAATTTTACTGGGTTGTTTTTACTTGTGCAGCACAACTAAGTGCAGGAAGACAAATGTAATGTGTTTGCTTGGACTTGTTTTGGTGAAATCAAGGTCTGTAGATTATCTTGCTTAACTGGGTGATGATTTCTGGGAAGAGACATTGCTTTTGAGTTTTTTTCATATGTATTTTTGGTGCATTAAGTAACACAGGAAGTGCCGACTAGTGCCATTATGTTTGAGAGAAAGCAAACATCTCTACAGCAGAAATCACCAACTCAGACCAAAACAATCCACATTGGTAAATAGAAATAGAAGGAGAACAAGATGTATTTTTGATTTGGGATGAGCTGTCCCATTAAATGTTGCATCAGCTGGCCTCCCACTTAAAAACTTTTTCCAGTACAACCCTCAAAATCCGTTCACTTCTTGCTCAAAAAAGTGGCAATGCAGATTCTAAGACATACCGCTCTATATGCAGTTTTAAGTAGTGGGCGAATTCCTACTAATCTATCCTCAGGAGAAACAGGGAGTTGACAGGGAGTGCATGACACATCACAGGCAGGGGAATAGTGTCATCTGACTCCAAGGGCACTGTCCCTTTAGCCCCTCACAGTAGGTAGACCGGCTGCTTCTGTGAAATGTGAAATGACAGCTCTGTGATATACAGTCAGCTGTTAACACAATTCATTGCCCCTTTGGCACAAATGTGACTTCTTTGTCTTGATTTAAACTATGGTATATTGCAAAAATAAACAAGTGATGTAAAAATGAAGTGAACAAACATGTTGTTAAAGAATTACAAATCTGAAGATGGCAAAATATACTTTACTTGATAATAATAACGATTTATAGTGATGTTTGTAGATTGCTGGTAAATCAGCCAGGTTGGTGATATTGTGTCTGTCACCCAGCCAACGGAGAATTTTAGAGAAAACATTTAATAACAGGACTTGACATTTCTGTTCAGGCTCTTCAAAACATACTATTGTGCTAGAAATATTGAATCTTTGTTTAACTTGCATTTCAGAAGTTATCTATTTTGCTTGTGACTATGCATCTGGCATACACTGGGGACTATTTCCATGCTGACAGGAAGCAAAAGGTATCACAAACATATTAGTGGTGCCCTTTTCATTAGGTTCATGTATTTTCTTTTGAAGTTTTAATTGAAAGTTGGCACATCTGATGCTGTTTTTGTCTAAAAATAGTTGACTTAGTCACTGTGACATCACCCATTGTCGACTACCATTATCAAGCCTCGTGTCTGGCATTTTGGCTATCACCATCTTGGCTTTTTGGAACCAGAAGTGACCATAATGAGAGGTTGGAGCTGGGGAGGAAGACACTAAGTTAACAAGGTGCATCCTTAGGCGGATTAAGTGTCTTTTGGTCCAACCAAATGCTGAACAAGACTGACCAAAATGTTACAATTAACTTCCATGAACCCAAAACACACTGTGAAAATGCAAAGTGCACACAGTCAATCATTTATTTTACCCTAAAAAGGGACCATAACTTACAAAATAAACATCATACTGTATTGAAAAGACCTTAAAGTAGCAATTGAGACCATAAATGTATTCAAAAAATGTGTACTAAGATAGAAAATGAAGTGAGGAGTTGGGTCATTTTCTAAGTGACTTTCATACAAGCGGCAACCTCTGGGTCTGAGCAGTGAAGCAGAGAAGTGTGTTAAGCCTGCCTTCTACTGAAAATTCCAACAGGGGATGCTGACGATGGCTGCAGAAGCATTTTGTTCTATACATTCAAATACAAAATAAGAAAACTTTTCACTTGATTTTTTAGGACAACACTATGGTCTCAATCGCTAGTACAAAATCTACTTCAAGACAATATTATGTTAATTGTGTAAATAATGGTCCCATTTAGAAGAAAATAGAAGATAAAGAATCATATGATTTGGGGCATGGCTACCTTTGACTGACAGGTGGCTAACACGGCGAGCCGTCATCAGGAGATAAGAAAAGCAATGTGTATCCACGGCACTGTGTCAATAAAGTTATATTTTTTAAAAAGGAGGTTTACCGGTTTGGGCTCATAACTTTGACCCGTTCACACTGTATTTTCACCTAATGATAGTTTATTTGAATTATTTGTTCATTAAAAATGTCTAGTTGAGCATTTGGTTGTACTAATAGACACTCCAAGGAGACAGCATTCATTTTTCTTATGTAAGTAATGTACATTTTGTTTTTGTTTTTTTGATCAACAAAATTAGCATCCCTGTTAATGCTTCAGTTAATGCTAACATGAATTAGCAACGGCTTCTCTCAGTCAGGTTGCCGGTGTAGAGAGGCGTGTAGTCAGTGTCCTCGGTCGTCCGTCAGATCCCTCTCACTCCTCTACAGTCCAAATATGGTCTGTTCGCCGTTTCCGAAAAAAAGATGGTGACACAAGATGGTGACAAGTGTAACGCTGAACTAGATGCCTCAAAAGGGCAGTCCACAAACCAATGGGTGACTACGTCCAATATTTATACAGTCTATGCTTTCTTACAGACTTATTTTAAGAAACAGTGGAGTCGCCCCCTTCTGGCCATTAGAAAGATTGCAGGTTAAAGATCCTTCTGCATTGGCTTCACTTTTTAGACTCTGAGGTTGCAATTTAAACACAGGAGTTGGTACTGTGCAATATTTCCCATGAAACCGTACCTACATTTCTGCCCACTGAGACCAACTCGTATACCTTCACACTTGCTTATTAGATAAGCAAGTGTGAAGGTATACTTTTAGTGGCTTGGCAAACAACTGTCATGACAAATGTGTTTTCTTATAGCACTGTAAAATCAGCTCTCAAATCATCAGCTACAGAAAATACCTGCACAAGCAATTTTGATAATCAGGGGAACAATTCAGCACGAGTGGATCTAAATAATGCAATCAAAGACAGTTAGCATGTGCAGTGACGCACAGACAATTTAATCTCATTTACCTAAGTGAATCGATTTCACTTTATTGCATGAAGCAATGGGAGAAGGAAATCACACTTGTATAGATTATTGCATCCAGGGTGTCTTTATGGGCTACTTCACACAACAGACATCAAGCTTGTAATTCATGTATACATGCTGTTGAAGAATGATTATGTTATTACTCCTTCTAATGAAATTAAAATAGACTCATATTTTACTCGTCTCTATACAGTGTGGTCAGAACGTATTAGGAGAGTGACACTTTTCTTATTGTCTTGTCTTGCAGCCACATAAACACATCAATCCCATTCTCTAAACTGTTCACCCTACTCAGGCTTGCAGGGGGCTGGAACCTTTCCCAGCACACGGGGTTCACCCTTAACATGTCGCCAGTCTGTCAAAGGGCTAACACATGTAGACAGACCAACACATTAACACCTCTGGCCAAATTAGAGTCGCCAAATTGCTTAAGTTGCATGTCCTTGGACTGCGGGAGGTAACCGGACCACTCAGAGGAAACCCATGCAAATCCTAAAGAACTCCACACAGAAAGGACCGAGTCAGGATTTTCCTCGAGTGAGGCGACAGCGCTAAACATTGAGCCACCTTGTTGCCCAAATCCAATCATCATAAATAAGATATTAGAACTCTGTCAGCATTTTTTTTTCACAGCATACCAGAGGCCTATTTGATTTGAGCTGTTCTCAATTATAGGAAATAGCTTATAGCTCTAATGTTTATCTCCATCATACAGTAGAATAATCCTTTATAAATGATGTGTTTAACAATCAAAGAAACTGTCCTCACATGAAAAATTACAGCACAGTCACTTCTTCAAATGCTAAAAACTTCTTATAGCAACCTCATGTGGTTGTGACAATGACTGGCTTCTGTCAGTAGGAAGCATAAGATGGATAAAGCAGGGACATAGTCTCTGTTACATCACCCATAGGTTCCTAAAGGTCCATTGGGAGTTTAGTATTAGAGGTGGGAGAAAAAATCGATAAAGCATAGTATCGCAATATTTTGTGTGGCGATATTATATGGTGCCTTCCATATTTTTGCCTGTTTTGTTTTTTACAGAGGCTATATCATGCTCACTTTTAGGAATACAGTATTGGTATATAGGTATCATATGAAACTAGAAGATCTAAAGAATCTATAGACACCATGTGCGTCAGGATATTGTGTCGGGAAGTTGTCGAAGTAATGCTGCAAATTTAGGCTTTTTTTATGTTTCATTAAAAATAATTCAGAGCAGTGAAGCTTAAAGTTGAGGAAGGTTTGAGAAAATGCTTCAGTTGTTTGTTGTCCATACATGTTTGATATCAGTTCAGTCCAGTTTGACTGAATACTTCTTTAGTCTGTGGGTTTCTCTCTCAGAAATAAAAAGACTGAAGTGAGATGGATGAGAATTTTCTCTTATTTGACAAAACAATTCTTGATTGAAATGAATTTTGTGGACAAAATGCAGTTAAACAGTTAAATGGCAACATATTGTATCAATACTCACCATATCACAAAAGTAAAATCGAAATGATATTGTATCTTGACACAAGTACCACCAGTGATTCACACCTCTACTTAGTACGGTCGCCATTGAATTGCCAGTTGGCAAAACACACCATCAGCGACGACACCCACCTATCGCTCAGGTGGCCATATCCTTAATAATGCATAACCTAAAGCTTCAATATAATTTAAACTGGTGAGCTATGTAAAAATAATGGCCCCCACACAGTATGGCTGGGGAAGTCAGCTTTTGAGACCAGTTCCAGGTTGTAAACATGTTTATTTCTGCTGTAAAGTTGGCAAATTTTACAGGGGTCATCTTTGGGGACTGACTGGTTTTTGGAACCAGCCTCAAATGGCCAGTCGGGGAACTGTGGTTTATAGCACTTCCTTATTGGCCTCATTTTTCAGCCCTCAAGGTTGCTGCACTGTTAAGAACATTGGAAGCATGATGTTGCTACTTATTGTAATGTGTATCTTCTTATTGGCTGCTGTGTTTAGACCTTAATAATAAACTCACCTGTCATATCCTCAGTAAGTAATGAATACCAAGCAAATGAGGATGACATGATAAAACAGCAGGGCTATATTTACAGCACTTTAAGATGTGCTATTTTTTCATTTCGTGTCAAATTAATAGTACATATTCATAGTGTGCCTTGAACAACTTCTGATAAATCAGAACCCTTCTCTCCATACTAGCTGGATTTTCTTCCTTTCATTTTTTTTCAAACATACACATCTTTTTAACACCGCTACATATTTAATACAGCAGACTGAGGTTACAGCTACATTTGAAGATAGGAAATAATTAGAAGAATTTGTTTAACAATCATAACACGTAGAGTCCAATTTTTTCCGCGGCACCAATATATTCAAGATGTGTAACCTCTTTTAAAAAAACCTGACTAAATGTGTGAGTATGTCTGTGTATTTACACTTTCGTGGATGAAGGTGCACACACACACACACACACACAGGCACACAACTTTCCAGCACCCTAACTTTTGCATGAATAACATCTCGCTCTTCTCGCGGAAGCCCATCTGGCAGCTTATAAGCCAAGTGACCCTCTCAATATGGAACAGGTCAGCGCTTTTGTGATTACTGCCATTAGTTCTTGCAACACCAATTTGAAGTCTTTTCATCATCTGAAGCAAAAAATAAAATTGGGCGAACTACGGGAGCGAAAGAGCGTAAAAGGGAAAAAGGAAATAAAAGTGGGATTCTACGGAAAAGGTTAAATAATAGAGAGGAGGATTGTGAGGAAATGATAAGTGAGTGACACAAAGCTTAAAAACAGCTGCTTGAGTGCTTGGGTGTGGTGTGTGAAGTATGGAGAAATGAATGGCAGCGTGCGGCATGTTCATAAGTGCAGAGTGACAGAGCTAATTATAGCCATCAGGATGTTCTTGTGTTCAAAGGGAGAAGACAAAGCCAAGCAAGAAAAGAATAAACTCAGCAGGTGGAAACAGCTGTGCAAAAAATCCCTAGGGGACAGAAGCACATTCGTTAGCATGCATGGCTCTTCTTATTAGCAGAGTCATTTTTTTATAGAAACTGTAACACTCCGTCCTTGTCACTTGTAAGGGTTCAACAATTTTAATAGTTTTACTTTTCTCTCAAACTGCACCTCTGCTTAAATAAACTTTGTTTTCTTAAAGCTATTCCACCCACCTCTTGCCCCCTCCTTTACTGCAACACTTTCTTTATTGCAGCTGTTCTTTTTTCCACCATGTGGCATGCACTACTTAACCACCGTGGCTGAGCACATGACAGCAGTTAAATAGGGTCAAGCATCTGCCAAAAATACAAGGTGATAGACGTTCAATTGACGCCAACTCTTTTCTTTTTCATATCTTCTTTCAGCCATTTCTCAACTTCCAGCTAATGCATTACAAAGTGAATTATCAAACTGGAAAAAAATCTATAAAAAAGTTATGTTTAAGTGGGTAGAACACAGTTACTCAAAGGTACGCAAAGGAATTGTTTGACAATTCACAAGCCGTTACTACACAATCACCACACTGACTTTCATTCTGAGTGTATGAACCTTCTTAAGTGCTGGGTGAATCTTTTTCAAGAGGGTTCAGTAAATCCACTCATGGGAACATTTTAATGAGAGTAAAATAAATATTATATTTTGCCACATCTTTTGTATTCAAAGTGTATATGAGGTCAGACAAAGTGTGAGTGGAAAGAGAGATATCAATGCAGCCTCCGAGCACGGATCCATAAAGAAAGAGAGGGGGATGTTATACTATAGCGGCAAAGAAAGAAGAAGCAAGGAATGAGCAGAACGTGTGACAGATTAAATAGGTCGCTCAATTGTTTGTGGCAAAATGCAAGCTCAGCTGATGCATCCGGTGATCTACGACTGGGACACAGCAGTAGTTATCCAAACAAAAGAATGGGCTTCATCCTGCTTGTCAAGTCCTTTATTGAAGAGGAGCAATTTTATTAGAAAATGTGTAAATTTGAATTTCATTTTACTATCAAAGTCTGGTGTTGCATACTAAAAAGGTCAGCAAAAGACTGATACAAGGTGAGATGAGTGCAATTTGTCAAAACCAGATAATCAAATCCAACCTTTCTACTATAAACAGCTTTGGTTTTTGTCGGAATGGAAGCAATGTGATTTACATGATTCTATGAATAAATTGAACTTTGGTCCTTGAACTTTAGACATATAGAACACATTGCATTATCAAAGTTGGGAGTTACAGAAAGCACAGCAGTGTTTTTCGAATGTTGTGTTAGCTGAACCATGTGGGTGAAGATATCCAAGCCTACTATAGATGGTAAAGCAGAAAATAAAAGTCAGTTATTACCTCCACCAAGGAGGTTATATTTTAGGTTTGGCTTGTCCGTTTCAAAAAATCATCAGAATTTGGACCAACAGAAAAAATCTTGTTCCCAATCATATTTTATGGCTGATCTGATACATTTACTCTGCATGTTGTTTAAATACTCTGAGCAATAAAATACAACACATCTTCTTTTTCGCATTCCACGTTGTTTCCAAATTATGACTTTAAGCTCATGAACGCACCAAAGTAGAAATGGAACCATCCAAGATGATGGTTATTGCTATAATTGCAATCGCACTTCTGTATTTTGATACCCTCAGCATGGGCTTTATTTCATTTAAATGTATTGATATCAGAGATCAAGGAGACCCTTTGAAAACCGGCCAACATTTGTCCTATTTTATTTAGCCACCTTCTTGACAAGATGTCATGACATGGTACTAATGGATTCCTAAGATCTTGTAGTTTTATATGATACTTGTAAATTCACTGTTGCGTTAAAACTGTTACTACCAGGCTTAATAATTCAGGGGCATTGCCCCCCCTCTCCTCCCTTGCAACGGTTGACCCCTAGTTGACACTAGGGGTGTCAACTAGGGGTCAACCTACATCAAACAGCACTATGTCTGAAACAAGTTGTACATACATCTCAGGATGAGTACTTCTCCATATGACATCTAAGAATCCTTTGCTGCAAATTAAGACAGCGTTCATCATCTTATTGAAGATACATCTTAGTAGATTATTGTGTTTTCCTTGCTCTAATGAAAACATATTAACACAATATGAAATAACCAATTGATGCAGTATTTCTGCATTACTTACCCGACTTAGAATATTTGTTCTTCTTGGTAATTTCCGCTGTAGGACTTAGGACACTGAATAAAAAGCACACTTAATGCAAATGCTGCTAATGTGCAGGCCTACAAATACATAATAAAATTGCAAAATTGCAGAAATGTTGAGACATATTACCATAGAAAGTGACTCTTATAGAAGATGTAATGGCCAATTCCCTAGTAAGATTGTATGCCAGTTAATTACACTGTATGGGAAAAATTTCTAACTCCAGGTCTCCACCCCCCATCAATTGATTTTTCTTTCGTTCCATTGCACAGAGCAGAAATGCCCACTCCATCTCAATTGTCAGAGGCAGCAGGATCCACTTATAGGTTCTTCTCAGGTAATTGCAATGCAAATGAGGTTCTCCAAAGACAAATTAGCCACCCTGAAAGAGAGGCCATGTCCTCAGTTGGCTGTCTGTCTAGTGGTTAGTCCAATAGAAAGTAAAAAAAAATAAAAAATAAAAAAAAGTCCCCTTTGATTATTAAAACATGACTGAGAAATCTTGATGATCTGCAAAGGAGACAGCTTTGATCTGTAACTGGAAAGGAACATCGTCATCGCCATTCTAAAAGACATGCTGCAAACAATGGTCAAGGCTTAGCTCAGTTTCACATATGAGGAGAATAATAAAGGGTTTTTCATGGGCTGAAGGGTTTTCCATGTGTTCCATGTGCCATCTAAAATACATTTGGTAAAGACAAGTTGAAGTTGAGTTTGGATTGAATCATCAAGATTCAAGATTACAGTGAGTTTCTTATATTAAAGGATGTACAATAATCACATTTAATAATTTAACTTCTGCCTTTCTCATTTCTCTTGCCCCCTTAATAAAGATATTTATGCTTTTTTAAAGACCACATTGGAACATTTGCCTTGGTTAAGTGTTGATGTGCTTAAACATGCACAGTTTCTCCTCTTTAAGAATAGAATCGGTTACAATGCACATCCACTCAGCCTTGGAAATAAGTAGTCTCATTTAGTCTGTTAACATTAGAGTCATGTAGGGTCTCCAACTGGGATAACACAGAGTGAAATCATTCATGTTAATTTGTGCATACACAAGGTGCAACTGTGTGAGTAGCCATGCATTTTAATGAAGCTGACACTGAACTCTTGGGTGGCGGTGTGTTCAAGTGTGGAAAATATGTCGGTTCGAACGTCTTTGGCACTAAAGCCTTACTTGGCCCTGTGAAGGGTGCGCAAATTGTAGAGCAAGTCTGGAGAGAATTAATGTGTTCACTGTCCTATTGCAACTCAATTTAATACTGCAATGATTAATGAAGTCCCGATTAGCCATGATTTACCCCAACCTTTATATTTATACCACGCATATATTCCAAAAACAGTACAAAGTGATACTGCTTATTCATATTTTCAGACATAGGTAATAATGTTATAGTGTTTTAATTCCACTGCTTTAGAAACTGCACAACAGCATATGACACACCAGATTGCTTATAGTTTCTTTAATAGTTTTTAAAATAACATCTCATTGTTCCACAGATGTTCTCTCGTACAAGATTTAATGATCAACCTGCTTCGACAGGCTTGCAACAGAAATACCTCGGGAGTTTTAAACCTTTGACTTTTGACTAGCACATGAAAAGCTGATGTTGCTTTATCTGATGATTTGCGGCAGTGGTCCACAGAATTGTCCCGTATTTCTATAGCTCATTAACACTAAACTGATGAAGTATAAGGCAATTAACAAAAGGTCACGCCTGTCAGTTCCAAGAACCTCCCTCAGATTATATGGCACTGAGCCAAAAACTTCCAAAAAATCAATGTGGCAGGGGTCCTTTAGGATTTGCGGGTGACACAATGGATTAGATGCAGTGGTCAAAAGATTTTCAAAAAATCAGTTGGGGTCACCAGAATAGGACAGGCATCAGAAATCATGAAGTAGAAGGATGCATTAGTTTTAGCTTTAAAACACAATAGGTAAACAATTTTTACAGTCATAACTGCATCATATAAGTCTGCTGTTCACCTCAGAATTAATATAGACTGATAAACTGTATGTTAAAGGCAGAATGACACACTGACTGGGCTGAATGTTTTTACTAAGACCTACAAAATGTAATGCAATCTAAACCATGTAATGTGAGATGTCGCATCTTATTACGACCCATGTTTATGTTTATTATTAGTGGGTAACCTCTAGTGTCCGTAATAATTATGACATGAGGAGAAATTATGAAGTTAGATGATGTAGTGTAAAGAGCAACAAAGTCTGCAAAGGGAGGGGGTTGTGGTTGATAGACTTTGACCCTAAAGATTGGTATTTGTATCCCCTTTGGAATCAAGTCAGTGTTGTAATCGAGCTACATCACACTTTATATCACCTACATAATAGCATCATCTACTTACATTCTGAAGAAGTTGCTATGATCCAAACCAATTTTTTTTTTTTTAAATCTAAACTGAACTAAGTACTTCTTTGCCTTAACCTAAATACAGTCATGGGAAAATATTAGACCATTGTTTTCTTCAATTTCTTGTTCATTTTGATGCTTGGTACAACTAAAAAACAATTTGTTTGGACAAATATAATGATAAAAACAAAAATAGCTCATACAAGTTTAATTTAAGAGCTGATATTTCCATGGTTTTCTTAATAATAACCAAAATCATTATCAAGAAAACCATGGAAAATGGCTAGATATCAGCTCTTAAGCTCTTTTTTTCCCATGACTGTATGTAGTTCTGTTTCACAACATTGGCCACATTTTTAAAACATCAACCGTTTCACAATGTTAAATGGATTGGTTGTATTTTGTAAAATATACACAGACCGCTATGTCTAGGGTTTTGTAAGATATAATTTGAACCATTGTATGAGGATCCATTGAAACATAACCTTCAAAGGTGGCCCCTTCTCCCTAGTTTAACGACATTTCATTAGTGAGTTCATTGATCTTCAGTCTATCCTGCTAATGAGCATGGTATTTGTGTCCATACAGGAGACAATGTAGCAGCGTTTCCTGGGCTTCACACAGCACCATTGACCCAGTCAGCCAGGCCATGCCCAGTAATATCCTGAACCCAGCACAACAAAAAGAAAAGAGAAAATACAGGCCAAGGGCAGGGTCTATACATTGTTTTTGCAAAAAAAAATCCTGTGCAGTTTGACAGTTTTACATTTATTTAAGATGGATTCAAGGTGTGCATGTTGCTTTTTTTTTGTCCAATAGACCTTTAAAACAAAAACAAAAATGAAGAATTCGAATCAAAAACATAAAATGGAAATGCAATTAACAACATCACACTATTTGTCTTCTGCTCCCACCAGACAAGTCATAATATGGAATAAGCACACATAAAAAAATATTGTTATTATTGTTATTTATAGTGGCTTACCTGCTTGTCTCGTGCCTTGGTCAGCTTTAGAAGCCCTTGTTACAAACCAAATATTCACTATCACCCTATAAAAGTGTGGTACGATGTTTTATAGTTGTATCTTTCAGCTCTTGCTGCATGGCTTCTCTGAGCGTTGTGTCATATTAACATTTTACAAACTGGTAACTGCATCTTTTAACATTTTGTCAAGATCTCCATCATCATTGCTGTATTTTATTCATGTGTTATTGCTTATTGATGATTGCATGTGTCAAAAAACAGCATTAATCAGTAATGCTTCATGTTGCTTGCTTGCATGGCTACATGTACTGAATAATAGACATAATTGCAGTATTACTAATATTTTGCTACTTCCTGTTGCTATGCATGGTTTGTGCATTGAATATGAGTGCTTATTGTGTTGCTTTTGCAGGCTTTATGGTTGAAGTTAAAAAATTGGCCAGCTGGCTAAGGTTAAAGCATTTTCAGAAATGTCAAATGTCCTTATAAATAATTAGAATATATTTACATGATTTCCCCTATAATCAATAACACAATGAGGACAAATTATAAGTAAGATAAAAAGCTTTACTGTTCAAAATATAATCACATTTAAAGTACAAAAGAAGCAAATTCAAAGTTAACAACAGAATTTGCATCTTGATCAGAAGATCCCAGTATAATCCATGATACCCATCTATGACCTAATCAAAGTGGAACGAGATACGTGAACAGGATCATTAATCAAAGTTAGGCACCAGCCCACATGTTTCCCATGGAATCCTCCATGAGTGCAGCATCTGTCTGAGCTGGTCAGAAGGTCTTTTTGTTTTGACCCTGTGATAATGATGCCCACCGCTGGGCCAGATAGTGTCTGAAAATGCTGAAACACACTTGTTAGTTGCATCATGCCTCCAAGTTTTATCTAAACTCCATAGTTTTTCTTTTTGTGAGACCAATCCATTCTCCCTCTCCTGAAATTATTGAGGAGAACAATTACATCCCTGTGTTTTTTTCTTCACAGCCATTCAAATGCAATAAAAGGAGCGCTGGTTCTAAAATGTTGTGGTAACATTCATGAAAGCATGTTCAGCATCATTAATTATTTGCCTTTTAGACTCGCAGTGGATTGATTTTTCCTACAACACAATTGGATTATGCTGCACAAGCTCTTTGTGGTTCTTTTTTCCAGTAATTTCTGTGTTTTTTTTGGAGGTCTACCGCTACTTTGGAGAAGGCTGACAAAGAGCTGCACACCCTTCAGTGTTTCCCCTAGATTTTTTTTCAGCAGCAACGCTGCTGTGTCCATGGCCATGAGCAGCATTGCCAACTCCTCAGTAAGGACAGTAGCTATTGGCTGTCCAATAAGTCGCTAGAAGTCGCTAAATGACATCATCGCCTAATTTGCATAATTTACCATGTGCATGTACTTGTAATGGACGCTGTAGGAGAGAGGAATAACGTTGTGGGAAAGATAAAAAGTGAGTAAAAAACACCCTAAATATGTTTAGAACTGCAAGTGCACTGTCTTCTGTCACAATTCCAACCCTCCTTCTTGATCCGGCCTCAGGACCGACTAAAGTGACCGGAAAGAGACACTGACTGTAAACCAGCCAGTGGCGACTTGGCGCATGCGTGACGTGCAGACTAGACGCTAAGGGGTTATTTTTACATCCCCTCCGGCTCTGTGACTGCAGCTGGGAGACACTCCTGCGGAAGGACTGTGCTGCTTTGACTCGTTCTTACTCCTTAACTAGTCGCGGGGGGCGGTGGCTCATTAAGAGGAGTAAGAACGAGTTTCCGAAAGTCTTCAGTAACACCAGAAAAAGTTGCTAGCTTTGTCGCTAGTCGCTTTTTTGAAAAAATAGTTGCTAGGGGGGTCTGAAAAGTCGTTAAATCTAGCCACAAAGTCGCTAAGTTGGCAACACTGCCGCTAACTGCCTTAAGGAGCTACACTGTTATGTTTACGTTACGTTACCTGCGCCACTCGCTATATAGACCGTGTATAAGCTTTAACGTTAGCTTTACATTGATGTCCTAAGAGGGTCCGACAGGATTTGATGCTCTCATTGATGACTCAAAACAAGTCGAAAATAACGTTGTGTTGTTGTTGTGCTCACACAGTGCGAGTGGAAATCATAAGTGCCACATTGATATAAATGATCATGTGAAATTTCAGCAGCGGCGCACGTAAATCAGCAGCAGCGGTGCTGTAGAATCTTGGGGAAACACTGCACTTACTTCTTTAATAGTGGTTATGGAAGCACTTTCAATACATGACATTTAGTTTGAACTATCCCTTTAACAGTCACAAATAATAACTACAACTTTTCAATTGAATTCCTGTTACAAAAATAATAATACCACCAAGAACTTGGCCCATAATAACAGTCCTTGTCCTTTAATTCACCCCGCAGGAATGTGTGTATTCCAGCATTGAACATCTGAACAGTGAGAAGGTGCTTGGAACTAAAAACATTTTCAATTTGAAAGACTTATGCATTTCAGAGGAAAAGTTATGTGCTGCAGCCTGCAAACACAGAGTGATTCAGATGGTTCACAAGGTTCATTGTGGAGTACTTGCAGATGGCCGTAGAAAATAAATGAGATTTTCAAAGTATGTGTAGGTGGAATATATCTGTGGAGCTGTGCTTTGCCATAAACACAATTATATGTCTAACCCCTGACAGCAGGTTGAGAGACAGAGATAGCAATAGCGTTTGCATATCCTCCGTATCCGTGTGTGTGTGTGTGTGTGTCACTGAATAACTGTGTGTGTGGTTACAGTAGAACAAACCTGTGAACTGTTTAATATTTTTAAGTATATCCAGAGCAGCAGCAAGACAAAATACAAAGTTTGCAAGGATTCGATAATCTTATCTAACAGACAGTTGTGGGAACACACAAGTAGAGACACACTGTTTGTGTTGGCATTGATTGTTGCCCATTAAGCCCGAGGATGCACCGGCTCTGCTGAGGAACTAATTACGGTGGATGCCATCCAAGACGAAGCGAAGTACATCCCTGGACTGAAACACCACTGTTTGTGCAGTGATGTCCCCTGATAGAAGAAAAAATCTACAAACACAGAACAAATAGTATATTAAGTACAGTTTTGATACAAAAAGGTTATTGAAAGCATCATCAAATACCTTTGAGATTGGCATCGGTGGTTGTGAAAAACACCAGATTTTAACTGTGTTTATTTATTAGTACCAACAGATATCATATTTACCGAAAGCAGAAGGCACATCTGTTTGTTTTTGTGATTTTCAGGCTTTCACTTCAATTAGTCAAGATTAAAATCTTCCTCAAACAGACTTAAGTAAATATGGTCTTCCTGCATTAATCTGCTAACCAACAACTTCCTTTTAAGTGGAATCGTTTGTTTCAAGGTTTCCAAAATTATTGAAGGAAATTACCAGTTTTTGTCCTCAACTCTCAGCAAGTAAGCACTATTCACTGTGCTTCCTTCAGCGTTAGCTTCCACCGCTAATGGCATTCATGAATCACTTTTAGAGAAGCTGGGAAATATGACCAGTACAGGTGACCGTCTGAGGTCCGCGGGGATTAACCACCTGTGAGGGTGTGACTTTACAGAAAGAGGAAAACATCCAGTCATGAACAGGTGGCTCATGCTGTAGGCGGTTTCAGCAGGGCAGAAATAAGTGATTTTATCAGCTGGACTGTGGGGAGGAGGCTTTTTGTATGGTGGGCTTTTAGGGATGTTGTTTTTTTCTTACTGATATGACAAAGTAGCTTAACCTACAGCATCTGCTACATGAGTTTATCAAACCTGTTAATAAGGACTGTGATTATGTTGTGCAGGCATTCATAATATTACAGATGAGGGGGTAAATCCTTTAAGACAGTCATTGTGATGTTTTTTATTGATGGTTTGTATTTCAGAAATGTAAGCTTAAAAAGAACAAATATATACATTTTTATATGGATGTATTGCATTTGATGTGAAGTAAAGAAGATAAAAGCAAGCAAAAGTCAATTGAAAATAGTATGTGTGTTAAAGGTGCATAGAGGAGATTTCATTGATATTGATTATCTGACTTCTTTTTGTAACCAGATGAGTCGCCCCCTGCTGGCCATTAGAGAGAATGCAGGCTTAATGCACTTGTCCAATGGCTTTACTTTTTAGTCCCAGAAGGTTTATTATCCACTTTATACAGTCTCTCATTGTTAGCTACATTATTCAAATCACTTTACATTGTTTCTTCTTCTTTATTCAGCCTATTGCTAACTTAAATGGTGCACGACTGCCCCCAGTGGTCAGTGTGAATCAGCAGAAACCCATCGCTTTGTGCCGTAATACAAAACACCGTATATACCCCAGTGGAATGCTGCATAATTAAATCAGTCTGTTATATCTATTAAATCACATTATTGAATATACTGCTAAAATGGTAGACTCTAGAAAAAAAATCCAAGTATGTATCTTGGCTTGTTCACACACACACGTGCATTCACACATTCACGTGTGTGTCAGGTTAATGAGAAAAATAACCCGCAAAGAGAGTTATCTCTGATCCTCATCTGAATTTATTTAATTGCCTCTCTGGTTATTAAAAATGTGTTTTCAGACTGTATGATTTATAGTCAGATGGTAGGGCAGGAAATGGTAAATTCATTGCCGTGTGTTGCACCAGCTAAGGCGCCACCTGCTCGACAGCATGTCCAAGGGGAATCACTGCAATCTATTACAAGCTCTCTCTAGAGCACAGCTTGTTTTGTCGCCCCATGCCCAGTGGGTAATTTGGAACCTAGCCCACTGTTTTCTAAAACATCCAGGACATTTTTACTATAAAATATTTTAAATACAGAGTCATAATTTATTTCATTCAGTAAGTAAAATTTGTAGAATGTGTGTTGCTATACAGAAAGATGCAAACTGGCGAAACATACAAGGTCATGCTAGAGAAGCAATATTGTCACAACAGCCGAATCAAAGTCATCTCTTTTAACTATTCAGTAGAGCAGTAGTGGCCTACAGTAATATGAACGTGTGATCGAGGGCTGCTGGTCAAATCCCCTGCAGTAGTAGCACTATAGTCCCCTCATATGTGTGTTATAGATCATGCTGAATAGTAAATTTCATGTGCAAACTTAATTTTATCAACACACTACAGGCATCAAATACTCAATTAACTTTTGACTTGGAGGCAAAGGTTGGAACCTTGCAATCCACCCACAACAAATGTGTTCATACTTTGAGTTATGCAGCCTACCTTCCAGTAAATAAGCATATCGCTATAAGTGATGCAGTCAGCAAGAAGCCAAAGAGAGCCAAGCAATAATGCGCAACTGTTTGCTCAGCAGTACATAAATGGTGGTTTGATAAATGTAACTTTTGGTGTTATTTTTTAATTCTCATTTTTAATGTTGTCTGTAATAGTATTGTTTCATTTATTTATTGGTTGATATTTTATGGTTGTAGATGCTGTGTGTGACAGTTACATCAGCCTCTAATGTTTTATGAATATCCTCAGATCTGAGATATACAGAGAGAGAGAGACACTCCACACAGGGCTTGTCATTGTTGGATTCTGGTCGATAGCTTGCTAATTCACCAAAGCAAGACATGAAGGCTATGAATATAGGAAGCATCTTAAAAAGAAAAAGGATGAGGTGCAGGTGGGACTGCAGGAGGTGGATGAAGAGTTACCTCCTGTTGCTGTCGTAGCAGAGGAGGAGGACATGAGAGCGCCACTGCTGCTGCCTCATCTGCATGCTCTGGTTGGTGAAGAAGAGGGTTCTTTAGCTAGGAGCCACTAAAAGAAACAAGTCCTGCATTCAAAATCATACTCTATTAAAGGTATTAAAGTAAATTTACTAGATTAAAGTGGCAAATCTACAAGAAAAAAAGTCACAGATTTAAGAGATTTAGAGTGGCAAATCTGCGCGAAAAAAGTCGCAGAATTACTAGAAAAAAGTGGGAAAAAAGCAACTTTTTCTCCCAGATTCACCACTTTAACCCTTAATAGGGCATTCTATTATTCCAGATCCTGTCACTAGAAATATTAAGTTTTACTCAATACTAATTACTAACAAATACCAATATTTTTACCATCATAATTAATAATCAATCTGAGAAGCACACATTTTAATTTTTTAATGATGAAGACATTACTTTGACATGTACAGGTGCCAAAGTGCATAAAAAGGCAGCAAAATAGAGCGAGAGCCTGCCATGCACTGAACTGAGCCATGTTGGTTTTGAAAAAGCTGACTCTTCAGAATGACACAGAGCACTTTACTGACTCTATAACCAAGGATCACCAGAATCAGTTGTATTATCTCTCTTACTTCTCTTACTAAGTTTTCTTTTTTCCATGAATGTATAACTGACACAAAAGTGAAAAAAAAAATCTGATTTAAAAAAACAAAACATGTATCTGTTTTTTGCATCGAATTCTCAGAAGGCACAATTATCTCATATTTTTAACCCTGATCTCTGTGCATCAACATATTACATACACAAGCCCATGCAAACATTCGCTGTGCTTGCAAGCACAAATAAACATGTTTTTTTCCTGTCTTACTGTACTTCAGCTTGTCTCATTATTCTTCTTCCGCACAGATTCTGTGACCCTTTCACCTCCTACACTTTTGAGAGTGCAACCCTTTCCGAAGCAAGTTGCTATGCTCTTCTAAGAAATCCACCTTATTGTTCAAAACAAAATGTGACTTATTCACTGAGTGGAGGAATGTAGTGAACAGAGCAGACCAGCAGGTGTGGATGTTACTTCATAAATGTCAGTCAGACACATCCAGGCATGCAACGAGACAAAAACAGCTCTCTCCTCTCCCTGTCCATCTGTATTCTTTGCCCACATGCCGGACACTGATGCTTCTTTCCTGGACTGATGGATCTGTGTGTGTCAACGTGATAGTAGAGAGTCACAAAGACAAAGTCAGCTGTCATGTTGACCAGTTATTTTCTTTATGTGAAATGATTCAGTACCCCTGCTCCTTTCTGTTGTCATATGACATTTTACTGGAGCAGTATATAAAAAAGCCAAACTATCCAATTTTGTGCCATCAACTTTTTCAGTAATAAAATTAATTTAAAGGGGCAGTATGTAGGATTTTAGATGGTCTTTTTGCATTTATTGATTAAAATATTCTTACTTAAGTGTCATTAGTGTATAATGAAGAAAAAGTTGTTAAAATAAACACACATTGGATTATGTTCTGGGCATCCCGGTGATTCACTGGTAGAGTGCATACCAGATCACATTCCAACTTTAAGTTGCAAAAACAATGGATGCTTCCAATACTACCACATTATTTAGTCTGTCCTGATGCATAGTATGCCAAATGTAGAATTCCAAAAAAACTAGGATACCAAACTGCATATGGCTGCATACCAGTATGCTCCTCTGGCTATTCTGTCGAAGGAGCAATCCCCTGGCCTGTAAATTAGAGTCAATGGTGAAGGGCCTGTATCTTTTCTAATAACCAGCAGGGGGCAACTCCTCTGGTTGCAAAAAGAAGGTTGATTATATGAAAGTCAATAGGAAAATTAATTTACTTCTCACTTGATTTATTACCTCATTAAACAATTTGTTTATAAGTTAGTCATCTCAATCACTAATTTCAGGTCTTCTTCAATTCAGCATGTATGCACGATATTCATTTTATAAATTATTTTCCTATTTAGAGTACACATAGTGTGTTTTTGTCTTAAAACTTTGACCTGTCAAAGTGTCTTTTCAGTTCATAAAAGTTAATTGTAATATTTAAATTTTCTTATTAGTGTTTTGTTGGACTGAAGGACTAAAGAGTCAGCTGTTCATATTGAATAACAGACTCCGTTAACCAAGTTAGCTAGCTAATAAAATCACTAGCTGATAACATAGCATCATTCTGGCTTATGATCTGCTGTGTACTGGCTGCAAAAAACAAAACAAAAACAAGGATGGTGGCCAAAATGCCAGTCTCAAGGCTTTAAAGTCCACAAACCAATAGATGACACCATAGTGAATACATCCATTATTTCTGTACAGTCTATGATTCTTACCCACAATCCACTGTGCAGCATATATGAGCAGAGGGTTCAAAGTTCAAGGCACAATGTTGAAGTCATGTCCCAGCCGTATGCATACTGCATACTAAAAGTCAAAAGAAAAGCCATGCGATTTGGAACACAGTGCACATTATTCTTCCTTCTCCGCAGTCCTCATTATCTTTATCCAGCTATTGTACTTGCTTTGATATTTGTTTACACATTACATCTATTATTCAATCGCATCATTAAGCAGTAAGGTGAACTGATCATTTGCACATTAGACAGAGGTGAAACCGCCAACGATCATCATATATCTTGAGAGAGGGGAAAGTTTGTATCAGAGTTTATGCAAAGTATATGCACATCAAAAAGTCAAGTGGTACTGGGGCATCTTGGTGGTTTGAACCTCTTAAAAAAAGGGCCCATTAATCCTGCATTTGTCAGTCCTGTCACACCAAGATGTTCCACTCTCCTGTAACACAGACAATAATGCCATTGTTCTAACCACCACGCAGCAGCAGATGTATTTTCAAGACTGGAGTTTATCTTTATATTAGCTTCTATTATGACAAGTGGTTTTGAAGCATGAAACTCCCAATGTTGGTAATGGGTTTGTGCCGGGCTGGAGCTCTGATATGCTGAGCCAATGGCAGCCACCAGAGCTGAGAGCGATCCAGTAAGATCAAGTCAGTAAAATGTGCTCCCAAATAATCCCTAATCTGTGATTAATGTTCTGCACCCTTCCCACCCCTTCATCACATTGTGGGTGACACTACGTGGTCCTATTTAGCAGCTGTGCAGGCTGTACTCACACTCACACACCAACAGTAACGGCAACTAGACTGTAAAACATTTCAGTGTAAATTTACAGTAAATTCCTTTAAATAATGGCATCCTCTTAAAGTGCTGTAATCACATTTGTTTTCTCCCAGATTGCATTGCAATATACAGTAGACACTGTATGACACCAATACAGTAAAATAGTGTTCAGATTTCACTGTAAAATTACATTTAAGTTTTACAATGTATGAGTCACAGGCTTTTATAGGAGGCTGTGGTAGATTGACTCTTTTGATATACCAGTAGTCCTTTTCAGCTGTTAAAAAACACCATGTCCACTTCTGAGTTCACCTTGGATTGTCTACAGAGGGCAAAGCAGCATCATCATCCAGGGAAAAATATATAACAGCATCAATTTTGTGCCTGAGAAATAAAGAGAGCTGAAACTCTTCCTTGAAAGGTTTCTTCAAGGAATGGAGAATGTGTGGCTGATTTTCTTGAAACAGAAAAGAAAAGTTATATCCAACAACAGGCGGCTGCTGGCAAGATTCCACCGAAAAAGTGATTGTACATCTGTTGGTTAGAATCCAGCAAAAGTGCTTGTGCTCTTGTTGACGAGAAGTTGTCAGAAAATGGGTTTTGTTTGGTAAAGTTACTGTTCTCACAGCAGGGGAGTAGTTTATTGTCTCCTCTAGGAGTTCTGATTTTTTTTTTTTTTACTGAAGAACTATGTGTCTGGGTAGAAGAAATGCTCTCTCTTCACCTCAGCCACCTGGACAGCTCTCACAGCAAAATAACAATATCATAACAATCAGGTAGAAGCCTTGTTTTCAGATACATCCAAGCTTACTGAAACCAGTCTAAAAGTAATGCAGTATAAATGTAGATAACAAAAGATGTAGCCATTGCCATGCTATAAGAATCAATTTAGTCTGTAACCTACAATTTGATAAGTTAACATCAACATCTTTAAGCTAATATTCCTCTCTATGCCTTAATAAAGCCCTCTTCATGGAAATGTTGACACAGTGTAAAATGTGAAACATTAATTTTTAAGCTTAAGTGAGCCTGAGAGGCTTACCTTAAAAAGAAAAAGAGAGAGGAAGAAATCAGTGTGGTCCTAAGCACGGGAAGAGAATCAGTGAGTCAAATGCAGTCAGATTCAAGGAAAACTATAATGAATGCAGATGCTTCCATACAGGCCATGAAGGGTTAGTGAATGGTTTAATGAGTATGAATCAATTAATCATGACCTTTGCCGTCACCAGATGCTAGATAGCACTCTCCACCAACACCAACATCAAAACACTAAATGAAGGAATATCTTATGTAGATGAATGCTTCCCCGCCTCGGAGCATCACATCACATCTGATTCTTTTTTTTAATCTTAAACATAGGCTATTTTTATTGTTTTCAGTGTGTGAACATCATCAGTAATAATTTAAGTTACAGTGATTTCAGTAAAAATTAGGATTTCTGTTCTGATTCTTTTGTACACCTGCACTCTGCCTACTAATTGCCATAGTGATAATAGATGTAGTTTTTCTCCCTGCTCTCCTGGGTGGAAGTCTGTTGCTTGTTGGACCAATCCACCACCCAAACCACCAATGGTGGGAATCCGTCAATGATCTGTCAATTACTATTACGTCAGCAAGGTGCATTACAGCGGATGGTGAAATTCGTAAATTTAGCTCATTTTTCGCTGCCTGCAAACACAACCTATATTGACGTTTGGACAGGAGGACAGGCTCGTTTTATACGTCCCCATAATGATTTTTAAAAATTTTCTGCAAAAAGTCCTGCAAATAAAACTTTACTTAACTAAACGTACATACAGGACGTATAAGCATCAAAACGACTCATTATGCAGAATCTTCCATTTCAGAATAATATATATTATATCATTGGATTCAAATTTTTGATACATGAATGTATAAGCATCCCTAATGTTGAAGCAAAGCGATCACCACCAGAGCTGAAACGTGAAAACAAAAAACTGCAGTTCCTTGAATAGCCACTGGGGGCTAGCTCCAAAAGCGAGTCAGCTCCAAAAGGAAAATAAAGGTAGCACGGTGAAAAATACAATAAGTGCCCTTTAGAATGTAGCCGATTAGATGTGTTAAGTAACAAAAAATGGGAATATTCTAATATGTAACTCAAAAAGTACTTCAGAATTGTTACATTGTCATCATTTTGTCAAAATGTAGATAAAGGGTTAAATTACAGCTGTGGTAAAATAATATTATTACATTACTTATAGTGGTTTATTTTACCTCATATCTAACATGTCTCAAATCCGACTCTACTTGTACATTGCACATATTATGCTAAATTAATTATGCTAATTAGTATAGATGGCAGTGTTTTAGCATTTAGGATATAAGGACTCTTTGGGGCTTGCGTGTCAGACTTTGCAATCTCTTCAGAGCATGCAAGTCCACACTTTATAGCTTGTTATACATGTACATGAACAGTTACAATAGAAATAAATTTTTCAACTGAACTGGATATAAATTACCAAGATGTACAGTGTGGTGTCAGACCAGTAAGTTCCTAGAAGTCCCTCCCTATCATGTTATCTGTCCATGAAACAAGACATGGGAACCACAAGGGATTCTTATATTCCAAAGAGTTTGTCTCACTAACAGCCTCCCCCACTGCTGTACGTTACACTTAATTAACTTGCCTTCCAATTCCTATTACCTTATGACTACTGTACCAACATATCTCCTCTTAGAAAGATTAACTGTGAAGAACGAGCGAGAAATAACTTACAAATGTCCCGCAGCTTGTCTTCGAAGAATGTGAGTTGTCATCTGACACATGACTTCTTTTTTTATCAAGGTAGCTTACTTCCTTCATTCTTTTGATGTGTGTCATACTCGCTGTAATTGATTCCACTCACTTCTGTCATGCTTTTGCCTGCAATTTGCACTGCAATATGCCACCCTGAACTTTTTGAACCCATAGCATAATGGAAAAGCTGTAGAGCCTATGAAGCGTGAATTATCACCTGGTCTTGCACGTAATGCTGCTGGCACAAGAACAGAGACGCTCAGCATGTCCTCCACAGTAAGAGAATTACATTTCTGATGAAGTTAGAGAGAGGAGTTATTGTTGCCTGACCATGTAGGCTCAGAATGCTCCGAGAAATAACTCATTAGATCATTTCTCCTGTAGTCTTATGGGTATCTTTCTAATTTTCTCTGTTTACCAGCATGAAAACGTAAAGCTGAAATGTAATTAAAGCTTCTCGGAAACAGAAAAGGATTGATAGTAATAAGCAGGATTGTGCATATGTAGCAGGTTCAGACATGTGAATTCCACAAAAACTTTTTTCGTCCATTATATTTTGTTTTAATCTCCTGCCTGCATGTGCGTTTTGTTTCAGTCTTGTGTGTGTATGTGTGCGGTGTCTGCACACGTGTCCGTCTTGACCATAGACTGTATGAAAATATCTGGACTGCCGGTCAAAGCATGACATATATAGTTAATGATGATGTCACAGATGTTGCCTGTTAGTTTTGCCACAGTTTGTACAGTTTGTGTCAAATTTTGGGGGGTAAATATTTGGCGCTGAATGTGCTAGCATGGCTTAGCTCCGTTACTAACGGCAACCATTTTGCCTCCGTCAGAGCTTGGAGAACACTGTGCACACCACTCATCATTCTGTATGCCGTTTTTAGTTGTTCCACGACAGGTATGGAGATTATATTGTTAAGTTTGTGTATTAATATTTGTGCTAAAACTGTTTTGAGGTGTTTAGTTAATATATATAAATATGAGTTCATTTATATACCCATATTGAAAACAAATTTGATTAGTTTGGTAGTTATTTGATGTCTTTGTCTTGTTTATTTTTAATTTATTGGTGTTTTATTGTCTTTTTGGATTATTGTTTTTTTATATAGGTTGAAATAATGTGTTAACACGTATAAAATCTGTCTTTTGCTTTGACCGAAGAGCTTGGTGCACACCACTCATCTTTTTGTATGGCGTTTTTTGTTGTTCCACTAAAGCAGGGGTAGGCAACCCGCGGCTCTGGAGCCACATGTGGCTCGTCAGGCCATCTGCAGTGGCTCCCTGTGGCTGTGACAAAGAAATTACATGAAATTAAACAATTTAATTATTGAAATTAATTAATTCCTTACAGTTTAATTTTCATTCATCATTGGTGTAGGCCCAAAGCAATTTGTATTCTACAATTGTTAAAATGTGTCGCTTATATACGGCATTAAAAAATAAAAAAATGTTTCAACAGCTAAAATGTGCATCATACCCTTATGAAAGTCTACGGCCTGGTGCCTACACCTCTAACTGTTGCCAACTTTACCTCTTGTTTTGTGTTTCGCATTCCATTCTAAATATTTCTTTGGTGTCCAGCCTCTCATTTGCACTCGAGTCCTCGCTGCATTCTGACAAAATCATATTAATAAATGCTCATTAGTAATATTGGTAGGCTAATTTAGACTTAGTAGGCTGTAGTAAAGGTTGCCGACCCCTGCACTAAAGTAAAGAGTGTTAAGAGCCGTGTTTGGAAATCCTAGGTCTCCTGTTTTATTTGAACAAAACGCAGCGAGTATACAGACCAGTTACACAAAACCTCAGCTCCAAGAAATGTTAACATATTTCATCAGTTTAAAAAAAAAAATAAGAGAATATCAAATGTCTGGAGCTGTTACTAATTAATACATTTTCTTTCCCTCCATTGCAAAGTGCCATATGAGCTAAGATGGGAGCAATAAGGTCTGTTCTGTCTCCCAATTACATCTAGTGCCATTTATTTCCCCGTTCAGGCTTCAGCGTTTTGTTTGTGCTGATGCTGCCTTTCACTAATACAAAACTTCTTGACGGCAAATAAAAAAAAAAGAAAAAGAAAATGTTTGCTGCCATGAAAAGTCTTTGAAATACATAGCGCTTATATAAATAAATTTGGTTGTGTTTATTCTGTCAGTCTCCTGATTACTTGGATTCAGTGATATTTTCAAGATGAAACAAGTCACAAATTTGGCTTGACAAGCAAGGAGGCATTATGTATGAGAAGGAAATGTGTTCATATTATGTTTTCTCTCCCTCTCTACATAAGTGAGGGCGCCCTCCCTACAAGTATTTCGGGAAGGTAGAGCACTTGATATGCAATCCACCAATCCACTAATGGAAAAAAAAATCCTGTAACTTATTTTCTACATGTCAATTATAACAGTGGACTTTTTAACTTTAGTTATCTTTGATATTTTAATTTAGCAAGCTGCAAGTATTCAATATGAATATACGGTAATAGCTTAGATGCAGACAGACAGATCAAACTGCAACTTCTCCCACACTGGTGTCATTTTGACTGTTGATCAAGAATGTAAAAACCTATACAGACATCTATTTACATTTCTAAAGCACTTTCTAACACACTGATCCAAAAGAAACAGCGATTCAGAACGTAAAATATGCACGACCCCGTAAAACCTTATCCTCATAAAAGTTCTCACGGCAAAAAAATGACAAAAGACAATCACACACAGAAGCACACGGCTTAAACAACCTAATGCAAATGGTAACCCAGAAACAAGCACAGCCTAGAGGAGAGAAGCGGCGAAAGATAAAACAAAGTGACTGTGTTCTTTGCACTAATAGTATACACTGTAACCCAAAATGTTTTTCAAAGTCAGCTGGGGGCTAAAAAGTCATTTGTTTAATGGTTTCTGCCCAGCAGGAAGCCAACCGTCTATTTTTAAAAAGTGATACTGATAGGATGGCCACACCTTCAGAACACCCAGAACACTGCACCGGAGTGTATCCCCACATGGCCTCAGCAAAAGTGCACGATTTCAATGCGCACCCTTTTGATAAGGGCATTAAAACGGGATGACTTTCTAAAACATTGCATGGTGACTAGGTGGGAACAATAAAAGAGGGCACAAGAGAGGAGCGAGGGAAAAAGACTGGGAAAAGAGGCTGAAAGAAAGAGACGCTTTAGCCCACTGTATATCAGCTTAAATCAAAGGCCTTTGTACCTTTTTTTTCTTTCCCCCTTTCATCCCTTTGTCTATGCACTACTGTTGCTGCTCTCTGTGGTCACGGAGCCTTTTCACTGTGACTTTTCCCAGCATGGTGCAGCAGAGGTTCCATCAACAGAGGTACGACTAAGAGGATCTGAGTAGACCTCTGCTGCCACCTAGAGGTCTCAGCGATGGTGGCGTCACATCACATCCCAGCTGTCACAGACACCAATCACTATCAAGTAACTCTATTGATTGAGATTTTGTGCCATGATGTAAAAGATTCAGCAAGCCACCATGTTAAATGACAATGAAATACCGTGGTTTTTTCCCTCTGTTAAATCTAAGCAATGCATTTGACCACTGGTGGTAAAATCAGCACTTTTAAGCACATTTTTTTTAAACTTGTCCGTCCCGAGATGTGACTCATGCATTTTTTTACCCCATCTATCAAAGCCACTTGGGTTAGACAGAAAGTGTGGAGGCTTCAGACAGATAAGGTTTCAAAGCTGCCAGCCAGGAGAGAATTCCGCACCACCTCTACATTTAAGCCTTCACTTTAAAAAAAAAAAAAAAAAATCCACATACACTATTGCCCCCTTTAAATTTGCATAACAGTCCCAGATAGGTAAGAATATGATATAACTACTTCACAGGGCTTATTCCTACCTGGAGAGAGGAAGAGGAGGGAGGGGGAGGGAGGGAGGAATCAGTGTCTTTGATTTTTTTTTACCAGAGCTTTAAAACCATCAAGCTTCTGCAGCATTGGGTAGATGCTCATATAGAGCGTTGGAGCTCGTTTTTTCTACAGTTACAGATGACCTCAAAGGCGACAGTTTGTCTGATAGCAGGGCGATGTTGTCTGCTGGGTGCAGAGTAACATGGGTCAGTACGTATCCAAACATTTTCTGATGACTCCTCCAGAATATATCACAGAAGTTGTAATGGAGAGCACATAAGATTGCTAAAGAAAAAAAAAGTTGCGGGGAGTGTAGACACCCCGGAGGCAGGACAGAGTCAGGGACTAAACTCAATTCCATCTTGGATATCACCTCTCTCTCCTTTTATAATGAGCTGATGCTGCTTTGAGCAACTTGAGACTCACCTCTTCGGAAGGTGCAAAATGGAGTGTTTTAGTCACTCTTTTGTGCTGACAGCCGTCAGAGTGTACACTGCTTCCTACCAAAATTGTCCCAGCCTCAGCAGATTTAGGATGCTGGCGAAGCAGGACACCTGAACTGTCACACTACTTTCTCTGCATTGGACTAATCTGTGCAAGATTTGTGCACATGGTTTGGACATGTTTCTTTGCAGAAAAGTTATGAGTGAACAATAGATATTAATGCACAGGCACACTGTCATTTGTATACATGTACAATGTAATAATCCTAAGGGCACAACTAGGAATATCCTTACCCCATACTGGCAGGTCCAAGTCTTTGCTATTTACTTCTCAGTGTACTTTGTTATTGTTCCTGTCTTCACAAACCACTCTCTGTAACCTGTTATTTGCACCTTTTACAATGACAATCAGAAAGCACAATTCATCTATAGGATATGTATGAATTCTGAGAGACCCTTGCAACATTCATTTCCAGTTCTTATTATGTTTTTGCTTGACTGTGTCTAAATCGTTTCCATGAGAGCCGAGGTTTTTTTTCCCCCGACAAAAATCTCACAAACATCCTGCTTGACATTCAAACAGCGGGTATATCTTTTGCTTGAGAGCTGACTGTACAGTTTGCATAAGATAACATTTACAAAACTACCTTTGTGACTGTTTACAAGGTCAAACACAAATTCATCCTGTAGCTTAGGTAACAGGGCTTTTTAGGGGGAACACTGCATTGTAAACAAATGTGCGTTCTCTCCTCGGTAAACACAGAGGCTTACGTTTAATTGAAGATGTCAACACAAATCATGCAAGATAAAACCTTTAAAATAATTACAAAGAGCTTCGGAGCCTTTAAGCCCTTTAGATTCAGAGCTGACCACTGGAATCAGGGATTTAGAGACCCTCAATTCACAGGGCCGACAACAAACGCATAAGAACAAAGCTTTGTACGTGCAGTGAAGTCGCTCCTTTGAAAACATGTTTATTTGGTCATACATTTAAATCTCATTCTTGATTATTCTGGCTTTATTGAAATGCATTGTCACACGCATACACACATGCTTTACCAGTCCACACACATCCACAGTGGTAGTGTTTTTTTTTCCTGGCAGCTGGGAGACGTGCCTCCCATGGCTCAAATAATGTCAGAGAATAGTGTATAATCTTTTGAACAGCTGTGGCTGGAGATAAAACCTTAATCAGGTGAAGGGAGCTCGGTAATATAATAACCTGAAGCCGGAGAGTCACCAAAGATGCACTGATAGACACAAAAGAGCACTACTTGATAATCTTAGTTTAGGAGCTTACTTACTTGACTATCATGGCCCACTCAGAACTGGATAGACATGATTGGAGGATTTAATGAAAACCCATTCATGTCACTTGGTGCTCGAAGATAGTGGGGAAAGATAGAAATACAGCAGTCAGGATGAATAGCTTTTAATGACACACTTTTGAATCCTGACATGAACTCTCAGGAGACGGCTAAAACCGACACGTGTACGGGAGTCAAATGCTGCATGTGCCACTGAATTAATGACAGAGGGGATTCTGTGAGCCATAGTAAAACGGTACATATGCTTTTACCTATTATATCAAAGGCACTGTGGTATTGTAGGTGGCCTGTGTAGCTTGTGTTACTCATGATTAGGGTTGCAAAGGGGTGGAAAATTTCCAGAAACTTTCCATGGGAAATTAAGCTGGGGAATTATGGAAATATATATACATAAAAAAAAGGGAATTATGGAGATTAATGCAAGTGAATGGGAATTTATAGGAATTAACTGGAAATTGGGCGTAATTTAAATATTAACATTATTTTTTGTCATAAGCAGACATCCATGTAAAATAATTAGGGCAGGGACTTTAACGTGTTAATTAAGATTAATTAATCACACAAAAATGAACGCGTTCAAAAAATTTTAATCACACTTATTTTTGCACCGCGAAAAATGAACGGATGGAAGCGTCGATAAGAGCATGGTTGTGTGCAAGCTATGCAACAAGGAATTCACATATCACCGCAGCACATCGAGCCTCAAGTATCACCTCAATGCAAAACATATAGCAGCTAGCTATAAGGTCTACCTACCTATAGGCTACCTGAATTTCTGAAATATACTATATTTCTAAATATGCTATTGCTACACTTAATGGCAAAAATTGCACTGGTCTGTTGGACTTCAACAAAAATAAACAATATTTTTGTTGCTTAATCTTATGTATTCAGTCATTATTCAATGGTATACTTAAAATCCATGTGAAAAAAATTACTTCTCACTGTTCTCAGGTCAAATATTTATATGCGATTAAAATGCGATTAATTTTGATTAATTAATTACAAAGCCTCTAATTAATTAGATTTTTTTTTTTAATTGAGTCCCGGCCCTAAAAATAATACAATTAAAACTGATGTATTTGTATGTATTACTTTATCAAGTTCTAATTATTTTATTTATCAATTAAATATTCATTGAACAACACAAACATGTATATTAAGTTAAATATGTCTCATTCCCCCTGACCCCACTCATCATTTTACCCAGGTAAAATGGCCTTCAGCAGCCCTAAAATAAGCAGTGTACTATATGCATAGATATTCAAACGTACTTGCATGAAATCTGGTAGTTTTTGTCAAGATTTAAATTTTGTATTGGGCTGGATCCTATCCCAGCTGACATTGAGCGAGAGGCGGGGTACACCCTGGACAGGTCGTCAGACTATCACAGGGCGTCATAATGTATTTGTTTGCCTATGCTTGCGCCTTCCTCAGGGTGTATAAGCCGACACGCGTTGGTGTTTTTAGATGTAACCCATGTAAAATAAAGGGTTTTTAACTTTTGTCAATCCACCAGAGTGTCTGCATATTTTTCAGTTTCAGTTCACTTTTCAGTTTTGAGTAGCCTATATAAGTAGCCTTAAGATCCCTGTTAAAGGCCATCCCTCAATTTTGTAAATGAAGGGTTTATTCCAGTTAATTCTTACACATTCCTGTTAATTCCCATAGAAAGTTTCCAACTTTGAAAACTCCCAGGATTGTGCAACCCTACGTCATGATTATTATGACTAATGATTGTTATATGAATGGGAAAGCAATATATCTTGTTATGGTTCTAATATATTCCAAATAAAACTTGTTATGTCCGGAATGTTACCTGGCATCTTGATCATTCTAGCAACATTTAATCCGTCTTTCCATCCGGCTTATTCAGCTATTTTGCTTACTATGTATTCAGCAGCTTTATACATCCATAATCTGGAAAATAATACGCTTTACTTTTGGTATCGCACAGTAACAAATGCCAAATTCATGCAGTGTAATTTTGTAAATACACTTTTTTATAGTATTTTTTTATGCTCCTGTGTTTTCATCAAGATTTCCGAGCTTTCTTTTCATCTTTTTAACTGTCCTTGTACTGTTGCAACTTTGCTGTGTTTCATTGTGAGTTACTGCGGCCAACTGTCAATTGGTAAAATAACTTGAAACTATAAGAAATGTGGGAACCCATTTGTAAAAACATTGTTCCATAGAGCTGCTAGTGTTTTTGATGTGAATAATGATCTAGTCCTATAAATCCAATCTGTGTTTTCTATATTGTTAATAGCTAAATGCAACCTACAATTTTGCAAGTAAAGTGACAATAAATCCCAACAGCCCCTTTAAGGATTCATATCACTGTAATCCTAAAATGGTGATTGAGAGAGTGATAGATTTGGGGTTCAGTCTTACGGCTCCCATTCTGAAGTATTATACACTATAGTACTTGGATATTGGTTAAGAAAAGAAAGCAAGTTTGAAGTAATTGTAGGGGAAGAAGGTGAGAAAATGTTGTTGGAGTGTGTGTTTCCACCTACTCATGCAGCACTGGGGTCACCATTAAAAGTTTTGCTGTTTTCTAATAGTTTTAAAGAAAATCAAACTTTCCGTGCCATGTGCTTTTTAAATAAATAACCATAATGTATGGAGGCCAAAAGAAAATATAAGTTTATCTTCTTTAAACAAGTAAATTGCCTGGGTACAATTAGGACATGGCAGCACTTTTAAAGGCCTTTTGAAGCCGGAAAGAGTTTCCAAAACAGTCCATATTCCAAACTAAAGTCATGGCAACACATTCTCTGCTCTCTAGTCCATATCACTTCCCCCTGGTCCTTTCACCTGGAAATAAGGTTTTCATCTTCCCAATCAGCTGACTTGCACACCCACCTGCACACCTGAGAGACTGGTCCCCCCTCAAAAGCAGACTGTCCTCTGCTGCCATCTCACTGATGTAGTAGTAGTGTAGTGTAGTAGTAAAAAACTAAAAAACTTTTATCTAGCTTACATATTTTGGCTCAACTTCACTGCCAGGATTTGCATTCATTTATTTACTGTTTTAACTGTCTTTTATAACGCCTTACCAGGAAGTTTTTCTGCCCTTAGCCTAGATCAGTGGTTATGTAGCCCAACTTCACCGAAACTGCAGCTTGTTTTAGAACTGCAAACCGTAGGTGTACCTATAACGACTATACTATACTACAATGACTATGCTACTTTTAGAACGATCCGTTCTGTATCGCGAGCCGCAAAACAATCATATGTTTTTATGGGTGGTATTGACAAAAGGTCTATTCTGTCGTTTAGGTTGGAGATCTTGTTGCACCTGACTTCATATTTCTCATAATCCCCCAGTCAATAACCCTGCCAGTAGCTGTAGTTCCTTGCCAGATCCTCAGCATAACCTTTCTGCCATTATAGTGTTCCTGCCAATCTATTGCCCTGGTTCCTGTCCCAGCTATTATCTCCTCCACGGATGTTATGTTTTCAGTTTGGTTTGTGCGTCAGCAGAATTGCAAAAAAACTATTTGATAGATTGTAGAACTTGGTAGAAGGTTGAAGCATGGGCCAAGGAAGGATCCAGCAGGAAAGATACAACATTTTTTTTCTATTTTTGTTAACATTGAAGGATAGAGCATGACCTCTGCATAGATCTACGCTCCTTGAGTGCATTTCTAGTCTTCTACTTGTATTCAGCCCCTTTCTTGCCCCAGTGGCCTTGTTTGACTGAGATTTGTTGTGAATGTCAACACAACTTCACATCAAATGCCTGAGTTGGACTGGAAAGGCGATCCATTCACACTCAAGTCTCAATATTGTAAAGAGAGTACTTGGACATAATTGCCATTCAAATCTCCCTTTTTGCAACAACAGGTTTTGATTCATTTTAGATAAATGTATTTTGGATTTACTTTCCTAAGACTCATCTACAATGAACGAGCAGTTTGTGGTTCATTTCACTGCTCAGCCTTTTTCATCTTCACACTTCAAAAAGACGCTTGGCTGTTGATCAAAAGGTCCACTGATTGAACCTGTCATGTCTTTGTCACAAGAGAGTCTCTATCTATTTGGCCATTTTGACATACTGTATACAATTTCCGCTTGATGTTTTGCAGGAAAAAAAAGGCAGCTGTATGGCAAACTGTTCACTGTAACCTTCAGAAGTGCCACTATTAATAGCGTGCTTATGAATAATTGTGTGAACAGTCATTTGAAGGCCTTAGACATTTCCTGTAAATGCACAGTAGAAGATATTGAAAAAAATGACCAAACAAATGACCAATTATTTATCATAGAGAGATGTTTTCAAACCACTTCTGTGCCTTTTGTCCTTTTCTTTTACTTCGTCAGTCAGTATTTTCATCATATCCAGATTAAAAAGAGCATTAAAATGCAAATTCCAGTGCAGTTAAGGGTTGTTGGGTTCAATTTTTTTGGATTAAGCTGCTTTTGATTTCAGTTCATTTAATACCTGTGGCTATCATTCACCAGCAGGAATGTTATGTGCATTGGTTTTGAAGCTTCTGATTTCAGTCATGCACTGTGTGTAATTAGGCACAGACAGCGTGTGCACCTTGATTAATTAGTTAACTCAGTTTATTCGTAAAAGCATTCCTACCTGAGTCCAACTACATGCACCCCATGGCACATCATCGGCAGGGGTTCCTCTCAGATATGTAAAGCTGACTGGAGGACATGGTTTCCATTTAAGCCTCTCATTGCTCACTTTTGAGCCAAATATATCCTCAGGCATGGCCACGTTGACATTTCTATTTGACCAAATGGTAATTGCAATAGCACACAACCACAACACCAAGATTTGCTGGTACAGTCATAATGTGAGACCCAGCCCAAGGACTAACTTGTTGGAAGAAACTGTAATTTACAGAGCCCTTATAAACTGGAATAATTTACCTCTTAATATCAGCCTAATAAAAAATAAATCAACCTTTAAAAAGAATATGCTGAGGCTTTTATTTGCATGCATATTGCAGACTGAATAGTAGTTGCTTTAACTCTGTGCTGGCTTTTTTCTATTCAGATTTTGTTTCATTTAACTTGTAATTCTTGTTCACATCTGATTAAACATGGACTTTTTAATTGGCACTCCACCTAATTATATGTACAGTGATGTATACACTTTTAGGTATAGTAATTTGTCATGTGTGTCAGGTTTGGACCCCAGCAAGATTAGCTGATTGCCATGACATCAGCAAATTCTTTAAATAACCCTGTAAGACCCACAGAGACCCATTTTTGTCTTTTTTAGAAGGGGTAGGCAGGATAGGAGGGGGGTAGCAGGTAAACAGTAGATGTCATATAAAAGTGATATACATCATGCCTGGGGAAATTAATTTGGGATGAAGCTCAGCACTCTGTACGTGTAATAAACATTTTTCGGTTAGGTGCTTCTTGAAACTATGAAAGTTTTAAGTCTAGAGGACTTACTACTTAGGTATATAATGGCCATTCCAATGCTCATTAATGTCTCATAAGTTGTTGAAGCAAATTTTGGGTTGATTCTATTTGTTACATAGATTTAATGCTAAATTCAACTATTTTTCACGACTTTAGAATTAATAAAAATGGTCAAACATCCAAAATACCACATTAAGACACCAAGACCTCAAGGAACTCAATAAGAAATTGTGATTCGGTATTAAAACTTTTTACACTTTTCTGCAAGAACTGCATTTTTTCTGTGATTGGATAGCAATGACTTCTGTTCTGAAAAGTGCCGAGAAACCCTTTCCTTATTGTTATTACACCTTAGAAAGCCACACATTCTCTGAATGCCCTGTGTCTCTAGTTTGTGGTTGTAAAGGTTTATGAGACAGTAATTAACCTCAAGGTCACAACAGGTCACTTTATACAGTGACATCAAGTTTAAAAAATGGTCTCATGGGGACCATCACACATGATTAAAATTGAAATCACAAGAATCTCATATTTCTTGTCCTGCCCAATGTATGCATTTCCAAGATCATTCAGGGACTCAAGTATGCAGAAATATTCAGATACAATAGATGAAAATAGTATAAGTGCATAATAAAAAACTGCAAAACCCCGTATTCTGGGTACGCATAGAACCCATTTTTATGTCAGTTTTCCCTCACAAAACTTAGACTAAATTTGGAGCGTTACTTCCTGACAAGATATCATGACATGGTTGGTACCAATGTATTTGTTAGGTCTTCTAGTCTCATATAATTCAGTATCTTCACTGAGCTCACTTCAGCCTCTAAGACAAAGTGATGTCAGCCGGGATCACCAGTGCTTCTGCAGGTCTCACAGGGATAAACAAATAAACAAACACAGACACAGAGAGACAGATGGGTAACGCTTTATACTAAGGTCCTTGTAATAACCATTAATTAACAAGTAATAAGGCCCTTGTAAGTCCTTACAAGATGCTTATTAACATTATTGTGTGTTTATAAGCTTAAGTGTTAATAATGGCATTACAAACACCCATGACCCACCCATTATGTCTTTGCCATGCTTTTTTGCTTATTGATATTAAAATATACTTTATTGCTCATCTATTATAATTTAACTATAAGTTAACTATGCTTTTTGCAACTACCGGATCTAAAGCAAGAACAATGCCTTATTACTTGTTAATGAATGGTTATTAAGGACCTTATTATAAAGCGTTACCGACAGATGTTCTTATTGAATATATCCAAGGTGCGATTGCTCTCCACCTCTACGAGCTCCCTCTCTGTAGGAACACACATGGATAATTTTCCTTTAGCAGCTTACATGACATCATACAAGAGTTGACTGCTTCAGAATCAGCTCTTTAATAGACTTACATTGTACTGTAAGCTCTTAAGCAGTAAGACCAGAAGAAAACCCCATGAAATCCTCAAATATATAAAATCTAAACTATATTAATACACTGCAGGCCTTTGAAACATGTCAAACACGATATCTGGACTGTTGTCACAAAGCATTTGGCAGCGTCAGTGTGTGATATTGCTGGACTGTTTTAGACCACACTCCTCAAGAAATGTCAGGCTTTCAGTCAATCTCTCCTTCTCTATACATATGATGCAACCCAACTCTTTCTTTCATTGTTCACACAGAGAAAAATATACACACATAAAAGGTATTTTTATCATGTAGAAAAAAGGCACAGATCCATGCTGCTAGATAATGTAAAAAAATACATTTATGATTCATAGAGCTATGTGAAATGGTCGTTTTTTTCATTGTATTGTCCACAAAAGAAATTGCAAAACTGCTAGAAACTTGTATAAGCTGAATATTGATGATCACGATTTTATCAACATTCAGCAAACATCTTTCTTCCTTTATAGTGAGAAGAATATAGAGCCTGATGTACTTAAAGTCAGACTGTAAGTAAGTAAAGCCTTCACAGCAGCTAGAATAGCTTTTAATCCCCACCCAGAAAAAAAAAGAAAATATTTTTCTCAGGAGAAATCAGCTGTAGCATATCTCTCTCTCTCTCTCTCTCTCTCTCTCTCTCTCTCTCTCTCTCTCTCTCTCTCTCTCTCTCTCTCTCTCTGCCTCGAAAAACATTTGGAATCCAGCACTTGAAGTTATGCATTATGCAGCCAGAAGGAAAAACAATTTGATAAGGAATTGCGTGATAAAACATAGAATAAGACAAAACATTTCCACAGTTAACATGCAATTCTGTTTATAAAAGTACATCGCAATGCACAGATGTATCCAGCCCACAAAGGGATTAGTTTACAGATGAGAACTCAGTAGTTGAACTGGGAGACTTCTCAGTAGTTGAACTGACTTCGTCCACACTTCAGCTCACTCTACACTGATAACAATCTTGCCTCATGTTTTGATCAGGGGGATATCCAGCAGATGCAGTTCATAGAAGCTGACCACCAAATGCAATACATACAGCATGTTGTAACAGATCAGAAAAAGAAGAAATAACAGATACTTCTTTCTTCTGAGCGGGTTTTCACCCTATACAAAGCAGAAGGAGAAAAAAAAAATCTTTTGTTCCCACACTGCCTCTGTCAACTGGAGAGACAGTTGACTTCTTCGACACGTACTGTAGCACTGAACATAGTGAACATATGCTCTCTCCTGTTCGGTCTGCCGGTTTGTGTTGTGAATAATGATGGCGGTTCTTAGAAATCTCTTTCAGTAATGAATACACTGTGCAAAAATAAAAGGTACCTGGTACTGTATATAACGCTAGCAAAAAGTTTCTATCCGCATTTTAATACCGTACCGCTCTTTCTTATCTGATTATTTTATCCCCTTTTCGCTTCCGTGGAGAGAGCTCAGTGAAAATAAAACTCTGCAGATTGGCTGGGACCAATTCTTTCTCTTATTTGTCAATAATGACCACAATGATTTTCTATAAGCTGGAAAAACAGAGGTGGTTCCTTCAGGGCTCTAGCAACACGCTCTGAAGATATTAGGTCCAGCCTTTGCCAAGAATCAAACAGTGACCCACCAGTTCATCAAATACTCCGAGCTGGACATTCATAAAACATGCTTTCCCCAGCTAGCTCTTGGCACAGACTCAGATGTAATAAATCACACACTGTATATTTTATAACCTAACTGGTCCAGGGTTGTATTGAGGGTTGTACTTAGACAGTTGCCTTAGATACTGAAGATATGACTTGCTGCATCTTTAATCACGGGTTCAATCCTGTATTACAGACCATACACACAACCCTTATAATATATGCATTTAACATCCCAACACAGCCTTCAATAATATGTACTCCCAAAAAAATCTTGTGTTAGATCAAAAGATACACAGGCATGCATTGCTTTGACTTAATATCCTTCAAAATTGCACATTTTCCAATCATTTTCCCATAGATTATAAAAGTTTACTGCCCTGCCATACTTAGGAACCCCTTATCTTCCAAATGGTGCATGCATGGATGCACTCACACACACACAACTTCCACAAATGAACAATTTTCCCTTTTACAGCCTTCTTGTTATCGCCAGTAAACTGCCCCCTTGTTATTGCCTCCATGTATTTCCAATTATTTTATATGTGAAAGAGGGCAAAGGGACAAATGGAGTGGAGACGAGAGAGAGAAAGAGTGTGGCAAGCCAAGACGCTTTGTAATGCCATGGGCAGGTTATAAGGAAGATAAATAGCGTGACACCTTAATGGAGCCATACAGTTATCCTTTATGAATAAAGTGAGATTGCTTCATAAAAGGTACCGTCCATGATTAATGATAGAACTGAACCACTTGCATCGATCCTGGACATAAAAGGACTCTCCAGTATTTACAGCTGTTAATGTTATAACAAATGGCATTATAAAAGTTGGACGTAATGTGAGTCCAATAAAATGCTACAGACTTGGGAATTACACTGAGGCTCTGGTGGCCATTGCTGTTACTGTGTTCTTGGTGTCTTTAGCTGAGGAGACAATGATGACAGGATAGAAATACAAAACACATTGGAAGATGGAGTGCAGCAGATCTGCACAGCCCTGGAAATATATTTGAATTTACCACTGCAGTTGGCCAAGTTGGACGACAATGTCAATAACTTAAACATTCATGCACTTTGTGACATCGGTGCCATAAGGCCACTGCATAAATAAAACATACAAGGAAAGGCCATTAGTAGAACGGCTATGAAGTCATCGGGTGCATGAAGTATTACATTTCACAAATATTAAATAACTTCACAACAGCCTTGCAAAATCCACTTCAGCCCTTCCAACCACAGATCCATTTTTATTTTTTTAACGAGGGGCAGTGGACATTAATGTGGAGATAGCAGGTCAACAGTAGACACCAGATAGAAGTGGTATACAAACCCAGTTACAAAGAAGTTGGGACACTGTAGTGAAAATGGCCATGCCAGTTTTTCCTCAACCAAAATTTAGCGAATGTTATTTAGACCTCTTCCTGACAAGCTAGAATGACCTGGTTGGTACCAATTGATGCTATAGGTCATCTTGTTCCATATTAAACTAGAACTCTCGCTTTAAAACTGAACCTGCTACAGCCTCTGAATGATAACACTGTTGGCCAAGGAAGTAGGTGCTCTAGTGGAGTTTAGGAGGTTAAAGAGAGCAAAAGCACAACTTTTAGCCTGCATCTTAACACAGTACAACCCCTATGTTAATAATGCATTATACATATTTTTTTAACAATGTGATGTAAAGTAAAAGTTTCTCCTTTTTCTGTGTTTTTGAAACTGAATGATGGGGAAAAAGAGGTGAGTTTCTTCATGTGAGGTGAGTTTCTACATGTGTGCACTTTGGTAATAAATGACCTAAAATTCTGCAATTGTACAGCCACAGAATGTGCAGTTAAAACAAAACATGTAGTTTTTAAGGTGGTTTAAGAAGAGCAGTTGTATTTTTGTTGGGGGAAAAAAGCTCAAGACTCAATTAGAAAGAGTTGGTCAACAGCGCCTTTAGAAACGATTCACATCTGTTGTAAGAAATCAATAATCACAACTCACAAACATACAGCTGGTAGAGGTATAAACAGCAGCTATGATATAATGTTAGAATAATGGGAGTTGATCAAATTTTAAACACTGTGTAATTGTTCTGCTTGGATATGATTTGTTTGGATGCATTGTGGTGATTACGAGAGTCGGCTTATGCTGATCAGCTGATGTCATGCACAACTCTGCCAGAACTAATCCAAACCTTGATGTTGACGAGGCACGCATTAAGAAAAGCCCAAGGCAGTGACAAGAAATCACTCGCACCAACTTCCAGCTTGAAGAAATTCAGAATATGCAGACTTCACCTGCATGGATTTTACAGGATTTTTCCCGCCTCTGTACTTGCTAGTTTTCTGTTTCTCAGGTTTCACAAAGCAGTTGGTGTTATTTTTGCTGTTTGGCATTTTCTCCCCAACTACCAATTACAATTTCTTTTTTTTTCTCCCCCCTGACGTTTCAATACGCAAGTGATGTGTATGACGTTTGTTCCGCAATCTGAGGGACACATGTTCTATTCTTGATATCTGCATCTTAAATAACAGTTATAAAAATAGAAATAGATTTCCTCAGACTATCAACTATGTTCTCATTCACTGTCCATTATGCTCCTTCAGACAATATTGAAGAGGTCTATTTATTCACACGTCCAAATTGCCTTCTCAGATTACATTGCCCCTCACTATATTGATTATTAGGGGGGCGATGTTTAATGGGAATCGGCGTTAAAGCTGAGATAATATACAGTGTTGTCTTCATTAAAAAGTTTTCACATCAACCATGTATTTTAAATGGATGACTTGGTAATCACACCTGGTTTAACAAATTCATTGTGGCCTTAACTAGAAAACAAAAAGAAAGCACTCCCTGAAATGATGCTTTAAGCTTGGTTTTTTAATGTATAGCTTGCTCACACCTTTCTCTGTTAATTGACCCAGAAATTCAAAATCCTCTTGTGATTAGGGCGCCACAGGAATGAGTTCTTAAACCTGGAAGTAAGTTAGCATTTTAGTACCCTGGGGTCTAACCTCTCAAACTCAAAGAGGATTTTGAATGGGTTTTTGGTTTGATGCCTGAAATAAGGTATCTGGTTAGCACAAACTTAAGATATTTTCACGTTTTGTTGTACAACATAAAATATGCTAGATAATCTCCCCACTTGTGAATTTTGGTGTTTTTACGTGTCCTTAAAAGGCAGTTGCTAACAAGTGGCTAATTGAGACTACAGTGGTTGTCTGGGATATTTAACGTCACCACGCCGGAAACAGATATCAACTTTCTCACTAGTCTGCCATACAGCCTCTAGTTATGTTTTCCAGTGCTCTTGCAAACTGAGAGAGATTGTAAATTTTGTAAACAAACAATTTATTAGACTACAGATTAGCTAGCTTGTCAAAACCGCTAGTTAGCTTATTGGAGATCATCTTAAGGATAATGGCTGTGACGTTCAAGTCATGCGACTGGGTGTAGTTCGAGATAGCATAGTATCCTGCTGAACAAAACCCGTTCTGCAATGATCCTAAATCCAATGCAAAAATCCCATAGGGGAATTTTCAATAGACCCCATGGCAATGTTACTTTGGGGTTGGTTTACAGAAATACGTAATTTTGTTTGCTCTCTATTGTCACGGATTGCATTTAGGTTTAATGAACCTAAAGGGTTTACATTTAAGGTAATGAAAAGCCTGGTGGGTCTCATAAGACGCCAAAGGCAGCCTTGTCCATCTGCATGTGACACTTAGGGCCACTGAGGAAACATTAGTATCTGAAGAGTTGGGAGTGAGAATGTGCTGTGAGAGCAACTCCAGAGTGAATCATTTCTACAGTGGCTACAACATACAGCCATGGCAGGTTCTAATTGGGTAGACCACCCCACAAACTCCCAACTGGCCTTTCTTGATCTGCTTTATTCTGTTTCGAGTCAAGATAGTGACATTCGTTCTTGTTTCTGCATCTCGTAGGTTGAATATGAGACTAAATGCCTCATTAAGACACTCTGCTTTAGCAAAGTGTCACTGCCTCTTGTGATGATGACCAATGAGCGAAGATGTGGCTCAGATCAATGGTCTGTTGGATGGCCTGTTGAACCTGGATCAATAGCTGCTGGCTGAGTGAGGACTTGTTCTCTGATTTGGTGTTTCTCACTGTCAGACACTTGCTCATAAGCTGCAGTCACTCTTTCAGCTATCCACCCCCGCACTCTGCACACACTCACATACACGCACACACATAAATACACTTCCCTGTCTATCTCTTGCTCTCTCTCTCTCTCCAGGCTAAATAGTTTGCTGGCAGTCCCCGGTGCAACAAGGTTAAGTCATCATGCCATTTGACAGAGATGGAAAGGGTTATTATCTGACGCTGCTCTGAATTCATGCTGTGTGAGACAAAGGTGCATTTGGATCAATACACATGAGTTCTGTGCCTGAGACACTAAGTCTGATCTAGTACATCATATGTACTAATATAAATCTGACTTACTAATAAAAAATTCAAAGAAGCCGACATGCTTATCGTCATTTGTTTTTTGTAGTCACTATCTTGATTAGCTTTTAAAATGTAATCTGACCTGTTTTAATTGATGAAAATAAAAAATATATAATTGGAAAATAAGGTGAAGAGTCCAACCCTTCTTGTCTTGTTGTGGATGATTTTTCAAGGGTTTCAAGTTTCCCGTTTTTACCCCATGCCCTGAACAGCACTCAGTAACAACACACTCATGTCCGTGTCCAATTATGTTTTGAAATTGAAATTATCTATCATTGGGAAACCACTGACATTTTGTCCCTCACTTGCAAGCAATTCCAATAAAAAGATACTGCAAATTTAATTGGCTAATGGAGTCGCCAGTGACAGAGAGAGGAAAGGCAATAATTGCATTTGAATTTCAGATTCTTACTACTAAATCCTAAGCTTCTAAGGCAAAGGAAGGAACAAACATCAGCATTTCACCCTAGGAAGAAAAAAAACAGCAAGGACAGCAAGATGGCTGACTGCTGCGAGACAATAAACAGCTGACACTATAGGTTGCCATGTGCTGATGTACTCCCACTGCTATGTCTTGTGAGGTAAATCTCTCACAGAAATTCCTGCTCTCTAGAAAAGTCATGCATAATCCCTGCTTCCGTAAGAGTGAGGAAGGTTGAACTTAATGATATCAGGCCAGTGGCTTCTAACAGCTTGCAAAGACCTTTGGATACCCTGTAATTTGCATTTCTGTCGTAAAGAAGATGCTTTGCCTTTGCATGGGGTCTGTGAACACCTGGAGAGAACCGGTAGTGTCATCAGAATTCTGTTGTTTTACTGTCGTAGAGCTTTTAACACAGTACAACCTCATAAATCTGAATGTCAACGCTCAATAAAATGGATTCGGGTATCTAACTGAGCCGAGTTTGTTACTTAAAGGGAACATGACTTTAGATCAGATCTCCTCCAACACAGTGCCCCGCTAACGGTGTTGTGTTGTCAGCTCAGTTGTTTATCTTGTATACAAGAGGCGTGAAACACAATCAGGAAATGAGCCATATGCAGAAATCCTCTAGTGAAATAGCACTTGTCAGTTGTATTTTCAGGGTGTGATGAAAGGAGACAAATCAAATCATTTTCTAACAGTTTCCTCAGCTGCAGAAATATGGGAGCTAACTTTTGAGGAGGAGGACGAGAGAATGCATTACACAAAACAAAATAATTCTACAGCTAGCAGCTCTGGGAGGCTGTACTGAGACACAGCACTGCTTTGAGCTAAATGCTAACAGCAGGTTGCTAACATGCTTTTGTTTAGCAGGTATACTGTTTACCCATATACTGGACGTAGTAACTGTGATGTCACCCATAAACTTGTCGACACCAGTTTTTAAAGGCTTGCTATTTTGGCCTCCTCCATCTTGTTATTTTGCAACCAGCAAAAGATTGCAAAGTTCAAATACTTAAAATACACATTGGGACATAGTGACCTGTCAATCGCAAGATTACCCCACCTGAAAGCATGTCCTACTTTATTATTATAAAGTTTTATTATATTTTTATATTTATTATTATTACTATTTTACTTTTAATGTAACCATAATTTACTAAATAAACACCATGCTGCATTGAAGAAGACATGGACTAGTGATTGAGACGATAAACTCATCAAGACACTGTTTAGGGAAGTAATAAGTCAAGTAAGAAGTAGGGTTATTTTCCTATTAAATTCCATTCAATAAAACTTCTTTGTGCATCCAGTGCAGTCGCCCTCTGCTGGTCAATTGAAAGAATCCAGGTTTAAGGCACTTTTGCGTTGGCCCACTATTCAGGCCCAGAGGTTGCTGCTTGTTTTGCCATGTCTATCATCCTAACTTACGATGGGTGCATGCTAATATTTGCTACTTATCTCTGAAATCACAGCTGAGGCTGATCGGAATATCATGAAGGTGTTTGGTCATAGAGAAAAGTACTGGACATGTTAAAATTTTTATGAAAAATCAGGGGAATTACAAGTAATTGCAAGGTGTGTACCAAATTTTATGCAATCCATTTGATAGATGTTGAGACATATCACTAAAAACCATATGCCCCATGGTGGAACTAGAGAAAGAGCACAATCACAAAAGTCAGTTGGCTTCATCTTCAGGGGATCAGGATTGTCTGTACAACATTTCAAGCGGTCCATTAAATACTTACTTAATACATTAAAACATTTCAACCTGCAAGTCTTGCTATCCTTAGAGCTGTGCTTCTAGCATAACGAATAAAAAAATAAAAAATCAAGGTACCATGTCCCTGAGAAAATAAGGACAACAGTAATGTCTAATGTCTGCAGTGAAATTCTTTTAATATTTCATCAAGATCTTCTTATTGCTGTCTGGTCAGATTGAACTGGACACACAGATCACCAGATCACAGTGTACTATTTCAACACAAAGGCAGTTTAGGCTGCTGGATAATTGGTTTATACTTTCAAAATGTCAAGCAGTCTGGTTTTTTTTTTAGAATTCTTGAATGATCAATGCATATTTCCTGACATTTTATTTACCTTAGACATGTTGGGTTGCAATTCAGTTGAAATGTGTGCTATGAATAAATTTATTTCCCATCATTTCTTGAATCAACTAACATCAATGCCATCCATTCGCAGCAAGTTGACACACTCTACTTGGACAGCATCTAATTAAGTTGCCAAAAAGAACAATTAAGAATAAATACACAATTTTAAATGTATATATTACTCTGTTGTTAAAATGGGATTATATTCAGTGAAGACCACATTAGGGCTTGTTAAGGAGTTGAAATTGAAACTTTTGGACTAGGGTCTTGATTCAGGAATTTATAGACACTTGACACTCCGATATGAACGTAATTGAACATAATATAATAGAGATAATGCTCTGGTTGTTAATGTACTTTGTGAAAAATTTGCACAGGAAAAATTGAGATTATTCAACCAGATATGGTCTTTTGTAATGGATCTATTATTAAAAACTACACTAACGAAAAACAAAAAGCCTTCACATTCTGTGTCGCCTTTTCAGACTCCTAATGCACTCCACAAAGCCCATCCACAAAACCCTCTTCTCCATGACCCTTTGTGAATGTCTCTGTATGCTCTGAGCTCTTGCTGTTGCCTCTCTCTGCCCTCAGCCCCATGAACACACTCTCTGCAACCTGAACCTCATATTCACCCTTTTTGGTATTCCGAGGACAACACTATGTGGACGCAATCTCCTACCAAGAGAGCTCTTGATTTGAACTGTACTCTATCGATCTTTGACTTCTTTTGGCATGAAAAAGTAGTTTTCCATCCCACACCTCTGGTTCTGTAGTTCCATTCATAGAATTCTATTCCCAATTGAGACCTTGTGTTTCACCCAGCCAGACTCCTGTGTTAATTCATCTGTGAGTTTAATATAAGATTTTTGTCACCTGTTGAGCTTTCCCCAAGCCAGTAAAAAGCTCAGCCCATGTTCTATTACACTCTGGTTGTGAATTGTGTATGACAACCATGAAATAACATCATATGGGTCGCTCTTATGACCCTTACTCGAGAGCCCTGACCATTCTACCATCAAGCCCAAGACCCTTGATACAGAAAGGATTATAGTTAGAGAGCAGAGGAAGTTTTCTGCACAAATCTAATGTTGTTTAACACAAAAACCTGCGGAACATAGGATATGCCTCAGCAACCTTAAAGCAAAAGTTCACCCCAGATCAGAGAAACATATTTTACCTAGTATCTGTAGTGCCGTTTTTAAATCTAGATGGTTTTTGGTATGAGTTTCTGGGTGCTAGACCTGTCAACTGTAAACATGTATGCCTTCTCTTGAATATAATGTATGGCACCACTCTTGTGGAGCTCAAAGCAAAGAATACAAGGGGAATACTTGAAGCACCACAAGCCAAGGACCCTACGATTCCTTTCAACCAATATCTCTAACACCAAAAAAAAATTTAGATTTATAAATAGCACAACACGTAAGAGGAAAAATATATATCTTTTTGTATTTTCAGTTGAATTGTCCCTTTAACCCATCACAAATGAAATCCACAAACTACAACTAAAATAAACTCTCCCAAATCATACAATCTCATATATTGTTTGTTCCTCCCTCAAATATGAACCACAGACGCATTCACAAAATTTTTGCCCTGACAGGTTGCAGGAGCTCATCATATCCACATTTGTAAACTTAACGCTCGATGATAGAAAGACTTCATTAAAATTGTGAAAAGATTGCACTTTTGTTAGGCTCAGGCAGCAACACTACTTCCCTAAAAGTTGGTTAAAAAGTGAAAATAAATACAAGTAAATGCTGGTGAGTAAGTGAGGTAGTTAGGCAGCCAATGCAACTACTGGAAGTAAAGAAGTTACGTTTGTGACTTAAATACTTTACGCACGGAAGTTAAGTAACATCTCCTCAAATAACATTGTTTACGTTGTTTTTCTCCTGATCAAACAAAGTCCTCCCACCATCCCAAGCAAGACGGTTTAGTGCTTTCTATTCCCTTTGGTCACTTCCGCCATTTCTTTCACACTACGACCACAAGAGGGTGCCAGTCACTACAGATGTAAAGGCGGGATGTAAAAGCTGCAATACAAACACTACAGTGTTGCTTTTCGGGGGGAGGACAGTCTAACAACTCTACATTAATCACATTATCCCAACATCAATGACAACACTCAGGAAAAAAGCGACTTCAATCACGCACATCAGCTGGCTTTTTAAACGGAGTAGCATATTGTTCTTCCGCCACTCAGAGAGAGAGAGCGCATTGATGTGTAAATCAACCCTCACAAACTCCCTGATCTTGGCAGAATACAGAGGAAGTCCACTTTCCATTAAGTAAATAGATAAATACAGTAGAAGCAGAGACATTCCACTGGGGGACGAACACGCTATGGTCTAATATTCCTCCTATTCTTTTGAAAGAAATAAAGAATCAACCAGGGAGACACAACTTCAAAAGGGAGTCACTCCCCACTGAACCTATCTCTTGACTCTTTGATTGTTAGCTATTCTAGCCATGTATGAGGTATTGTAGAGGCTATAAAAAAAAGCATGACCTCATGTTTTATTCATGGCTTATCCACTTTCATAAGATAAGGGGTGTCATTGTTGCACCAGTACAAAGTTAGCGAAGCTTCTGTGTGAATGTTTCACCTTCAGCTTTTGCGAGCTACCGCATTGTTGTGATCGCGACTGCGTGTTGATCTTGATGTGTGAAAAGAAGGCAAACAAGATGAAGTGCTCTCTATTAGGAACTCCATCCAGGCCTTGCATGTGTACTTTAAGCAAATGTGATGCCTCTAATATGTTTGGCAAACATCTAATATGTGTGTCAAATGAAAGCATTTGCATCAGAGGCTGCTGGTTTTGCACACCTGCAGGAACATACATGTATCATGCATGAATACATACAAACAAATAGGTATTTATGCATAAATACATGAACAAATAGCAGAAGAAAAACACACCGCTGCAGTCCAGTACACAGATTTGTTATAGATGGAATTTCTAGTGAGGTCAGGGGAAACACAGGAAAAGGACTTCCTGGAATGACTTGCATGCTATTTTGTGATGCTGTACCTGGGTCTGATAGCTTGTGCTGATATATTTGTTCTGACATTTATGATAGCCTCACTGTATTCCCTAATTATTGAACAATTTCAGCATAAAATCAGATTTTGCGGTTCAAATGAAGCTGCCTCAAGTCATTTGGCTCTGGCCAAGACTTATCTCCTCTGGTGGGTTTATTCATTTGTTTTGCTATATTTTCTGTCTTTGTAAACCTTCCCACTGTATAGGCCCCATAGATATTTCAGCACTGGAGTCTCAGAGTGAAGTGACGGGTTTAATCACAGAACAATATTGCCCCCTGTTGGCTGCACATGAGAAAACCTTTAAAATCCTCACTGATGCAGCCATAATATGTATGCTGGAACCACCCCAGTCACAGTGTTGTTACAGCTCATCACTGACCTTGTCTACATACCTATTATAATATTGGTATCACATTAATACCCTTGCATCTTAAGCAAGTACAAAACAGGTACAATTACACAGTCGCCACGTACAAACTGCAGCTTCCAGGTGGGTGAGTGTTAGTATATAATTGGGGTTATTTAGTGGGCGGGCACCTTGCCCCCTGATGTTTCAGTGAATTACACACAAAACACCAGAAGGCATAACAGTAGATTGCAATTTCATGGACATACTATGTCATAATTGTATCTAACTGTTTGTTGACAGACTTGCAGGATTAAATACTGTAGTTATGATGTTGGAACCATTTGTCTGTTTGTTTTTTTGTGATTTTTTAGTTGTTGTTTTTTTTATCAGCTGTGTGATGGTTTTTAATCATTATTTTCTGCTTTTTATTCATTCCTTTTCCACTCATATTTGATTGGCCAGATCCCAATGTACCAGCTCTCATTGTTGCTAACTGCCTCCATTGATCTTGGGAGTGTGTGTACACTACAATTTGTCTCCTCTACACATGAATCCATGAACTGCTGCTCACCTCATAAGGGGAGCATAATTCATAAAGGTTCACACTGTCCCATTTCTCAACCCCCTCCACATGATCCCCCACCAGCTTCCCACTGAGTACCATTTAAAAAAAGAGAGAGTAATATAGGCATAGCCAATGATCAAAGTATTTTTTTCCCTCCTTATCACCGTTTATTCAATTTTCCTAATTGGGATTAATGTTTGTGCCACCATAGCAATCTGCAAGTACATTGTGAGAGTAAAGTAGAGGTAAAACAAAATAATTAAAAAGAAAAATTAATTTTAAAATTAATTTTCTACCATCACTATGATCTTTTTGACATTTTAAGGGGACATATCATGCTCATTTTCAGGTTCATAGTTATATTTTTTGTTCATAATAGAATATATTTAGGTGCTTTGATGTTCCAAAAAAACACATTATTTTTTATCATACTGTCTGTCAGATTATAACTGTCCTACCAACCATCGTTGTGAAATTCTCAGTTGTGTTAAGTGTCTCAGTGTTAAGTTGAAGATGCTATTGCCATGTAGTGTAACGCACTCTTGTTGATGACATCTGGCATTTCCACAGAATATAAAAAGGTAGGTAAAATTAAATTTGCAAATGCGCAGTGCTCAGAATAAATATTGACTGCCAGTGCCAGAGTTCTTTCCCACTGCCTCTTTTCATTAAACAGTATTAAAACAAACAGCGGTGCATATAGAGTGCTGAAGCCTGTATATATCTTTGAAATAACCGTTTTCGAAATAACCATTTTATAAAAATTCATGTTATCTTTTAACCCTATACATGGTGTCATTTTGTCTGTCGTTCTGTTATGGTGTGCACAGAAAACGTTGTAAAAATATTATTCTGTCCTATTAAGAACAACGTGGCTCTGAAAATCTGGCATCCACTGTATGTTTTTCTTCTCATTTCACTTCATATAAATACACCAGTGATATTTGCAGCTTATGCTGAACCACTGGGGCCAGCAGCACATCATGTGTTTGATTTAATACATAATCCATATGAAATAATCCACCTGGATAGATGATGTCAGGGCCAGTGGCTGCTCCCTCCGACCTGCCTGTGGCTCCACATGTCTGTAGCTGCAGCAGGTCCAGCGTTGTCATACTGTCGCTACAGAAGCAGAAGAGCTAATGTATACGAATACCAATACTTTATTTTTGGATAGGGACAGTGCACATTAATGAACATCGATAAACATCTTTGTAAATATGCCGGATTATAGCAAGGCTGCTAGTTTGCATCCGTAGTCCCTAAAAAAAATTAAAAAAAACACATATATTAAGACAGCAAGTACATAGGTAAGAAACAAATAAAGGAGACAACACACACACACACACACACACAACACAACATATAATGGTACACTAAACAGTGCATAACCTGTGTTTGATCACAGAATATTGATTCATTATTCTGGTGTTGATTGTGCGGGATGTTTATGACTGTCACAAGATGACTGTACCACTTGTCAATTAATTTAGTATGATCGCAGCGTGAAGTCGTCTAACAGGTCGTCAGCCGGTAAATATATTTCAGTGAAGTCAATGTGAAGATGTTTTTGTGCAGAACATACATATTAAGTCTGTGTATTTGTGCACTAAACAAGAATATGATATGATGCAAATACTATTATATAAAAACTGACCTAACCCAAAGCATGTCTTTCTCAAATTCTGTATTGCAGTTAGAAAATACTTTGCAGGCTCTCAGCTTTTTTTTTTTTCAACAACAATGAGATATTTTGCTTTCCTAGCAAGTCACTACAAACATTGAATTTATTCTTATTTGTTTCACTCGTGATAATGTAAACAAAGCACTGACAAAAATAAGTCAATATACAACTATTCCATGATTGAAAAGGAGCAGGCAGAAGGAAAAAATGTAAAAATGAATCAACTATAAAAATAGATGTTCTGTCTATAACAGTTACTTAACAACCTGTACTGGCTGTAACAAAAGAAGAATGATTCATGCGCAATAGTTCACCTTCAACTAAGGAGACACAACCTGGCAGCTTCATAAAGTCTAATTATTCTTTCCCTATACATTTTCTTAAACTGAAAAATGTTTATTCAACACTTTAAGTCCATCTCTAGAGAATTATACAGTTTCCCCCTGAAGTACATCCACTTTAAACTAGTCTATGCATACTGATGATTTAAAATAAAAATTTTCTTCTATGTTCCTCGTCCTCGGAATTAAAAAGAAACATTTTTTCTGCTTTTGGCCCTGTGCATAACTAATAAAGTCTTTAACTAAATTAAATATTTAAGTTTAATATTCCTGACCTATAAGCAGTCCATTGATGTGTCCTCTTAAATCAACTGAATAAATGATTACATAATAACATAAATAAACAAATGTTTAGCCCATGTCTATTTTGCCCAACACTTCCAATGAAAAAACAAACAAGTGTAGAGTACAGAATTCCCATTGCCTTGTAATCCAACACACACTTTGCTTCCCAACATCTTCATCAGATGTGATATACTGGGGTTTGTATGCAAATTAAGCTCAAGAAAACATTAATAAAGTATTGTAGATTTTGCATATTTTTGCAATTATTTCTCCATTTCTACATCTTTTAGACCTCAATGAAAATCAGGACTTATATTTATTCAAACACTTGCTTTTAATAAGCACAAGATATGCATAAATATAACTTATAATGACACTGGACAACAGCTCCACTATTCTGTTTAGTGGTAGCTTTTATTCATTTATACAAATCAGTTTTTTCTGCTGTTTATTAATCAAATCCGATATTCCAGTTGGAGTTTGTTCTCGACTCCTAAACAGGTTTAAAGCAACCTTGTATGTTTTGCATCTTAATTATCTTTCTCTGTGTGACTGCTCTCTGTATCTGAGAGCACACATTTGTAATTCAGATGTTGCCTTGTTTGCTCTGCCTGTCAAATAAGCTCACGAGAAGAGGATGAGCATCCAGCCTGTGGCCAAACTATAACTTATTACACCATCATTAGCTCTAAATCCAATAGAAAGGAAGGAAAAATAAACTTGAGATTACGCGCAAATTAAACTGCCAATATTATTATCTGAAAACAAACAAAGCATGCTTCATTAGTATGTGGGAGTGGGGAAGCAGTGTCTTGACATCTTAAAATCATTACAATTATGCTGTGGAGTGTACTTGTGATAATAGATTGGGCTAACTCACGCTTGAAATAATTCCAAACCAGTACAAACCGAGGATTAAATGAGACCTATTGTACACATTTTCTGGTTCATTGTTGTATTTCAGGGTTTCTACAAAACATTTTTATACGCTTTTAAAAACACTTTTTTTACACTGCCCGTGGCTGCTGCATCTCTATTCACCTTTTGTCTGAGCCTGTTTCTTTTAGCCTACCTACCAAAACGCCCTAATGTGCTCTGATTGGTCAGCATTTCCAGGTCTTCGAGAAGAGTCTATCTGCAGTCTGGAGGGCTACATGACCCGCCCACTTTACTATGAGACACACCCACTTTATGACACAACACGCCCCCTGAGATACCTTCCAGGATTAATTTACTTCTTTCAACCCAAACCATCATTCATTCATTCATTATCCTAAACCGTTCTTCCGCACACACATAGTGACAAACAATCACATTCTCATTCACACCTACGGGCAATTTAGAGTCACCAATTAAACCTAAGTGCTAAACGTAATGTTTTTGGACTGTGGGAGGAAGCCGGAGTACCTGGAGAGAATGCACGCTGACACGAGGAGAACATGCAAACTCCACACAGAAGAGGCAAGAGTGCTAACCACTACACCACCATGTAGCCCTTAAACCATCATCTTGTGCCTAAATGTAATCACACAGTGACCGTTTTGAGAGTTTTTCATATAGTAGGCATCCCCTGTAGCACTGAGCTCCCACAGGAACCTGTTGGCATCTCTGTGCCGTGCATCATTATACCTGAAAAAATGACATATGATGTATATAGCTGAGTATAGCAGAGGAACTTTCTACCATATGAAAATTACCAAAAAGCTCCTAAACCCAAATCTAGGCAATCGAACATGTTCCAACAGGCAAGAGTTTAACAACATGGACAACAAAGATTAAAAGTTGCCTTAGTTTAGCATGAAGCTACATGTAGCAGTGGGATGAATGAAAGATTAAATGGCGTTGCCTTCAAACTGAAGAATCAGCAATACTAGTTTCTAAGCCAAAAACTACAATCAAATATGCTCCATCAGAAATGTTATCCAAAACTGGGGAGAAATTAACAACATTAACCAAGGTGAAAGATTTCCCTTGGGTTAGCATGTAGCTACAATAGCAGTATATGCAAAGTAAAGACTCATGCCTTCAGCAGATAATCATATATAGAAATCTGTCACAAGCTTCCAACAAAACTGTTGGAAATGGAAAACTAAGGGCATTTGGTATTGTGAGGTTTTTGCCATCATGGATTATGTTTGCTGCCTATTTGAAATGTAACATTTGCATTGTAACATTCATAATATAAGGAAAAAACATAATAGGTACCCTTAAATGCACTAAAATGGGCATATTCTCCTCTGTATTAAATCATGTTCCACAGAGTCTCTGATTCAAGAAAAAAAAGAGAAAAAAACTTGCAGGCACATATTTAGTCACAGCGTTAATTATCAGTTGCCCTAATTGCGTTCTGTGTCCATCTAATTAGTCTGAAGGCACAGATTTTTTACAGCAGTCAATGTGTGGGAGGGTCATGTCAGGAGCTGCAAATTAGGTCTGGGGTCTTGCTGATGAGCCTGGGGGGTTGGAGTAGATACCGGAGTGCGCCATGACCAGATGAAAGAGATACAGTAGCGCTCTAATAATCTCTGCTGCAACATTAGTAACTCAGGTCCTTCCCCTCATCCTCTTCAGAAACCCTGTACAGTACTTTGTTTCTGTATCAGGTCAAGAGCACCGGTTACATAAGCTGACACTGAAGTTATGACATGTATTGCTGATTACTGAGCTCAGTTTGCAGTGAATTGTAATTCTCAGGGGATGAGCTTCTACAGCCAGATGATAATTTTTACTGGTTTCACTCGTTCTCTCTTTGGAATATTTAGAACAGAAAGGTTAACAGTTTAATATGAAAGAGTGCAGTGGTAATATGAGATGTGAAATTGCAATTTTCTGTGAATTTTTTTTGTTTGTGTCTCTAATCCTTGAATATACCAGCGCTGGTTGGTACATTATGCTGAAAAGGCTGTATAACTCATGGCTATTTCTTCCTTTTATTTGCTAAAAATATCTCCTTATAGATCAATTATCAGATTTAAGATGAATATGATTTTTTTCTCCTGTTTCTCTGACTGGTCACAAGAAAAATAAGACATATATACATCTAACGTTTATATGAAATCCCTCCCTAATTTTTGATTGAGTTATAGTGTAGCAATTATAGTACACATTAGTTTTAGAACATATTTAAAGAAAATTCTACGAATGCAACATTACAAATTATACAGTGACAGATTTTACAGTAAGATAAACATTTCATTTATTCAAACATTGTATGCATGGTGACATTCTGGAGTAGTGTGGGATCATGGGAGTTGTAGTCTTCACCACTATTGTTGTCGGTTGGTTAGGAGGACTGTTTCCTTATTTATCCTTCAGGAGGTGTTTACCAGAAGCCAAAATATTGTCAGTGGTCTCCTCTTCAAAACAAATTTACCAAGAGATTTGAACCTATGAAAACACTGAATAAAGCAGTTGCACGTTAAATATCGTTTTCTCTGGCACTGTTTTGTTGACCAAGATGCTTAGATAGGGGCTGCAAGCTGCTGCTAATGTTTGCTCTGCCTCTTTCTCTCATAACTTAAGATCAAACAGCACCCTGAAAAGTGAAGCCATTAAGGAAGTGCCAAAAACTGCAACTCCTTGACTGGCCACTTGAGGCTGGCTTCAAACCGAGTCAATCCTCACTGATTCCCATGCTAAAATTCCAAGCTTTACAGCAGAAATAAGCATGTTTACAGGTTGGTAAAAACATTTTTTTATTTTTTTTTCTAATTTTCCCCCTTCATGACAATTGTGAGGGGGTGAATTTTACTATAACTATTTTACTATACTATATTACTATAATTCATATTAGGGTTTTAAAGTTATGCAAAACAAAGGGCAAGGGCGCTTTGAGTGACATGCAGATGGCCTTGTAGTGGGGTTAAAATATATTGTTAAAAATGAACAAGATGCATCATAAAAATCTGTCTCAAAACTGGATATAAAGTCAGACAAACACATCACTGACTGATGCATGTCCAAAAGGAATATGACGACATAAACAGGCAAGACATTGAAATGGGCCATTTAACTTGATTAAAATTGCAGTTTTCTCTAAGTTTGAAAATTGTTTGCAAGTACACAACTCAACAAAATATATGATATAGGTCTAGTCCTTTTCAGACTTTTACTGCAGAAACTGTTATTAAATTGTACCTTAAGATATAAACTTAATCTTTCTTCGGAGCGGCTTAGACCTGCAGAGTCCCAATAACAAATCACCGTCGGCCTTTAGTCAAGATCAAGGGACTGCTAGTGTAACAGATATTAAATTGTGTGCTTGAGACACATTTATGAGCTCATTTGTTCAATGCAAATAAAACTGGCTTCGGAACAGATTTTTTTTTTTCAGTTTCAAACAACACGTTTGTGCTGGCCCACCTTTCATCCGGAAAACTAGCTCTATAATGAGAGTCTTAAAATCCACTGGAGGCCAGAACAGGAAAGCAGGAATTGATTTTTTTAATCTCTGTTTTTGTTCTAGTTTGAAGTCTGTCTTCATCATTCTGTAGAATCCAACTGTCACACAGAGCTGCAGCTTTCACTTCAGGGAACAAAACAGATGTTTCTCAACGAAAGAGAAGCATGAATGTGATATAGTTATCAGCTAATATAAAGAAGAAAAACATACCAATTGGGTAGAGTTTTTAAAGTGAAGTTGTAGTGAAAATTCACTCCTTTTTTAAGGATCAATATGGCAGATCCTCCAGTTTTTCAAGAGAGTCAGATGAGTTCAGCCAACCAAATGATTAAATCAGTGTCGACAGGAGGAAACTGATGTTCTTATATATATACATCCAACATTTGAGACAGGCAATTTTGATACGTCTGATTGTTAAAGTTTCAAAAATTCACAAGCACAATAAACAGTGATGGACAGAACAGTTAATACTAAAGGAAGTGGATGCAAATAGACAGAGGCAGCTGAGACTAGTCGATTAAAATGTTGAAATTACCCAGAGCAACACTGAAATTAGTTTTGACACGTCTTCTTTTATTATATTTATAAAAATAAAACTTTAATAAACTTTGCTCTGACCTGCACTTGTTTTCTGTCTCGCAATTGTAATTATTCTGTCAATAAACACTTATGCAACCAAGCCGTGTTTTAAATTAAAAAAGAAGAAGAAAAAAACTATTTGGTTGAGAAAAAAAATTGATTAAAATTCTCTCAGAACAACTTTCTGCAGGAGAGTCCAAGTGCAACAGCTTAAATGCTGTAATGAAACATGCCTGGGGGTGAGGAATATATTGCACTGCTCTTAATGCTGGTGACAGATGGATTGGGGAGGAATCCAGGGAGGAAAGCTAAAAGTAATGGCAGGGAGCGAGGCCAGAGTAATGAGAGTAAGGCCATGCTTCTGACCTTGCCTGACTGTCCCACCTACCCCGTCCGTCACCAGCAGGACTAACGGATGGGTGAGTCAGTGGGCCAGGATGTGGACAGTAAACAGTGATGACAGCTGACCTGGCAGCTCTCAATGGGGATGATGGAAGATAATACGAGCAAGGGGAGGGGTCATTCAGAGGTAGATTTTCTAACACTTGGAGTCTGTCAGAGAGCCGCAGACCTGTCAATGAGGTGGGACATGCCCCTGAATGACAATAGTCCCTGGCTCCGGAGTAACTGAGACATGAATCAGTTCTATGGTTCCTCTGCAGCAGGCATAATGTACAGTAGATACAGGCTAGGACTGGTCTCTTACCGTCTTTACAAAATATGTTGGTAGTTTCAGCAGAAGGTCCAGAAAGAAACTAAAAAAGTGCCAACTGTTTATCTATTCACATAACTGCTGTCTGAGAATGCAGAGTTCCACATACAACTGCTGTTTGCTGGGCACTACTGCAGCAAATATTATATTACAAACCAACCTTGCATTCACTGCATGCAAGTGAGTCATGGACATGTCTTGATTGATTAATGAACTTATAGATGACCTTATGGCTGGGCCACACTGCCAGAGTGAGGCCGGCTACCGCACATCTACACTGCGAAAAAAGAAATGTTGGGTGAACTCAAAATTTCAAGGCAACAAACTTCGATAAAATTTTAAGTTGGACAAGTAAACTAAATATTTTAAGTTTTGTTTTTGAGTTTGCTCAACTCTGAATTTCTCTGGCACGATTGTAACGCCGCTATGAAATGTCAGCTAATGTTGTGACCACAATTTTGAGTTAGCATTGATACGCTAATGGCTACTCTTGTAGCTGTAACAAGCAGCGCTGCTAGCATCAGTTAGCCGCTAGCTTTCGCTAATGACCGAATTTCACAACAAAGAAATAAGAGTTAGCAGAACTATTGTCACTTGTTGTGAACCCTAACTTAAAGATATAAGTAACAACAACTCACAAACTTGTTTTTGAGCATACAACTGGCTTCCTTTGTTGTGCTAACTTACATTATTGCCCTAAATGTCAGTAATTTATATTTCCAAGTTTTGCCAAATGAAATCACTGTTTTAGGCCAAAAAAATACAAGTTGGCTTTTTTGAAGTGTAGGGATTCGAGTCTCAACTAAGCAGCTCATTACAACCTACAATTATGTTGTTGGGCAGCAACCTCTAGTGGCCTAACTTATCACGACATGAGCAATATAGAGGATGTCCAATCGCAGGACGAGACCGGTGTCCTGTGTGAAACAAAAAGTCAATGTTATTTATAAGGTAAAGTTATATAAGATGTAGCAATTGTCGGTTGGTGTTTGTAAATACAAACAATTCAAATTCGTCCTCTACTGTCCAGAGAACGAGGGAAAGAGCAGCAGCGGTCGAGCGAACTAGAATGAAGAGAGGGCGCAGCACTAGCAAGAAGAGCAGTGAATCGGAGGAATTATTATTATTTTCGGTTTGTTTCACAGCTGCACAAATAAACACACCCACTCCTACGCACATCCTTGCAGCAGGGTGCCAAATTACCAGATTCCTTTGTGAATGCAGAGCTTTGTGTTGTCGCAGCATGTCTGTGCACACCCTGCATTGCATTGTTTCGTTACATGACATTAAGTAACGTCAAGTACAATTTGAGTTTAATGGACTCAAACTTAACCCATGGTACTTACTAATTTGTTGTTTTTTGACTTAATCTTTCCTTGTTTTTGAGTAACACTCAAATGTACATCACTTTGGATAAAAACATCTGCTCAATGACATTGAAGAATTGCAGAATTGTCTCATTAGGTAAAAACACATATTTTCACAAAACCATGGTCTTTTACTAAACATAACGAGGTAGTTTTATTGCCTAAATGTAACATTATAATAAGTTGTTTTAGTATCTATTCCTAACCAAGTAGTTCCGTTTCACAATGATGGTCACGCACTGAGCAACTTTTTCACAGTGTCAAAAATAATGGTCATTTGTCATATGTCATTTTGAGAGTCATTGGGAAATGACTTATTCTGTCATTTAGGAATGAGGACATGTAAAAGATTGGTTTTACAGGATACCATTCAATGAAGACTTTGTAGAGAAAACATTACATTTATACTTTAACCTTAAATGTAAAAAAAACAATATTATTTGATATCTTTTGATGTATTGCTATTCTTTATGGTCTTAATATGCTTCTTTATTGTAGTTTTTAGGCCAAAAAGCTTACCAAAGATATTTGAACACAAATTTTGATCTGCATTTCTCTGACATTTTGAACTTTCCCTTTCCATGTCACAACTTATTTCCAAAAAGCTTATGACTCCCTATCGTCTCATAAGTCAACTCATCCTTTAGTCTCCCCTACTGATTGTGTGTCAGTTTTTTTCTGCCTCAGTGAGAGAGCTGTCTCCTATGTTACAGCATATAAATAGTAAATTCTTTTGTCCTCTATGGAGGACAAGAACAAAACCACATGCATTTCCGTGAACAAAATGCTGATGCTGCTATAAAAAGCTCATTAACCTAACTTTTCCTGAGATGTTCACTCAGTGAAAGGAATCCGCAGATTAAACTGAAACACTCATAATTACATCCCAACACACTTATCTTTCTTGATTTCATAACATTTACTAGTGCTGATGGAAGCCATTTTGAAGAACCAAGAAATTTGTCAAGGTCCAACCCCCACATGCGTTACATCACTCTCCAAATTAGGAGAACAGATTTGAAGTCTCTGTACTTTGAACCAAAAGGACTTATCTGTAGCCGGCTGTACACATTTGTTGGAATGTGTGCTCAGCATCCACTAAACCAATTTGTTAAGTGGTGTTTGCTGTGTGCTCGTGTGTGTTTTGTGGGTGTCTGTGGATGTGTGTTTGTCCTCCAGGTGTAACCCAGTTTCTAATTGGGGAGCTCTTTGTTTACACCTGCAGAACTGGGGCTGTCTCCAGATAACTTAAACTAATCAATTAACAAAGATAGCTCAGGAAAACACTGCCAGTACAGCACACAGCTATCAGGACTGTTTCTACTTTAACCGACACATGAAGAAGAAGCTACAAGAACAATTTACATGTACAGCTTCGTGAATTTCAGGATGATTTTTTCACCATGCAGGCAACATGGCTGTATGGATGTTCATATTGATCTGTCGGTTGGGTAACCACTTTTATTCAGACTGAAATATCCCAGCAACTACATTGCAATGAAATATGTACTCAACAACTCTTAGAATGACTTCCATGAAATTTGGAGTGGACTGTCCTCCTATTCACATTATTGATCCCTTTAGATCTCTTCTAGTGCCATCATCAGGTCCAAATTTAACATGAAAAAACAATTTAGCTCACAATGCTGCTGTGCCTGAGGAGAAAACATCAGTAATCCTATTCATTTGAGTGGGGGTAGTGTGTTTGGGCTGCTGCAAGTGATGTGTTTTGGAGAAACACACAGACATTGGCTGCTATATTGACGTTTACTGTTATGCGCTGACCTCTTGTGGCTGTAATAATTATGAGAGGCACTAAGGAGGACGTGACATCCTATAAGGAGCGACAGTGTCCGCACAGGGAAGGTCGAGTTGGTAGGTGGCTCCTTTGATGCGAGACTTCTTTTCATGAATCCTGGGTTTGAATCCCCTGCAGATGTAGTGTAAAACTAAATGTGACTTTGTCAGCCAATACGTTTTTAAATTTATCTGCAGAGTTTTGCCAATGTATAAGATAATTTATCAAAGCATGGATATGTACTTTTTATTTTCTGATCCTGAACAACAACAAAACTGAAAAATAAAATGTAACAAAACAGCATGTAAGCATGTTTCTTGCAACAATCTCCAGCACACTGCACAACCCCTCTGCCTTTTCTTGTCTAGCTGCTTTCTAAATTAAGTTGGCTTCAAGTACCCATGGGAATTTCAAGATCATAAAATGTTCTGACAAAAAACTATAAAATCTTCTTGTTTGAACCTACATCATTTTGTAGTATTAAGTTCAATATGCAGTAACAAGTGATTGGCTTTTTCAGCTAAGTGACAAATGACAAATAAAAGGTTAATTCCAGTCACACTACTGTAGGTCTTCATATTCATATATGAAATTCCATTGCATGCTCAGTCCGCTAAGCTCATGCTGACTGCCCACATTAGAATAAATATATCCCCCACTCACAACATTAATGCTATTCCCATGGCACCCATGGGAGCTCAATCCCACTCCAGCCTCCTAACCTGTATCTGCAGAAGATATTAAAACTCTGGTGGATGCTGCTTGCAAAGAAAATGCATAGATCATTAAGCTGTTAGTCCCTCACACCAACTCATTTATGCACATTTATAGAGAGATGTCTATATCCACAATCACAATCACAGCTGGCATTTGCACAGGTCCACTTAAATATTTGGAGCTTACTGAATGATATTTTTTTTAAATAATGGATGAGGGAGTGGAAAGCACTATTCATTTTCATTTTCAATTCAAATGTGCTTCTCTTGTCTGGGGATTTAGACTATCAGGCTTGAACCCTTAGGTGAGGGCTTGGTACACAGCCATACTCCCAAGTCTAGTATTACCACCTAACTCGGAGGAAAGAGCAGAAGACAGAGTTTTCAATCATTTGCTGACATCAAACAACACTCTTCCAGTCTCACTGTGGAAAGCAGGAAAGGAAAAAGGTCAGGTCCTTCACTCATTATGCCACAGAAATCTGTTTAACCATCTTCGTCTAGGTGCAGTGGACGTTACCTTGTTGTCTATCAAATTCAATTTTGAGCGAGTCAGAGGCTGCCACAGCATTCAGGTCGAAGCAATTTCCTGAGCAATAAATCTCATATAACCAACCACAGTTCTCCACCAGCTAATAACAATGCAATTTTCTTTTCCATACCCTTGTTTAAGTTGCTACTTGCAGCACTCCGCCACCTCGCCGAACACAGCAACATCAATCAATCCTATCTGATGTCTTGTTACTGTTTACCCATTAAAGACAGACAGTGTTCAATGAAATCTATCAGCAAAAGAGGTCATGTCTGCGAAACTACTGCATATGCTCCATGGACCCGCACCAGATCTATCCACAGTGTCAGCACTTTCACTAGGAGGACAGCAAAGCTTGTCAGATTTGCCCTTTAGGCTAATCTTTGTAGCCAACTATTCTATCAGGAAATCATTATGACAGACTGACTAAAATGCCAAATTAACACAGAAGGAGAAAGGGAGAAAGGCGCCCAAAATGCAAATTACTGTAGGGGTGGTGAATGTTACAGCGACTTAGATGGGTTCACTTTGATGTTAGCTCTTTAAAGTATGGATTAAACACTGGAGCCACATAACTTGAACAGTGATTTAAGGATACCAATTAGCTTCTAACTCCATGCATACTTTAGGTGTCACTTGCAAGATAAATAGGATAGCTTTCGGCCTATAGCTTAGAAATCAAAGATTGTAAACACAACTTAATAAAATTGATAACTATTGGCCAAGCAAGTTTTAAGAAGAGGTCTATACAATTGGATAAGCATCATATGTGCAAAAAGTGCATTTGTTCTTTTGTGGAGTATGTTCAATCCAATGTTCAAATCGCTGTATCACTCTAATCTATCTATCTGACAGGAACATTATGATGGTAAATCTATTGTTGTTGGGAAAATCAAATGGACAATATGCATTCGTAATAGTCACAAAAAATAAATACTGTGTCGATGTACCCCCAAAAAGGTAAATGTAATTTCTGATTAAATGTCACCATATGACCATAACTTCATGCTTAGGTTATGGGACCAAAACGGTATGGTTAAATTTAGAAAAATGATCACAGCTTGGGTTAAAATAATTTCTTACGTATGTGTGTGATGTAAAATGTGATGTAGTTACATATAGAAGGTAACTTATGTTCTTAGATATACATACATAACTGTGTATTGCATTTTTGTATCCTGAGTGAAAATCCTGTGTTTTTGGAGAAATTGAGTGACCCATCATTCTACCCTGACCTCATTCCTATACGGACTTTGTTGCTCTTTATACTATGTCACCTAGCTTCCTCCTTTAACCCCATCATAATTACTACGACTACTAGAGGTAACTGCCAAACAACAAAAGTTATTATGGGTCATAATCAGGGCTATGTGTTGGCAATATCTGACAAAGTGATACATTTAAATATGACAGAGGGGCTACGATGGCGAGGCGACATGTAGCGATTTTATAAAAGTTAGAATAAAATTATTCTTTTCGAAAACCTGTCATAGTATAAAGAACAAACCACCATATGCATGTGTTAAAAGTGTACTTTTATATGCATTCATATGCAGCAGTGGGATCTACATCACATACATCACATCATGTACTTTAATGTGTATTAGTGCAAACAGCGAATGAGAATCGTCTGGTGTGTTACACTACAAAAATAAAAAGATGTGTCCTTGATATTCTAAATGATGGGAATTTAAAAAAATGAAAAGTAAAATACAGTATTAGATTTGTATTGGATTTGACTTGTGTGTCTTTTAAATTGAGGTTGATTTAATCAGAGAACAGACACAGACTGGGTTTGAATGTTTCAGCACCACGGAGAGAGACCAAGTTTGCGAGCCAATACACATGGGGCTCATCTCATTTGTCTTCATTCATTGCATCCTTGTTTATCCGTTCCTACTTTCATCCTTTCGTCGTGTCTTAGTTCCTCCCACTTAAAAATGTCTGGAAGAGTTGCAGGGAAAAAATGGGAAGATAACTGAACAGAGGAAGCACATCCTTGGAGAAAGTGAGCTGTGACAGTTTTTAAGCCTACAGATCATGGGATGCACTTGACAAGAAGCTCTCCAATTAAATGGCCAAAAGTCGATATATTATACTACAGCATGTATGAAACTAACTTCAAAGGGTCAGAATGTCTCAAAATCACAGAGTGACACACAGAGAGAGGCTGTTTTAATGCTCACACCTGCGGTATGGTTTTGGAAGTGCCGACTTTTGTGACATATAGTCGGTGATTGCAATGTGGGGTGGATTTAAAAGACACACTGGGACTCACTTAGTTAATGAGGTCTCCCTGCCGCTCAGGCAAGTTTTGGCTCAGTTGATTGAGTTCATGTGCTGTTTTATTTTTCGCAAAATACAAATAAGTAGGCAATACAACAAAAACCCAACAATAAACTGAAATTGGGAAAAACAGAAATGAAAATCCAGGGGGGAGAGGAGGAGTAATACAATAAAGTAAGTGATAACCCCATTTGAGGTTCTGCCAAAATTTCATAGTGTTTATACATGAATAGCTGTGTAATTGCATCTGCTTTCCCAGTACGGGGAACCAAGGGACTGTCATTAAAAATTTAAAATTCTGAGGCAGAATAAGCTGCATTTTTAGCTTTGTATCACATACCAATTGTTTCGGGAGTCACTGGGCAGGTCACACATTCAGATGATGAATCATTCGTTATGATTGAATTTGTTATTCATTATTGGGTTTTTTTTAAATCACTAAAACACATAAATTCCATGGCATATTTATGCACATTAGGAAGAATTAACATCAGAGCATTCTTTGTGTTCACACCAATGCAACACGTCAAGAACCTTTACGCCCCGAAACTTATTTATGTTCACATTAGTTGGAAGGCCAGTTAATGGGTGCATTACTACCCAGAAAGGTGCAGGAGACCTTGATGAATTACAGAATACACTTACACAACCAATAGCTCTGACTACTGCTTCACACCAGTACTATGGTAAGTGCATCAAGTTGAGTGTATTGGGTGCAGCGCTTTTTACCAGCTCATGCCGAGGAGAGTGAATGTGCCTCACTGACAGAATGACCAACACACAGACTTAGCCAGATTTGGAAACTTGTCTTCTTAAAAAGGCCAAATTGATGATTGATTTAATATGTAAAAGCAACAAAAGGGTGAAACATCCAAGGGGGATGAATACTTTTGCAAGCCACTGTATGACATGTCACAAGTACTTTTATTGAAACCGTTCATATAAGGGAACATAAATACTGCATAACAACATGAGTACCTTTTTTTTTTAGAATCAAAGCTCCATAAAGTGCACATTTAATTTAAAAAATGTCTTAAATAAAAATAGGCAATGAAATTAAACATGCCAATCTTTTTCTGAAATAAACATATTTATATGAAAAAAGAATAACGAACATGACAAAAGAACTAAATATGACAAACCCTACTAAGGGCAACATTTATATATATTATATAAAGAAATAATTTCTTATTTAATATATAGATATATGTGATATTGTCTAATTATATATCACATTTAAAAGTATATGGATATATTTTTTATATGGATATTTCGCCCAGCCTACCAGATATTAGCTACTTTTTCTTATTATGTAGTCTTGTCCTCTGACTGTGGCTTGGGCTAAGCTGTGGTAAAGGCACAATAAGTCAATAAAAGTGTATTGCAGTGTCTTTATTTACAGACACCATCTACCTGTACTTTTTCCTTTTGCTGTAATTGGGATGTTTCTGGACCTCAGCCTTTATATGGTTGTGTAGGCCTTAGCCACGGTGCACAGGGTGTGGGCTGGACCATATTAAAATGTAGTGACCCCATGCCAGTTTGTAAGCACACGTCCAAGAGGAAACTACAGACTTTGCGGACACAACGCCAGAAAAAAAGCAAATATGGTGAGAGGAGGAGGGGACTTTGAATGATGTGTTGAAGAACCACAATGGCCAAATGCTACCCATTGTAACCAAGTTATTTAGGAGAGATAAGTCACATTCAGTGGACTGCTTAGCAGCAAAATTGACTCTGCTGAATTAATGCAGAGTATCATTATCAGTGGCATACAATGATAAGTTATAAGGGATAAGGGATTGCCTAGTCTTTTAGAAGAAGCATACCTGTGCCTGAATACCTGAACTTTCCAGGTGGCATGTGCATGTGCACCTAAGTGCTCACGACTTGAAGTGTACTGGAACAGACCTTGTGAGTGAATGCTTCATCATCATGGAGAAAAATACACACACACACACACACACACACACACACACACACACACACACACACACAGAGTGTTTGAATATTTCAGCACCATGGAGAGAGGCAGAGAGGAAGCCTGGTGCTGTGGCCCTTTTCCATGTTAATTCTAAGCAAGTTTGGAGCAAGCAGTATGTTCACACTGGAAAAATAACAAATAATACTCAAAGATGTCAGTAAGCATAGACACTTTATATGTTTGTGTGTATGTGTGTGGGTTGTTGTCCCATAATAAAATACACACCAGAAGTGATGGGTTTACTCACAGCTGGGAAATACAAAATAAGTTGTTCATAGTGGTGAGACAGCTTCAGGAAGATCTTGGAAAGCTAACAATAAAGCTTTACATATTTGGGATAACATTTTTCTTTCTCTTTGTCAAGTTTAATTGACTTTGTTGTAAAGTGACTGTATGCCTGATGCACTTCTTGTATCTTTCACTGTCAGTTCCATGTTGAAGGAGACTCCATTGATTTCTGAGGTACTAATTGCAAACTCTCAACATTGAAGTCAGTGGACACCACATACTGTGTTTGAGGTTAAATGTTTCAGCACCATGGACAATGTACAAGGACACGGTTAGTTTCTCCGGCCCACATGGCCAAATGCAGTGATGGCAGGAAGAGTGACGCAGACAAAACAAATATTCAAAAATATATTAAAGTCTAGGTAATCAAAAGTAATTAACAGTATTAAATAGGTTTAAAAGAGATTTTAAAAAACCCAGTCATTTGAATTTTGTAGCACACAGTCACCCATGATGTTGTAATAAAATATATAGTTTTTTACCTTTTTCCATGAAATGATTGCAACACTTTGATTTATTCTTGACAAATAAAGTGTATATCTTCTCAAACATTAATCAATCTCTTCCAAACGTCACAAGGAAAATGAAACCACAATTAACTGAAAACAAAATTATTATAACATACACATATACATATATATATATATATATATATATATATATATATATACATGATTGATTTAATGTTAATTTTGTTCTCTCTTTGCAGAGCACCACACACACACACACACACACACACACACACAAACAATGAAAATAAAACTACTCTACATCTGACCCTTGGACTGGCGTTCTGCCTCTGCCTGCCCACTAGCTGTTAGATTTAGAATCTATCATCCAAAATGATAAAGACTTGAAAAGGCTGATGTGCAGCACTTACATTCAGACGGTGGTTATCATTGTTGATTTTGACATTGAGGTTGTGAATCAATGTGTATTCAAAATTGAGGCATTGGAACAGCCTGAATCCTTACATAGGTCTGTCAAATACTTTTGACTTTTTAACCTTTATGGAGGGCCTTTAACTAACTCTCTATTGTAACTTTCTCTGCACAAGTTATATGTATTATTTAATTACATTTTTTAATTCTTATTGTCTGTACTTTGTAACTGTTATTATATTACATTTCTTTGGAGAACGTGTCATGATTTACCATAAAAGTGTTTCACTTTTAATCCTGGTGCAGTCACCCGAGCTGAAATACTTCAGAGTGGGAGGAATGTATTTTACTTTGAACTGTGATCTTTCAGGTGAAACTGCACATTGCAATGTAACTTTTATATTTGTAGGAGCTGGAAAAGATTTGTTTTAAGAGTGCATGAGTTGACAGTAGGTGTACGGGTGAATGAAAATCCTTTGCTGAGCACTTGCACTTGAGTCTTTAGGGCATGGAAAGTAAAACACCTGAGGCCTCATTTAATCAATCAGAGGGAATATTACCAGTAGCGCTGATGCATCTGATTTCTTTTTTTGTACTGTTAATTATTAATTTATATTTAAAAACAATAATGTGATAGCCTTATGTTTTATTGATGGATTGTCGGCAGTGCCTGGGGTTACCCACTGAACTCATTGATTCAAACTACAAATAAAAATACATTTGATATGCTTTTCAAATATTACATTTTTTTGGGATGAGGTTTTTTGCCAAAGCATAATGGGGGCTTTACCTCCTGCTAAGATACATGGAGAGGTAGAAAAACGGCTGTGGAGGTCAAAACTCCAGCAAGTACAGCACTCTGGCAGTTTTGACCTCTTGACCTCCTTTGAGATTGTTTTGTCGACTGCTGCTTGCAAGTTAAAGAATAAACTTTGAACCTCAACTTTGGTGTCAACAGAGATAAGAAGTGCTGAAAAAAAATGAATATATGGCACTGCCACATACTAGGGGTTGGAATCAACAGAGGTCGCCCGATATAATATCACAAAAATTAAGTCACAACATGATTTTATTGTGATTTTGCAATAATCTGAATATGGGGATGACATGTATTGATTTATTTTATTACTGTACAGGCGTTTCAAATAAAACAAGTTATGAAGCTCCGTAAGAAAATAAACTATGAGCTATTAAAACGAAAAGAAATAAAACATGTCAGGTCAGCACCAGCTTGTGGACTGAAAGCAATTGCTTGTATTTTTCTTATAGCAAAAAAATTAATTTGTATTTGCAATATTAATAGTGTATGTAATAAAATATTGATAGTGGCGCCCGGGTTTTGCTACAGTATTGACTCACAAAATATCACCATACTATACTGTAGTGATTTTTTCCACCCACATCCCAACCATCTGTTTAGTTAATGGCTGTTAAGAAGAATGGGGGATCTATAAGAAGAAAGTTTCTATAAGAAGAAACCTGAACTCATTCTTTCAGTCTCTCTGAATGCACTTACTATCAGTCAGCATCAGCTTGTGGACTAAGTGCAATTGACTGTAATATACTTGTACAAAAACATGTATTTGCAATATTAATATTTTATGTAATTAAATATTAAGTCTTGGCATCAGGGTATTGCCTCAATACCACAATACAATACTCTATAACCCCCACATCTCAACCATGTGCTGATGAAGACCATGGGATTTATTCAAAAGCTCCAGAACAACTATACAATGGAGCTTGAGATCATTTGTTTTGTTGATGGCTGTTTACAAGAATTCAATTTGAACCTCAAATATATTACTGGAAAGGTGTATATTATATTAGGATAAGTGTTGCTGGTTCCATTTGTGTACAGCTGGTTATTAATCTTGTTATGTTCTTTTTTTTAATCTATTTTTTATCCAAGTTTAACTAAAATCACCAAATTCACTGTAAAGTTTTCAAGAAGAAACCTGAAGTGTTACTTTTAGCCTCTCAGATTGCATTAACTATCACATTAAGATTTTGGAGACTTTTTTTTGTAATAAATTACGCCACACGACAGAAAAGCCTCCATAATGACTAATGCTGACTCCACCTCATGTCTGTCTTTAAAAGGACACGTGCTTCTCCATGTTTAAGTGATTTGTTGTCCCACGGTGTGAACGCAGATGGATGTGTGTGAGGAGCCGAAACATGTCATTCTCACTACACCTGTGCTGCCGCCTCCTGGACGGACGCGACTCCTTTTCGCAGCGACTGTAGCCTGCTATAAGTGAACGGACAGCTTATGAGCCCCACTCAAAGCGAGAGATCCACACAACAAGGAGCGGGATGGCGAGGATATTACCGCTGCACCTCCGCGTCCTCCTCGCGGGGCTCTTATTCACGGGGACCTTGATGACGGTCCGGGCAAACCGAGGGGCGGCTTCGCCCGACGAGGAGAGGGACAAAGAGAGCGAAGCGGAGGCGCCATGTGAGGTGAAAACCGTGACCGTGTCTACCCTGCCCGTACTCCGGGAGAACGAGTTCAGCTTCACCGGCGGAGCCTCGGGGAGCGTGCTTGGAGGAGGGGGAGCTGCTGGAGCAGGTGGCGCTGGTGGAGGAGGAACTGGAGGAGGAAGTGGTGGTGGTGGTGGTGGTGCTGGAGGAGGAGGAACAGGAGGAGGGGGGGAATCCCGACTCCTGTTATTCGTTAGAACAGACCTACCTGGGCGAATTTCCGTAATGGATGATCTTGACAACACAGCTCTTCCCTACTTCACACTCGGTAAGAACTGCTGTGTTTCCCCTCCACGATGATAACCAGTCAACCTAGCTGCACGTTTGTGCGCATAGGGACCATGCACACTGGGTTCACTCTCAGCTACAATGCCCCCAATCATGCACTCATCTCTGGCGTTTAATCACCTGTCATGTTTGCGTTAAACTGTTTGGACTCCATAGCAAGTATAATGTTTATAGCTGGCATGCTGTGCAGCCAACAATCCAGGTAAAAAGGTGACAAACAGCTCCCATGTGTTATTTAAATACTTCTGCTTCCGCATGGGATACAAACTCATGTTTAAGTTACTTATTTCCTTCCCCTCATCCTTCCTCTGCTCCTCTTTCCTTCTCCCTTTCCTATTTTGTGGTTAAACATGATTATGACTTTGAATTTCATGCATACCCCTAAGTACGGTGCCCCAATCAAGGAATGTAATTTGGCCCTGCAAATATGCATGAAATTGGTATTTTATTCTCTACTTGAGCACATAATTCATAGCACACATGCATTGCTGGTGGTATAAGTTCAACTGAGTAAAAACACCAGGCTGGAGTTTGCATCGCTGTCAACATTCTGCAGCTTCTTCTTTGTGTGTTTAGTCACAGATAACTGAATCAAAACAGCACAACACTGGTGTTTGACAGGTCATCTGAAGTCCCCCCCTCCCTGTGAAAGCCGCTGACTTTAAAATGGTCCTGGGAGTAGCATCACTGATTGGATAATCATAGAGGACATAATAGCGGGAGAGTATTTCTGCCTTCCCCTAACTGAAAAAAGATATTTGCTCTGTAAGAGGAGCACACTATGCATGAAGGGAACTTGCTTACCTTGCTTTCTCCATATTTTTCACTTATGTCACAGAGCCGCGGGAAAGATGGATGCTCTTATACTTGCCCCTTTGGTGTGTGTGTGTGTGTGTGTGTGTGTGTGAGCCGAGCAAGTGTTTAGGTAGAAGTGCAGAGAGTGTGTGGCACACTGTAATGCCTGTTAAATGCAATAAGGCACACAGGGTGGCCCATAATTGCAAAATGCTGTATGTATTCCAAATAATTTCAGGGCAACTGTATTTGCTCTGTATGATAGAAAACCTGTTATGTGGCAAATACAAAGATGCAAGATTTCGTGAGGTCATTGATGTGGGTACTGAGAAAATCCATGCCTCATTACTAGAGTTTTTGGACTCTGGCTTGCTATCTTTCTTTTTTCTTTCTCTCTCCCGCTCTCTCTTTCCCTGGTCTCGGTTTCATTCTCTGTACGAGGAGTGCCGAGTAAACTGGCTGCGCGAAGCAAAGGCGGGCAGGCAGGCTGAGGGCTGGAGCATTAAGCTAGTAAATCACTTTCTATTCTCATTAAGGACAGCCGTTGACTGGTGAGAAAGGCCTCTCTGTCCTCCCAGTCAGCCAGCTAGCAAATTTGCTGCTTCGCCCTTCCAGTGCATGACTGCATGCTGTGCAGGGAGGGAGGAGTAGGAAAAGGAGCTTTAATATTTTTAATGCAAGCATGTTCACTCATGGAGCACATTGTAAAACTGAATAACTGCCCTAGTAGCCACCATAAATCCTGATAAAAACTGACATGAAGAAAGCTATTCCATTAAGAAAAACACCAGTAACATAGATTTATAGAAACAAAAAACCAAAAAACAATCACTGAATATATGTTTTCTGCCTGGAAACTAATCCTAATTCTTCATGGCAAGCTGGTATTATGAGACACACACTGGGTATGTCATTACACACAGCCACACACTGGAAGTTAATGGCGATAAAAAAAAAAAACCCTCACATTATTATTATAACTGCGCTATGATCCTGACACAGGAGTCCTAAGCAGGAGTTGACATTTTGGTGTCACCTGTGTTTTCCCTTCTATTCAGTATTCAACACCATCAGGTCATCCTGACAGCTTTTCTCCTGATGGATGTATTAGTGGCAGAGTTCTGCTTGGCGAAATGAAATGTTGTGCCTTGGCATCATAAAAAATACAGTGTTGTTGATTCAGGAGAACAAAATGATCAAATTGAATTACTTTTTATCATCACAATTCCATTTTTGCTGCATCTATATGCTACTTTTATTATTTTCTCCTAATAAAATTGTGGAATTTACGGTACACTTGCAAAAGCTTAAGCCCCATGAAACACCCAGACAGATAAACACATATTATTATATAGGCTTAGGCTTGGGCATTGTCATTTTTTATTTACTCCTTGGTTCATTTTCTGTTTTAATACCCACTGAACTTTATATAGGACTGTATATTGTATAGAACATATTGTATCGAGGCAAGACCGCACCAGTACTCTGTTACTACTCAATATTCTGTTCTTTTAATGTCTTTTGTTCTCAAGCTTTTCAGGAAGCTCTTAACAACAGTGCCTGTGAAAAAAGCATGCACTAACATCTCTAACAACACAGCAAACGCTGCCTTCAATAATGTAATAAGAACTAAAGAACACAGAAATTGTTCCAAATACTGTAAACAACTCACGGTAAAAGATTCCAAAGTCTTGAGTAACTGAAATTCAATCTAACATTTTCTCACCGACTGAGAGTAAACATATTGAAAGTTGTAGTCGGTGTCTCTCCTGAGGCACCTGCTTGCTTGCACATTTTGACCCCTCATGCTTAAAATAACTTTGCAGTTTTTATTTTAGAAGCAGATTAAGAGACTTTTTAAAGTGAGTGCTCACTTTCTTTGCTTTAACATGTACCACTGTTGCCTCATCAGTCACTGTTTAACCCTGTGATTGACGCGTAAAGGCAAAGGCGTCTCTTTAATTTCCACCTCCAGCTGCATTTCTTTCCTTCCATATAGCACAATTCACCGGCTATTTTTTAAAAATAACACCAGAGATATTTCTTACATTCTGGGGCATACCTTATTAGCCAAATGCCATCAGAACAATAATGAGCTCAGCCGCGTGTCTGCTTCTTCGATTCTGTCAGATGTTGCGATTGTTTTGTCGAACCGGCGTCAGAGGTTAGGGGAGGTGGGAAAAGGACAGCAAGTCCCCTTACCAGTGTGGCGTGTTGCCTGCTCAGCTTTGATTTATTACCTCAAGTGTCATGGAGAATGGATGAGCAGAAAGGTCAGTGCAGAGGAAATGTACAGGGCCTCAGCCCCCTTCCCCTGTTTCTTGTTTTGTTTTCTCAGTCTTACATGAGAAAAAAAACAATAAAGCAAACTAAAAGACAGCAATGCATTCTATAAGCACACAGCCTTTTTACCATTTTTCCTTTTTGTAAACAGCATTGGATTTCCTGATATGTTTGCTTTCTGTGTGTCTGCATTGGAAAAAGGTTTTCTGCTTAAACCACGTTCAAATAAAGAAGAGTTTAACTTTTCTGCATCAGGGATTTTCTTTCCCCTTCCAGTGTCATCATACTCTTACTCTTCCACCATATTTTTACTTTAAAAAACGACTGTTTATGCCAATTTTTAATGCAGTTGTCGTGCAAAATATGTCAGCACTGTAATGCAACTTTGTAGCATCACACTTAGCAATTCTAGGGAGAGAATTCGATGCTGCCACGCTTTGCCACACAAGATAATTTTCTTTGCTCATTTTAAGTGATGTGGGACTGGGTGCAAATCAATATATTTAACAACATGGCTGACTCGGTAAACACCTCATTAGGAGTTCACCTTTTTGAAAACCTTCAGGCACTTAATGCGGGAGCGAAAACATTCAAACATCTTGCTGTCCTTTATCCTTTCTAGCCATTAAAATGGACTTTACACTTTTTAATTTTCTGGCACATCCTTTTTTTGCGCAATTTATTGACATCTGGTTTGTCATCCAGCCTCTCTCTCTCTCTCTCTCTCTCTCTCTCTCTCTCTCTCTCTCTCTCTCTCTCTCTCCTTCATCTATTACTTGCTGTATCTCTCCAAGCAGGAGATACAGCAAACCCTGCTTGCTTGGAGATGAGATTAAAAGCAACAGTGGTAAAGTGAAAAAAAAAAAAAAAAAAGAAGAAGAGAATGCTTGCTCCAGAGCACTCTGTTCCCTGTGGCACCGAACATGTGCACACTGCACAACATCTCAATCTTGTGTCAGGGGTTGAGCTTAGCTCTGCAGGACAAGCACTGAAGAGGACGGGGGAAAGGTCAACAGGAAAGATGGGAGTTATTATTATACGGTGTGGAGCTGTGATGGAGGAGTGAGTTTTGTTAAGACTTTTAAAAATTTCACCTGAGTACTTAATTTAGCACCGTTTTGAATGGAGTGTAGTTGGGTGTCCTACAAACAAGCTCTTTTACCTGATCTACTGAGGCTGTAAATACACCACAGAGAATAGGTCCAATAGGATCCATGGTGGAGGCCATCAAATGGTCTATTTGTCATCATTTGACCTGCTATAATAGACCTATAGGAGGCTGTCTGCTTAAGATGGATGCTCTACTACAGGCAGTCTCATTTGTAGTAGGAATTCTGTTCCTAACCACACTCTCTACATTTAATGCCCTACCCCAGTGCTTTAAGACTCATGTCTCTTGGTTTGTTCATATCCAGCAAAATGGCAGGTTGACAACAGAAAGGAAGCTTTCATTTTACTGTTAATCATTGCGCAATGTTCTGGCTGGCTAGAACTGCTCTTCACCTGCTGTGAGTCAGACATGTCATACGTGAGGTTGGCTGCAATAACACATGATTACCAGATACTCAAACTTTTTTATAAGGATTTATGTTTTGCAAGTTGTTGCGGAGAAGTAGTGTCTGCTTCCATTGTGAATTGTCATCAGTTTTAGAATCAGTTTTTTTTTTATCAGTTTTATGAAATAAAACAGCCAGGTTCCTTTTCTATTTCTAAAAATATGCATTGAAATTGTTCATTCTTATACCTCAGACTGTATTTGGCAATATGATATGTAACACGATACAGACAACGATTCAATATATTGCAAGTAAGGGAATTTATTGTGATTTTTTAAAAATTCAACAGAAAGCGTTTGTTGTCTTTACCTACACGGATTCATTAATTTCTTTAAAATCCGAGAACTTCCAATGGTTTCTTCTGTTTCTGAAAAAAAAACCCACAAGACCTGACGTCAGTATAATATCTGAGTCTTACCGAAGTCATAGCCTCTAAATTCCATGATTTCCATATTGAGATAGAAGAAGGTTAATCTCCAACCCAGAGATTTTTCTCTAATTTTACAGAAAACTGTCATAATATAAAGAATACACCATTAAATGCATAGATCTTAGTGAGAAAAGTTTACTTGCTTTATGCAATCATGGTGGGATTCACACTCCTAACATTCCCTCTAACATCCAACACCATAGCAAACTTTTTCTTCAATCTGTCTGCAGAGACTTAATTAAAACTGTTTGATATGCGAGTCACTTGATGATTGACTGATGATGTTTTAAGTGTAAGTTTAGATGATAATTGAGATCCCATGGCTGATGATGGGTTACACTTGCATGGTTGGAGTGTTGAGGTGTCTGGGTGTTAAACACAGCCACAGCTTTGTGTGAAACTTTGTGTTTAAAGGTGGCAAATGTGACGTTGTTTGGCAGCTTCGTCGAGGCGATGCAAGATGTGCGAGAGATGAAAGGAAAGCCAACATAAAGGATCTCAGTAAGGTGTCAGGCCACAGTGAGCCGCTACAACAGCCTCAGCAGCTCTCTGCAGAAATTCTCTGAAAGTCTACTTAAGGGATGAACACAATTCCAGAAAGATTATTCACACGTTTTGATGATGGTAGTGGAGAGTACTGTTAAACATATTGCTTCAAGGTCTCCTATAGCTGGTAAATTGGGTTAAGATTATAACAAAAAAAATAGCTCACAAAAGTTTAATTAAGAGCTGATATCTAGCCATTTTCCATAATTTTCTTGATAATGATTTGGTTATTATCGAGAAAAACATGGAAAATGGCTAGGTATCAGCTCTTAAATTAAACTTTTATGAGCTATTTTTGTTGATATCATTATATTTGTCCGAACAAATGTACCTTTAGTTTTACCAGGCATTAAAATGAACAAGAAATTGAAGAAAACAATGGTCTAATAATAGATGATATAGATGATTTTGGCAAAATTCAGATTTCCGTACCCCTTAGTGGCCTCCATGAAATAATTAATTGTGTTTCTCCACTCATTTAGTCAGGTTTTCTTTCAGTTTGTTGACGTGCAGCAAAATTGCACTTTTTCTGTTATTTTCACAAACAGGATTAAAGACGGAAGACAACGAAACACTTGATTAACAAGTATTCCCACCACTATTTATGGATTATTCTGAAAGTAGAAATCAGACTTGTGCTCACAGTTTCAAGCAAGGTGCAGAGTGTACAAATCTGAAATGTTTCACAGGTGCTGGTTCAAAAAGGGAAGAAAACAAGAATCTGAGAAATCTAAACTAAGCTCCCAATGACTCCTCGTTCAGGGATCTTCATCAGGCGATTTCAAATGGCCATCAAAGGAAAGCAAACAATATTTGGGCCAATATTTATATAATCAGTTTGTGTTCACAGTTTTACCAGCCTGTTCTCCTGTCAAAAACGTTTATATAGGTCTCGTGTACAGGCAGCGAAAAACGAACAATGTTTTCGTATTTCACTGTCCGCTGTAATACGCCCACCGCCATCTTGCTGACATAGTAGTGATTGACAGCCAAGCAAAGTTTAAAAGGGCGAATACCCATGGATGGTTGTAGGTTGGGGTGGTGGATGGGTCAAACAAGCAGCAGACTTTCACCCAGGAGAGCGGGGTTTGCATCCCATGTGAAATCAAAAGTAAACCAATTTTAACTTAAGTTATGTGAATCATGTTTTTGAACGTAACTTACATTTTTTAAGTAACTGTGACATACAGTCACTTGACCCTTGTAACTACCTCATTTCCGGCATATACGTACATATATTTACTGTTTAAACTGTCTTTTATAATGCCTTACTAGACGTTTTTGCCCTAAGTGGTTTTACAACATAAAACTTTTGGTAACGCTTTATATTAAGGTCCTTGTAATAACCATTAATTAACAAGTAATAAGGCCCTTGTAAGTCCTTACAAGATGCTTATTAACATTATTGTGTGTTTATAAGCTTATATAAGTGTTAATAATGGCATTACAAACACCCATGACCCACCCATTATGTCTTTGCCATGCCTTTATTAATTTTATTTTGTTTGCTTATTGATATTAAAATATACTTTATTGCTCATCTATTATAAGTTAACTATGAGTTAACTATGCTTTTTGCAACTACCGGATCTAAAGCGAGAACAATGCCTTATTACTTGTTAATTAATGGTTATTAAGGACCTTATTATAAAGCGTTACCAAACTTTTTTAAACAACTGCAGACCTTAAGTCTGTGCTATTTTTAAAACGCCCCACAAGCCGGTCCACGCCGGAATGCATACATATGTGCCCTGAAATGCTAGCAATATGTGCCTATGTGCTGTAATTTGTGGTACTGACACACAACCTCTTCTGCTGCTTTTGTTGGAGGACTTGTTGGTTTTACAGTGACAAAGGCCCTGAAATGTCAGCAAGAATCATCAAGTGCAAGAGAAATGGACATGACCATGTTTGATTTTACTCTGAACACACTAACTTGGAGGTTTGTTTCTACTGCACATAGAGAAACATGTGTCTTACTTTTGCAAGAAATTGCTTTTCCGGAAAACAAACAAAAGATTAGGAGGCTGTATTACCTCACCCCACGGGAAACTCATTCGGCTGGCAGAGTGAAGAATCATGCTCATTTACCTTAATGGTGACAGGCCTAAGTGATGGCTTGGAAAGGATGAATAAACTGCGGTCAGTGACCCATGCAGGTCGCTTTTCTTTGCAGGAACTCTATTTTGTATTGCTTTGTTTTAGCGCCAGTGTCTCCAGTGTTGCCTTGTGGCGGTGGTGGACAGCTTTGATCTCAAGATAATCATTTGATCATTACTATTTCTGAGAGGGGCATTGTAGTTATCTTTGACGGAATGAACAAAGGAGTTTATGTAAATACCCATAATGAATGCACAGGCTTACTTTTTCTTGCCTTTTCCCCCTATTTATTTATGCAAAACAACAGCATGCACAACTGCTCATACATTTTTTTCCTTTTTTATTAATTGGCAAAGAAGATCAAAGATAATGTTTGGCAAAAGAGGAAATTCAATAAGTTTTGTTCCTCATATACTGTCTGCCTAAAATGAATCAGCTAAGATGCATCTTTTATGGTGGTTCATCCTGACGTCTTTATACATAAACATGAGGTGTGGGCTCTGTTTACTTCTGTATCAAACAAATTAGGCTGTCTGCTAAGACGTGTAATTGCTGAAGCTCTATGAAATGTAATGGTTAAATATGAGATTTGGAAATCGGAGTCGGAGTGCTGGTTGTAAAATACAAACAGTATCAATGCAGTGTATAGAGTGCACAAGTACTGTTACCACCATTGCACGCATTAGCATTTACACAGGACCTTTACTATGGCTTTAAAAGCTTTTATAGGTTCAGTGACACGCCCAGGGACTCTCACTGGTACTATAATGTCTCTTCTCATGAAAACTGAAACCAGCGTGCAGTTATTTAGACATTAGCATAAAAAATTAAAGGCGAGCTAAACTTATTTCATCTGACTGTGAGAGTTTGTTTGTGACCTTCTGACTCTTTGGTGGATTTAAGTTTTTGCACAGCATTGTATTATGTGGGTGTAGTCCATGGACAACTTATCTTGATATGTAAAGCTGGGCGAGTATCAAAGGTGGTGTATCTAACAAGAGGGTATGTTTCAAGCTGATTCCCATAAGATTCCTAAACTTTCTGCTTGTGTACTGTAAAGGGGCTTCCGAGTCTGTGCAGCGAATGCATAATGTGACACTGATTTATAAAAGCAATTCCATTTAGTTGCTCTTTTTTGCTCCTTGGGCTCCTCCGGCGTGTCCCCCGCCACATAATGGAAGGCCCCATGTGACAAAAACTGTGTAATGTATTTGCTCTGTTGGTAAAATACTTTTTACAATGTGAGCCAGACATTTGGGGCTTGGGGAGGTCGGGTGAAATCCATCAACTTGCGCACAGTATCTTAAAACCCAAGCACGATATGTAGACACACTGAAAAGTGTGTCTACATATCGCCTACAGATCACTGAAGTCATCATCTTTGGATAGCCTAAGACAGCAACTGCATTACATGACTTAACTATACTGCAAGAGGAGCTCTTATAACCTTTCAGACAAAGCTCTGATTCGATTTAATAAATGAAAAGAAATGGAAGGGCAGGTTTCCATCAAATGTTAATCGGCTAAAGGCACAGCATTAAAATCAAGGTTTTCACAAGTTTTCAAAACCAATTCAACAAATGAATTTAACAGAATTGGAAACTGCAGAAAAATGGAAGCAGTGCTTCAAAAGAGTGAACTCAATTTCTATCATTTTGTTATGTAATTTAATTGGATTGGATTTCAAACTCATGGTGAGTCCAGCAAACTATGTTGAATATTTTCTCTCTATTGCTTCCATCAAAATGTGATGTTTTTCTCTGCTGCTACTTCACTATTAAAGTTGGGCAGATCAATACTGATGCTTACTGACCTGAGGTTCAGTTTTGAGCATTGATCCTCACATAAAAAATATTGATACAGAGTGTTTAACGCAACACAGCATTGCTTCATATTTGATGGAAATAAATTTGTATTTGGGGATAAAAATGAGAAGAAATAAATCCAGCAAAGAGTTATGCAGGAATTATTCAAGCTTCATATTCACACATTTAGAAACACATAGACAGAGAAAACAGCAGGGTGGTGACTCTGGCTGTTTTCCTGAATGAACATATTGTATTTACTGGAATTGTTTCACTCATTAAAGTCATTTAATTAAAACAACTGAACATTAAATGCCACCAAATACCATTGTATAAAAATAATATTAAAAAAAGAACATTTATTGGATATTGTTGGCTACATGGTGGTGTAGTGGTTTGCACTTGCCTCACTGCAAGAGGGTAGCCGGTTCGACTCTGGCCTTCGGCTCTTCTATCCAATTCTATACATTAGAATATCATGGAAAAGTCAATTCCTAGTAGTTCAAGTCAAATAGCCCCAACCAAGTATTGAGTGCATAAGAGCGCCAACATTTCCATATTAAACATACTTTTTTTAAAAGTCTTGTAATATTATTTTTTTTGAGACACTGAATTTTAGTTCTTCATTAAATTGAAGCCATAATCATTATAATTAGAAGAAATTAAATAAATAAAGACGTGAAATGTTTCATTCTGTGTATAATGGATCTGGATAATGTGTCATTTCCACTTTTTGAATTGAATTACAGACATAAATAAACTTTTCTATGATATTCTAATTTATTGAGATGTACCTGTATGTGTCAGCCCTGTGATAGTCTGGAACCCACCTGTACCCCACCTCTCGCACAATATCAGCCCGGATAGGCTCCAGGCCCCTGTGACACAACTTTGGATAAGCAGTTAAAGATAATGAATGGATATTGTTTTAGATAAGTTTTTAATCATTTTAATGGATTGACAGAATCTGGCTGTTTAAATGAATGTAAAAACTTGAAAAAGTGGCTAAATTCCATGGTGTTGGCTTTTACCAAATGAAACCAAGGGGAAGAGACAAAAACTGCAGTTCTTCAAATTGCCACTTGAGGCTGGCTCCAAAAGCAAGTAAATCCCTATAGATCCCATCTTAATATGTCCAATTTAGAGCAGAAATAAACACATTTAGACTGTGTTCAATCAGTCTTGGTCTTTATGGTTTATTTCCCCATTCATGACACCTGCACAGGGAGTACAACTCACCTATATGCATTATATTTAGGCTTAAAGTTATGCATTAGTTAGCAATTTGAGTGACAGGCGCATGCAACCATGGGTGGCAAGCCGAACTCCACTTCTGACTCACAGTCTGCAACAACAGTTTTGGATTCTGATTTATTTTTTCCACGTGTCGTCAGTGAATCTTGCAAGAAAACACACTGAGAATCAATTATAAATTATTGGAAGAATATATATTTATAATGGTAAGATTGAAATAACCGCGTAATATGCACCCAGTGCTTGCAAATGCTTTTGACGCCCACTGAGAAACCTTAGGATAATGTCAAGGACTCAACATACATGTTTTATCTATGTATGTTTTATGTACACAGGTCGACGGTTCATAACAGGAGGAAGCCACCACTCACCACACACTCACACTCACTAACTGCTTGTTCTGGTTTGATCGACAGTTTTGGCTCGGTGTAGGGATTTATACTAACCAGATGACACGAATGAACACAATAGTGGAGTCCACCCCTGACTGTTAAAACTAAATGAAACATGAGCAGAGAAAAAGGCTTGGAGAGCAGACAGAGTAATTGCGTGTATGGAATGAACGTTGTTGCACCTTGAGGCGGTGTGTGCTCACATTTGAAATTCTGCTTGGAAGCTGCAGCGTTGCTCAGAAATGTGAACTTCATCCTTATGTGCGAGCTATCAGGGTGCTCAAGAGCAGGTGGAATTTCCTTTGCCTGGGCACAGCTCTTACTCGTGGCAAGTTCTAACTTATCTTGTGAGAGTTGTAATGGAAATGCTGCAAACCTTCCTGCTGATACTCAGTCAGTCGGTTGCAGGCTGCTCTGTGCCAACTCTGTGTGACACAAAAAACTGCTTTTGACGAATGGAAGTGCTGCTTCCACCCTATAGAGCCCTGTATAAAGCTGCTGTAATGTTTCTGTTGATTATTTATGTCTACTACTACCTCTTTTTTTAATGATCTTGTGGCATTTTCGTACATAATTAATTTAGTGCAAATCAAAGGATCAGTCAGTCATCAGTGCAAGCAATTTATTTTCAAAGACCCTGTTCTCTGTGGTATCCACTTCTTGCCAATAACAAAAATGGCAACAGAGACCAATTCAATCTTTCTGGATTAAAAGGAATAATGTGAAATCGAAAACATTGCTTTGCCAAAAATAGACTGTAAAGTGTTCCACTCAGTTTTACTCCATTTAGTCCACTCATTTTTATTTGTCCACTCTTTCCCCCTTTTAGTAGTGTTTAATGTTGACATTTTAATAGTTTTTCCACTTATAAATTATTCTCACGGGTGGGTGATTTTGATGGCACAAAATGTCCTTTTCGCTTAACAGAATTGGAATTATATTTATTGTTTGAGGCAGTCCCATCATCTTGCAATCTGCACAACACAACCGAACCACTCTGCTGTGATTAAGACCAGTGAGGAATAAGATGGAAGCGAGAGTCGGCATCAAACTGTCAGTAAAATGTATGTTTTACCCAGAACCTGCATCACAAGAATTCGCTCTCGTCAACCACTCTGGTTCAAACAGCCTGTAAATGTCCTCCTACTGTTTGACAGGTTAGATTTCCAGCCCAGTTTCACTCAGTTTGAGCTCCAGTTGCTCAGCCTCTTTCTTGTCCTTGCTTCTTTCATGCACACTCCATATCGCTCACCAACCTCTGCTTTTATTTTGTCAGACTAATTGCACTCAGGCTGTGCTCTATGTTTCAGTAGTTTAGGGTTCAACACCTAAAATATATTTTTTTATCTATGTGTCTTCATCAGAAAATGCATGTGAGAATGGCCTGTGTTTTATAGCTACAATATATGCATGCATTAGTTCATTATCACGGTGGCAGCGTAGTTAAATAGTCTCGACTAACCTAGTTAATGGAATTATTGAAATCGCATAAGGGTCTTATTTTGCAAACATGACAAGCAGTGTGTGCGTTTCAAAGAGGAATAGGAGAGTCATTGTTCATGTAAGCTGGTCACAATGATGTTTAAGACCCATAAAATTTGATTCCCACCAGAATTTGCTCTGCACCTTGGATACGTGCCAGCACTGCACAGCTCACTATCATCATATCCCCATGGTTTCCTACAAAAGACTTAAACCTTTTATCTATGCTGGTGTGTTTGTACCTATTTGCATTCCCTCCGAGCTGTACAATCTGAGATTTCCTCCCAGATAAAGAATGTGCACCATTAATCTCCCCTCGACTGATGGGTTCCCTCCCACTATTTTTTTCCTGCTCCATCATGCACATCTGTCCAAGTTCCTGGTGGAGTTAGCTTTATCTGCACAGGGACACATGTTCCTAACGCTTTTTCTTTTATCCACTTGTCAGTCTGGATAATATCAGCCCATTGATTTCAGACAAAACAAAAACTTTCTCTCCACTTTAAGACGTGACTAAACATTCTGCACGACCGCGGGTAGAGAAGATTAAGTTATGGTAAACCATTGTTGGGTTGTTAGATAATGGCAGCATTGTATGCTTTTACAAAGGAACGTATTATGTGAGAGCCACAGAGAGACTCATACATACAATTATTAATAATTGTGTAATTAGCAGGGGTGACTATAATAACAACTCCTTGAAATTAGCGTTTTGTTGTCGGTGCTTTAAAATTCTGAATTGCTCCCCATTGTCATACATCTGAAGACATTTTCAATCCTTATCCATATTGAAGGATGGGTGCATGTCGGGTTTTTGAGTGCAATTGTTTTCATGTCAATATTATGCATGCTTTCTGTTCGGAATGTGTGTCAGTTTTTCACGCAGCATCAGTGAAGCAGAATAGAGGTGTTTTCAGCCCAACTATGCACTTCTGATAAGCCTAAGGGGAAAATGGGCATTTGGCCTCACACATTGTATGCTTATCCACAGGAAGCTCATTGGTATGTCATGGCTGTATCCCCCCACTCGCCTCTATTCGGAGGCACAGCACACAGTGCATTTTTTCAGGTATTTTGTCTGGCTCTGGATTAGCTCTGATCTAACAGCAATTACCCTTGGAAGTCTAACACAGCATAGCATGCTGTCCCGAGGTCACTGCTAGGTGATGTGTCTTCGACTGGTTAAGAGCATTGTCAAGGTGAGTAATAAGCACATATATGGATTTGCCTCAAAACCTGCATACTGAACCGACTGGTCATTTTTTAAAATCATTTTTAGTGCAAGGAGTGGCTTCTTTTTTGGGCTGTACAAATGAAACCTGATTTGATTAAGACTCTACACAAATACCATTTAAGTAATGCAGTCATGCGTAGATGCCGTGGTGGTAAAACAAGTGTTGATAGCTTTACACAAATGGGCTTGTAGACATATCCTCCTCCCATCTGTTTCACAGTATTACACATTCAGAGAGAGAATGAAAAACACATGTCTGATGTTAATTTTAATGTCACCTCCTAAATAAATAAATCACACATCAAGCGAACAGAGAGAAAAACAGTAAGGTCTGTAGCCAGTTGGAGACAACACCATAGCTGCAGTCCAAAGGAAGAAAGACATGTGTGGTTGGTTCTCTAGAGGAGGTTTTTATAATTGTTCTAGTTCGGGAACCAGTCTGTTAGATATTTATTTAGTTTTCTCACTTGTCAAATGTCTGAATGTTAAGCAGATGCTGGTATGTCTAGCCTGCGTGACATTTGTACATGTGAAGATGCATATTTGCATCCACATTTTTTTCTTATAGAACTAAAGTTAAAACGGATTATTCTGCAATAAAAATAATCCTTGGTTGCAGTCCTGTTCCCTGTTGACATTCTGACTCCAACAACTTCCACTAAATGTTTTATTGAAAACGTGTTGAGAGGTGATGCTGTGTGGCTACCGGCTCTTTTGGTAAAATTCCTTTACAAGATCCCCAAAGGCAGCAACATATCTGTGTGTGATGGTCAGGACTCTGATTTGATACCCAGCGCCAGAGGGTAGAGATGATATGCCGACTCTACTTTTGTCATCACTCTATACTTTATCTTCATTTCTGCTGTCAGCTTTGAAATCACAATTTTAGATTTACAGATTTCCTTTCACTGCATTTGAAGGTAAATGGCAGATTTATTTTACCTCTAGGGACACATGTATACTATAATTTGAAAAGGTCAGTTTTTTAAATTCTGCTCAAAACTGTGTTTCCAAATAAGTTGTGTATTTGGCTTCAGTTTAAAACCATACAGATAGTAATATAGGACTACTGGCAATGCTGGACTAAGATGAGGACAATTGGCAGGGACACACTATCAACAAACAACATGATTTGAAATGCATAAATATCTAAAAATAACAAGTAAAATGTAATGAGAGATGCCATTCAATGTCTATTTCATTTGGCAAGAAATTCTTACTTGTTTATAAGTTATTTTAGGTCTGAATAAAAGAAATGTTTCAACAGTGTTTATGAAGTGTTATTATAAATGAAAAGCTTATAGGCTCTGTTAAGATTTAGCTTCTTGTTAGACTATGAACACAACATATTGTATACATATAAAAACATAACAATGTGATCTTGTAACTTAATGCAAATGTGTAATCATTCTAATTGATGCCCCCCGGCCTATGATCATTGATTAAAAAACTGGTTTCTGTAAATGTGGCGGGAGCCAGAGCATATCATTACCACTGACATGTCCCGCCTCAATCATTTAGCTCACAGCAACATGCAATTACTGATTGGATAAAACCTATAATTTATTTCCACATGATTAGCATTAAACATGTGATGTATGCTCTGCGGTTTTTAGTAGAGACTATGTATGGGTGTTTGATTTTAAAAAATGCTAATGCTAAAAATATTTATTATTTATATCATAAAGTATTGAAAGACATTAAAAGCGACCATTCTCACCTGCTGTCCTCTATGATGTGTTGATACTATTCAGACAAAACTATTAAATTAAATCAAATTACATTTAGTTCCATTTCCAAAATGATTATGGAGATTACCTCTACTGTAGTTGTGGGTTATTTTATGAAAATATACAGACATTATGGTATAAGGAAACTAGACAGATCATCATATATTGCTGCTTGTGTGGTGTGCCTTCCACCCATTAGGCCAACAGTGTGATCACTGTTCCGTAACATGACCGCAATCAGGACAAATGCACTATTAACTCTGTAATGAGACAGCTCAACAAACAGAATTAATGGGTCCATTCAGAATGGCACTCTCCAGCAATCAACACTTAGTTAGGCTTGTTACTATGGCTGTCAGAATAAGGGAGAAGACTCCGCCTTATCTGAAGTGTAGACATAAATCTGTCAGTGGATTTAGTTGTTTCTAACTTTCAGGCAACTTTGAAATAAACATACTAGAACTTTGACACGTACTTGAACTCTAAAATATGTCAAACATTTGGAGATCATGTTGTACTCCTGAGCATTTTTTTAGTGAATCTCATTCCCTTTAATATACAAGTTTTAACAGGGGACATTAATTAGTAAAGAGCCTCTTTGTGGATTTTCAACTTGAACCCTTTTGTTTTAGTGTTATGAGGACATGAATAAGCTGGCAAAATTCCCACAGCGTTCAGCGTATGAAGAGCTCGCCACCACCGCCTGCCTTTGCTGTCAAGCAGGTGTTGTACAATGTGTGGACCCACGCTTTTATTTTTTCAGTTAAAGTTCTCACCTCACATGTGTTTATAGTGTATAGGTGTTGTACTTTACCGTGCAATGTTATATCTCCATTGTTTTCAGCATTGTTTGCATTTTGAAATCTAATAATATTTGACTATAAAGCCCTGGTGTCTTTGGGAAATCTTTTGAGCCATGATACAATAACTAGAAACTAAAGGAGGAAATTTGGACTCATTGGGCCCAACACGTGGATATTTTCGTATTTTTCTTATATTTGTTTTTGCACAAAGCAATGTGGAAAATAAGATATGCCTACATATGGTGCATGTACTGCCAAGCCTGTGTCTTATAACCCACGAGATTTGCATTGGATCTTACAATGAATGCACACTAATATAAGGTGAACAGATTTAAGAGCTGTGTGGAATCCACTAACCAACAAGCCTCTGACATTTGACAGGTAATGTTAAACACAAAAGGAAAAGTGTTAAAACTTCAGGGTACCTAATGAAGTTTAATTAAGAAGGGACTCCTAAGCATATGTTGTCCACTTTTCCCCAAATGTACTTCACTGTATATTGTTGTATCTCCATTGGTTTCAGTTTTGTTTGCAAAGTTTGCCGATAGCATTTTTTTAATCTAATTATATTGTTTAACTATAAAGCCCTAATCTTGGGAAATCTTTTGAGCCCTGACACAATCACTAGAAACTAAAGGAGGAAATTTAGACTCATTGGGCCTGATGCATGGACATTTTCTTATTTTTCTCTTATATTTGTTATTGCACAAAGCATTGAGGAAAATAAGAAATACCTAGTAAGGATTCACTAACCGCTAAGTCTGTTATTACCCACAACTGAGATGATGAACTGTGTTAGATCTTACAGTGAATGCATGCTAATATAAGGTGAACAGATTTAAGAGCTGTGAGTGCAAACCACTAACCAACAAGCCTCTGACATTTGACAGTTTATGTTTAATTCAGAGAAAATTATTACATGAAGGGAGGAAAGGAAATGCCACTCGACATCAGCTTAAAAAAGGAAAAGTGTTAAAACTTCAGGGTACCTAATGAAGTTTAATTAAGAAGGGACTCTTAAGCATATGTCCTCCACTTTTCCCCAAATGTACTTCACTGTACATTGTTATATCTCCATTGGTTTCAGTATTGTTTGCAAAGTTTGCAGATTGCATTTTTTAATCTAATAATATTGTTTGACTATAAAGCCCTGGTGTCTTTGGGAAATCTTTTGAGCCTTGACACAATCACTAGAAACTAAAGGAGGCAATTTTGGACTGTGCGGACCCACGCTTTTATTTTTTCAGTTAAAGTTCTCACCTCACATGTGTTTATAGCGTATAAGTGCTGTACTTTACGATGCAATGTTATATCTCCATTGTTTTCAGTATTGTTTGCATTTTGAAATCTAATAATATTGTTTGACTATAAAGCCCTGGTGTTTTTGGGAAAACTCTTGTGCCCTGACACAATCACTAGAAACTAAAGGAGGCAATTTGGACTAATTGGGCCCGACACATGGATATTTTCTTATTTTTCTCTTATTTTTTTATTGCACAAAGCAATGAGGAAAATAAGAACCTACCTAGGATTTATAAACTGCTAAGTCTGTTTTTACCCACAACTAAGTTGATGAATTGTGTTTGATCTTACAATGAATGCATGCTAATATAAGGTGAACATATTTAAGAGCTGTGTGCAAACCACTAACCAACAAGCCTCTGACATTTGACAGGTAATGTTAAACTCTGTAATGTTAAACTCTGTAATGTTAAAGAAAAGGGAAGGAAATGCTGCCTTACAGCATCTTAAAAAAGGAAAAAGAGATAAAACGTTAGGGTATCTAATGAAGTTTAATGAAGAATAGACTGTTAAGCATATGTTTTGCACTTTTCCCCAAATTAAGGACACTTTCAAAGAAATGAATTTAACTTTAAAAAGCATGGTTTCTTTGCAGACTTTTTCAGGTGTGTAGAAAGCTTGCCACCACCACCAGCCTCAGTATATCAATTGTGCACCCCACAGGTGAACATCAGTTTGTGGTTATCACCTAAATGAAAACTTAGATTTATATTGAAAGGTGATAATGTTGACTTGAGAAAATTCTGTCATCAACACTTAGCAACAGGCTACCCATCTCCAGCAGCACCTTGATCAAGCTGCACACTGAGCTGTCGTTCAGCACCAAAGAGTCATGCGCTTCTCTGAAACAGTAGGACAGGTGTGTGTGTGTGTGTGTGCGTGCGTGCGTGTGTGTGTGTGTGTGTGTGTTGCGGGCCTGTAGAACCTGATAATGTAATAACTTCCCGATAATGTAATAAAGTGCATTTCCCAATAATGTAATAAAGTATAACATTAATGGGAGGTTATTACATTATCAGGTTAGCCTTCATTTCGCAAGTCCTGATAATGTAATAATTCCCCAATAATTTAACAGCAGACCACCCATTACTTGAGTTCAAGTGGTGATACTTTGTAGGCAACTCTAGCTCAAGAGCTCTAGCGCCACCAACCGGTCAAAGTTGAATGTTTGTTAACTTTGACCCGTTCATCTGTTTTTCACAAACGAGGTATCCATGACACACGAATGCATTCAACAGCTTCTTGAAATCTAAAGGTGCTTGGTGTTATTCTTTATTTATTAACATTATTGGTAAAAAAGTGTATTACATTATTAGGAAATGCACTTTATTACATTATCGGGAAGTTATTACATTATCAGGTTTTATTACATTTCAATGGTCTCAAGTGCAGAATTTTATTACATTATCGGGGTTATTACATTATCGGGAATTTATTACATTATCAGGTTCTACAGGGCCTATTTGTATAATTTTTGCTGATATTTAAGCTTCCATCCTATCATTTTTACTAAGTGTTATTATATAATTATTAAAAGAATACATTTCATCATCATCAATATTTTACAGCTCAGAACAGGTTTTTGTGCTAATTGGCTCATGTGTGGTTTAGAGAACTCATAAATATTGATATTACCTAAGAATACACAGTACAGGGAGTACATAGTAATTGATGAGTTTCATAAAAGATCTCAAATTGTTCACTCACAAAATTAAAAATTGTATGCATGAGGCCCATTGTAACATCAGGGGAAGTATCATATCTCATCATGTAATAAAGTTTTGAAGTTTATACACCAAGGTAGAAATCAGTATTCAGGATCCATAGCTAATTTCTGTCTGCCAGAATGTCTGTAATGAAGATATATAATTAGTGTCAAAGATTGAGCACCGAGCCAACACTTTAAATGAATATACATGATAAAAGTTAGATAAAAGTCCTGGTTTGATTTATTGTTACACACCACTTTTAACAGAAACATTAGGTCAATGATGGAAGTGAAGTGCTATCAATCTAAAGTTAAGGTGACAATAGTTGGTAATAAAACATTTGCATCATTTTTCAAACTAAAACCCAAACCCTTGAGATTATTTATGTCATGCTATGTTCTCGTTTATTCCATGTTTGTATCTACACTTTTTCCTTGTTGGATCGTGTCAAAGCCAGATGATTCAACATTAATAAACCCTCCGACAACCCAATGATGGATTGATTCCTTAGCACTTTCACTATTACATCCTCTGATCTAATGGGATTTTCCAGACTGACTATTATGATGAAGTAGGCAAATGATTGTCAGGATGTTGCCACTCATCAGTCATATTAATTGCATTTATATGTCATTATTACAGTCTCCTAATGGACGTTATCTGCTTGCAGGCTGGCTCTGTTCTCCTTAACCTAATTGAGTTTGAGCCAGTGTTTTCCTTCTCAATCCAAACAGCAACATGAGTGCTGTCTTTTCTGGTGTCTCCACAAAAAAACTGTTGCCTCTTTTTGACTACTTAATGCTATTTGTCAGTAGATTTTGAACAGCCTTCTTAGTTTCCAACCTATTGATCCAATGACTGTTAAAGGTTACATGGCTTAAGAAAGTCAACATCTAATATACAGGGATCAAAACAAACATATTTTTAGTGTATTGATTTTTTTTTTCTCTGCAGCGATGCCTCCCAGACTGAACAAGGAAGTGGGGAGGCTGCTTTTCACTTGTTTTCAGTCATTTTCAGTTACACAGAGCCCACAATGAGATGCCACACACACTCACAAGTGTAATTTAAAATTGATAAGAAAACCACATTGAAGAATTTGAGGCATTCTTTAAAGGTCAACAGAAATTATTGCAAGGCAGCCTGAGAAGATGATATGGATGCAAAATTAATCTTCTCATCAAATCGTCTGTGGTAAAACCTTTTATCTGAACCTGAAACCTTCATACAAGCTGACTAATTTTAATGTCTCAGTATGGCATTATGCCATTCAAATTGGCATTGCAGATATAGCTCTGACTGTCAGAAGCCATTTGATTAGTCATGAGGCCATATTCCTGCTAAGGTCAGATGGATTCCTAATGATGTGTTGTGTGGTTTTATGGACTCTTCCCATGAGTCTTGGACAGGCTACTGTAATAAGCTGTCACTGTGGCAGAGTCGCCCATTAACAGCCTCTCATAAACGGCCGTATATTCTCCAGATGTAGAGGTGAGCGTGTCTCAATCATGTCACAATCATGACAGTTCATTGCAGTGTGTTTGGCTGACAAACAATTAACCTTTTCAGGTCAAACGGGCTTGTGAAAATGGACTGGCAATATTTTGGGTGCATAGTCAATAACAGTTCAATTATAAGAAACAAATCAGACAGGACAAGATCTTGTTCAAATATTTTCCCATCAGCTCTATTCTGAACTGGAGAATCAATGGGTTATAAAGTGCAGAAGCAGCAGATGATAGCTTATGATGGGTGAATCTTCAGTACAGTGATCATTTGATGGAGTTCAGCAGACCAATGGCTACTGGAACAAAGGATGCATTAAATCTTTTGAAATGCCGCCCGATGGTAATAACCATCAAAGTCCCCCCTGCAGGGGGTGATCAGAACGAACCAGAATAGCATCAGCCTTCCTGAGAACCTTGTAGTGGTAGATGTCAATAAGCTGGACTTACTCCAATAATTGCATTTATAACTCTGATAAGGCCGTTTCAACTCAAAAATATAATATTTACTTGTGAGGGTTCTAAATTTGCTGAATTTGCAAAAGATTTTCTGCCATAAGAGTATAGTCATAAAAACACTGGACTGAGAATGGCAGACGATCTATCATTCACTTTCTTGGACTTTTTAGGGTTGACAGGTTGATGCATAAAGACATTCTCTTATTTAAGTCACTTTTTTATTTGCACTCATGTCTTTGATTTGTTGGGTAATCTCTTGCTCACATTGGCTGCCTCTCATTTAAAAATAAACAATCGATTTAGCTGGCGGGACGTGTGTTGCTGTCTGCGTAATGATTTTCCATCCAGCGGCGTACCAACTTCCTGTTTTTAATAGACAGAGATGGCAATACTGCAGATAGCAATTTCAATTTGCAAGGCCATTACAAGATATCATGTACTTCTTCCCAGTTGATATGATCAAAAATAGAATGTGACATTTGGGTTTTTTACAATAAAATCCAGTAAAATAAGGTTTCCAGGTGGCTGGAATGAAGTTGTTCTGCCATGTCCAAGGTTTACAAGGCATTGATTGCAATAAAACTTGGATTACAATCTGTTTCCCATTCTGTAATTGACATTGAATAAACATGTGGAGTTCCGACCATTAATGGAAGTTGTAATATTGAAGAGAGATACCCTACGGTCCTTGTTTGTTTAGCATGGTGTGCCTGTAATTACTCTTTATCTGCCTTGTGGTGTTTATCACCATATGACAAAACAGACCTTGTTATTGTATTCTCAGTCCCAGCACACCATGAATTTTGCAAGACTATTGCCAAGTAAGTTTGTGTTCGGCTACACTACTAGCAGCTTGAGACGTATAACAGGCACATAATTCAGAACTGATTTGGGGGTTAAAAAAATCAGCTAATTGTTGCAGCCACTGTGGAAAAGATGTAGTCTCTAGATAGTTGCCACCACACATTGAAAACTGTATTTTTGATGTAATGCACACAACACCCTGGCCCTGTATTAGTCATATTTTTTCTATATTGGCACATAAGCTGTGGTCCCTTGTTTTACAGCAACAATCAGTGAAACAGGTATACCCACAGGGGATGCTGTTATAAAGGCTATGATAAAACTCACCGTCTTGAAGGGTTTGATATTTTTTGTTTCTTCATGTTTGGCTTAAATATCGTTTGCCCTCTAGTCATACTTTTTTTTTTCAAAGTACATCAAAAATAGTCTTGTTTTCTTTTATGCATTTGAACAGAACTTTGAATTGTAAAATCTTTATAATATAATCAATCAGAAGTTGTTTAATGGGATTAAAAAGCAAACAAGCCAAAGTCAAGAGCTCCTTTTATTAGTAGTTGTTGAAGCATTGATTTGACTTGTATCACAGTTAGACTAGAGCTGTTTGTTTACTTGGGTCTTGTCTGATATCACTCCCTGTAGTGTGCTGTATTTACTGTCTGCTATTTTATTCAAGTGTCTGGATTCTCAGTATAAATAATGCCCACAATTCCCACAGTGGAAGAAATAAAAATGATTCTGCTAACATTTCCAAATCACACATTTTACACGTTCCAAAATTAACGGTCGTGTGTCGCTACACCTGTAAGTGATGACGCATATTGGTGATGATTCATAACTGTCTCCATTTAATGATCACTACAGAGAAAACGGAGTGTCGATATTTTAAAGAGAAGCACATGAGTAGGAGGGGATTTCAGACATGGCCCTAGGTGTTTATGATGAATACATTTGGGCAGTAATGATTTCTTCTGTTAATTTTTTTCAGTGATGTTAATGTCTGTACAATCCAAAATAGTAAAAACTTTTTCACATGATTATTTGCTTTTAAATAAACAATATCGAATTTTCTGTCACTTGGGGTCTCTCAATCAAACAAAAACAAAACTGACTGAGACGTAAAGTAGTGCGGGATAATGAGAGTTGATGTAGCTCAGACAGAAGTAACTTTCACAGACAAGTTAATGTAGCCTATTAAAGTTTTATTCATGCTTTGTTTATTCATTATGATGTCATTTCATTCAGATGAATTGGCCAAGGTGTGTTCCATACAATTAGGTGTGGTGGTAGCTATCAAGAGTGCCTGCATGAAGCAGTTGTACTCATTAAGTGGCTGGCTAGTTAGCTAACTAGCTAGCCAACATGCTTTCATGCTACATAGGTTTCAGGAATGAGCTGAACAAATTGTCACTCATCTGGTGACAATGTGTTTTCCTACGCTGTGAGTAGAAGTTATAAGTTTGTGGGTGAAACATTAAGACATTCAAATTATTACATCTTACTGACTTAGCATCAGGTTAGTTAGCTGGCTAGCTTGCTATTTCCATCATGCTTTCATGCTAGGTGTCATGGGTCTCGTGTCTCTCCGCCTCACTTACTGCAGTTAGGAGACTTCAGTTAGCATCTGTAGCAACTCAGATTCCTATAACCCAGGCCCAGACCCCAGCATTAGGGATCTAATCATGTACCCCCCAAATCCCTGTCAAGTTAGCTAACATTCAGTTACTGCTGTTAGCTACCAGTTGCTGTGACTCCCAGCACTGAGGTTTAAACTTGTTAAATTTGAGTTGTTACTGTCACTATCTGAAAGTCAATTTTCAAGTCTGACGTTTCCTCTGTTTTTATTCATATTTTTGAGCAAAATACAGAAGTTAAAGTTTATATGACATATATAAGGTGGCCAGTAGGATGTGTTCTTGAACAAAAATACAGAACACAAAAGTACACAAATCAACAAAATGTATTACATGGTACAGGATCATACAGGTCTAATGTTTTTTATTCTTATTTTTACATAATAGTGCAAATATGTTGCGTATCATGTCTTAAAATAAGTCAGATACAAGTGCCACTTTTGGCCATTATTACTAATTTAGGTATTTCTACTCATGTTACATAAATGTTCCTTCCCATTATATTCACGTGTGCCGAAAGAATGAATTATAAGAATTTGTGCCCTCTATTCTGTCTAAATATGAGACTGCTTTTGGGTAAAAGTGAATACCACGGACTGCAAAGCTCCTACATCTACATTTGTAATGCCAGGTTTTGTGTATGTAACAGCTTTTCTTTCACACAGTACATGGCTCGGGGGGTGCTGCATAATTTAGTGGTCAGGAGTGGTGACCTCCTCTAAATTGTGACAAGGAGCATTTATTATGCTTTATTCATATTCGTATGGCTTTTGGGAGCCTTATTCTTTGTTTCTTAACAATCCACATTTTCAGAATGATGATTGATGACATCCAACAAAGACTCTAAAATGAGTTTGTGTCTTTAAATGTAATGTAAATGCTTCCTAGAGGAGCATTTTCTGCCTGTAATGTGTTCATTTAATTCATAGTTTCTAAAGGGATCCTTCAAAGCCTTTCCTTTGTTGAAACGATTGCAGGTTTGAAAACAATTCTGACTGTGTTTTAAATGACTTAACTCAATGAAAAAGCCATTGTATTAGACAGTCTTACGTTTTTTTTTCAGTCCTGGACAGTTCTGCCAACACATTTCATTTCAGCTCTGCTAAGCCGCCCTGTCTCACACCATTTAAACACAGGACTTCTCTAACTCACTTTAGTAGATGCAGTTTCAGCACTGGAGAGCTCCTTCACTGTAGAGAAATGGGAAATCGCTCAAAGTCAGCAGTTCTGACTGAAAAGCTCATGTTTCACTTTGTGATAATGCCACAACGAGATTATCAGGAGAAACAGACAAAAACCAAGAATGAGAAATGAGAATGGGACTTTGCTTACTATTGTTGAATCTCTGACTATACAGGCCATGCAGCTCATTTTATGAGATTTTCATTGATTTCCATGTGGAAGCTCCCTCACAGATTGAGATAACCACACATAAAAAAGAGCGTATCTCATTTACCTTTATTGGTGTTTAATAGGGGTTAGAATCACAGATTAGCTCACAATATGATATCATGACGAGACATTGCCCATAATAACGATGTATAACAATACTTTGCAAGACACCTATGGATGATGTCATGGCGACTACATCCAGTTTTTGTATAGTCCATGGTACCATCATTCCACTGTCAAACAGGAAAGAAAAGCTTAACTGCAACAAAGCAGAGCGGTTCTGGGGTTTAGATGTTAAAAGAAAGTATACAACTGTGCACCTATATAGGGATGGGTACCGAATTCGGTACTTTTATAGGTACCGACCGAATTCCGTCGGTACTACCGAGTACCGATTCAAGTAAAATCAAACGGTACCATGTTTCGGTACCTAAACGGCGTTACCTTTAAACTGATCATTGATTTCAACCTGTTTTCATTTGACGTCTTGATTAACAAGCGTGCTGACGATCGCACTATTTTTTTATTTACCTCCTCGTCTGGTCCTGTCTGCTCACCGCGGCCACTAGCCACTAGCTGCTGCCCTCTTCCAACCCGGCGCAGAGACGAACAGCCGGCTCTCGGCCTGCTCGCCGCCAGCTGCTATCTCTCCAATGTCTCTACCCGGGCTTGGCCTTAGTCTGCCTCCAGATTGGACCTTCCTTACTCCGTTTGCTTTCTCCATTCTTCTGTAGATCAGTCATTAACAGCTAGCAGCTAGCTGCTGCATCTCTGGTCCTCCGCTAAAACGCCGATCTTCAACTCAGGAATATTACCGGCCACTTTATTCCAAACTGCCTCGCTGATATTAAATCCCTCAGACTCCTGCGTCATCCTCGATATGTTCACAGAGCAGCCCGACTAAACTTTGTTTATTCCAATCTGACCGGTGCTGCGCCGCACAGCTACGACGTCATCACAACAAATCACACGTGCACTTGCAACCTTTTTTTTTTTTTTTCTCCTCCGTGCACTTGCCACCTGAGAGCTCTCCTCTGCATCCTTTGATAACACTGCAACCTTCATGTTACAAAATGCACGTTCACTCAACAATAAAGCACTGCTCATCCTGGATTTTATATTGTTTTGATATATTTTTTAAAGTTTATATTTTCAAACGCAAAAGTACCGAAAATTGGTACTGTTGAGTACCGATACCGATTCCCAGGTACCGGGTATCGGTACCGTATCGGTTCAAATGTGAACGGTACCCATCCCTACACCTATAACATATATTAAACCTGGGCACATTAAGTTTACAGAAATCTAGGAAAATAATATTAAATTTCTCTCTCAACACATTTTTTTTTAAAAGTACACGTTTCAGTTGATAAGGATAAAAATACCTTGTTTTATGTAAACTAAATCTTGACTGAAATTAGGCTTATGTAATGTTCACTTTTAACTACAATGTATTGGCAAATGTTGTTTCAATTTAAATCATTTAACAGATTCCGTTATACTGGTAGCCCTCAGTCAACATTGTATTTGTTGTCAACTGACTTCCAGTTGTAGTCATGTTAGCTTGTTTTCTCTACATTAGGTTTATGAGGCTATGCATGTGTGTTGTGTTACCAGTGTAATTTATGTAGAACATTCTTGCAGATAGTGCAGACTTTATTGATTTTGGTTGTCCCGTCTGTGTTGTAAAAGCCCATGTGGGCCTAGATATTCGACTTGAAAGATAGCGGTGCCACTCTAATTTGTTTTGTTTGCGCCATCCACCATTTTCCCCCATTTTCAAGTTTACCCTCATGAATTTGATGAGCACCACCAGTGCCAAGAGGAGCCATGAAGTACAAACGGTGGGAAGTCAATTGACGGAGAAATCGGTTTAGTTCTCCTGCATGTTTTTATGAAATTATCACTGTGCCAGTTTATCAATAACATATTGCAAAAGAAGGCCATTGACTATATTCTCATATCGCTAATTTATCCCATCCCATCTAATTAGTCATGAATTTTATTTTGGATTTATTGGCTCACTTATTGAGTTCTCTATCTTCACAGATTCATGCCATTACCCAACTACAATGGAGTTGAATTAATTTGTTTTTCTGTGCTGAAAACATTGGGGGGGGGAAATGAAGGAAGAGTTTTCATTGGCACCACCAAAGCATTAGTGCTTTCAAAAACCATTGACACTGAGGTCTGTGAATTATCCAGACGAACCGGAACATTGTTTCTGAAAACAGACATTGCTTTTGAGCTCTAAGTACTTTTTCAGTGCTTTGAGCAGCACAAAATAATTTCATTCGGCTAAATTGTTTTCTGGTGGCAGCACAAGTTCCAGTGGCAGATTTCTCTGCATAAAACCAAAACTATTTGCATGGCTCAATACCACAGAGGGAGTAAATATGTTTTTGTCGTTTAGGTGAACTGACCCTTTAAGCTGTTCCCATTCAGAGGATTTCGGCTATGCCTTTGCCTGTGCTCAGGTTTTTTATTAAAACCTTGGCTTGTTTGTCCTTCCCATCATAAAATTGGGCCATGGACTATTTACTATGGGGTGGTTTTAGTATATTTCTCTCCCTCTTTCTTTATTTCTCTCTCTCTCTCTCTCTCTCTCTCTGTCTCACACACACACACACACACACAATGTACTAAAAGAAACTGGAAAAACATTTTTTTTAGTAATTGTTATGAATGTGATGTGTTTATGTGGCCTTTAGTGATTCTGGAAGCTTTGTCCAGTGGATGTAGCACCTACCACCAGGGTCTTGTGTTATCTGGAGTGTCATGTGAGGAATTTTGGCAGTCTAATTTGCCTCTAAAAACCATTGCTCAAAAGACAGATTATCTAATGACTAAGACCTTCATCATGTGGAGCATCTGAAAACACTGAGCATCTATTAACGCTAATGCATATTTAATCATTTTCCTCAGCCCACTCTGTGCAGCCTTGCAATTCCTATGATGATTCTGCAATAACTTGGCGCATAAACTATGATTCCTTAATTGTAGAGATGTTTTTGAGGTATTTGTTTAGGATTTGTGTTCGTCTTGGGTCTAGAAATTGCAACCAGATTATCCTGTACGGTATTTGGTGTTAATTAGAATGCAGACAGCTCGATATCTGCAAATCTTCTGCAACCTTAAGTGTACTGTAGGGCTTTGCATATGTGATAGAAGGAGCATGTATGGAAACAATTATTAGACCATCCTTTTTCTTCAAATTTTTGTTGATTTTAATGCCTGGTACGACCAAAGGTACATTTGTATACTATAATGATAAAAAAAAATTAGCCATGTACTCATTAAGTGGCTAGCTAGTTAGCTAACTATCTAGCCACATGCTTTCATGCTACATAGGTTTCAGAAAATGAGCTGAACAAGTTGTCACTTATCTGGTGACAATGTGTTTTCCTATGCTCTGAGTAGGAGTTATAAGTTTGTGGATGAAACATTAAGTTTTTGCATTTTACTGACTTAGCATCGGGTTAGTTAGCTGGCTAGCTTGCTATTTCCATCATGCTTTCATGCTAGGTGTCATGGGTCCCTCCGCCTTACTGCGGTTAGGAGACTTCAATTGATAATAATAATATCTATCAAGAAAACCATGGAAAATGGCTAGATATCAGCTTAAATTAAACTCTTATGAGCTAGTTTTGTTGTTATCATTGTATTTGTCCAAACACATGTACTGTACCTTTGGTTGTTCCAGGCATTAAAATGAACAATAAAATGAAGAAAATCTAATCTTTTTTTTTTCATGACTGCATATGCATTCCTTTTTTAAGATATCAACTGGATGGGAATTTTCATTTATCAATATGGAGGGTTCTTGGAGGCGGCAACACTGAGAGCAGAGCAGAAGGAGAAGGAGAGGGGCACAGCCAAAAAATCACTCGAGCCAAAGGGAGGATAATCCAAGTGGTCAACATCCGCTTAAGTATACTGCTTGGCGCTTGACAAAATGTTTGAGCGCAGTCTATTTACATACATTTTAAATTCAGTATCCCTCAAAAATCTGCAAAAATTATAAGCAATTAAAAAAAAGTTGTTAACTCTGTCCAAAGTTATTTTTCATTACTGCAAGAAATACTTTAAGGAGCGCATTTATCTTACCTTGAGCTATATTTCCAAAGGCGTGCCTCAAAGGCATTTATCATAGAGATAGAAAAATTAATCTGTGTCATCGGCTGGGTTAAGACTGTGTGTGTTTTTATGTCTGCGGACACCTGGGACTCATCACACACACACCTGGATAAGTTTCTTGAATATGAGAGAGAAAGAAAGACGTGTTTCAGGTTTTATTCAGCTTTCTTAGTGATCCATCAGTGTGAGACAGGCTCTTGATTGCTGGCATGAAAACAGCTGCATGTGTGAGTATTTGTACATGCATTTATTCTGTGTGCTCACGGCTTTTTGTGTCTGTGTTTCTTCACTTGCAGTCTGCGCGTCTTAACACTGTCTGCTGTCGGGAAGAAACAGATTTGATGGCTAATGACATCTGACAGAGACCGTCTGTTATGGTCATGTGATACAGTCTCAGAGCAGCAGAGGCCTGCTTAAGAGATGTGGTGTGACCATGAATTCATGCAAGAAAACAGTAAACAGAAGACACGTCACCTATAAAGAGACTGATTCTTAGTTCATCACATTGCATGATGGGGTGGAAAGGATGGCTATATACAGATAGGGGACAGATTAAACAAAAAATCCTCAATAAGAGAGTGGGGAAATAGATCAAAAGCAGATGTTCCTGTGCTCCCGGGCTCACTGATACACGTTTTCCACCAAATTAGCTGTTACTTGAACTGTTTCTTTGGAGGATTCTTGGAACCATGGTGGTATCTGGCAAATCACCCCAACAGTTTTGAGCAGAACTGTTGTTATCGTGGAGAGATTGGCTGCAAGCTTTTGTTCCCTTATTACAGATATTTGATTTATCCCCAAAAAAGACCACGGACCATCCAACGATGATATGAAAAAGTAGAATATCATTAATTGCAAGCCTCCATCCAATCTTTTTTAACTTTTAAAATATGGCACAAACATTTCACAGTTTAAATCAAAGAAATACTTGCTGATTTTTGAACAAAACTGTCATGTTCCGATCCAATTTAGATTGGGACAAAATGCTCTGATTAGGTAACTAGAATGGAGCTTGTTCCATATTGGTGGAAAAGGAGAATTAATGGTTTGGTGAGTATGTAAATGATGTGAATTAAATGCTACCTCTTGAACACATATGAAAGGTTTTTTACAACAATTTAGACAATGATCTCTACTAGGGCTGGGTGATATGGACTTAAAGTCATATCCCGATATATTTAGGTTGAATATCGATATACATGATATATATCCCGATATTTTTATTGCAACGTGAGAGCAAATGTTTAGTCAAAGCCAAATGACATGTCACAAGTAGTTTTATTGAAACCGTTTATTTAAGTGAAAATGAATACTGTATAACAACAGGAATACTTTTTGAAGAAATCAAAGCTCTATAAAGTGTACATTTAAATAAAAAAAAATCTTAAATAAAATAGCTTATGAAATAAAATAGGCCAATCTTTTTCTGAAATTAATATATTTATATAAGAAAAGAATAATGTTATATTTATATAAGAAAAGAATAACAAACATTACAAAATAACTAAAATATAACAAACTCTAAGCAAGGGCAGCATTTATATATAAAGTAGCTTGCCCGGAGTAAGGATCACAGTGCAAATTTTACCTATATCAATATATGCGATATGGTCTAATTCCATATCACATTTTAAAAAATATATCGAGATATTTTTTATATTGATATATTGCCCAGCCCTAATCTCTACCACCACTTCCATGGGACCATATGATATAAACTTTCATCTTTACATCTATTTTGTTATGTCTATGAAGGCCGACAGACTTGTTAAAAAGCACTTAAGTTCTTCTGTATGCTTTTGGTAGCTTGATTCCATACTAGGAGACTCTAACACCAGACTATAAAAATTTGTCAGCCATCTTTCTTTAACATAGGTGGTTATGTTAGAACATCATGGGCAATATTGCAGATTGATAAACAGATATGTTTCATATAATGAGGAAGAAGAATTTGACCGTGTCACTCACTCTTATTGCATGATATTAAAGGTGCGATGTGTAATTCTTGGCTACATCATAACAGTAACATCAATAGGTTACAATATGATGAAGCAATCAGAATTTCTTCTGAATTTCTAGAATTGTCATTCTACCACTGGGTCCATCGAAAAAAACAAAAAAAAAACCTGTTGTAACTATGAGAGCCTGTCAAAATAACTATTTTTAATCTTCCCATGTGATGTCAGTGTATAGTATATGTCATATCTCACTTGGCTGAGTTTTAGCAACAAAGAAAAGGCACATTAAAACCACATAGCTGCCACTTGGAATGTTTTTCGGTACGGTTTGTGTTGTCATTAGTTGCACTGAAGATAAGTTTTATGTCAGAAGTTACTTTCCAGTTTAAAAGAAAAAATTCAAGTTCATCAAACCATCTATTTTCTCGCCAAGAGCAGTCTTCATCACATCCTTTCTCTCACACTGAATGTGGTTTCATATTCATCCACTTTTTTTGAATGCTCTAAACAAAAATATATTTTGTACATTGTGTCGTGAAGTCAAGTGCTCTTTAGACATTTTTTTTTACATGGTGCCATGTCTATTAAATAGCAATAACATCAAATACAGTAATAGCTCACTTGAAAGAAGGTAACAGCTGTCTGTGCACTCAGGCATCACAATGTTTTCATTTTTAACTTTGAATACATTTTTAGTTTGAAATGATAGATGTAAAAAATTATAGTCACAACAGTTCAACTCAAGGTCCTATCTTTTAAACAAAATTTCACCTCACAGAGAAATAAATCTCAGACCGTGCAAGGAAATCAAACAATCAACCCTCTCATCACATTGCATCATTATGCTCCATTGGTGGCACAAATATAAACACATACAAAAACACTCACATGGGCATATAGTGTTTCATTCACCCATCCATCACGTACACCTACATCCCCTCATCTGAGGCTGATTTGGCTCGGACACGAATCAATGCACCAGTCAAGTGAATCCAGGTGAGATAGAAATCCACTTACAGACCTGTGATCACAATCAGTGGCGGAGAAACCACACGGAGGCGAGTTTACCTTAGCTTCAAAAACACATGGACCGCGGCACAATGGGGGGACAACCATGGAAAGGAAAGCAGAGGAGATTACATCTCAGTCTCCGCAGGCTCCTCTGTGGGAGGTATTGGTAGTGCTCAGGAAAGAACACATGGGGTCGAATTCAGAGAGCTAACGCAAACTGACAGGGGCTAGTATGTGGTCGAGGTTAGATGAGTGGTGCTGCTGATGAGTGTACTGTAGCTGTCTGATTGATCCTCCATGTATCAGGTGTGTTTGTTTGTGTAGGTGTAAAAAAAATAGATTTTCAAACAAAGAAATGTAAATTAATTTTCATGTTCTTTCTTTTTTTTCTTCTGTTTATTGGGAACTAATTCAGACGCCCTAAAAGGATACCGTTGCATAAAAGACTTCACCTACAATATTAAGCCATTAAATGCTATTTTGTGCAATGAGGAAGTCAGCAGGAGGGCACACCAGGGTGATATTTTTGATGTGATCTCTACATGCATAAACTGTGTTAAGTCAGAGAACATGAGGGGTTATTACTGCCTCCTTTAACATCTTTTGGCTGCTTTTGGATTTACTTGAACATAAAAGCACACTGGAGTTTGGTACCCTGTGGTGTGCCACAGCATCACAGAAAAAAGTCATTTGAAAACATTTTTGTGGTTATCTTGCTAAAAGAAAAACTTATTGAAAACAATATGTTTTAACACAACACAAAACCCTTAAAACCCAAAACTGTTTCACTGTGTTTTTTGCTCTTTATTTTACTCACTAAATAAAATTAATAAATAATAAAATGTATTTTCCAAATGTCATTTTTATTGGAAAAAAATTGGGTCTCCACATGCTATGCATACTGAACTATTTGCATTTTTACAACTTGCAACCTCTCCTGTCCTATCCACTCCGCTCTGTGTAAACCACCTTCAGTTCTGTCCAATTTTCAGTGAATATCTGTCACTTGACAGTTTGTCTCCACAAAATAATTTATGGCTTACCACTTACACTGAGACTGCAGAATTTCATGTTTGCAAAAGGATCTAGTTCTTCCAAATGGTTTAAATTAGATGTGTAGAAGAATGTGAGTTTGACAGAAATATCACAATTAATCTTTGTTTTGGTTACTTTTTCTAAGAACTGTCTGAATGTTCAAATTCTGATGATAATGCTTGTTTTTACATTTTCTCTCTGCGATAAACGGTATCTTTTATCGAGTTGGTGGGGGGTTGAAGTCATTCTCTTTTGAAAGAGCATATTGAGGAAGTAAGTCATTACAGGTATCTGCAAATGCAATAAATCATGCTAAATCTGACTATGACATTGTTTTCATGCCTTCAAAGTGGTCCATCTAAGCTGCAGCCTATATCCTTCCTTTATAAAGGGACTTTATGCAATGTCTCTGAATGTTTTTTTTTTTTTTACTTCTGTGCCAGACTACTTAGGCGCCTTGGCTGGTAGGACCTGCTATCTGCAGGAGACCTCTCCAGGAGACTGTTGGCCATAGAAACAAATGGATATCACGCTGCGATAGCAGGCCAAAGTACGATGATGGAGAGGTTTGAGGCCAGACAAAGCGCTGACACCTTTATGAGATTTCTTATTGAGGCTGAGTTATTCTCAGCCACTCCTTTTCCTTATATCTTTATTCCTCCTTGGCTGTTTCTCTTTAGAAAATGACCTCACACAAGACGGTCTTTGCCTTTTTTCCCCTTTAATTTTATGTTACAAAGAGGTTGGCACTTTGTAATTATGGATAGCAATACTGTTTGCTGAGTGTTTCAGCCTCTCTCCTTTTGAGAAATGCTTTTTTAAGTGAGTGAGTGGCAGTTGAAATGAAGGAGGTGTGTCGTTGCGATCTGGAATTGCCACTATGTATTGTTGCCACCTTGATGTATATGGACATTCCCTGATGGCACTTGGCACAACTCTCAATCACAGAAGACCATTTACACACACATGCACTTTAGAGAATCGGTAGAGAATATCTGAAAAATCTCCAAAGCTACAACATTTTAGAACTTAAATCATCTTCAATCAATGCTGAATTGTCTTCGTACAACTCCACTCTGAGACTTATGTCTGATGCTCAATTGTCAGGTGAAATGCGTCGTAAGTCAGCACATTTAATATATAATGTCCAATCCAATGCAGTCGGCAGGCAGGCAGGCTGTCTATGCTGCAGCAAGGCCTTTTAAGTGCTTAATTATCATAAAGACATGCACTTTCTCCTTTCTGGGAAAGGCAGCAAGGTTTCGACATTTTCTGTCTCATGTGACAGCCCATGTGGTGTACATGCGTTAAAGTCTAACCTGTCAAAAACTGTTAACCTAAAAGGTTCACTGTGTTTAGTAAGGTGGCTGAATAGAAGAAGAAACAAGAAACAGCTCTAGTGTCCACACTTTCTATGAATAAAACATGGTTGTCAAAGGTTAATGTCTTAAGTTATCCCATTGGTGTAGCTGTAAGAATGTCAATCAGTAAATTCAACACTCTAAAGAAAAATATCTCAATAATAGTCCAATTGATTGCCGTATAATTTTCCACATTCAGCATCTCCTTTGGTGGCCTCACACTGCCAAATATTTCACTTGCACACCATTTAGCCTTGAGGAAAAAACCCCATGAAAATACAAAAAACGCCAATAAATGTTTAAGGGATTGGACCATTTTAACGTTAATCGTAAATGAAAATACTTACAATACGTAGATTGTTTAGAATTTCCATTATTGGGATAATTGTGCGTATCACCATAAGTGATTGAAAAAATGTACATATTTGTATAGGTTTCCAGATTTTTCTGTTTTTTTTCTGACATTACTTTAAGTTAAACAGGGCTCGAGTAAAACTGATGACATTCCCATTAGCCTTAGCTGTGCTTTAAGATGAATGCTTAAATAACATTCTAAATATTAACTTATTACCTTTACATGTGTGCATGTCAGCATTCAGCTGAGCATGAGTACATAACAAGGGGATGATGGTGATGTACACTTCAACAACTTAGACTGAGGGTGTTTTACACCAGCACGTTTTAGCCTGGTAAATTCAGTTGGTTGGCTCCCTTGGTGAGGCATTTTTGAGAAAATATGTATGCAGTAATCACATTCTGGTGTGGACCAAACAACCACACCGAGACCCTTTTGAGGAGGGTTTTTTTTCGGCCTGGTTAGTTTGTAGTGGGACAGGATCCAATCTCGATCCAATCCAACATCAAGGAAACCAAAGGGGTTTGCAAACTCATGAACTGAGTCAGACCAGAGCAAACAAACTACACCTGGAAAAACCTCCTGAGCTTTTAAAAAGTGCAGGCAGCCTGACACGTTGCAAATGTCTTGAAATTACCACTACACAGAGGGATTTTGGATTATGGCCTTTCCTCTGGCTCCCACCCAGGTCAAATAACACATTTTGCCCAACGAATGGCTAAAGGTCTATTTTAAGAGTAGATTTATTTCCATTTTTCATCCATCAAGCAATTTTGTTTCTGTGAGTGGGGAGCCTCATATGACTACTGGTGTTGTATGGGCTGTTATTCAAGTCAAAAGCATGGCATACAATTTATTTCTTGTACCATCCAACCAAACCAGCTTCATTGACACCAGTCTTACTTGCAGGTCAAGCATTACATAAATAATAGGTTTTCAAATGGAAGGGAGAAAAGTTGAAAGTAACTTGAATATTTTGTGATTATTGACCTATAAGGTGTGTTTGTTTGATGGATGCTCACTGGCATAGGGACATAATGAAATATGATCAATACAGGAATTGATAAGCGACTGATTGCAGCAGCATTCAAACAGCAAAGACAAGTTGAAGCTATACAAAAGGAGTTGATGTCAAATGTCCTTAAGATTGGGAACCATTACTTTCCTTTGGCTTCCAAAGGGAGCTAGATGGATAAATATGAATTCATCTCTCCTCACAATACCAATTATTTGCTATCAACTGTAATGATGGGGAGTTGGTATGAAGCGAGAATAATCCTTGATTCATTGCCTGCAGTTAATGTGTGATGGATAATTCCCCAGTTCCTCCCCCAGAACAGATGTCAGCGTGAATATTCACAGTAGAATAGACTGTCGAGTGGACCTCCTTTCACTGTACTTGTTGCATGAAGTTTTCATGATGTTTCTGTCACTTTCAATCAAGCATGCTGCTGAAGTCTCTCTGGTCCTCCACAGATTTTCCTAATCTTCTTTTACTTTTCATTTTCATTGTCAGTTCCGACTGTATCCAGAGCTGGAAGCTTATACAGTACTGAGTGATATTGGAACTGGGTTCATATGCTGACGATAAGCCTCTTACGCTAATAAAGTATACCATGCCAAGTTGACTCTGATTCCCCACTTATTTATTTATCTGGGAAGGAGGGGAAAACAAAAGAGATGAATTAAGTTGGATTAAGGTCTCTTTATTCATTGCACAAGGAGGTGGACAGAGTGTTTAGGACATTAGGGATGGTTGGGAACAATCTACATGTGGATTATTTGTCATGCACTAATCTATTTTAGAAGTGTTATGGGATATTATCAGCATTTAAAGCCAGTTTCAGTGTTTAAGTCTTCATATAATATTATATTTTATATTGTATATCACAATTGGTAAGTATTTGAATGGACCAAGCCTTGAAAATAAATGTTACAATTATAGTTGTTTGCTTAAAGCAGTTCCTTCCTTTTATTCTTCTTCAACAATTCAAAAATAGGGCACCTGAATCAGGCCAATTAGGTGGACAACAATTATTTCCAATCATTTATTTTTCTGTGACACTTGGACAGATTCAGCTGCCTTCTAAATCATGAGTCATGAACATGTCGCAAGCAATAAGCATCGAGTTGTCCTTGCAATTTCAGATTCAGATTCCTGAGTGATGATTATACCCGAAAAGAAAGAATTAGTTGAATTGGTCCCCAATTTATACACAAAGCTTTGCACTAGCCAGCGGATGTCTGCATGGAGCATAAAGTACAAGTGTTCTGCTTCCATGGCCATGCCTTAAAAAAGCACATTTGAAGTACTCTTTTTTTTTTTCTGTTTATAAATCTACTGTAAATTCTTAGACTTCTTTATCAAGCTCCCGATGCTGCAACATTGGTTGTATGAATGGTTGGTACTGATGGTGTATAAACCAGTGTACTGCTAAGACAAGAAAAGTGCTTTACAAGAGCAGTCCATTTACCATTTACCATATGTATTCCTTCCATAGCCTGTCAATGCCAATGCTTGGAAACTATGGTAATGTTGGTTTGGTTTGACAAGTTTTTCAAACAATTTTTTTTATTTCTTATCTTTATTCTATTTCCTTTTTTAATTATTCTATTCATATTACCTTACTATTTTGACTCTATACCTGTACTGCTGCAACATCTGAATTCCCCCGTGGGGGGCCAATAAAGGGATATCTTATCTTATCTTAAAAGTACTTTGTTAATTTCTTGGCAAATTGAAAATTCCATATCAGTTGTAGGTCTAAAAGAACATCCACCACCTGGACCTTTACATCCTCGCTATTTGCCTCACTATAAAAAAGAAAGTTCTACTTTCTGCATTGGCCTTTGACATAAATCATGTACTACAGAATCGCCCAAAATGGACATTATTACTGGGGATATTGGGCTGGTAATGTCTGACTCAGAATTCATTTCTGTGAATCAGTGCGGGACATGTTCCCTAAGGCTCCACACAAACCCAAAGGACATGACCTAATACTTGCATGGTCTAGTCCTAGTTTTTTGTCTTCTTTGTAAAAGCCTCTCTGCTTGGTGGTTATAGGGCCCTGAAGGTGGAACAGTGGGATTACAAGTCTAAAAGGAATTAATATGGTTAACATTAGAAGACTCCAGTGCTCTTCCTAATCATATTTTGTAGCGAGTAATGAATAGTCCTTCAAGATATTCAATACAGGCTGGGCAGTTATAGAAATCCACCACACACATTTATCAGTTTCTCTGTCACTGTCTCATGAGTAACAAAGCACTTGACTTATGATCATGTACATCCACAGTCACCCCCTTTATTGTGTCTCAGGTCAGGAAGCCAGGGAAAGTGAATATGTTGGACACAGCTGGGGCATGACGCCTTACAGTGCACCACTGATTTATCTACAGTGACAGGGGACCCAAGTCAGCATGCCAATGGCATTACCATCATTAATCACACGAGACACAGCCTTGCCTACAGGAAATTAATTAACTCTTAAAAATCAGCATAGGCGCGTTATTCATAGTGGCTCATTTATCGCAGGGTTGTACACGTCTTACCATACCATAGAAACCTGCAAGAGAAGAGATATTCCATGTGTAGGGAGAGAAAGAAACCTAAAAGACAGGTGAGACAAAGGAACTGAAATAATTAAAGGCGGATCTTTTTAAGACAATGCCAATATAGTGACTTGCAATGATTTTAATTACTGTAAGAATTTTCACTGTTGAATAACTGACTGCTCCAGTTGAACAGTTTTAGCAGCTTAGAACACACTCCTATAAGTCAGTCCATCACATGGACAAGTGCAGAACACAGGACATTATGAAATGGCACCACTTCTTTTTTTAAATAAAGAGGAGCAGCTCTCCTTTCTGAACCTCAGCCATGACCCTGTAATCGCAAATAAAATGCTGCAGATCAGATTTAATTGTCAAATCCTCTTTCTAAATAATTTCTTGCACAGATATTTCCTTTTTTGTTGGAAAGTGCTTTTTTTTCAAGGGCTTGGAAAATGGTTTAGTATAATGTGGCTATAGCTACAGTCGGTGCCAGTGTTGGACATATTGTGTACCCAGCTAAATCCAGTGGTTAAGTCTCTCTGGAACCATATGTACCCTTCACTGGCCAAGGACTGAATCCTGCCAGCTTTATTTCCTCTGTTTTTGTCCTTCTCCTACCTCTTATTTGCTTGAAATTACCCCATAGATCCAATGAAACAATGAAAATATATACATGCAAATAGTGTGCATTTCACTTTCCCTTTGATTGCAGAATGCTAATTGATTTCATTATACATTTCTCCAAGTCAGCAATGGATAAATATGTACTTGCATCTTGAGAATAGTGGGCATTTTGTCAACTAAAAGACCAGAAGTGACCATTTCATCATGTTAAGTGCATCTCTGTCAAGATAAATATGAACCAGATATTGTCACTCGAAGATATTTTAATGTATTCGTAAAATGGAACATTTACTCTATATGCACATGAAAAATTGCTATGTCAGCTGAGAGAGTGAGCAGGCACATGTGTGGGAGGAACTCTGTGAGGGCAGTTTTGGGTCATAAGAGGGTTATTCAGTTCAATACACTACAATGGTGTATAAGTTATGTCCTTTTTACTACAGTAGTAGCAACCAAGAACATGATTCTCAATTGACAAAGAAAAAAAAGGGTTTAGCTAGGACAGTGTGCTGTCAGCCTAAACAACATTTTCTATAAAAGGAAGCCCACACTCTGCAACACACACCGCCTCAGGGGAGTAGGGGAGGAGATAAGAGGTATGAACACATTGGCCGCAGAGATCTAAGGTTAACATGGTAATGGATAAGTAAATGTCGGAGGCCTCAAAATTCCGCAATTGACAAAGAAATGCACAACTGCAAGCAACACAACACTTCAGGCATTGTAAGAAGAGAGACTGACGAGGAGCCAGACTCTGAACCTTTAAGTATTCAGAGAAGACATTTGAAGAGAAATAAATCAAGTGACTTTAAGATTACTAATGGCAGCAGGAATTTTGCCTTGGAACCTGCACCCAAGGGAGACATGGAATAGAAACTGCCAGCAATGACTACTCCATCATGAAAGTTGTGGCAGAGATTTATGAAAGCTGCCAATGAAAAATGGCACAAGAAAGTAGGAGCTGCAAATAATTCTCAGGTTTTTAGTGCTGTGCAGGGCAGAATGGTAATCTCTTCAGGTTCAGTAAACATTTCTTTCAGGTTGCAGAAAGGTTGCCACCTGGCAAGCTCTAAATAGAAAATACCTATGAAGCATCTACTGCAATGATGCCATGGAGAGAGATTTGGTACGTTGTGATTAATTGTCCGGACTGAAAGTGGCATTTTATCTCATGATCCGCCATGGAACTGTGTAAAGGATATCGTACTGAAAGTAGAGTAGAGGATCTAAAGCCATCAATTCAGGATAATCTTTAATTGTTGTGTTAACATATATAATTGTTTATCTCATAATCTGAACTATAATGGCGCTTTGTGACATTAGATTAGACAAAATTAGATTAGAACTTAATTGTCATTGAACAAAGTAACAAGTACTTGGACAGCGAAATTACCATCAACCCATCCGTACATATACATAAACATACATACAGTATGACAAAGGGGTGGACAGGACAGGAAGACAGGAATGGAAGAAAAGAGATACAGCATAACATGAGGATAGGGGAGCAACATAAGCACATACTCAATACACTTTACAACATGAAAAACATGCAGACCAAGGCGAAAGGCCAACAGAGCATTGAAATGCACCTTGGAACAAAAAGTTCTCCAACATAAACAGCAGAAGAGGTCGTGTGTCAGGACCATAAAAATGATGTCACGTAGGTACGTATCGCGCCTCGCGGTACAACGGCGCAATCTAAAAAAAGCACACACGTGTGCTTATCGGTTGTAAAAAAGGCTGCAGTTTCTGTGGATTTATTTTGTAAAACCACTGACCTAGGTTCAGGGCAAAAAAAACCTCGTAAGGCATTATAAAATACAGGTCAAACAGTAAATAAATGTACGTAAATGCCAGAAGCGAAGTAGTTACAAGGGTCACGTGACTGCCGCAAGTTACGTAAAAAACGTAAATTACGTTCAAAAATGTGATTCACGTTAAAAATGGTTTACTTTTGTTTTCACATGGGAAGCGAATCCTGCTGTCCTGGGTGATCAGGCACTTGCTCGACCCATCCACCACCCCAACCTCCAACTGAACAGTGGAATCTGCCGTTTTAAACTTCACTTGGCTGTCAATCACTATTACGTCAGCAAGATGGTGGCGGACGCGTTACAGCGGACGGGGAAATACAGAGACACACAAGCTATATTGACGTTTTTGATGGGAGAACAGGCTGCTTGGAGAGTCCTCTTTCATGATTTGAAAAGTCATTCTTCCCACTTCGGTGTGTTCATGAGCTTTACGTTGTAATGTTGACCCAACATGGAAGCAACAAAGATGTGGGGTATTTAATGCTTGGTGCACTTAAACAACAACATAATGGCTGTTTGCAGTATTCGGATGGCAGTAGATCTGGTGAGCCATGAAATATGAAGTGGAAACACATTTTTCAGATTATTCCAACTCCATTTGAAAGCCACACAAATGATCTATCTCGCAATGTTAATGAAAGTGGAAATTAATTTGTGTATTTGCTCCAAAATGTAATGAGTTCTTACTTGGCCCATGCTACACCCTTCCACTAAATTTCAAGAAAATCGGGCCATTCTTTTTTCCGTAATCCTGCAAACAGACAGATAAAATATGAAAGTATAATATAATATAAAATCCCTTGCCGAGACATTTGCCCAGCCCCACTTTTCAGAGCAATATATTGTTGTCAGAGTAACCATTTTTGAATCGGTGTTTCCCAGATATGAACAGAGAATTTGCCTTTTGTTTGCTGATTTATGTTCAGAAAAAAAGGTGTTGCTTCAGCACAAAACACACAGCAATAAACTAACAATAGCGCTTAGACATTCAGGCTGATCTTTTTCAAAAGTTTACCCATTATTAAGTGCTCGTATTTTAGTCTGTTGTGCATATGAGATCTGTAATGATATCTTCCTCTCTGGCACACCAACTTATTTCTCCACAGGCTTGACATTAAAGTCAGTACAGAGCCAGAGAGTAGTGAGTTATGATCTACTTCCTGGTTGAGACTGATTAAGACCTTCATGTATGTCACCACCAAGTCTCTGCCAGGCTGAAGATGGATCCTGCAGGCAGCTGGCGAGGTGTCAAGCTCATCATGTCAAACTAGATAAATTCCTGTTAAGAAGAAAATAGTCACAGACTAATTTCCATTTACCTTGCAAAGTTTTCTGTGCCAGTGCTATGACAAAATGTATTAAGGGGCAAAAGAACAGCCTGAGGGACACAGCAGCAATCGTAGGCTGGTGCCAAGGCCCAAATGGCTAGCTGAGACATATCAACATTTGCGGACTAAAAGGTGAAGATATGAGTCTGCCAGCATGGAGTCACCCAGATTTCAAAGTACCCGTCTTTTCAGTGGAGAACTGTTATCACTTGAAGGGACTGGTTTTGCCAACATGCCTGTGTAGCACCGCCCTCTGACCTGCTGAGAACAAATCAAAAACAGAAGAAGCAACAAAATTTCACCACAGTATCCCCACTGGTGTGTACAATTACTAGAGCAGGACTTGAGTTCTGATCCTGAAGCTATCTCTGAGTGAGGTTAGTGAGCAGACGCTGAAGTCCAGCAGCATTGGGAGCTGGCTGTGGACAGAAACATCCCATGTGGCGACCCCTGATGGGCATGACCCATTATATATTATATCCTTGACCAAGCTATCTATGATTTCCTCCTAACCATATCCAAGGATATGGAAAGGTCCCAGTGGAATTCCCAATATAAATCCTTGACCAGTGTGTTTTCAGTTGGGTTACCTCAAGACACCATGGTCAGTTGTTACAAGGCCGTTATTGTCTGCTGTTGCAAGGCCACGTTTTTTTGTGAGTGCAATTACAGCTGGCCTTGAAACCAGGACCAAGACAGGGCTTTCAAAGAAACCATCCAGCTGCTGTATTATTTGAATAGTGCCACACTGAGGCCACATGGTCAAATTTCCAATTTTTTCAATTCTACTTTTGTTTTCATATAAATTGATTTTCAATTTAGTACTATAAGTGTTACCTTTAATCTATAACATACTCAATCACTGAACTTTGGCCATTTACATATTATTTCTCTAATACATCTTTCCTCTCTGGGACGAATATTCTAAGTCCATCAGGTGGAAACCTTTTTTGTGCAACACGTGTCACAAAAACTGGCACCAGATCTTATTTTGCTGGACTTTATGCAAATTCAATTAAATGTTGTTGGACTCATACATCTGTGGTCTTGGTAAATTATTTCACCACAGATGGTCATTTGTGGCCGGCTAAGTAAATATCTAACAAGGTCAAAACTCCAGTATATAGAACAACTTCATTGTAGACCTTACAATAAAGTTGTTCTATATACTTCAAGTTTTCCTGGATGTTTGACCTCTTTAGACTTCTTTCCCTTCGCCGTGCACCTTACAAGTAGGTGAAGCTATGCCAGAAACCCCCACTCTATTCTCAACCAATTAAATATCCCCCACGTTTAACAGAAATAAATATTTTAAAGAAAGAAAACTAGATTGTTTCTTATTCAGTACCAGTGAAGCCCCTCCATGTTGCATATCTTGAGGGCTTAAGCCTTGTTTTCTCATTAGCCATATGACTTTCCTTGGCACAGTGTTGAGATGATGCTGTAATGCAGTTCAGCATCACTGTGTCAATGCTTTCTACCCATCTTATTTGACCGAGGTCTCAATTGAAGAGGCCAAAACAAAGGATTAGTAAATCTTAATGTGTGTACTATTACACCCAGGCCTCCCGCTTTGGCACAGACAGACAACCCCCATCGGTGGACAAGCCTTACACTATAATGCAAGAGATGTGAAATCAGAATAGGTCTTGTTAATGGGATTGTAGTGTTTTAGAAGAAGCCTATGCACTCAGCAGATAAGGGGACTGTTTATCCCGTTAATGTGTCACTTTAAATACATTAGGAGTAGGAGGGCTCCTGATTTTTTTTCCTGTTTTTTGGCACTCTGCCTCACTAATCCTGAAGAGCGCAAGGGACAAAGCATTTATAGATCCACACATAAATTACACTTTAACTTGTTTTTAGTGGGTTAATGGCGCTAATTTCCCGGGGAAAACCAAAATGATATTTTTACTTAATTGCACAGTAAAATCTGCAAGGGGGCTTTTTAAAATATTATTTTAAATAATTCAAAATTGAAGTGACCTTGAGCAACAATGCAGAGACACACAAAGGTATGGTACGTGCACATAAAATACACATACTCACACACACATAGACACATGAATGATAACACACGGGACAGAATGTATTCACTGCTAATGGGAGATAATCCAGGTCCCACTGTGCCACAGTGGGTTCAATGGCAAGCAGCTATTTGTTTATTCTATTTACACTGTCACAACAGGTTCCCAGAGGTCTGTTAGCCCCGCTATAACACAAAGGCTGTTTTTATAATGCATTGCTTACTATGCCCTTGTGTTGGTTATTGGAAAATATGTAGGAGGGTGTTTAGCAATATATGTGGACGTCTATATTGTGTTTTCTTTTACAAGTTATATTTTTTTCCTGTAAAGATGCTTTCACAGAGGCAAGGTGCATTATAAGGCTGACTTTCTCTTAACTCCAGGGATGTTTATCGGGGAGGGAAAAATAATGAAATATGGTCTTTCTTTAAGACACTCACTGCGACTGCCTAATACGGTTAGTGCCACGCCTTTGGTTGTGTGTTCAGAAGTCATAAGTCACCTTCTCCTTCATGCTGGGAGGCTCACTGGCGGTGTCTCTGAAAAATATGATTGGTTTTCTGTAGGAGGTGGTCAGTACGCAGTCCAACAGCTGCCGCTGTGATTGAGCACAGTAGGAGTTAGCGTGGGTGTGGACATCAGTGATAAGGCCTGAGTGGCACTGGCAGGGCCTCTCGTTAACAGGGGATCCTTCAGAGGACCCCACTAAGAATCTCCAAGGACAAAGTTGGACTCACTGTCTCGAATCCTGTAACGATCCTCCTGCAGCACGGATATTAAACTAGAATGGCTGTTTTCTTGGGCACACAATATATGCAGAACCATAGGGAACTGAAAATGCACTGCATTAGTCACTGTAAATACCTATAGGACAGCTTGTCAGGCAAGTTTAAATGGTAAAAAGCTTTTTGAACAAATAAGTTTTATTCATAAACTGCTGTTGTTTAGTCAGTTAGAACATCAGTAGTGGTGTAAATTTTACATATAGATTTGAAGTTGGGAAAAGTCGGGTGTGTGTTTAAAGTGGCCACTGCAGTGGTGAGTTTGTAGGGAGGAGAGGTGGAAAACAGTTCAACTACAGAATAGGTGTCGAGTCAACAGAATCGGATCCCACAGTGCTGATTGAGCAAGGAACTATAGAGACAGCAGTCTACAGCACTTAGCCGTCTTCACCGGAGAGAAATACTCACAGCTTTCTCTTTTCTTTGCTTTTTATTGTTAATTTCATGAAGTGAATCTTCAGTGGACATGCCACTGTTCTAGATGTTACCACTTCCTTTTATTTGTACCATTTAGAACCATAGAGTGAACACAACAAAAGCAAGAGCAAAGTGGAAGAAGTGCCACACTTCAGAAAGCGTACCACTGCTGATTGAATTTTTTGATTAAGTTTGGAGACAGCCATTGGATTTTAATAATTTTATTCTCTAATGGAAATAACATTTCGAACTTACTTGACATTGGTGCTAAATCACAGTGAATAAACTGATGTTAGTGTGTGTTGGCAACACGTCTGAAAGTGGAAAACATGCACCAGACTTTTTATAGGCTTCACATAGAAGGAATCGTTCTGGAATCTGTTTAGTTTTTACCACCAAAATTCAACTTCATAAGAATGATGAAAGACTCATCATTTTCTGTTCCTCTTGTTACTCTTCTTTATCACTCTCACAATCGCATACATGTGAATCTCAATAAATTAGAATATCATGGAAAAGTCCATATCCAGTAGTTCAAGTCAAATAGCCCCAACCAAGTATTGAGTGTAGATGGACATACTTTCCAGAGGCCAACATTTCCATATTAAACATACTTTTTAAAATTGGTCTTTTGTAATATTCTATTTTTTTGATACACTGAATTTAAGGTCTTCATTAAATGTAAGCCTTAATCATTATAATTAGAATAAATTAAGGCATGAATGACTGACATAAACAAACTTTTCTATGATATTAATTAACTAATTAAATAACTAATAAATTAACTAATTTATTGAGATGCACATTGTAGTGGTTTGACAGTGCCGGGGTGCCAGTCAGAGCTAATCTGACAATTTTCTTTTCTATTTTTGATTCGTCAAACTTCCACAGGACCCATGCCTACCCATGCATGGAACCTACTAGGGTTGCCAACCGTCCCTTGAAAAACGGAATCGTCCCGTATTTAGAAACAAAAGCACCCGTCCCGTATTGAGGTGAAAAGGGACGCACTTTGTCCCGTATTATTGTGACAGTCAAAAAATAGTCAGTAAATGCCAATGAAAATTTAATAACAGGGCGCTTTATATGTAAACTTACGGTAAACTTGTTCCCAGGCCCGTCCTGCTCTGTGACCAATGAACTGACAGCATATTCACACACGAGTATGACGATACAGAATACGCTCATCCCATTGGTCGAGGAGAAGATAGCAGAAGACAACAAAGCAGCATGCGTAGGTGACAGTGACACAGACGCCGACACTGCTTTACGGGGCGCTACACCTTCGAGCAGCAATGTGTCTAGTACCCCTCCGAGAAAAAAAACAGAAAAGGATGCAAAAATACTGAAGAATGGGTAAAAGGAAGCACCTGGGTGGAAAAAGTGCGTGATAACATCTATAAAGCACACTGCACGTTGTGCCGGTGCTCTTTTTCCTTAGTCCATGGTGGACTGACTGATCTGAAACAACATGCTTCCAGTACTGCGGTCACGCCATCTGCACTTTAAATTTCAGTGCGCAATTACATTGCACTTTACGGCCCGTTTGTCAGCTGCAAGACTCCAAAATAGCCATTCAATTGTATTCATGCTGCTCCAATAAAATAAATACATCAATTTGTTATCAGCAAACTCCAGTGCATTCTTTTAGACCAGGTCCCCATGTGTTCATGACATGAATTTAATGCCTTTTTACTGAACCAATTTGGAATTATGGAATGCTATAAACTTCCAAAATGGCCATTCAATTGCATACATGCTGCATTTTAAAAGCCAACAAAAGGAGTGAATCAAATTGTTATCAGCAAACTCCACTACATCTTTGAAGAACAGGGCCTAATTGTTATTTTGTGTTAAAGTGAATTGCTGGATAATCATTTGTTTTCCATGTATTCATGTCACACAAAAATATGCATCTAATTCAATTCAGGTTCGAGTCAAATTGTTAAAAATATCATTTTACTTACAAAAAAGGGGCTAAAAAATGTCACCACGCCAGGATGGGTGAAGGCATTCGGGTCGGCCGGCCCTGCCAATGAAGTGTCCCTTATTTATTTTTCGGGGAGTTGGCAACCCTAGAACCTACTAACAACCAGAAATTAAGCAACCTTTTCCAAAGGCGACCCATTAAACACAAAACACACACACACACACAAGAATTTGCAATTCAACACAGTGTATTATACAATTCAGTGCCCCCAAATACATAAAAAAAACATAATTCACACAGCCAAAACACCAAAAATAGTCTATTTCTTTCAACCAAAATTAGTCCTCTTCAGGTACCCAATAAATAAACAAAATAGTCAGTTTTTGAAAATAAAAGTTGGTCAAACAAAACCCAAACTAAGTGGCGCCTCCGGCGTCTAATAAACCAGCTTTGACCGCGGCTTTACCTCCCGGTTGCCGGCAGACGTCGGAGAAGGACCGTCGGTGGAAGCCAGGAGTTTTGGAGCCAGTGGATAAATCCAAAGGTGAGAAGCGAACACTACAAAATACAACACGGACTGGAAACCCGCTGCCAGGGATTGGCAAGCTAACGGAGCAGACACTGGACGAACTAGCCCTCTTCCTCCTCAGTAGCCGCGGGCCGCCATCTTGAATTCCCCATACCGGCATATTTGTGATTTGCTGAACAGAGGGCGTGCTTGAGTCCGTGTGTGGCACTCCAAGGTACTTTGGAGAGCGCTGTTACACTTACTGGGGAGACTGAATATAGCTATCACATTTCTATATAGTTAATGAAATGAGTGGGAATGTATTGTATCTTGTAGCCATCCACAACAATATGAATCTATTTAAGGGAACATAGTGGCTGATGCACAGACATGCCAATTATTTTCTTTTTTCTTCTTCTGCAAATCATTTCAAGCCACTTTAGCTCGATAAACATCTTTTCCCTTCACATTAATTGAGCTTTCCCATATTCAGATTCAGGTACATCCCTACTTTGTATCATATTTTTCTGAGCTTCATGGCGCTCAAATGTTTGGATTTGCGTTCACTGACTTAATTTATGCAGGTGATAAGAATTCAATTTGACTTAACACAGAAAAAAATAATTCCACCAAAATGGCCTTAAAATGTGTCAGTTGACCTTAGGTACGGCTCATTGATGGTGAGAGCACAACACGGACCAATTTATGTGATACTGGAGGGAGACTGATAATTTTAACTAACACACTCATGCACGGTATCACACTGTGTGTCAGACCTGTACAGATAACACCCTTACATTTCCCCGAAAAGAAAAGGCCTTGATGCATTTTTAATTGTGTTCATTTTCATCGGTCTTTATGTGAATGCCAGCCATTTCATTAGTGTTTGTAATGAGACATTGGGGTTGCATTTAGATGCATGGGTGTTAAATTTGAAAAGGGAACGTTGTATGCTTTTTGTAGCTCATCCTGTATTTGCCTAAATATTCCATAGCTCCCATCCGGTCATTTTTAAATGGTAATGGCACAATTAGCATTTTGGTAATGGGAGGATATGACACCAAGATGATTTAGTAGCTGTTAAGGGATGCATTTTTTCAACCTGTTTGTTTTGCAGCTGATGAACAGTTCCTGTCGACAGCTGAGCGTAGTGTGAAGTTGAAAAGTGAAAACGTGTAAAACTTGCAATTGTCACAGGTGACAGAGGCGTTTTGAGGCAGAATTTGAATGTCTCAGAGGTATGCTAATATTCTTGAACACTTTTGATGAGTGTCAGACTGATAAATCCTGTACCCCTTTCTGTCTCTGTGTGCTTGTCTCTCTCTCTTTCACATGCTCTCACTTCTCCTTTTCTGTCCTTGCTTTCATTTTTGGGCTGAGACATTTGAAACCTATGAATCCATCATTATTCCCTCAAATGAATTATTGAATATTCATCTGCCATCCATACTATAAGGCAGCCTGAGCAATGAGATGTGGGGCGCAGTCAGTGGAAGACGAACGCGTTATGCCACGTATGTAATGACAGGCAGCAAAGTGCCTTTAGGGTGCCAGCTTTCATCTCAGTAAATGTTGATGACATGGGCTTGTTGCCGAGCTGACAAACTGTCACGGAGCTGTCAGGCTTGCACAATCACTGACTCTGCACTGCTATGATCACCTTTAAACTGATGAGAGCCAACCTTGCGGAAACGCGTGTTATGTGTGTTGTGTGGGCGGGCAGCAGACGCTGTATATACAGTATGCATTCATATGTTGTCCCCCTCTATAGACAATATCGCAATGCTGGAATCATTTGTGTTTTGAATGTGCTGACTTTTGGGGCAGTGCAACCTTGACGATAATTATCATTATCAACAACAGCCTTGTGCTATAATTGGTAGTTCTGTTGTTGAATGCATTGTTTAAATAAATAAAAAAAAACAGACAGTAATTCTGAGTATTTGCACAGACTAACATATCCCTAGCTGGAAATAATAGCATTGAGTATAAAACGAAGATGTATTGAGGTAATACGATTGGGTGATGGTCCATTGACACCGGAGTAGATTTTGACTCTGTTGGCTCTTGAAATTTTTGAGACATGCCATTCAAATGAATTCCAGCTGTTCCAGCTGAAGTTTTCTGTTGTTCATGATCAGTGGAGCATTTCCAAGATTTATCTCTGGATGACCTCATTACCAATCTTTTCCCACTTATAGCGAAAGAAGCTACCAATGTTGATTAATTCAATCACTGAAATGTTGGACCAGTACATGTATATTGTAGAGGTGGGGGAACAGATCGATATAGCATAGTATCGGGATATTTTGCATGGCGATATTATATAGATTCATGACCGCCAAGTATTGATATTTAGCAATCTGACTGCCCGCCGTTTTTGCCGTTCTGGACGTTGTAGTCAGTCAATTTAAGGAATATACTGGAGAGGAATCCATAGGTACCATGTCAGTATGTCTGGATATCGTGTTGTGTAGTTGTTGAAATAACACTGCAAATTTAGGCAATTTTTTGTTGTTTCATGGTGATTTTCAAAGCAGTCATGTGACCTGTTCAAAATGCAGTTAAACAGTTAAATCACAATATATTGTATCGCAATACTCACCATATCGCAAAATACTTAAAATCGCAATAATATTGTATAGTGTTTCGAGTATCGGGATAAAATCATATCGAGGGTCCTCTGGTGATTCCTACCTCTAATATATTCAGTTTTAGGCTGGATTTTACTATTCATGAACAAATTACTAATCAGCATTGTACAAGCAATTGATATGGGGTAAAATGAATTGATATCGGCTGGATTGGCATTTTCACTACAACATTAACCTGCATCCATAATCACAATGGATCATTACTGCCCTCTGTGGCTAATGGTGGAAAACACCATCTGCCACTGGCTGACAGGTTACGAGAACTGGGGCCTTTCTGAAACTGGGCTCTCCCCACTCCCTCTCCATCACGGACTGAACTCTGCATGGAGCCTTTATGTGCTTCTGTATGGAGAAACATCCTTCTTCAAGGTGTAGGGCATAAATACAGTAGCAAGCTTAGGAGGGGTGGACTTCTGTCTCTGTTCAGAAACAGACGGAGAGAAAAATATACAAATAATTGCAATAAAAATGGACTACTATTTAAAACATATGTACAATGTCACTAAGGGTGCTCCAATTATGGGGTCCAATCAATGATTACTGGAAGCAGTGTTGGCAGATACTGATTACCGATCATAGGGTCTATTGAAGCCTCCTATTTATCATGCAGCATTTTTACATATTATGCACTTAGGTTTAATGAGTGACTCTAAATTGCCCGTAGGTGTGAATGAGAGCGTGTCTCTATGTGTCAGCCCTGTGATAGTCTGAAGACCTGTCCAGGGTGTACCCCGCCTCTCGCCCAATGTCAGCTGGGATCGGCTCCAGCCCCCCACGACCCGAGTGCAGATACGTGGTTAAGGATAATGAATGAATGAATGAATGAATGAATTCATTATGGTTTCAGTTAAGTTATTACGTTTAATTATTTCTTTCTTTCTTTCTTAGGAAATGTATTGTCTTTTTCAGACACTGAATAGAACTGGCAGACTGGGGAAGGGCATTGCAATTGTCTTGTGTTTTGTTTCATCTAATTGGCTTTTTGATTGGTCTGTAAAGGGACCACCACTGGTTTGTGCAAGTGCTACAAGGGGCAGCAATGAGTCCATTGTAACCACACTCAGAGATGCTGACAAATCACACAAAGGAAATATTTTTTTCCCTTGTCATTTGTATAAATTTTGAGTTGTAGAGTTGTTTGTGTCTACCTGATCAATGAAACTCAACTATTCCCTTACTTTTTGTCTCTGGTTTGGTCTCTGCCAGTTTGTAAGGGAAACCCAATGCCAAACATGGTGTATTTGGTACTGGGGAAGTAGTGTGTTTTTAGGACAGATGCCTTCTGCAAATTGAAAGAACTAATAGCAAGATGGCAGTCGGACCAGATCTGCGCAGTACGGTGGATGTGATGATGGATATCTGTACAAAGGAAAGCAAACAAACATCTGTGAAAGTGGACTTTTTAAAAATGTGTTAATGCGTATCGTTGGTTTAGTGAACAGTGCAGCCACTTGCGGCGCTCTTTGATCAATGCTTTGCTAATTGGGGTTGTCTGCGTTTAGTTCCAGTGTGCAACTTGCAGCTGCTAACAGTGCAGTTCAGGTTTGATAGAGGTGGCAGACTGGATTTTGAAAATACATCATTGATTAATGTGTTACAACAAAGTTACAAACAGATGTCTCCTATCTTCTGATGTTCTCCTGCTGCTGATTCAATTTTGCTGATTAAATCTTGAATTAACGCACCCAGGTGCTTTCGAGTAAAGCTTTCACTGTTGTATTTTTGCTATAGACATTTATTAATTAATGAATGTATTCATTTATTTATTTATTGGCAAGCAGCATGCATGTAGGATGCAAGTATTCAGGTTTAGGGTTCTATCCACTGTGTGCTGGCTCCCAGGCCTTTTTGTTTTTACTCAGTGGTTGTGGGCAACCTCATCAAATATCCAGCTCTGAGAGAGCCTCCTAAGTGGAAATCAGTCTTGCTCAAGGCAAAATTCAAAGAATATGAAAACTACAGTATAAACTCCAAATTGAACTCAGTACGCCCGGCAAAACCTTGCAAATGATGAAGAGAAGATGAAAGATCTTAAAGAAGACAGACAGATAAAACAGAGGGGATGAAGAAAAACTCAGTAAGACGCAGAGTGAGCACTTATATGATCACCGGCTGTTGTAATAAGAGCTCTGCTGACATTGAGTGTTCAATAGATTTCACATGTATCTTAAGCACCTGCAAAGAAGACTTAGCAAAGAATAAGGGGGCTATATCAAGGATTTGGACCAAACTTGTGTCAACTGTTATACAAACTTTTAGGAAAATAAAAAGTGAGTAAAACCAAGGTTTGGATATTTGTTATCATGGTTTTACCTTGAACTCTGTCAGTTGCTCATGGGAAATGATAGTGCAGCTCCCTTAACAATGATGAGATGAATAATCAAAGTGAAGAAGCACCCAAGATAAATCATTTTTTCTTTATAGTCTTGTTTTTTCAAAATGACCTCACTACAAAGAAAATGGAGGCGCAGATCAGACTCGTTTCAGCTCGCTGCTCCACCACCCTGCAGAACTACTTTGAACACAAGTTCACTCACTCAGTAAAGAGAGCTTTCACAATCAGCCAAAATCTGCCCAAGAAGAAGAATTAAAGAGAAATATGTATAGTGTGCACAGAGTATTATTTAGCGTGTATTCTCGAGGACAAGGCTACTGTGTATATTGTCCAGTTTTTTACTGATGCAATTACAGTTTCTCTCACAAGGACCATAACAATGGATTGCAGCCAGTATCCTTTACAACACTTTGTTGCTTACCTGCTTTACAATTATTTCAATAAAAAACTACCATGCATTCAAGATGCATTCCTGTATTCCAAAGAGCAATTTGCTTCATGTCAATTTTTATATAGCATAGAGAAGAAACAACAACACTACAGTCACAATGGCAGACTTCTCCCAAGGCCAATGGTGCATTCACATGCTCAGTGGATCGTACCATTTCCTGAGATGTGAAACTGTTCCAACTGTGTTTAAAAGCTTTAAGTGGGAACTAAACAACATGGATGCTAGAAAGAAGATGTGCTGTATTCTGTTGCACAGAGCACCTAAACAAAATGCTGATAGCTGTCTCCAGTAAGGATGAAGACAACAGGGAACAGATCATGTACTTTTCCCCGGTTATTCTGATACCACATGAATCCAGCATAAATGCTTTGTCATGCAATCTTGAAAGTTAATTGTTCCCTGTACCCTGTGATTCGGATTTACTCCAAAATGTAATGGTTCCTTTTCCGGTTGTTCTTCTGACAGACAAATCACATTGGAAACAGCCTCCTTGGCAGAGATGAAAACTTGCACAGGCTGAAAATGAACTTTAAATAAGAAAGGCAGTCCTCCACAATGGAAATTTTTTATCAAAGTTTGTTGTTGCATGCTGTTGTGACCAGCCCTGTTGGTGCAATTGGACATGATCCTTTTCTCGACATCCATGTTTACTACTGTAAAGGCTAGTAATTTAAAGGTTCTCTCAGCAGATTAAATGTATCAGTAAGAAGACTACAGTCAGACCTGTACTACTACTCCACAGTTTACTTCAAGGTGAGCGTAGGTTTCTTTATACTATTTTTCTAAAGTCATTTTCATATGTTTTTTATTGACGCAATGAATACAGATGGTCTAAATTGGTACAGTGCATGAGGTATTTGCTTTAAAAACCAGTGATGGAAAGAATGCATTATTTGCAGTGCACGGCTTCCCTTTTTCAGATTCAGATAAATGGATGATTCTGCAAAGCTCCACTTTTTTGTTATTTGAGCAGTTTTGAATAATGTGGCAGCCATAATGTCTTTTTGTCTCTCTTTGACTGGAGCTTTATGACCACAATGCTGATAACCCATAAAAAAGTGCTTCAAATAAGCTGTTTTACCCTGTAAGTATCCAAGCACCATGATGTGTCTCCATCTCTCTGTGATCCATACAGCTAATGGAGACATTTTTCCCTCTGAAATGTTCACTATGGCATTCCTTTTGGTTGTCCTTGGACTCAGTTTGGGAGACACTGTATTGCTGACACCCTTGCTGGGAGCATACGTGCGTCAGTCACACACATACAGGCACACACACTCATATGCACGTATACACATTAATAATGTTCCTCCTAATGAATTACTTGCAGACCTTGAGGCCATACACCTATACCCCAGTAACGTCTGGCCAGGTGCCCAATGACAAGCCTCATAGCACAAAAGACAAGGACACACACACACATTCACACACACACAATCCTTTTGTCTTTAAATAGCATGCTTACTGAGCATCCTCATCTACATAACAATTGTACAAAGGTAGGTAACAGCACTCGAAACTCTATTACTGTCCATCCATCCTGCATGCCATTGCTTCTATTACCGCAAGACTCGCTTTTCAGTTGTTCACATGAAAATCACTTTTAATTTGGATCAAACTAAGTGTCAGCGTCACACACAATCAGAGTTATTTAAAGCTATCTGAAATGCACATAAAGCACGTGAGCAGAATTCCAAGGTAAATCTGACAGGAGCTTGATAAGCCCCGTTTAAAACGGTAACAGATGGCAGGAGGCACCTCACTGTCGGGCCCGGCAGACAAAGCTTTATCTCCAGTCAAGGTGAAAGGTCAAGCAGTGTGTCTTCAGCCCACAGATTAAACATAAAGAGTTGAATAGCCAGCAGTTATGGCATTTAAGAATTTCACACCCTACAAAATTTTACCATAAGCTGGAGTCAGCAAAAGTATGGAACACTTCATCGCTACAGTATAAGAGGAAGGATGTTTAAAGTGTACTTTAAGAGTATGCTTTAGAATATAAGATGAGATAATGTCTACCCTGACTAGACTTAAAATAATCAATGAGGCGATATTCAGAATACATGGAATATTGATTAATCATGTGACTAATATATAAAGGGGGAACAAAATTTTTTTACTGGTTCCTGCTTCACACATGTGAGGATTTATTGTCTCAGAAAAACAAGCTGAAGAATTCACCATCAAGTGGACATGCTGCTGACAGGTTATAGTCTAAATCAGTTAAAGTAATAATAACCAGGTCAATTAAGGAAAAAGATACAGAAAGGTAGAAGGAAAACAATTGTTTATTCCAGCCCTACAGTGAAGGGGACATATGTTCATTTTTAGGTTAATTCCTGTGTTTTGTTTTTCTGCTAGAATGATTACATGATATGCTGACGATTTTATCTTTGTCACACTAATCACGTTTCCATCAACAAATTTCTCTGCACATTTTAAAAGATTCGCATGAGAAAAGCTGATGGTAACACAAAAATTCAAAAACTTTCAAAAATGCACTTGAGGTGGTTTTTGTATTTTTTTTAAAAAATGTTAATGCGCAAATGGGAGATGGAACTAGCTTATCTGAATAAGTTGACTTAGCGAACTTTCAACTCGCATGACTAATCAGCTGTTTCTGCTCTGCCGGTCAAGACGAGTTGACATGAAAGAACAATTATAAGTTGCCCAATTGAATCCAATTCCTGAAGACTTCCCTCCATTTCCTCTCATCGGTGGCCACAGTTGTCTGATTAGCAACCTTTATTTGTTGTTTTTTCTCTCTTGTGCAATCTCTTCTTCTTCTACTGTTGACTGACAGATTAGCCTACAGCAACACATTAAACTGCCATCTTCTGACCAAAGTGCGTTTATGCAGCCTTGTTAATCTGCTCTAAACCAGTTGATGGATGTATGCATATATTCAACGTCTGGTCGAAATGTATGGTTTTAGTGCCTGTCTCTCTAAGAACCCCTCTTGGAAAAAGGCCAATCTGCTCTAATTGGTCAGCATTGGAAAAGTAATCTCTTCAGAGCTTTTTGACAGAAAACCTTTCTAACACAAGTATTTTTGGTGCACAACCCTAACCAAAGTGAAGCTGAAAACTGAAAGAAAAGGCAAATAACAAATCACAGAAGTCTGTTTTTTCATGAGAAAAGACTCAAAGCCTGAATGAGACATAGGAAGGGGAGCCAAATCTGAATGACTTAAAGAATAACATGTTTCCTGATCTAAGCAGCCCACAAAGAAACTGACTGGGTTGTCCTTGTTTCACAGTTTGCGCGTTGCTCGGCACTCCAGATACCCATATTTATGTGCACAAAAACGGAAAAAGTGAGATTTTCATATGTCCCCTTTAAGTAAGATGATATGAGGTCTTTATTCCTTGTGTTAGGAGTTCTGTCATTTTCTAAGAGGGTTTCTGTTCTGCATGCTCCCTCTCTGTACCTTAGGGCCCATGGCACTATTGAGCATAGCGCACATAACCCTCCCCTGCCATCAATGTCCTCTGACCCAGAGTCAGCGGGTTAATAACCAGCTGCACCGAAAGCCATTTGTCATTTGCTACCTGCCGCTGATAGGAGATGTCAGCAGATGTCTATGCCCTTGTCAACCAACCCCATGACAAATACTGTATCAAGCCTCGCAATCTGAGGCTCCCCGAGGCTTCTCAGTACTCCTCTACTGAACAACCACTCCCACTTGATAGCATTAGATTCTTGTGCCATGATCCATATCGAGATAAACTAGTGATCCCTCTGCTCTTTTTCATCTCCTTTTCCCATTGTGCCATAAATTGCAATTGGGTCTGTTTTTTTTCACATTTTTCTCTCTCTTTTGCTTTTAAATGCTTCCAGCTTTCCTTTGATGTTTGATACTTATTGCCAGCACTGGCCTGAAGCTAATGGTTTCATATCGGTACGAAATGTGGGATGATTTATGCAGATAAACAAGGGACATTGAATGGTGAGACAGCGTTTCTACAACTGCTTTGGACATATGAATTTAATCGAGCTTGATAAATCAATTGTCTTCCCATTTGTAGAGGTTTTGTGTCTGTGTTTCTTGTCTGACAAATAAACAAAAGTGTAAACAAATGGATATTAACAGGAATAAGCCTTCCCCATCTGTGACTCATTTAGTCTATAATTTTGTCAATTGTGGTGGCTGAAACATTTGTGATGCTTGCCACTTTTAAATTTATAGCAATTTCTAACTAATAATAACGTGGGTGAAAAAGTTGTTGTCATAAAGATTTCATCAAAGCAGCTAAGCAATGCAATGGCTTGACAGTAATTCTTCCAGAGCCAGCTGCACAAATGCAAAAAAAAATTATGACAGCCTAAGAAGTCTGTCCAGCTATTCAAGAGTTCAAGGTTTCTAGTTGCAGCGCAGTGTTGATGTGCACTGAGACAGAGCGGCACACTGGAATACTAATGCCTAACCAAACAGTCACATCTGAACTTTGGTTTATTCCTCACAGGCTATTTAGATTGCTTTTTTTCTTAGGAGTTTTCACACAATGAGGTGAGGAAAACAGACTCTACCAGACACAGTTTAAGTGTAAACTTCTTGTGAATTAAATGTTGTCCCTTTTCCCTCTCTCCTTGTTCTCTGCAGAGATGTCGGGTACGGGAGAAGAAATTTCTCAGGTACACTGGAAGCAGCAGTGGTTGGAAAATGGGACGCTGTACTTCCACGTGTCCATGACTGAGTCTGAGCTTCAAGCCCAGACGACACAGCCCACGGCCCGGGAGCCTGCCCACGCCCTACACGAACACATGCATCTGCTGCACATCTCAGTCATGGTGAGTTCTAAACACCTTGTGTGTGACTGCTGGTTGCTGCTGTTTGGGCCTTTTCTTTCCTAAGAACCTTTTCACGGAGCGTCATAATTACAATCTGACACTCAAATGGGGTGTATAGTGCTGCAACTGTATAGTATAGACACGTTAGCCTATCTTTCGATTTGTTTCTCGTCAAGCTTAAGCAACTTCACATCACAAAGTGGCACAGGTTGTTAGCCGCGTCGCTCATGAGACAACAACTTGACACAAATAACATATGTGGATGTTTGACTTCTGAAACCATTCCTCTTTTAAAGAACAGTTTATATTCTGATATATAAAGATAGACAACGCGGCTCAAATTGCGCACACTATATAAAAATAAAGCCAAAATGTCTGGTTATGATAGCTGCCATAGAATCAGACCGTGCAGTAGTAACTGGAGCTATCAAGGTCCAACCCATACACTCGCCCAACCAATTACAAGTCAATCACAGCTGTCAATCATGGCGTTACACCCCCGTTTTATAGCATCAAATAACGAATTCACATATCACAGAAACACTAAAACTAGCATAGCCTAGAACAACTTAACCCTCTATGGTACGATGTTGCCCTCAGGCAACATACCCATTTTTGGCCTGTCAAAGTTCTACAATGCATTTTTTTTGAGTGATGCGATACTTTAAAAAAGAGGGAAGAGTATAGGGAACCACTAGCAATGCTTTATATTTGTCACATGACCTCCAGGATGCCATATTGAAACCCTATTTTACAGACTTTCCAAAGGAAACAGCTTTGCCATTTTGCGACACAAAAAAGCACTCATTTCCTGGCCCTTTTCCATCTGAAAAGAATACATTCCTACTGATTGTTGAGTAAACCTTCATTTTTGATAGCTTCATACACTTAGACTGTTCAAGACATTCATTTCAATGGGTCCTTGGTTCAATGGTACAATGTTGCCTACAGGCAACATTCAGACAAGAAACCGGTTAAAAAAGTCCCTTTCATAATGTTTTTCAATTTAAAATGTTTTGTATTGTACCTTGTTGAAGCTACTGAATATTTTACACATGTTTATTAAATAAATTATAAATCATTAATTAAAATTAATGAAAAAAACTCTCTTTTTCATTTGTACACCATTATGGTACAATGTTGCCTATGGGAACAAAGCCCCCACCCCCCCAAAAAAAATAAAAAAAATAAATATATATATATATTTATGTGTGATTCTGCTAAAAGACCTTTGACGCGATCACCAGATATTTCTAAAAATCTATAGGGTAACTTTTGCAAACTAATGAGTCAGAGTTGCGTTTGTTGATGCTGTTAATCTTATTTTATTGCTAAGTGTGTGGAGACACCTTGGGGTGATAATGCACTTTAGATAAGCATCGACTCAACCCCATACTGCATAATGAGTATGGTGATTTTTCAAAGTGTTTGGTCCTCCCAGCTGCTACTGAGGAAGTGTTTGACTTAGTGGGACTGATACATGAGGGGGAAGAATAATGACTTTGTTTACAACAAGTCAAGGGGTGGAGGTTAAGATCTTCAAATGTCAAACCAGTCTGAAGGCAGGGATGCATGGCTTAAGCACTGATGCACCGCTTGGTGTATTAGTTCTTGTTGATGCAATGCTGTCAGAGTGTGGGGGAGTGTCAACGTTTTAAAGTATGCACTTACCAACTCTTAGCAGGTGGAGTAGAAAGCTGGTTTGACAGTGATGGCTGGAAGATGGGAGTTTTCTTTGTATCCATTGCTGTATTCCTGTATGGAGTGTTTTTATCACCATACTGCAGCTTTACGGCCTACAAGGATTTACTATTTCTTCAGGGCAGGACACTACAGGCAAAAACATTATTCATGTACTGGTCAATTTTGAGCTTATGGGGAATTTTTCTTTCAGAATAGTGGATAGAAAACATCTAAAACTAAGATTTAGGTGTGCATTTTACTATATTTGATACATTTCCATCTGTAAATTTCTACCAAATTCACTAAAAGTTGGCATTCTGTATCGCAGACATAGTCTAAACCTCATCATCACAGGCATCGTTAGAAAGCTCCCACTCTCCTGCACAATGTCATGTATATTACATCCACAATATTGTTGTTGCTATGAATTAGATTCGATATGTTGTCTTCAAATAATAACTTCCATTTCAAGAATGTATGAAATCGTTAAAGGCTGTTTTCTCAAATTTCTTTTTTTTTTCTGATTTTTTTGAGTCATAAATCTCAACCTCAGCTGCACTTACAGACATTAGTTTTATTCCTAACTTTATTCTGACATTTTATACAGACGGGCTTGCCTGTATAGCATTCGTACCCTGATTTATGGAACATTTTGTTCCTAATAACATGACAATTTTTTTTGTATGGCTTTTGGCAGTATTCTTGATTTGTGAAATGATAAAAGAAGATATCACAATTTCATTCTGTAACAAAAATGTAATCTGAGATATCGACAAAATAAAATAACTTTGAAATTTGCTTTATCCAATGTTCAGATTTATGTCCTGAAAATATATGCAAATATTTAATGAGTTTACACCTTATTTGCATATCCACACAAAGCCAAAATTATCCAAAATTAAAGCACCTGTTTCACACTGGACGGCACCTTTCAAAGTAATATAAAAATAAAAGCATCACAACATTGTAAAACACCAATTAAATTTACAAACATGAAAAACAAGCTTTATAATACAAAAACCTCAAGGTAGGTAATTTACTGTATTTTATAAAACGATTAGATTAATATTGTTTTGGTCCGGCCCCAGCAACCTTTGTGGTATTGGTCATGTGGCCCCTTGCGAAAATTAATTGCCCAGCCCTGTTCTATGCTTTCCTTTATTTTGGAGATCTTATTGACATGCTACAATGCAGCTGATTCTATATCCTTTTATTCTGTAGCATTCTCTCACTGAAATAGTCTCTCCTCTTCAGACTGCACTGACCTTTATCCAGACAAGCCTCTGTGTGTTAATTGACCATCCTCTCTCTCTGCTGGCATTTTAAAAGATATATATGGTAACATCATCTTACCTTTATGGATGTCAATACTTTCTAAGTGTTTTATCTCATTGTGTTAACTTGACATACTACTCCTGGCTGTGATTATACAGTCTGCCTCTGTTCCCGTCCAACTCCAAGTCATGTGTTCGCACCTTTTTCTGTTGTCGACTTTTTCCGCTTCACCTCTCCTCGCACATCCCACCACCTCCTCTATTTCCGTCTCTCCCCTCTTCTCCGTGTGCACCGTAGTCTCCTCGTGCCTTCCACCTCCGCGTTCTCAAGAGTCCTCTCGCCTCTCCTGCTCACAGCCCTACCTCCAGCTCTCTCACCCCTCGAAACAATTTCGGTGACACTTTATTGAAGATTGTGCTTGACACTGTTGTGACTGTGCCTCAGAAAGTCACATTAACATGAGTCAAATGAATATGACTATTGTTTGTCTCATTTGGTTCTTGTCTCTCACTGCACAACAGTGTTCTCTGCCTTTTAAGGCTGCAGCTAATGATTGTGTTCGTTGTTGATTTATTTTCTCGATTAATCATTTTGTCTTAAAAAAAATTAGAAAATGCTGAAAAAAATGTCCATCCCAGTTTCTCAGAATCCACAGTGATGTCTTTAAACGTCTTGTTTTATCAATTAAAAAAATATTCATTAAGATAGGATATAAAATGGGAAAAGTAGAAAATCTTGAAATTTGAGAGGCAGATATCTTCTTATTTATTTATTTTTAACATTTTTTCATGAAAAGATACTTTAACAAATAACTGATTTATATTGGCAATCATTTTGCTGTCTTTCAATTAGTTGACTTATAGTTGCAGCTCGACTGTCTTCATAACTTGACTTGAACTATTTGTGTACTTTATAGGTTGTATAAAATCTGCACATACTCGCTGTGATGTCTGGAGAAACAAAATAAAGCTCAAAGTGGCTGGCGCCTGTAGCTCTGGCTGTCGCCATCCCCATTACTCTATGCTCATCCAAAAAAGGTGGAACATGGGTGGGCTGAGGCTGGCTGAAATCTGCGACAAGCCAGCTGTGAGGGCAGCCTCCTGTCACTTTAAAGCAGACATGCCCTTAATTATACATAAATTAAGCAGGTGGGTTATATACAAACTCACCCACCTCACAGTTGTGATGAATGGTTAAATTATCCATAAAGACTGAAACATTTTTTGTAGCTGGCTGTTGTGGCAACATGTCTATTTCTGATGTAAAGGTGGGCCTTTTAACATGGGTCTCAATTACCCCTTTTAGACCAAGGCAGTTCCAGGGCCATTTCTGAGCCGGTGCCTAATCTTGAACCAGTTCCTCACTTTTCGACCACCAAAGAACCGGCTTTAGGCCAAGAAAACTGGTTCCGGCACAAAATCTTTGCTGGTCTTGAACCATAAACCACTTATGTCAGTGACCAACAAGAGCAACTAAAACATGGATCATTCATTTATATTTTGTTTGTCTAACTACAATGCAAACAATTTCAACCCTCCTCCTTTATCCGGCCTCGGGACCGGCAAAAATGACCCAAAAGAAACACTGACTGTAAACCAGCCAGCGGTGACTTCACGCATGCGCGATTTGCAGACTGGACGCCGAGGGCTTTACCTCCCCTCTGGCTCTGTGACTGCAGCTGGGAGAGACTCCTGTGGGAGGACTTTGCCGCTTGTCAGTGCGTTGGGGCGAAGGAGGGCCCGCCGGCAGCCCCTCGCAGCTCGTTAAGAATAGAAGTAAGAACGAGTCTCCAAAAGTCTCCAATAACAGCAAAAAAAAGTCATTAGATTTGTCGCTAGACGCTTTTTTGAAAAGAAGTTGCTAGGGGGGTCTGAAAAGTCGCTTTTCGTATCGACAAAGTTGCTAAATTCGCAACACTGAATGTGACTGATATGGACTAGCGTTAGCAGGCTAGAATTAGTTTATAACAAAGTCTAACATTTATAACATTTACATCTTCAGTGTTAATGAGAACGTAATCGCCGTCAAATTCAAGAAGAGAAGAACAAATGTGTTGCACCAGTTGTGTTTGGATGCCAGTGTAGGCTCTCAAAGCCAGGAGCAACATTTGTAAAAAGATGTTGTCTGCCGTTGTTGTTTTTATACCTGCAGAGAGAGCGGAGATGTTTCCAGGCGTATACAGTGACAGAATGACGTGGCTCTCATTTTGTGGAAAAGGAAACCAGTTCTGAAATGGTTCACAAGTTGAACCAATTGCGAAGCAGTACCAGCACCAGCCCAGGAAAAGAATTAGGTTTGCGTTGGCGAAAAGGGGTAACTGAGAATTGACTCCTTTTTGGAGCCAGCCTCAAGTGGCCAGTAGACGAATTGCAGTTAATTAATAACAAATGCATTTGTTTGATTGCAGCCTTTATATTTCTTCTAAAAATCACCATGAAATAATTGTTCCTAGATTCCTGTTTCTTTTTATCCACCTGTGCTACCTTCATTTTTTATTTAGTTTAGATAGTTTTCACTTTTCTGCTACATGTTCTGTTGCATTCAACATATTTGAATCTGAATTTAAAATGTTCATATTTGAAACAGTCCCACAACTGCATCTGCTCTTCTAAACCTTTGTCTGCACTTGTCCTTCAGTATCAACGCCCCTTTTCAGCTGGTCTGAAATAAAGCACCACATAGAATCTTGGTTTCTCAACACCTGCTTCTATTAAACAGATTTGAATGCTAAAGCACATCAATGGTGTGAACTTTAACATGTTTCTAAGCTTTCCATTCTAAGGTTCACATTTAGCTCTTTCATATATTGTCCTTCCTAACATGAACAAACTGTATGGAGCTTTACGCCAAAACTAATGAGACCATTGTTTTGGGGAGCACTTCATCAGCCTTGTGGAAGAATTGTATTATCCATCCCCCTTGTCATCTTTTAGACTGATTTCATGGCCAGTTTTATTATATTTAATTTGCTCATACGCTTTTATATTGTTTTGGTGTTCCCATTTTGTTCCATATTCAGTTTCCTGGAACTTCTCTTTTTGTTGGCAGTGTTAGGTGGACTGGCAGCTCTAAAATGACCATATGTGAGTGTGAATGTGGTCATCTGTCTCTGTGTGTTAGCCTTGTAAAATGGGGAGCAGTCCAGGGTGTAGCCTGCCTCTAACCCAATGCCCAGTGGATGTTGGGACCGGCCCAAACCTCCTGAGACCCAGAGCAGAATTATAGAATATTGACAGATTGATGTTTTATTTGTTGTTTTTGCTGTTGCATTCATTAATCCTGATATTATTATGCGATTTATACTAAATACTTATAACTCCGCTCTTCCTCCTGTCCTTTGCTCAACCTTCTCTCATGCATCTTTATAATTAGACACAGCTCAACTTGTTTCCTTTGTGGTCTTATCCCTCTCATCTTCAAGCCATATCCTTGATTAAAGAACACCCTGGCTTCTTTCTGTGCATGCTAGCTGAGCACAGGAAATAAAATACAGACTTGCTCATCAAACTTTTGCACCCCTGGTAGACAAAAACTTCACAAGGAACATTTGACATTACAACAAAAGACCCAAGTACTTACTTTTTTGTATGAGCATTGTACATAAGTACACATTTAAAGCCTAATTTGCATGAAATTTGCAACCTTTGTCATATTTTGAAAACAGAATTAGTGCTAGACAAGAACTTCTAGTGTTATATGATATTTGTTGATGAAAATGTATTTAAACTTGCATTAGAAGATGTTTTTGTACACAATACAGAATTTGTTGAGTTTTGTTTCTGGCCACTCGATGTATAGAAGTCCAATATTTGTGCCTCTGTCAGCCTTTCTTGTGACACTTATGAGAGCAGCGAGAGTTAAACAAAAGTAAGGTTGGGGGGGCGTGACAAACAATAAGCTGAAATACACTAAAACGCCTTGTCTCCACCTGTAGAAATTTGGCAATAACATTTCCACTGCAGGGTGATTCAGGGGTGGATTATTGTACGATCTTGTGATTCTGGCACAATCTTATAATTGATCTAATAATCAATCTTGCGAGATCTTGTGAATCAAGCTGCCTGGGAAGTAATTTGGGCAGACAAGGAGGAAGGGAGTGAAATTGTTAATACGGACCAGGAGGAGGAATCCTGTTGACCTTTAAACCTGATTGAAATTATTGATCTTAGGGACATGAAAGCTTCCATTTTAAAATATTTTTAGGTGATTCTTTTGTTTTTATCAGGTGTTGTCTCATGTGAGGCATTTGTTTTTTATTTGTGTGGAATTTTCAAAGTTAAAGAATAAAATTATCAAATGTGATGTAGCATTTTTTTATTTAATTTTTTTTATTTTTACAATTGTGATATATTGTGATATTGTAATATATATAAGATTTTGGGCTTATACCAACCACCCATTAATGTTGTGTGTTTTTTTTATACAATTACACATTAGCAAAAAAAGGGGATCGTTCTGTTTGTAGAGTATTATATGTATGGTTTATTGTGGGTTGTTATCTCTGTAAAAAAAAAATAGTCATGGAAAAAAATATTAGACCCCTTTTTTTCTTCAATTTCTTGTTTATTTTAATGCCTGGTACAACTAAAGGTACATTTGTTTGGACAAATAAAATGATAGCAACGATTTTGGTTTTGAAAATGACTAGATAGCAGCTCTTAAATTAAACTCTTATCAGCTATGTTTGTAGTTATCATTATATTTGTCCAAACAAATGTACCTTTAGTTGTACCAGACACTAAAATGAACAAAATTTTGAAGAATGGTCTAATATTTTGTTCTATGACCGTATATATAGACATTAGAGTATAACATGTAAAGCAGAGGGGGAGCATATGGAGGCAGTGGGAACAGGACAGAAGGTCTGGTGGTTTGGCCTCATGGCCCCAAGGTGTCTCCTGGCTCTCTGAGTGAACATCACAATGTCTGATGCTGTCAGTTCTGGGCCAGACTGAAGTGTGAGCACTCTATTCTTCTGGCATTGAGCTGTCAGTTTCTCACTCACTCAAGCAATCGTTTTCCCAACTCTCCGTGCTTTCTGCTGTCCTTCCCCTCCGCTGTCTCGCCCTCATATGACAGCAGCAGACAGAGGCAGGTATCAGTTTTAACACGGGCAGAATGACAACTGAGTGACACAGTGATCGGATAGATTGCATTACAATGAGGGACTTACACTCATGACCAGTTTGACAGCATTGTCTTTTTCATTGTGAGAATTTATTATTTTAATCCATACTTTAATTATGTATACTTAATCTTACACTGTAAAAAAAGATAAACAATAACTACTCAATAAAATTGAGGCAACAGATTGCAGGCAATATTATTAATTAAATCTAACTACGTTACAAGTTGAGTTAATAACAACTCAACAGGAAGTAGCTGTCAGTTAAAAAACGGACTAATTCTATTGTGTTGGATTCATTCAAAATTCTTTTGATTTAGAATTACATACACATAAAGATTATATTTAATGCGGTCAAAATAAGTAGATTCTATCTCAAATTTTTTTATATTAAATTTACTTAAACAACTGCCTCAAAATCAAGGACGCATTTATATTTAATACATTTTATCAAATATATTAAGTAAAATGAAATGACTACAGAATGATTTATTACAGTGTAGTTATGGCTAAACAATTCCTTTTTAAAAAAAAAAAAATCACAATAATGCCTACTGCTATTTTTTAAATTACAATATTTTCAAGATGACAAAATATGTGTCAAAATACATGGACTACACATAAAGCTGGAATAATCTTCTTTGATTTCATTTTCAATGTGATATATTTGGAAGAGACAAATAATACAGTTTTGAGAAGATATACACTTTTTCTGTCAAGAGTAAATCACATTGTCATAATCATTTCATGGAAAGAGGTAAAAATATATATATTTTATTCTTTATGAGTTTTTATGAGTTTTATTAAACTTTATGAGCAACTGTGTACCATTTTAAATTAAATATTGTGGTGCTGCAGAAATATCCTGTTCACACATCATCTTCTACAGACTTAAGAAGAAATATTTTCTTTATAGATATGTGCAAAATTCACACCATACACCAACATCATTTCAATGTTTGTCATTTGAAACAAAATTAATGATCTAAAAAAATAATTCCCTCTAATATTGCAAATTACATTGCACTTGCATTCAGTATGATTACAAATCTATTTATTTCTTCTTTAAGTTCTTCTTTGGCCTGAGAATATTTCCACAGTGCATGCTGTGTTCATAACAAGGGCTCTCATTAAATGTTGCATCAACACAAGTAATTCATGTAATGCTTATGCTGATCATTTGTAAGGAAAATAATGGCCTTGGCAATGCATGTATACGTTGGCGCTTACAAAGACATGTTTATTACCCAAAGGGAGCTTTTCTTTTTTTCACAGACAAACCCCGTGGTCCTTCACTGTCCTTGCAGTTTTATTTTCACAGGCTTAAAACAAAGCTTTCAACACAAAGGTTTGTTTGTTTTTTTCTCCATAGCTATGACAACGAAATAAATCACTGCTATTATGATGATGTTGTCCACTGTTGTAAATATATAGCTGTTAAATGTATTCTGCAACCCTATGATACTTGACATTTTGACACTGTTCAACAGCCCTGCTGATTTAATTGAAAATGACTGTATACTTCAGTTCCCTTTTCTTTTTTAACTTTTTCTGATTATGTTGATGCTTAATAAACAACACTTTGTGCTCGAAATATATCACAATAATCAAACATCACAGCTGGGGTGCAAAACTGCTGAGTTTCTGTTGAGCTGTTGATATATATTTAATATATTATAAATGCCTGTGTTGAGATTGAATTCGCCACAAACCATTGTTCATCTGCTTAGATACCTTCCATCTCACTTCAAACTGTATATTTAATTAACCTCCTTCATAAAGTGCCTTCAAAGGATAAAAGAAAAGAATCAGAGAAGCGTGGGTTGATGCATTAGTTCACATTCACAGCCTGTCATGTGTAGTTTAATTGTTTGTTTGAGATACGATAACCCCCTGAACCCCTGCTCTTTTTACATTTTACTTACTGTGGCATTGTATTTCACTGCAATACATACGTCGTGCACCTCTGTGGAATCAGCACAATTATGGCTAGATTTGGGAACAGGGTTAGGGTCAAAAATGTCTTTTTTGCAGAATAACAGTTATAATGCCATCCATCATAAATAGGAAAAAAAGCAAGTTGAATTTCTCTGTTAAATTATTATTTTAAAACTGGAATAAAATGGAATCTATATATGCAACACTTTGCTCACAAGTGATATGAGTATCAGAAAAATTAAATTAGGTCTCCACATGCGATATATATCAAACTATTTGCATTTTTGCATCCTTTGTTACAAACTCTCCTGTATGTTCCTATCTGCTTTTTTTGGAAAACATCATCCTTTGTTAAGTCTGATTTTCATTGAATATTTGTTACATGACTGTTCATCTCAGTAAAATCAATCATGGCTTCACAGTCGCGTTGAGGAGCGCAGATGTTTTTTTACACTATCTAGTTATTCAAAACAGTTCATTTTTGCCGACATTTTGAATGAGACATGTAGAATACAGTCATTTTGACAGGAATATCACAATTTTAAGCTTGTTTTGGTTACTATTTCTCACAGAAACTTTTTTAACCTTCTTTTCAAGCACCATAGAGAAGTTTAGATTACCTCTTTTTAATTAATGCCTGTTTTCACAGTTTCTTTCTACATTATTGTATTTTTTGGCAATTTTGGTGGGGTTCAGAAGGTTAAAAAGTTTTTTTTTTTTTTTTCGCAGTGCAGTGCAATTAATCCTTTTTTTTTTTTTTTTGCTGCATTTTAATATTACATCATGTACTGCTCCCCTGCCATGACTGGAGGCCTTTTTTCTGAAAACATTTTGATTTACATAGTATCATCAAAATGATCGCACTTTAGCAACCATTGGGAGGATTTTATTTGTGGCGGTTGGCTCTTTGTCAGCCTGCTTTTAGGCTTTCCTCCTTTTTTTTGATTTGCACCGTTTTGAGGGGTTTTCCAGCAGTAGCCAGAATGTGATTGTAAATCATTGAAAGGGTAGTAATCTATACATCAGGATCGGTGAAGTAGTTCACTGCAGTATGCTGCTGCCTGTCAGTACCTTGCTGCAGCCTCTCACTGTGTTGATAAGTCAAATTATATAGTTATATAACCGTTTTTCTTTATCATACATTTGCAATAATGAGAACATTAGAGGTAGGAGGTGTAAAACCTACATGAAGAGTAATAAATCTCGTCACATTAGTGGAAAAGACGATTCAGAAAGATCTTTGACAGCCCTTTGGACATAAAAAAAATGAGAAAAAAATAATGTGATTCATGGAATTATTAACATCTAACATCAGACAGTTTGCCTCCAGAAAGGAGTCACACCAAGGTTTGATCAGACCTGTGAGATGTACTGAAGCAGCCTTTTAACAAAGCCTCCACCCCACAGCTTAGACAGATCAGAGAGAAAAAGCAATTTTCTCTGCTCAATTCAACGTCCACACGAGAAACAATCCATGATGCACAATGCATGATGCAATACAGGAGGTTTTTTGTGGGGAAAAGAGAATTATAGGTGTAATATAATTGCATTTCTTTCTCATCAGTACTGGGAATGATATAATGCACTGGGAATTTGAATATGGAGTTCAGAGGGAAAGGCAGTCAGTCACACTGCGTGTTGCACTGTGGAGGATTTTTCAAAGAAATGGCATGTTTGAGTTCACTGAGAGGACAGGTAGTTTTTTATTAAAATGAGATGCAATAAAGGCTGGCAGTGCACAGCCTTTCATATGCTATGTTATAGAACATAAGCATCTATTTTCTGAGATCGGGGTGTCTATAGGACAACATGGGATGGAAATTAGACATTTTATTGACTACCTAGACGTTATGTTATTACATCAGATAGCCAACCACTACAAAACAAATAAATTGAAATAAAATTCACAAAAAGAAATTCACATTTAATATTTAATAAATAAATTAATAAAAAATAATACAAATTAAAAATGAATGAGTCAAATGAAGAAAAAAAAACATTTTTAAATGTATAATTTAGCCTTTTTTTTTATTTAATATCCCTGTGCTCACACTATGTGAAGGGAGGACTAGTATTCTTTTCTCTGTCTTGACATTATGTTAAACACACCAAAAACCGAATAAATGAAAATAAAACTCACAAATAAAATTCATATTGAATCATTAAAAAAACAAAAATATAATAAATAAATAAAAAACAGAAGAAATTAGTCAAAAGAAGGGGAAAACATTTAATTATTTAACTTTATAATTTAGTATAAGCCTGGGGTTATTTAATACCCCTGTGTTCACACTTTGTGAAGGTGAGGACTATTCCGTCCTGATAGACTGTCTGGACATTATGTTAAGTAAACCAGTTAGCCAACCACAAAAAAACAAATAAATGAAAATAAAATTAAAAATAGAATTCATACTGAATTATAAAAAAAATTGGTAAAAAGAAGAGGAAAACATTTCATTATTTAACTTTATAATTTAGTATGCCTGGGGTCATTTATTATCCCTGTGTTCACACTTTGTGAAGGGACTGCTACTATTCTTTTCTCCATCCTAATTAGACTATCTTCACATTATGTTAAATAAACCAGTTAGCCAACCACCAAATTCCAAATAAAGGAAAATAAAACTAAAAATAAAATTCATACTGAGTTATAAAAGAAACAAAAACCACAATCAATCAATAAATAAATAAATTAGTCAAAAAAGGGGACCATTTCATTATTTAAATTTATAATTTAGTATATGGCAGGGGTTATTTAATATCCCTGTGTTCACACTTTGTGAAGGGACGACTACTATTATTTTCTCCATTCTAAAAACTATCTGGACATTATGCTAAATAAACCAGTTAGCCAACCACCAAAAACCAAATGAATATAAATGAAATTCACAAATACAATTCATGTTGAATAACAAAAAATAAATAAATAAATGGATATATACATTCAAAATAAAGACCAAATAAATTAGTAAAAAAAACATTTCATTATTTTCTTTTCTGGACATTATGTTAAATCAACCAGTTAGCCAAACACCAAAAACCAAATAAATGAAAATAAAATTCAAAATAAAACTCATACTGAATTATTATAAAAGCAAAACAAAAAACAACATAATAAATAAATAAAAACAAAATAAATTAGTCAAAAGAAGGGGACAAGATTCCATTATTTAAATTTATAATTTAGTACATGCCTGGGGTCATTTAATATCCCTGTGTTCACACTTTGTGAAGGGACGAATACTATTATTTTCTCTGTCCTGATAGACTATCTGGACATTATGTTAAATACACCAGTTTGCCCTTAGAAAAGATCACATATGCAATCAAGGGTAAACAACATATTTTTGATAACATCTGGGGCCCCTTTAGAAAATGTCTTTTGAATAAAGACTTGTCAGGTTTGGTGGAAACACCTGGGGATGACCCATAAATAGCCCTCTGCAGCCCATTTTGGGAAAATGTTTGTCTGGTGTTGACTGACCACTTTCTAATTTATGTGTTTATACATTTATATGCAGTGTATGGTTGGTTTTGTATTTATTCTCTCCCATTTGTACTCTTATTTCTATTATTTATTATTTTATTATTTATTTTTATTTACTTATGTAGTATTTGTATCGTTTTTTTTTTTGTTTTTTTTTAATTGAGTATTTAAGTTTCCTTCTTTCGTTTGTGATTTATAATTACTATTTGTGTTTTACTAATTCATGTTGCATTACAAAAAAATAAATAAAAATTAAATAAATGCATTAAAGATAAAATCCAAATAAATAAGTCAAAAATATTTTTCAGTTTTTTAATATCTAATTAAGTATAAGCCTGGGGTCATTTAATATCCCTGTGCTCACACTATGTGAAGGGAGGACTACTATTCTTATCTCCGTCCTGATAGATATGCATGAAGATCACAGTGCACCCTATACGGTTGAAATGGCTTCCTTATAATTAAGCAGTCACTGGTGATATATGACCATCAGTGTGTGGTGGGTCATCGAGGCATTTGAGGCGACCGTGGCTCCTTTGGAATCAGAGGCTACATAAATTAATTTCCAACCATGCCCCTGCACAAGCACTCATAATGCTACTGCAGGGTGAGGACATTTTCAATTATTACATTAAAGCCAAGTGAGTTGCGTTTCGATTGCTCCAAGCTTTAATTGTACCAGCCACCTTTTTGGTTCCTATAATTTGACACATGCGGGTTATTATACCTTGAATACAAAATTGGCACTAATTAAAATTTCTGGTACCCAGCAGCTTAAGAGATTGACATGAAGCTTCTAGAGGTAAGAATTATTAGAAAAGTTATTTGCTGAAGGAGCTAATTGTTCCTCTGTGAAATTAATAAAGCTTCTTTACATCATCACTGCTCCGTATGTATCGAATAAATTATACTTTCATATCACATAAAAGGCTTGAATGTGAGGCTTAATATGCTCATTTGAGGCTTTTTTTAAGCATATATACTACAAAATGCATGTAGTATTTTTGTATTGTAATCACTCTAATGAATATTGAGAAGAAAAAGGGTGTTAGGTTATAAATAAATCAGAGTTGTTTTTGGACTTTATACTATCATGAATTACTGTTATTTTTCATAAATTTGATACATGCAAAAATTTAGTGAGACACTTTTAATGAAATTGTGCTTTTCTACCTAGTGTTGTTAATGTTCTCTAGGTGATTTCACAGGTTAAACTGCTCAATATATTTTTGCAAGTCGGGCACATTGCCACAAGCTGTTAATGAGAGAACGACATGTTATCACTTCATAAATTGGTAAACATTATCTATAGTGGAATTTTAACATTTTTAAAATGTACCCTTCCAACATTGCCTGCCATCTGGTGCTGGGCAGGTACCATTAGCTTTTTCTCAAAAAAAAAACACATCTGCTTTGTGTAGGTGGAAACAAAACTGGTGAAACTAAACCACAATCTTAAAGTTGTGAGTTGAAAACACAGTCACAAAAAGATCCATGGAGTAGGGGTAGGAACTACAGAGTTGGGCGATATTCTCTGTAGGTTCACCACTAAGAGTGAACTCCTTCACAGTTTAGTCTTTTGACCCGTCAGTCGTCAATGCACTAACCCAAATGTTGGACTTTCACCCAGGAGAACAGTGTCCGTGTTCCATGTGGAAAGAAAACTAAATCAAGTCATTTAAACATCACTGAACTTCCTCGGCCACATTTCTATGCAACAGTGTCACTTCCGGTAGTCACATCATCTTCGTAATTACTTCACTTCCGGCTTTTATTTGATTTTTAAACTTGTCTTACCAGGAAGTTTTTTGCCCTAAACAGTGGTTTTGTTAAATACAAATGAACTGCAGCCTTTTTTACACAACTTCGCTCTATACCACCAACTGAAAACGATAATGTTGTAATACTGAAATGCAATAAAAACAACAACAAAAAAAGATTGATCGTAGGGCACTGGTTCCATTTGAACCCCCCAAAATTGCCAAAAAAAATGTATGTAGAAAAAACTGGGACGACGATCACAAACAACCTATTCTGTCGATTATGGATATATTGTTGGACGAAACAGTCACTGATTGTATACATACGTAGACTCTACTCAACTCTGACATCATTAGGACCAACTGTAAGATGTTATTAGGGCCTCGGGGCAATCGCACCGAGCACTGGTCCCATACAGCAATAGCCGTAGGGACCAGTGTTACTGTTATACTGTGGATTTCTTCTTATTCCTCTTCCGGACGCAATTTCGTCCCGCTACTAGTCCTACAACTTGAAGAGTTGCAGGGCAAATTATATATCAAAACGTGCGGTTTGGTCGGGATCGGTGTGCTATTACTTTTCTCTACAGAATATGAATTTTTCGCGACGTAAGTCGTGAAAAACTGACCAAAATTTTGCATTGAAATGAATGGGACGGGCGACAAAAAATGAGCGAAAAAGAACAATAATTGGAGATTTTTAAACGTCTACTTCTCCGGCATAATTTCACCTAGAGACTCCATTTAAACTTTAAACAGTAGACACAAGTCTTGTGTATTAGTGTATTAATTTGCGTTTCGATAGGTCATATAGTTTTTTATCAATCCCTGTTCAATGACCATGATCATTTTTGGAGAAATTCTGAGATTATAATGGGTGTGTATTGCACGGAATGTTCGTGTCACAGTGTGTGACATCATCACCAGAGTGTAGAGGGAGAGAAAAAATTGTCAAAAAATAAATTTGAAAACTGCACTCCAGGCCGCAAATTCCACTCTACAGAAATAATTTATACATAGAAATGTCGGAAAATTTGTCTTCTCACTCACAATCCTCTGGTAAAGCTGTCAGAGTTATAGTTTGGGCGTGCGACGCACAGATTCGCCACCAAAACCACCAACAGCCTCATTGGCTCCCATATTAAAAACGCAGGGAGATTTCGGAATAAGGGACATTTAACAGTTTTTTTTAGATCGCTCTAACAAAGCTATTTTTTCATTTTTCTTAAAAAAACCCATATGTAGACGTTCAGGAAGAACTCAGGACGCTCAAAGTGAAGTCGGATCAATGATAGGTATTATGGTTTTGCCAAAAATACTTTCTGTTCGAGGCCAGAAATTCGAGTCTGTCCACCTCTGCTGTCACTCTTTCAGAACATTAACAGCTGCAGTTAATTCTGTTGATTGCTTTGATCTGATTGCCTTTGATCTTTGATGTGATTACAGTTACAGATACACACACACACACACACACACACATGCACTAAAGTGCGCATACTCCTCACACATGCTTCATACACGCACACACGCACACAGGTAACTTTATGTGATTTTAATTACACACACACACACACACACGCACACACACACACACACACACTCACATTACACACACACACACACACACACACACACACACACACACATATTTTGAGGTTAAAGGGCATAGTTTGAAATCTCTGAAGAATCTCATCATAGTGTACACACACCGGCAGTAGCCACCGTGGCCCTTTCAGAATTCCCCCAGAGGAAATTTTCTAGTTATTATAACTACCTAAGTGGGCAGTGAAAAGACTAAGTCACATCTCAGTTGAATTTGTAAAGATTGGAATTGTAAAGTATCCATTTCAGTTATTTGTCTCTTGAGCATTTTAATATCAAGTGAAAAGCTGTCTCAAAAAGTAATAATATTTTGTTAGCGGTGTAGCTTTTAATTTAATTTTCTCTTTGGCATATGCACTGCATTAATTAATGTCAAGCAAAATGATTTGACTCGTGATCATGTATATAGTGTAATATTTACTGTTCCCCTTTGGGTTTGCCATTTATTGAATCTTTACTCTGCCATTTTTCACTGTGATACGGTGTTGAAGTTTCTTCCTTTGAAGCCAGTTGAATTCAATTTCTCTCGCATTAATTTTCAGCAACCGAAAAATATTGATAATGATAATTTAATCAAACAACAAAGTTTTGATGAAAAAGCCATTTGATTACTCTGGGTTTTTATTTTCATTGATTCCTCAGTGAGCGTGACATTCAGTTTTCTGCTCTTGTCTGCACCAGCCAATCAAACATTTACTTATAATTGTACAAGTCTAATCCTTCTGGTTAAGTGAAATACTGTACCTTTACAGAAAGGGAGGCCTGGTTTTCTTTCTTTTCTTTTCCTCTGAGTCCAATGAAATGACAAAATAATACATTTACAATTCATTTATTTGGTTTTTGGTGTTTGGCTAACTGGTTGATTTAACATAGTTATTACTAAAAAAAATGGAATAATGCTGCAAAGTATTAAGACAGCATGAGAATGGAACATTTTGAAAATTTATTTTTCCACCTGTTTTTTTCTCATTTCCCCCTAGTCACTTGCACCCAGATACCCATCATAGGAAGAAAAAAAAAACAAATGTGCAAAAAGCAAAAACTAAAAACATTTAAATTCATTAGTCACTGCGATTATTCTTTAACAAAAAGAGACACAGATTGTCCTTTTTTTTTTTTCAGTCATTTGACTTTTTTGCAAATGTTTTTAATGATGGAAGCACTCTGTGAAAAGAGATTAGTGCCCCCAAAGAGGAGAATTGCAAATGGTATTTTTATTTTCTTCCCCATGTTGGTTATTTGAATAATGATTTTTTTCCCCAACATGTTATTTGTGTTGTAGCTGAGGCCATGTCAGTGCAAAATTGAGGCACTCCGCATTTGAACTCTTCCTGGTACAAGAAACTTTTGGTTTAGCAACTGACCCGGACTTAAAGTGATGATGTGCCTCAAGTGTAGAACACACTGCCACTGCAGCACAGCAGAAGGTCATATGAAACTTAACATTTGATGCCCCCAGCACACATCATTCACACTACAGCATGAGGTTGAGCAGTTGATTGTGTTATTTCACAGTAACACTGAAGGAGAGTCTTATCTTGAAAATATTATTTTTATAAAACCATTTATGTCACTCACAGGTGTCAGTTTAAAAAAAAACCTTTGGTAACACTTTACAATAACCAACTAAGTGATGTTTATAGATGGTTTATAAACCAATTATTAACCATTTACAAAGTGCTATACATATTTAATCTTTATATGTTTTCAACCAATTTCCTTAAAGTATATGAATCATTTCAAAATCATTAACATACTTAATATGATGTTAAAAATGTTATAATAAGTGCAATTAAAACTATGAATAAACTATTAATTTAAATTTCATTGTTTGTTAATGGTAAAGTAACTATAAACTTACATTAATATACCATCTATTTGCCATTTATAAATTATTTAGTTATTTAAGGATTAATACATTATGTATTTACCATTCTAAATGGCCTATATATGGTTTAAAAATCTGTTTACCATTTACAAATGCTGGTTATCGTAAAGTGTTACCGAAACTTTGTCCACTGATGATTAGATGTCCACTTATTTTCTTATTAACACCTTCTTATATGTCTGTATATGTTTCTGTATGAGGAATATTGTGTTTTATGGCTGTAGCATGGTTGAAAAGCCAAGGACGAATCTTGAATATGTTTTTTTGTGTGTACAATCAACAGTGTTGTCGCATGAAAACAGAGCAGCATTCTGTCTTAGACCCTGGTGCCTGAAATTACATTAATAAAAAAAATGGGCCATCTGTTTCTACATGTCTCATATGACAGTGGTGTCAAAATGTGTGTCTCACAATATCACTTAAAATTTTAGAAAGTTTTAGAACAGACTGACCATCAAACAGAGTGAGTGCAGCAAGAGTATGCTCCAGGGTCCAGCTTGAATATATTTGTTAAATGAATTCAAGAGTTAATTCGGAGTGAACCATTTTGAATTAAGTGCAATGGCTCGAAAATGATTACCAAATGTAATATTTATTCTTTTTTAATGGATTTTTCCGAACTCAAATTTAGTTTTGTTCATTTAATTTCAGCTTCCAGGAGCAAAGGGGACTCTTTGAATTGGGACTGAAAGACAGTCACCTCCCCAACTGCTGCCAACAGTGGACTAACACACTTCACTAAGCTAAACACAAGCAATGTGGCATGGTGCCTTGCTCATCACTTCAGACAATGACCATGTCTTACTCTCTCCAGTCAGTGAAAGACTTGCAAAAAATGTATTACTTTTAAGTATTGGGCATTTAACCAATATGGCACCGTAGGCTGGCAGACATGTAGCTGTCTTTGGCTTTTTTGCAGCTGCAGTCTGCCAAGACATATGCACAACACTGTTCTCAAGTTAGCACTACTTTGAAGAGACAGTTTAATATGTTGCAACCGAACAATATCCAAGGCCTTCAGCTGTGCCTTCAAGCACCGCTACCACCCTGCTGCCATGGGGAGCGGCTCGGAGCTCCCTCCACTGATGAATCTATTGCCTTCTGGCCAGAGGGCTTATTTATTAGTTTTGAGGGGGTTCCCCAGTGTTCTCCATACCCTTTCTGACAATTGAGGTCTTCTCAAAGTCAACCTATTTTATACGAACTCATTCCGCACATAGGCTTTCTCTGCTGCAACCACAGTGCTCTTTCAACCTCTTTTCAACATTTATTTGCAGTTTATAGTTTATGTTGCAAGACAGAAAAACATCCAAGATGTTAGAATGGATCTACGGCAATTGATGATTTCTTTCTTTTTACAACCAACAGTGAACATATACAGAATGCATCTAGTCATCCGTGACCACCACTTATTTGAACAACTTTATTTTTAATTTCCCTGGTACCTAATCTTGCCATTTTGTTTCTTTCAAAAATATTTTTATTGGATTTTCCTTGGATGCATAATTATATCAGCTGTCACAGCACACATCGTTTTAACAAACACATCCATTGATTAGGCAAGTACAAAAGAAATATTAACACCAAAATTATATAGTCAAAATATACAAAAACAAAGCAAATGGAAAATAAATAAATGAATGAAGATAACCATATATGAGGGAAAAATAATAATAAAATGGAATTAAAGGAAGATAAGAGATACAAACAGACAGGAAGGGACAACATAAGAGGGAAGGGAGGGATTGGGGAGGAGGTATTGGAGGTTAAGGTCCAGTTGCACATAGAGTCAGTCGTCCTCAACCAGAGTACACGAAGTAATAATGGAGGTTTATCACTCTAAATGAAGCCCATCAAGTTGCTTTACAAATCCAATAAATTGATCCCATGTCTTGTGAAAGTTCTGTAGCGCACCATAAACAGTAAACCTGATTTTTTCTAGTTTAAGATTGCACACAATACTCCTGATGAGATGTGTGTAGGTAGGTGGAGCAGTATTCTTCCAGTTCAGCAAAATCAACTGCACGCTAATAAGGAGGAGAATGCCATAACCTTGCGTTGACAGGAAGTCATAGATATTTTTTCTGAGGTTACACCAAAAATGGCAATAAGGGGGCAGGGAGTAACACATTTTTTAAATAGTTCTAATCTTGCCAATTTGTTCCAATGTAAATGTAAACCCCATGCTGTATGCATGCTGAATTGTGACGCACATAATGTATTGCTTCATCCCAACAATCCATTGGAAATAGGATAGAAGACTTTGTAGAGATGAACAGTTTAGATTAGGGTTGTTTAAAGTTTTGATGACTGAGTGCCAATTTAGGGACCCAGCATATCATTGCAGCCCACACTGGATCAAAATATGCAATGGTGTCCATTTTTAACAAGCAGTCCTGCACAAACTCAATCAGTAGCTTACAGCTAAGCAAATTTGTCATGTGCCTGTGTAACACCTTTACGTCTTTTCACAAGATTTCAAGAAGACTTGAAACTGTTCAATCATATGTTTGCATTTTTCACCCATTAACTTTCGTAGGATTCATGGTCTTATAATGGCATTTAATGTTAAATTCACTGAGCGGCAAATTCCCCAATTTTCAGATACAGCATCACGATTTTTTCCGTCCTCCATTGACTGATGATGTAAGAGTTGGTCCATTTTTCCTATAACTTCCCTTACTCCTAAACCAAAGTGTTTTTTAAGTAGCAGAGTTGTCCGCTGAAATCGCAAACTTAGGAAGCACTATTCCTGTCACACTCACCAGATAGCTTTCTACAAATTGCCATTCAAATATGACAGGTGCTTGTTATGCAGTTTAGGATAGAAGCCGTGTGTGTATCAAATGTAGGCGATTGAAAGTTAAAGTATAGAGATGGACAGTGGATGATAATTAAAATATAAGGCATGCATTTCATGTCCCTTTTAAAGTGTGGAACAAAATGTTTCTGAGCACTGAGCCAACCGGTGCACCTGAGCAACTATGGCTTGGAGGGTGACTGCCATCAAGGTTAGTCTGTAATAGCTACTGATGATAGCTCCAAGGCTGTCCGTGTTAATGCCCATGTTTTCTTCTCATTTCTGCCTGTGCCAGTGCTCTGATCTCCACCCATAATGTTAATTATAGACAATCCATGACTAGCACATATGTTACAACACACCACCAGAGAGTATTTTCCTCCCAGTAATACCCCTCCAGGCCTCCAGATCACTAATGCGGCTGCTTATATTTTCTAGTACCACTATACATTTGAGAGTGGAGTCCCTGTCTGCCAGCTCACCGTTCTCCAGGAAGGTGAAGCACTTCAACCCTGCTATTAGATGCTCACATAAAAACAGCAGTTGGTTTGCTCCCCTTTATGCAACATGCAGTCACATTGGGGTGACCCTATCCTATCATCCACTGGGACTCTCTAAATGTGCCTAGTTGCACGAGTGGGCTTATGGTGTCCTTATTCCGGGCGTAGTTCCTTTTGGTTCCTGCTGGAAGTCATTGGGGTCTTTTGAAAGACAATTTGTCCTCCTACCTGAAACTGTTTTACCTTGCCTTGTTGTCCCTAAAAAAGGGTAGCAATGAGGTAACATTAAAAGTTGCCTTTTAGCTAGAACAAAGACTCAAAAGTCAAGCGAACTTGTATGATTTATTTCCTATTTCCAGTTGTCTTCTCTTTGTCCCATATAGCTTGGCCTGGTAACAATATGTGGAAGTTAATATCCAAGTACGCATCCACATAGTACTGTATTGTACTGTCCTGTATTTTGCCTCTTCTACTGAATCACCTTCTTGTCAGGTGAAAGGGAACTCTGACTACTTTCACATCAGACCAACATGTTAGTCTACACCATCCCCTCTTGTCCATTCAATCAATAAATGACCTGCCTCTTCGCCTTGCTAATTGTTCTTAACCAGGGCCATTAGTTCCACAGCATACTGTTGGGAATGATCCTGTTGATGATTTTTATCCTTATAATTTTGTGTCTACACAGTTAAAGCATCTTGAGTAACCAGAGCTCATTCTTTCTTTATTCTCTCTTGTGTTAAAAAAATGATCTCTTGCACATTTCTGAAATCCATTTTTTTTTTTCAGGAATTCTAATAAAAGTAACACTTTTAAAAGTCTCTTTTAATCAATAGCTATCATTTCATCCAATATGACTCATATTTTTATGGAACTATACTTGTACATGTTTTACAGTGGTCTATGCAGGTATATTCCCCTCTCTCTGAGCATGGTTATGAGGTCATTAGTACACTTGGGGCAAGTATAAAAAGTGTAATTTTCTTTAATTAGTCCGTAAGGAGGACAGGAGCCTTGTTGCAGACCACTATTCACTGTAATCTTCTACAAGCGAGTGACACCATATGTGTATGCAGTGTAGGTCAAGGTGTTCTTTATGTGTTCTGCCCTGGCTCCGTCTCCTACTTCTATCCATAGGGGAGTGAATGGTACAAGCAGCTCGTCGTGGAAGCTTCCTGGCATGTTTCCCACGTGTTCTCATTCATAGCTGCACTGTTCCCAGATTTGTGCAGGGAACTAAACACATGGTCAGGTGCTGTGGTGCTGCCTCAAGGACTGTCATGATGGCTGAGGTCCAGGCTTTGCTTGTGATAGGAGTGCAGAAGGGAAAGGATCATGCTCTGATGCTTTATCTTTTTGATAAATTATGTTTGTATAAATTAATTTGGACATACCGACATATATCTCGTCACATTTACAGGGCACCATCATTATTCCATTTCAGTGACCCAGCACACTGATTTTTAGCCATCTGTGTTTTAGATTCACAGCATGCCATTGGCGATGGTTTGTTACTCAGTATACACAAACCCACTCATTCATATTTAGCCAGCTGCATGGTCTCTACAAGGGAAATTGTTTAGACATTATATGATCAGCTCTATGCATGCCAATATGCACCACCTATAGAAAAAGAAAATAACATGGGGAAAGAAAATAGCCGATGTAGACATAATGATGTTGCTTCTTATCGGCAAAGAGATTAACAGCTGCTATTCCACTTGTAACACCACCTGCAGGCAACAAATGTAACAGCTGCGGTTTCATTCTTTTCTTCTGCTTGTTTAGCTAACTGTTTTATTTGCAGCAGTTGATATATTCCAAGCCAGTTGATAAGTCATCGGCAGTTTAAAACCCCTCATGTTGTTGCTTTTCCTGCCTATAGATGCTACAGATTGAATGGCAACGTCAGAGACGTCAGGGTCTGAACCATAGACTGTATAGAAGAAGTGGACTTAACCACCATGGTATCACCCATTGGCTTGTGAACTAACGTTTTGAAGCTTCAAGTTGGCATTTTTCTTTTTTCCCAAAAGTAAGCATTTATAGAAGAGAGTAGTGCTAAGTTACCATTTTACACTAGAGCTAGCTAGCTGGGTTAACAGTCACAGTGCATCCATTATTCACACTAACAGTGAAATTAATTGGAATGCTAATTTGGCTAGTGAAAGACAGGCTAAAACAAAATGTACTAAATGGAAAAAAATGCTGAAAAAAATCAAACATTGTAGGGCTGTTTACTGATAATTGCTGATAAATCAAATGAGGAGGGTAATCCCCCCATAGACTTCTATACATTTCCCCTTCTGGTCATTAGAAATAAAGTAGTTTTAATGCACTTCATTTGGCTTCACTTTTTAGACCCGGAGGCTGTTTGGCAATTTTTTTTATAGTCAGAACTCAAGGTCTGAAACTGCCTTTGTGTCTCTGCTGTTGCATATTATATGCAGGGCCTGGTTTTAATGGTTTATGAGTGGCACTGTGTCCTTGTTTGTTGTAACACAGCACATTAAGCTATTGGACATTCAGCTGTGTTCCGATCACATCCAGTGATAAAAATGTAGTTGATAGTATGAGCTTTGGGCTTTCTCTGGTTGTGTTATTATGCTTTGTGTATAATATGTTGTTTGATATTGCACACAAATGCGTCAGTGCAACATTATATGCAGTTGAACTGCATATGTGGGCGTGCATGCATGGATGCATGAGCTCTCTCCCTTTCCACATGATTATTCATGATCACTACCCTCTTGTTGTATTCATCTGTCCATTTTCTAAACCGCTTACTGTGTACATGGTTGTGGGGAGATGGAACCTATCCCAGTATCCTAGTTTTTTCCAAAACCATCTTTTATGAGTCATCAATAGATGAGCACAAATTCCACATCCACACCTATGGGCAATCAGAGCCTAAATCATCAATTTGCATGTCTTTGGACTGTTGAAGGTCATGCAGACACAGGAAACAGAGAGTTCACAAAGATTGACCTTAGCTGGTTGGTGGATTTCAACTGAGGGCTGTCTTTGGTTGAATTGCATTTAAATTGAGCTCACTGGTTAAAAACATTACATTAATACCACAGTTTATAGCCAGTTTAAACATATACAAATTAACAACATAATATGTTTCTGAGTTTATAGCGCAGATATTCAACTTAAATAGATTGGTTAAGAGCATTTTGCTACTGTTTAAATAGTTCTCCTAACAGATTTCCCTATGAAATATTGATTCGGAGAACATCCTCAGACCTGCCTGTTTACAGACCTATTGATGTGCACCACATACGTAATCCTGATGTCCCTCTTTCACATCCACAGCACGTGCATGCTTGAAAACACAAACGGTTGTAATAGAGCACTTGTTTGGCTGCCCAAGTGTCATGACCAAAGCAAATTAGTTCTCTTCAGACCTCCAGTTGCTGCCCTAGTGAATGAGGGAGGATACTATTAATAGAGACAAAACTCGGGTAGAAGTGGCTGCATCCTCACCATCTTTGTTTTTTCCCTTTTTACTTCTGCCCATTCATTCACCTTCTCTCTGTCTGTTCTGTTGCCTGGGAAACAGTTACCGATGGAGACCAGGAGTTTGGGGAACAAAAGAAAGTGTGATCCGAAAGGGAGAGGATTATTGAATAGCTCCATGTCCATGTCTGCACTTTCATGGAATAGTATTTCATTCAAAAAGATCATACTTGAAAACAGGTTTTAATGTAGTTTTGTAAACGTGTACATTTATGTTTGTATCTGTAAGATTAGTTTTGTAAACTTTAGGAAAAGAAAATGGCTGGAGGAGTGTGATCAGGTTGCAGGTTGACTGACAGTTTGGACTAGCCAATTGTGATGTGCGTATCGATTCCACAGACACTGATTGGTCAGAAGCTGGAGATCCCGCCCTTTTTCTTACAAAACTCAATTTTCAAATACGACCATGTCGTAAAGTGGTCAAAAGTCTGTAAGCTTGAGTGCTTGAGTCTGCAAGCCTGTGTCAGAATGCGCAGACTTGCAAAACAGAGTTTGCAAGCAAAAAAAAAAAGTTCACCTCTACAAAAACTAAGCCTACAGTTACAACCATAAATTCACATGCTTACGAAACTACATTTACTGATACAAAATTGTGTTTTCAGGTATGTTCTTTTTGAATGAAATAATATTCCATACACGTGCATGTGTGGATGCCTCATTGACATGATTGTATTTTGTCATTCTCAAGAGTTTTTGTGCACATGCTTAACGGGTTGTGTCAGGTTGAAGAGGGATGTAGATTTAGACTAAGAATTGTGTATATATACACTTATTATATTATGTACTCTACATGACATTTTTTTATTATTCAAAACTGCAGATTTAAACACCTTTAAATGGCAGAATCAGTATGAAAGTTTTAAGTTGTAATTATATTACGAACTTTAAAAACCACTGCAAACTCCAATCCTGTTATTGACAGAAAATAAGATCTCATATTTGAAAAAAGATACAACCAGCCTGATATTGACTTGAAATCCTAGATCTATTATAGAACTGCATAAAGCGCCACAACTCAGCATTGCAGTCTATTTATTTTCCGGTGGCCACTTGCAGTATTGCACTAAAAAAAAATCCCCCTGTTGCCCAAAAAGCATTTTCCCCTTAGACCATAATTGCCCACCTCCAATAGGACACGTCTAACTGCAAATTACATCAATTATGACTCTTTTAAGCATGAAAACTTCAGCTACTTGGTTATGTTTAGGCAACAAAACCACTTTTAGTATTAGTTTAGTGTTAGGCTTTATATATCTTCTTCCATCCAGATTTACTGGATGCACTTACACTGGAAGAAGATGAGTAAAGATGTTTAAAGCAGAAAATGAATACCGGTCTCCTGGGTTATAGCCCTCAGTTTCAACTCTTGGTATAGGTGAAGAGTGGGAACAAGCTCCAGAGTTATTAAGCTCTTCTTTTCACGGTAGTCAGCATCAAATGTTTTGTAGTATTTGTTTCCGTATTCCTTATTTAAATAGGTGTTGGGCTTTTCTCAGAGCCTTTCCGTGATACTCCCTTCGAAATACAGAATTGAAATTGAGGTTTTGAAACTTGGGGACACCGGCAAATAAGTGTGTTCTCTCAAGACCCGTTGATGCATTACTTCACAGATATTTACTGCTGGGAATTGGACCTTCCTTACTACATACCTCATTAACCTCTATGAACCCTAAACATAGCACCGCCAAGCTCTCCCATATTAACCACTGTAAGTTGGCAGTCCAGTGGGTTTTTCCCGTTCATCTGCTTTTATGTCTCACTATTGATTCATCCCGATTCTTTCTGTTCTTTTAATGGCCCCTAGAAGCACAGTGACTAAAGTCTTGGGGAAATTTCCCATTAATGTATATTTGAGCTGCTTGTTTTCCCTCCCCTTAGCGCTAATGATAGCAGATGTGTTTTGCTTGCAGCCATTAATGACTCAAGCACCAATTGGGAACATCTGTGCTGTTTGAATTGGCCTTGGAAGAGTTATTCAGACCTGTCACTGCAGAACGGAGGCTTTCTATTTCTTTTCCCCTGCTCCCAAGCCTGATTGGAAGACAAACTGACATGTTCGCTACAGACCTTTATGTTTGAACACTAGAAGCTACCACCCCCTACAAGTGCCCCAGCAGTCAGATGTAATTTCATTGTTCATCTTCACAAGCATTAATAATGCATTCGTTTGATAGTAACTTGCAATGATTAAACAAAAATATTACTCAGCATAGAGCAGGATCAGCATCATTTTCTATGCCCCATGCCAATTTACAGTGTTTATATTTTTATGCACATTAAGTTATTTACTGGTGCTGCATGTCTCCCTTCCAAATGGACCAATTTGCTTTAAAATAGGAAAATACTTATTTGGAGCCTACTAGATTATAGATCATATCTTAGCATGTCATAGTTACATGTAATACAACGCACTTAATATCTGTGGCTCAGTGCATGTGAGAGACTTGCTTTTTACCCCCTAGAAGCAAACCATTGTGCCATTAAGACAAGTTCTCTGGTGTAGTCTTGAACTGTGGTGTCTTTCTGGATACTTTGTAAAATACAGTCATGGAAAAAAATATTAGACTGACCTTGTTTTCTCCTTTCTTTTTTGTTCATTCAATGCCTGGTACAATTAAAGGTATATTTGTTTGGACAAATATAATTCTAAAAACAAAAATAGAGTTTAATTTAAGAGCTGATATCTAGCCATTTTCCATGGTTTTCTTGATAATGATTTTGGTTATTATCAAGAAAACCATGGGAAATGGCTATATATCAGCTCTTAAATTAAACTCTTATGAGATAATTTTGTTCTGATCATTATATTTGTCCAGATTTGTACAAATGTACCATTAGTTGTACCAGGCATTAAAATGAACAAGAAATTGAAGAAAACAATGGTCTAATATTTTTTTTCCATTACTGTATATATCCAACCCTGTATGTTTTTTAACCACTTTTCCATTTTGAAAACACTGCTCTCAAATCCATTGCATAATCATCTTCATTTCCCCCGACTTATATTATTAAGGCAGAACCAACTGCGATCTTTATGGCTGTGGGCCTTTATAAATAAATCTAGCAGCGGACGGTATTCTCCGTCTTCAATGTGGTCCCTGTTTGACATGGGTACATTTTAATTTCTTGAAATTGGATGAAACGAGGGAAAGGCCAGACGAAGATGTTTTGTCACGTCATAGGATGATCTTACCAGGCTAGGAATGACGAGGGATGGGAGGTTTGGGTGGGAGAAGGAAGGTGGCTCAAAAGTGAGTTTTTGATTCCATCTGGCACCAATGGACAAAGACTACCTTCCCCTTGAGCGGCTGGCGCTCGCTGACAGGTCTACTCTCACAAGCTGTTGTGGTAACACTTGGCCGACAGCTGCAGATACAAATAAAGGCCTCACTTCAAGCTAAACGACAGGGAATATAACAAGGGCTGAGGCCCCAGCTGCCTCAGATGGAGGTACACGAGCACAGGAACACACTAACACATAAAAACACCTATAATCACACATAGCTCCATTGCACCCGCCAGCTTTCAAGGCAAGGATATTTCTTTCTCTAACAGAGAGCAAAGGCATTCATTTCACAGTTTTATACTTATGTTTAAGTATTTTGTTAAATACGCCACAATTGCTCCTGACGGCACAGCAAAAAGAACAATCTGAGTAATCCTTGTGAGACTTGAAACACTTTTTTTTTTTTAAATATGGCCCTCCGAGACAAATGGGGAACAAAATGACTGTCTATGTGGGTCCACGGTTATTTTCCCACATGCTGCTCTTTACAAGTATGCACCATTGTCCACACTCTTATGCCTGTATCCTTACAAAAGCAAAAATCCATTCCCTGCCCCTTTCACTCCTCAGCCCTTCCTTTTTCTCAATCAAAGTCACCCCAAGGGCCTCATTGTCCAGGCTCTCTTATTGCCTTGTTATCAACAGCTGTAGCAAGACTGTATTGGCCCCGTGTGACACCGCAGCAAATATTGGCATTACCTTTCTAATCACATGTCTTTTTCTGAAATGTCACCAGGGTGGGCAAGTGTGCTTACAGTTAGCTTACATCCCCTCAGTGTGAAGATATCATTTATCTCTTATAAAAGCAAATGGAAGAGCCGTAATGTAGTGTGGGTGTGTGGGGTGGTGTTAGACTGTGGGGGCATTGCAGTCTCTTCTTTTCCAGCAGTACTAATTTGCCACAGTAATGAGCAAGCAGCGGTGCATGGTCATCAGGCAATTATATTTGGTTACCATGCAAACAGCGAGCATCATGGGATGTCATTATACTGAGAAATATACCCAGGCTCTATTACAATAGTGGGGGGAAAACAAATGCTAGCCATTATCTAAATGCAGACCAATTTTTTTCAACGTGTGTGTGTGTGTGTGTGTGTGTGTGTGCGTGTGCGTGTGCGTGTGTGTGAAATGCAAAATGTATTTCCTCAAGGGATGCTGTCATAAGTAGCAAACTGATATTTTTTTCCACCTTTCAGTTACCTGTTTTTTTTTTTTTGTTTTTTTTACATATTCATGAAGTATGATTACATTAAATAAAACCTAGAGGGATTTAGTAAGGTCTGCTCTGTAATTATTTCGTTTGGAATGTGCAAAAAGGCCAATATTTATGAATCCAAAACATTTCTAGAAAACCTTATTTACCTTGAACTGTATGCATCCAAAATCAAACAGACTGAGGGAACTGAAACTCAAGATAACTGTTTTCATTCACTGGGAAGGCTAAAACAAATGTATTTATGATTATACTTTGAATTGCCCATTGGGTGGTATAATGGAAAATGTTTAACTGAATGGCCCTGTAGATTTTAGTAAATACTTATGTTCTCTATCAGCCATGCTGCCCTGAGTTGTATGAAAAATAACGCAGGTCCCACGCTCCACTGTAAAACAAAACCACTGTAATTGCTGTCATGCTCTCAGAACTCACTGTGTCTCCTATTTCACGGTGTGGATAACTAACATTTCAAGTTAGTGTACACAAGAGGAACCAGTGCAGGAGGAAACCATTTTTCAATGCAAATTATTTGTGGTCAGGGAGGTTTTTGTAATTTGTTCTTGACTAAAACAAAAAGCCTGCGGTTACAATTATAGTCAATATAACACTGGCAACCACCCAGAAAAACAAAACACATTTGTAACATACATGCAATAGAAAGAGACTGGCCTTCCCTCAAAAACGTCAATATAGGGCATTTGTACAGGCAGGAAAATATGACTCATATTTACGTTTTAGACAGTCATCCGCCTCCATCATGCGGACCTAGTAGTAATGATTAACAGAGTTTAAATGGCAGGTCAGGTGTCATATTCAATGGGTCAAACAAACGTCTGACTATCACCCAGGAGAACAGGGTTCATGTCCCGTGTCAAAACAGAAGTAAATTACTTTTAACGTAATTTACATCGCCTGCGTAACTTCCGTGGCTCACGGTTTGTGAATCATGTTAACTTATATAACTTTCATTTTTTATGTAACTTCCTTGGCTCACATCACCCTCATAACTACTTCACCTACACTGTCTTTATAAAGCCTAACCAGTAAGTTTTTTGCCCTCAAATAAGGTCAGTGGTTTCACCGAAACTGCAGCCTTTTTTACAGTGCATTAGTACAACAGTACATGTATATAAAATGACATTAGTGCTATTTTTAGAATGCTCCGCTGTACCGTGAGCCACAAAACACTTATATGTGTCATTTTGACAAACGCTCATATGTGTCGTTATGGGTGATATTGACAAATGGTCTATTCTGTCAGCAAGTTGAAAACATTTAAGTTTCTGATATGTAGAAATCAACTAAAGTACAATGTTGATTTGCAGGTGCACTGATACACAAAATATTTCCTGGATTTTAAAGATGTTTTTTTTAATGTTTGGCATTGAAAATAAATGGCATGGTCTGTAAAGAGAAACTTTTAAAACAGTGCTTTTAAAAAAAAAATTATTTAAAGAATGACTTCCCTGCAAGTGTTGAATATGTATAAAGAACTCCCCTTGCAGGACTGAGATGTCATTTATCTCTGTAATCTATGATACGGATACAGACACCATCCTTCTGCACAGGCCTCAAGCTGAGAGACCCTGGAACAGACTTATGGTTAGTCCGGCTGAGATGGAGGAAACTGGTGGGTGTAGGGCATGGGCTCAAGCTTGAAAAAGCCTGGGAGAGAGGTATTGGGTGGGCGGGTGCACCGCACTAGCAAATCAGCCCTAATTCTCTGTTATAATTCACAAGGCCAGGGCTCAAGACAGCATTATCTGCCCTCAAATCTTTTCCCTGTGTGAGATAGAGCATCGTAGCATGTAAAAGGGGAGGATGGAGAGGCGGAGTAATGAAGGGATAGGACTCAAGGCGATGGAAAGGGGATGGGGAGTGGATGATGGAAACATGTATTAGTTCCCATGGCGAGGGGGACAAAATGGAAAGGTCGACCTGGTGCTTTCCACTTAAGCTATGGAGATTTTCATTCAGTTTTCAATCACAGTGTAATCAGATTTTATGATTAGGTACGGGCTTTTGGTCAGTGTAATTTCTCCAGTGATTTACATAGCTGGAGCTGTGGATGTTTTAAAATGATTTTCAGTCACGTCAGAGTAGATTATTTCACTTACATTCAAAACTTTACCTTACCAATTGAGATTTAACACGTTTTTTTTTTTTTTTTGCATAGGCCTTTTGAAATCAGACCCCTTTCTATATGAGAACCAAACAAACTCTGTATCAACAAGAGCACACAGTGTTCAATGCAAAGCACTAGTGTTGGAGAGGGGGTGACAAATAATCCTGCTGAATGTGTTTGTAGATATTGTTGTACATCAAACCGCCAATAAGACTCACACAGACTTACAGTACAGGGTAAGCGAGTCAGTAGTTGAATTAATGAATGAATGAGACAGACAGCTGAGCCTGTTTTCTACATAAATTAAAACAGAACTAATCAGGCTTTTTGCCAAAAATATTCCATTCTACCACCTTTAAAATGGGACCTTGTTATACTAGGTTCTGACTACAACATATCAGCTTGATAATTGCTGACCCGACAGACGCAGGGTGTCAGGGGAAGCAAAAGAGGAATGATGTTGTTTGTGCTGCTATGTGGAACTGTGAAACAGAGGAAAGGTCACAGTCATTTCTTTTTTCTTTTTTTAGGCTTTTACAAACACAAGACCCACATACCTTTGAATGCTTCAAATAGCATTGCTTGATTATATTGTGGTTTCCGGAAGTCACTCCCCATAGAGAACAAACAAAATGACGTGTTTTTTATGTAGGCCAATTTGGGAGTAGCATCGCCATGGGGTCTATTGAGAATTCGTCAATGGGATTTTTGTATTGGATTTTGGATCATTGCAGAAAATAAGCTCTGTGGCAAACACACGTTTCTGATGCCTAAGCCTTTTGTTCAGTAGGATAATCTTTACAAATGAACACCACCATTATTATGTCTGAAGCATTAGTGCAGCTGACCGAAGTAAAAAGCTAACGTTATGCTATCACAAACTACACCACGGTAGCATGATTTGAACGTCACAGCCATTACCCTTAAGATGGTATGCGACAAGCTAGCCAACGGTTTTGACAAGCTAGTGAATCCGTGGCCTAATAAATTGTTTATTAACATAATTTACAATCTACAAGAGTTTGCGAAAGCACTGAAAAACATGACTAGTGAGATAGTTCCCATCTGTGTCCTGCATTGAGACATTTAATGTTCCCGACAACAAGTGTAGTCTCATTTAGCCACTTTTTTTTTTTTTATAGCAATCGCCTTTTTAAGGACACATAAAAACTCCAAAATTCACAAGTGGGGGATTTACAAACATATTTTATGTCTTAAAACAAAACACTAAAATATCTTAAACTTGTGTTAACCACGAAGATCTTATTCCTGTGGCACTCTATAGTCACCTTCTTCAAGACGGCAAGCTATGATTGGTCAGTGACCAACATGTAGGGCTCTATCTTACTCCTATCAACTGTCATTGCTAGTTTCAGAAAAACGCAGCTGTCATATTCATGCCCATGCGTAAGTAGAAAATGTTATCTGTGGTGGGTGGAGGCAGGTGCATTGTTGGCTCATTACTTTATTGAGGAAGCAGAAAGCAATTGCACCATTGACCAACAAACGTCTGGTCTAAAGTCAATGGTGCCGTATTTTCCTGCTCTTTAAAGGGCACATTATTCAGATTGTAAGATATGCCGACAAAGGCAGATTCATAACGTATGTACACTCTGTTTGTTACACACACAGGGATGCAGCATAGCTCCTCCTGCTCAGTTAAAGAGGTTAATCAGTACATTTGCTCATATGTAGTCAAATGGAGTTACTGATGGGTTAGATGATTCCTTCTCAAATTGCCAAATCCGCCATTTGCAACCAATGCACCAGGTGTAGTTGCACCCGACATATATAGTTATTTGTTCTCCTCCTTTGATTAATAAAGAGACTAAATACAACCTCTTTACCCCATGCACCTTAGTTTGCAGCCATATTATGCACCGTTTCACTAGCAGATGTGGCATTGGCCACGCCCTTAATGCACTTGCACCATGCACTTTGGACCATCAGAATAGGTCTACATAGGGCCAGGATCCTGTCATGTCTCTCGGCCTTGTCACTGCAATCATTTATGGCTCAATAAAGGCCTAATCTGACACAGTGACAAAAATATCATGTTGTCTGAATCTGGCATGAAGCTCATATCAGTCTGGCTACACTTTTGTATTATTTGCCTGAGACAAGCAGCTATTTCTCCATGTGCCCAGGTAATGGACAGCCATGGCTTCTCCAAGGTGAATTAGCCGAGTGGAAACATTAACCAGAGAGCCAAGTCCTGTCATTCACGCTGCGACTTCTAGTTGGACAGAGAGAATGGAGAGCAGATGCTAGGGCACATGCCACTTTAACTTCCTGCTGGGAGAGAGGGATGGGAGAAATAGATAGAACACCGAGAAGGGAGGAAGTGTAACAAAGAGTGGGAGGGTGACAAATAAAAGATGGTGACAAAAAAAAGTTGCAGAGAGAGGTAAAAGATGTTGTTCTGCCTTGAAAGTTTTTGCCTGACACTCAGTGGCACGAACACAGAATCAGTGTTTGTTTGTGTATGTGGCCATGTTTATGACTGTGTGTACACCTGTGCACACTTGGCTGTGCTGGCTCGTATTGACTGCTTCTAGGCATGTCATCTGTGGCTTTTGTGGTAATACAAGCACGTCATTTGCTATTTTTGTGTCTTTTTGGCGATTTGAATTCAGCATGTGACTGTTTCACAGTAGCATTTACCCGAAACAATACCCTAAAGATTGCTATAGTCCAATCTTCCCTCGGAGCAGGAAGTGGATGGTTAGTAGGGTTCAGTGAGCCACAGCCTCCACTGTGCACAGATGGTGGCTAAACCACAGAGCATGTGTTGGATGTGTTGGCTCCGAGTCGTGTTGTTTTGATGCATAAAGACGCTTATTAGGATCATAAGGGAGTCAGTTGTGCCAAAGTACATAAAAGTGCAATTTTTCTACACCCCAAGGCTCCACAGGCATTATTGAACGGAGAATGAAGAGTGGATCAATTTAATTGATCATCAAACTTCCTCGCTGTTAAAGAGTTTGATGTGGTTTGAGGGTTTGATTGAGGCACTCTTTGATCAATTTAGTGTCTACAGTTTGTGTCTTTGCATCTTTATAACCATTTTACACTCAGGCCTCAGAGAGTTTGAAAGGAAGAAATAGAAAAATGACATTACAACACATTTTTTATACTTTAGTCAATAATATTTAGATATAACATTATTTTAGATACATTTTTTTAAGATATCTGTTTTTGAATACTTTTTAGCAGTAAGCATGTTATACTTTATTACAATACAATGCATAGGTATGTGCATTTTCAGTATGTATCTAAAGCTATTAATTTTGATTTGTTGTTATTTGAGAATTAAACAAATGCACAATTTTAGTAGTGAATAATAACAATATCAATGATTACATAATAACAAGAATGATAATAATTTTAATATGAATGATACAAGTAATAATAATAATAAGAGTAATAATAAAAAATAATAATAAATAATTTGCGGTTATGACATCTTTTTCAATAGAATGATGATATTTACACTGAATGTTGTTCCCTTCCTTCATGCTGCTTGCTGGTGTTTTCAATATGAAATATGACAAAGCATCTGCCTAGACATCTGCTATTTTCTATGAATGGGCCAAAGAGAGGTGACACATCTGAGAGAGCCATGGTGACGGCACTATTTCTGTCCTCAACAGAGGAAATGCCATCCGAATTAGAGTCACAGTGCAGAGATTAGACAGCAGAATATGCAAAGGATATCAGAGCAAAACAAGTACACAAACACACTCAAGATGTTGCTACATCTTTGCAAGTAAATGTTGACCATGCATCATGCAAATCAACCCGCTCTGCTTGTAAAGAAGCAATTTAAAAGAGAATGGCATATTGTTCTAATAAATTAATAACAAATAGATAAAGTTTATTACAGGAAATTGCATTAGAAATAGCTTGTGCAAGTACTTATATCATTACAAACCTCCGGTTCTATTTTTACTCCTAAACACACTGATGCATGTTGGTACTTCTTTCATTAATAAACACGAGGGAGTGTCTGCAATTAATCACTGATTGAATATCTTTAATTCAAGTCCACTTCAATCAACGTTGTACGTCAACGTCTAATGAGGTTTTGCTGTGGGGTTCGTAACCTCTCGACTCTTTACTACTGAAAGCAGTAAGATTGACTGTAACCAGGTAGCTATATCGTCCACACATTCAAGTGCCCGTGTATACAGCTGAGTAAGTGCAGCTCTGTATGTAATTATTGTGACCCTGAGAGTGAAAAGCTGAACTCTAACTCAGTGGTTTTCTCTATTGTAGCTTCAGGGGTGTTTATGTGATTGCAAAGTCATATATATATATATATATATATATATGCCTTTGCAATCATGTAAACAATATATATATATATATATATATATATATATATATATATATATATATATATAATCCTCATGTATATCTGTTAATTAATTTTCTTTCTTGTTAGAAGATAAGATATTCCTTAATTGATCCCCATGCTACATATTAACTGAATTTTTGTATTTTTTTTTCTCTTCCTGTAAAATGTTAAGGGCGCATCTTGGATTTTAAGGCAATTTATACAATCAAATGTGACTTATTGTGCCCAGTGACAGAACCCCTGCTCATCCTCCTGAGACCCGGCAATTTATTTTGTCCACTGTGGGGGACAAGACACTGGAAGCATGGTGTTTGAAACAAAGGCCTCAGTCTATTTGAGTCCTAATGTACTGTGGAAAGCACATCTTGGGCTCTCTGGTGATGCCTCACACATGGAGGTGTGACCAGCAGAACATTTCTTCTGTTGTTGTTTTTTTTCAGAATTGCAGCAAACACGGTTTATGGGAGAAATTGAGATGAGTAATTGATACATTGTTTCTGTTTTTCATAAGCATGTTTTTTGAATGTAAGAGTCTTATCTGTATTATATTTTATTATTATTAAGATTTTAGAACTGGTGGTTCATTTTAAGCCTTTCAAAAGGCACTTTTTTATTCAGTTTCCTTGATGGGGGAGTGTATATTACTTGTTTTCATTTTTTAAAAACTATTTCCATATATCAGGAAATGGAAGAAAAGAAAAAAAAGAAAATACTTTGATGAAAATTCTTGAGGAAAGCTTTGTAAAAGATGATGAGGAAAATAAATATACCAACAACTTATGTACATTTCACAAAGAGAAAAAGATCTTTGTGATATGTTTCTTGTATACCAGTTACTTATATTATTCATTCGTTTTCCTTAACCGTTTATCCCTACTTGGGTCACAGGTGGCTGAAGCCAATCCCAGCTGACATTGGGCGAGAGGCGGGGTACACCCTGGCAGGGATAGAGACAGACAGTCATGCTCTCATTCACTCCTACGGACAATTTAGAGTCACCAATTAAACCCAGGTGCATGTTTTTGACTGTGGGAGGCAGCTGGAGCACCCGGTGACACCAACGACCCACGCTGACACGGGGACAACATGCAAACTCCACACAGAAGAGCCACAGCCCGGAGTCAAACCGGCAACCCTCTTGCTGTGTAGACCCATTTACCTATACTATGTTTAAATAAATAAATTATCAATTCAAAAATGAACAGTTTTTCTTCTGGGTCCCAGGAAGAACCACATCAGATATCATCTCAACATGAGTTGTGTGTTTGAATCTCATCTGGCAACAACAACTTAACCTTTCCAAAGAATGTGGTTGAGATCTCATTTATTCATTTTACCTTTATTTAACAAAGCGGTGTTTGTAAAACCAACCAGGAAAAACAAATGCTAATTTATTGAAGCCTTGTTAATTGCATTGTAGTCTTCGCCAGCCATCATATCAAATCTCCCTCATTGCTTTCATGTGCTGCTGGATGTTTTAGTATAATGTGTTTTGAATGGGGAGAAAACAAAATTACTGGAATGCTCATATTTGCTAATGTATTGATTTTTTTTTCTCAAGCAGCCAAAGTACAGCATGAGGAGATTTTTGCAGAGCTTTATGGAATACAGTAAACACAAAAATAACTTCAAGTACAGTTAACATGCCCCAGTGGCAGCATGATCTAGTATTTATAAAAATCTATTTTTTTCTTATAACTCAGACTCTTGTAGCTTTTTCCACCACTTTCAGATTCAATATAAGGTCTTGCACTTGACCCATATCATTCCTACTATCACTAGTTGTAATTCTATGCACTAACAAAAAAATGCAAACCTGCAGCTGTCCTTCTCCTTCTGTAGTTCCAACATGACTGTCATGGCTAAACCGAGGTAATAGCTTAATCTGTGGAATTTGCTGGTATTATGCGTGTTGAAAAAAGGTTAGTGAAATGTTGAATAATTCAGTGCAGGTGTTTGTCGCCGGATTCTACATTCAATCTGTAAAAGACTGAGGATAAAATGTAAGAGAGAGGGGATGAAACCTTTGCGAGCGAGCCTGGCAGGGAATGATGAAAGGAGAGAGGCAACATGATCCACGGTGGAGAGGGAAAAGGAAGAATAGGTGGATGGGAAATGAAAGCAGGCACAACAGGAAAAATGGAGGAAATTTAGAGGAGAAGGCTAATGGGAGAAGGCTGCAGAGAGGAGAACAAAAGAGAAAAGAAAAGAATAACTCACAAAGTGATTCAGATGGGAAATGGAAGCATTACTGTGGAAAAAAAGAATGCAAAGTAAGGAAAATAATCACAGGCGGAAGTAAACCTATACCACAGCAAAGAGTGGAATTATGGGGTTTCCAGCCACTCTCCTCCCCGTGAAGTCACTTAGGACTAAAGCAGCGGGGATTTGTTGGGTCTGAAGATGAACAGAAAACCCATTTTCCCTCATGGCTACATCTGCCACTGTGAATTTATATGGCTGTTGTACTGAAGAGCGGAAGAAAGATGTGATCAAACATGAAGGGGGAATAGAGACGGAGAGACGCGCAGTAATCGAGAAGGAGAGAGAACAAAAAGCGAGAACTGGTGGGAAGTGCAGAGGAAAACATTGTGAGATGATACGGGAAAAGGGACTTTGAGAAAATCTTCAGGGCACTCGTGTGACAGGATCAAATTAACAGACATATGAAAAGACAAAAGCTGGCATGTGGTGTATATATATCTTTTCAGCAGGAATGCTTTGTAAAGCTTTTAGTACTGTTACTGTACTAGCATACCAAGTCTGCAGCATTGAAATTTAAATTAGAAGGGTAATTAAAGTTTTAAATGTCAAATATGTCCTACTAGTGCAGGTGTAATTGCAAAAAGGCGTAATTAGTCAGAATTTCTATGACAAACGGACAGTTCCTTCTTTACTTGCTGGTGACAATCAGCTGACGTGTTACAGCAGCGTGGAGACGAATAAAGACATCACAGGGCGGCAGAAAATATTCTGTCTAACAGCTAAAAGCACTATTTCAAACTGAGATTTTCAACAGTTTATCCTTTTTTCATTACAATTTCTTTCAGCCGTGCTGCAGAGCCATGCAATGTCACTCCATTATCACTCTGCTGCGAAAATGAAACATAAGCCTTCATATGTTTTTGCCATTCTTCAGGGGGAATTAATGTAGAAGTGCAGGGGAAAAGGGGAGGTTGTGGGACTGCATTTCTGCAAAGCTGCCATCCTATTGGAGATTAATGAACAAGTTTGTCCGTGCTACTAGTCCTCTCTAGGCCGCCTCCCTTCTCAGCATACAGGTTGATTTATGGACACCCAGCAGTGCATGAGTTATAATTTCAAAAGGGTTTGTTTTTCCTCATGAAGATGGAATTTTAAATGTTGTGATGAATGACCCCTTGTGGATTTTATTTATTATTCTGTCATTTTTTGTGTGTGCACATGTTCCCCGTTTCCTCAAGTTTATGTGCATGGCCATCCATGTGTGCGCATGTGTGTAATTTTCTGAATATAACCACATCTTTAAATATGCGCTCCCAAAAGTGCTGAACATGCATTTCCCGCCTGACACTGCGAAAATATATCGCCTTAAGGTTGCCATGTTCTTGCTGAATCAAATGCAACATCTCACCTATTGGATGTCATTGTGGGGAGAAATCAAAGAATAAGTCATGCCCTTCCTTTTTTTCCCCACCATTCCTGTCCGTGCATATGGATTTACTTTATCATCAGGCCGCAGCGTGTATGGCAGGGTGTTTGATGTTTCTGTGATGGTGAGATATTGAATGAACCGTGGAGGAATGTGATGCTCCTTGGTGAATTTACAGGACCACAGCAAGAAGAAGAAAGGGGCCATAGGAAGAAGGAGAGGGCAAAACAGGCTAACATCCCTGGTGCATTGGTGTGTGTGACACTCATAAGATAGGAGCCCAGATGCAGCAGTGCTACAAAGAAAATCGTTTCTGCCTCACTTGTGTGTGTGTGTATGCGCTGGATATAGATATGAAATGGACACAATAACAAGAACAGCTTGCACAATATAATGCATTCCCTACGTAGCCCTGAAGTACAATTGGAATTTGTGATTTTTGTTGTTGTTTGTCGTTGATACTGGGCTTCTTTGCATTAAAAAGTAATAATATGTTGTATCTACTGCACATGTATCTATTTATGTGTATGTATGCAGGTGCCTATCGATGCCTGACTGCAGAAAGTGCACAATATGCTAACAAAGTGCTAAAAACCTGTAATGTGCTGCACAGCAATTTCATTGTGTGCAAGTGTGTTTGTATGTGTGTGTGAGTGTGTGAATTAGTGCATGTCTGCATCCTTCCTACCTTCTAATTACTTGCTAATGTCATCATCGCTACAGGGGGTGACCTGTGTTTCATTCTCCTTCCCTTCTTCCCTTTTAAATAAGTCCAAAATCACCAACTTGCTTTCTTTTTCTTCGATGGGACTCAACAAAATAACATACAACTTACTACATTTAAAGTACCTATTATGCTTTTTCTTGTCGTCTCTAATATACAGACATATGTATAAGTACCCTGTGAGCACAAATCGAGGGTGCAGAGGTTCAGCGGAAAAAAATGTTTGAACATTAAAGCATGTAAACGTGTTCGTAGAAACTGAAAGTACAAGTATGAACCTGAAAATCATCATTCATAACAGTGCTAAAAAATGGATGATAATATACAGCAGACCAGATCGCTGACAAGGGTGTGTGTGAAGGGAGAGATGTGAGCCAGAGATACTATGTGAGGTGAAAGGGGCAGGTGCATACTGGTGCTCTGAAAACTGCTGTAAATTATTGTAATTTTGCATAGTCAGTGTGTCAAAATTATACTCTTTCTGTGAGTTTTACTTCCCCCATAACTTAAATGCACATGTGCAGACATGTGAACAAATTCGACTCAATTTGACTCAGTGGGATGTACAGTTTCCAATCATATGTCCACTGTGAATAAATGTCCATAATTCTTCCTAGAAATTGCAGAGGAGAGATGCTCCCTGTGACTTCAGAACTTGCCTGAGAATTATACCGTTTTTAACTTTTCTTCAGTCTGAGAGTAATCTAGTGAGAGTTGACTGTACCTCCATGGATGCAATGCAAATGAGAACTGCTCATAACTAATGCAGCATGCTTTTAATTGTGCAGAAACAAATGTAGGTTAAAACATGCTTCCTATATTACACTTCCTCTTTAAGTCCCCTAAATCTGAAATATGTACTGTAGTCCCCAAACTAATAACATCCATGAACATTAATAATCCCCTAAACAGAAGTAAGACAAACAATAATAACAATAAGAGTTACAAAATCCATTAATGGTATCATATTAATGTCCCATGGTTATTATAACCCTGGAACACTCTTCTCTGTTGATAAATATACAGATGATAACTGTAAAAACTGTAGAAATGGAGATGGGGGCATGTAATTGTAAACATTTTATTTAATGTGGAGCACACTGTGTCCGACGTTCACAACCCCTTAGTCTGGAGATAAGTGCAAGGTTGCCATTATTTTACGACTGTTCCCTTTTTAAATATTAAATAATTTGCTGCATATTAAAGCAGTACATTTGTCTGAAGCTGAGGCACAAAAGATTTAGTCTCTTTAGGACCTTGTAAGCTGCCTCGTGTTGTTTGGGGAACTCACTTATTCAAGTGGTGATTGCCAGACCCCCTTTAATAGCTTTCAAATAGTACTAATTGCCATTCAAGCTAATATAAGTGAGCAGTAGTTGCTATTGTTAGAGATGTATTGCGTTTGCATTGTTGTGTACAACATAAAATATCGACATTACTAATTAAGTGTGTGGTCTACTGTGCTTCACTCACGTCCTCTCTTTTCTTTTGCTTTTCTCCAGGGAGGCCTCATCGCTCTCCTTCTCCTAATCCTCCTCTTCACCCTCGTCCTCTACACCCGCCATCGGTGGTGCAAGCGCCGCCGCATCCCCCAGAAGAGCGCCAGCACCGAGGCCACCCACGAGATCCACTACATCCCCTCCGTTCTGCTCGGACCTCAGGGCCGGGACAGCTACCGGGGCTCAAGGAACACGCACCAGCACGGAAGCTCCGTCATCGGTATGCCCATCCGAGAGACCCCCATCCTCGATGATTACGACTGTGACGAGGAGGACCCGGGCGGACACTCGCTCAACTCCACTCCCAACCAGCTCCACAACAAGCTGAGTGACGGGATCCAGGAGGACTATGGAGTTAACATTGGCATCGGAGGACACGCAGACATCATGTGCAAGGACAACGAGATTAAGCATAATTTTGAAAAACGAGGTAGGTTGCTTGTCTAAATACATTTTCCTTAACAAAACGATTTAGTATGATGGAAAAATGCTGTATGCATACAATAGAGTTTATTTTATGGATAGTTGTCAGCTTAAAGAGACATTTTGTGCTTTTTTTCATTTTCAGTCATATATTGAAAATGTTACAGTGTGTTCATATTCAATGTGGCCCAAGTTTTTACTGCAATGTTTCAACAAGATCTCCAACCTAAATGACAGAATAGACTGTTTGGCAATACCACCCATAACAACACGGTGTTTTTCAAATTGAGCATTTCACGGCTCACAGAACCACAGATCGCTCTAAAAATAGCACACACGTCATTATACATACACGTACAGTTCACGGTTGTAAAAAAGGCTGCAGTTTGGGTGGATTTAGGCTATTAAACCACTGACCTATGTGCAGGGCAGAAAAATAACTGGTAAGGTGTTATAAAAGACAGTTTAAAGAGTAAATGAATGTACGCAAATACCAGAAGTACAGTAGTGACGAGGCTGACATGACTATCGGAAGTGACATACTAAAAATGTGATGCACAAAACTTGAGGCACGGAAGTTCACTGATGTAAAGTAATGTGACGTAATTAGGAGTTTTACGTGAGCCATGGAAAGTACGTAAAAAGCGTAAGTAAAAAGTAATTTACTTTTGTTTTTGCATGGGACACAAACCCCGTTCTCCTGATGAAAGAATGTCATCCACTCGAGCAATGATGGTGGTACAGAGTTGGCAAGAGTTAAGATGCAAAAGATCTGGAAATTCTGACCAATTGGAGCAGACTCGGCTTTTTCAGAGATAGTCTTAAAGGGACAGGCGCTATATTACAAAGAGAAACAAACAGAGAGTGAATAGAGGTGCAGCAGCCATGAGCAATTTTTTAAATCTATAAAGCATATAAACATGTTCTAATAGAATACAATTATGAAGCTAAAAATGTGTATTATTACGTCCCCTTTAACAGGAAGATGCTGTTTTTGTCTCAACTACAGGCCGAATACTCTGATGAGTTGTCACAGAAAATCTGTTGTGCTCAATGGTAGTTCTGAGAGCATGGATTGTACATCCGTGGAGGCGCTCAGTGCCAGCTCCCCAGATGGCCCAGCCTGGACAGTTCACTTTGGCTCTGGCCTGCCCAACCATGTTCTTGATAGCACAGCATGTCCTGCTTACATTTTGTCAAAAATACGCAGTTTTCTATGACTCACGCCATTACATCACATTTGTAAGGATAATAATCCTGTATCCCGTGAGTCACATTATTAACTATGCGTTTTTTTTCATTCTGAAACCACACCAACAGTGAAAGCAAACCCTTTTTAAACCAACTCAGTTAACATAGCCGTTGGCTGTGTGAGTCAAGCAGTAATGTAATGCACTGCCATGTAATTTAACGTAATGTCTAAAGGTCAAGAGACATGGGCCATCGGTCTGGTTGATTAGATGCAGAGGTGTGTCAGCTGGTGGCCCGTTGACCCTTGCTAAACATAGTCAGGGGTCTGCACTTCAAGCGAGGGCAAAAATTCGATCCAGCCATTAGTGACAGAACTGGAAGTGATGCTTCAAAAATTCTGCCGCCGGACTTTTTATCCAAACATCATAATCTAAGGCTATGTAGCATTTGTTGATATCATATCCTGCTGAACTTAGGGTGCTTCTCTGCAAAGCATGGTGTTAATAATTGAAGGGTGCTGACTGAGTTGGAGGGTGCCCTGGTTGTTCGTGTCATGCTGAATTATGCATGGGTGAAGTTTGTGGAGATGCCCTTTTGCTCCCCAAGTATTTATCACTCGACATAACTGGATTTACATAAAGTTTCTGCTTCTGACTGGGTACTTATCTATGGAAAATCGGCTGAATAAGGATAAAACAATATTTCACTTTGTCTTAGGCACATTGTGTCACCCATATTTGAGTTTGTGTGGTGGAATGGTGGATAAAATGGATTTGTCGTTCATAGTCCCTGGCCTCTACCACAGCTAATAAAAATTCTAAAAATTACATTTCAACCATGATAAAAACTTAAGGCTTGAATATATTATTTTCAACCTCTTTGTGAAAATGAAACGGAAAATAATGCAACAAAGGTGAGGGCATGGATGTTAATTTCTGCTCTGTTCCCAAGTGGAAAGAAAGAATACTGGTATTAGCCACTGGGAAAAAGAGGAGTGAGGCAGAGGGCAGTGAGGTCAAGGCTCTTAATGTACAAGTCTGTCTCCTGGGCCAGTCGCCCAATGATGTCATTATTACAAGAGAACAAAAGGGTGACAAGTGGCCCGAAGGGCTCCAAGAAGAGAGCAAAGCAAACGGCTTCTAAATAAGAAGACATTAAACACACATCAAGCACATAATGACCAGTAATGAATTAACCACTAAACATACTTTTACTAATGTTAGGACACATATAAAGAGTCTAGTGTGTAACATGCAGGTGAATCTCAATATATTACAATATCATGGAAAACTCCATTTCCAGTAGTTAAAGTCAAATAGCCCCAACCACGTCTTGAGTGCATATACGTAGATGGACACACTTTTCAGAGGCCAACATTTCCATATTAAACATACTTTTTAAAATGGGTCTTTTATAATTTAAAACATTTTTTTGAGACACTGAATGAATGCTTCATTCTGTGTGTAATGGATCTATATCATGTTGGCTGTGGCTCAGTTGGTAGAGTGGTCATCTACTGATCAAAAGGTGCGATCCCTGACCGTGGTAGCCAACATGTCCAAGTACCCTTGAGCTAGATACTGAAACCCAAATTGCTCCCGATGCTGCGTTCATCGGTGTGTGAATGAATTCCCAATGGTGGCAGGTGGCACCAGTGTGCCCTGGTAGCCTCAACCACCAATATGAATGTGTGTGTGAATGGGTGAATGAGCGCAGTCTGTAGTGTAAAGCGATTTGGATAAAAGCACTATAAAAGTGCAGTCCATTTACCATTTATGTTATTTCCACTTTTCAAATTGAATTACTAACATAAATATACTTTTCTATGATATTCTAACTCATTGAGATTCACCTGTAAATGTTTGAATTTATTTCATGTGTGATGTGGGCCATATGAATTCCAATGCTGCCAATTGCCAATGTCCAGATACATACCACCCTGTGATTCAGAAGCAAAGACATAAATATGTATATGCAGTCTAATTTGTCAGATTTATAAAATGCCTAATTCTGTTTCATAAATCTATTACTGGATGCATGTGCATGAGCCTTATTTCCACAAGCCAGAAATAAATGTACAAAATGTTTTAATCATGCATTTGCATTTCCCCTTTTTAAGTCAATGAAAGCATTTGGCTTTGTATTATCATACATATTATACATTTACCGAGCACGATCTGTAAAATTGGCAAACAACCTGAAGATGAAAGTACGTCTCTCAACCTATATTTCATGTTCTCCTTCATATAACCCATATCACAGCTATTAGGTTTAAAACTGCACACATTCTCTCACTGCACCTCCATAAATACTGGTACACATGTGGGAAAAGGTGCACACATGGTTTTTTTGTGTGTTCACATCATTCATGTTTTTTGCCCCAGGACTTTTATTCTGTATTAAAGTAGCTGATTTATCAGACAAATGGTCAGATTATGGTGATTTTCTTCCCCCGAATACAGTTCTTAAAACATCCTTCTATAAATCTCATAAACAATCTGGCATTTTCCAAAAGATAGTCACACAAACCATTGAATTTGATGCCTCTCCATCTGTACAGCGCATAAAGCGGCGACATTTGAATACAGGGGCGATTAACTTCTGTCCCACCTGTTCTATGCTGCTCGGCACCCGAAAAGTCTCCAAATACCAGTCATCCTTTATCTGTCTGTCCTTGCTGACAGATAACCCCCATTCTACTGAACTCAATAGTATTATCCCCAGGGATTATGGCTATGCCTCACAGGGTTGTGCATGGCATTGGCTTTTGTTACACAGACAACCAAACAAATGAGGCCTGTCAATTTCATTATTCAGCCAGATTCCCACGGCTTTGGGAATGCACGGACAGTGTAAATCAGGTGCAGAAAAACCTTAGCGGGCATGCTGGAAATCTTACGAGCACTCAGGGAGGAGTTATCGCCATCAGACCACCAATATCACACACAGCTCTCCTCTTGCAGTGCACTGCAGCAAGCTGAATCTTCCACTGCTAACCTACACATGTAGCCTTTGTTGTTTAAAGGGCAAATCATACGTATCGTACCATGCGCTTGGAGCCATACATACAAATAATCATGTTGTCTGCAGAGCTTAGTAGAGGTCATTTACAGGCCTGTGCAACCAGTGCTGTGTCCTACTTCTTCAAACAAGCAATTATTTCCAAATATTACACAGTATCACTCCATCTAGCAACTAAACATGTGTAATAATGTTAGGATGACATTGTTGTTATGATCATATCTATTTAGATTGCTTTTGAAGGTGGTATTTTTTGCTCTGGAGGTCCAATTTGGGTTCCTGCCGGCAGGATCGAAACATATACAGTATTTACTTAAAGAATGCCAAAATTACACATTTTATTGCAAAAAACTTTAAAAACAGGCATTATTGTAGAAATGTTTACTTTTCGAATGGATCATAGGTTATATAATAGCCCACATCACCAAAATGAAGCTTAAAATTTCATTTACATTTTTATCCTACATGTCTCTCATGTCTTTAAAACGTCTCCAAAAACAAACCATTTTGAATAATAAGATACTTTTAAGAGCATTAAATTCTGCACTCCTCCGTGCAACTCGGAAACCGTTATCGATTTTGATGAGGCGAATGTGACAAATACTCAAGTTGTGAAAATACAAATAGTTCAATATGTATACCATGTGTAGACCCTCCAGACACTTGTGGGCACTTGGAAAAGTTTTTATATATAGATTCCATTTTATTCTGATTTTTAAGAAATATTTAAAGAGAATGTATTTATTTATTTATTTGTATTATTTATTTCATTGTTACTTGATTATACTGCAAAATAGCGAATCTTTTTCACACTTGAATGTGTTGATTCACATAGGTGCAGGATGTATGTATTGCAGTGAAATACAAGGCCACAGAGAGTAAAATGTAAAAAGAGAAGAAAAAAACGCAGGGGGGGGGGGGGGCAATCTCATAGAAAGAAGATGTAATTTCTTCCTGCTGATTTTGGTACATTTTGACATACAAATATGAATTATGTGCACTTTTAAAAAATGAAAATAGGCATATTTCAACTGGAGTAGGTTTTGTTGTCAGCTTAAAACTTGGTGACTCAAAAAGAACACCATAGAACAGAATACAGTACCTCTCAACACAACCTTTGTAGCAATACCCATCCAATTGCCAGCACTTTCTATAATCGTGTCAAGAGGATCAGCAATTCCTTATTTCATTTTGTCTTGCACCTATAAAACATTTTCAAAAATATAGTCCTTGCTATCCCCGCAGACCTTGAGGAATTTATCCTCGCTTTTTTCCTAATAAATTGAGATCATCGTTATAATCACCAGGGATCATGCTTCTGTTTTTAGGTAGCACAGAAGGCACCTTTTAGTCTATACACTCATAAATAATGGGTCTTACTGCTATTATAGCAAAACTCCTCTGCAGCAAAACTCTAAATTCTCCCAAAAATGATCCACTGTGAGCAATAACCAAGCACAGCATTTGGTCGCATTGGCCCACGTATTAGTCAACTCCCGTCTTGTTTTTGTTTGTTTGTTCCCTTAAAATGAATGACACCAAGTGTGATAGATATTTGTACAAGTCTTCAAACTCTGGTTCCCCTTATGGAGCTATTTGAAATTCATAATGTTGAGATTTAGTTTGGTTTATATGCTCCAGGTTCTCCAGAATCTTTGAGTTGAGATTCACAAATTGGAGAATAAAAAAGTATTTTTTCAAAGTAGTTCCAGAAACCACAGACCAGTGCACAGCAGTGTGGACCAGAGCTAATGGCAGAAGGTAAAATACAGCTAATGCTGCTAATGCATTGTTCTGGATGGTCAACAACATCCTCCCAGTGGGATGAAATAGCCCCAGGCATGAGGCTTACTGTGTCTGTCTGGAGGACAAAAGACATGGAGACTGTATTGTGGTTCATTCCTGTCCATTGTAAAAACGTACATCATTTCTTCTTGGCTGCAATTATTTTGTTGGCTCCTGGCTGCACCATGTGACTGCTTTATAGATTTGGTGTTAATAGCTAATTTAATTTGATTATTAATAATTTTTCTAGACCTTTAGAGTACAAATTCAAATGGATTTTGAATCTGTGTAATAAGAAGCTCAAAAGTATGAGAGCTAGAGCTGGAAATTACAATAGCTTGATTCAGAGAATATTATTTTCTCATAGTGCAAGCAAACACAATAGTGTATACAGTGGAACAACTACTTCAGATGTGATTGGGTCCGCTCTTCACACCACGGCTCTGCCAATGCTGTACAGAGGGTGTCTTGGCTGCAGCCATTGAACTGGGCCTCGCAGTAATAACAAGCGATCCATCCAATTCCCATGTAGAATGACTCTCATCAGCTCTGGCTAACACACACGCTGAGGTGGGCAGAACAATCTATTTAGATGCTCGAGTTCATCTATGACTACTGACAATAATAATTTTCTTCTGATATTAGTGTTTCTGGGTCACATTATTTTCTGATTAAATGTACTTACTGAAAAACTAATTTAACTTAAAGCTCTATGTGAGAACTTATAGTAGCTGCAAATTGTTGAGAAACGTATAATTATGATGATTTTCATGTAACTAAAAAGTCTTGAGCTAAACTATGTCAATGTTGTGCATTTCATTTGCTCATGTATTGTTGAATGGTGAACTGAATATAGCATTTTGCAACCAATTAAAATTATTGCTAGTCCCGTTAACTTCCGTGATAGTTAACGACACTCCTGCAGTGTGTAAGATATCTGAGGATTTTACGTGTCAAAGTCTGTTTCCCTGTCTATTAATTATTCCCCTCTTTATTAAAATTAGGTTTTTTCATAGCGCCCGCCCCTCTGTGGTTAAGATTAGGGATAAAGTTTTGTTCACATTTAGGGGAATGGGCAAATCAGACAACGCAGCTACTGGTGTCCCGGTTTAACGAGGGACCCTGTTAACTGAAGACTTTTAGCTGAATGTATCTTCGGTTGCTCATATTATTGTGTAAATATTTGGCGTGGATAATAAACACAGATGAGTATGACTTTGAAACAGATTAATTTAGAATTGAAGGCTTAAAGAGGACACCTACATTTTCTGTCAACAGCTGACATCACTATGAGCAACTAAGACACATTTAGAGTCATGACTTCTCATCATGACAATATCAAGGTCACTCTTGAAACTGAAAGACCTTGCTGATGCCAGTTCATATGAATATATGAAGAAGTTTTATAAACAAATTAGTATAGATTCCAATGAAAAATCTCAATATTTAATGTAAACTGTGCTTGCTGGATCTGAAAACTCAAGTTTGAAAGTAATTGGTAATGAATTTGAAACAAAACATTGAGTTGAAGCATTTAGAAAAATAAACTGTAGGACTTGGGACTGTGAACTAAGTTAAAAATTGTAAACTATAAACATGAACTACTTTATTCTCATCTGTGAAATCTGTGAGAAAAATGGTTAGAAACTTTTTTTAAATTACAACCAAGTGGCACATCAGTGTTTTTTTCTGAAAACACAGAAATAGCACTGATCAAATTTGAATCAAGATACTGTTACTGCATTGCCTGCCTAGTTTGACAGTTTGATCTGAGTTTTATGAGTTATGATGTAAGCCAGTTATCTGAACGTGTGGAAATGAGTCTGAATGGGAGAAGGATCAGATGCATCTGCCAGAGCAAATAAAACATGAGCTCAGCAGATCCATCTGGTTCCCAGGCCAGGAGTCAAGTACAACACTGGTAATTAAACGTTCTAATTTTACTATGTAGAAGCTAGCTGGTCCAAGCCTGAGGTGGGATCTGCTTGTTTTTCTCCTGAACAGCTCTTACTGATGAGGTGATTTAGCTGATCCAACAAATAGCCAAAGACATTATTGCAGCATTTTGATTGTTCTTTTGAAAGCACCAGGGTTGCTATAACAAAGTTTTATATCTAGGAGCGTACTACTGCAGCTAATGAAAAAAGCCTGGCCAGTAAATTAAAATTTCTGCTATAGTTAAGCATTTCAATATCCCAAAAGGCTTTCCTGTTGTGCCTAGTATTCCTCTCAGTGAAATGATGTTGTTTGTAAAGACCGCTGAATGCAATTACTGAGTATTTATTTTATATTGTAAACACAGATAAAGCCTTGGGCACGGAGTGTAACCCACTGAGAATCAGCTGAAAGATACTTAAGATTTTGCAACTTTGAAGGAGTAAATGTGTAACTAAATAATGCTTAAAAATAGACAAATAAGAAACATGCAGTATGACATAGATCCCTTGCTAAAACAGTGGATTTTTAAATTTCCTCCCTCCCTGTAGAGCCACTCCACAAAAGCTCAACAAAAAGAACACATTTCCCCTCTGACTCAAACAACTACAGTCAATCTGCATGTTGTTTGTCTCTTTTTTCCCCCTGATTTTCGACAACTAAGGGCCAGCAGAGGGAACAAGTTGGCATATAGCACCATGCACCAGAGCAATGAACGGTAACACTTTACAATAACCAACTAAGTAAAGTTAATAGATGGTTTATAGACCAATTATTAATTGTTAAATGTTTCAAACAATTTCTTAAAGGTATATTAATCATTTCAAAATCATCAACATACTTAATATGGTGTTAAAAATGTTAAAATGAGTGAAACTAAAAATATTGATAAACTATTAGTTATAATTTAATTGTTTGTTAATGGTAAAGTAACTATAAACTTACATTAATGTACCATTTACTTGTCATTTATAAATGATTTAGTTAGTTAATTAACATTAATAAATTATGTATTTACCATTCTAAATGGCCTATATACGGTTTATAAATGATGATTAAACATCTGTTTACCATTTATAAATGAGGGTTATTGTAAAGTGTTACCCAATGAACCAGTTAGTGGGATTCAAGACTTCCTCAGTGCCCCTGGGGAAAACAAGGTCATGACAGGGTTAAATCATCCAGTCACCTAGCTCTGTGTAATTTTGCAGGGGTCGTAGTGGCCTGGCCAAAAGGGCAACAATGATTTGTCGAATAAGAATAAGAAAAGGATTATTTTACCATCTGCAAGACCACTGATTTTTGACAACAATCGGTCAGCGGAGGGAACAATTTGGCATATAAGGGAAATGTTACCTTAAATCAGAACCATGAGTCACGACCAGTAGAATGTCAGACCCTCAGTGCCCCCGGGGAGAACAAGGTCATGGCAGGGATAAATCATCCAGTCACCTCGCTCCATGATGTTTTGCAGCCTGGGCCAAAAAAATGCAAATACTTTGGAAATACCAACAGTAATGAGTTAGTAAATAAGAAAACAAGGATTATTTTATCATCCCCAAGACCACTGTCATTACCAAGCTCATCAAGTGCTTACTGAGCTCTAATTGATCTCAAACATATCCAAATAATTATTTTTGAAAAGTGAAATAAAAAAGTCAATTGCAAACAGAAAGTTGTTGACCCCACAACAAATAAGTCAAATATTTGCTCAACAAAAAGCACATATTTCCTCTCCGACTCCAACAACTACAGTGGATTTGCATGTTGTTGGTCTCTTTTTTACCCTGATTTCCGACAACTAAGGGCCAGCAGAACGAACAAATTGGCATGTAGGGCAAACGTTGCCCAAATCCAGAGCCACGAGGCATGACTTAGCCAGTCAGTAGAATCCGGGACCCTCTGTGTCCCTGGGGAGAACAAGGTCATGGCAGGGATAAATCATCCAGTCACCTCAGTCCATGATGTTGTGCAACCTGGGCCAAAAAAATGCAAATAATTTGGAAATACCAACAGTGATGATTTAGTAAATAAGGGGAAAAAAGGATTATTTCATCGTCCCCAAGACCACTGTCATTACCAAGCTTATCGAGTGTTTACTGAGCTCTAATTGAACTCAAGACTGGAGAGTAATAATCCAGTGTCAAGCTTCAGATCGCTAATGTGACATCATTGATGAGAAATGGCTGCCAGCTTGGCACACTCAAGCTAGCTCAGGGTAATGTTTTGATTAATACTGAATCAGGCTTGTCATCCTTCCCCATGATAAATAGATGGGAGTTAATTACAAAGACTTCCCATTCTTTCCTTTTGCCCTATCCGTGGTAAGCATTTAAGTCCTGTGTTGTCAATGAGGGCAATTTAGCGAGATGAATACGATGATTTAAAGATATACATGTGCAGCATATGTACGAGTGTGCACAAACATCAGAGCGTGATCGAGATGGAGCATGTAGACTGTGTGTTAGAATGATTCTCCAAGATAAACTAAGGCGATAAATTCAATAAATGTGACATTTTTTAAGCACTTCATCATAAAATTCTAGTCTGTGCTCACTCCAGTGTGAAAACAGCCGGTGTCAGTTTCATCAATCATGGCTTTGGCAATCTCCAGTGCATTGTGTTTGTCAGGAAGTTTCAAAGGAGCACAAAATGAGCAAACCGCTCTATGTATAGTATACAGCAAGCTGATGAGATGATTTGGAGCAGAAAAGATGTGAAAAGAATCAGGAGGGAGAAAAAGAACAAGTCCAGGTATAGTGATTCATTGAGAATGAGGCCTTAGTAATCCGATCCAACATGAAGCCTTTGTCAGAGAAGAAGAAAAACAAGACATGCCAGTAGAAATGGGTTTGTAAGCACCAAGGCCACGCCGGATCAATATATGTGGGTCGATTGCATGCCAACTCGTGAGCCATCTTTATGAGGCTGTTTTGAAATGTTGTTTGGACTGCTCCCCCACATGTAATGGTCAATATAAGCCTCAATGTGTCTGTGCTCCCAGTATTTCAAAGAGTTCATTAAAAATATTATGCCACTTATTCAAGCAGTTCACATAGGAGGCGTCTTTGAAGGTTTGGATACAGTTACTTCAGGGGAAAAAAACAGAAAAAGCCAAAGCAGAGCAGGCCTTAAAATCATTACAACAAACAATAAAAATAGATTAATAGCAGCACAACTTCATGCTTGGAGCTTTAAATGATTTATAGAGTCTTTCTGTAATTAAAACTGAAACAGGAGGAACGAAAGCAAACGATGGTAATTGTATTACCAGTTGATGTTAACAGATCAGCTTAGACCATGTTAAAGATAAGACAATTGAAATGTTACAGGTTTGGGTAACACTTTCTATGATGCCCATGTCTATAATGCATCATAAACATATTTAGAATTACTTTAAAGGTCACTCACTGACATTATTTTTGCAAGAATCATAGTGTATTTTAATTATCATAATTGCAACACATTATAATATTTTTTATAATCACTCTTATAATCCATTATTATGTAATTTTTAGGTAAGGGTGCCCTAACCCATATGCAAAATATTATAAGTCATAATAAAATGCTTTAGATGGGCTGTGATTATTGTCATATTATAAAGCATAATGTATATGTATGTATTGAAGCTATAATAATACAGTATTAAAAGCACATAGCAAAATCTAAGTTTGATTATAATACATATTGACATGGTTTTCTAGAAACTCTGTATGTTCATGCCTTCAATTGCCATAAATTATGTGTAGCCTTTGTCCGAGCCTTCACTTCCATTTTTTGGGTTGTTCAAGAGAGAATCCAGAACTGTAGCTGCTCTACTCAGCCTCTCTTTGGTCAATATGCAATTGCAGGAAAAATATTGTTGCTAGCAGCGTATTAAATTAACTGAATTGTTTCTGGGTGTGATGAATTATCTCGGTGTGTGATAAATTGGCACCCTATCGTAATTATATTTGCATAATGTCTTTTCTGCTTCATTTCCGCTCCTACATGTGCCGGAAATGTTCCCAGTGACACTGTAGCAAGGTCTGGAAATAATTCTTAATGTTCATTGTTGTCTCTGGAATGTGTCAAAAGTTTAACATAGTTTTACCATTTACAAGACATTCATCAGTGTCTCACTGTGCAATCGCTGTAAAAAACTAAGAAGCGTCTCAAGTGTCATGAATAAACATACAAAGAAAACCACAATTAAAGCAATTAAACAAGAAACAATTCATTTTTTAAGTGAAATAACTATGTCATTTTCCAACAGAAAGGGGGTTTTGACCCCACAACAAATAAATCAAATATTTGAACTCTACATTCTAGGGAAACCAACAAGATCTCCAATGGAAATGACACAATAGGTTTGACAATACCGCCCACATCAACCCATATGATCGTTTCACGGTTCGCGGTACAGACAAAGCGGACTGTTCTGAAAGTAGCACACATGTCATTATGCATACACGTATAGTTTGCAGTTGTAAAAGAAAAAAAAAGGCTGCAGTTTGATTGAATTTAGGCTAGAAAACCACTGATCTAGGTTTAGGGCAAAAAAATATTGGTAAGGCCTTATAAAACACAGTAAAAAAAGTAAATTAAAAAAGTAAATAAATGTTCGTAAATGCTGGAAGTGGAGTAGTTACTAGGGTGACGTGACTACTGGAAGTGACATAGTAACTTCAAAATGTGATGTCCAAAACGTGAGGCATGGGAGTTCTGTGATGTTTCAATCACATCGCTTACTTTTGTTTTCACATGGGACACCTCGAATGCAACTTCTACCATTTAAATTTACTATGGCCTTTAGAAGGCGGTGGAGGTCAGTCCAAAATGTAAATATGGGTTGTGTTTTGCTGCCTGTACAAAAAAGCTATGGGGTTGTTTTTAAGGGGAGACCAGTCTCAGGGCAACACTAGTTTTTTTTCCATCCAAATGGATCTCAATTTTAAACCAAATTTGGAAGAAATAGTGAATGCTTGTTTCCATCCATGACAGTTATGTGATTATTCTTCAGTCGGAAAACCGTTACAGTATAGCATTGCAGAAGAAGAGGGTATGAAAAGAGTGCCAGTTGAACATTTAAATTTTCCAAAACAATTTTGAAAACTGGACAGAAATATAACATTTCTGTTGATTTTATGTATTCATCATCATCATCAGAAATTTATTGAGTAGGATAAACCCCTTGAGAGGAATCCTCTCGTTTTCGAGGGGGTCCTAAAGTACATTACAAAACAAAACACTCAACAATTTACAGACATACAACAACAAAGACAACAGGCATCAACACAAACATAACAAACAAAAAATTAACACAAAAATAATCACAACCTCTCAATGGCCACAAGTTGGCCATAACATTAGCCTAGTAAAACTGAAAGAAGTAACATAATATTATTGTAAATTGAAATTGCATTTTTAAAAATAAAAAAAATAAATAAATAGAAAAAAAATGACATAATATTATCTGAAACATGTGCAGTTTAACTCAAAATAAGAAGACAGGGCATATTTAAAACTATGAAAAGACGTCAATGATCGTATGTTTAAAGGAAGATTATTCCAGTCCGATGGCGCTTTGAACTTAAATGCTTTTTTACCAATTGTTTTGTTCACTGTAGGAATGAAAAAGAAATACTGAGATGAGTGTCGTAATTGATATGTTGAGGAATATGGAATCAAAAATTGTTGTAAATAGACAGGATAATTGCAATGTATACATTTAAAAATAAACTGTAGCCAGTGAATATGTCTTCTTATATTGAGTGTGGGCCATTTGAGTGTGTTATACATGATACAATGATGAGTGTAAAATAAACAACCAAGAACAAATCTACATAGACAGTTATATGCTGTGTTGAGGGGTAGAAGATTGGTTTTAGATGCATTTAGATATACTACATCAGCGTAATCAAAAAACGGTAAAATAAGTTGTAGGGCAAGTTTCCTTCGAACATTAAGTGTAAAACAGTTCTTGGATCGAAATAAAACACCAATACCAAAGTTGATTTTACGGAGAATATAGTCAATGTGAGGTTTGAAGGTAAGTTCTGAGTCAAGCCATAAACCTAGATATTTAAATTGTTCAACTCTATGCAGATTTGTACCATCATTACATGTTATTATTAAATTATTAGACTTTGTTTTTAGATTATGTTTTGTACCAAAGACCATGGAAAAAGATTTAGTTTTATTGAGCAGAAGTCTGTTAGATGAGAGCCAGTTTTGTACGATATCAAAATCCAATTGAAGAGCATTTTGTATCTGTGAAATATTAGATTTAGAGGTATAAAGGACAGTATCATCAGCATAGAGTTGAACTGAGGTATTAGAACAAATCACAGGAAGATCATTAATAAAAATTGAGAAAAGAAGAGGTCCAAGTGTTGAACCTTGGGGTACACCCCTTTGTTGTACAAATAAGTCAGACTTACATCCTTGAACAACAACACATTGCTTTCTGTTATGTAAATAAGAATTGAACCAGAGAAGTACATTTTGCGAAAAACCAATTGCATAAAGCTTGTCTAAAAGTAAATAGTGGTCCACCAAATCAAAAGCCTTCTTCAGATCAATAAAAATAGCTCCTGTGAGATCACCAGAGTCAGATGCTGAAAATATATCATTAGTCAACTTAACAAGTGCAGTGGTTGTTGAATAATTAGGTCTAAATCCAGACTGAAAAGGTGACAGTACATTATTTATTTTAAGATAATGTGATATTTGATTGAAAATTATTTTTTCAAAGACTTTTGTGACAGTACAGATTATCGATATTGGTCTATAATTATTTGGATCAAGGATGTCGCCACCTTTATGTATTGGCGTAATACGTGAGTATTTCCACATTGCTGGTATCTCACAGGTAGCAAAAGACATGTTGAACAAATCAGCTAGAGGAAACATAAGGATATGGGAGGCCAATTTAATATATCTTGATTCAATCCCATCAAGGCCAGCACCACTGCTCAGACTAAGTTGTTTAATGGCATTATGAACTTCTTGGGGTGTGATTTTAGTAAATGAGAAGGTACTATGACAGGCAGACATATTATTAGAACATTGATTGTAGGAAAAATCTGATATTGAGTCAGAACAGACTGTGGAAAAATGCTGACTGAATACTTGAGCAATTAAGAAAGGTTCATGAATTATCGAATTATCATCACGTATTTTATTAATAGAGCTTTTATCAGAGGTATTTATTATGGATTTTAAAGCATTCCAGAATTGTTTAGGATTTTTAAACTTATTAGAGAGACATTCTTTATAATAATCAGATTTTGTGTTGCGGGTCATTGTCTTGGAAAGATTTCTTAGTTTCCTGTATGTTTCCCAATCAGCGTTTTCCCTTGTCTGCCGAAATTTAGCCCAGGCCTTGTCCCTCTGTCTAAAAAGGCTTAAAAGATCAGAAGTTATCCAGGGAAGATGTCGTCCCTTGACCTTAGAAATTTTCCATGGAGCATGTTTATCTACTACTTGTGTGAGCTCAGAGTACAGAAAGTCCCAGGCATCCTGAGCAGTTGGTATTAACTGATACCTGTCCCAATTAATAGAAATTAGATCATTAATAAATAGGTCTATATTCATTTTCTTATATTGTCTGATTTTTATTAATTTTGGTGGTGCTTTTGGGATTTTAATTTTCCATACACAATAGATAACAGAGTGATCACTGAGGCAGTCTGACAATATACCAGCTTCAACAAATCTTTCAGGATGAGTGACAAGTATCCAATCAAGTAGGGACTGGGACTTAGGAGTAATTCGAGTGGGTTCCTTAATGATTTGTGTTAAATTTAGATTTTCAAAGTTCTTTTTATCTTTACCAGAGGACTTATCTAGCCAATTTTTATTAAAATCGCCTAGAATAATCATTTCATTTTTAAAGGGGATAGCATCAAAGGTAGACATCAAGCACTTGGAGGACTCTACAGGGGCAGAGGGTGGTCTATACACATTACCAACAGTAATATATTTATTCTGATGAAATATAATTTTAACAAAAAGGCATTCAAAGTGTGTTGGTTTAACTGTAGGTGTAATTAGCTCAGCAGTTAAATTAGAAGAGACATAGGTGACCACACCGCCTCCCCTGGAGCCTCTATCAGCTCTATATAGAACATAATTTTCTAGTTTTATTTCATTGTCAGAGATGTTGCTATTGAGCCATGTTTCAGATAGGGTAATAATATTGGGATTGTGTTGGGCTACCCATGCACGAAGTAAATCAATTTTTGGCACAAGACTTCGAATATTCAGGTGAATGATTTTTAAACCTTTAATATTATTCATTTTGAATATTAGAGTTTATATGAATAGATAACACTGTTCAGGGTTAGGCAGATAAGATCATCAGAAAAAATTGTAGAGGGTTGTGATAGTACAACACAAAAAAGTACAACACAGAAACACAAGACAAACAAGAAACAAACACAGTATAAAACAAACAAAAACACAAAAAACATAAATGATGGCCCAGCAGCCCCAGCCATCCTAGGCCAAGGCATCTCCGTGAGAGGGCCAAATTAAGTCAATAGACAAAGACCAAGAATAGTCCGCAAACAGGTCGGTCTGCATCAAAGGGAGGAAAAAAAAAAAAAAAAAAGTGATGACGATAGCTCCGTGCTGTCAGCTGTCAGTGAAACTGAAAACAACTGGCATTGCGACAGTTCAGTTTTACGGCAGTAACAAAAAAGAAAGATGCCAGCGAGGATAATCCATGGATACAGGTGAATAAGTCGGTCAAAAGTTAAATAAATCGAATAATATGTCACGCCTTATTAGCGCAGTCACAGCAAAAGTTCAGTTCATTAAATAATAATGGAAGCAGACGCTGCTCCTGCATTAATACTTGTAATTCAATGTGAACTTTACTTATGGGGAAGAGCTCATGGGGGTCACAGGAGAGCTTGAAGGAGTCATAAAAGCTGCTTCAGCGGCTCTGTGACAGGTAAATAGCTGTGGTTTCCCGTTGACAATGACACTCAATGTGGATGGATACCGGAGGGAGTATTTTAAATTTAACTCCCGAAGTCTCCGTTTAACAGGATCAAAGGAGCGGCGTTTCTTCATTAGATCAGCACTGAAGTCAGGATATATGTGTATTTGTTTACCTTGAAACACCAGCTCCCTCTTTTCTCTGGAAAAACGGAGGATTTTTACCTTATCCTGGAAGTTGAGGAGTTTGACCAGGATGGGTCTTGGACCTGCTCTGTCGTTGTGGCGGAACGTAGGCGTGCGGTGAGCTCGCTCAATGACCGGAGGAGTGGGAAAGTTTTCGGGGCCGAGTAATTGAGGAATTAACTTGGACATAAACTCCAGGATATCGCGGCCCTCCGCAGATTCAGGAATCCTTACAAAGCGAAGGTTAGAGGCTCGGCTTCGGTTCTCCAGGTCCTGGATCTTGTCCATCAGGTAAGCATTGTCCTTAGTTAGCTCCTTAGTCAGCGTGCTGAGATTTGTAACGTCATCCTCGTTTGCTCCGACCCGCTGCTCTAGTGAAGCTACATGTTCTCCAAGAGTGTCCAGAGAAACCTGAATGTTGCACAGTTTTGCTTGAATTGGATCCACCTTTGAATCAAGATGAGCGAGCATCTCAGTTTTGATTTCTTGTATGCCATCCCATAAAGTTTGTAGGGAGATCTGGCTTTGTTGATCAGCTGCCATTGTTTGCAGTTTTAGTATTATCCAATCTTGTGCCAAAATCAATAGGCAGGAGAGAAAAGACGACTTAAACACTGCGATGCACAAAGGTGTGAATAGTATAATTAAGGATTTTTTTGTCGAGCTATCTTAAGAGAGCAGACCTGCCTGCGTTGTGCTCCCTCACGCTGCGGCCATATTGACTGGATGTTTAGACAAAATGTGTATTAATGTGAGGAAGGTGACATCAAATCAGTGTGGAGCGATGGGGAAACTGTTTTCAATTGCTGCAAACTTTTTGTCTCCAGTGGAGCAGAATCTTCAGTGGATGTTGAAGGCAAAGGCCTCATGTACATCTATTATTTGCTGATTGATTTCCATTCTACTTTTCTTTGGGAAAGTACATAAAAACAGATGAATGGACACACAACTAATCAAACAATCTTCAATCTACAAAAGCCAGAAAGAGCAAACCAGCAAACATACCCCATATTCTAATCAGGTACTGCACAATTACAATAATGATTTATAGGAAAAGACTGACTCTGACAGCTTCCACGGTAGATCCGAGGTGCATTTGGAAGTGATAATAATCAGTTTCCCTAGAGTACCCCATGCCCTCTAGCAGTAGGTTGCATAGTTGCTATCAGCCCACATTAGTACCTTCAATTTCTGAACAGAAATAGCATAGAATATGATTATTATTTGTATTTAATCGCACAGCACCAGTCCCTCATTTGATGTAAGTTAGTATTCAAGCATAAGCTGAAAACAGAGTATGATCACCACTTACCCAAACAAATCAAATGTCTTACAAAGAACGCTGAGCTGACAAGATGGAAAAAGCAACTGAAGTTCGAGGATTACATTCAGTCAGGAATCGACCCCACTTGTCCACTGGCTCCAGTCTGGTCACCTTGGCTAAGACGTTCAAGAGCTTCATGCAGCAGCGCATAGAGAGAGACAGAAGACAGGCTGTAGGAGGTCACAAGTGGAGAGTTTGGCCGAAATTGCACCCCACTCTTCCTTTGAGAAAGGTAACAGCTAAGCAATTTGCTGCAGTCATGTTTTCAGCCAGGTATAAAACAAAATCACAGAACCTCATTTTTATGGATTGTACACTTTCTACAAAGCTCAAGGAGGAAAATTACATCCATCCACTCACAGAGTAGTAGACTGGTACGGCGTTCCAATAAAGCTCTGAACAAATTTGCTTCGGAAACGGGAAAGAAATAAGATAAATACCTGCCATTTTTGCTCGCCTTATACCGTGGTGTTCCCCAGAGCTCAGCTGGATTTTTGCCATGTGAGCTGAGCCCATTAGGTCAGAGGCCCACTGGATGAGCTCTGTGAAATGTGTGAGGAAGGTGACTCACCCAAATGTATGAATATGAGGGTTTTCTACTTTTTTCATCATGACTCACCAAAGAATACGGAAACAATCTTGGTGCTGGTAATGGAGAAGTAGCACTTGAAAACCACTCCAATGGCTCAAGACAGCCTGCTGAAATGGCACCTAGGTTGACTTTCAGAAATTCTCACTTTAGGGCTAGTATAGGGCTGGGAATCACACAGTAACTCAAGATACTATTACACTACATTGCCCCAGATAATTATAGTATCTGGATTCAGCCATCTGCCGCCTGACTGCAACTTCTCCATGTTCGAAACATCGTTCCAAAGAAAAATAGCCATAAAGGGGCAAACGGACACTTTTAGGGTTAGTTCATTTTGTTCTTTAATTCTGTTTTGCACATGTTAAAGAACAGTCATAGAAAAAGTAAATAAAAATAAAATGTAAGCTGAGGTAGAAACCCACGACTGGTTTATATATAAAAAAAAGATGTTTAAAGATGGAGAATACAACTATAATACCTCATCTTTTTAATCTACATTGACACTTTGTGAATGTTTGAAATAAAAGTGTAAGAACTGAGTAGAGAAATAAATAATTTATTTATAATAAATAATGATTTTGATCAAGTAACAAAAGGAGGCCAGCGGTCTGTTTGTGTCAAATAAGCTGGAATTGCGGTAGATCTAGTAAGATGAAAACCGGTGAACACGCATATCACCGGGAAATTGGCATTAATAAATATATACTACCACTCAAAAGTTTGGGGTTACTTAGAAATGTCCTTATTTTTTCAAAGAAAAGGCCAATTTTTTAAAATTAAAATAACAGACATACAGTCTAGACACTGTTAATGTGGTAAATGACTTTTAGAGCTGGAAACGGCTGATTTTCTTATGAAATATCTATTATATATTGTCAGCAACCATCACTCCTGTGTTCCAGTGGCACATTGTGTTAATCCACATTTAAAGTGTTGAAAGGCTAATTGATCATTAAAACTTGAGCATTATGTTAGCACAGCTCAAAACTGTTTTTGCTGATTTGAGAAGCAATAAAATGATCCTTCCTAAAGGTTAAGAAGCTACAAGAACAGAGAACTTTGTTTCACAGTGCTGCAAGAACAGAAAGATATAATTTTGTTCTTGCAGTCCTGGGAGAGAGAACAAATTTCTCTGTTGTTGACACATCATCTGGGCATAACTTTATTCTTGTGTGGTGTCGAAGACTTATTGTTTGATTGGTCAGAAATTTGAATTTGAATGAGACGTGTGCTGCAGTGGGGGGGCCCTGTCATAACTTCCCAGGAGTTCTGCAGTGGAGTTTCTTGTGAAGTATGAAATGTTCTGGCCAGAAAGAACTACTTTTTCTTGTTTTTGCTACCTCGAGAACAAGAACAAATGTCTCTGTTCTTGTGGAGTATGTAAAAAGCTTTAGGCTAGTTGAGTATCTAGAGGTAAAGTTGGAGATTTTGTACAGGTAAAAATTATTATTTCTGCCCTTGTCAATGTCTTTACTAGATTTTCGATTCATTATGTAACTCATTTCATGAATAAAACAGTTTGTTTTCATGGAAAACAACACAGACATTTTGTGGGTGACCCCAAACTTTTGAGCGATATTGTATAACAGTCTTGATTATGAATACCTTGTTAGTAATAGTTTATGGAGAGCACCCAGAGATACTCTCACCATCCGTTTAAAGAGCCGAAAGACCGCCATTGTGATAAAACAAACAGCGGCGCCATGTCGGTTTCTACACAACAGAGATAAGCATTGAATTAATCGTATTCACAGCACCATGACTGACTCTTGACTGTCAGGCAGTATTTGTCTGCCTGAATGCTGGGGGACCGTCACTGTAAAAATATAAATGACAGCAACTCTCCTCGTCCCATGAGGTTCTTGGCTTGGATTTGCCACTCGACCTCCATGCTAAAGACACTGGCATAGCTAATTAGCGTCTTTCCACTGTCCCAACAGAGCTGTTTAAAGCACAAGCAGAAGTAATACTATATGTCCCTGTATTGATAATTTGACAGGTTGTAGGGTTAATTTGATTTCTACAGAGCTTATTGTGAGCTTTTCCCTGCCTTGTTCTTTTAAATTAGACATGAAACATTGTCAACCCTCCCAAGGATGCATTGTTGACCGTGTCTCTGCCTTGTTTTCTGCGATTGGATCTGAAACATGGTCAACAATGCATCCTGGGAATGGTTTATTGGTAGTCAAAGGCTGTCACTGTGGAAGATAACATTTTTTCTCTCTGTCTTTGTTTCTGTTGCTCAGCAGACTTCAAAGGTAATACATGTGTGCTGGGAGTGGGTGCCTTTGCATGCAATAGATTTTTCATGCAATGTTGGCTGTTCCAGATTGCACTTGACCAGTTACATGGGCACTTAACTCCCATAGAAATTAAAGATGTCTCAGTGAAGAATGCATGCCTTCTGCACAATGCTTTTACATTTGGGAAAAGTCATGTCAGAATAATAAATCTTTTGTTTGAACGTCATTTACTCACCACCAGCTGCTAATCCGCCTTTCCAATCTTCTTGAGCACACTATTGCTTACAGGTTTTACAGTAAGTGTTTCCTGCCAGGAATAGGCCACACGTCATTGTTACTTATTAAACATTTACAGAATAATTCACCCATACATTTATGAGTCTTCCACACTGTCCCAACAGATGAAGGGATTTGAAATGCTTTTCTATGAGGATCCCTTTCTTAAACCTCATGACTTGGGCCTGTTTGTGATTGTCAGTCAGAAGCTTCAGCCCGTCTGGAGCAGTTGGAGGTCAGAGCTCGGCCTGCACTGTTCAGCTGGCGCAGCATGGGGAGACACATCCATATTTTATTCTGGCCCATGGCAAGAGCCGAGCTATAGATAGCACTTTATTCTTGCTCCTCTGCAAACAGCAGATGCCTTAAAATATACAAGTAGAGGCAAAAGCTTGCAGAAAGGAAAAAATGTCTGACTAAAGATGGGACATTACATGCTTTCCAGCGGCTGGGGATGACAAGGCTTGAGACAGTAAATGTTCAAATCCTGCAGAGCGGGGGAGTTTCTGTCTGTTCCTTGTGTTTCACTAAGTCCCCCAGATGTCTCAGTGTTTTCAACTGTAAATATATTTTCATTTTGTAGTGTCTTGCCAAACTCCATAGGAGGAAATAGCAGTACCACCCATGCCTTTCTTCCTAAGATGTAAATAGGGAAATTCTCAAAGTTGTGATTTCTGTATCTCCTGTTAAACCTTTTTAAAGTTTCTCGCCTCCAACCCAGCCTCTGTTTAGTGATTCCCTCTACAATGGCATGAATTATGTGCTATGACTATAACTGTGGCAATGCTTTCAACATGATCCCTTTGGTATCTTTCTGTTAGTTTTAGGATTAAAGATCTGTTCCTGCAGCCTGTTCTCCCATCAAAAACGTCAATACAGGTCGTTTGTACAGGCAGCGAAAAATTAGCTATATTTATGAATTTCACCGTCCACTGTAATGTGGCCGCCGCCATCTTGCTGACATAGTAGTGATTGACAGCCAAGCAAAGTTTAAAAGGGCGGATTCACGTATTTGGTTGGACGTTTGGGTGGTGGATGGATCAAACAATGAATGGGTATTTTTAGAACACGCCGTTGAACAGTGAGCCGCACCAAGATACCTTAATATGAGAGCCACGATACATGCCTGCGTGCCGTAATTTGTGGTACTGACACACGACCAATTTTGCCGTTTATGTTGGAGAACTTGTTGGTTCCTGATTTTGTTTTCATTTATTTTCTTTTAAATATAAGGGCAAGGACTGTGGTAAGCTATCTACCTTTTTGTGGATCATTTTAAGTACATGGAATATGTATGTTATTGCGGTTAGAGGTAAGGAATAGTAACAATACTGTGGCTGGTTGTATATACAGTTTTTTTCTAAAATTATTCCCCGATAAGAGGCACAAATCCAAGTGATAATTTTATCACTATTATTTTTTATTTTGCCTTTATATTTTACTGTATGTCAAGGCCTCGTCCATAAGCATATAGGCTTATATATTAACATAATTTTTTCTATGAGTTTTGGCCTTTTGGCCTTTTGGCTCTGGTTCTTTTCAATGACTGCCTGCATTTTTCAGTCATTGAAAAGGGAACTTTTGTAAAGCCCCTTCCAAGGTAAAGATTTTCAGAAACTCTTTTCTCGGGCTTGACAGTATTGTTTAAAGGTTGTGGCTTGTAATGCCCTCACAAATGAGGCGAAATTTGGTGCAAGAGCGGATGTGGCCATAAATAATGCTGCTCCTAATCTTGCAACATAACTTTTTTTTGCATGATTACACATATGTATAGTTAACCTTCAGCTATACTGAGGAACAGATGCATTAGAGTGTGCTATGGAATTAAGGGCTCCAAGTTTTCTTTTTTTTCCTTTTATCTGGCCTCTGATTGTCTGATTATCTTCTTTGTGTGTTGGCCATCTTGGCTTTAGGGTCAGGGTTACATTGCTGCCTTTGATTTGTCTCTTTGCCGCTTCAATTGTGTTTTGCTTTCATCATTTGGACAGAGAATTTCTATTGTTGAGTGTACAACTTTATATTAAAATTTTTTGAGAAGCATGAAGAAAAACCCTGTTTTCAAAAATACCTGAAGGCTCCATTTTTGCTCATTCATACTCTTTTCCTTCTGCATTCACTTTCGTCTTCCCCCCATCAATCATATTCTTTTATTTCCAGCTAATGCATATTTACCCGCTGCTTTTTCTCCCTCCTGGCTCCCTTACTGTATCTGCATCTCATTCCCAACATCATCTCCTTTCTCTTTGCTTCAACACCCATGGCATCCATTGTCTACCCATCTCTCCTGCACACTCCTCTGGCTCTGTCTCTTGCTCTCTTGGCCATTCTCCATTCATCTCTGGATCCCTTGTCTCCTCCGACACCGGATCCCTTGTCTTCTCAGGCACTTTTGTATTTTTCTTTGTATCTGTCTAACCTCTTACTCTCTTCTCGTGTACCTGTCACACTTCCAGAAGCAATGCTGTCAAAGCTTTCCAAGAGAGCTCAACTGGACTGCTCCTATTGAAACAATGGCAAATTTAATAAATCACAGAGGGTATCAGAGCTGGTATGAACCCCCGTTTCCCTCTTATTGATCCCCTCTGCACTCATTTGCTCCTCAAGCCGTGAAGGGGAGGAGAGAAAACAAGGGAATAGAAATGCCATAGTGTGTGTGTGTGTGTGTGTGTGTGTGTGTGTGTGTGTGCGTGTGCGTGCGTGTGTGTGTGTGTGTGAGAGAGAGAGAGTGTGAGAGTGTGTGTGAGAGTGTGTGTGAGTGTGTGTGTGCCCGCATGCATGTGTTCACGTTGACTTGTGTTGGAGGTACAGGCAAAGAGAAGACATGAGAAGGGAGAAATAAAAGGAAATGTAATAAGAAACAGGAATCTGCAGGAATTTAATTTCTTTGGATCTCAGTTTACTTTCCTCCCGCAGATTTGCTCCAAATTAAAACAGCAGGGGCTTGTAGGGTCCAAAGATCTTCAGAAATCTCCCCACCTTTTCCCTTGTGGCTACGTCTGCTGCTGTGTGTATCAATGCTGTAGGATCGGCAGGCTGGAGACAGGAAAAATTGGAAAAGGCCATAACTGACTTCTAATTAGTTCAAACATGCCTTTTTTGGAAGGGAAATTAAATTGGCCTTAGGTGCATACGTGAAACCTTTGCATTTGTAACCTTTTGTCATTTTATTGCCAAGTTGCTGTTGCTTTAATTTGTGGATGATATATAATAGAATTGTATCAGATCAAATTGTGTGATGAATGATAATAAAAATTCTATTTTTTTTTACCTCCAGCCTGAGACAGCCGTGGCTGGAACATTATATTTTGGGGTTTTCCTTCTGCCTCATTCTTATGAATGCAATATCTCAGAGGACATTTAAAAAATTTAGCTGAAACTTCTATCTCATGAAGGAAATCATTAGATTTTGGAGGTCAAAGCTCAAGGTCACTGTGACCTTACGACACAAGTTTTTGGCCATAACTCAAGAAATCATAATCCAAGTGATTCAGCAGTCAGAGCATGCAGACTTCCACCACACCAATGGTGCATTCACATGCTCCTAAAATGATCCCATTTCGTTCTTTCAACTTTCATGTAATGTAGAAAACAACATAAACGCTGCAAAAATGTGTTGTGTCATTTTATTGCCAAGAGTGTTTTAACACATTGATAACTGTCTCCAGGGTTGGCATGACATTAAAGTAGCAACAAAATGCATCGGAGAGCCGTGAGATGATCTGGAAACTCATTTTTCAGATTATTATTCTGACACCACAAGAATGCTGCTGCGATGAAGATGTGCATCCAAGTTTTTATTTATTTATTTGTAGCTTCTTTACATTAACATTCATATTTAAAGCATTGTTTACTCTTGGCTAAAACTTGTGTTGTGTCCTGTTTCAGTGGTAGTCGACCACAAGATCATTGTTTTTTTTCTGATATTGTGGTTCAGGTTAATGTCCTTGCACCATACAGCAAAGCTCTGTCAGTCTTCTCTACTCCTCTATAGAAGACAGCATGTTTCTCACTGGGAATTAGTCACTGTAATCATACATATTAATGTAGTGATAATTTGCACTTTGCCTGAAATTAAACTTCACATTTTTAATTAAATTCCTTCAAAGTCTACAGTGCAAACTAGTATATCATATAAGCCTGGACAGGATATATGGTGCATCTCAGTATATTGAATATCATAGAAAAGTTTATTTATGTCAGTAATTAAATTCAAGAAGTGGAAATGACACGTTGTATAGATTTATTACACTCAGAATGAAACATTTCATGTCTTCATTTATTTAATTTTCTTCTAAATACAATAATTATGGCTTACATTTAACAAAGAATAAAAAAATAGTGTCTAGAAAAATTTGAATGTTACAAAAGATCAATTTTAAAAAGTAAGTTTAATATGGAAATGTTGGCCTCTGAAAAGTATGTCCATCCGACTCAATACTTGGTTGGAGCTATTTGACTTGAACTACTGGAAATTGACTTTTCCATGATATTCTAATTCATTGAGATGCACCTGTACTGGATACAAGCTGCAACTTGACTGGTTTGCAGAGACATAAAACTGCCAATAATGAAGCTATAATAATAGTTTAAATTGTGTTTTTGCCCTGAATTGGCTTAAGTCAGTTTAACTGTAAATGCAAAATTGGCAGGGTCTAAAACAGGTGGTTAAGCCTGAAATGTGGCATGATATGAAAAATAATCCACACCCTCTTCTACCACCAGTTATGTGTTTAGATTCAGAGCACTCAAATTCATCTGCCAAGCTTGCAAGGGCAATGTTGAAGAGCCTGAAAATGTTGCCTAGAGTCTTCCCGACTTTGAGCAAAGAGGAAATATCTTCTTGAGCCTAAGAGAAATAAGGGTCAAGCACTATTTATGGACAGAGAGTCATGGTCAAAGGTTTCAGTTTCTGACAGACAGTAATTCCCATAGGCTGTATCAGCGATTTGGTGGAAGCCGGCCTAGTCTTGTTCATTTGGCTTTTAGGAGTAGCTAGTCCTTCAGTGTGTTTTCTGCTGACAGAACAACTGTTGCCCTTCCTGGTGCTGAATATCATTTTCTGTAAAGGTACAGGCATCAGATGCGGGCATCATTATATCAGTTTTTTGTCATGAGATCCAGGAATATATTTTTAGAAAACCTCTGCTTCTGCAAATTATTGTTTTGCCTGTGAATCTTTGTATAGACATCATGAATTCCTCCTCTGCTGATTGTGATAAATTAAATATGCTATCCACATTTATTAACATTGTTATACATGGTATTATATTATATTGTCAACTGTTTAAATTACACTGGGGAGGATATATTTTGTGAATCTATCAGCTCTCATCTTCTACTTAAAGCGACTTTTAGTACCTTTTAAAAGCGCCTCAATCAAATTTATTATGATTAAAATTACTCATTTTTCTCAGTGTAAGCATGATTATGCCAGCCACATTTTCTTGTTCTTGTTTTTCTTCTTGTCGATATAAAGTAAAAAATTATACTAAAATAATAATATGAAAGACTTGTCAAATTGGAAGAATATCTTGCCATAATCATTAATATCCAAAGCTGTTTGACTGTTTTATTATCTGGATCTCAATAATGGTGATACGGGAAGTCATTTTGAAAGCAGACAGAGTTAGGCATCGCCTGTTCACCAAGCAGGCAAATAAACCCCGCAGTTATTTACTGAAATAATTGCTTTGGCACTCATAAAGTGAATAGCTGCCTCAAAAGGCCAATAAAGATGTTTTTTAATATTGAAGGTTGCCACAGAGTTGTTGAGAGGATTTCGAGTTAGTAGTGCATATGTGGATAACTCCAATCAGCTATCACCTTTGTAAAAAACAATGCACAGCAGTTCCATGAGTAGCTGTTGACCTGGACCCATGGGAACCCTCAACAACAAGGTCCAAGGCCAGAGTACGAGAGATGTAGAAGACAGAGAAGGATGGAAAATTAGAAACCTTGTAATACAGCATGTTTGAAGTAGACACTCCAGCAACATCTTATTTATTCTTGTGTTAGCCAATGTTCCATGGCTTTTACACTGGATGCGAACCTATCCCTTGAATATAGTTTATGATATGTTTACAATGATAAACATCCAGTTTGAGGGTCATTTTCATCTTCCAGTAATGTAAAAAGGTGATGGTTGCAGATTGGTTTCCACTTTATTTAAACTGCTGTGTTTTCCACATAGCTGTGAAATCAATGCACTCCACAAACAGGAAGTATAGAAACAAAAGCAGGCAAGAGTTTAAAAAAAAAGTCTTAACACGTACATACAAAAAACAATCGTGCATTTTTACAAAGCCTACATTAACGAGCACACGCGAGCATTAAAAAAAAAAAAAAAAAATTAGTAGGGTTATCTTTTTTTTCCTGAGCACGGTGAGACCACCAGGAATAACTTGACTGAGGCAGCATTCTGTTCACATCCTCGGTTTATGAGACACTGTTAACACACGATAAGGGAGTAACTGCAGATAAGGGAGATGAAAAGGAGAAAATAAAGGCACCAGAGCTTTAGCTGACATTGAACTCAAAATAAGAAGCCTGTGTGGACTTGGGGGTCTGGGGAAAAACAAATGTCAGAACAGAATATCTTGGTAGCTGCTTCTGACAGATGTGAGAAATGGGGGAAAACAGGAAATGGTAAGAGGAAAGAAGAAAGAAATGCTGCAAAACATGGACACCTCTCTGTTGTTTGTTTTTCTGAGGAATACAGACATACACATCTTAGGATGTGTTCAAACCAAATAAGCAAGTGTTTTGCATGGTGCAGTAATACAGAATCAATGCAAAGAATGATGCAAATCCTGTGACACAAACTTGCATCTTCAATGGAGTAAACATTTTCCAAATTGCACAACAAATCTGTGTGATCCTGTGTCCTGAAAGTGTTGAGATGTTTCTGGATAGCGTAGCCCTGATCAAGCCAAACTCCTTTCAGAAAATAAGCATTTTAAAAGTTGTTTGCTTGTAATCTTGTGGATAGACCAGAGAAAGGATGAATTCAGACTTTTTATCAATGAGAATAAATATTTCAGCATACTTTTTACCCTTTACCTGCAATTAAATCCCAGCAAAATCAGTTTATTTTGGGTCAACACCTCTGTAATAGTGGAAATCATCCAGAAGCAGATCCTGGAAAAGGAGCAGAAATAACACATTAACATAGATATAAGAGCATTTGGTTTTGATGCATATGGAACTTTCAACAGGTACAACGCAGCTATAGTAGTTAATTAAACAATGGTTGATGATGATAAGGAATGGAAGAAAAAAAATGCTGTTGGTCTCTACACTGGTGTGTCTCACGGGAGTTACGCAAAAAAACACAAATGATCCTAATGGTTCAGCGGTCATAAACACTAAAATTTTGTGTGAGCACAGCATTACAATATCTTGTAGCAACTATGGAGTCTTTTGGTGGATTAGTGCTAACAAGGAGGGCCATCTTGTTGGTGATTAAATGAAATGATGGCTCCATGTTTGAATATTGGTTAAAGAACATGTTACAAGATTAAGTGTGCTTTATAGTGCAAACACATTCCCGTTATGAGGTTTTAGCATTTCAAGATGGTTGAGATTTAAGGTGTACGTACGTGTGTGTTAGTGGGGAAGACAGAGATAAAAACAAACATCAACATAAGGGTTATGACAACCTTTAGAGACAAATTACAATTGTTTCAAGGAGTCTGTGGCTCCAGGCATATCTGCTTGGCCTAGTATCCTTCCCTCGAAATGGAACAAAGAAAGAGGGATAAGGAGAGTTTCAGGAGGCCATGAAATATGTATGCAAGCAGTTAACCTCAAACTACTGTCACACACTCTCTTCAGTCATGGCAGGTCAAAGCTTAAGTGCCACTCAGTCTAGCCCTTCCTGTTTTGTTTGCTAACCCGGAGTACCTGAATTAGCCTCGCACGACCGTAAATACCCACAGGGAATGGAGCTACCTTAACCGTTTTTGACTTGTTGTCTGTTCACCTGTCAAAGTCTTAGCCAGGTGTATTGACACTATAGCTGAAGTGAAGAGCAATGTGGTTGTCGGCTGGACATGTGTAGGTTGAATGTGATCAAGCCTGTACCCTCATTCACTGTTTAAGACTTTCCGCTGTGACTAATTGACAAAGCTTCTCCACAAAAGTCTTCAAATGTGATTACTTTCTCCAAGGACATTCACAATACATTGATGCACATAAAGAGAGAAGGGCAGGAGGTTAATATCTCCTAATAACCCACGAGACTAGCCATATACGAGAAAGGTCTCCTGGTCTCAATGTAAAAGCACTCTCTGCATAACTCTCCACAGCCATTCTCCTGGTGAATATCAAGACTGAAGAATGTAGGCATTCAAGAGCTGCTATCTGGCCATTTTCCATGGTTTTCTTTAATTATTTTGGTTATTATCAAGAAAACCATGGGAAATGGCTAGATATGACTGTACATATATATTAGCATAATTATGCTTCACATTCACTTGATATTACTGTATAAAAGCATAATCAACAAACTGCAACTGCTCATTAGGAACTTTAATAAAAATATACCATCAGTTGGTTGTAAATTCCTAGAATGTCATTCAATCAACATTCAATCCTTCTTATTGGGAAATAGTGGAATATAATTATTAAATAATTATGGGGTGATTTCTGAAAAAAAATGTAGCTACATTTTGCTGTGATTTGAGGGTAATTTTGAAGACCTTTCATTTGCTAATTTTTATCTAATTACCATAAAATTTGAAGACCTGTAGAAAGACATTTTATGGTCTGTAGTGCAAATTATGTATAAGTGTTCTCAATGAACTGCATCAAGGTCTTTAGAATCTGCTTAATGTACAAGTGAAAGTGTCGGGAATACTATTGTCCATGTCCAATGATGTGTGTTAAAGGGGCTCTATTAACCAATGAAAAGTGTCTGCATCACTGTGCACCATCCTGTGTACTTAAGTGAGACTTGCAGTGGTGTGAAAACCTGCCTTGGGCTTGGCTGGTTTGAAGAAAACAGTGAAGATGGGAAATCCTTTGCAAATTTGTGCCAGATTCTAGGGAACTCTTGTTTTAGTGTCAGTGTCGTATGTTCAAAAGCATTCCTTCAGCACAAGGCAGATCCCACTCACAGCCAAGGTTTGGTGTACAGCCGCTTCAATTTATAACAACATAGCCAGAAGCAACAGCTACAGTAGCAGCCTCAGCATCAAATCCAGTGTGCGACCTGGAAAAAAGTTCCTTTCAGTAGAAACATTTTTGTTATCCTTTACTGTACTATTAATGGGACGTACAACTGACTTCTGTGTGATGGCTCCATTCAAAGCAGTCTCCCTGTCCAATAGTAAAGCCTTCTAACAGATATAAGGGAAAAAGTTAACATGACATTGGTGTTCAGCTTTTCATCTATCGGCACATATGACAGCACAGTAGAAGAACTAATTATATATTGGTGTATCATGGCTTTAACAGTCCATTAGTTAGCCTCAAGTAAAAAAAATGTACGTCTTTGCAGTCTGTATTACATTAAAGGCTGCTGAATAGTAAATCAATTAATTATCTGCTATATAAGCTGGAAGCAGTGAGCAGCTGTACTATCTTTAATTGAGCAACATGTGAATGAAGCCTGGGGTGGTGAGTGATTGCCGTCCCACAGCTTCTAGTGAATTTGATGCCACCGGCCACTGAGTATCAGTGATGGGGCAGGGGGATATTTTGTAACAAATGATATCAGCCCACAACTACAACAAATTTTGAGACATAATTGAGTATGGGAATGGCCATCATATACTAAATTCATAATTTTTTAAGCCATTTCACAGTCAAAACAAAAAATTTGAATTGGCACCGATTTAAATCAGAGTGGCCCTCATTTATCAAACGAGCGTACGTCAGAAAGTGAGCGTAAAGTGGGCGTAAGATCATTTCTACGCAAGCCTCGGCATTTATCAATCTGGACGTGAGCGGAGGGTACGATCAGATCTGATGTCTGCTCTCAGCTCGTGTACGCAAATTTGAGTCAGCGTGAAGTCCACAAGTCAGAGTCGGAGAATTGATCTTAGACTATTGTGTCGATGCCTGGAGCTGATAAAACTCTGTGGTGTTTTGATTTTTAATAGTGACAAAGCAAAACATGTTTAGACTACATAATTTATCATTAGAATATAATCCAAAATAAATAGACCCTGCGATCGTGAAATTCTTTAAACAGATCATCATTATGGTGTGTTTCCCTTTGTTGTAGCCATTTGAGCCAGGTCATAACACTTTTGCTTAAAAATAAGCATGTGTAGTCTCATATCTAAATTAAAACAAAAAAAATTCTGACCTATACTTACACCCTCTTACCCTCCCATCCAAAACATTTGAGACGCTGTGAACATTTTTATAAATTGCAAATCCTTTGTGACCTACACTCATTGTGATGCATTCTGTTATTCTTTGTTCTATACATCATCCCAATTTTATTTTGAATCAAGTTGTAGATAAAGATGATAAAATATTTATGATCATGCTCTCTCACTTCCTCAAACTTGCAGCAATTATCAGCCTAAACTCCTGCACTAGATACGCCTCATTTTTGACTCTTGTGCTTTTTTACAAAGTTGATGCTTGCTTGCTCAATGAACCATTGGTTCAACTGCTTTAGTGTGCATGACTCCCATTTAGCATTTTTACTGCCTTCTGGGCATCTTAGATCAACTTGTATAGTGATAACACAGGGATTAAAAATTTTAACACACTGTTATAATAGAAATATCTCCAGAAAGTAAATATCCAGCCCTCTGGCTGTAGAGAAGTTTGACTTCCTGTTTTGCTCATCAGTCATGTGTGAGTAGGTGTTTTGATGTAAAACCTCTGTCCATTTGCTGGGGACCAAAAGTCAGCAACCCATGTACAGTATTTACAACACTTTATTTCAATATAAAACTAATGTTTGTTTTGTTCAGTGCTAATTGTGGGTGAGTGTGCAGCATAGAGTCATAGCATTGAGCTTAACTAACACCCAAACATATGAGCTAAAATATGTCAGAGCCAAAGCACATTGTATTGATTTCCCTCCATCAGTGTAAGTGCTCAGGAGACATGTACAGGTTAAGATGGGGTGGGTGTGTGTGGGAGTAGATTATTTTGTTTTTAAAGCTAGGACACACGTCTCTGTTGCGGGTTATATGATGGCTTAAAGAATGGAGATCAGAATTTGCTCTTTTGTTGGAGGTTAATTCAATGATCAACCCACTTTAAGCCCTTTTGTTAAATCTGAAAATTGTATAATGCAAAAAATATATTTGACCGGAGGGCAAAACCCCCCATCTGTCCCTCAAATGATGGAAACTTTGCATCATCTCTCGCACCTGCTTACATGGGCCTATTACCACAGACATGCCAACAGCGATTCCATGTTTGACAAGACATTAACTATTGTGAGCTAACAAATGAATCCAAGCAAATATGTATCATTGCAAGGATAACATGCATTCCGCCTGCTATTGTTAGCTTTCAGTTTATAATATCAAAAACAACGTGAATACTCCTGCCTCTTCACTTTCACCCTCGTCCTCTTCATCTCCCTCTTCCTCTGCTCTGGCACGCTCATCGGCATGCACAACGAGCATCCACTGGGAGCAACACATCACCATTATTCATGGAAAGAGTACACCTCAGAGCCAGACTGACAGATCAAAAGATGTTGATGATAGGCGCGGGGTAGTGGTGGTTGGGGTGATAAATGGCCCCATCTTTGGGAGATGGCTATACTAATACTAAGTTTGGGGACGGAGGAGTTTTCACAGTTTTTTTTAGCAGTTGTTTGTCTTGGCCCACAGTTGTTTAACCCTACACTATGAATGAATCCTACCTGATTTGTCAACATACCGTGTTGACAAATCATTACTGCTTACATAGACTGAGTGACTATCTCAGCTTATTTGAACTTTGCAAGCCATATTAAGCAAGGCAGTTCCTATAAAACAGGGGTGGACAATTAATTAAAAAACACAACTGTAAATTACCTTTAGCAAGATTCCTATTAGTGTTTTTGTATTATATAGCTTGTTTTTCATGTTTGTATGTTTTCTAGGTGTTTTACAATGTTGTGATGCTGTTATTTTGAAAAGGTGCCATCCAGTGTGAAACGGGTGCTTTAATTTTGAAAGTTAGTGACAGGAAATAACAGGTGGAACGGTTAAATGAAAACCGAACGTAAATAATAACGAGTGCGTCGTACTTCATAAAGTTGATATAAAGTATCAAAAAGGCTTCTATAGTGCCTGGCTGACAGTGGAACAATGTTGTTAAAGTTTATATAAATTAGTGGCTATATCTGTTGTAGGGTTGTCACGATACTAAAATTTTCAACTCGATACCGATACTCAGGAAAATATTCAATACTCGATACCATTTTCGATGCCACAAGGATAAAAACAAAGACCTCAAAATTTAACAGAAATATTTTTATGAACAAGAAAAATGCAACATGTAAAAATTAACAGAACCACAGGTTAAATATTTAGAACCTGCAACTATGATAACAAGCTTCAGATACTCAATTACTTTTTTGATTATCGATACTTTTGACAACCCTAATTTGTTGTCCTAATTATGGTAAAATTGCTTGTTTGCTCAAGTGCTAATGCTAATGTTTGTTATTGTTTTCCCACCTTGTAGCTCTTACGGTGGATTCACAAGGTGACAAAGGAATGTCTTATTTTCATTTTCATGGAGCTACGATTTAAAATAAATCTTGTGAACTATCACTTAAAGAGTTGACCGTCATTCAGCCAGGGATGCTAATAAACATAGGCTACATTCAAACCACAAGGTGACAAGGTACCTAGGTAACTCAGTGTATTTTGTGGAACGTGTTTCTTTGCAGGTGGGTATGCATGCAAGCAGATATACGTAAACCGCCTTCAAATTAAAAGCACTGCGGTTGTATTGATTTCTAGTTTCTGGGTAACCTCACGTGGGCTGGGCAAGGACAGCCAATGGGCCTGATGTGGCCCGCGGGCCGCCCAATGCCCAAGTCTGCTATAAACAGAGGTTATATGAAGTTGAATATGACAATCTCTTTTAGATATCCACGTTTTAATCTGTTTGTCAGACACATTAAGGAAATAATATTCTCTACTCATAATTAGTCTCTTTGGTGGCTTAAATTAATTTGCCAGAAGATATCTAGACAGGTCATAGGAATTTCCTGGCCTTTTTCTTTTGCAATTTTCTTTTATAAGAAAATTGCCCCCCTCTTTTCCCACAGCCAGTTGTTTTGGAGTCATTCATCAGGAAGAGTGAGACTGAGCCATCAGGGGAAAGTGTTGGCAGGATCCCTGTAGAGATGAAGCAATATTGAATTGATGGAATCATTTAAAGGCCAAAAAAATAACAGAATAGAAGAAATAACGCTGTGCTGCGTTTTTTCTTACAGTGTCTAAATGGGGCAGTCTAGTGACTCATGATGCATATCATTCTCTAATCTCTCATCTTTCAAAAAAGGAGAAAAAAAAAGAAGCTATTTTTAGGTGTTTGCCTTTATGCATCAGTGTGTGTATTTTTTACTATATCTGGTGTGTCACTCACTATTTGCAAAGTGATTTTCACTTTAAAGCCTTATGACATGACTGCCATTTTCACTTTGCATCTCTTTTTCGTAGCCATTGACCCAAACACGGAGTCGGTAGAAGATTTGATGCAGAGGTTCCAGGACAGCTTCCGTGTTCCCAACACGCCAACGGACATGTCTCACTACCAGCATGTCATGCACAGCTCATCCACGGGCCGCCGAAGGGTCCCCAGCCACACCAGAGGTAGGACAGAAAGTCATTCGACTGTTTTGTTGTCAGAATGTCAAAGATGTTGCAGACCAGATAATTTAAACTTGCATTAGATTTTACCATGCATATTGGATGGTGTTTGTTGTTTTGAGTGCCTCTGTGGTACTCATTTGATGGTTTGGGGCTGAGATATTTGGCCTTGTAATACATTTTAGATGCATACTGGGGTTGTCAAAGCTCGATAATGCAAATTCATCTTAACACCACTCATTGTATCTTCTTATCACAGGTTGTGTTATAGTAAATTCAGATGGGGACTCACAAGCAATGGATAAAGAAAAAGTTATTTCAAATGGAAAGTTCAGCTTTAAAGCCCCAAAAACAAAGTTATTTGCAGTTACTGTCCATGTGAGTTACAACCTGAGTATAACTAGTCTTAAATACCATTTGTTAGCCAATGTAGACAGTCTCATTAGTCCGGAAACATCTAGCTTGTGGCAGGCCAATTAACAGTGTGGAGAATGAAGATCCCCCGGACAAAAACACCACTGTATCGTAGATAAACTTGAATAAAGACTGCACAAGTAGCAGAGGACATGGAACGGACTACGACTGATACACTAACGGAGACTACTGGACGTTACACAGAAATCACAGCTACCTCGGGGTGACAGCGCATTATTTTGAAAAGCATTGGGAAGATGCTTTAGATGCATGGATTCTATGAAAACATGCATTGAACTATTGTGTTGTTAATTAATTTCCAATAATGAAGCCACATACATTTGCATAAAACATGAATGTTTGTCCACTCTCATATTGATAGGAGTTTTGACATGAAAAATCTCCATTTGATGTGTGATTAATTTGCAATTGATCTGCGATTAACTATGGACAGCCATGTAATTAATTGTGATTACTTATTTAATAGTTAGTGTATACTGTCAGATAATCATGAGGCCACATGCTTGAGCTATTTTCTCTCTGTATTATGAAATGGGTGAATGTATCTGCATTTTCTTTCCACCCACCTTCCAACACCTTAGCAACCATTTACCATTGTTTGTATTGGTATTTGGAGGCCTGGTAAGATGTCACAGCTTGTCCACTGAAAATAACTTTGAGTTGCTTTTTTATAGAAAAACCAAACTGCAATACAAGATCACACATTCTTTACATAACTATGCAATGTTATCCAAAGAATAGTGTTGTAGATTGTCAATGCATTAGACGGACCAGGTGGCAATTGGTTTCCCTTCATTTTGATGCTTTCATTTCAGTATGCCAGACATCTATAGGGGAAATTTAGAAGTTCCATTTCACTATACCTGCATAAGTTTGTGATGAGGGAAGAAACACATGCAAAAACAGCAACAGATTTGAATGGCTGACCTCTAGATGACCGTGTTAACCGATGAGCCCCCACGCTGCCCTGGAAAATTGCCAAACTGCTTTGGAGACAATGTCACAGTTCATTTCACAATCAATTTCCTTCAAGTAAATGTGACTGAACATTTCGTATCCCATTTAATATCTATGAAACTTATTAATATGTAGATTTTTTTCCTTTTTACATCATAAAACTGATGTAGACACAAGATATAGAATGGGCACGTAAAAAGTGACTTTAGTCAGAGTCAGAGTGAACGTGGATCCATTTACATATTCATCAGGGGTTCACATGTATCTAACCTCATGTATAAGCTTGAATTTATCTGCCTCGGGTGAGTACAGAAAAAAAAATGTAAACAACAGGCGACTTCTCTCTGCACTTCTCACTTTTGTTTATATGTTGTGTTATCGCTGCTTTTAGCTCACTATGTCAGCTTTCTGTTTCATTAAATAATAAGTGGGTGCACAGTTTCACACTTGTGGAAAAAGTCTGCACAGTGCAATTTTTGAGATGTGACATATTGGTGACACTAGCCTCTGCCACGGCAATAAATTCAGCTCATTACCAGGAACATTCACAGTAATTTTAATCAGACATGCAGTTTGTGTCATTGGTCATATCGTTATAACCAGTGAGACATTAACACTGAAAATGGGGCATTAACTATGATGAGTTCACCTACCCTTGACAGAATAACTTACTGCCCGCTTGATCACTGTCATCTACAGTAGATGCAAAATACAACACTGAGCAACTTTGCATATTATGCATGCTTATTTATGTGGGGATTATTAATCTTTCCAGTCACATCGCCAGTGGTAGAGAGAGTTTATATCCTTGGTTATCTAGAACACTCTGGCTTAGCTAGTGCTTGTCTTATTTTCTGCTGAGGATTTAGCTAATATTAAAAGGTATTTTGTGTCAACCTTTTAAATAGATGATGCCTCTGAAATGAAATGCATTCAGGTCAGCCTCCTCAAACCACTGTGAAGGACATTGCTGAGTGATGTCCTCTCTGAGGTCAATGGAGTTTTCTTTGCGGGCTGATAATTAGAGGTGAAAATGTGTTCTCAAGTGCAAAAGCATCGGCCAATACTACAAACACAATAATGGTAGAAACACTTAAATAGAGGAGGAAACTCTATTAGCTGGAGTGAGGTTAAAGGGGAATGTTAATTTGTCAGACCCAGAAGGTTAGCACTGGATAAATGAAATGAATGAATTGTCAAGTTCCTTGGAGTGCTCCAGGCAAAGCCCAAGACGGTAGTGGTCGGGCAGATGCCTTTCCCATATTGTTCAGCTGCATCTTTTATGCCGTGCAATAGCTATGTTTCTCTGAAATGTTATCATTGCCCCTGTGTACAGAACCTTGGTGAAGTGAGCATTCGATATAAAAATACAGATTTTTCATTTGAAAGCAGAATCTGTAGGCAATGGTACCATATTTTGGCTTGAAAGCATTCTGCTTTCCATGTGTAGTCCAAGTAATATTTGCCAATCGCATTTGAGCTTTACTGTAGGTAAACAATCCCTGTAGAGAGCAAAAAAAGACAAAACTTATCAGCCAAAATGCAATCTTGGAACCCAACAGCAATCATCTAATGGAGACTTGGCTTTTTAGCAGTTTAGCTAACTTAACTAAACAGACTACTTGTGGAACAATCAACTCCAACTCCAACTCTCTTTTTTTCAAAATTATTTTTATTGGATTTTCCTTGGATGCATAATTATATCAGCTGTCAGAGGACACATCAGTTTATCCAATACATCCATAGACTAGGCAAGTACAAAATAAATGAAAACACCAAAGTTATAGTCAAAATATACAAAAACAAAACAAATAGAAAAAAAAGCTGGAAGTTTATCACTCTAAATGAAGCCCATCCAACTCCATTCTCAAGTCTCAAATTACTTATTGGAGTTCAACCACTGACCAGTGTGTGGAAGAGGAAGCCTTTGACTGGATATCCGTTATCCTGATATCCGCTGGCTTCGTCAGAACCCCAGAAATAACAGCCCCTTGCCTCCAGAGGTTAAATCCTTGTCAGACTGATAGCTGATGGCTTCAGAGATTGCAGGGATCCATGCCATGTAGATCTAACCGAGCGACAAAGACAGGTGGAGTGGAAGACATCATCTGTGTAGTTTATGAGAAGTGACAAGAAGTGCTTAGGCTGAGCTACTGGAATCAGTGTCAGTGGCAGACATGGCATGGAATGCAGGTGGTCACAATGAAGACTGGAAGGTCTCAGTCGTTTTCAAAAAGGATTCTAAAACTCATATGTTGACCATTTATAAATGACTAATCTTACCTTGACACGCGGTCACCGTCAAATTATTGTATATTCATAAATTACATTACATTACATTACATGTCATTTAGCAGACGCTTTTGTCCAAAGCGACTTACAATAAGTGCATTCAACCTGATGGTACTAGACATAGACCACAGGAATCAAGTAAGTACATAACTTTAAGAGCTAACTGTCATTGCTACAGGAGTGCTATATGTTAAAGAAGAAAAGAATAGAAAAGAAGAAGAAGAAGAAGAGCAATTTTTTTTTTTTTTTTTTTTAAATATATATATGTGTTAGGTGACCATGGCTTAACCGAGGTATTGTTGGAAGAGATAGGTCTTCAGCCTGCGGCGGAAGATGTACAGGCTGTCTTAGGTCCTGATGTCGGTGGGGAGCTCGTTCCACCATTTGGGAGCCAAGACAGAGAAAAGTCTGGAAGAGGTTTTGAGGCGAGTTGACCCACGGAAGGTGGGAGTCGCCAGCTGTTTGGCTGATGCAGAGCGGAGAGGACGGGCAGGGGTGTAGAGTTTGACAAGGTCCTGGATGTAAGTAGGACCTGAACCGTTAGCAGCAGAGTACGCCAGAGCTAGAGTCTTGAAGCGTATCCGAGCAGCCACAGGTAGCCAGTGCAGGGAGCGGAGGAGGGGTGTTGTGTGTGAAAATTTGGGAAGATTGAAGACCAATCGAGCAGCTGCATTCTGGATGAGTTGCAGAGGTCGGATGGCTTTGGCAGGCAGACCTGCCATGAGGGAGTTGCAGTAGTCCAGGCGTGAGATGACCAGTGCCTGGACCAGGACCTGAGCTGCCTTCTGAGTGAGAAACGGACGGATTCTCCTGATGTTATGCAGCAAGAATCTGCAGGATCTGGTGGTGGCGGTGATGTTTGTGGAGAGGGACAGTTGGTTGTCAAGAGTCACGCCAAGGTTCTTGGCGGTTTCTGTGGAGACAACCACTGTGTTCTGGACAGTGATGTGGAGGTCAGTGGTGGGGGAGCCCTTCCCTGGGAGGTAGAGTAGCTCAGTCTTGCCCAGGTAAATGCATGTCTTCTATATGAAATCGTTATAAGAAATTGGCTAATAATCTTGTCTTTCCAAAAGGGATGGGAATAATTAATCAATGACTGATTAATGGTTGTTAAGAATTTGGTTGATCATGTGGAATTTTTAATCCCTCTGTGTTTTTTATTTATTTTAATTTTATCTATGATGGCATACCAGTACTCATTAAAATGAAACACAGCTAAGTGTTCAGTTCTGCGGCCGTACGTGAATAAGCCAATCGACTGAGAATTAAATTAGATAAAGCTACAGTTTGCAAGCTGAAAGTTTAATATAAATTATAAAACAGACAGAAATACAAGAGTATCCATTTGAGCAAAACTAGCTTACTGTATCAAACCTTGCAAGCATGAATACTGAGTTTATTTAATCCAAAACTTATTTAAACACAATACACACTTAAATGTGCAAGATTACTGTGAAAACTAACCTCATGCTTCTTTGAGGGGGCTAAAACATAAAACGTTGAACTCCTTAACGTTATCTTTACAGTTTAATCTCACTTGATTTAGTTTTATGATTGACAGGATGAAGTCTATTTCCATCCTTTCAAAATAAAAGTGTCCATTATCAAAACAGGCTTTTGCACAGTACTATCTACTATATTTTATTTTGCCCATGTATGCATAGAGAATAATTGATTAATTGATCGTTAACGTTATGGATGTTTTAGTTGGCAGGTTTCTTCCAAATGCCCGTCCATACTTTTCAACCATGCTGTGCTTGAAATAGATTGAACCAGACCAAACCTGGGCCCTGGTACCTAAAAGCATCTTAAGGCTAAAAGGTCCTATTTTAAATTCATGGGCTAGGATCATTATATCTTTAAGACACCTTTGGGAAATGGACCCTGGGCTCTATTGTTGAATGAGAGGACATGTGTGTCCCAGAAATCGACTATTGAGAACACAGGCAGTGCTCCAATCTGCACAAGAGGAGAGCTAATGTCCGAGACTTCTTACTGGAAGGAATAGAAGGAGGTACTGTAAGGAAATGATGCGTGGGGTGTCTACATCCAGCACCACAGATGATCATTTTCAGAAAATGCACTTATTTTTTCCTTGAGGCATGAGAGATGGGGGAGAAAGCATGCCCCTAATGGCCAATCATTGAGCTTGATGGCTGTCTGGATTCAAATCTGCGTAGGAGTGGGAATAAGAGAAAATAAGAAAAACACATCACACTAGTGCCTGGTTGTCAAGCAAAACTGCCTACAGTTTACCAAGCAAAGTGCCTTAGTTAACTTGATTCACATTTACTTTAAAGAGGAAACATGTCTGAATATATACTCAGCTGTAAAACTACACTAGCATTTAAGTCTGCTCAGCTAAACCCCGCAGCTGTTCATCTTCTCTTCTCCTGTTGTCCAAAACCCTGCATATTGAAATTTTGCTTTGTGGCAACATTCCTTACCTCCCTGTCAGCATGTATTGCCCTAGTTTCTTGTAAGCACATCTTATACCTGGACTCTCAGAAAATGTTGGCTCACACACAGATTGTCTAGTTACAGTCACTACCTTCACTTTCCAATTTCCCTATCTTGGCAGCCACTCTCAGGATCTTATTTGGAAGATATTTCACAAGACATGCTTAGGAAGATAGCCAGATTCAAAATTGCCATCAACATCTATAATTTATCAGATTCAGAATTGTACGCATTGATAGCAATCTTTAGTTATTATTAAGAGATTGTAATTGTACCTGGCCTGCAATCTTGTAGTGCATCCCAGGACACCTGACCAGCTGTCAGTTACCTACTTCCACTTAGCCCCTACACATGTTTTGGGGAGATAAGATAAATATGTGATAATAAAAAAAAGCCAAGTCAAAGCCAAAGTCAGGACATATGCTGCCAAGAAGGATTAGAAACAAACTGCAGTTTGATTGCTCAAAGCAGCTTTGGAGGTGGTTATCAACATGGTACAATATTCTAGACAGATGTTGAAAATGGGCCCATTCTTATATTCCCAGGGTCCTATGTTCCCCAGATTCATATGGCACATTATGGGAACATGGATATGATTAGGGAACTATAACCATGACTCTGGGAATCATGAAATTGCACATATGGCACAGGTTTTACTCTAGACACAAGATATTTCAGGCTCAAATGAAAATAATGAGCAATCAATTAAAAGAGAGGAAAAAGAAAAGATAAAAAAGGAACACAAAAACCATGAAGCATTTTTAGGTTTGACAATAATAAAAGTTGGCTATTGAAGGTCCAAGGTCTAGATGAGAACACTCAACATTGTTATTTTCAGACATGTGAATACTAGAAAAGTGGTTAGTCAAGTCAAGTCAAGTCAGAGTTTATTTATAGAGCACATTTAAAAACAACCTCAGTTGACCAAAGTGCTGTACAGTTATTAAAATTGAATAAGTCACACACAAATAGGTATAAATAAAAACAATGAAACAATAAAATACTAAAAACAGTAGAACAATAAAATAGTAATAAAAACTCAATCCAAAACAGAGTTAGAGATAAAAAAGACAAATAAAAGGGTAAAAAAAAGTAAAAAGAAAGCCAAGGATTCTTGCCAAGCTGGGACTGAACGCCAAGGAGAAAAAATAGGTTTTTATTTTTCGGAATATTTGAACTTGAAACCGGTGTAAAGCACAATCTGAAGGTTAATGTGTGTTAACAGAATAATAAACTTGGGAACATAGGACCCCGGGAACACTAGACCCAGGGAGACAGGATCCTGGGGACATATGAACCTGGGATAGGACCCAGGGAGATAGGATCCATGGGGACATATGACCCTGGGAACACTAGACCCAGGGATATATGACCCTGGGGGCATTGGATCCTGTGGACATAGGACCATGGGATAGGACCCAGGGAGATAGGATTCTGAGGACATAGGGTCCATGGGACACAGGATACTGGGGACATAGGACCCAGGGAGATAGGATCCTGGGGACATTAAACCCTGGGACAAATGATCTTTGGAACATGGGGAATATGGATATGCTGTTATTGAAAAGGTGTAAACACATCCATTTTTCCAAACCACATATATAGTTTTTACTGTGTCTCATTTGTCATCCATGTGTTGTTACAAAGCTAACTAAAAACATTTTAGCATCTTCTTAGCATGTTCTTGACTGGGGTTTGTCCCATCCAGATTCTAATTTGGAAACGGGAAATTCAAAACATCTTGTGTAGATACATACCTGTGGATTCAGAAAATGTAATGGACAGTTATATAATAGTTATTATCTGAATGGTATCTGGCGGTGGAGCCACTCTTTTTCCACTGAACCTCCCAATCAATTATCTGTCTTGCTTAAGAAGCTGCTGTATTCCGCTATCAAAGTGAGTCAGCTATTTTCTCATGGCAAGTGAAGTTTTGGAGAGTGGTTGACTTTCATCTTTTGCTCTATGTGGAGTATTCTATTTCAATGGGATGCACAGAAAAGCCCTTTCTTTTTGTACTGAACCACCCCCTGGATATGCCTTTTTCCAGGTCTGTGAACACTGGTTCTAATGATCTGGGATTGACATGATGTGAGTTGCTGCTGGTTGTTTCCCTTTCTTCTAAAGTTTGGTCAGGATTTTTTTTATGTTTCTGGTTCCTTGTTCAGTGCTTTGATTTGACTTGTAGCTTGACCTTATTGCCCCCATAGCCTTCTACATGACATTATAGTTGCCTGGTGTGGCAGTGTATGCCTGGAGTGATTGCCTGGAGATGTACATTTTTCTTTCCCCAGGGCCTCTGGTTAAAAATAGACCATTATGAGTTGGGGGGGCTTTGCTGTTGTGTCGTTCTCCTCCGCACATTACGCTTGGTGCAGAGCGTCGGCCATTTATGGCCCGAAGTGGTTGAAGTTCTTCAATGTACTGTACACAGCAAAGAGTGTTGTGGGTGTTAAAGGACTATTTACTTGTCTTTCTGTAAAGCCACAGTGGAGCCTACATTTAGCAAGATATTTGATAATGGAAAACATATGTTTTCTATTATATAATACAGAAATAAAATGTCCAGGAGGAAAGTTAAAATTGAAGTTGTTGTTTTTGTTGTGTGTGTGTGTGTAGTAGGCCTGGGCGATTATATGATCGCGATTAGTGATCACGATAAATTTCAGGTTGATTACTGCGATCAGCTGTGAGCATAATTACTCGATCAAACATGTAAAAATGTGCCAATCAGCCAATCAGAGTCAACCTTTTCCTGCTCCACTACTGTTTGTAAGTTGCCGGAGAAGTAAACAGAAGGACTGAATGTGGAGCTAAACGTGGAGCTGAGGGCAGCAAAATAGATGTCAGCCATGACTTGTAGCAATAAACCAGGGAGGAACATCAAAGGAAATCACAATCTATTCGCCGCTGTATCGAGAGAAAACTAACATTCACAGCACAGCAATTCACACACAGGTATGGTGCATTCAATAGCGTTGGAACAGCTGTGGTGCTTTCTTGAGTGTGGGACCTATGAAAACTTACAGAGAACCAAGTTATTACTAAATGGAACTTAGTTCAATAAACAAGTTAACAAAAAATGAACAGTGTGGGTTTTCTAACAACAACACATCTGTTTAATCATTTGAAGTACCACCCAAGTGTGGAATGCATGAAAATGAAATTGCGTCATCTTTGTGTCCATGTTCATCTTTCATATTTCATTTGCTTTGTTATTTACTTTGTAATCCTAATCTCTAGTTACTTTAGTTTTCACGACGGATGCTTTAAAATTTGCAGTTTAAAAACAATATAAAAAATTGTGATAATAGTCGAAATCATACGATATGAAAAAATATATAATGATAATTTTTTTGCCATATCGCCCAGCCCTAGTGTGTAGCATAAAGGAACTCCAGCTTGCATCTCATTGTGCAAGCTTGTTTTATAGGATGTGAATGTATTTTGATGTTTCATATCTGCACATGCACCACAGAATATATATAAAACTGCACAACGCGGCTCCATTTCCTCCCATTTTACAAAAATGTAGCTAAAATATAGAGTTGCTATTTTGCACATTTGGAGTAAGACCTTTTATTGGCCTCACGTCACTGTATTTACATACAGTCTATGACATGCACCAACCTTTTTTTTGGCATAAAAGAACTGCTCTGCCTACAAACATATATGCATTTAATAATATTCTGCAAAAGGTAGGTAGAGCCGCTTTAGCAGGTGATGCCTGTGTTTGTAAAACTACAGTCACATAATGTAACTGTCATTGTTCTACTGTAGCCATCTTTCCAGAAAACCTTTGAAGTCACAACACATCATGGTTTTGTCAAATATTAAGATTTGTCTTTAAAATGTGTTCTCCCTTATTTGCATGCACCTCTGCGCATGCTATTCCCCGCTGTGGTGTTAATGTATTTCCAATTGCTGGCTAGAAGCTGTGGAAGTTTTTTGATGTGTCACAACGAATACTTTGGCTCATTACGATGAGGATAACCTTATGGTTATTATCTAGCTTTTCTCCTGTTTAATTGATGCTTTGAAGTAGCACATGAAAGTAGTTTGGTGCTGTCTTGTTTGTGTGTGTGAGTTTGTGTCTGTGTGTGTGTGTTCCGTGGTGCTTGAATTCATTCTGTGCTTCAGCTCCACTTTCAGCAGTCCTCAATCTTCACTGCAGACAAAACACAGTGATTACAGCTGTGGGTCTGCAGCCCCGGGGCTTCTCTATAACAGGCCATAGCTGATCTACTGCCAAGTCAGGGCAGTGTGTAACTCTATTTTTGTATGCGTTTGTGGTGTGAAAGACCTAAAGAGACAGAAACAAAACACAAATAGAGATCACACAAATGCCAGTTGGTCCGTCTAAAAAGAATATTTTCCCTAATTAGTCATCGTCAGTTACATTACATACTACATAATGTAAATACCTCATTAAATTCATTATTTTCAATTTAATTTCACTGCAACAATCCCCACATGCATTTATTTTCACCCAGATTTTTATATCAACTTATTTTTGTATTTCCAAGAAGCTGCTGATAACCACAGTTTGCAGCAAACCAGTAAATTAAGTCCTTTTGTGATGAAGACAGCTGCTCATTTTTTCAGCCATAATTGATTTTACAATCCGATTTTCACTTATTTAATAAAAAAACTGATAAAGTTCTGTTTTCCTCTTTAAATCAGAAAATAATTACTCTCGCTCCATGGTTCCACAACTTTGCTTCACACCACAAAATTGATCAGATATCTTACTTTGCATAACCACTCATCTCACTCTAGTTAACGCAGTCAACTTAAACACTACAACCTTCCTAATTTTAAAAAGGCTCTTTCATAAGATGAAATATCTTATGAAAATGTCCTAATCCTATCACTACTATGCATAACTGAATTATATTAGCAATTTTGATACTCTGAAATAAAATCAATCCGATAAAAATCAATATCTTCGGCATATCGCTTTTCTGTAATCCCAGACATTGAATCTGCTCTAAATAAATGACATTTTGCTCGGCCTAGCTTTCTCCTTATTGAAGTTAGCGAACCCTCGGCTGTCTTCTCTCACATGATTTTTAGCCATGTGCTCAGAAGAAGAGGAGGATGTAATCTAACTTGGGCTGTGCAGACAAGTATGTGCTTGTGCCCACCAGTTTCCTTGACAGAAAGAGAGAGGCGTTGTGCCTGTGCGAGCTGTCTCTTGTACTTAAGCCGTCTTCCCGGGGAACATGGTCGAAGTTCAGTGGAGAGTGCAGTAATTTTGCTCAGTTAATGACGAGGAACAATATTTATTAGTTTATACAGAGAAGTGTGGCAGGGGTTGAGAGTGCTGGTGTTGACACTTGGAAAGGACACAGAGCAAACAGCCATGCAATGGGGAGGGGTATTATCCCCGGTCACAGCCAGCCATGCCTCCCCTGCCTGGCTGAGGGGAACTTGAGGAGCAGCTGGTCAAGTGATCCTTTGGTTCTCATTGCTTAAAGGTCAGTGTGATGGAGTTGCTTGGGCAGAAGCAGTTTAATTTTCCCCTCAATCCAAGTCCTACTGCAATTTGGTCAATTTCTGCCAACCATGTCTCCCAGACATTTTGTTGATATTCAGTTAATTCACAACTGTGAATAGGTTATACAAGAAATGTAGATAATTGTCCTGGTTTAAAACAGAAAAAGTCCACAGTAGATTAACATTTTAACAAAATAACCAGCTTTTCCAAACATTAACCAAATTTTTATGGTTTTATGGTTTTACGACAGATTAGATGTGAAACCAAGTCCTGTGCTTTGTATGCCCACCATCCTACAAATATAGTTTTTCATTCATAAAAAAAAAAGAAATTCAACCTTAACAACCCTTAAAACCAAGAAGTTCTCCAACATAAACGTCAGAAGAAGTTGTGTGTCAGTATCACAAATTACGGCATTAGGCATGTATCGCGCCCTCACAGTACAACGGTCTAAAAATAGCACAAACGTACAGTCCACGGTTGTAAAAAAAGACTGCAGTTTCTGTGGATTCATGTTGTAAAACCACTGACCTGAGGTTTAGGGCAAAAAGCTTCTGGTAAGGCGTTACAAAAGACAGTTTAAACAGTAAATCAATGTACGTAAATGCTGGAAATGAAATAGCTACAAGAGTCACGTGACTGCCGCAATTTACTTAAAAAAACGTAAGTTACGCTCAAAAACGTGATCCACGTAACTTACTTAAAGAACATAACTTGAGTTAAAAATGATTCACTTTTGTTTTCACACTGGACGTGAACCCTGCTCTCCCAGCTGAAAGTCTGTTGCTTGTTTGACCCATAAACCAGCCCAGCCTCCATCCTTGGGAATCTGCCCTTTTAAACTTTGCTTGACTCACTACCACGTCAGCAAGTTGGAGGCCACCGCATTACAGCGGATGGTGAAATTTGTAAATATAGCTTGTTTTTCGCTGCCTGTATACACAACCTATATTGATATTTTTGACAGGAGGACAGGCTGCTTAAAATGGTGCCTTCTTTTGGTTGCCAAAACTGAAAATTTGTTTGTCATTTTTGATCCATTATCATTCTTTTATCCGTCAGCTTGATAATGTAAATGTGACATAAAATAATGAAAACTGTACTACAACCTCACAAAAATGTATTTGTAGTTTGTGTTGTATCTGACTGGAAGTTAACAAGTCCACCCTCTATTCCTGCCAGTAGTGCAGCTTTTTTGACCTTAGTGGTGATTCCCACCACAGATCCATTGGCCTTCAGCATTAGTCTTGGATTGTGGGTCCCCCAACATCAGCTAATCCGCCACCTTCACTAAATGCAACAACATACATGCAGCATTATCTAAATATCACTAATGCAACAAATATTAAAAATGTGTGTTATGTGCTGTTTGCTGTCACTTTTTATCATTTGTTTAAAAAAAAATTGCCCCCCCCAACATAGGCCAAAAATTGGTTGCCAATTTCTCAAATGGGTTGCCTGGCAACTGTAGCTGTGCAACCTGATCCAGGCAGTCATTACCTTTGTCTGCACAATGAGATTGGATTGCAATGAAAATAACAACAATAACTGATTATAAGTATGGATGCCCTTTAGATAACACATGCAGTTGTTTTTAAAACAAAGTTAAAAAAATGACGTTTTAAGTGGATAAACTTGCTGATAGCAACTTCTAAATTGTTCTTTACAACCCACCTTTGAATATAATATGTTGATACTGTTGCTTAGTCATAACCACGCTCTTTGATGCTTTGACTCAAAGAGTGTGGGAATATGTTTTAATGTTGCCTACAGCTGTAGCATTAATATTCAGGAGGCAGGTGCTTTTGGAGCTTTTTTTTAATAGATGTGATGTACTTTTAAGAGAAAAGAGGGAAGTTGCCTCCATTGTTACAAATAATTTAGTAAACTAAAGTTCATTTATAATTTAGGGGGAAATCAATGACTCACTACATGCATAAGAAACAACAGATTAAGTATTTTGTAAGTATCACCCATAACGACCCATATGAAGATTTCCTGGTTCGCTGTACAGGGCGGAGCGGAGAGTTCTAAAAATAGTGCCGACGTAACTATACATACATGTCATTTTGTGATAGTAAAAAAGGCTGCAATTTCGTTTAATTTAGGCTTCAAAGCCATAGATCTAGAGCAAATACTGTTGTTATAAACATGTTATAAAAGATAGTTTAAAAAGTAAAAAAAAGTATGTAAATGCCAGAAGTGATGTAGTTTAAGGGACGATGTGACTACTGCTTTAAATTATGGTTTGCTGTTGTAAAAAAATAAGCTTTTAGACCAGCTCCGGAGTTGAAATGGGAAGTGAAGCTCAGTAAGTAACATGAGCTAGGGTGTAAGAATCAGAAAGTTCTGTTCTTAATTTCCAGTTTGACTTTTTGAGTTCAAACCAAATGGATTTTTCTCTTGTCCATCTTTTTTCCATTACAGAATCACCTTTGTTAATAGAATTACCTTTGTCTGTATATCACTCAAAAGATATTCACAAAGTTGCCAAGAGGATTTTTTATTCCGTCAGATGTATTGACAGGACCACCCTAATTCCAGCCTTCCTGCAGAGGTTGCCTTTTCATTCCGGGTTTGCTTTTAAGATTTTATTTTATCATGCCACAGCATGAATCCACCGTTATTGGAGCTGCATTACCCTGACCTTTTAACTCCCTGTGAGGCAGACGGTACCAGACTGTCCTCAGGCGAGATTTACTATCTCACCATCTAAAATGTAGCGCAAAGTAACTGAGCCTCAAGACCGGAGATGTTGGAGTTACAATGCGTATACTCGCACGCTGCAAAATCGTGGCTCACCTCAAGGAGTCATACGTGTGACCTTCCAGGTCCTTTCTCGCTTTCAGCGTTGTTGTGCTGCAGCTTCCCGGCTGAGAGCACCAGGCTGTGCATGGGTTTTCTTCACTGCTCTTCTGGGTACTGAATGGCTCTACAGTGACTGGCAAGCTGTTAGACTCCAACTGAAAGAGATGAAAAGAAGATTGTTTAACTCAGCAATGTCAAGTTATGATGAAAAAGATACAAATCTCACAAATTAATAAAAAGACAAAAAGAAGGAGTGCTGAAAAGAGGTTCATCATTTTTTTCATATTCCATTTGGATAGCTACAGGGTCAAGGCAACACCTTTCTGGGTGACAGCTGCCTTCCTTTGCCACCCTCTGTGGCTCTACCGCTGCACAAGCTGGTTAATAACAGGTGAGGAAACAACATACAGCCTGGTGCCAAGGGCCGCTGCAGGTGAAATTACCCTTAACAGCATGTCACACCTTTTCAGCAATCACATATCTAAAAATCCATGAGATTTACCATTTGCTTATTAGCTCCAAATTGGTAGGTGTGCTCTCGATTGCAGGATGGATGCAATAAAAAATATAGAGGTGAGTGTACAAACACTGAGTCCACTTGAACACAAGAGCCAAGTGGTGCCTTGTTAAGCCTCCCACCTTTTTAAGTCCTTTCTCTCCAGTATAACAGGTTGCAACTCATAAATTTAGGTTGTAAAATGTGTCAGCAGGGCTTATATTGTGATGCCCTCTGTAATAACTTTTCAGCATGCCGAGGTTGTTTATGTATAATGGGATTGTGTGTGTGTGTGTGTGTGTGTGTGTGTGTGTGTGTGTGTGTGTGTGGAGCTTTTAAAAAGACACAGTGCAAAGGCAGAGTAAAACAGTATTGATTGGGATTATTTTGGATGGGCACACAGCAGTAGGAGACTGAGGCAGGAGAGACAAATGAGTGAGAGACAGTTAAAGCACGGATAGATAGACCACCGTGACATACCTGTGGTCATCTTTTGCCCACATGCAGTTTCCGTTTAAAAAAGTAGACAGACTGGGAGAGTAAATCACAAGCTGTCCCTCCTGGATTTCCTCCTATCTCTCTGATCCTGGTTTACAAAGTTGAATCCCTTCAGTTGCTGCAGCATGGGATGGAACGCCCCAGGCCTTCCTTCCTGATCCTGACCCCTTCAGCCTACCACTTTCACCAGCCCTATTTTAAAATCAGTCTAACATACGTCACACTTATTTGAATACATTTTTTCTTATTAATCATGAACTAAACTTTAAAGCAGCATTTCAATGGGAGTTGCAAACTTGTATTCATGTCCACTCATATACATTTCTTTTCATATATTTTCCCGCAAATACAACCCAGTGAACACGACTTCTCAAATTTGCTCTTGCAGCCTCTTGGATTCTGTCTTGTGCATTTTAAATGGCAAATTTACATACTCTCACTTTTGTATGAATGCAGATGCCAGTTTGTATTGAGTTTGAGTTGGAGATATTTAGCTTGCTGGTGTCAGAACTGAGTTGCTGAATACAGCTGTGCCTTAATGTGATTACCAGTTGCTGAGCCATGTGGGGACTGGTGTTGCTGTCAGCTTAATTTACTCACAAACACATTGTCACTAGCATACAGCATTGGAAAGCATATACAGAAGCATATGCAGAGTATGCACACATGAGCTGACATTTGGTTGGAAGTCTAGCATCCATAAGTCAAGGCAGTTCATCTTGCTTAGAGTCACAAAAGCTTCTGAGGTCGCATTGAAGTTATTAGAGCTGTCGGGTCACACACACACACATACAGTCATGGAAAAAATTATTAGGCCACACTTTTTCTTCAATTTCTTGTTCACCTTAATGCCTGGTACAACTAAAGGTACATTTGTTTGGACAAATATAATGATAACAACAAAAAGGGAGTTTAATTTAAGAGTTTGTATCTAGCCATTTCCATGTTTTTCTTGATAATAACCAAAATCATTATCAAGAAAACCATGGGAAACGGCTAAGTACAAGCTCTTATATTGAACTCTTATGAGCTATTTTTGTTGTTATCATTATATTTGTCCCAACAAATTAACCTTTAGTTGTACCAATAAATTGAAGAAAACAATGGTGGTCTAATATTTTTTTTTTTTCATGACTGCACATGCAGTAAATGAGGGTACAGCCTTATGCATCCATTGTATTTATGAACATGAGCAACTGAATACACAAGCCAGTTGTCAACATACACAATGGCAGGTTCAAAATCGGACATGGTCCACTTTTATATTCCAATTTTTCCTCCCATTCTGTCTTTTTTTTACACAAACTGACCTCAAGGTTTTTCCTCTCACAATTGTCTCACCTTCACACACTTTCATTAATTCATCTCTGTATAATTATTTGGGTGGTATTCTAAAAAAAAAACCCTCACTCAACCTTTTTCATTTCTAAAGGATTGGAAATATTGTTGGGCACAGTTGACTGAATGAATTGAATTTGTAAAGGTACTTTAAAATGCGAAAGATACATGAACTATAAGTCCATTACAATAATGAGTATAATCAGTTATATAGCTGTCCTCCCGATGCAGGCTTAAGCACCTGTGTCGACAAACATCTGCCCATGTGTTTTTTTCGGAGGACTGGATGTCCTGCATGGGAGTTCAACTCAGTGGGTGCTGTTCTGCAGCTAACCTCCATATATAATTTATTGCACAATCCATACACTATTAATTTCAGCCTTCTTTGCACTGCCATACATTCTGGCACTCCTTTAGAGTTGCCAACCAGACAGGCACCCAGTGCATAATTCACCCACTGTGTATGTCGTTACTGTATGTATGTTTGTTTGGCTTCTTGTTTGTTTGTATATAAATTTATGCTGAATAATAACTGTATGATGTTTATGTGTACGTTGACTAGCACTGCATATAGATAAGCTCTCACAATTGGAGTCACATTTCTCGGACATATGAGTACAAGCTTGACCAGTAAATATGCATTCAGACTATAAACGAAGTGCACGTAGTCGCCGTGAAATTTTGTGGACTAGCGTTTTGAAACCTTGTGGTATTTTAGCCATGGCCATCTTGTTTTTTCAAGCCAGAAATGACCATTTATGGATTTTTTTTAATGCACTGTGATATTCATTTCGCTGGCAAAAAACACATTTAAAACAAAATGTACTCATAGGGAAAAAAACAGCTACCTCAGAGTGACTTTTAGTACATTCAAACACTGAGCAAGACATTTTTTAAGAGACCATGATTAACTAAAAGTTAAGAGTTCTAAGACAAAAACAAGGATGACTACCCAAAACATGTTTATGCATATTTAAATCTGCACAGTGCCATGTGCATTGCTATGGCGCTATCCTGATTGACAGGTCACTGTGGCACCAACTTGTCAGAGCATGCTTTGAGAAAACCAAACAAATTATGAAATTCTGTACAATCATAGTATTTTGCTGAATATAATATATATTTATTACTGCAAAAACTCAACTCAGAGTCTGCGACAAGTCGGCTTTTATGGAACTTTATAGGAAACTTAACACGCCCCAACAGTCAATTATTTGCAAAAGCAATGGTACACTTACCAATGGCTGCCGCTCTGACCATCCTGCTATGTTGATCTGAATGAGATTGTCCATTCTACTCTATTTGAATGGGTTCTGTCAGTGCCTCACTAAAAGGCTACCAAGAATATATACAGTAGGTATCAGGGTAATCTCTTCAAATTCAAACTGTGTAAATTGAGAAACAAGTTTTTCTGCCCACAAAGTAGTAGGAAATCATGGTAAAGTGAGTGTTGGAGTTTAATGCAATCTTCTTGCCCTCTCAATCTTACTCTATAATTTTTCGGAGTAGATAAGGTCCATTAGGTTTCCTAGTGTGAGCTACGTTTCTTTGTGCTGGTGTAAAATACAATATATTATAGTACTACCAGTGTGGTGTGCCCTCCTCCTATGCAGAAGATGATTAGCTTTTACTATTCACATTGAACTCATCACCTCATCTCCTTCCTTTCCCATAACTATTAATCCTTCTCATTATAGGAAGGATTGGAAAACAGTCGACTTCTCTCTCTCTCTCTCTCTCTCTCTCTCTCTCTCTCTCTCTCTCTCTCTCTCTCTCTCTCTCTCTCTCTCCTGTGGAACTTTCTGTTCTCTTTTACTTATGTACAAAAGTGTTTTCTCCCTGTATAACAGTCACTGATCACAGTGTCTGTCTTACTTTCTCCTTTAAACCCTTTTAACACGAAATCACATCATTCTCACTTCACTTTATAATTGTGTCATGTCATTCTCTTTTTGCCAGCAAAGCTTCTGTTTATGGCTGTTTTCTTCCATTATTCTGTTCTTGTCTTATTTTTAATGGCGTGCTTCCTCTAACTTTTACTGTCACTGATTTTTACGGCCCCCTTTCTGCATTAATTAACTCATACATTCCCGTATTAATAACCAATGAGAGGAAATAGGAGCATGCTAAAAGATAATTGTATAACTAAGTTATCAGTAGTCAAAAACCCTCACAACCTCTCACACTTAATCATTTTCAAAATACTTAAAAAAAACATTCTTTGATCAACTCATTAATATTATGTATTTTTCTTTCTTTTTGTCTTTTTTGTCCTAATTTTCTTTCTTTCTTCTTTTCCATTTGATTTAAAATGAAATATTCTTTTATTTTCAACATTATGGCACAGTAAAACCTGGATCTCTCCAGGTCTGCCTTTTTTGTATTTGTAATTGTATCCTGCATCTCCTGAGGTGAGATGTTGTTTTATAGTCTGCGAGCATATGCATTTTCACTCCGAAAAACACGATGTTGTCATCCGAGAGGAAGAATGTTAATGATGACAGCGGGTGTCTTTGCCTTATCAAAATGAGAAAGTCAATACAGGTGACTGTGAGGAGAATGCAATGAATAATGTATATTATCAAGACAGAACTGCAGCACTGAAAGCAATTGAGAAGTAATTATAAGAGTTATGACATTTTATATTTAACTGCAGATAAAGGAGAAATGTCTTGTGTTGTGACAAAAGAGATAGAGGGTAAAACAGATTGTGGCGGATGGAGATCTCGAGGACTCTGAAATCATCTAATGGACTTCAGGACTGTGAAAGCGAGATGGGTTCACCCCAGTAATTGAAATTTGTTGTACAGACATGGTGGAGTTTAGCCCCAGTGTTCTGGGAGTTGATGTTTTTATGGGACATTGTTCGGAAGGTATTACCACTGAGGGAGAGAGAGGCAAAATCAAGACAAAAAAGAAAATGGACTGAAAGAGTAACATTGTGAGAAAGGAAGAAAAGCAGTGAAATAGAAAAGACCCAGAGCCAGATTTCCAAAGACTTTTTGCACCTTGTTTCAGATGTATTCTTGTGTGTGTTATTTATCAAGCCCGTGTCCTCGCCTGGAAGCACAACTCAGCTGTCATTTGGATCACCAACACACACATGCAGGGTCTGTCAACACACCTTTGTGTGATCAGTGAAACTAGCCTTTCTGCATATGTATTTGACAGAGGATCATGCAAATGAAAGAAATATACAATACACAAACATTGCTGACTTTATATTACCCTGGGTTTGCCCAGCTTCATTTCTAGATGTCCCTGCAAATTTGCACTTTTCTGTTATTTGCAAAGGACTATTAAAAGAAGGTTTTGAAAATGCAACTGGCCAGCTTTTTGTTCACATCTCCATGACGGCAGACATAAGGTGAACCCATCTCAAAAGGAGAGCTGCACTAGACTTGTTCCGAAACAAAAGAACAACAGCTTCACAGACAAAAAAGACAGCAATATGTGATCATTTTTGAATACCAAACAAAGAGGGAACAGAGACTTATAACTGTGTAGTTATTAAACTTGGAATTGATTTTGATCTTCACTGAGGTGCTAATGCACTGTGGCATTGCTCTCTCCTGATAATTCATTTATATTTAGGTGTTTTTCTTTATTTTCTTCATGCTGTTTGTCATTACATCTCTTTTTATTCTCCTAAGAAAGTCAGTGCATTCACTCAAACTCCATAAATTACGATTTTATTTCCGTGCTGTGAAATTGCAACCTTATTAAATGATGTCATATATCTCATAATGAGTAATTCATCACTACAATATGATCACTCCTAGAAAGCCAACCAAATCTTAGATTGTGTAATTAGCTCATGCTTTAGTAAATCAGACGTTAATCTGACACAGGTTGAAAGTGCAGATTTAATGAAAGGCTAATTTCTGCTCTGCTTTCATGTGTGTAAATCTGCTTTAGAGTGTAGATGGTACATGACCTGCATGCTGTTACACTGTGCAGCGTACTTCCACTTTATTTGCAACCTTTTTGTGCTTCCGAGAGAGGATGTTACCAAAGCGAGGACATTTTGGCCAGTCCGCATTTCATCAAGGGGCTGTTCAGGGTTATGGATCGAGGAACATAATCAAAAGTTTTTTGTATCATCCACACATTTATTTAATCACAGCCAGACTGCAGGAGTCCTATTACAGTACATGCTTGCCTACTTTCACTTACCACAGGTTTTGGATATATTTTAATATCTATCTCTTTTTTTATTATATTTTTTATATTAACTTTCTACATTTACATTTGGATATGTTGGTCCCCTATAAACTACCTTTTGAGAAAATATGCATCTGCTGTTACTGAGGGTGACCAAGTCTTGCTAATATGATCAAACCATTGAATGGGTATTTATCAGCGGTTATCACTTCCATAACTATGGGTGAGTAGGGCCCAGCTCCACCTCCTAGCAGGTTGAGAAGGTTGTTATCAGCCCATTTATTGGCCAGTTGCCTAAAGCTAAATGGTTATGTTTAGTTAAAAGGCTTCAGTTTTGTCGTGATTATGCTACAAAACTTCTTCTCTAAGGTTAGGAAAAAAAGGTCTTTCTTTAATTGGCTTACAAGAAAAATATGACGCAACTTGGCTCTAAAACTGTGGGTTGAGATACTCACATGGGGGACAGCAAATTTTAATAAACCTGCATGTGACATAAGAAGGGGCCAGATCTGAATGACATGATGGATCTAATGTTTTCTAAACTAGACAGCCCACAAAAACTGACTTGGTTGTCTCATTTTACAATTTGTGGGTTGGTAGGCATTCCTGATAGCCCAGCCTGGTCTCCCCTTAAAAACATCAAAATAGGTCGTGTGTACATGCAGTGGAATACGAGCTATATTTACGTATTAGACCGTCAGCTGCAATGCGTGATTGACAGAGAAGCAAAGGTAAAATGGTCGGATTCCCACGTACAGTAGGAGGCTGGGCTGGTGGATGGGTCAAACGAACGGCGGACTTTCACCCAGGAGATCGGGGTTTGCGTCCGGTGTGAAATCAAAAGTAAAAGATTTTTAACTTAAGTTAAAAATCACATTTTTGAATGGAACTTGCAGTAGTCATGTGACCCTTGTAACTACTTCACTTCTGGCATTTAGGTACATTTATTTACTGTTTAAACTGTCCTTTATAACGCCTGACCAGGAAGGGTTTTTTTTTGGCCCTAAACCTATAATGACGTGTGATTTTTAGAATGTGCCGATGTACCGCAAAACTTGCAATATGTGTCGTAATGGGTGTTAGTACTGACACACAACCTATTCTGTCGTTTAGGTTGGAGAAATTGTTGGGTACCCAAATGTATGTGCAAAATAATTTAAAAAGTGTTTTGTTTTTTTATATGTTTCATTTTAAAAATCTGTGGTGAAATGATTGGAAATATTCTTAAAGAGAAACCAAAATGAAGCCAAACTAGACCTTATAAAAGTAATAAGTAAAATGCATGTAAATGCCAAAAGTGAGGCTGTTGCAGGGACAACAACCTCCCATCCCATCCACCCTGTGAGCCACTTTTCTTTCTCTATACTCCATTTCTAAACAACACCTGCTAATATAGCAGCCCCTTGACGACCTACTGGCCTTACTAGCAGGCGGAGCAGGTTCCAACCTTCCCATTCTGTTTATTCTATGATAAACATCTGTTCAATCATGTGATAACATCCAAATATAGCTTCATGCTTTCTGCAACTTATTTTCCTGTTTTTTTACAATTCCTTCTCATTTATGATGACTTTTTCTCTCTATCCAGTATTTAAAGATTCTCCTCATGACACCTTTTATCTTTTAACCCCGCTGTTTTTATGTTACTGTAAATTTGAAAGCACTTTGGCATACAACTCTGAAGAGTGCTATATTATTATGATCTTGTAAGAATCTGGTATCATGAGATCTGTGCCCCCCACTGTCACTCATCACAGTTAATCACATCTCCTCAACTTACATTATAACTAAGACTTTTTTTGGCTCTGTGGCCAGAGGCCTTTAGACTGATCTGAGTTTAAGACATGCCAGTATTTCTTAAGTTGCTTATTTGATTCCTGTCTACCCCTGTTTTTATATCTACAGGATATTTTTTTCTAGGTTTTTGATTTTCAGGTTATGGTACTTGTGTCATTCATTCATATTTTTGTTTTGTGCTTTATGTTAATATAAGCACCTCATGTGTCATTATTTGTTTGAAATCCTGTCCTTCTTTTCTTCCTACTTTGTGATTGTCTGCCCCACCCCAATGTGTTCCACCTGCTTTCCTTGTATGCCCTTGTCCTCTCCTCCCCTTGTGTCAGTTCATTGTCTCCCTTAGTTCGTATTGTTCCCAGAGCCCGACGGATATGAGAGTTTTGAGGCTGGTACCGATTTTGAGTGGACAAATACAGTAATTAACAATATGGCAGAAACCGTTGTTGAGCTGGAAAGAAAATGGGCCTGTTCTGTGTTGTTTTTGCATCAATTTTGTACAGATATGTCCATGCAAAGGTACTTAGAAGGCTGCTTTCTCAAACAAATAACCTAACAAATCACCATAATCAGTTTAACTGTGGTTGGGTTCAAACCCAAACTATCCCAAGCCTGATACTTTTAACAAATACAGAAACCGATTATTCCAGCAGCCAGTTCAGTTGCTTCCACAGTGTGATGTATTTTTTTTTCTATCAAAAGCACTTACCCTCCCTCTCAAAGTCCTTCAAGGACCAAGGCAAATGTGAAAACTGTGTGAATCCCACTGATGGCTATTGTCAGTGTTTACTTCAACTTGAGATGTACACAGCTGGCATTTTTAGATCCAACCTGAAGTACATCCACAATTCTAAAACTGAAGGACAGCAGACTCAAACACACAAGTGACACTGAGAGAGAAAAAAAAACGTATTTGCCTTTTTTTAATGCATTTACTGCGGACTGGGCTGCAGAAAATACATGCATTGCTATAAAGAACATCTGGGGTAAACTAAAGTTATCACTATAATAGTGCTGGATTAAATAAAAGTAATATTTCATGAAATATATGGACAAAATAATGTGTTACTGTGTGTCAAAAAATAATGCCTGTTCTTGATGTTAAAAGTAACACTTTTTTCCCAAATGTATTTGTTCAAATCATTTCTGCTTCTTTTCCTCAGTCTGTCTTCGTCTCCATCCACCACCTCTCTAGGCATGTTCTAACACGATGCATAAATTCAGAACCAATTTTACACCACATTGCCTTGGCTCCGCTCTCCAAATACCGCCAGACTCTCACACTCAAAATCCAACTCGACTCTCGACCTGTTTAAGTGCACCAGACCAAAAGAATGACTACAGATTTCTGCACGCACTCTTTTTTTTTTTTTTTTTTTTAACACGGACTTAATAGAACTTTTAATCATGTCTAAAATCTTTATGGTGCAGGCACTTTTTCATGAGCTGTGACATAATGTTTATGAAGTGAGTAAAAGGAGGAAAATTTACCTGCATTGCCTTGCAGCCAAGAATTATGACTGGTGTCCAGTGAACAAGGAAAAGAGAATATGTTGCTCTATGGCTGGCGTTAAATTACCTTTAATAAGGAAAGTATAGAATATAAAAGAAAAGAACATATTCCTGTCTTCGTACCTGTTTTCTTAACTGAAAGAAAAAAACATGTTTGTGCACTAGCTTAGAAATATCCTTTCTATTTCCTTTTGACCATGTCTTAATCGTCTTCTGTCTACAGTCCAATACGGTCTGGCCTTAGTAAGAAATAATTTCTCCCATTTGCAACTGCTCCAATCCTCAACTTCTTCACTGTCTGATATTTGTCGGACTCTCAATTTTACTTTTAAAGGATATTAAGTGTTGCAAAAACTTTGAGAAACTCTGAGAGAATAAAGTCAGACATTAGATGATTAAGCTCTCCTCCGAGCTAGTTTTTGCACAATGTCATATGCCTAAATTGATCAATTGTCTGAATCCTGTGAATGTGCTCAACCATCTCAGAAAGTAGTTATTATAGTTTAGTGTCCAGTTTTTTTAAGATGTTCCCCTTAATGTGGTCAGTTTGTGACTGCATTAGATCACTTTTAACATTAAAAGATAATGAAATAGTTGTGTAAAATGAATGATGAGCTCAGTCTGGTATATTGTTCAGTCTTTAAAGGGGCATATTTTGATCATGTTTTTAGGTTCATGATTGCAATTTGGGATTCTAGAAAAACATGCACATTTTGCTAATGTAAAAAAAACACGTCTCATATTTCTCTCATACTACTGTATGGAAATGCGAGTATTCACTCTGTCTGAAATGCTCAGTTTTAGTGCCTGTCTCTTTAAGTACCACTTTCAGAAAAAGCCTAGTCTGCTCAGATTGGCTGTTAAAATATGGTGCACCTTTGCAACAGTAGCTTTAAAGGAAGGTGCCTATTCTGAATAAACCCCCTGAATCCCATGTTTTCTGATCTTGACAGCCCACAACAAACTGACTGAGTTGTCTTATTTTACAGTTTGTGGGTTGGTAGGCACTTCAGGTACCCAGATTTGTGAGCACAAGCACTAAAAAGTTTTTTTCCCCATAATTTCTTCCCTTTAAAACAACAATCTGTAGTGAAATGATTCAAAATGTTTTTACATTTAGATTCAAATTAAATCAAACTGAAGCAGGAAAGACATTCATCTGCTGGTAGAAGAGCTACATTCAAGGACATATTGTAAATATAATGTTTTAGTTAACATATTGTTTATCACGACCAATGATTGAGTGTCTTAGAAGGGTTATTTTCACACCTGCAGACATTCATGATCTACAAGTAAGAGTTGACGTGAAGGATTTCCCCTTTTATATTTCACTTACTGGTGCAGTGCCTGTAAGTATGTATTTGTACATTACATGCCAAACTACAACGTCTGCAACTCCATAAAACACTTACTTTTCATAAGGTACACACACCATCCAGCACAGACACATTGAACATTAATATTCGCTGGAAAGTATTTGAACATTATTGGAAAATCGAACCTTGTAGCGCACTTTAAAACTCCGAAAGATCGGTAGGCTAAATAGACTTACAGATGAGATGAGTCAGGCGTGGAAATCCAGAGTGAATTGAGTTACTGACCAGGTGTAGGCCTATCACACAGTGGGGCGGAGCTCCCCTAAAAGGCGTCCGGTCGGAAACAGTGCAATGCTGCAACACGTCTTACGTAAATAATGATATTTTTTAAAAATGATTCAAAAATCTTCAAAATTGAGGATGCACACCTCCGTGCCATGTGCAAGCTACATACGAAATCTTAGGTCAGTCTGACTAACGGTCACCGAGATATGCCCTAGACACACACACACACACACACACACACACACACACACACACACACACAGACACTTCTTGCTTTATAGATAGATGTCAAAATTGTTACTTTTAGGAGATAATTGATGAATACCGTCCATCGTCTGGTTCATCACACTCTGTATGAGTCCAATATTTTACTCTAAGTAACACACGTCCCCTCAATTGAACTACATTTTTATAAGAATGTACCATAAAAGACACAATTACCAGCTGACAGCACTGAGAAGTGTAACCCTGACCTTTAATCATCCCTGTGGGGGTAAAGCTTTTGCCTCTTACAGAAGAGTTAATATTAATGAGCCTTCATCAACTATCCTCACATAAGGTATGGATCAGGCTATTGACAGTACTTACCACAACCTTTCATTTTTTCTTTTTCCATGCTTCCTTGATTTAATTTGCAGCCAACAGGTGAAGCATTTCTTTACAGATGCTCCTTCATAGTCGGAGAGAGAAAGTCATTGATTTTCTTTCTGTCCATTATCCCCTTTCCACTGCGGGAGATTAGGAAGTGTAATCATTGTGATCCTGGGGATTATACAAGCAAAACATATGTACAACCGTCAGGAAATTAGTTGGATGTTATTAGCATAGAGAAGCCCATTTAGGTTGACTTTTCTAAATACATTTGGTATAACAATGCTAGAAGAAATGTGTAATGTGAGCTACAGTAATAAACCTATTTTACAGAAAAACTTGGACATTTGTTATCAAGCTTAAAATGTAGTTTGAAGCTGTCCACACACACGTCAGGTTACTTGAGATTACTTATTTATCCATCAATGGCTTAACACTTTGCAAATCCCTGGCAATTATCACTTTGTGGCAGCCCCTGCACATTTAGTGGGGACGGGTGTTTTGATGTCGAAGTGCAGCACAGTACAAACAAAGCCTCTTAACTCTCACAGCCTCACTTGAGCCCTACTCTCACCCTGACTTAAAAACAGACATGCAAAACTCTGGGGATGTGACCCAATTTGATTAACAAATTGAGCTCTAGAGACTCGGTAACGATGGACAAATTACCAACAGTGGATAACAGATCAGACAAAGAGGGACCGAAGACTGTGGAGAGGAGAGAAATTTCTTACCTAATCAGTGGATGCTGAATATAATGGGTGGTGTGTGGCAGCCACTCTGAGAAGGATAATCTCATTGATTTTTTGTTCTTGTTTAGTTTTATCTCAGGAATACAAATGGACATTACAAATGAGTCAGTTAAGTTAGAATGACTACTCATTCCCCATATTATAACCTTAGCATAACATTAACCAAAAACAATGCTTAATTCATTGTTAGTCACTTGGCAATCAAAAGAATCAAAGTTTGATCAAAACATAATTTACAATACACACATACAATAGGAGGCCAGTGTGTATTATAATTGTATTTGAGTGGAATATGAAGCAGAGTATCATCAGCATATTGACGGAAACATTTGACTGGATAAAAAACATTGCGAAGCTCAGTGTGGTCAATTCACAAGGCTACACAGTGGTTTAAAGTGTTTAGCACTTTCGCCTCACAGCAAGAGGGTTGCATGTTCAAATCTGGCTTGCAGCTCTACTGTGTGGAGTTTGCATGTTCTCCCCGTGTCAGCTTGGGTTCTCTCTGGGTCCTCCGGCTTCCTCCAACAGTCCAAAATCATGCAGCTTAGGTTTAATTGGTGACCCTAAAATGCCCATAGTAGTGAATGAGAGCATTACTGCTTGTCTGTCTTCATGTGTCGGGTTAGGGTTAGGGTTAGCCCTGTGATAGTCTGGAGACCTGTCCAGGGTGTACCCCGCCTCTTGCCCAATGGTAGCTGTGTTCCTCTCCAGCCATCCATGGCCCAAATAGGGATAATCTGTTAAGGGATAATGAGAATGAAGAATCACAGTTTGATTTTTTTTTTAAAAAGAAAGAAATAATTTAAAATAATGTCCACAAATGAATGTGAGAGCAGTGTCTTTTATTATTGTATTTCAGTGGGATGTAAAGCAAACTACCGTCAGCATATTGGTGAAACCGTAGACTGGATAAAATATGGAAGAAGTCTCTGTTATGTCACCCATATGTTTTTGAATTGGTTTTGTTAAGCTCAGTTCGGTGGCTCCACAATGATATAGAGGGAATATTATGCATACAGGTGTGAAAAACAGCAGATTTTCTGTATTGTGTAATTAGCAATAATATTGGGACAGCTGTGGCTCGGTTGGTAGAGTGGTCACCCACTGTCGGAAGGTCGGTGGTTCGATCCCAGACCATGGCGGCCTACATGTTGGAGTATCCTTGAGCAAGATATTGAACCCCAAATTGCCCACCGATGCTGCATTCATCGGTGTGTGAATGAATTCCCAATGGTGGCAGTGTAAAGCGCTTTGGATAAAAGCAGCTTTGGATAGGTGCAGTCCATTTACCAGTCCATTTAGTAACTTGGGTAGCCGAATTGATCTGACCTTGAACAGAATTGTTATTGAACTTTATTAAAATGGAGTCACCCTTTGATAGTCTGGTAACCTGTCTAAGGTGTAACCCACCTCTTTCCCAAATGTCCAGCTCATTGCGACTCAAGTTCCGATAAGCGGTTAAGGCGAATGAATGAATGAATGAATGAATGAATGAATGAATGAATGAATGAATGAATGAATGAATGAATGAATGAGTGAATGAATGTCCTTTTACAGTACCATGATGACAGTGGTCATGACTAACCTGTGTTGAATAACTTTACCATCTTGTTAATGTAGTTCTCACAAACACATTTCTCCATCCTTATGCAGAGTCTAAATACTGGTTACCTGAAAAACTTTCTGGTTAATAGATGTCATCTTTTTTTCAGCATAATTATATCCTACAATTCTCTGATTGATTATTCTCAACTTTCATTCCTCTTTTCCCCTCCTATCTTCTTACTGCAGCACCTGGAGGTGTCTTTGGTCCTCAAGGGGAATCAGGGTCAGAACCTGAAGATGACAGCCAAATGAAGTTTTACACAGAGCAGCACAGAGGACGAAGGCGTAGCAAAGGTGAGAGAGAATGCAGGTGCACATTGATGTATATTGTTGTAAATGTGTTACATTTTAAACACATTAACGTGCACAGAGGGGGGAAGCCTCTTATCCACTGTATACTGGTGAGAAGGCAATAAAGTAAAAAGGGAATAAAATACAATAAAACATTTTGAAAACAAATGAATTCCAACCTTACTCTGGTTGAATAAGAGGCTATAGCTGAGTGAAATGAGGCTCGACATTTCTGGAATTGTCAGCGTAGCTGGAAGTAGGAAGGAGTCATGCACATTCCCTGTGGGGTTTAAAGTGCTGGTCCATGGCACAGCTCAATGACACTCTAAGCAGATATATGAGCTGATGTAAATGGAGGCTCAGTGATGAGCAAAGCTGAGTCACATTACTTTGATGGGAAGCATGATTTTAACTTCCCTTCCCACATAGGGATATGTGATAGTGAAGACTGTATGTGGATTTAGCATTTTTGTGTATGTGAGTGAATTGGGAGGATAGAACACAGATAGTTGTTGTTGTGTGTGTGTGTTCACTTGGGTGTCCATATAGTGATTGGAAAATAATAGAAATCCATGTGTTCCTATTATTTCCCATGACACTAGTTCACCATCACACAGCTGTATGAGAGGAGGAGGTAAAGTCATGGCTTGAATATTAATCTCATTTTTATTATTATAGATAACAAGTGTCTGGTCATTTTTGGTTACCATAGCACAGGCCTGAATTGTGCCTCTCAGGCTGCACTTCACTCCTCGATGTTAAATGGAACCTGAGTGGTGGACTTTACAAGCAAGAAAAATGTTGAACTATAAAATTTTGAATTTTGAAATTATTCTAGCCCATTCAACGAACAATATTTTCAATTAGGGCTGTGGCAAACCCAAAGACTAAACAAGTCAAAACTTCTTGATGCAGTAGGATGGATGAAACTGAGGTAATTGATTGAGTTTTGTCTTTGTTTTGTCACTGTGATGTCTTAACTGCTGTGGTAAATGAGATATGCTGTGGTAGACGAAAAGTGGAGGTAACATAAAGTACTTTTTCTGTATTTTTGTGTGCTTTAGTATACAGCCACAATACCACAGCAACCTTGCTCTTTTTTCTGAATGGGTTTTGCGAATCATTGACATTCAGCACTGCAATCTACCTCATTAGTTATAGTGAACTGGATAGCAGAAGAATTGTGCAAATTGATACCAGTATGAACATTTAGCTTGGTTCTTCTCTAAGGCTTATATTGATCAAATCTGGCCAATTGGCCATTGGAAAATCCAAAATTGGCCTCCCGGAAACAATTTTTTTTATAGAAATGTGTGCAATTGCTGGAATTGGATGATCTTGGTGTCAATTACTGTTTTCAAGCCTGCTTAAGTAGATTCTGCGTATTTCATAGTCCTTTGACTTACACTTTCTGTGTTAGAGAAGAAAACATCTAGAATGTGAAATCCCACAGTGCTGAGTACAAAAGCTTGGACAAATTGTTTGTGATGTGTACAAAAAGTAAAATCTGAAATCTGAAGAAGAAGAGTGAAAGAACCCAGTAAAGGCCCAAATAACTGGAGCTTCCTCAAAATGACAGCATCAAGACTGGGCTGTTTCACTTCCTTACAGATAAGATATGACCAAGTGAGAGGAGATGCAAGTGATTGGGGTAATGTTGTAATGGTTGGCTAAATTGGCAAAAAAAAAACACCACCAAATTGCATGCTTGTATCATCATTTGTACGATTCCTCTCAAATATTGTTATGTTCTAAATTATACCTGCTGGCTGAAAAATACTACAGGAGTAGCAACATTTTTATATTGTCAAGTGCTCATGAAGCTTCATTATTTTCTGAGCCCACTAAATGGTACACTCTGTTCAACAAAAGGTTAAACTGAACACTGAACTGGCATACCTTGAGCCATTTTCCTTAAACCAACAGAGCAACCTCATGGGGTCAACAAATACTACTAATGGTTTATGAAGCTTCATTTGGACATCACTAGTTACAACCCAAAGAATGAAAATTATCCCAATGATGAAATATTTCTAATTTCCTTCAAAACCTATTGGGAATTATTATTAATTCTGTCACCCGTTTTTCATTTTTGCTAATACTTGCCTTAACATTGAACTATAAAAATATATTCTTTACTTTTTCATTTTCAGGACTCCAGAGACCATTAACTAGATAACTGGTTTGTAAAATAAATGGATGGGTGGATATTTGGATATTGATATTGAGCCTCTGTATAACGTTTTATAAAATTGCTGGTTATTCAAGTTCACCTTGGAGGTTTAATGCAACCATTTATGCACTGGGAGTCAGGATTGTAATCTTAACTTTACGAACATATGCCAAGCTCTCAGACTGGCTTTATAGGCTTCAATTAACTTAGCCCAGAATTACAAATATACTAACACTTTATGTATTTCTTGTTGAACTGTAAATATGTGGTTCAAAAGAAAAGTATAAATGAAAGGCTCCTTGTCTAAACTATCAGCTCTTTGTAAATGGGCTCCTAGATTTTACTAGAAAGGCACATGGGCTCATGACCGGGAAAGGCATAAAACTCATGAGTGTGATCTGTGTTAAAGTTACAGCCCGTGTTAAAAGGTTGTGCTTTCTCTATAAATTAGAGGAGGGGAAAAAATAAAAGGAAGACTCTTAAACTTAAGCTTTTAAGCTTTAGGGTTGCCCTGTGTATTGTTGCTTAACATTCACTTGTGTATTTGTGTAAAACGTACGCATCTGATTTAGTGTTTCTGTGCGTGTGTGAGCACTCTGTCGAGGTGTTTAGTTTGTGGCCATAAAGTGAGTGTTTGCCATCGTGAGTGTCCATGCTTTTGTCTACTCAGTAGGCTTTTATAGTAATTGAGGGACCCCTTCACGAGCCCAGTGACACCACCCACACCCCAAAGGGATTAGCTGCTCTGGCACTTTTGCTGCAGACAGCTGTTGTTGCTGTCCCTTCACAACATCGTGACTGTGCTAGACATGTGATTCTGTACAGGGGGGATTCATTATCCTAACTTTGTCTCCTGGGCTTTGACCTTGAGCTGCTTCCAAACTTCTGATGGAATTCACTCCTGTCAGAGGGGGTTACTGATTAAACCAGCGGCTGTGATGGTGTGTTGTTTCAGTGCAATCCATTTGATGATTTGCACATTTCATCAGCGATTGATACAATTACACTGTAGTGGAAAATGGAAAATAGCTGGAACTGTGTGTAGCTCTGTTTGTCTGAGGCCCCACTGATCTAGTAACACTTATCTTATCAGCAAATAGGACAGTTGTTCAATATACATATATACCCAAACCTAAATTCCACTTCTTAGAACAGGGAAACAAGAATAAGTCTACTATTATTATAAACTTTTGCAACAAACCTGCATCATGCATGGTGCAAACTGTTTCGGAAGCAGATTCTGGGACATAGTGTGATATTTTTAACATTTAAAATCTAGTTAGAAGAGTGTTTCCAAACCAGCACTATCACTACCATATCGCTATCATATCTCAGTAAGCCTCCTTTCGACATGCCGGCTTCTCTCCCATGATAAATATCACTAGACAGAGGTTAAGCGGCTAATTTCATTCCCTATATCTGGCTTGGAAATGAGAGCCCTGACAGAGCCAAAGGGCAACCAAAACAACCAATCTATAACCCTGTCAGTGGCAATAAGATCATATATCACGCCAGCAAATGATTCTGGGCTGTTCTGCAGGAGCTCGGGTATTCCAAGTCATCCTTTACTTACTCGGGCCGAACTTGAACCTGATTTGGATTCATATATCAGGAGTAAAACAAAGTATTTTATTGAAGTGTTGAGGAGATCTGAAGCTGTTAATGTGGCTGATTAAGCCCAGTTGTGCTACATGTCGTGTTTTACAACCCTGTGTGCAAAAGCACTTCTTATAAAGGATGTTCAAATACAGTCATCTGTTTTAGAGCGTAATCAAAGCTAAAGTGCTTCTGTCTAACTATTCACCTTTTACCTTTTTTCTCTTTCTTTCTTTGCCTCCAGGCCACCCACACAGTCCTCTAAATAAGGTCACCCTGACGTTGATTACCATCAGCACATGTGTCATTGCCATTGTCTATGCTACGCAGGATTCCTGCCCCCTCACTGTCAAGGTTACCCTCCATGTGCCGGAGCATTTTGTCGCGGACGGTAAGTGTAACACATTCATTAGACCTTGGCTGAATATATAGCTGAAGGGATGTCAAAAACAATCACTATTACTCACTTTGCATTATATCTGTTGTCTTTATTGCACTTTTTCTTTGTTTAGTTTGTCAGGTGTCTTGTTTGCACTCTTAATTCAATTGTAACTAAGCCCATATCCAAATGGTCAACACAAGATTTTATATTTAATCGCATTTAAAATGCTTACAGGTGCATCTCAATAAATTAGAGTATCGTAGAAAAGTATATGTATGTCAGTAATTCAATTCAAAAAATGAAAATAACACATTATATGGATCCATTACACACCGAATGAAACATTTCATGTCTTCATTTATTTAATTTCTTCTAATTGTAATGATTATGGCTTACATTTAATGAAGACCTAAAATTCAGTGTCTCAAAAAAGTGTAATATTACAAAAGACCAATTTTAAAAAGTATATTTAAAATGAAAATGTTGGACTCTGAAAAGTATGTCCATCTATATGACTGAATACTTGGTTGGGGCTATTTGACTTGAACTACTGGAAATGGACTTTTCCATCATATTCTATTCTATTCTATATTATATTCTATTGCATAGATGCACCTGGTACAACTCAAGGTACATTTGTTTGGACAAATATTAAAATAGCTCATAAGACTTTCATTTAAGAGCTGATATCTAGCCATTTTCCTTGGTTTTCTTGATACTGATTTTGGCTGTTATCAAGAAAAGCATGGAAAATTACTAGATATCAGCTCTTAAATTAAACTCTTATGAGCTATTTTTGTTGTTATCATTATATTTGTCCAAAAAATACCTTTTAGTTGTACCAGGCATTAAAATGAACAAGAAATTGAAGAAAAAGGGTGATCTAATATTTTTTTTCTGTGACTTTATATAACTCCTGTCAAGCTATACATAAATTTAATAATGACATTCTAGACACATATTTTAAATGGGGGCAAGAGAAAGGGTTGTAAATAGCCTAAATAGCCTATTGTAGGAATTTATAATCATATCATCCCAAGAATATAAGAAAGATGAATATTTTGCTTCCTCCATGCTACAGTAAGTGTCTAACAGCCTTACCTGTATATTAGTGGAAAAAATACAAGCACACCGTACTTAAGGCAGAGGCTTAAGGAGATGTCTTCCTGCCTCAAAATGGAAAAAATTACCTATATTCTTAAAGGTAGAAGGCAGGCCTTTTATTCTTTCTGGGAACCTTTCATTCACTTTATAGCAAATGAAGATTTGCTTGAAGCATTTTCAAGAGGTTGAGGGAAGTAATGTTTGAGTGGTGAATGTCTGGTTATGAAAAGGCAGCAAAAGCACTGTTTTATTTCAATTTTCGTTTGCTAATTAATTTAATTCATGTCCTTTCTTTGCTTCAGCTATGTGCTTTATACTTTCTGCCATAAGTTCTTTATTACCGTAATTATTTTTAGTTAGAGTGATGACTTGTTTGTTGTTGTTGTCATTGTTATTTCAATTATTTATTTATGTTTGTAATGTTGCCATGTTGCAGTTATGTCACCTGAGAATGAAAATGAATAGAGGCAGTGTTGAGGGAAAAAAAACACAGTAACAAACAAACGACAAGGTGTGTCAGGTGTGACAGCCATGAGGAGAACGGAGTCACTGACACGAAACCTGAACTCACTCAGAATTAAAGTTGGCGAGGAAGACTCACCAATCACTTCTCTGATACACCAACATAAATTATAGTATTATATACTGTACCTATCTCTGCCGTAGGCAATGTTGAGCTTCTATTAGAAGCTATAAAAAAAGGGTATATATTTGTGGAGCATGTTATCATAATAGCCACTATCCATCAAGATGCACCTTTGTTTCTTTTCGCTTTTTTCTTTCCTTTTCTAGCCATAATTGGATACAGTTGTCCTTCAAGCAGCATACAGCAGAGAGGACTGTCCAGTGGGTACACGCTGTTATTGAGTGGTGAAAGATATTATGTAATTTGTATCGTTATTGTTGTTAGGAGGAACAGCTAATGGACCAGGGACAGCTCCGCATGCTTCCTCTGTTTCTATTTACAAATGGCTTGCAGTAAAATCTCCACCCCCTCCACCATGATTTGTGGTTTTCAATTCGAATGCTTTTCAGTGTCAGTGCCCCCTCTGCACGACTGATAAAGTACAAAAGACGCACATCCATCCAACAAAAAGTAAATCATGTGCTGGAACCAAAAAATGAGCAAAAATCTGAACAATAAAGCCCACACACTGAAAGCACCCAATGGAGAAAGAAAAAAAAAAAGATTTATTGTCCCCACAAAGAACTGAATGACATTTGGAGCCATCAGGCTGATGAAGAGCAGTGTGCTCAAAACATGATTGTTTTTTTCTTTGTTTTTGCAGTGAGAGCTTTCACTGTGCAGGCTTTATAACATATGACTACATCGTAGATTGGAATACTTACCTATTCTGTGATTTGTACCTTTTCAGTCACACAAATGACACAAATACTCCTAAGATTTTAAACCTGCCTGCATGGCATACAAACAAGTAAATTTTGACTTGTGAGTCAATAATAGTCTCTTCTGTCTAGTAGGGCTGTGCATCTTCAATGGTCTCACGATTCGATACGATTATGATTATCTAGTCCACGATTCGATTTGATTCCCCGATGCACCACGATGCATTACATCCTCGTTTTTTTATATTACAATTTATGGTTACTTTTTCATCCATAAATACTACCGGTCTGATAAATCTGGGTTCACTTTTTATTATTTAAAGTCTTTACAAAATGTAAAGCAGACTTTTGGAGTCAAGTTGTAACTTCTAACAACTTCCTACTGCTCTAAGGACATTCCTGATAACCACAATATCTGTAAACCAAAATAAATATTATAGGGCTAGCCTACTACCCACATTATCTATCTGATTATCGATTATCAATTTTGGACCGTGACTGCATCGATGCAGAATCATCCACATCTTGATAGCGTTGCATCGATTATATGATTATTTTCAACACCCCTACTGTCTATATTCATCCTAAAGTAGAGACGATTTGCACAATGTCTACAAAAAAAATGAAAATCAAGTATATAGGTGCACAGGAAACTGCCTTAAAAGTTGTCCCACTGTGTTTTAAATTCCTCATTGGCTCTGGGATGATTGTAAATTGGGCCTGTGTATTGGCAAGATACCACAGTATAAACCTCGCTAGGAGGAAAGAGAGGCCAATATGAGAAATGTGCAAGGAGTTAAGTGAAGTAAGAGGGAGTTAGGAGCAGAGGCAATTTAACTAATGATTGCCATATCTCTGAAAGCATGCACATATCAGTCGATCAGGTGCTCTTGCCGTCGGGGCCTCATTTCTAGTCCGCCCACACACCCCGCAATTTTTCTGTGCACATGGACACACAAAAGAAATAGAGCAGTACACAAAACTTCAACTTCGGCAGTTTGCTCCAATAGAATGGAAGCCAATGTACTTTAAAAGGCTTTTAATGTTTGGTAGTTTGAGGTTTCTGCCCCTGGGTTTGTTGGATTTATAGGTGTTAGATTTCCTTCTAACAGATCACTTCATCGATTCATTGTATTCCATCAAATCAAAATGACACTGGGCCGAATGTAAGAACTACTCGTAGGAACACATTTGTTGTTAAATTACATACCATGAATTTCTCCTACTTTGAATTTCCCCTTAGGTATGAACTTCATGAGTGGTTCATACTTGTCCTATGAATCCTTCAAATATATTCTGATTCTCACAACACAAAAACACTATTTTTTCCGAAGAATGCAGAAGAATTTTAGAATTCTTGGCGGCTGTGGCTCAGGTGGTAGAGTGACCCCCCACTGATCATAAGGTCGGTGGTTCAATCCCTGACCCTAGCAGCCTACATGTCGAAGTATCCTTGAGCAAGACACTGAACCCGCCAAATTGCTCCCGATGCTGCGTTCATCGGTGTGCAAATGAATTCCTGCTGGTGGCAGGTGGCACCAGTGTGCCCTGGTAGCCTCAGCCACCAGTATGAATGTATAAATGGGTGAATGAGCGTAGTGTGTAGTGTAAAGTGCTTTGGATAAAAGTGCTATATAAGTGCACTCCATTTACCATTTAGAATTTAAAGCTTAAATGCACTTTTCAAAATTTAATAAAAAATCAATTTAAAGGGTTAGTTAAGACGTTTTTTTAAGTTTGGTTGTATGGGGCACTTATGAATAGTCAGTGTATTACCTACTTTAAAAGGAGATTAGCCTTCCGCTGGTTTAAAGGAGCTGGTGGAGCCTTGGAATAGAAGCTCAGCAATATGCTGCTGTGGACGGGGTCAGCAGCAAAACATATTCACCTTAAAAAAAAAAAAAAAAGTGCACACTGTATTTAGAGCTTTACCTTATCGTCAGACAAGGCTTTTCTAGGCCTCCAGTTAAGATTAATTAAGATCAGGATTAATTAAGATTAATAATTTTATTAATCCCACAATGGTGAAATTCAACCTCTGCATTTAACCCATTTTTTAACACACAAGTGAACCCACCATGCAAGGAGCAGTGGGCAGCACATTACTGTACCCGTGGAGCAGTGGACATGTATATATATATATATATATATATATATATATAAGATATTAAATACAATTTTAATCAGTTTCCCCTCTCTCTGCTCAATAAAAGTTCTTCTTCTGTATCTCGTTCATAAAGGTATCAGCTTGTCTCCACATTGAACACAATTTGGCCATTACTGTCATAAACACTCATTTTTATTTTCTTGTATTGTTGTCTCTTCTATAAACTTCAGAGAGGTTCCCTGTCTGACAAGAAGGTAAAGCAGTGAAAGTATTCTAAATATAGCTTACACTTAAACTAAAATGACTGTTTGTCGGTGTCTACGTTATGTTTTTCTGCTGCTCCCGTCAACAGAAGTACATTGTTTAGCTTCCATGTCGTTTGCCTTGTCTGCTTTTCTGGACTGGAGGCCGTGCCAACTACCATCTCCTGTAGATAATACACTGACTATATATAAGTACCACATGCAAGCCCACGTCAGAATCCTTTCAGTCCACACTAAGCTGTCAGAGGACCTTAATACAGGTCTGTGTCCAGGATCATCTTTCTTATAACACCTAACAGTGTAACTTGTAGTCTACAATACTCTCTAGTTTAATATCTTCATAACTGTCATGTCCCCTCGACCACTTGTTATCTTTTCTCTCATGGTTTCAGACAGCAGGACTTGAACCTCTGCAGTGTGATATTCTTCTTTTAGTTTTTTTTGGTAACGTTTTTGTGAAATCAAAGGGCATCGGTTATTGTAATGATCAAAGTAAGGGGTATTTATCAGGATATAATGAGCTATGGAAAATGAATTTGTGCAGTGAAGAGAGTTCCAACTTTGAACCCTTGTGTGAAGAACAGAAAAATATGAAGAAAAGTCAGAGATGTTTGGAGTACTAGACTGTAGTCAATTGCTAGGTATGTCCACAACAATGTGCTGTGAAATTTAATATGGATATGTGTAGTCCCTGTAGAATGATTATTGATTATTTTTTCCTGACCTCCTCACCTTTGCTTTCCCAGTACTAACAAGGCAGCCTTCCCACTCAAACACAAGACTTTTTTTCAAAAGTTTGGATGCTTCATGAGCCAACCTGAAGCTCAGTTCTCAACTTTTGATGAAGAAGATATCAAACATTAACGGTTGGAGTTCGATTTAAATTTCCTATTGATATTACAGGATCAGACTTTTTATCCCCACAACCGGTAAGGCTCTAAGAACAGGAAAATCATCATTATATTGTGTATTCTTTTTTTTTTTTTTTTTTTTAATTTATTTTTTGGGCCATTTTCAAGGCTTTATTGATAGTGAGACAGATAGAAAGGGGGTAACAGAGGGGAGGACATGCGGCAAAGGGAGCTCAGGCCGGATTCGAACCCGGCGCCGCAGCGAGGACTGTAGCCTCTGCACATGGGGCGCCTGTGTAACCCACAACGCTACGGACCACCCCCATATTGTGTGTTCTATACTTTTATTTTTTTTCCGTTCCTCTCTAAACTTGTGTAAACTAGAATTGGACTCAGAAAAGCAGACACCTTAGGCAGAGCAGATGTGATAGAAGGTGGCTTAACCCATTAGTCTGGCAGGCATATAGTTGCAGCAGGCAGGCAGTCAGAGTAAACAAACAAACAAATCCAACAGATAAACAAACAACGCAAAATCAACCTGGCAAGCCACGTATAGATATAAGTTAGGTGAGGACAGGAACACAGAGGTAGGAATAAGGACAATATTGGAATGGTATGGCTACAACAAGCCAACACCAACAATGTGACACATAACATGTTAGCTGCCCATTGTAACCTAAGCTGGGGATAAAATGATTCATGATGTCAGTGAACTCAACACGGGTAACAATTAGAAAGATCTATATATATATATAATTTCACACTTATCCAAAAGTGTACCTTTAAATGAGCCATTAGGGCTTTTGTAAAGGTGTGATGTCACATCTACACTATATGTTAACACAAATTATTGCTACAGGGCAATTACCGGCCGCAATGATGGCACAGAAATGCTCAGATCGCAGATATGGACTACCCGGAAACACTGACCAATCAGAGCAGATGTGGCCTTTTTGAACTAGGGCCTTAAAGAAACAGGCGTTTAAATGAAACAAATGCTAAATACAGGTATATTCAGACTGACAGCACAAGATAAATCTTGTTTAAAGCATGTAAAAATGTTCGAGTTGAAACCTAGAGTACAAGTATGGAGCAGAAAATGACCAAAACATGTCCCCTTTAATTTTCTTATTTTTGCACTTCAAAGTGTGAAGTGAATTGTTGGAGAGAATTATGTATTCAGAATTAACTCTAGGAAGGAAAAAAAATGGTTACATGACCTAAGATATTTAGAGGAAGGTTATTAATAACTTAATTAAAATCACAGTTCAAAGGTGGTTAAAAAAAGAATGAAACAAATGGACGAATACATAATTTATTAAGACATAATAAGGGATATTCTTTGTCATTTAGTTATAATCATATAATCACAGAAAATGACACAACAGTAAACATGATGCATACTAATGCAGAAAAACAGAAACATAAATAACTGAAAAATAATAATTAGTGTAAAGTCAGTGTAAATGTCTGTTTTTGGTAGATCAATTGTTGCAGTGGTTGGATAAAAAAACAACTGCTAGATGTTCACAATTTCTTTATTTTCCCTGTTGCCATGAAAGATATATGCACTGCTTTTTATTTCACATCTGTTCTCAAGACAGTTGAAAGAGATTTCATTTAACGAAATAATTTTACCCCAGTCTTCTGCGTTCAATTTGTGATATGCACAGTGAAATTGCCAGCAATCAGCAATGTTCTTAATGCTCAGGAGGGGTTTCTTCACAGGTCTCGGAGAAACCTACCCATAATCTAACAATTGCCTCCTCACTGTGTGAGCTGAGACCATTACATTTTTCCACTCTCTCAGCAAATGAGGGCTACTGGCAGTTCTGTTCACTAACTGCAGTGCTGCAGGAAATGGCCTTGTTTTGCTCACCTTTGCTCACCCTGACCTGGGAGAGGCTTTTAGGGATGCCATCTGAAGAATTATGTGCATTTCATTGTTTTTTCTTTTGGCATTTTGGGTTCTGGTTACTTCCTTTTCAAGAAGATGAACACAAGACCTCATTTCTGAGGCAATTGGGGTCTATGTTAGCTCAGTATTTACAAATTGTTATGAATTATAGAATAATTGCATGACATTTATGCATAACACATTTTGAACAACCTCAACCAGAAATTATTATTTTTACACAGACACAATAAAACCAGACTTTACAATATTCTGCTCATATATTTACCCATTTACGTTCACTTTACCATCCTGGGTGGACTTCAGCCTTACAGCCTATCTATACTGTTCTATAGGTGCAGTGAAATAATGGCTACAAACCATGCAATATTTACTTGAAGGCAACACTGCAGGCCTGTAATTGCTCTATACAGTCTAGATGAGTGGCTCCAGTCAGGTTTGCCAGGTAGTCAGAAAATCTGTGTAAAAATGAGTGTATTTTTGTCTGTGTGGGTCAGGCTGTCCCAGTGCAACACTTTCCTGTCAAATGAAAAGAAGCAGCCGGTGACTTCATGTGCGTAGGCGGAGGCAAATGGTACTGTATTCTATTAGGAATTTAGAGCAACTAAAATAGTAAGAAAGAATCAAACTGAAAGAGTAGATGAGGCTCGGGATATGATCACTTTTTGTGCATTCTTTGTGGGGAATTTCACTGCAGGGCATTGGCCTTATAACTTTTCCTGTGACTCAGATTTGATTACCGGCTACTGTCTAAGCTTTTCCATCCGCATTAATCCTCTCTTTAAGCCTGGAGACCACCATCACAGAGCTTCACATCATAAAACAGAATAACTGTGCGAATCCTCTTTAATCTTACAATTTCTATCTTTATGTTTTCTGGTTTTTGAAGCACATTTTCACTTTGACACAGAAATGTAGACTCACTGCATGAGCGGGAGTATCCACACAATATAGCTGTGTACGAATTTTTGTGTTCACCAGAGAGGCTGAAGCACAATCTCCTCAAAGCTCCCTTTGGAACTAAAAGTCATTGGCATCAATTAGGGATAATCTTGTTCAGTGATCAGAGTTTAACGATTGGTCTGGGAGCAGTAAGAAAGAAAGGTAAGTCAGCGTCAATGAGCATAGCATTTACTGATTGACTCGTGAAACTCTTTTAGCCCTTCTACTGCAATTACCAAGGAAATCCCATCAATACACACATTATAGGTCTTAATTTTCTCATTTAAATTCAGCCTGGTCAGGAGGGGAATAGAAATTACAGTGAAAACAACAGAATTAGCTGCTTTTCAATTGATTTAGCAATAGGACCGGGAAAATAGCCTTTTAAAATACCAAACAATCTAGCCCATTTTAACACTTTTATTTATTTACAAGCTAAATCATTTTTTCTTGTGTTTCTTTTCCCCAGGAAGTAGTTTTGTGGTGAGCATGGGCAGCTTCCTGGATGTTTCTAATTGGCTAAACCCAGCCAAGCTAACCCTCTATTATCAGACCAACTCGTCCACACAGTGGGTGCTGGACTACTGCGGCCAGAGGACCACGGAGCCCTGCGAGCAGATCTGTGATCAGGACACAGGTTAGTTCATACAAACATGCACACACTGGGGTCTGATCCTCAAAGTCAGCTCTCAAAGTCACACAATAAACACAACATCTGCTCTGTTTAGGTCCTCATGGTGAGCATGAGGTGATGCATTTTAAGTCTTATATAAGCTCCGTATAGCAATAAACAAAGGCATATGTTGTCAACCATAGGTGAGAATTACACAGCTGCATTAATGGAGAATGGCTTAATTCAGTTTGCAAAAACTGGGGGGTTTCATTATTATATTATATATCTACTGGTTAGAAATGCAATTTAAAGCCATATTTCAAGGCGTGTTGAGCATGTTGAGATCAGAAGAAAATACAGGAATTTGAATCTCTTTTATGTTGTTATAATTGCAAGGACTGCAATAGTGAGAATGAGGAGGAAGGAAGGACAGCTCTTTTTGCTACAGGGTTACCTTCATAAATGTATTTCAGTGTCTGTAATCTAAAAAAAAGTCCTTGGAGGAACCTGGTGGGACTGCTGTATTCACATTGAACTCATTTTATTCAACAAATAACAGGTATGACATTGATAAAGTGTTAATATTGATTGTCATTCACTAGTGAAAGCAATAATACATTCAGATTGGTGGAAGTATTCACACAAGCTCAGGTTTAGCAAGGTTAGTTTCATATTATTAAATATCATTTTTTCATTATACGAGCATTTTCATATGATTTCGATATAAACCCTTATATAAACGCACATTTCTACTCTATTTCTATAACTTATAAAGAGATGAAAGATAAACTTATAAGAGTTTTATCCTTACTTGGTATGATTCATCAATATAATAATATGACATTTTAAACCTTTTCTGAAAAGTTTTTTTTTGTCATATTTTTGTATGTTTTATATATACTATATACAGTCATGGAAAAAATTATTAGACCCCCTTTGTTTGCTTCATTTTCTTCTTTTTTTAATGCCTGGAACAACTAAAGGTACATTTGTTTGGACAGATAAAATGATAAAGACAAAAAATAGCTCATAAGAGTTTAATTTAAGAGCTGACATTTCCATGATTTTCTTGATAATAACCAAAATCATTATCAAGAAAACCATGGAAAATGGCTAGATATCAGCTCTTAAATTAAACCCTTATCAGTTCTTTTTATTGTTAGTTGTACCAGGCATTAAAATGAACAAAAAAAAAAAGAAGAAAACAAGGGTGGTCTAATATTTTTTTCAAGACTGTATATTATGTTTGTCTGATAATTATTGATCTTGTTGATGATAAAGTCTCAGAAACCTGTGTATCAAATATGATAACAATGGTTTATAGGGTTAGTTGGCGCCATCCCATGCATGTACACCCTGACTCAAAAATAGCTTTCTCCACCATTAAATACAAGTAAATGGGTGTGAAAAGGACACAGACGACGGCAATAAAACTGTGGGATTCATGAGTGATTGGCTGAGTTGCCAGTCAAGAGCCCACACAAGGGAGACAGCCCCTGCTTTGTATTAGTCTGTTAGGCTGTTTCATAATTGTGGTGTATTGTTAGAGAAGCACTTTTAAGAAATACCCTATTGAATTAGGTTTAATATTAGCCACCGGCAGTTCCACTGGGCCAGTCACATGAAGAAAAGAAGAAGAAAATTGACAGTTTTCAAGATGGCATGATTGGCAATCTTTTTTATATACCCTGTTGCATATTGTATAACAGTATAACAGAGACAGTGGGATTTTAAGCATGAAATAGAAAAGCAAAACATGACATTAATAACTACAATTGTGTTGTTATGTTAATGAAAATAGGAATAAATGTACATTTGGCATTCAAGTCTAAGGGGGTTGTTCCATTTTGTAGTGGATTTTGCTGCTTGGTGCAATTTTTTTTACTTACTGAAGATCCAGCAGGAAAGCTGGGTTTTTGAGGGACTGTTTGCTTTTCTTCTTCTACTGTTGAGTAAATGTAAGAGTCATCCGTAGCTGGAGTCAAAGCTTAGCACAACAACAACAACAACATTGTTAGTGTGTAAGCAGACGCCCTCAGTGCCTGTTGCCCAATCCAGGTAAATATTCACCAGCCTCCACTGCAGTATGTACACAATAGACTCAGACAATTTTGCACCTATTTATGCTGACATTAAACTATACCAACAACAGCCCAGCATGCAGCGTGATGATATTTATCTTCCCTTGAGTGCCAGAACTCCCCTCTGTATTTCGTGCCCAACTAGATAAAGTCTAAGCTCATTAGAATGGATTACATCTGTAATGTATGTGAAATTTATGTCACCCCGGTCAAGGGCATGTTGAGGGCTGATGCATTATGTATTAGAACGCCAGACACTCAACTCAGTCACTTCATGAAGATGCCAAATATGGAGTTAGCACGTATGTGTTTATGGATTCTGAATGTGTGCGGACCCGCGTGCATATGCTTGCATCAATCGCTGCACATTTATGCTTTGTGAGATCGGTAATGGTTCTAATTCAACGGTGGAGTCATTTACTCATTCAGACTCCAGTACATTCAGCATTCTCACTTCATTAGCACTTCTGGCTCCCCCTGTCTCCTTGTCTCTCTTCATTTATTTTGCTTTTCATCTGTCCTTTTCAGCAGCAAGAATATTTGATCAGTAATTGCCCTCAAGTATGTTGTATCTCCTCGGGGCAACCACATCCAGTCTGCAGCAAAATTAAAGGTGTTCTTTGAAAGAGCTTTCTATTTCCGTCACTGTCCTCTAGCATGTATTACAGCACCCGTACAATAGCACTGAGCAATGATACACACACTCAGCACACCTGAAACACACTCTTTCATCCGAGCACATTCCTTGCAGTTCCAACAATAGGGTGAACCACTGGTTGTTAAATGTCAGAGTGTAAATCACATAGGGAAAAGCTGCTCTCTGTGCACTGAGACTTTCAAGCTTGCTGCAATGCTGGCCCGAACAATAAACAATGTCAAAGTGGGTGTTTTACTTTTTTGACGAGTGACAGGAAAACACCTGCTTGGCGAGTCATGTATAAACATGGAAAACACAAAAAAAGCTGCCATAAGCGAACACATGTGGACTGGTGTTGTTTAAATGTGACTGGCCGGTGGAATATCACATCACTTTTTATTTAATAACCACACATTTGGTGAATTTCCCCAAAGTTAGATATCCAGTTGGCCCGTTGTAAAAGGGTCTAAAAACAGAAGTGTTTTTGGTCATTTGCCATTGTCTAGGTGGTGCTGTACTTAATAAAAAAAATGACTATGATATTAGAAAACTAATGCAACTTAAGAAAACAACAACAAAACAAAAGATGTTGCAGGTGACAGCAAGGTGCAACATGATACAAAAAAAAAAATCTTGCAAAAATACAAATATAGCCTACCGCATCCACCTGGGTGTGGGGGTGCTGCAGCACTGTCAGCACTCCTACTTCCCGTGGGTAAGATATTTTCATCATTCTAATAAAAGCTGGCCTAGGACATGGTGACATGTCCTGGTGTTGTCTGTAGGTTTTTGCACAGAGATGCTAAATTAAAATTCTTCAGTAAAGAAAAACACGTCAGGAAATAAAGAAAGTCTACTACTGCTTTATTCTCAGACCATTAAAGGGTTAAAATGGCATATATGCATGTAAGAAAGTATTATTAAGTGTTAATGCCAACAACACAATGTTTCTACTGTCCATTTAATCATTTAAACCTGCCCATATTTTACACACATTAAAGTTCACCCTAAATCAAAAATACAAGTGTTTTTCCTCTTCCTGTAATGCCATTTATCAATCTATATTGTTTTGGTGTGAGTTTCCGAGTGCTAGATGTATCAGTCGTAGAGGTATCAGCCTTTCTCAATTTCAATGGCTTGTGGTGCTCATATTGCCAAAAAAAGACATTTAAAAGACTCAATAGCGATGTATGTTTCAATTAATCATGACCTGGGTAGTCAAGATTATCCACATACGTTGTTGGAAGCAGTTTCATATAGGATCTATTTTCTTTCTATTGAACTACAACCTTATAATCCTCCTGATGGGCCTGCCAGACTGCACAGTGAAACCCCTTCAGATGATCCAGAACGCGGTGGCGCACCTGGTCTACAACCAGCCAAAAAGGTCACATGTCACACCGCTGCTCATCGAGCTCCACTGGCTACCTGTTGCAGCCCGCATCAAATTCAGATCTATGAATCTCGCCTAAAAAGTTGTCTCCGGTACTGCACCCACCTACTTGAACGCCCTGATACAGGCAAATGCTACCTCACGACCGTTGCGCTCTTCGAATTAACTGCGCCTGGCTCTGCCACCCGCTCGTTCATGGCAATCCAAAGTCTTTGCGCTTATTGTTCCCTGTTGGTGGATCGCACTACCAGTTCCTACCAGAGCAGGGGCGTCCCTCTCTACCTTTAAAAAACTCCTGAAGACCCAGCTCTTCAGAGAGCATCTTCTCTCCTAGCACCACACAACAATTCTACTCCATAAAGAATCGTCACTAGCACTTATTCCTGCACTAAGGCCTCTTATCGCACTATACCTTGATTGTTTCCCTTCCTTGTAAGTCGCTTTGGGTAAAAGTGTCTGCTAAATGACTAAATGTAAATGTAGGATGTAAACACTAATGCAGTCTTCCTTGGCTGAGCTGTAATGTAAGCCGTATGTCCGTATATAGCTAGTATATAGGGTATATAACAGTGATGCTAGCAGTATTGGTTAGCTGTAGTAGAAATTGGCTGGTAAAGGGGAAATAGGTAATAGCAAAACTGCTCACAACAAGGTCTGATGAATATCTTGAGTAACTTGGTCATGATTGCTAGAAAGAGGCATTTCTGTTGACTTCTTCAAATGTATTTTTTTAGCACAGCAAGCAGAATGCCCTCTAGTTCCAATATTTTTTTTAAGAAAAAGCAATATATTTTGCACTTGACAACTTACACCAAAGCAATCTAGATTAAGAAATGGCAGAACAAGTAAGTGGGGAAAAAAAATGTCTTTTTGATTTTGGATTGAACTCTCCCTTTAACTCCACACATATCGACACGAACCATTCTCATCCATCAGTTGTCCCCAAAAGCACCGGCAGTCCCAATTTTTATATTTCTTTGTGCTCTATCATCACAAGTGGCTATCATTTCATCGAGTTATCTCACACCATCTCTATCATCCTGCTTCAATGTCACGCTGGTTGACCGCCACTGTTGACTACCAGTCACAGCATCCCAGTGTCAGGATAACAATCCTCCCTGCCTTCACCTTCACCTCCCGACTCAACCGCTAGCATGGAGGTTAGTGAATGAATGGCACAATGGATTTCTTTCAATTGCCTGATGGTTGCATGGGATCCAGCTGACGACAATTGGACCTGGACCATGGGCCATATTTGTACTACTGATCATAACAGCCCAATGCTGAGAATGTAATAAAGTGTCACTGTAAATGGGTTGAAAATACAATGCACCCGTAAATGTAATAAATGATTTGTACATATAATAACATGGTGATTATATAAGAGGTGGTTATAATTTTAAAAGGAATTGGAATACTTTGAACCAATGATGTAGCCCTGATAATGTGATGGTTCAGGTTAAGACTTTATTATTATGAGTTATTACATTATTAGTCAGTGAGTCCTATCTCATATAGTTATACGCCCTACTAAGGAGGAATAGATTGCCTCCACAACCTTTCAATCTATCATCATAACTAACCTCATAAAGACCTGGGAACCTCCTTAGCTGCCTTTGTTTTCCTCATTTGAAATTATGTCTCCCTGGCTCCTCCAGCCTCCACCTAATTGTAACAGAAACTGCTGGAGTGTTAACATATACCCCCGCTTTACCCTTCCATTCAACACATAGAGTACTTGCATGTGCACACATACACACACATACTCCTATGAGAGAAGACTTAAATTGCCCAAGGTCTTTGGGCAGAATGGCCTCTCTCCCTGGAATTTTTATAACAAGTGTAAATTTGCATCAGGACAACAATAACTCTTTTCTGTCCCCGCACCATGAACCTTGAAATTTGAAAATCATCCACACGGCCACTGTGAGATGTTAGAAATCATTATAATGAAAGACGTCCTCTGAAACATGAGGTTTTGTTATACAGGTTGAAGAGTGATGAGAAACAATTTGTGTTCTCGAGTGATTGCCACTTGAACTGCTTTATATTTTTGGCCCCTAATTCAGATCATAAGTACGGTTACAGTGAGAAAGCGTAAGAGTTGGAGAATGAGGGCACAGCGGTGACATAATGGTGACAAATTTTATTGGCAATCTAATATTGGTGTTGATCCTGGATGATACTGTCCCCATGTGCAGTGCCAGGTTGTGTGTCTGTGTAGAAACCTGGCTGATATGTAACAGGAAAGGGACTGGGTGAGCGCAGTTTGGTAATTATTGTCATCAAATGGCCATTTCCAATCACAGGTGATTAGCTCTGAATTAGGCCGACAACATGGTCTAATCAGTCAACCATAACTTTGGCATCAGTGAATAGTCTCTATGCTTGGCAGAGCCTTTTTCTTTTATATTTCAGCTGAAATCACAGTTTCAACACTTTTCCCAAAGGCAAAGAACTGCAGAAGAGGTGGGTAGGTGATATCCGACGAGACAACTTTACCATAACTAATCACACAGGAATCTCCAGCTGGTATTTTCAGAGTTTAGACCATAAGAAGTCTCCAGCTCCAGGCAGATGTAGATATCTGGAAAATGGGGCTATCCAAATGCTTTTTCCATGGAACAACTTCACCCTGCCTGCCCCACTGCCTGGGGTTTGTTAAAGAAAAGAGCAACCGAATACAGACTAAACCCAAAAATAAGAATCCCCTATGGATGTAAGATCACGACTACTACTTCACTACAAATCTGCCATTCAGCGGCAACTTCCTCTCCAAAGACAGCCAACTTTATCTCTCAAACCCGCTTCTGATCATGAACTCTCACTCCAACCACCAGTATCATAATCATCCGAATCCAAGCAGCATCATGGCTGTGTGCAAAACTTCCCCCACTGACAGTTAACCAGAATGCAGCACGCCAAAGAAAGTCTCAGAGCAATTTGCAGCTTTTTTCGACAACATGAGGTTTTACACAAGGTGAGCTACCAATTTCATTTCTTCAACTTTGTTTGCTGGATTTTCCTAAAAACTTTTTATTCTGTAACTGTTGGCATTGATTAGACAATTTAGTGCCCATTCTCTGGAAAGCCTGTTATTACAGCCCTAATTTGTTGTTTTATTCGTAAAAATGACATCTTTGATAATATCGTATCTGCAGTTCGGTACATTACACACAACATATTCACTTTTATCCCACAAGTTTGCAACTCACACTCACCTGATGGCCTTTTGGAGGCAGCAACACACAAGATGGTGCGTAGGACTGATGAAGTACCACAGACTGGCAATGCAACAGTACATTTTTATTTTTCTGTTGTCCTATGATTCTGAAGATGATGCATCGTTTGGGTTTGGTTTGCACAGTATGGTATGCTTGTTTTTGTCATTTTCTACGAGTCTAAAGTAGACTTTTTGGAAAAGGACAAAAGTCTCAGCAGATGATAAGATGTTTGAACATTAACCATTTAAATGCATTTATTTAAATAAGTAAGTTATGTTCCATCTGTTTTTATAAGAAAATAATTCTATCTAAAATGCACTGCATCTTCTTTTTGCAGTCTGCAGCCTATTGATGAATTATTTCTGTGCATGACCTACTGTATCTTTCTTTCGGTCTGATTCAGAAAGATGTGGCCCACAGATGCAGAACTCCAGCAGTCAACAGTGAGCTGTATCATCACAGCATGAGCTTACTTTCTTTACTTTGTACTTGGAGCTGTGGGCATTTGGATGTCTGAGAGGCAGCAAAAGGCTCACCTGCCAGATGTTTTTCAGAACTACTCTGATACACAAGCGGTGCTGGACTGCATTGAACTGCCTTTGCAAACACCAAACTCTCTTCTCCTTCAGAGTGAGGTGTTTTCTCCCTATAAATCCCCCTGCAGCTTTAAAGGGTTTATTGGTATTGCTCCTCATGGGGCAATAACCTTAGTCTCAGCTCTTTATGCAGACTCCATCAGTGACAGAGAGATCCTGAAAAAGATTTAGCCATCTAAATTTAGCCATCTAGTTAGGGAGACAGCTCCTGGTCTTAACCGTAGGAAGGTCTATCATCACACCACCAAGTATTCAAGTAATTATCCTGAAAATTTTCATTTAAATAAATGTGTGTTAATAATCTATTGCTGAATAAGGAAACACAATGGTGATTAAACCTGTGGCCTACTGATGAAAGCCCTGGCAGTTTTAAGAACTTGGTGTCACGGAAAAACTCACAAGCCTGCACAGTCAGTGACTGTTTTCAATCACCCAGCAGTGGTTTGTCCTCCGGAGAGACAGGGCCAACACAACAGACTTTCACTTCAACTCACTTGTGTAGTGGAAGAGTGTTTTTTCATGATCTTGCTAGTGGAACCCGGAACTCATTGACTGTCTTTCTGATGGTTAGCTCTGTGGGCAATGGCCAGTCATGGTTAGTCTGATTAATAACTTGGAACCGGACTATGGATTTGGAGTTGACGGTTGTCATGTTTTCTCTGCAGATAAACAAAAAAAAAAGAGAATAGAAAGTTAAATTGCCATCAAACGACAGCCAGTGAATTCAGAGTTTGCATATTGTTGAATACTCTCGCCTATTTTGCGCTCCACATAGACTGTTAACCTCCATGCAACCAAAGCTGATCAAATATGATTGTTAAATTGAACGAATGTAACCAGAACACTTCCAACAAGAAAATTCATATTAACATATCTGTTTTTATTACAGCTAGCATTGCAAATACATTAATACTATGGCTGAAAAAAAAGAAAAGAGAAAGGACCATAGGTAATGAAACTTGAGATCAAGGTGAGATAAAAAACACACCTGTAATTACCACTCATGGCCACAGGTGCTGCAATAGAGGAGGAAACGGAGATCTTTGAGATTTTAACTTTGAATGTGTTGCAATAAAACAAAAATGTGTTGAATTTAATCTGATGAACTGACAACTGAAATATGCATGGATTCACTTCTACAGCCCTGTGGCGTTTCATTTATTGGTATTGGTTATTTATTGGTACAATTCATACCTCTGTTTTGAGGTGCGTAGTATAGTTTTGTCCGTGTAAATCGAACAAAGCACGGATAAGAAAACCACACCATTCCATACCTGTGATCAGTACTTGCCATTAATATGAATGGCTTTCCTTCCAACATGTTCTCCAACATAAATGGCAGAAGAGGTCGTGTGTCGGTACCAAGAATTACGGCATGTAGGTACGTATTGCAGCTCGCGTTTCAGGGCACATATTAACGTATCTCGGAGCGGCTCGTGGTACAATGGCGCATTCTAAAAATAGCACACATATACGGTCCACGGTTGTAAAAAAAAAAAAGACTGCAGTTTCTGTGGATTTATATTGTAAAACCACTGACATTAGGTTTAGGGCAAAACACTTCTGGTAAGGCGTTATAAAATACATTTTAAACAGTAAATAAATGTACGTAAATGCCGGAAATTAAATAGTGACTGCCAAAATGTACGTAAAAAATAGTTTTTAAAAAAGTTATGTTCAAAAACGTGATTCATGTAGCTTAAGTAAAAAATGGTTACTTTTATTTTCACACGGGACGCAAAACCCGCTCTCCCTGGTGAAAGTCCACCACTTGTTCGACCCAACCAGCAGCTAACTATGGGAATCCGCCCTTTTAAACTTCCCTTGCCTGTTAATCTGTACTATGTCAGCAAGATGGCGGCGGACGGCGAAATTCGTAAATATAACTTGTTTTGCAGTGCCTGTACACACAACCTATATTCACGTTTTTGACGGGAGAACAGGCTGTTCCTTCAACTTGTATGAGCCATCAAGTCCCATTAGTTCAGAGGTACCTGCAGTCAATATAGCTTGCTGCATTTGGGCATTTCAATGCAACTAACCCAAATTATGGTCTCTCAAGTGATTCGTTCAGGTGGTACATAAATCACCAGTCCACATTTTCTTGGGTTCAGAGTTTTCAGAGCTGCATAGTTCTTTAATGCACCTATCTCTAGATCCAGTCCTGTTTTTATGAGTGCCGTTTGACATGTCCCTCAGATGATCCTCTCCCGGCCAGATTTTCTGCAGCACTTGGCTCTCTAAAAAAGACTCACCTCCCATAAAGTCAAGGCAGTTACCCTCTCCTCCCTGCGTGAACGCCAATCAGTCGTTGGCATTCTCCTTCACTTCAATAAATAAAGAAATTTGATTCTAAAACATAAATCGCATATTTTGGCATCGTTGACTCATCATCACAACAAGAAGTTTGCAAAATGCTTGCAATTGGAGCCATTTGATGGATTGCTATGATGTTTTAAAAATAGCATAATATCAAAGCACATAGAAAATAAGGCTCGTAAAAAAATAAAAAAATCAATGAGCCACTACATCAGCAACTGTTCCAAACTCATAACATAGCAGATGGATGGCACTGATATGGCTCATGTCTCTCCAGAATCCCAACTTAACTCCAGCCAAATGCACATTGTAAATGTAAAAAAGGAGTGCAGTTGCCATAGTGCATTAGCAGCTAACTGAAGTTCAAGTTTAAGGACCATACAATTCCAACTCCCCGTCCCCTCCCTGTGTGGTGTTTTTACTGCTGGCTTTATCTTTTTAAGGGGCATCTTTTTTTTTAATATTAACTAATCCTGCACAACTTCTACTCTTCCTACTTTTTTTGTGATACACTCACCTTTTGTCTGCCTCCTTTGAGCTCTCTGAAGAATACTGTCAGTTTCTCATCTCAACCACAACCTTCCTATAATACACCTGCACTGTATCTGAACCAGGTTTTTTTACAGGCAGAGAAACTGCCACACAAAACTGAGCCTTGCAAGTTGTTTAAAGGTTAGTTAATCCCGCGGAATGTGTAATCAACCAGACATATCTCTTCCTGTTAATTGCCTGATCCTCCCTTAAAGGCATTTGCATAAAGGGAAGAGGTGCATTTCGCTGATTACTTGCAAGGTGTGTGTCAGATTACACTGTGCTGCTGTGCTGGCACACCTCATCTGAGACACGGTGGAAAAGACTAACTGAAAGTGTCCCTCTACAGCCTCCAGGCTTACAAACATATCACTGCACAATGTACTGTATATATACTCATGTATAAGCTACATATCTAAATCAATTATCCACATTTAATTGAGTGTGATTACTCTTTGCTGCCAATTTAATACATTGTCAGTATTGTAAATTACATTGTGAAGACTTCTGAAATGAATAAAAACTGCAATCTGTCACTCTGAATAACAGTCTGGCTGTTTCTTGCAAAATTACATTGAATCATTATTATTTTAATATACGTAGAATTCACAGAAGCGAAGACAAAACCAGATGTTTGCTCTCTGCTTAAGATCAAAGCTCAACCTAAAGATTCCATTTCACTGTTTCCAAAATCTTATGTTTTATGCTGTTATATTAGGACATCATATCTTTCAATTGAAATGCTTTCAAGCGCAAATCCAAGCATCTATTCACCTGATTTAAGTAAGAAGCATTAATCACTCGTCCACACTTGACTACCCACTGGCTCCAGTGGTTTACAGTAATATTTCAATAATTTCCATCCAAATGAGCTCCGACACATTTCAGCTGCAGTTAGAATACTGATTTTGTATCAGAATAGTAAAGATCAGATCGTGAAAAAGTAATAAATAGTCATATGCTCCAGCTATTCTACTTTTCTTCTGTATGCAACAGTGTAACTTTATCTTTATACTTTGTGGAAAAGGAGGAACATTTACTTATTTTCTTTTTGACCAGTTTCAGTTTTGAGCCTTAAAGCAAAGACTCTTTACTCTTATTGCTTTTATGCATATGCTGCCTTTTTGCTACATCACCCTGGGGAAGGCCAAGGCCATGGGGAATAGGCTTATCCCAACTGACTATATGTCTGCTAAACACAGTTATTTGAGTTGAGCTGAATAAGGTAAAAGCAACCTTCCATTCTGCTGTGTGACAAATTTTATGTTAAACAGTGAAAGAGTGAGTATCTGTTGGGTATAAGATAGAAAATATGACCATGATGTAATCAGAATCATTGTAAGTAATTGCAGCTACTAAGTTATATCCTGTATAAAGATTCAGACATATAATAACACAGACTTAGTTTTATTTTATCCTTGTTGGATAACCAATGTAGTTTAATACAGACTTTAAAAACATCCAGCAATATGCCAAAAGACAAACAATCTAAAATAAAACAAAATATTTTTTTATGCAGCCTTCAGTGCTTCATGCAGTCTAATGGATCAGTATGAGGCTAATTACAGTGGAGCAGTAAAAAAAAACAACATTGCATAATGGTGCATTAAAATGCCATAACATAAGAAGTGCTGTTCTTGACTAAAGAAATTATTCGTCGATTGACAACATTTTGTCGACTCATCGATTAGTTGATTCAACTCACAGATCTATAAAATTAAATTTCTCCACAAAGAATCATTCATAAAGTAAAACGTTAAATCTTGTGTATACCAGAAATTAGCTTATGACTTTCAAATAAATTGCAAATTAAACCTTCAGCTCTGTCACTGCCACATGGTTCTAGACTTTGTTTTGTTAGCAAGCCATTCACCAATGAAACACTGGTGATATAAGCATTGATTAGCTTTTCATTCAGCGTGCATTAATAAAAAAAAACTATGTTGGCCATGTCCTATTAGATGTCTCCCCTTGAACCAAGCACAAGCTGAGTATAACAGCTGTCAGCAGAAGGCACAGTCACTTGTCAGTGGTGCGCCTGGATGCAGCCTGCTCCCATCTCCCCTCTCCAATTAATCAGAGGTGCAGTCAGGCATTTTCACCAGCAAATCAAAGTTTGCTATGTAAATCTTTCCCATTTCACATGTAAGGAAAAAAATCCCAAGTTGGTTCACTATTGTTAGCCTACCCACTAACAGACTACTAATGAAAATGCCAATTCCAGCCTCTGGCAGACCAGAAAAGGGAGAAAACTTCCTCCCCACCTCCCCAGCACGGTATCATGTGACCTGACTGCACATTTTATTAAGCAGTGCCTCTGGCAGTCACAAAGAATTAACTTTAACTAGGTTAAATGTGTATGCAAAGAGTAGCAGTGGGAAATGGAAGTGTGTTTATGTATGTATGCATGTGTGCTCTTGTGTTTTTGCAACATGAAGCAGATGCATGTTTTTTATGCCTGGGAGTATTAAATCAAAGGAGACTGAGTTACCAAGAGAAACGACAGCTTCAGTCATTTCAGAAGTTGCCCCAGAAGCTGTTTATGTTTACAGACAAATTACCAAGCCCTCTAGCGGCCGTAGAGTTGTGATTCATTTCTCTCAGGAGCAAAAAAAGTTGTGTGATGTTGTTATGGAGGGTGGACGTCAGGGTGGATAGTAATACAATGTTGGACTTCATGTCGCCAATCACGGCCGTGTGGTCAAATCACACAACTTTTTTATGGCGTCACATTGTAAAAACAAAGCAGCATCGAGCCCTGCACTGGCTTTAAACTTTATGCCAAATTGTTTGATGATGATAGGCCAAGTAAAGAGATAAGGTCAAATATATTTTGTATTTAAAAAAAGCCTAGATGTTATCCTCATTTTACCTCTTTTTGCAACCTGTGTCCACATCTGCAACATTTAAAATTCTTCTTAAGCATCATTGTGTTTTTTGAAAGCAAAAAAATATCTGATTTTCAAAATCTGATTTTTATGTTTTTTCTTGGGGTTGGGTCAAAATGTCGATCCAGTAAGTCAAAGTGAAAACAATAATTACCAGGTCCAGGTGAGTTTGTGCTGAAAGGCTGAATTGAAAGTTATTAAAAAAAACAATTGCTGTTTGTTTTCCGGTTTAAACCAACCGTCAAAGTTGATTTCTGTTACCAATAGAGACAGCCATTCACTAATTATAACCAAGTAACTGTAAACAACAACAAGAAGAAATACTGACCCAAACTATGGTCTCTCCCTAACCCAAAAAAGTGTATCCATATCTTCGCCACAGGGAATAAGGTCAGAGAATGTTTTTTTGTTTGTTTATTTTTTTGAAAATAATGATTTGCTTTGGGAGGAACTGACAAACAATGTCACCCTGCCCTTTGGAGCAATTTGGATGACTTGTTGTTATTTCTATATTATCCTATTCATCTTCTATCTGAAATGACTGTTTGAATATCATTCATGTTGACTCGTGTCTACATTCTAAAGTGGAGCCATTTCAAGATCTTTTTCTCTTCATTTAGAGAGGGCACATGAAATAGCTACAAGCAAATAAAAGCATGTTTGTTACTTCTCTGTGACTGAATCTTGGTGGTGCATCACTCTGTGAGTGAGTCTTCAGCCTATAAACTCAACCAGTAAATTATTAAACACTAGGTGATAAAATGTGAATGGTGTTGCCTGGGTGGCCATTACACATTTTTCCAGTGTTATGCCTCCATATAGGTCAACAGAAAGCAGTCAGCAGCATTTATTTTGGGAAATGCACCCGTCCATTTAAAAGGCATTGCACATGCAGTGTATTGAGATATCTTATTTACCAAACATGACACTATAAAGCATTTTTATATTTATGAAAGTGATAGAATTAACCCACATAACAAAAAATGCATTTGTTTGTGTTAACGTTGTCTGAGTGGCAGTACATTTAATGATACAGGAGTGCAAAAGTATTATGTAGCAATACAGCAAGGGGTAAGCTTTTAGTGTTAATTTGTTTGTTTATTTATTATTTATTATTTTGGCAATGACCATCATTCATGGACTGTTTAAAAGAAGAGGACATAGTCACTGTCACAGCACACATTGGTTAGTGGACTGCCATTCTGAATCCTCAAGTCTGGCATTAGCTAACAAGCTTGATTTGCAATGTGCAACCGTAATTCAGAATGACTAAACATTACAATTAACTTTGATGAACTACAAACACAGTATGAAAGGTTGAAGTTCTAAGATGAAAATGCTATGGAAGCAACTTGTCAATCACAAAGTAGCATAACCTGCTTTACTGTCTTTTTTACTCATATAATTTACAAAATGTTTGGTATATTAAGACTGGGGGCTAATCATTGAGACCATAAACCTATTAGAAAAGTTTTGGGGTAAAAAAGCAAGTAAGAAGTTTGGTCATTTTCTCATAGAATTCGATACAATTGGACTTCTTTCTGCAACCAGTGGAGTCACCCCTGCCGGCCATTAGAAAGAATGCAGGTTTATAAATCGTCAAAGAGAATCATGAGTTAGAGAGAGACTTTTCTTCTGAGAATGAAATAAAATGTATATATCGCCAAATGGGCAAAATGAACATCATACTGGAAGGAATAAAGGACGTGGCGGGTAATTTCGCCTCCTCCACTTTTCTCTTTCTTTTTTTCCCTTTTTTTGTGGTTTAAAAAGGCAACTCTGTTATATAATTGTAAGATTATATGCTTTGTATATCCTGACTTGAGAACTCTGAAGGTCAGGTGATACTTGTTGGACTTTGTGTTTGTATTTCTTGCTTTTATTAAAATGAAAATAAAATCAAAGTGGAAAGAATGCAGGTTTAATGCACTTGGGCATCGGCTTCACTTTTTAGACTTTGGGATCGCTGCTTGTCATTATTGTTGAAACATATGTTTTTTACAGGTGAACAAAAGAGATGTATAATTGGGATAATTTCAGTTTTATTTGAGTATCACATTTTTTTTTTACTTTTAACATCTTATTTACATGTTTTGTTACATACTTGGTTTATAGATAGAGAAGTAAGATTCATCATGCTTTTAAGTTGTCCTTCTGTTGATTCAGTGTTTCACATGAAAGGAAGAAATGCATCACATTTTCAGAAATTACATCCATAAACAATTACTCACTCCCCACTGGGTATTGTTGATATCCAATCAAAGGATGTGTTATGACATACAAGAGCATTGGGTGCCTTGCTGGTGAAGCAGCAGCCCCAGTGGCCAGAAAGGTACAAACTGACCCTCGCTGCCCGATTGGCAGCCTCCTGTACCAAAACAAAACTGCCATGCTGCTGTCTGAATATCTCAGCTCCTCTGCAGTGGGAGCTGTCCAGCCAGCTGAGCAGAGCTGAGTGGAGATCTTATACTGAGACACAAAATGCTCAAGGACAAAAATACCTCAGTGCGGATGATAGAGACTTATAGGGATACTGGGAGCAAACTCAGTCACTTTTTGTCAGATTGTAGCCAGAATGCATGTCACTGATCCCAGGGAGCACCAGTTTGTGTACAAGTAAGCAAATGTTTGTGACAAAAGTTTCTTTTTGAGTGCTTTTGGATGCTGTTGACCTCAGGGCTTTGTTGTTAAGCCTTTCTACATGACAGCATATATGCAGGCATGGTGGAAACAGACCTCGTTATCCAAATATGGACAACATTTTTCTTTGAACAAGTACGACCTTTATTCCATAGAAGTTTGGACACTATGCAATAAAACATCATGCAATAAATGAATTCATGCTTCAGAATTCATAGTGTACATTGGTTTATCAGTGTTATACATGACTGAATCTCTTTCATTTTCGTTTGAGATGCTAACAGCACTAGTGCTAGCTAACTTGATTTGCAAGGTGCATCTGTAATTCAGCCGACTCATTTGAGTGTTTTTCAGAACACCAGAAAATGGCATTTTAGGCAAATAAATGTTAAAATTTACTTTGAACTGAAAACACACTTTAGTCACCTGTCAATCACACGATGGCCATGCCCTAATGCATACACTGCTCTATTTTACTCTAAATTGAAGCATCGTTTACAAAATAAACTTCAATATGTAAGATTCAAGATATATTAAAAAATATATTTTAAACTAGTAATTGACACCATAAACTTATTAGGAAAATGTTTACTAAATGTATAGGTAATTAATCAAGTTGGAACAAGGGTCATTTCCTCATAGAATTCTACACAATCGGACTCATTTTTGCAACCAGTGGAGATATTATGGCCCCCTTGCTGGCCATTAGAAATAATGCAGGTTTAAGGCACATTTATACATGTGTATATCTTTTTTAGAATCAGGGTTATGTCAATCTTGTTAGGCAATCTACGTATTTCTATATTGTTAGCGTTAGCATAGCTTACCACTAGCAGCATGGCTAACGTTACTGTCAAAAGCAAGATACAACCATAAAATCCAATTCTGACCTACAAACCCCAATATCTAAGCTAAAACAAAGCCAGAGTAAAAAAACGGTAGTATTAACAAGTAGGCAGATTTTGTCATTCACTGATGTAGCAATAGTTTAATAGAAAAAAAGTTTTTTATTCTTTACCCTCTTCGCCTGCGGGGCTCTTTATATTTTGCCGGGTAAAGTTTTCACAGTTACTCCGGTTATTCCACCATCCACCATTTCATCTAACTTGACCTGGGATAACAACTTTAAGCTATATTGTTTAGTCATAAGCTATTTTGTTGAGTTGCCTCTTGGCAAAATGCTGGTAGCAGTGATGCAGTTTATATGTTTAGTGATTTTACTGTGAAAGATAAGATTGGAAGGAGAGAAGCTGTATAATGCGCTGTAGTTGAAAATGTGGAAGCCAATAAGACTTTACTCCTGGTCCAGACTACCGATCTTCTGTGTTAATATTTTATTACCTTCATAAGTATAAACGCAACTCAGGCACTATCCTCTTCCTGTTTTGTGCTGTAAACTGAGCCATCATTTCCTTGGGAGATTGTACCCAGTGACAGACACAATTGCATAGTGAAAGTTAGACTTATAGGGAACCATCTAAATGCTGGTGGTCACATTGTTCTATAGCTATTATCTTGAGCAGTTCATATTACTTCATAAAAGCAAAAAATGGGTCTATTGTCACTTTCCCTTAACCATGGAGCTTATGTCCAGAGTATTCTGGTAAAAGAATTTGACAATGGAAACATGGAGTTGGCTGGATGATGAAAAGTTTCATAAGATATTTCAGGAAATTGCCCAGCAGTTAGTACGGGTGTCTGTAAATCTACTCTTCACTGGAAGATTTAGCTGGAAAACTAAGTAGCATGGCAACTGCTTATTTGATACACTCCTAATAAATGAGCTGGCCAGGGTCAGTTACAAGGTAATTTATTCAGCTACTGAGGATGAATAAATATCTGCCACTGTGCCCCTTCTTGTTCTCTTTGTTATAGGAGAATGCAGCTGTCATGAGGGTTATTCCCCCGATCCTGTCCATAAACACCTCTGTGTGCGCAGCGACTGGGGTCGAAACGAAGGGTAAGTCCTGTCTGCTGTATCCACTCATATCTTTAAAAAAAAAACCTCACTTGTACTTAAATGACCTTACGGCTGGATTCACAGTCTCTACTCCCAGCTGCATTAGCGCACGATATTAACTTTACATAAAATAAAGGTGAATTGTTCGCCGTGATGGATTTGCTATCTGGAGCAAGTTTCAAGTCTCTGCAAGTTGGTCTCCAGAGTATTAAAATGAATGGAAACGAAGGTGGAAATTCAATAATAATGTACTCTATGCTTTCAAAAATGGTCACCGGTAATGTAAAATATAAGCAATTTGCAGTTAATGGGGTAAAACATGCAAATGTACCTGTACGGTCTTTTAACTTGAGGATGTAGGCTTTGAAGAGGTAATCAGAAGCACAGATAGAAGGAGGAGACGGTAGGAGGGAAGTTACAGTGTGTAATGAAACAAAACAACAGGGGAGGGCAGACAGGGAATGGAAGAAAGAGAGAATGAATTGAGTACAACACAACTAAAAAGAGACAAATAGTAGAAATTGACACTATAGGAAGAGAAAAGTAAGTCAAATGAGCCTTCTCTGTGACTCTGACCTTGTTTGACAATTAGCCAGCTTGCTCGATCATTGATTAATTTAAAAGGTCCCACATTGTTATTCAAATCCACCTGTCATCTGCTGGATTCAGTCCAGTCACAGATCAAATATCCATTCACAGTTTTGCAGGAGTAACAGCTGACAGAGAGTAATCGTATCCATATGAACACATAATCTTTGATCAAGAAATTTTTGTTCTGACTTTGCTTTAAAGTGTTTGCTGGTATGTTGTGTTTTATGCTCTTTGTGAAGTCCTTTCTTGGAAAAACAAAACGTTTTTCAAATTGCTAACCACAAGTCTCTGTGAACCAAAACTGGCCCACATTTTTTATTGCTTTCACACAAAATGCATTCAGGGACCACATTTTCCAAAATACATAAACTCTTTTCTCATTCAAACTCCACCACCTGCAAAATGCAAAGCACAGCAATAAATGTACAGCACATTTCTTCAAATAGCAACACTATCTTAGCAGCATGTACAATAAAAAAGATTATTCATATTTCAGTCCTGGAATTTCAGGAATTGTTTTCTTTAACTACTATATATGTAAAGATATGGAATACAATAAAGGATATTAAAGCAAATTTGTGGTGTTTAAAGCGCTGGAGAAGTTAAAACACACGACCCTCACGGTGATCTCTGGCTTGTCCAGGTGGGCAGCTTAGATGCAGTCTTGGCAGGTAAATTATCAAATCCACAATTCCCAGTAGAAGCTGGTAGGCAAACTGGACAGGGTCAACATGTGGCCTTACCATGGGCTGGAGCTGCTTCAGGACAGGTCACTCCAGGGTCCTAATGAAAAGTTAAAAGAAAGACAGTAATTTGTATCAACAGCATATGAAACATTTTCACCAGCCCAGTAACTATGAGTTAAATGGTAAAGTGTCACTTGTGAAAAGTCAGTTATATGAATGCGTTGCCTTGTAAATCCAAACACTCTCTAAACAGGAAGCCTTTTTGTCTATAAAGCTTTTGAGAGGTACTTGAGTTTAATTAAGCTCTGTAATTTCCATGAGTTAAAAGACGGCCTTTGATTTTTTTCTGCAACCTACCATGATTCCATTCTCAGTCCTCCTCCACTAGGAAGTAAGAGTTCTTCTTCACACTGACCTTGCAGTGTGTAAGCTTCTCGCCATGTGTCCACTCTAAAAAATTTGCTGAATTTCTGATTAATTTTTACTTCATAAACTTTAGTACGGTCAATAAAGTAAAAATGTGTTATTCTTCACTAATGAAATATTGATTTCTGTGAAAAATCATTCAAACTTCAAAGATAAAAGTTCATCACTTATGTATTGCTCCCTATTGTTTGTATTTTTTTTTTTTAGCTCATTGTAATATGTGTCACAATGTGTGCTTTCTGAGTGAGAATTGTATTCGAACAAGCCAATTTTGAGGCACGTATGAAGTGATTTGGTGGTTTGATTGAGGTCAGATTAACTGCCAAGATTCATGGTCATGTTGGAAAAGATCATCTTTTTTTTTTTTTACAGATTTCATAAGGTAATTGTTATGATGAAATTTGCTGATGACATAGAAATATTCATATGTTTCTGTCTTTGATTTGGTATTCTCTCTTCTCTCTCCTCAAGTCCTTGGCCATACGCTAACCTGGAGAAAGGCTATGACCTAGTTACAGGAGAGCAGGCCCCAGAGAGGATCTTCAGGTGAGTCCTTCACTTCTGCCGCATCTCCTGAGTGCATGACTTCTCCCAGCCATCTGTGACTCCGTGGTCACACAGTGGAATGATGGTGGTGTTCGTGACATGTGTTTGTGTGGGTGTGCATGTGTGTGACGGAGCATACAGATGAGCACATACTCATAGACACAGTTGGATGGACACACAAGAACACCTCGTGTCGGGGTGAAGTCCTACCCATGGGCTCTTGTGAGGAGAAATAGCCCAAGGGGAAGTCCTGGATGGACTCCTCTCAAATGCTTTTACTGCCATTTTTGTTACACTTCTCATTCTTGATGGGGTCATTGTGTCTGACATTTTTCAAGTAGTGCAAGGCTCCAAGGACCCATTCACTATCACTCTGGTTTATTTGATTTTTTTCCCTCTAAATAGTCCAGATAAACCTGACCTTGTGCATTACATGTGCTTTCAGGATTTTTCATACACAATACTACATGTTGGGGATGAATATAGCATATCTGTGTATAGATGCATATTATACTTAAGTGATCCCTGGGAGAATAATGGGTTATGTTACAGTTGCTCCCATACTGAAATGGAATATATAGACATAAGGAAATTATAAGAAATATAAATAAGTGTAAAATTTGTACATTAAACTACTATGTAGCAACAATATCTTTGTACAGATAAAATTATGTGCACTACATATATAACAAAAATTGTAAATACAATTATGCTTAAAATGTATCTCTATTAAGTATTGGATTAATTACATTATTATTAGAATAGTATAAATAAAAGTATTTGTTGAAATTAATAATAAATACATTATTAATGCCATATTAAAATAGGGTATTGCATAGTTAAGAATTACTAGTGCAGATTATTACACATTGAATTATTGCACAAAATATTGTACCTTTAAAGTCAGTGGTTTGCAGATGAAAATATAAATAAATCATGGGCCATATGGTGACAGGGGTTACTCTGAGTGTCTGACACTCTGAGGGAGGAGTTAAAAAGTTTGCTGGCCACAGGCAGAAGCAACTTCCTGTGTCGCTCTGTGTTGCTTCTTGGACGAATGAGTCTTGCACTGAATTTACTCCCCATGCTCGACAAGCACGTAATGGAGTGGGTGGGAGACATGGTCCAAGATGGCACTTAACTTGGACAGCATTCTTCTCTCTGACACCGCCACCACAGAGTCCTGCTCCACCCCCACAATGACACTGGCCTTGTGGATCAGTTTGTTGAGTGTGTTGGCATCCGTTACCCTCAACCTGCTTCCCGAGCGCCCAACAGGATAGAGTCTGCCCTCCACAGACTCATAAAGCATCCTGGATATTGTCCGGCAGACACTAAATGACTTCAGCCTCCTCAGAAAATAGAAACAGTTCTTGCCCTCTTGTAGAGGGCTGCAGTTCTCAGTCCAGTCCAGTTTATTGTCCGTGAGCACTCCTAGATACTTAAAGTCCTCCGCAATGTCCACATTGACCCACTGGATGGAAACTGGGGGATCACTTATGTCTTGGCCCTCCTCCGATCCAAGACCAGCTCCTTTGTCTTCGTCACATTGAGCTGCTGACGGTTCTGTTCACACCATGTGACAAAACTTCCAACAACAGCACTATACTCAGCCTCCTCATCCTTGCTGATACATCCAACTACAACAGAGTCATCAGAAAACTTCTGAAAGTGACCGGACTGTGTGGTAGTCTGTGGTCTAGAGGGTGAAGAGGAAAGGCCGTTCCCTGCTGGGCCCCAGTGCTGCCTATGACAGCATTTACTGTGGTCTGCCAGTCAGGACATGAGGGAGACATCCCCCTGCATGGCTGCCAGCTTCTCATCCTTCAAAGCTGGTTGGATGGTGTTTAAAGCGCTGGAGAAGTTAAAACACACGACCCTCACGCTGATCTCTGGCTTGTCCAGGTGGGCAGCGTAGATGCAGTCTTGGCAGGTAAATTATCGAATCCACAATTCCCAGTTGAAGCTGGTAGGCAAACTGGACAGGGTCAACATGTGGCCTTACCATGGGCTGGAGCTGCTTCAGGACAGGTCACTCCAGGGTCCTAATGAAAAGTTAAAAGAAAGACAATAATTTGTATCAACAGCATATGAAACATTTTCACCAGCCCAGTAACTATGAGTTAAATGGTAAAGTGTCACTTGTGAAAAGTCAGTTATATGAATGCATTGCCTTGTAAATCCAAACACTCTCTAAACAGGAAGCCTTTTTGTCTATAAAGCTTTTGAGAGGTACTTGAGTTTAATTAAGCTCTGTAATTTCCATGAGTTAAAAGACAGCCTTTGATTTTTTTCTGCAACCTACCATGATTCCATTCTCAGTCCTCCTCCACTAGGTAGGAAGAGTTCTTCTTCACACTGACCTTGCAGTGTGTAAGCTTCTCGCAATGTGTCCACTCTAAAAAATGAGGTAATCCAAAAGCTGCATTCTGCACAAAAACACATTCCATCTTTCGGCTGTCCATTGCCAGTTAAAGGCACTACAGTATGGTGGAGATGGGACTCTGGTGGTGCTGGCACACACGCCAACACACACAAAGACAGCAAACAAATCTACTGCTCGGTCGGAGCCCTGTGTTGGTCCGGAGTTTTTGAGAGGAGAAATATGACAGTACAACTGCACACACACACACACACACACACAGTTATAGACACTTTCAGCCGTGTGCACACTGGTACAGATAGCAGACAAAGTGAGTAAAGATGCAGCGACTGAGGGGAAACCCTCACTGGGTTCCTGTTGAAAAGGGTCTATATCAGTGCTGTGTAGGGGAGGACAGGAGAAAGGACTGCATTGCTCTTCAGCTTGACACTGTTAGATCAGTCCTAACAGGGATTGGTCTCACAGATGGGGTTCTGTGTAAGAAACTAGTGCTGCTTTCTCTTGATGCACAGGAACAGCGAGAAAGTAAGGATTGTAAAAGAAAGAAAGATCAGTTGGATGGAAATGTACTGGATTAAATATATGTGTTTAAATGTTAATTATAAACATTTTGATGTCAAATTTAGTCTGAATTGTCAAATAGAATGGGGAGGTCAGACTGAGTGTAATGCATTCACATTCTCTGATTATAATTAATGTACTGACAGCAATGTTTTGAACAAGTTGACGGGTTGTAATGCAGAGGTTTTTAGCAGTCCAGAAATCAGGGTGTTCCAGCAATCAGGTCTGACAGCATGGATGTCAGCCATATTTTACAGTGAATAAACTTACACAATGTTGCAAAGGTGAAAATAAAATGCTATGTGTGAAGCCTTCATATGGAAGTCAAATGAGAGGGTTTGATTGGATGTAATTCAATGCTTTTTGACAAGCAATGCCATTCAAGTTTCCTCGAGTTGTAATTCCTTGATCAGAAATGTGTGATATTATCGCCCACCTGCTCGGATATATTAAAAGCAAAGCCATGTTCTGTGCAACTTGTGAGGCCTCACCAGGTGTTACTATTCCCAAGTGACAAGTCAGTGCCCCACTAGGGTGTCCTCCTGAGGATATTAATCGCACTGGGGAGAAAAATCTCTGGCAAAGCCAAATTATTTTTACACCATCTTGACGATGGTCATCAGCACACATGTCGCACGAAGCACTGCTGCAGAGCACATTGCATTTAAAGAGACAGGAAATAGGTTTTTAAATTAGTAATAAAAAGCCAGGCCACCACAGCTACTTGTAATGTATTTCTCCAAACTCAATTGTGTTTCCAACTGTGTTGTTGCACTCCATATGAATACCAATTGCAGTTGCTGCCACAGAAGATTGACATTATAAGCCAGCAATTACTCACTCAAAGGCTTAACAAGTTTCCTTGACTATAACATTTTACTCTGTAGATGCAGTCTTCATGGCTAAAATATTGGCTTTGCATTTATTTTCCTGTTGTATCTGGTTCTACTTTTGTTGCTGCATGTTCTAAAGATGAATCACATATAAAAAAAATAATCTGGACATTCATATTACCCTGGATGCAAGGGATAAATACAAGGATGATCATATTACTATTAAGACCTTTACATACCATAGATGTTTTTTTCAGTATATTTTGTGGAAATGTTGCTTTAGTTGATACAAATGTCACACAAAATGTGAAGATTACATGGTGAAAAAGCACGTAATTTTTTTTTTAGAGAGGTAGATCTTTCTAAACTTGCATTGACCAATCATGTTGTGTGAACTGCAAAATCTACAGGATTATAACACAACCACAAGAAGGCTCTGTATTTTGAACAACAATGGAAATTTTGTATTACACTTTTGAACCTTAACGAAGGCATCAGATCCACTCATATGTCCACTATTCATATATAAGTGGACATAGTCACTATGACATTACCCATTGGTTTGTGGAGTGCCCGTTCATCGAGTTTGGCGTTACAACTATGCCATTTTGCTTTACTTCCGTCACCATCTTTGTTTTTTGAAACTGGAAGAGACCATATTTTTTTTATTTATTCACTGCAACAGCTGCTTACCATAGGGAACCTTAATTCACTCAAAAGGAAACTCAGTGAAATAACTTACAGTTGCTTAGACTTGCTTAGACTTTACAACAACAGACTCCTGGAAGCTGCAATTGGATCCAAGTAGTTGGTCCTCTAACTTCATGAATCTACTCAAACCTTTTATTGGGCAAGTTGCAACTGTCACAAAGTTGTATCGATGCCAGTATGAAACACTTTTATGCAAAATATTTGCAGGCAAGTATTTCACATTTTTCGGGTCATTTATTTGTCACATCCCTGGTGTGTAAAGGCCTTTACCCTCTATGTTTGAAATTATACACTATGTAAGCAGTGAAAAAATCTTGCTGACTTTCCATCTGGCCCTCATCACCCATGTGATACACTTTTCATTTTACCCTTTCCTGCAATACCATCTCTGCATGCTTATGTATGGACTGTACTGCATTTGTGTAATAACAAAATGTTAAAATATGACAGTTTGATTGACATTTTTGTCTTGCGGTTGTGCCAACACAGATCATTCTACAGTCTGGGCCAAGGGCTGTGGCTGCCAGTCAGCAAGAGTTTTGTGGTGCCACCAGTGGAACTGTCAATCAACCCCATCGCCAGCTGTAAGACAGACGTACTGGTTACCGAAGATCCAGGAGAGGTCAGGTCAGTCTGAGTCAGCTCAGGGAAACTGGAACAGTTTCTTCTCTGTCTGGCCGATATCATCTTAAAGTCCCATAGATACATACATTTATTTTTTATTTTTCAAGCTCTAAACAAATACAGTAAGAACTATTGTTTATGGGAGTCTGCAGCTTGAGCAGTGCACAAATCCTAATAATAAAGTTCTTTTGTGTGGCTGTCAGCTGTTTCCATGACACTAGTGTTGTTGCTTCCATTCAGACTGATTCAGTTACAAGTTTATTATATATGGCATTTCTATAGGATGATATAATAACATCGTGTAGATGTCACAGAGCTACTTCATTATGTTTGGTTGTCAGTATAATTGGGCACACTCACTGTACACAGTGTGCTTCTTGCTGTTTGTGTTTTTGTGTATTCGACATTGAAAGTACAGGTAAGCATTAAATATTAGCATATTGTATGTACATGAGAAAAAAAAAAGATTTAACCTTACTTTTCATAAAAATGTCATTGGCTTTTTCTGCTGAAAAAAAAAACCCTAAAACAACATAAGACCTCTCAAAGAAATTAGAGGCAAAATACCCATTAAGCATTTAATCAGGTCATTAAATCCTAAAAGGGTCTCAGATTTAGAGGACTAAAGTGACACACAAAGCAGCTTTACAAAAAACTTCTCTTTAGCCTGCACATAGGGATCTAAAAAACAACTCTGAACAGGAAAGTAGTGTCAACAAGGTTATGGGTTTGGCATTCCCACAGTGCAATAACAAAATATTGGCATCATCAGACTTGTGTTTTTTTATGCCATCCGGCCAGCCAGTAGGGGCTGGCATGCATCAGTGCAGCTGAACATCACAAAACATGTCAGGGCATCAGCTGCAGATTAAAACAATCACCCATCTATGGAATCCAACTGACACCAGCCTGGGAAGTGATTTTTCATTTGAAAACCAAATTGTCGACCGTAGCTGCATAGAAAATGTGACACTTGTCAAATATGTAAAGACATGAGTAGTTCTGCGAAACAGGGGTACAATGTATGCCTGTGAATCACTGTAACCCATTATTCTATTAATAATAATCATCTTTAATAATTATGCATGTTTGTGTTTGTTTATTATTAACTGATGTGCTGTACAGATACTAGAGGCTATGCATTTGTACCATATTTTGTAGCCAATGTTTTACTCTATGGATACCACCTGTACACACTCTACATTCTGCCAACCACATCTGGAACCAGTAGGGGTCCTTCTGAGGAATCTTGTTTTGCAAATGTACATACTTAATCACAGTGAAATTTCATGGACATTATACATTTGCAGCCATTTATTCTGCAGGCATTTTCAGAATGACAAGGAAGCAAATTTCCCCAAAGTAAAACTAAACATTTAAATAAATGGGACTAAAATTACATTAACTTATTTAGTAATACTTCTGCACTTGTTTAAATGCTCAATATAGAGACCAAGTGCCTGATTCTAAATGACATGATGGTAGTGCTGTAAGTGTTTACCCAAAGAATATTAAATTGACAAAAAAGACTGCATGTAATGCTTCTTTGGCCCTTTGCACCTCACAGTATTGCATCACTCAAAGCTGCCGCTAAATGTATTGTATACTTATTCATTTCCACTCTTCTTTGTAATGTTCACCAAGTCATTGTTTTGCATGTAAATTGTAAGTCTTTTCATTCAATCCTGAGTCAAATCCTAAATCCTAAACTTGGGCTACATTGTAGAAGAAACATCACCAAAATATTTTTTCTGGTCAGGTTATTGTTGGTTTCGTTGACCTTTTAATGGCATGCTGGGCCATTAGGGAAAATCTTTTACTCAAACAACAAGGTCCACAACATGTGATTTCACCAAAGGTTGGATGTCCACAACATACCTGTCTCTGTTTTGATTTTTCTTATGTCAGACTTAAGTTGTGTTTTTGCTCTTTGTTGTGCAGTAAGGCATCTTTGAGTACACAAAAAGAGCTATAGTTATTTTTTTATTTTTTTCAAGCATGGTGGCCTGATTCAGTGACTTGTGCCTTGAGCCTGGTGTGACTGCCAGATGGAATCACTGAACCCAATGTCCATTGGTCAGCAGCTTCCGTGTGATCACACTGGTTTCAGAGAATGAACGCACTCATCTATCTGTTCTTTGAAGTTTCTGTTCTCTTGATCAATTTCCGTTTTTACAAACTTCGACAATGACAACTTGCTGCACTATTAGTGATAACCCTCTTGCATCACTGACACAGAAACCAGCGGGGGAGCATGGAAAAACTTTGAGGACTTTGTGATGTCCCATTTTAGATATTTCTGCCTTCTAGACAGCTAATTAAGGAAATGTCGCTATACTTTAAAACGGCCATGAAATGTTGTACTCACACTGAGGGTACTTTGGCAGTGATTACAGCTGACCCATACTGATTGAAATCACACTAAACATAGCCTAGGTTCTATTTGTGCTCTGACAAGGAACCTTAAAGTATCTGTTGCATGATTGGAGCAGAGTCTAAGTGCTCAGGCAGACCCGACAGATGACAATCATAACAGAGGAAATATTGATGTTCTCGCTAATGACATAATGCTGCACTGCACTGAAAATGTCTCATGTTGTACAAAGAGAGATTTCCATATCTTTTTTTAGCAGGTCTAGGAGGTATATAACTACTGTGAATTATCTAAACGGTGGCCCATATTCAGAAACTGTGCCTATAGTGTTTGTTGGTAGAAAGTGCATCTTACAGTCAGTAACATGCAGTGAGGTCCATGGCTGGGTAGGCAGGATTAGCCAGAGCTTAAATCGCATACAATATATGCATATATATATTGCATATGTAAAACTCAATATTAAAACCACTGCAAAGTCAGTCAAAATGCCACTGTCAAAATGTAGCTAGTTACTAACATCAGCAGATTATAGCACACAATTACTGCCAATTCATTTTCAGAGACATAGATTCACCTGCATTTCTACAGGATTTACAGCATAGGAGCACCCAAAGACAAGAGCACAACAAGAAATCAACTGTATCTCTACATCACAGGACTCACAGCTCCAGTGCACCTATAAGACCAATATTATAAACACTGCTCGCTCTTTTCATCACATACCATTAAACCTCGAAGCAAAAATAAGTCTGAAAAGCCTAAAATAGCTATTGTATGACATCACTTACGTTTTGGTGTCGTTGCACCATACACCATTAACAAGCAAGTGGGGGGACACTTAAGTTTTTTGTCTGTCCCTTTCGTAGACTGTATAAAAATAAAAATTCCCTCTGCACAAACTTGCTCGCCTGGCTACATCAACACAACTTGTCTCTTTTTATAGCAATCTGTTTGGAAAGTCCTCACAATTTAAAAAAAAGTCAAGGTTGAAAATCTTTCCAGATGAGAAACATCCATCTTGGCTAGCTGAAATCACTGCACAGCGGTGACAACAGCATCGCGGGACCTTGAGGGGGTTCGGAAGCATTGTGCCTCAATGATGCCCATTGAGATGCCCATTAGAGTGCAGATGTGGAACACCCAGAAACAATGACCATTCAGAGCACACTGCCAGAGGGGGCCTTAAAGAGACAGTCACTAAAATGGAGCGTTTCAGGCAGAGGGTGAACACAGGTATATTCAGTTTGGTAAAATAATGAGTTATTTTAAACAATAAAGCATTTTAACTTGTTCTGGTAGATACCCAAAACGACCCTGAGTATGAAGTAGCCTATGAACCTGATAATGAGCATATAATGCCCCCTTTAAAATTAATTATATCACATTTGTTGACTGGTAGATTTCTCCTAATCCTCTCTGCATTCAGTGTTGGGTGTCCCTGACATAAAAAATTCAATTCACTAATTTGTAATTCAGAAAGCTTAAATCGCAGTAATCTCTGTGTACTGAATTTTTATGCCTGTATCATATAAATTGTTGCACAAATGTATCCACTATCCAAACTTTTTAACAGACTTTAAAATGAAATTGCCTCAGGCACACAGAAATCCCAGGGCAATTGAACACATCTGCTTATTCTGCCGTAAATAGGATTGCAGCACGGCTTTAGATTAATTAGGCAAGGTATGTCACTTACTTTGAAAAAGTGTGATCAGTGATGGTAAGCTAGAAGGAATGAGGACACGTTTCACAGCGAAAACAGTTTATGGCCATACATCTGCTACACGTTGATCTGATCAGATTTTTTGATATTTACGACAAAAAATGACTGTCTCTCTACTTAGCTTGGAGGTAGAGCAATTATAGCAAAGCAATCATCTTTTGTGTATTTTCTTCTTCTTGATTATCACTCGAGTGTCACCGTGATAGCGTGATGAATAGACCTCGCTGGGTTACATCACAGCCCCAGGTGCATATTGAGCACTTTAGCAGAGAGAAGAAGAACTTGGCTTTTGTTTGCTTTGCAGCAGAGGAGCTCCATTTGGGTTGCAGCAAGTTAAGCTATTCATCAGTGGAAGGACGTGCGTCCATGAAAGTGGTGAACATGTCTGCTGCTGTCACTTCCCAGAACTACACCAGCAATCTTTTCTCAGATACACTTGTTCTGCCGCGCTGTATGAGCTCCACTCCGCTGAGATACTATTTAGTATTGGTAACTTCAAGTGAGATATCATATTCGACAGTTTATAGCAACATGACATATTATTACACGTTAACCACTGTAATAGATAGAAACAAAGCCTGAGCTGAACTGCTGAGAGAATAATAATTCTTAAGCAATATCACACCAGGAAATAAATTAGAGCTTTGACAACATGATGGAGGAAATACACATTGTATGACTAATTAAAAGCCCTTTTAATTGGAATAATAAGTTAATGATGTGTACTTGGTTAATGATAAGTTCCTGTAACATAGGCAGATCTGTCAGATTGTCATGAATAATGCAGACAACTCATTATCCAAAGCATTTTTGTGGAACAAAGTCCCGTGGGACCTTTTTTTAGAGTTTCTGGCTGATGCACTCTCCCAGAGTGTTTATGCAGGCATTGATATAAGTCATGATAGACATTTTGATGTGAGAAGTGGTGAAATGCGCCGTAGCTGTGGCACTTAAAAGGAGGCATCCCCGCTTCACTCCTGGCCATCGGCTCACTGACAGAATCCAGCGAGATGGATTCTATGTGAAAACGCAAGTGTCAAGGTAAGTGTCAGCGCAACTGAGCTCAGCTGAGTGAGGTTATTATACCTCACCACATTGCACAAACTCACATCAATTAGGCTTCTATATTAAGCCTTTTTCAATGGCTTTTATTTAGAATTACACTCTGTGTGTTTATATTTTTACAGTATGTTGCATGTTGTTAAAAAAATAAGGCACTTCGATTTTAACCAACCTAAAACATTTTTACCAACATCAAACACACACAAAAACATATTTCCAGTTGTAAAAAGCCATGCTGGTACAATAGAACATTAAAAATACCTTTGGTTATAATCTCCTCCAGACCTTGCTTTTTGCTGCTTTCAATAAAATAAAAAATCTTCTACTGGAATTCTTCTAAATTATTCTGCAGCCATTGAGTCACAACCTTCATATCAAGATATTTTTGTTTCCGATGGTTTTGAAAATAAGGCCAACGGGGGCAATGTGGCCTCAGATAAGTCAAGTTAACCTTACACACAGGTAATTCTTTGTTGTTGCATTTCCATTCTCTGAAAGGAAATCAATTATGTATTTAAAAAAAACAATGCATTTAAAATACAGGCAAATTCCCATGCCTTGCTCCAAAGGGGGGGAGTGTGCACAGCTTGTTAGAGGCTAAGATATGTGTAAAATAGAATAAAGTGTATCCCTGATATCACTCTGACTACATTCCTTTTGCTAATGTTCTCTTAACACATACTATTAACCTGCTTGACTTGAAGGTCACCAAAAAATGCAAATATTTACCTATAAAATAATAGTTAAAATTCTGCCTTATTCAAAAGCACACGCAATTATAAAGCCAAGCCATATCTCAAGGATTTGCTCCCTTTATTCCCTTTATATTTACATTTTAATGGCTCGACCAGCATAGTCCCTGACATTTACAGTCAGAAAGTGGAGGAAGATTCATTCCAGTGAATGTCCACACTATACTGTAAATACAGGAAATGTAAAGGCGATCAAATCAGTCGGAATAATAAAAGCAGAGCTTCTGCTTTTGCAGAGTTCAGCACTTAGCTCTGATTTGTTATTGCTCGTGTGAAAGAGATTATTTATTAACTGAGCCGTTCAGTACATATATTCTGTACATACTACTACACTTAAAACCCTACCCTGTTTCATTAATCAGTGAATTGATAGTTTACTATTAATGATTTAATTTATCTGCCTGTAGTTCTTTGAGAGTTGACTGCAAGGTCATGGAGCTGAACAGTCAAACACACAAATGGCCTGATGTTTGTGATTTAACTGCCAGTAAATACTTGCCTTGACAGTAGCTTTTGTTCAAAGTAAACATTCACCCACTTTATATGTTTTTCATTTAAGAGCAGAGCCCTGAGCAGAATGCAAGGCATAAAATATGTTGTAGTGTTTTGCTGTGTTCAGTGTTTGGTCTGGTTAACTGATCAATAACTGCGTCAGTGTTGCATTTCAGACTGAGGCTTTTTTTTTTTCTTCTTCAGTTGATGAGAAACAAGGAACCATGCTGTACCTCCAAGCCATTATTATAATGCCTACATTTTAAGCTTACCTTGCACTTGTACTATCTAAAAAATATTTCTGTCTACAGATGTAAAGTAGTCACTTCTTAGTCCTTTCTCAGACATCTGTTTTATCAAATTATCATAATTGAGAATTAGTTATTTGAGTCACAGGCCCATTAGCCTAATGACTGAAATTCAACCTCATCTTCTAATAACTTTTTTAAAAAAACATGTATTTATTAAAGTTTTTTTTAATGAACAATAATAATAAGTTATTTAAATGAACAACAATACAACAAGGTACATTACATAGAATAAGAAGGCATTAAGGATCAAAGTAGAGTCTGTAGCATCCAAAGACATAAATCTGAATCTGAGTGTACACTTACACTTATTATGTACAGCAGTAATTTATCACCTAACCGTGCATCATATACAACACCATAAACAAGGGTAGATATCTTACTTTGAAATAAAAATAAATAAATACAATTAAAATACATTTTAATTAAATAAAAAATAAGTAATTTAATTAAAAGTTAAAATTAAAAATTACACATGTATTTCAACTAGTGATCAATACAACCATTTACATCCATACTGTTATTTTCAAGGAAATTGTAGAAAATCTTCCATATTTTTAAGTAAAAAAATCATTCCCCTCAACCATTGTACTGTGACACACTGTGTGTCTGAATTCCATAAAGAAGCAATTCAGCTTTTGGCTTCTAAAAAACAAATATTTTATAAAGACCTTATTTTGTTCGAGGTTATAAAGCCATCTGGGTAGAGGTTTAATAAGCACAATTTGGGACTAAGGGGAACTTCTATTAACTTTTAATTTATGCTGCTCATTGTTGAACCACAGCCAAATGTCAACAGTGTTGGGGAATGTTACTTATAAAAGTAACTTGTTACTTCACAGCATTACATACTGAGAAAAGTAACTTGTTACATATGATTGTATTGACTCTACTGTTATCGCAGAACCTGGTCTACGGCCCAAAATCTGTAACCCGTCTAATAAAAGCATGACAGACGCAGTATCCCTTTACAGCTTGATTATGTTGGATTTCAAGTAAATATATGATTCAAGAGGGTACCAGGGTTCATGTATTTATTTTGCAATTCAACTGCAATATAAAAAGTAAGTAATTAAGTAAATGAAAGTAAATAGAAACGCAGGGTACCTGAAGGCAACTGTGCAGACTTGGCTGCTAACGATCTGACAGCAAACTGTGCAAAAGCATTTTTAGTGCAGCTGCCTCCATGAAAACAAAAAACCCTGGCTTGTATGGCTGACTGTACATTATGTCTCAATATGCAATAACTGATCAATGCTTAGATACTTACTGCCACTGACACAACGGTACAATTTGATACCTTCCTCTAGGACACTAACATTACCCTCCACAGAGTGTGGAAGAAAAAAGAAACAGTGTGAAGGAGTTTTCTTATGTGTCGCAGCAAAAGGAGTAATGGTAACAGACTGATTATATTTAGAATTAAACTAAATTACTTGAATTTATTGGTTACTTGATTCAAAAACGAACTTGTAACATTACTCATTATGACCCAAAAGAACTCTAGGGCCTTCCTTTGTGATGTGTTTCCTACAACACTTGTCATTAAACATCTCAGGGATATCACAGTGTAAACAAATTCAGCCAATCTAAACCAGTGGAAATTCATGAACCAGTTCATGTTCATAGTTCACACCAAGTCCACAGTTCCAAATATTTGAACTAGTTCATGTTCATTGCTTCTATTTTTTTTTTTTTTTTTAATGAGCTGCTCCAAGTCAGGATGCTTCAACTCAATGTGTCATTTTAACTGTGTTGCAGATGTTTCCTTGTCAAATAGAGTCTCCCTTCTGTAAAAAAAATATGTTTCCAGTAGCTCCCCTCTTCCATGGTTAGGGTTAGGGGGATAAGGATTGGTTCATAGCAATCACACATACAGGTGCATCTCAATAAATTTGAATATCATGGAAAAGTCAATTTCCAGTAGTTCAAGTCAAATAGCCCCAACCAAGTATTGCGTCATACAGATGGACATACTTTTTAGAGGCCAACATTTCCATATTAAACATATTGGTCTTTTGTAATATTACAATTTTTGAGACACTGGATTTTAGGTCTCCATTAAATGTAAGCCACAATCATTAAAATTTGAAGAAATTAAATAAAGACATGACATGTTTCATTCAGTGTGTAATGGATCTATATAACGTGTTATTTCCACTTTTTGAATTGAATTACTGACATGAATAATCTTTTCTATGATATTCTAATTTATTGAGATGCGCCTTTATCTGACATGCTGTTCTTTAGTTGCAAATAGGTTCGGTTTACTGTCGATAAATGCACTTTTTTAGCGTTCTTTTAGCATGTTCATGCACTACTCTACTCTAAACTGTGCTCTAAGACTAGTATTGTCGTCGATAAGGAACTGTTAATAACCCTCAGTAGCCGCTGACACCCCACAGTAGTGATTAATGACCTCACTCACCGTGATCAAGTGAACCATCAAAACGGTGCCGTTGCCAATAACCCAATGCAACTGCAAGAAGTTGACACCAGGAAAACATACCCCCCCCCCCCCCCTCCTCCTCCTCCACTTACTCCATAATCTCCCTCAAAACAATGTTTTGCACCTAAAAGAATAGATGCATCAGTTGTTTTGTTTTTTTGTCACAATGGTTTACCTGCTTTTTTCACCCACTAGATTTTTCCTCAGTGATTAAAGCTAGCTTAAAGAAAATGCACTCTATTCAATGACGAAAGTGCTTGATGAGAGTCAGCATATTTGTGGGGAGCTGGAACAAGAGCATTAATCAAGTGCAGGGGCAGACCAATAACGGGCTCTGTAATCATGCTGGAGCAGCGCTCTAACTTTGGGCAGCGTCGCCTGGTCATTCATCATCTGGGAAAGCAAGAGGCAGAGAGGGAGATTAATAACAAGTACATTAGTCAGTGTTTAGATGCAACCAATGTGCTTCTGGGTCAAGCAACAGAGTCACAGTGCCAAAAGAGATGATCTTGATTGGCTAATGATTTGGAAAAGAAAAGTTATCAGTATTTATTGTGAGTATGTTGTTGATTTTGGTTACTGATAATTTAAAAATTCTAACAGAATATAGTGATTTGCTCTTCTATACACTTTTATGGATCACTTATCAGGCTTCTGTTAATTAAACAATAAGAGGCAAACTTTGCTTTCAGCGCTCTGCATGATTTAATATGTTGTGCAGCATTATAAAAAACTTTCCAATATCCTTTTTTTCTTTGCCTCAGCTTTTTTCCCTCCCCAATTCCACTCCTTTTGGACTGTCTTGCAACAGGGATCTTGGAATTGATTGTTTTTTTCATCTTCGACTCACTATTCCCTCCATCCAGAAGGAGAGCCTGTTAGCATGCACCTCACAGCTGAGGTGCCCCATTATTTTTGTCTGCCTCACCTTCCCCACCCTCTGTTTTCCTCTGAATTAAGGAGTCATTTGTCAATGCTTTGAGTGCCTGCCAGAAAGAAGTGATGCACAGAATGCCATGTGTTGCCTGTCTAATTCAAAAAAAATTGAGTTGCACAAATAAAGAGAAGAAGAATAAGACATGGACGGCCGAGACAGAGAATGAACTTTTTAAGATTGTGGTACAACACAATAACGGTGCAATATTCCTTTGTGACTGTGCTAAGAAAGAGGCCAAACCAGAGGCAGTTACTAAACACTAGAAAAGAGGTTTGGGATCTACAATAACAAACAAAAAAAATGTTTTTCACATCAATATTAGTCTCAATTGCAAGCTGACCCCTTGCTCTACCCACGCTGCCTAGATTTGCTCTATTGTTTGAGGGGATTACCTTAGAAAGGCTGTCCCACACTGGCTAGTATGGAAAGAAAGTGAACAGTAACACACTGGTGCAGACTTGTAATTTTTCCAGTATCAATGTCCAGAAGCACTGGTGCCAGATAATTGGGCAAACATACATTTAAGTGCTGTGTTGCAACTTTAAGCACATAAACATACAGGTATTTTCCTAATACTGCACTTTTTATGCACTATCTACTATCACATGCTGATTGTGTTAGGGATGCTCCATTTTTATAATCTAACAGTACATATAGATATACAGTAACACAACAATTGAACGATCAAAGCATCCGTCAATGTTTAGGCTGACTGGTGCTTTTTGTGTGCGTGTCAAGAGTGCATCCTACAGTTTAGCTGTTTATTGATACCCTTCTCTCCCACTCAATGCAAAGTGCCCTTCAAGACACTGGAGGGATATTGGGTCTTGTAGATCGGAAAGAGCAAGTCTCTACAGACCTGGGTGGAAAAAAACAGATGCTATGGATATTATCCTCACCAATACTACATTTTTTGCAATGAGATTATAAACGCTATACTGACAAATCTGTCCAAGCAGATAATGGGCCCAATCAGTAAGAGAGTTCTGATTATCCATGACTCATAATTTCACAATGCTCTCAATCCTTAATTATTTAAACTCCTGTAAAATCAAGCATGATTCAGAAATTGCAGAATGGATTTGGTGCTCATAACAAAAAGCTTGTCCCATTTCTAACATACATTTTTAATTAGAGCTGCAAAGATCGATCAATTGTTTGATTAGTTGTCAACTGTTAAATTAGTTGCCAAAAAACTGCTGTAGAGTTAGAATATTTTCACATGTACTGCAGGGGAATCGAGAGTTTTATTTTCAAATCACAGTTGGAACAGTAGAAAGACTTACCAAGACGGTTTTATTTTGTTTCTGTCAACATTACAACATGGTAAAATTACTGTTTTTGTGAATGGACTTTGGTCTGTTTGGAGAGAGCAATATAGCTGCTGTTTCTAGTTAAACAAAACTGATTGTACTCTCACAAAAAGGTCTATGTCTGTAGTTGGAGACTTATGATAACATTCTGACCCTATCAGTGACAAAAACAAGCACTTTTAGTAGATGTGTGTTGACAGGAAAAGTTGGCCCAAACATTAGCCTACATTAGCTTCGCTTCTAAGTCTTTCTGGATATATCCTTCAAATGCACAATAGACCCTTTCTGACTGCTTCTCTCTGAGATACTTTTTAATTTTTACAAAAACTAGATAGTGTTTTTGCATGGAGTGCAGTTAGTGACAGTGTGGATTCCACGCTAGCTCCGATGGAGTAGCGGCTGATAACAACAAAGGGGGGGTGCTAACGCGGGGTCTAAATCAGCTACTGTTGCTGAGTGTTTAGCTCTCATGTCTCAAATTTGGTGCACAGTTTTTGTAACGCTGGGATTCTTCTGTTACCCGGGCTGCTGTGCAGTGACAGCTTATAAGTAATTGCTTCCTAGAAACCAAAAACAAGCGCATATGCGCAAACAACAGTAATAGTTTTTTCTCTGCATTACGCAGCCACATGATGGTGACCCTGTCATCCACCGGGAGAAAGTCCAACTGTGCAGTAGCCAGCTAGTGATTTGTCACTACCGCCTGTCACGTTTTACCATGGACAATTCCTCGGTAGGAGAGTCGACCATCTATCAAGGAGCTTGGTTCCAGAGCCAAAGCTGTGCATAGAGCTGAGCCCAAATGCATTTTGTTGGTACTTCTTGACCACATGCACCAAACCAGGCGCCTTTCCAATTAAGTGATTACATGCAATGTCCTGCGGGCAAGTTTATATTGCCGAGGCCCAAATAAATCGGTTCCACCCCTGGCCTTTGCCCAGCAGGTATTGCACTTATCTCTACCTCTGGGCTTACAGGGTCTTTGGCTCTGGGACAGTTTACCAGCTTGTTGGCACCAAGGAAATAATCATTATTTTCCAATGCACAAGGGAAATGTGTTTCCCTTTTTGGCATCAAGTCAAGTACATTGAATGTGGGCATCAGACTCTAACTGGAGTGCACCCTGCCCCCTTTCCAGTTTTTTATATTCATGAAGGCGCAGCTGAGGTCTTGAGACTGTCCTGTTTGGTGATGATGGAGCAGTATTTTCACTGTATTCAGATGATGTTGGCTTTCATTGCTTCATTGCTCTATGATCTCTAACATCAGAGAGTTTGCAGCTGAGTGGGACAGTGTGACACATCCGTATCCCCATACCCAGGCACATTGGCTCTGCGCCCAAACCACCCAGGAGGAGAGAGCAGTGGTTTTGAATAGCAGATGTCTGGGGGTCTTACAACAATTGTAGTTTCAGACCACAGCTGTGAAAAAAGAGTGGAGACATGAGCCGACGAATTTAGGGGTGCAGTCCTCTCAAAGGTGGCTTTCCTCACTCTGCATGAGAGAGTTAGCTCTAAAGCTTTAAAATCAAGGTTTTAGGCTCCTACTCCTCCACAATGAGACATTTGAGGTGATTCAAGATTCTGCCATATCAAGAATGACCCCTTGGTCTTTTTCTCTTGGAGGTGTAGACCTACAACAACTGATGACCAGACCTTGAAGTAGCCGCAGGATATGTTCTGTAAGCTTGGTAGTTTTCGAGCTGGAGGTGGATAACGTTGCAAGAGAAAACGCTGCTTCACCTACTTGTGTTTTTGTTAATGTTGCAGCTGAACTTAAATGCTGACCTGTTTCAGAAGAGACAGATGGCTGACTTTATGGGTCCTAGTGGCAACAGTAATCATTAACTCTACAAAGTAAATATCATAGAACAAACAAATGTGGAATTTGTTGCAGTTTTGGGGCATTGTCATTTGATGTATTTGGAGAGTTCAGTTCACATTTCCTGTGGCTATCCTAGAAATGTTAACCCAAACAAGGCTGAAAAAATATAATTTAATACACAAATATAAGATATCCTCCAGCAATTGTGACCGGTTGACCAAAAGGTTAATTTCCCACCCTGTTAACAAATGCTGTTTATTTGGCCAAAAGAACAAGCATGCTTGGCTACAGAAGAGCTGCTCAGCAAAACTCTAATATACTGCCAGAAAAAATGTGTCTTTGAAGGGTTGCATTTGTGTATCGACCCTGAGTACTGGGAATTACTGGGTGACATCAATATTTCTAATGCATAATGGGCCTGCCATAACCACATCACCAGTTCCTATTAGGGACCATAAAACATGTCTTAGTCTGCTGCAAACAGAAGGCAACACTTTAATTATCTTAAAATGTTTCAGTGTCTGTAATCACATTCTCCAATTTAATGGTATTGTTTAAACAAAGGGACTGTTATCTAAAATGATTGAAGTTTTGTATTTGCATATATTTTTGATATTCCGAGCTCCTTTTTGTGGTCAACAGACTAAAAGCATCTATCATAGCTCAAATCAGATGGACCATACGCATAGTTAGATAAGGTGACCATTAATAATGTAGTAAGCATTAGCCAATGGGCCACCACATATGTAGATTACAAAAAAACAAACTCTTGACTCCATGAATCAATATTCATTCATTTTGGACTGATGGATTACTAGACTGGGCTCTTTTGGCGGAGATCTTTTATATTCAGAGTGTGACTGTGATTTGCCATCAGCAAAACATTGTGTCAGGAATGGTTTGATTTTGCAAAAGAGACAGTTTCTATGTGCTGGCAGTGGAGAAGTGAGCATTAATCGTTCACTGCTCATACCAGGAGGATGTGCCAATTATAGGCTGTTTTGTCATAAAACTGAACATGAATACAAAATATTTAAAATAAAGAATCACTTGCTGAAGAGTATTAGGTGCTAAATAGCATCCCAAATGCTGATCACACATGGCCAGACATTATGGAATAGAAAAAAGATTTTATAATTGAAAAGGGAGGTAGGCATCTGTCTGCAATATTCCCCTATTCAAATTAATAAGTTATGAATTTTGAAGTTTTTTTTTGTCAGTGCCATGCACAGAGCATTTCTACCTTTTTGATGAATTTTAATGCGTTGTCTCTCATCTTTGCCTAAAGCTAATGCCAAGGTCACTATACAGTTCTTTTTACAAAAATATTCAACAGTGAATTCAGAGTCAATAAGACTATGCTTTTTCATCTTTGCTTGTTAAAAAAACTTTGCATGATCTGTGACTTTTGGTGGTTTAAACTTTTAAACCCCTTGTCTTTTTCAACCTTAAATCATTAACGGTGACATTAATATGTATTGTTTGGTTTATTGGCTTACCTACCATAGACACATAAGCACACATAGATGAAGATACACACAATACAGTGAAAGTGACAATACTTCCATATCCTTCTCACTCAGCAGGGCATCTGTCTTCCCATCATTCAAAACCGTGTTGCTGTTTGTAGAGTCGAGTCACCATCACAACACAACTGCTGTCCCTGCGGCCCCATTGCAAGAGACAGTGCTTTTGTTTCTTTGCAAAGAAAAACACAGGGGTTGCTTACCCCTTCGTTCACTCTGACAGCAGGCATGCAGAGCTCAGTGTATGGGTATGGCTGTGCATGCTGAAGGGAACACAGCAGCTCAGCTATAGAGCATTGGTCGAACTGGCATTTCTCAGAAAGAAAGCACAAAGATCCAGCATTTCGAAATGATAGATTCCTCCTTTGTTTGTAATGATTTTTTTCTTTTTTCTTTTAACAGAAGTGGCCCTGGCGGTGGCAGAATGATTGATACACACACGTATGTGCTATACACAGATCAATGGATCTTAAACTAGACGTAATCCCAATCTGAAGTGAACATACTTTAATTATTTGCTCAAGGTTTTTGTGCTCTAGGGATGGCAGTGTTGGTCCATTCACCATCTTGGTCTACACTGAAATATCTTAAAAATCATTAAAAACTATTGCCATGACAGATTGCATTGAAAGTTTGTACAAACAACCTTTGTCCCCAGAAGATGAAGCCTACTGACTTTAGTAGTCTGCTGATTTAACAGCGCTACAACAAGGTTGACATTTGTGGTTTTAATTGAAATGTCTCAGCAACAATTGGATGGATTACCATGAACTTTGGTGCACACATTCACCGCTATTCATGAAATCAGTTTGATGATAACCTGATTTTTCATCTAGTGCCATCAGCAGGCAGGGTTTCCCATTAATAACCTGGACTCTGACAGCCCGCCAGACTCTAATCTGCCCCGCCAGAGTCTTGTGTGCTGCGCTAACTTCACATTTCAAGCTACTTTCTGTATCAGTCCCGCCCCCACATGATCGCTCCGTATGCGTGTGCGCACGCCAAACTAAATACTGTCAACCTGTCCAGGCCGGTCAGAGGTCCAAACACACACCGTTTGGTAGCTGCGAGCTAACATTAGCTAACAATTAAAGTTGTGTTAATCACAAAAAGCTACTATAAATTCCTGTCGCTAAATTCATGCAGCTTTCAAAATAAGAGCACTGTGTGTTAACAGAATCGATCACAGAATTTACAAGAAGACTGTCAAAAATAAAATATACAAGAACCCTTATTCTCCTTTAAAATAATTCTTCAAATATTCAATCATTAAGATTAGTGTAAGTGTGAGAGGCCACCAAATTAGGGCTTTTATGGTCCGGGGAACATCCTAGCCAGCTATTTTTCCACACTGGCTGGTTACTCCATGTCCTAGTGGAAAGCATGTTGACAGCTATTAAAAAAGAAACACTATAGGTTAACAAAGATTCTATAATACTATATCTCCCAACTGTGAAAAATGTTATGTGAGGTGTTATGTTCTGGTCTTTTTCTTATCTCCCTGCCCCCAAAAAACAAAAAACAAACCTAGCTTTAGCTTTAGCATTAAGCTCTCAAAGTGCACAAAATTGATGCATTATACTTATATATGTACACAATTTTATCCTGGGGGGGCATGTCCCAGGACCCCCCTAGATGCTTCGGTTCGGACTCTCATAAAATCCTGTGGGTAACACTGTCAGGTCAATATTTTCATTCATCCAAAATTCTGGTTTTATGACTATTACAATGCAAAAACATTGATATTACCATTGGTGTCAGTTATGTCTTGTGTTTTATCAAACTAACACTAATCTAAGATGGTGAACATAATAAACACTACCTGCTGAACAGCTGGCAATATGCTGACATTAGCATTATGCTCAATGCACCGCTGTGCCTAAATACAGCCTCACGGAGCTGCTAGCGTACGTGTAAACCCTTTGGGTCCTCTTACACTGGGCACAAAGCACTACACAGGACATCACAACTGTCTTTGCTAGTTTCAATGTAACGCTGTTCTCATTTTCACGCCTATGTTGTGTAAATAGCACATGTACCATCTGTGCACCCATGGGTGTGTTGGAAGGGTTGTCATGTGCAATGTTGATGCATTTTAGATGCTATCTTGAGGCAGCAGAAAACTATCAACCACTGACCAACAAAACCTGATCTCAAGTCAACCAAGTAAAGTGCCCATATTCTGTGCCATTTATCTTGTAAAAGTGGAATTAGAAATGACTTAAATATATTTGCATCATGCACTTTAGTTTGTTTTAATAGGGTCTTAGTCTTATTAGAAATCCATTGTTAATGTCTGTATAAATTAACAAAATATATAAAAAAATATTTTAAGAAATATAATTTGATTGATTTTATAATTAGATCTCATAAATTCCAGGCAAATCTAGTCCTCTATAGAGTTCCACTAATTAAAAATACCGTTATAATACTATAATATGTGTCAAAACAAAATTAAATGCATGAATGAAATAAGGGACGAATTGAATGAATGAATGAATGAATTATTAATTCAACCTCTTATTGTCTCTGTGTACCTTTGAGTGTGTGGGCATGCATTTGTCTGTGTTTTTCCTTTTTTTTTTGTTCTTCAGCTGTCTCCTTCAACATTGCCAGCTAGGGCGGGCCTGGATGTCCTGGCCTTGGACGAGTCCTGAGAGTTTATCGATGCAGAGTGATGATTCCCCAGGCTCTCCATCAACACACCGTGACAAACATGTCCAATTAATGCCAATGCACCCATTAGTCCCAGACATGACCCACCATTTACCACCACAATCCTCTTAATGCATCACTCCAGAGAAACTTTAAAAGGGCTGCACACCTGGTAGAGCACAACACAAGCCCTGGGGTGCATCACTTTTAAAGAACTATTGGATTGGGTTTGGTAAGGTTTGCCTTTGTACTGCCAGTCACAAAATGAAGCTAAAGCTCACAGAGGAAACCTGTCACGTCTGGGGAAAAAATACTTTCCTGTATTCAGTAACAGCTCTGTTCTTGTTAGCTACATTTTTTTTTATATTTAAGCCCTCATACCCTTTTGCGGAAAAAAAGAAAAGCATCTGTTTTGAGCATTAAAAGTAGTCATTAATTGCAGGTGGAAGGGTAAAAGCCCACAAACACACCACAATTTTGTCACATTATGTGCCAGCATGAATAGCTTCTTAATTGCACACAAAAAAAGAGAAAGGTTATGAGAGACTGCTTGCCAGGTGGTGAGGGATGTTCAGCTGCTCAAGCATTCATTTTCACTTGTCATCACTTGTACTGGAGTGTCTTTATTTCCGCTCTGAAAGCATGTGCAAAGGTATTTTCTTGGTTGTTGTTTTTTTTTTTTTTTAACTTTTTTAATCATTTTTTTTCTTCCATTCCAGGGAAGAGGCCATGATGTCAACTTACTTTGAGACAGTAGAGGATCTACTTGCATCTTTCGGGCCCGTTCGTGACTGTTCTAAAGATAATGGTGGTTGCAAGAAGAACTTCAAATGTGTGACTGACAGACAGTTAGACTCATCTGGCTGCATGGTAAGTGCAAGCTGACGCCATTTGCCGGTTTTGCTTCTAGATGACATGAATTCAGTTTCAACCATAGACATATATGAAAATGGACAGCTGGAAATCTCCTCAAAAAGTAAAATCAAAACATCTCCTGGTGGCTGACCGCAGTATAGGTCATAAATCCCTTCCCCTCCATGTTACCAGATGGGACATAATAAAACATTAGGTTGTTCTTATCATGCTGATGTATGTTCAAGTATTAATTTTCCCGATACTTTTGGTTTCAATGAGTTATTTGATTTTATCAGAAGGGGCTATGGCATCCTGATTAACAGCTGTGATTGATTTATCATTGAGTCAGGTGGGTATATGGTTGATTTGCAACGATTGGTCGACTAATCAATTAGTAGATTGATCAACTATTTTAACAATCAATTAATTAGTAAAATCAATTTTCATCCAAAAATGCTGCTTTCAGCCTCTCAAATATTTGAGATTTCACATCAAACTTAATATCTTTACGTTTTCTTAGCAAAACAAGCCATTTAAGGATATCACTTTGGACTTTGGAAGAAGTTGGAATGACATTTTTCTATATTTTCTAGCCAAATGATTTATCAATTTATCAATTAAATAATCAGCATATACATTGATAATGAAAATAAACACATTATTTTTTGCAGCCTAGAGTATGGTTGGGGCCTTAATACCACAGCTCCAACCAGGGCTGGACTGGCCTTCTGGCATACAGGGCAAATGCCCAGTGGGCTGGCAGGTCTTTTGGGCCGAATTGCCTTTTTCAATTTTTTTTTTAATTAATAATTTTTTTTGGTTGACTGATAGCCCAATGGCCCCCACTGCTGTCAATCAATCAATCAATCAGTCACACCACGGCCCGACAGGTCTATCAGGTTGGAAACCTTTTCTTCTGGTTGACTGACTGGCCAATGCTAAAAAACAACAACAAAAAAACAGGTAGAGGAAGGGCCAAGAGCAGAGCCAATCAGGTAGGCATAGATCAGAGATAAAGATCAGTGATAGAATAGTGGCATGCCCCCAGAACCCCCTAGCTGGCTAATTTTCCCCACTGGCTGGCTACTCCATGTCTGAGTAGAAAGCCCTGATTCAGGGGGGCTCTAGGACAGTTGTTGTGTAATCAGTTTCAAAAATACCAGGGCTGATTTTTTTTTTTTTATCCCAGTCCAGCCCTGGCTCCAATCCCAATCACTACTGCTCCAAATGACATCATCCCTCCTGTGTCTGGGATATTTTGGCTTCATTTTTGTACAGTGGAATGCCGGAGACAAGTCGTCCTTTTTTATGACTTCAACTAGGCCTAATTTGGTCTTGCATAGCCAGACCTATCTCTGCACAGCACTGGAGACCAGGTTGGACCAACAGCGCTTGTCTGGCTTCTCTGAAAAGTGACCAATCACAGTCGTCTTGGGTGGTGCTAAGCCCAGGATGCAGCAACGGGGCCCCTGCAAAATAGATGGTGGAGATACTGTAGCTGAAAGTATTCTTCCTGAAATAGGCGCCCAGTGGCATACATAGATCCAGTGGGTCAGACTAGGGCTAATTAAGGCCAGGGTCTATAAAAATGTTTATGATTACCATTTAATAATTGGCTTGTTTTGAGGTATAGTAGCTGTAATAACCAAGTATACAATAAATACATTGCTACTGGGAGTAAGGGGCTGTGTATGTGTGTGTTGAGGGGTGTGTGTGTGTGTGTGTGTGTGTGTGTGTGTGTGTGTGTGTGTGTGTGTGTGTGTGTGAGTGTGTGTGTGTGTGAGTGTGAGAGACGTGCTTGCTAGTGACACACCTACTGATAAAAGGCCTAGTAGTTACACTTTTCATCCATCAACCTGCTGTCAGCTGAGCTGGCGCTGAGCTGTAGCTAACTAGCTAGCAGAGCTCAGATGATGCTGACGACCGTTTCCAGCTGCACAGCAGACTGGAACCACAATAATAATGCTGGATTCAAAGCTTTAGTCCAGCCAGACACACATGAGCTACAGATATGCAGTCTGCTCATGCCAGAATTCAAGCTTGTCACGTCCCACGTATTGTAGCCATGACTGTGCATCTAAAATTTCCCATAGGTTACAAGCATACTGAAAAATTCAGGAATCAGACTTAGGGGAGTCATAGCAATAGCCAATTGCTTAAAAACAAGTTATGAAACAAACAATGTATAAAATGTGCCAATATGTTAAGACCAGTGTTTGTGCTTATTGCAGGACTTTGCAGCTAAAAGACTGATTAAGTATAAAACATATTCTCAAATGTATTCATTTACATAATCACCTCTTTTTAATGCTTCTTTCCCAAGATAATGCCACTCATTAAATTTGCATGCCATCTGCCATATCCTAATATGGCCTTTGTGATATTTGCAAGCAATCTATAATATTTTATATGCTGTTTACAGCTACGATTAGTATGCTTTGGTGTTACTGTAGGCTCTTTAGTGTGTGTATGGACACTATGGGGCCTATGGTTAGAAGCACTTATGACTCACACTGTTGTAGTGTGTGCAGTCAAACTGTTTGCTTTCGTCTTGTTAAAATACCTGAGACGCTCATGAGATCACAGTGATTTCTTATTTCATTTGGAATTTGGGGAAAACACTGAAAAAGATGAACAATATAAGGTATCAGTTGACTGTAATGCTTACAATGGGGCTGTTATTCACAATAAAATATGGATCAATAAGAACTGGTTCAGTGGCAAAAGCAGCAAAGGAAAAGCAATGATAATAGCATTTTCTAATACGCTTCTTTGGATACTGCCATTATGTGCAAAAAATGTATTACAAAAACATACTTTCTTCTTGATTTATAAACCCTAGTCTGATTTTAGATGTTAAATTGCAAACAGCAGTGCAAAGGAGCTTTTATTTTGGCATATTTACAAGTACAGGGTGACTGGAAACTTCAGATGCCAGGCTTTTGACAGCGTGGGGCGGGCCTCGGTTGTAAAGTAATTAAATTGATGAGCCATCTCAATTGCTGGAGGATGGTTTGCTGGGTCATTAAGAGCTTGGACAGGGCTATAAATTGACTGGTCTTTTTGTTGTTTGTGTCGACCAGCGACAAACACTGATAAAGCAATTTACTTGTTTTTCTTTTCTTTTCTCCATATCCTTTTACTGAAATAAAGAAAGGCTTTTAGCCAACAAAACCTTCTATTTATAATATTCATGAAAAGCTTTGAGGTCTGACACTGATTATAAAAGATGAATAGCATTTCCCTGAAACTATTGCCAGCTAATAATATCTATACCGAAGAATGAACCAAATATCAATGTCGTACTTGTACCATTTTAAGCATTTTCTATACAGATAAAGTTATTCTGCACATGCCCTCTGCAACTCAACCCCCATGATTTACCTCCCACTGTGTTACCATGACGACTTCTAAATATTAATAAACCTGACTCTCATATTCCCCATCATTCATCACAACCAAGACGATTTCCACCCTTTGACATATTTAGTAGCTCGTGGCTGTTTTTATGACTAAGATATGTTTTTGTCTACAAATAGTGTTAATTGCCTCTTGCCCCAAAATTGTTGACGCTATGTTCTTCATTTTGTTACTCGTAACATAATAACACGTAATAATAACCCTAGGTCTCTGCAGTTGTTGGGTGTTCTTCTACTGTGTCACCCGAGCTGCCACAATATGGATAATTTATTAAAAATATGCATGAACAGTGCTGGTGCCCTGTCAGTCTTTCCTGCATAGCACAATTGAATTCGGCTTCTGACGAATTTCATGCATCTCATGCCTTGGTCTGTCTGTTTTGTGACATTTTAAAGGCTGCAGAGCTTTAGTTTATTCTCCCGGTAAAGAATTATGTACATTATTTAAGTTTCCCTCCAATTTAAATGCAGGAATATTTAAATATTAAGTATGTGCATCCACATACTTTTTATGCTATCATGTAAAATCATTGAGCCTAATTAACTTATTCAGTAAATGTTTGCATTTATTAAAACTGAAAATATTTACCATGGGACTTGGTTGTATTACTGTAAATACCTAAACATCCATGTTAGCTTATGTACATGCTTTGCATAGTGATAAAAAGCTGATATATTTAAATAATTAAAGTGGTCACAACCATGTTTTATGTATTTCCACAGTGGTAGTAGAATTTGCATCCTATACATGGGCTGGAGACTAAAATTGACCAGGCAGTTACTCATGCTTAACCTATTCTGCTAAGATGAATCCTTATTAGACCCAGAGGTGGAAAGTAGTAGACATGGGAGAGTGTGTGTATAAAATATAAATGAGTATGTGCTAATAAGGCTGTGGATTGTTTGTCAGACTCTATTCCACGTCAAGCCATCGTGGCATATTTAATTTTACTCCCACAGCAAATACACATGAATGCCATACTGGGTTTTTAAAAAAAAAAATTGACCATTAGTGAGGCAGAACCATCTCAAAGAACTGCCTAGAATTAGCGCCCTTAATGAAGAAAAGGAAAGAGAAGTAGACAGAATACATACATACTCACTTTAGTGTATAGTCAGCGTGAAAAAATGTGGTTTCAACTTTCACAAAGTATAAATATTAGATGAAATATTGCTGTAAAATGATTCAGAATAGTCTCTGGCCTCTGTGTGCGGCTGATTAATACGCGGACAAAAAGACTGACAAAGCCTAGTCTTCAAAGATTAACTCAGAGCATCACAGACGCAGTAGTATTATTTTCTTTTCTGACTCTTTTGGGTTGGTGTTATTTTAACCACCCCTGTCAGAGTGGGTGTTAATACACAGCAGCACCATGCCACACCGAGGGCTTAAAATCCATTATCAGAGTCAGTCCCTCAAGGCTGTCTGCAGCTCTTAAGACAGTTGAAATGCATTTGCAATGAATTAAATTTCATTCCGCGCCAGAACTGAAGTTTCGAAGACATTGCTTATTCCGTTTTTTTTCCGCCTGTGTTCCCTTTCTTGTTGCCGCTGAGCCGCAGAGGATGACAGGTGGTTTATTCCTGTGCTCACTAACCTCAGTTTATAACAACAGCTGTTGTAGGTGCAGGTTAGCAATTTCAGACAGGTAATGTTTTTGTACCGGCACCTTCCTTTTTCATCACTTGCCTCATCAAACACCAGTTGGTCAAATTATACATTACATGAGCAATGCGCTGGGTAAAACTGTTCATTGTTTTGTTGTGTACATTACAGCCTACAATGCTGTTTCCATCAACACATTTACTTTTACTTCAACTGTGTGGAATAGATAACGGTTACTAAAAGGTTTCAGTGTGACTTAATTGCTTGCTAAAGGAAGAGAACAGTGAATATTTTGTTTAGTTATATAGATAATCCTATATTTAAATAGGAAGTCTCACCTCTTAAATCTCAGGCAAACACAATTAAAACAAAATAGGTTCAACAATAAAGACAGCAAATACAGCAATTGATGTCCTTGAAATGTCAGATTATATATCTATCTATATATATATATATATATATATATATATATATATATATATATATATATACACACACATACACAAATTATATTTGTAAGGAGCATTTTAAAGACATATGGTGCCTCTATTTTAAAGGGAAGGTTCGCCCCAAAAGCCAAAATACTTTTGCTAGTTGTTTTGGTGGCTATAAAGATGAGACTGGATGGCACTAACCCAAAAGAGTCAGAAAAGAAAATAATTCTACTGTGTCTGTGATGCTATGTGTCTATGAGTTAAACTTTGAAGACTAGAAGGCTTTGTCAGTATTTTTGTCTGCATATTAATCAGCTGCACACAGAGTCCAGAGACTGTTCTGAGTCATTTTACAGCAATATTTTTTAGTTATTTTTAAGTTGAAACCACATTTTTTCATGCTGACTATACACTTAAGTGAATATGTTTGTATTATGTCTACTTCTCTTTCCTTTTCTTTATTAGGGGGTAATTCTTGGAATTTTTTTGACATGGTTCTGCCTCACTGATGGTCAAAAGAGAAAAAAACAAACCACTATGGCGTCCATGTGTGTTTGCTATGTGAGTAAAATTAAATATGCCATGATACGTCCAGTGGCTTGATGTGGAGTAGAGTCTGAAAAAACAATCCACAGGCTTATTAGCACACTCATTCATATTTTATACACATACTCTCCCATGTTGGTTGGTTTGTGGTGCTCAAAAGCTCCAAACAAATGCATTAAAAAAACTCATGGCGTTGTTTTCTTCTGGAAATCATGACCCAGTCACTCAAGAAAATCAACAAACCTTGTTGTGAGCAGTTTCATGTAGGAACTATTTTCTCTCGACCAAACTACACCCACCAAATGTGACTGGCTAATGATGCAGCTCAGATGAGAAAGACACCATTAATGTTTTTATCTTCCATGAGTAATTGGGTCGTGATTGCTGGAAATTTTGGACAATGTTGTTGCATTTTTCATTTTTCAAGCCAGGTTCCATATACTCCCATTATATTTGAGAGAAGGCACAAATAGAGAGAACATTCTGTGCCACTTACACCAAAACAATCTAGGTTGAAAAACAGCTCTACATGTAGGAGTAAAAACATGTATTTTTGATTCAGGGGTGAACTGTCCCTTCAAATACAAAAGTTCAATGACTTCAGAAGTGATCAGTGAGCTTAGGCAATGAGGCAAGCCTTATTATAGTGTAGAATAATGGAAATAATGCACAATACAATCCAATACAATCCCTTTTGTTGCAGAAGAAAATACCACACAACTCTGCGAACAGATTTAAATGCCAGACTTATGTGAACATAATGTGTATCTCAACGAAACCCAGCAGGAAGCTCCTTAACTTTCCATTTTTCAGTACCTTCTGTTGCTCAAGCAGACAAAAACTCGACAATGCCATAGTCATTATAGTACAGTAAATCTTTCTTCCTCCCTTGATAAAAAAGATGCTTGAAACTGGATTTATTAGAGTTGTTTTTAATTGTGTTGCAACACAGAAATGTAGGGAAGTTCATTGGGCAGATGTGGGTTTGGGAATAGCAGCAATCTAGCATTTACCCACTGGTGTGGAATGAATGGTCAAATTCTCGTTGAACCTGTGGTCAATGTACCGTGTCATCCACTGTGTTTGTGTGAGAAAGGGGTATTACTGATGCACTCAGTGAACTCTCCTGGGGCTGCTTGGTGAAGTTCAAAACTCTGTAAACATGGTTTTTCCTGGTAGCTTGCCATTTAAGTTTAACTTTGACAACTGCAACATAGTGTGGTTGTTGTGCTTTAAGGAAATGGTGGCATGTTTGTCTTTATGGCACATTATTGTATCCAGCTACAGTATCTGTCTTCCTAATGGACGTATTCAGAGGCTGAGCAGATGGTAGGATATTAGTGGCATATCTTTCATCATCTGATGTCCCTTTTGGGACATCTCTGGTAAAGTTGTTTGGATGCGGGGTTGGCAAAGATGTATGTTTTTTACTTCAACCATCATCCAAAAGTTTAATTCATGCCCGTCAAACTCCAGTAGTTTATAACAGTTTAGAGAAGACAGATACTGTTGTCTCCAATCTCATTTTAAGGAGCTTGTATAGTGTCCCAGTATGCAAGCGTTTATTAAAATGTGTAGCACACTCCAAAAGTCAGGAATTAAATGATGAGTTGTCAGTGTGGAGCCAGATTTCCGCTTGGTTGCCTCTGGTTTGCATAAAGAGTCAGCAGGGAGGAAAAATGGCAACTCCACCCAAACAAAAGTTTTGTGCGAGCCCTCATCCCCTAAGCCCTCTATACCCACCAGCCCCTGCATCTCCCCACGGTCCTATGTTCCTGAAAACTGAGCATCATGACTCCCCTTTGCACCACTGCACCACACAGCTCAGTTTCCTTCATTACCATTGAATTTCGATGCTTTATGCTTTAAAGCAAATTGTAATAATTCTTTCATCCTTTCACTCTGACACTGTTGGTTAAATGCCGGATCAAGTGTGTCAGTTAGTTTGCCACAGAGATGCACAGAATGCTGCAGCAGCCAAGGGTGGGAGCTAAGATCTGTGTACAATGGAACACAGTTCAGTTTGAGGGCTTGGGAGGGAAATGTTAGCAAGTATTGGCAGCATAACAGTGAAACTGAAACATATAATATTCAGTACATAAATATTATCTAGTCTAATGTGCACAGTCACTGGTTATCCAAGACATACAGCATGAGCAACATTAGTGAACGACCGAAGGTATAATTTAAGAAGACAGTCACTCATGCTGGGTACAATATTTAATTTTTCATTTGACAAGGTAAGATTTTGAATTTGAATCAGTTTCAGTCAAATCATCCTGGCTCAGTTCCAAGCTCAAGCAAACGTTAAATGGATTAAGAAAGAGTATTAAATCACACAGCCTTTATTCCCAAGTAACAGGTTAGATACCCAGAGAAAGATTAGTTTTTCAATTTCCTCTCCCTTTTAATAATTCAATAGATGGAGGTGGACTCGTTTTTGACATGAAATACAGATAATATCTGTTTTTCTTTGTGACAAGATTGAGATATCAAGAGGAGCAGAAAATAGTTATTGCTCGCCCATTGCAGTAAATTGTTGTATTTTGCTGCTGTTTCTTGTAATAACCTTCTGTGAAATCAGCAAAGAGGTTCATAATATATCTGTCTCTCTATATATATCTCTTTGGACCTCGCCCTCAGAAGCTAATTTAAAAATCCACCCACGCTCTCATCCTTCCATCCATCCATCCAATCAAAACAACCACTTATAATCCATCCATCCATCCATCCATCCTTCCAATCAAAACAACCACTTATAATCCATCCAGACATCCATCCATCCCACCGTGACATCACACACTGGTTTCACGGCATTTTGACCATTGGCATCTTGTTTTTTTTAGAACCAGGTTGAGATGGTGAAGCTGGGGAGGAAATCCAAGCCAATCTGCAAATTTGACCTAGTGCCGAAATGGTGGAATTACAATTTCCGGATCTGTTACATGATGTTATTGGGCCAATATAATGAACAACCGAGTCCTTGGAGTGTCTTTTAGTACCAACGGAATGCTGAACAAAATATTTTTAGGCAACCAAAATGTTACAGTTAGCATTCATGAACTGAAAACACACTGTGAAAGTCAAAGATCACCTGTGAATCACACATTAGCCACGCCCAAAAGCTTACCTGGCTTTAGTGTCTATTTTACTCTAAATGGGACCATGATTTTCAAAACTATTATCATGTTGTATTGAAGATGACTAAAAGTAGTGATGAGGATAATGTTTACTGAGGTGACAAATCATGAGAATTTGGCACATTTTGTCATTGATTGTAATAAAATATGACTTTTTGCAACCAGTACAGTCTGGCCATCAGAAAGATTGAAGGTTTAAGGCACTTTGCATTGTCCTAATTTTTAAGGCCATGAAAAATCTGATCCATCCATCTGTCCCCTGTTGAAGATAAATTAATTTTATGTACTCTGTAACTACTAAACTATCATCATCTCAGTGAACTCTTATGTATAAGAGCTTCGCTTAACACAAGGAACTTGGTCAGACCTTCTTGATCCTCTTTGGGGATAGAACTCTGTCCCTATCCAGTTGTATAGTATGATGCGACTCTGTTTGTACATGATTGCTTGTGCTGGCTGAATTGTACACTCATTAATTCCTCCACATCCCTCTATCCATTTGTCCATTTGTCAATCCATCCATCTATCCATCCATCCACCCAATCATCCATCCGTCCGTGCGTTCGTCCATCCAAAACCGTCCATCCAAAACCAAAATCATGTGACGTCAGATAGTTTTGTCACTGATTGTCATAAAATATGACTTTTTGCAACCAGTAGAGTCCCTGCTGGCCATTAGAAAGATTGAAGGTTTAAGGCACTACGGTATTGGCCTCACTTTTCAGGCCTGGAGAAGTCTGCTCCATCCATCTATCCATCCACCCACCCATCCATCCACCCATCTGCCCATCCATTTCCCCCCTGGGCTGGGTCGCAGTCCAATCAAAACAAACCACTTTTAATCAATATGTTAACATTTTCACTTTGACAGCACTACTAAAACCAATCTTTAAAATCTCTATATTTACTCTCCTGACATACACAAACATAACTCATCATTAACAGACCATGTCTGTGTTGTCTTCATCATCAAAGGAAGCACATAACAGCAGCTCTTAAATGCCTTTGGCGATCAAGCTGAGCTGAGAGCAGCAGTGTCTGGTGAAGTCGCAGAACAAAGCTATCCTTCACACTCATCGTCATCTGCTGTGTTGTCACCACTAAAGAAAGGTGGAGGAGCAATAGACACGACACGGCCTTTAAGTACAACCAGTCCCACTATTGTAGAATTAACTCATCCTGACTAGCTGAGCACAAAAATGCTGATTTTTACTGTGTAAGTGTTCAAGATTAAATCATCCTGTTAGAGAGGGAAAGCTGTGTGAATAGAACCATCCAGTATGTTTTTTTAAGTATGTCCATCTGGATATACTGTATGTTTTCATATGTAAACCATCAGCACACACAAAAAATAAGCGGATCAGAATAAAAAAAGACAAGCTAAATCTATTTTAAATAGCAAAGTCTATTTTCTGCCTTTGGGCAACAGCATTCCCAATAGCTAAGCATTAACTGTGTGTTTTCTTACTGAAGATTAAGTATGAAGTATGAATTCTCATGAAAATAAGGAACAAACAGCTGGGATGAGATTTCTTATTTTTCACTGGGGGACTGCAATGCACCCTCACAAGTTTTTTGCTCTTGCAGCAATAAAACTGTTGTGCCTAATTTAACCCATTTGAGCAGCGGTGGAGCTGCAGGGCATGCATCTCTGCCACCTCTAAACCAGATTAGGCTGTCAAATATGCTTTTAGAGTATTTGATTTTTTCCCCCCACCTGTCAGTGTGATTTAGAGCTCTGCTGTTTCGAGGGCTTTTTTGGTATGTGTGTTGTTTTGTGAAATTGTCAGCACAGATCTTCCTCATATTGTTTCCTTATTATCCATATTTTTTCTCTGTGAAGATTCTCTCTCTCTGTGAAATGTATGATGGCCACTAAGTACGAACATCTGGCATCTTAATTTTGACAAGATCATTAAGAGACGGAGTCCTCAATAGATTATGCTCAGTTCCTGATTAAAGCTGAGGGCAGTAATGGCTAATTAGGAAAATGAATAGCATTCATTCAGTGCGTGTGAACTTTAATTTGTAGAAGTGATCTATGGGCAGTATAGTGTTAGATGTTAGAAAATGTATGTGCAGTTATATTTCATGGATTTTTTTTTAATTGTCTTTGATGTCTTTTATTTTTAACCACATTCACAGGAGTGAAGTACTGCTGCTCCAGTACATACCAGTGTCATAAAACCTGCATTTATAATTATCCTCTAGAGAATAAATACATATTCAGCCCTTGGTGTTATATGTAAAGTAGATATACAGGTGTAAAAGGGAGAATTGTGTATATACAAGCAACCAATCCATCAGATTTAATCTAATAGTTGAAGCTGTTAATTATATTTGATTGAACTGAAATTCTAAGCACAAAAACTCTCTTTAAACATTAAATATTCAACAATAAGTCATTACTCATAGTCAGAAACTAATGTTTTTTTAATGTATTTTGAATTAATTATAGTAACAACGTCTCAGTAAATAAAGTTGTTGTTCAAAAGGGTGCCGCAGCCTGTTCTCATTGTGCTGCAGAATCACTACAGAAGAAATGACTGAAAGAATTTATCTGAAATTCAAATAGTCCCCCCCCCTCCCTCCCCCGTCCTCCCAGCCCCTTCGTCTTTGGGGAGTGGTCGGAGCAGAAAGAGCAAGTAGTTAGCGGCCGGCGCTAATGGCTAACCTTAAATCCTTTCCATTCATCCGTGGAGTGATGCATGACAATTCTGAATTACAGGCTGCTATTCCCACAGCTCTGCCTCTAGTGTGATGAATGGCTCCAATCTCGTTCTGCTGAGAAAGTTAGCATTACATTCATGAGATACAGTAAATGGATCTGAGACTGGAGAGCTTTCCCACTGAATGTTGAACATACGGCACTCTGTCCAGAACACACGTGCACGACGCTTATTGCATATGTCTGTCGTTCTCCTCCGAGATAAAAATGATATCACTCAATTTGTTTTGTAACAGTCCAGAGAGAGCTGATGTAACCTTATTTCAGCATTAATTTGCACCCTTTGTGTGAAAACTGCCTCCATTCAATCTTCCGAGATAGCGATCTTAATATGATAGCATAATCTCGCACTTCTGAAAAGACTAATTATGAGGAAAAAAATCTCATAATTTGAAGAAAATAACCTCTTGATTACTGTCAGTTGAGTCAATACTGGTGGTGGATTATACACCATGCTGTTGATGATCAAATTGGTTTTGGGGCGAAGACTTACGATAACATTAAACAGTCCCATGACCCCTCACCCCTCTTTTCATTCAGCTGACAACCGAGTCTGAGGATATATGTATTCCATAAATGCTTTGGCAATTGTTAGTGTATAAAGTAAAGAGGAAAATATCCTTGAGGTGAAAATTAAATGCAGAGAAGTCTATAAATTTAAGCCTGACATATGTGTGAGGGTCTTCCAAATGTCAACGCACATAATCCTCCGCTCATCTACCTGTTCTCTCTCCAGTTTGTTCCCCATCTGAAATCTTCCGCTTGATGTTTTTTCACGGGAGCCTTGATAGCTGGAGAGCAGCTGCTGCTCTGAGGGCATTTAAGGCTTTGGAGGTTTCACATTTAGCAGCGACGTGCTTTCCAGTTTGATATGTTATTGCTGAAGAGATGCTACAAGAAAGTAGAGTAGAGAATAAGGAAGCATACTCAATTTCATGCACCCAGTAAGAGATTTTATCGAGTTTGGGGCTCTTCCTATAACTTATCTGTCAGAAAAGCTTTGTCACAGTATTTGAAAAGCTATGAAATACTAGCTGTTTATTAGAACTAACTTCTCCTGGTCTCAGTAATAAGTTTTATGCTTTTCCAAACATCTCTCACATCGTTGAGCTCTGGCTCTCTTTGTGTCTCAGTTCGCCTTGTCTAATTTCTGACTTGATTTCCCACCTAATTTCCCTGTCCTGCATTACATAACCGTTATTAAAACCCACTAAATGATGCCTTTAATTGCTTTTATGACCCATGGTTTTATAACGAGGGGAAATCTTGTTTACTGCTGATCTCAGAGTCCTTGCAGAACAAGTTGTATTGACATTGAAGATCTATTAGTTGGGGTCCTATTGATAGGAGAGCGTCTGAACACTGTCCAGTTTGAACAATCAAAACAGCGTTGAAGGGCAAGAAGGCCTTTTCACTCAGATCTTTTTATGTTTTTATGTCTGTAGGCACCGTCGGGGTAAAAGAGGGAAACAGCATTGTCATTAGTGTAAGTGGAGGGCCCAGTACAAAGCCTTTATTTCAGTGGTGTCTATGATATATAACACAGACTGATAAAACGATTAATCACTGACCATAAGTCATGCGATAAAATACTGGACAATGTGTTGGCTTCGACTTCAGATATTGACAATCTGTAAATATAAGGTCAGGAACAGATTAAGTGTTGACTGTAGTGGGTACATTACACTGTAAAATATAATACAGTGGCATGTCAATGTTAAATGCAACAAGATCTCCAACCTAAGCGACAGAATAGCTTTTTTCAATACTACCCATAAGAGCCAACAAGTTCTCCTACATAAACGGCACAGGAGGTCGTGTGTCAGTACCACAAATTACAGCATGTAGGTACTACGTATAGCTGCTCACGTTTCACTGCACATAAACACTATCATGCCTTGCGATACAACGTGCGTTCTAAAAATAGCACACACACGTACAGTCCGCGGTTGTAAAAAAAAATTGCAGTTTCTGTGGATTTATGTTGTAAAGCCACTGACCTTAGGTTTAGGGCAAAAAAACTCATGGTAAGGCATTATAAAAGACAGTTTAAGCAGTAAATAAATGTATGTAAATGCCAGAAGTGAAGTAGTTATAAGGGTCACGTGACTGCAGCAAGTTACGTAAAAAAACAAAACGTGATTCATGTAACTTCAGTTAAAAATGGTTTACTCTTGTTTCACACAGGATGCAAACCCTGCTCTCCTGGGTGAAAGTCTGCTGTTTGGTTGACCCAACCACCACCCCAGCCTCCGACCAAATGCGGGAATCCGCTCATTTCATTTGGCTGTCAATCATTACTACGTCAGCAACATGGTGGTGGATGCATTGCAGCGGACAGTGAAAGACAGACACATAGCTCGTTTTTCGCTGCCTGTACACATGACCTAAATAAAGGTTTTTGACAGGAGAACAGGCTGTAAGAGCAGTTGTCAAAACGACCCATATGAGCATTTTGCTGTCAGCGATACAGATCGGAGCATTCTAAAAATATTGTACACGTCATTATACATACACGTACGTTTCGTACGGTAGTTGCTGTTCATTTAGGCTACAAAAACACTGATCCAGGTTTAGGGAAAGACGTTATAAAAGACAGTTTAAACTTAAAACGTAAATGCCAGAAGTGCAGTAGTTATGAGGGTGACATGACTACCGGAAGTGACGTGATGCACACAAGTTCAGTGATGTTTAAATCACAGTGTTTACTTTTGTTTTCACATGGGACACAAACACTGTTCTCCTTAGTGAAAGTCCGGGATCTGTTCCACCCATCTGCCACCAATCCTGCCTGCCCCGAGTGCAACTTCCGCCATTTATACTCCTCATCGCCGTCATTCATAATTACTATTGCCGCTAAAGGGAGGGGGAGGACCGTCTAAAACATATATATATGGGTCATATTTTGCTGTCTGTACAACTTATCTATAGAGACGTTTTTGAGGGGAGATTTTCTCCCATGGGTCCAGGCTATGGGGCTGGGTCCCAGTGTCTTAGGTGGGCCCAAGTCTGGAGCCCTGCAGTGGGACACTATTAGCTGCAAAATACATCTCTAAGTATCAGCCAGTCAGTCAGATTTTATGCCAAGAAACAGGCTTCAATGTAACTCGTATATCTAAAGACTACAGACAGAAGGGGAAACACTTATCCAGTGCTCTTTTAAAGCTGACATAACCTCTCTTTGTGTTTTCTGAGTCATATTTTTTCGCACAAGAAATGATAAATGTATCACACTCATTTAACAGCTTACCTTGAGCAACAGTAAACCTTATTTTGGTAAATAGCAGAAATACACCTACTGACAAAGATTTTACTGTGTGCCATCATGCTTCACACACCTAAAAATTAATCCCACACAGAAACAGACAGAACATGAGGAATCACAGATTCCACAGATGAGTCAGAGTGGCCGTCAGTGAAAGTGCTCTACAAACTGTAAGAGAGTCTCGGAGTCTCTAACAGGCTTCATTTTAAAACAACAGAATCGTTTCTTCAGTGCTCACCAAGAGAATGACTGCAGCTCTGAGAAAAGTGATGTTTCAACACATTTTTAGGATATGGTTGATGTCTCAGAGTTGATTACTGATTATTGGATTTCAGTCCAAGCATGGAAAACCCATCAAATATGAAAATATGAGCATATTTCTTTCATGACTATAAACTGTTAATACTATCAATGGCAGGACAAGGTACATCACTTGCCAGTCACAGCCATAGTCGTGTTCCCATCATGTATTTCTATGAGCATTTTGAAGATTTGCATGAGAATAGCTTGATGGAAACACCAAAATTCAATAAAACTTTCAAAATTGCGCAAAAACATTTTCACGCTCGCTCGAGGTGGTTTTTCTCTTTTTTTGAAAAATAGTTAATGTTCTCAACGGGGGATGGAAACTCTTTTTCCTAATATGTTCTGATGTAGCAAGCATTTAACTCACATGACTTATCAGCTGTTTCCACTCTGCTGGTCAAGACGACCTGACATGAAAGAACAATTATAAGTTGCCCAATTAAATGCAATTCCTGGAGACTTCTCTCCAATTTCTCTCGTGGGTGGACAAAGCTGTCCGACTATCAACCTTTTTTTTGTTGTTAATTTTTCTCTCTTGTGCAATCTCTTCTTCTTCTACTGTTTACTGACAGATCAACCTATTGCAATACATTACACTGCCATCTTCTGACCAAAGTACGTTAATGCAGCTTTATTTATTCGCTAAACCAGTTGATGGAAACTTCCCATTTCAAAAAACAATATATTCCATTCTATAAGTCACCAAATCATATTCTAATTGATTTATAAGGGTATTAAATAAATCTTAGCATTATATGAAGAGTAAAAACAGCATTTTGTCTGCCTCTAACACATAAGCTGAGCCATCAGAAAAGTTCATCAAATGTAAGTGTAACCTCAGTTTTTTTTGTAATCTTTCGTTTACATCCAAGATGGATAATGCAACCCAAATCATGAACAGTAGGCTATTAAGTCTACAAGTTATTAATGTGAGGTAAAATTAAATTTTTAATGGAGCCCAGCTTTCTAACAGAATGCATCCACTGTTGTTGCATTCATGTTTAATTAGTATTTCTTATGCTGGGGGAAATGTAATTTATTTAAAAAGAAAAAATCATGAAGTTTTTAATGCTGTAACCTAAATAAGCCAATCTAATGTTAAAAAATTGGACGCAGTGCTTTCCTTCAGATTTGTGTGTTTGCTCAGGTATAGTGAGCTGTTTCTGTGTGGAGGTAACTGGGAATTTTTCCTAAACGGAAACTTAAACTGAATGATGTACTGTGAGTGAAACTCTAAAAATTGTTGTCCTGTGATATCAGAAACTTACTTCTGGGTCACAGGCAGTGCGTCATTTTCAATTTACCGAACCTTCACCACCACTGACTTCACAGATACTGATAAGTATTTTTTGGTTCCGTGTGTGAAATTGAGATATTTCCGCTCCTCCAGCTCCATATGTTTATTATATATAATGCCACTCATTTACTCCCATTTTAACTTAACCGTTTTAGTTTTTCTCCTCTCATTACATACACTTCTTGTTGGCCTGGGGAAGGTCTAGACATATCCCTTCTCCTCCGATAAACATGGATTCCCCTGCCACTTGTTCCCACCTGTCAATGTGGAGTCTCACCAGGAGAGTGTAACACATGTGGAGTTTTGTGTCTGGCAGAAAGAGAAAAAACAAACAAACAGAGCTCAAGTGGTGAGTTGAGCTGTGAGGATGATCCAAGCTGTCAGTTTTCAGTGTTTCATATCTTTAATCACATAAAGACCTCCATGTTTTTGTATCCAATCAAATAAGATAAGTGCCATTCTTCTTTCTTTGAATCCGTCTCTCCTTTCTCGACATCCAACTGACCCCTTCTCCACTCGCTTTCCCATCTTACTATCCATGCCCCCTTGGTGCCGCCTGATCCTGATTAAAATGCACACGCTGACCTCTGCGCCTTGCTCTCTTCTTCTCTCCCCCTAATCTATGCCTTCCTTCTCACTCTCTCTCCACATCTCCCTCCCACCACCTCTCCTTCTTTCTCTGTCTCTCTTCTCTTGCAGTGTCCTGAGGGGCTGAGGCCAATGAAGGATGGCTCAGGTTGCTATGACTACTCCAGGGGCATTGACTGCACGGATGGCTTCAATGGAGGCTGTGAACAGCTGTGTCTCCAGCAGCTCGTGCCCCTTGAAGATGACCCCAGTTCCAGCAACGTGCTCATGTTTTGCGGGTGAGAATAACTAATAGTAAAAAAGAAAGAAAAAAAGAAAGAAAAATGGAGAGGTGTCTGCAGGCTGGAAATAAAACTTCCTCATGAAATAGGCTTCCTGAGTGATATTTCAATCAAGAAATACTTCCTCAGGCAAATTCCCACATGAGGAAATTAGATATGCAAATGGGAAATAACCACTGTGTAATCACCAGATCACATCGATGTGTGATGAAAGAAATTTTCCCAAGATTACATATAAAAAAGTATTGTTTTAACGAATTACATATCCTACTGGTGTTTTACAATGAGTCACAATTTTGCTGTATTTGCTAAACTCTAAAGAAACTGATAAAAGACTCTAAAGCAGTGTCAATCACTGCTTGTGAGATGGAGATGGATGCGGGCTAGTTAGCTAGTTAGGTTGCTACTTTCACCACGTTTTCATGCTACACTGCTTACAGAAAATGAGCTGAAAAATGTTTTTACTTATCTGGTGATAGCAATGTGCTATGCTGCGCTGTAACAAGAGTTTGTGGAAAACGTATTAAGTTGTTAAATTGTTGTTAAAATGTACTAATTTACTGGCTGGCTGGCTGGCTGGCTAGTAAGCTAGCTAGCTTGCTTTCATGTTACGCTGCCACTGGCTACCAGTTACCATGAAAGTATAGGCTGTGTATTCTTAAAATGCATTCTGAGTGCTAAGAGGATTTATTTTTCACAAAGTCTGCCTCATGTACAACCCACTTGACACTGTGCAAAAGTTCAAACAGAGTGAAAGAATATGAAAGCCTATTAACCAGGAGACCGGTATTCTTGTGACATTGTTGGAAGCATGTCTATTTTCCTAACATTAGGATAGTGGTTTTGGTACCTAAACTGAACTATTTTACAGCATTAACAACTTGTTTAAAACAATGATTGTGACATAGAGTACAACAGCAAGTGTGTCAACAATGCATTGCGATCACGTTAAAAGCAACACTCATTACACATTTCTTATAATATAAGGATCATGCGGCAAAATGTTTCGTAGGAAATTAAACCCCTTCATAGCATTGTATTCAGGGATACATTCACCGTACAAATGCCCTCTTCCTCACCCCACCCATGTTCCACTGAGCTGCTACACTGTATTTGGATTAGGAAAGCTTCCTTGTGCACCTTCCCCAGAACTACAGTGGATTTTGTCACATGGAATAATAATCTCCAGGGAGCCATCATTTGAAAAAGGTTATACTGTGGCTATGACAGGCTGGTTACCCTGTGGCATTCCAAAGGTTCCCAGGTTTTTTACTAATGTTTGGCAGGAAATCCTGTTCCACACCATTATACCAACATTACATTACTTTTACTCTTTATACAACTAGTAGGATGGATCAATCGGTTGAGACTGTTTGTGCCATGCCTGTCAGCAGAGTTTCAGAGAAGAAATCTTTGCACTTCTGTAGCATGTTTTTCTATTTTCTCTCACATCTCTCATCTGTGTGGGGATTTCTATTTCTAAGACTAAGACTGAAGTGTAGAAAAATCCATGAGGAATATGAAGATGCTGATCTGGTTACCAAATGCTGGTCGAGCAGCATTGATCATGCCATGTTGCAAGTTGCTTAATTCATATGCCATTGTGGGCTCAGCAACTGACATAAAACAAACTGAATACTTGTCTTTAAGCAGCTCCTGACAACTTTTGGGTTTCTAGCGAGCGGGAACTCAGCAGAGGGAGCAGGCTGACAGGTGAAGGATATCCTAATTCCCCTTGAGATGCGTCAGGGCCACAGTGTGAGATGGCATATTTTTTTTTCTCCCCAGTACATTAGGCTCCTTTACACTAAGGGTGAACAGGCCAACAACAAAATGTAATTTGCAGTAATGCCCACTTTCCCTAATGCCATCAGAACAATTGATTTGGACTCACTTTTCAATAAGGGCACCTCAGGAAGATGAATTTGTTTTTGTCAATCAAGAATATATTAATCTCATCAGTATGCATCCACTCTGTGAGAGGCATCTAATAGACTTTTATATTGTTGTGTTGGGATTATATCAATATAGATACAGCTTATCAATACTGATACTAGCCCACACTTTTTGCCCTGTTGGCTGTTGATACGGGCGTAGATATTATTGGGGGATGATTAGGAATAGAAAAAAAATGCCATATATGTTAGGATGAATATATATTACATTAATACCAAATGCAGCATTGTTTGTTCTAAAGCTTATTGATATTTTGGTACTGACGAGTCACAGATTTAGTATCTGTTCTCAAAAACTATCTATATCTTGTTGTTGCACAATGACATGTGTCAAGCCATGATTCGTTTTGAAATCTGACTGTGAAATTTATAGATGACATTTATATAGTATACCCAGCTGGCACGGTCAGCCTTGTTTTATAGAGGAGCAAACCTTTGGTTTTTAGAAAGAGAAATTGCTTCGCCATCATGTAACAACCTGCATTTTCAGGCCAATGTTGCTAACAATAGCAGAGTCCTCTTTCCCACTGAGGCACTGAGACCTGATCAACAGCACAAGCCCAAGCCTCAGTGGCAGCCAACAACAGCAGATACTCAACCTCGTCTGTAAGGGAGCATTGTTATAAATGGAGGAGATATGATAATTGTGACTGATGCAATTCAGTCTGCTGAAATCTGTTGGAATGGTGCATTTCCAACAGAGTGTTTGTGTCCACATCTCGACGATGACAATGCCAAGTGCACTGTTTCTGTAATGTTACAGACATTTTGGACAAAGTTTACAACAATGAAAGCCTGATTGTTAGGAAAAGAAAATAGAGAACCAACATTGCTTTTGTACAGCTTGAATGCATTTCGGCAGCTAGTGTTTGTGTTTAGCTGGGTGGGTGCTTTCTATAGGTGGTGGTAACTGCCCTATGGTTATTGCAAAAGAAAAAGGCCAAGATAATGTAGTAGTTATAAATCATATTACCTAATCATAAATTAATAGGTAGTATTCTGTTCCTGAACTGGTAGTTTGTACATTACAGTAGTAGCATATACGCATATACAACCTGATTCCAAAACAGTTTGGACATTGTATAAAGTAAAACAGAAACATAATTTGATTATCCTTTGTGACATATATTCAATTGAAAACTGTACACTCTAAGCTCTATCTGATGCATTCTGTTTTGTTTTGTTTTGTTTTTGTTTTTTTTACATTTTACACAGCGTCCCAACTTTTTTTCAGGGTTGTATATATGGATCCATACAGATCTCTTTTTTCCCCTATCATCTTCTAATCAATCTTTGAATCCATTGGCTATCATCTAACAAGCCAGCAGATATCTGAAAAAAAGTTAACGGATATCTGGGCCAGGACTACTTATTCTTGCACCAATTATTGTCTCCAGACTGATTAGCAACTTGAGACATGAGAAAGGAGTTAGTCCTTAAAGTTCCGTTGAGATTGCATTTCAGTCAATGCGTTGTGCCTCTTCTGCTTTCCACATGGACTGTTTGTGTGCAGTCAACCAAAGCCCACTTAAATGTGATGCCGACACTACTTGGGCTACAAACTAAAACCAGAGTTCTTATGATACCAAACTATGGTCCTGTGGCAGATTTATTTATATTCATATATGTTCATTGAGATTAAAAACAGCTGTTCATATGTATCCTTTCACCTCAAGTCTAAGTAGCTTCACATACTGTACATTACATACATTACTTGACAGCTTTCCCCTTCTCCTCAGGTGTGTACAGGAGTACAAACTGGCAGGGGACGGGCGCTCCTGCCTCCTGCTGTCAGACAACTGTGAGGGACCAAAATGCCCAAGGCAGGATGTCCACTTCAATGACACCCTGTTTGGTGAGATGCTGCATGGATACAACAACAAAACCCAGCAAGTCAACTTGGGACAGATATTCCAAATGACCTTCCGGTAACTAGTGTACAAGTACACACATTTACACTTGCACAGATGCACGTTCATAGTCAGAATTAAGAAATACATGTACCTATTGTTGGTGGCTATACAATATTTTTGTTCTTTCCTTTCCTATAATCTGATTTTGATTCCTGTCTTTTGTTATAAATACCTTTTCTTTTGCCTTTGGCCCAACTTTGAAAATCTTTTTTATTATTTTCTGCTGGTGTAGATTACACCAACAATCTTCCTTTGAGATCTGTTGTTTCAAATCCTAACTGTGTACATCTCTCCGCGTCTCCGAAGACACACCATCAGGAGTTACGGTCGTCTTTTATCAGTTTCTGGTTGCAGGAGAGATAGAAAGGCTTGAGAGCTCAGCGGAGACGCTTTGAGAATCAGTAGTCTGGGTTTGCCGCTGGGTTGTCGCATCAGTGTTTGCACAGATGTGTGTGTACATGTATGTGTGTGTGAGAGAGAGAGTGAGGAGGGGATGAGAGAGTGATGGTTGAGTGAGGATTGAGACTTATCCTATTGCAGTTCTTCCTAAACTGTCAGCCCTCTGAAAACCTGCCTCACTCCGATAAGTCACATGCTGTTTGTGGTGAAATGCTCCTGTAATCACAGAAGGATGATGAGGGTCTATCTATGCACAAATACAGTACACACAGAAATGCACGCTCAGTCTATATCGCTTTCTCAGTGTCTGTCTTTCATTTGCTCTCTCTCTCTCTCTCTCTCTCTATCTCTCTCTCACACACACACACACACACACACACACGTACGTGTACTATACATCTACGTTTTTCCAAGTAACCATGAAATGCTTTTCATCTGTTCTGCCCTATGGGTCACAGTAGTTGTGCTTGGCTAAACTCAGCATCATGATTTGTCTGCTGTAGGTCCTCAGGGTCCTGTGTAACATATATTGCTGTGATTCAGGATTTCTGCAGCATACATGGCACAGTGGATACAGGTTGACACAGAGAACACGTTAAGGGCTGCACAAGTGAAGCAGTACTGCACACTTTTCTTTTTTTTAATCAGGTAACTAATCATATCAGTATAGGTATCAGACAGGTCTACCTTCAAGTAAACAGCTGGCTTTCACCCAGGAAAATGGAGTTTGTGTCCCACGTGAAAACAAAAATAAATGATTTTTTACGTAACTAACTTCACTTTCTGCAATTACGTACATTTATTCACTTTTATAATGTTAACCAGAAAGTTTTATGCCCTAAATCTAGGTCAGTGGTTTTGCATAAATTCACAGAACCTGCAGCCATTTTTTCAACCTTATTCTGCGTGATTATGCTACAACAAGAAAACCCAACAACCTTCAAATTGCATTTTTCAATGACAACGAGTATAATGATGTCAAAATTATCCAGAGTCATGTTAATTTTCCAGTATTAGTCAAAATCATCGCATTTAGATATTTTTGTTTCCTAATTGTGCTTACATTAGCTACTTTAGCTTACATTTAAGGCTCACTTCCTCTATTGAACTGCAGGTAAAGAGAGCACATCCTGCCCTCATACTGAAAAAGACTCACTTCTTCTATTTGGCTATAGGTTAAGAGAGCACATTGTGCCCTCATACTGAACCTTTTATGAAAACCTGTTAGAACTAGGTCATGGTGCAGCTATTTCAGTAAATAAAACATGCATACAAGACACCATAGGCTTCAAAAAAGGAAACTATGAAAGGGAAGGTGTCTAGTTTTGAAATTAAATAGTATGGGTTGGTTACTGCATCACCACCCAAAAATGACCAATAGCGACATGCCCAACCTATTGTCGGGGTGGGTCCCACACCGAGAAGAAAACTGTGAATTGAGGAACTTTTTTGTACTCTGACTTGTGCAACGACATGGACACTGCAGAGTCCAGTGCTGGTCAATGAGCATGCTCATTTGGCTATTTTTCTTTCACTAAATGGAAAACTTTATTCAGTCATTTTGAGTCTTCAGTAAAAAAACAGGCGGAAACCTCCGGGTCTAAGCAGTGAGGTGAACCAGGAAGTGCCTTAAGCTGCATTCTTCCAAAAATTCCAACAGGGGGCGCTGACAGCAACTGCAGAAGCATTTGTGTCCTTCCATTTCAATACAAAATGAGAAAACTTCTCACTTGATTTATTACGTCAGAACTTATAGAAATGATATCAGGTCAATATGATGTGTAAATATGATGGGTGTAAATAATGGCCCCATTTAGAAGAAATAGAAGATAAAGAATTATTTGATTTGGGGTGTGGCTACCTTTGATTGACAGGTCACCAACAAGGCCAGCCGTCATCAGAAGAGAAGCAGAACAATGCGTATCCCCGGCAATGTGTCAGTAAAGTAAATAAAGTATTCTCACCTAATGACAGTTTATTTGAACGTTTTGTTCATTAAAATGTCTTGTTCAGTGTTTGGTTGGAATAATAGACACTCCAAGGAGTCGCTGTTCATTTTTCTTAGGTAAGTAACATACATTTTGTTTTTGTTTTTTGCTAGCCAAAATGAACATCCCAGTTAATGTTACAGTTAATGCTAACATGAATTAGCAGCGTCTTCTCTCAGTCAGGTTGAGGTGTAGAGAGGCTGTAGTCAGTGTCGTCAGATCCCTCTCGCTCCTCCACAGTCCAAATATGGTCTGCTCCCCGTATCGGAAACAAGATGGCGGCACAAGATGGCAACCAGTGTAACGTTGAACTTGATGCTTCAAACGGACAGTCCACAAACCAGTGGGTGACGTCACGGTCACATCCACTATTAATACAGTCTATGATAAAAACCGAGTATAGAACAATAGAACCGGGGCAGAGTGTGGGAGGCTTTAAGAGCCCTGGCTCTGACAGTAGCCATGGCCACCAGTGTATTAATGTGTGTATGTGCATGTGTGTGTGAATGGGTGAGTAATGACTTGTAGTGTAAAAGCAATTTGATTGGATGCTATGACTAGAAAAGTGCTATATAAATGGAGTCCATTTACCATTTTACCATTGCAGCAAATTGAGGTTTTTTCTTACAGAAATGTATGTTTATGATAATGAAATCATTTGAGATCCAGACAGATTTTCTTTGAATGTATGGAAAATTTCTTTGGACAGAATCAAATGATATCTCCTTATGCACAACAAGGCCTTTGGAAAGTGTTTTCTACAGTGCTGAACCAGGACTTTTATCAAAATAAGTCCACATTTTTTGTTCAAAGGAGCCAAAATAATAGAATCGAAGTGATTAAGATCGCTCTTTGAATTCGATTGAAAGCTGCTTTTGTGAAGTCTCTCTGGAAATGTGCTGTACTATAATTCAGGTAAAATTATTTCCCATAATTCCTTAAAGTAGCATTTACTGTCAGTAATCCACAGAAAAGTGCATGAAAAAGGCACTTTTGCCTCCATATGACTTTATTCTTCATGTAAATGTCTGACGGATGAAGCCGTTCAAAATTACATTAAGATAAATTTATTTCGGATTGAATACACTGGCACACAATTGTGTGAGCATCTGTCCTCGAAGATACCTTTGGGATGCAGGTGCCATGGCCAATAAACACATATCTTTCTCCTAGAATAAAATTGTATTTGAATTTGACAGACTTGCACTTTTTTTCCATGCTTTGGAGAGATTTCAACAATTTAGCAAAGCTTACAGCACCTCTCTGACTTGTCTTTGCATGGGTGTGTACTGAAGAACTGCACGTCTTGAGGTGGGAAACTTTGGAGCTAGGACTGACATAAAGAGCTATAGCTTTTAAAGGGGGATTACTAACTTTGATCAGCAAAAGAGCTAGGAGCTAAAAGGGGCTTAAAATCCATCTTAAGAGAATTTGTACAAATGACTGACACATCTTCAGTCTAATATGGGAAAAGGACTAAGAGCCTCGTGTTCCCCAAAGGTTCAGGAGGCTAAACCAGCTTGGGACTCTCCTTTAATACACCAAACACGGCACAGTTTGACAGATAAAACAAAGGCACAGTTTGACTATTTTGAAACCAGGGGAAGTTGACAGTCTTGATCCATTTGCCCTCAAGCAGTGGAGAGCTCAGTGGGTCTTCTGCCTCCAGACTCGAGCTCCACACACTGGGTTACATCAAACTACGGCCAGTAAAGGGATTTGCACTCAAGCCAGGGCTCCAGTGGGGTAATATACACATGACAGGCTTAGACTAGTCAAACACCTTGGCAGCCCTGAGATGCCCTAGACAAGCAATGAAAGATCTGAGCAGCTTTATATGGGGGATAAGTACATAGACATGGCTCACTGTGAATACATTTCAGTTAATTTCATTGTTTATTGGCGGACGTGTTTTGGCTTTTGTGGGTTTTAACATTTTTTGCTTCAAAAGATGCCCGTACAAAGAACCGCCAGTAAAGGAATGGTAAAAAGTCAGTAAAAGAGGTCCTACTGTATTATATATATTTGTTAAAAAGTTGGATGTTCAGATTAAACCTGTAATCATGGTGCCGATATGGTTATTTATACCCAATTTCAAATCACATTCCTGCTGGAATTTGTTCAGTTGTATAGCTTTTTAAAGCATATAGATATTTTCTTGTAAGAACCCAAGATGCAAGTATAAACTTGAAAATGAACATAATAGGTTTCCTTTAAAGTGGCAGTCCTTTATATTTTAGACAGGTTGATTTGGTACCATATTTACTCGAGGTGGGGGAAAAACGATACAGCATAGTATCGCAATATTTTGCGTGGCAATATTATATCGATTCATGGCCGCCAAGTATCGCTACTTAGTGTGAAACTAGAAGATCTAAGGAATCTATAGGCACCATGTGTGTCAGGATATCGGTTCTGGAAGTTGAAATACACTGTAAAGTTAGGCTTTTTTTATGTTTCATTCAGTAATAAAGCAAAAAGTTAGGGAAAGTTTGAGAAAGTGCCTCAACTGTTGTCGTCCATACATTTTTGATAGTTAAGTTAAATTTCAGTGAATACTTTGTGGGTCACTCTATGGGTTTGACTCTCATTGTGGAGAAATAAAAAGACTGAAGTGAGATGAATAGATTGAGAATTTTCTCTTATTTGACAAAACAATTCTTGATTGAATTTAATTTGGGGATATATCATTTTGCAATATATTGTATCGCAATGCTCCATATCGCAAAATGCTTAAAATCGCTATAATATCATATTGTGACTCAAGTATTGGGATAAAATTGTGTTGTGGGCCTCTGCTGATTCCCATCTCCAATATTTACTGGTGGTAACATTAATTGCCTCCCAGAATTACTGCCATTTTAATAAAAAAGTCAGCCAATGATTGGCCTTTATCCCTCAGTCTGTGAGCAACAGTGATCTCATTCTATACTGCACGGGTCTGCGAACAGTGGAAGTAGTTGGTTACCTCGCTGAGAAGTTGGAGGTGTGCAGCCTGTCGCCTGCAGCTCTTCATCTAACAGCTCACGTGGCTGCTCCTTCTTGTTCCATTACTCTCTGCAATATTTCAAACCGAGCCGCTGTCAAAAAATGCTAGAAATGACCGTTGTCTTGGTTTGTAGATGCATTTTTTATGAACAGCAGCGGCCAATGAGCTCACTGCGTTAATGTGACTACTTCGTATTTCATTATTTGCTTGTAATGCAAAGCTGCAGCAGTAGAAATGTTCGGGTTACATTAGCGGTAACTTAACACTGCATTTTATTCCGGGAATGTCCTCATAAACACTCACAGTTTGTAATACTGCAAATCTATAGATATTGAAATGTCTTCATCATGGGGCTCAATCAACTTTTGATGACAGATACTGACTTAAGAGACATGTATTTAAATGATAATCTTGGGAATATTACTTATCAGTATTGCCATTTAGCAAGGTCTAAGTCCAGACACAGATGAACAGAGCATCTCTCTGGTCCCGTCCACACTCATTGTCCTTCTACTGCAAGATTGACAGTTCAAATCATGTACATGGAAATTACATATAGTGCTGATTGCTAGCCAAAAGCTGCTATTGCATCTTTAAATGCAGTCCAGTTGTTGGCTTGGTCACTGTTTTATATCAAAAGGCTGTGACAAGTAACAACTACAAATTATTTATTTGGCCAGACTTTCACTCTGTGCGAAAAAATGTATATGTTCATTGGTTGGACTCCTCATAAAAGTGTAATAGGGCTATAATAATCTTTGTAGAAAGATTTGTCTCCCTATAGTCTCAAGGCAACTGCAGTCAAATGCACTCAATAAATATCTTATCAGAAGGGCACTGCTTCCACTCACTGAACACCAAGTTTAAATTTAATGACTGCTCAGCTACAGCTCTTCATCCACCCTTTGTCTGACTTTATAAATTGGTCAGGTACTGTGGCTGTTTATCTTCCTGAGAAGGTAAATCAGTGCTGCTGTTTCCGTGGCGCACTTACGCTTTGTCTGCGGGGAGATTTTTTTTCTGAAATACAGGCAAAAAAATAATATATTTCTTCTTTCCCCCACCTCAACCTTCATTTTATTACACCTGTGCAATTTGCACCTGCTCCTGCAAGCTAGAAAAATTTCCATGCTAATTGCTTCGTCACACTTATCATGTTCCCTGCAGTTATAGGAACACTTCACTGATTACATGCAGACGACAGGCAAAGTGCACTTCCCGGCTGATGTGCCTCTTTGGATAAATAACACACATGTCTGTAGGTGCCGAATGCATCTGTAACCATGTGCAAAAAGCATTTATGCACAGTTCAACAGTTATTGGAGAGGCCAGGTAAAATAAAAGTTTCTCTCTGAATCCATAGTTGCATTGAATAACACATTTTGGGAGAAAAAAGGTCATTGTTCACCAGAAGGTATTTTGTATGCATCACCATTGTGTTTCCATCTTTGTATTATAGGCATCTTTGTATTATAGGCTTGAAATTTATTTCACTTAACATTTTTGAAAGTCACATTTTTCCTGAGCTATTCATCACTCTAAGTCTAACCAGACAAGCTAAGCACATGGGAGTATTATACTTGACTCCCCGTGCCTCTAATTAAACATGTGTATTACTGCATGTCATCTCTCCAAAGAACTCATTCCGCTTGTCAAATCCACTGTGTCTTTTGTCAAAAGAACGAAAGCTTTGTCCTCTGAATGACTCTCTCCCACAAGATCCTACATCACACTCGGTAGGCACATACATTCTATATATTTATAGCAATATGTTACAGTTTTTATACTCATCATTTTCTTCACGTTTCTTTGAGCTGTCTTTGATATGCAGATGCGAGTCTTATCCCACAGCCCTGCACACTTTCATTCTCTCACCTCCACTGTCTACTGACTCCCTCTCTTTCTCTGTCTCGCTCTATTCCCTTGCGTCAGCAGCTCAAAGTGAAATATTAGATGATTGAGATGAATTGTATGATGTGAGTCCCAGCATCAGGTAGTGTGTTAATATGAAATATTACCTGTGATGTATTGCATACATTTTGTTGTAAATTGATCTCACTTTGTTGAGCCCCTTAAAGCAGAGCAGAGGAGTGCATTTTGCAAATTGCTGTTATGAAATTACAGAATAATGCAATGTTATGAAAGCATAAAGTTACACGTGTTAATGCGAATGTTACGGGTGAGAACAATTCCATTACTCTGTGTTGTATGTAAAGATATGGAAAGAGAGTCTATCCAACAGAAAATGTATCTGTCGTTATCTATTTCATTTTTTTCTTTTCCATGAATAGACAGCAGATGCAGGCTAATTACAAGTATTTATTTTTTTGACAGCACTTAATATATCCTTCAGATATGTAAGAGCATACCAGTCTCTCCATCCAATTATCAAATCACATCAATGAAAAACACTCTCCAGTTCTATTCTTTGTATTTAAAATCCAATGTTCAATTAAGTCCTTTGTGGTCGTAAATGTACAGTAATAATATCTTGCCACTTACCGAGGCATGTGGACACACACACACACACAAAATAGCAATAGGTGGAAAGTAGAGGATGTGGCTGTAGATGTGTGATGGCTGCTGGAGTGATGGGCTGTGATTATGGCCATCCATCAGTTCTGAAGAGTATTTTTGGCACTGTCAAATGAATTATCACACACACACACACACACACACACACACATACTGTATATACATACAGTATTGCATCCATTATATATGGGGATGTAACTTTAGAGGACATTCAGCCACGGTCAGACATTGGAGAGGGAGAAATAAGCTCACACATACAGTGCAATTACACAGTGATGCACTGAGTAGTACAAAAAACAGCTTCCTCCCAGGTCGGGCTGGTTTGAACTTTTAACCCTATGAACCGAGCAACCTGCTGGTGGGTTTGAAAGGCACTCAAAATGACAGCTTTTATCACAGCCAGGACATGTAAAAATAAAACATATCGTTATCTTTTTTTAAATTTCCAATTTCCATCCTCCTTCAATTATTCTATGAATGAAAAACAGTTTGCACTTACATTATTCTGTAAAAGCATTAAATTATGCACAACTGGGAAGCCACGAGTGACTCTAACCAACAGTCAATTGATTAAATTCAGCTGAAATGTAGGTTGTTTACACAGAGCAGAGATGATTGGACAAGAGAGGGTGTAAGCTGAGGTTTAAAGATCATAATTCAATATTTATACAGAATTTCTTTCCAATATTGGCAAAACTTGGATGCTTGGAAAACTGTAAAAAAAAAAAAAAAAAGTTGGGATGCTGTGAATAATGTATTTTTTGTAATTTTGTCTTCCGGGTCTATGTTGTTATAACTGTGTTATATTGCACACAAGACAGCTTTGAGTTCTCCCTACTTCTAGCCATAATTGTGCTGTTCCTGTAAAGGTGCTACCAGACTTATAAATTGCAGGAGAAAATAAGGCCACAATGAGTAAAATGTGAAAGGGGCAAAAAAAAAAAAAAGAGAAGAAAAAAAAAACTAACCACAGTAGAAGTCTTTGGACCTGATCTGAAATAACCTTTTGGAAAACCCACCTGAATGCATAATTTATTTCATTTTCTTAAAAAGGGTCCCTGATATGAAAGGGACTAAAAGACAGACAAACCTCATCTGACAACAAATGAGAATAATTTATCCTGAACAGACCCTTGCAGAAAGAGAATACAAACACTGACAGCAACATAATGCACCACCACCTAACGAGCTGTGGCGCTTGAAAAGAGTAGCAATACATATCATCTTCCCCTGCACTTCACCACTCACACTCTGTCTCACCTCACAAAAACACATTTTTTATTTTTTTCCCCCCTGCAATCACCACATCATCAGTGCCGACAGCGATTCTGCTTGGATCCAGTTGGATATCCAACATATTGGCACAGGGAGCAGAGACCAGCTGCAACAAGACAGAACCCTTCCCGGACTGTATAATTGATAATAATGATAATTGTATTCCTATTCAGCATATATTAGTTGCTGTAATGCTAAAATGAGAAACAAACCTTGTCATTATGTAGATACATATGACAATCGTATTTACTCCTATGTGAAATTTAAAACAATTGAGTGAAGCTGCTCAGGATAAATATTTCATTACACACAGCCCCGAAAAATTAATTCTGTTGGAATCAAGCTCACGTGCTCATCTTTTGATAGACAGGCACTTTGACCGTTTCCCTTCTCTCCAAACAGCTGTACGGCAAGTGAACTGCCGTTAGAAGTTTAGGTTGTGACGAATGTGACGTGTTGGTTGAGAGGGAGAAGAAAAAAAGCTTCACCTGCTTTGTGAAGGTGATGCTGCCACTGTTGTCACTCTGATCCCAAAGACGCTTTTCACAAAAAGGAAACGATACAGTAAGGAAGAAAAGAGACAAAACCGCTTTTGATAGGCACCCTGAGCATACTCCTCATCACTGCTCACCTCTCAAACTAAGACGACACCACAACATGAATAATTTGTGAATCTGGCAGCCCACAGCGCTTACAGGCGCAAACACAACCACATATCCACGTCCCTCTGTAATTTTCAGTAATTATCTCCTTGGTGCACACATGGTAGCTTCTACTGGGTAGTTGTGTCAACAAACATTATAAGGCAATTTCTTCCCACATAATGAGTGGCCATGAGACAGTGAGGCAGACTGTTGAGGTGAAGGGTTAAGCTACTCAAGGTTGATGAGAAGCTTCTTAATTCTCTTTCTGAATTTTTTTAAGCTTCCAGTGTTGAATTTAGTGTTTACCTTTTCATTATTTCCTGCACATATGTGCGTGGGTGTGTGGGGCAGGTTTTGGAAGCGCATGGACAGATGTGTGTTTCTGGGTAGTACTGTTTCAAAACAGTTCAGATTGGAACTTTGCAAAGACATGCTACAGTAGCATTGGAGCACTGATAGTTATTCAGATGCTCAGATAATAGTTTTTCATTTGTTTACACATTAATTATACCAACTAGCCAAGCCTTGAATACTGAACAATTCAAATGAAATGAAATCAAAATCAAAATAACTTTATTTATCCCCGAGGGGAAATTCAGTTAGTCTGGTAACTTTGGAAGAATGAGACAGCCTGATGGCTGTAGGAGCGAAGGATCTTTTCTATCTCTCCGTCCTGCAACGCCCTGCTGCTTTTTTTGGTCCATAAAGGTGTTATGTAGTGGATGATCCGGGTATTTCAAAATGGACTCGAACATCTTGACAGTGCATCTCTCCACCACCTCCTCCAGTGTGTCCAACCTGGCTCCAACCACAGAGCCAGCTCTATAGACCAGTCTGTCCAACCGCCTTGCATCTCTGTGTCTGATGCTGCCTCCCCAGCACACCTAGATACTTCAGGCAGTACATTTACTATTTCACTGTAGATGGTGCAGTTTAAAGGGCCATTCTATCATGTAAATGCATGAATTGCAGGTTACTAGCACTACTTATAAGGCGTGTTTCCACTGAGTACTTTTTGGAAAGCAGCTGAGTGTTTTGGCTACGCCCACTAGATAGTTCCCCTCGCCCTCTTTTCCCATACAGGTACTTTTGTAGCGGCTAACCAACAGAGTTAGACTGTGATGTAAATAGTTCTTACGTGATTATTCAGTGACAATTTTGACCATGACGTCAGTGATGCGGAGCTGACATCAGACCGACACAGTTAGTCCAAACACTTTTTCCTTTGTCCATCATCTTCTCTTCTTTGGTTTCTTGTTCTTGTTTCTCTCGTCTCAGTCTGCTCTTATTTCTTTTAAAAATGGCACTGTTATGTTTTCAAATTCTACTTACGTCATATCCCGCCTCAACCGTATCCAATCAGCGTCAACTAGTTAGTATCGGCTCAGAAAAGTACCTATCCGAGGCAGGTACTTTCTGAGCCGCTAACTGGTGAAGTTGGGCAGATTGTGGGCGGATCCTCTCTCACAAGCCACACCCATAGCAGCTCACTAGAGGGAAAAGTACCTAATGGAAACACGCCTATAGACTGTACAAAAAAAGTGGACAAGACTCAAGATTAGCGTTTCTGTCATCACCATCTTCATTGTCTGGAACCAGTGCATGTGCAGAACAGATCCTAAGCCATAAGAATGATATGTTGTCAGCTAATGCTATATCTAATTAACTAGTTTAGTGATCAAGGTGCAACCACAATTTTAGTACAACTTTAAGCTGAACATGTGTGACAATTAGTTTAATGAACTGAAAACACACTGTAAAAGGGTCAAAGTTCCAAGACAAAAACAGACCATACATTGTAACAGAGACCTTTCACACATCACAAAGTTGCCCTGCCTTTAAGCATACTGTGATTTATCGTCTATTTCACTCCAAATCGGACCATAATTTACAAAATTAACCTCATGCTGTATTGATGAGGTCTTGAGACTAGCAATTAAGACCAGAAACTCATTGGGAAAACATTTGCTGAGGTAATAAGTGAGAAGGAGGGTCATTTTCTCAGAGACTGTCCCTGCTGGCCATTAGAAAGAATGCAGGTTTACGGCACTTCTTTCCGTAGCTGAGATAACCCCTAAGAATGTCATAGGTGCTATCTTTGCTTGGGCTTTGAGCCTATAAATTATTCATAGAAAGCCTGCATTTCAAACTGGGGTAATGGACGTGAAAGATTTAGGTGTTTACCAAATTTATAAGATTTACCATTGGCCCATACTAAGACTAATTATTATATCTTGATTCCATCTGGAAGGAGAAGACCCTGTTATTGCAGATGTAAATGTAGAGAATGTATCTACTGAACAGACCAGACTATATCCAGAGGTGTTTGGATGTCAGCCAAGTATTAATGCAGTCTATACAGTCTGACCATACATTAGATAGCCTCTTCCTACTATCTTTAGTTCAGCCATGAAAAGAGCTGCAAACAACCCCTTCTTTGGCAAAGTAAAGATAAGTCTACAGCTGGGTTACAAGAAAGCTTATTCTCCAGACAGTGACATATCTAGATACTAGAGCTGGGTATGATTTTTAAAAAAATCACCAATACCATCACCCTTAAAGTGATGCTGATACCAATAGAGTACTTAAATTGTTTTTCCCATGCCATTTTATACCCATCATGTGAGTGTAGTATTTATTGCATAAAAAGCCACCACCACCATATTTATTTTTGTCAGCCACCATATGCTTGTAGTGTAGCCAAACTTTTGAACAATATTGTGACATCCCACTCCCCTGCAGTTCCAGGGATCAGTTGCTGTGATTCGATCCAAGAAAAAAAATGCAAAAAGTGCAGATATTTGATTTGAGAGGTTTCGGCCAGCCGATATACATTGGCTGTTTTTTACTTGTATCGGTATTGGCCGATATGTGCATGCATTCGCCGGTCAATTAGCCCATTTCACTGAGCCAACACCAGGCAAGGCTCGGTGCAACATCTGCTGTTCGCTGGTGAGCTGCTGCTGATACCAGAAAAAAGAAAAACACATCAAATATGGGGATCATCTGAGGCGCCACCACCCTGAGGCCTATAACAACGTACACATTGTTTGCTATCCAACTGTTAATATGTTTTGTTAATAAATGTTTCTTTTTTTGTTTAAATTGAGACTTGTGTAGCATTTGTTATCATTGTGTCATTTTTATCATGTAAATGGAGGGAGAAAATAGCCTGGCTAACACCAGACTATTCTCAAATGAGGTCTAGTCTGGCAACGAGCAATGTATTTCTCCGTAGAGGAGGTGTGGTTTACGATCCTCCAGAGCCGTTTATTGGGCGCTTAGAATGTCTATCAAAAGCGTCTGTAGGTAGCTCTTAGCCAATCAGATCAGTTATACCAGATGACGTAGTAGAGCAACAGAAATGGATGTTTGTTGTGTGTGTGTCTGTGAGAGAGTGTTGTTTGCTGCTTTGCTTCTCCAGTTCTCGCTTTCTGCAAGATTATTTATTTTCACGCTTTATTCCCCTCATGTCATTCAGCCACACACATCCACTCATTTTATGGGCAATAAACAAGCTGCTGCGGGTCTCTCGGCGGCTCCGCTGTACCCCGGCTGGTAGCGAGATCACCGGCGGTTACCGGTGATCTGGCTACGAGCCGGGGGACAGCGGAGCCGCCGAGAGACCTTTCGCCTTTCAACTTTCGCTCTAAACTATTTAAAACACCGTCTACAGCTAAAGAGAGTTTCGCGTCTGCAGCAGCCATGTTGGATCCGGAAAACTACAAGCTTCCAAGTGCCGAGTAGTACGCGCCATCGTCTTGCCGTCCCTCCCCGCTCTGTGATTGGATCCCTAAAACAGGGCTAAGAAACTGCCCTGGTTGGCAGACCCTGTCGCAGTTCGAAATTAAATTCGAGCGCGCAAGGCAGTCTGGGTATACCCAGGCTAGGGAGAAAAGGCAATATCTGCTTCAAGAATCGGCCCAAAAAAATCGGCAGCACATATTGGGGATCGGTTAAGACTGATGTCAAAATAATTGGTATCGGCATTAAAAAACCCGTATTGGTCGACCACTAATATTTAGTACCCATTTTTTTTTTTTGTTGTTACCTTAAAGGTAATGAGTACCAATACACAGCCCTATCAGATACAGATTGTAAGTTTATATTAGGTGTCAATGGGGTCAAAAGGTCATGTTATCCCAGTCTCTGGTCCATCAACATTTACTTTTACATTTTTATTTGGCTCTTCTGAGTCTTTATCTGACTTTATTTGGATCCCTGTAAGCTTCCAAAAAGTGTTTGCCAGTTTCTAATCACATAATGAAATGTAACGGCAATACTGAATTGCTGGATGCCTCCATTCGTTATGCTTTTTAATATATATCTCTTGTGCTTTTATTACATGCACAGCAAGGAGGGTCATTACTTTTTCCTGTGTTTTTGCTGACAGTTGCTGACAAACATCTTGATTTTTTCTCGGATGCTGACGATTTTATTTCAGAAAATGCAAGAAAATGTAATTTACTTTGCTTCATGCACCTGCAAGACTTGTGGCGCTTTTGTCAAGTGGAACTGAGTGTTGAGGTGCTCATTCTGTAAAGCTTCTGCTTAATCTACTGTGGCTTGGATTATAAATCGCTTTGGATAAAAGCATCTGCCAAATTAATAAATATAAAACTGCTGCCGTTTATGTACGTTAATAACAAACTTTAACATTTGTCTCTTCCTCACACGTTGCACAGGGTAACTACCTGGAAAGCTTTGCTCTTATTTACACATCAATGCCTTAGCAGAAGGAATTTAGCAGAGAAGATGCATGTGTATAAAGAGGTTCTTAAAGCATCAGTGGTTCCTCCATCTTCGTGACAGAGTAGACATAAGGTGAGCACGTTTGGGCAATTGCGGAGGCTTTGCGTGTGTGAACTCAGGCATTCCTGTGGGCTTGTGTTTACCTTTGTGTGGGTCTGTGTTTGCTGGCGTGAGTCAGTGCACATGCATACACCAGTGTGATCACTCCTGAGGCAGTCGCTCTCTGCTCAATAACTCACATGGCAAGGCAGGACCTAATAGACCCCGGCCTAATATCAGCTAATGTCAGAGAGGCTTATAGCTGACTACCTGCTGTTTGACTGGAGAGAGAGAGAGAGGTGGATTGGGAGAGGCAGCGATAAGGGTTGAAAAAGAAAATGAATAGGAAAATAAATGGAAAGAGAAAAGGCTAAATCAAAAGAGCAAAGCTGAGTAAAAGTTAGAGTGCGAGACACTTGGAAAGACTTGCTGTGAGAGAAATGCAAACAGGGAATGCAGATAGCAGCAGGGCACCAAATAAGGCTTCTTAAGCATGTTGAACTGCAAGAAAGTTGTCAGAGATAGATAGTAAAACATGCAGAAAAGTGAACTTGAGTCTGTGTACCAAAATTCATTAAGAAATCATATTATATTTAAAACATCAGCAACACAGGGACAGTGTTTCAATCCATAATGTTTTTGTGAGGTCAAACCATTCATCCTTACAGAATATATTGAGAGCAAATATTAGTTAAACGATGTGGATAACCTGCTGCCTGATGGAATTTCCTTAAGAAAACCATTTGTGTTGATTTTTCCAAGTACAAATGACACATCATCCATGACCATTCAACCAAACAAGATGTAGTCATTAAGAATTCAAGGAAAAAGTTTTTCTCAACATGTGATTCCCAAAAACTTGTGTAGTTACAACTGCACTTTTATAAAAAAATTTTTAAAAAAACTCCCACAATGTCCTAAAAATGTTTAGTAAACTAATATATCCAAACTGTGATTCTGTGTTCAAGAGACTGTTGCACTATATGGATCTTTGACGAATTTAGCTGCATAATGGAGATTACTGGCTCACTGCACGGAAACTAGCAGCCCAGCAGAGAGGAGCCACAGGCAGATGCAATGCGGAGCCTGGTGTGTGGTCTGCACAGTAGATGAAGCAGCCTGCTAGCTCAATGGCTAAGCTTAATTTGGGAAGTTTTTCTATAGCCAGGTCTGTGATATCACCAGATTTTTCAACTAATCCATCCATTGCAACAGTACTTTATAAGCAGAATCTCAGTTCTGGTGTAGATCAAGCCGCTAAGGTTGGTCGCTTAGCTAACTGCTAACAATGTAGCTGTGTCTACTTCTTCGTCCTCAGGAAGGTAGAATGGCCACTATAGTGACTTACTATTTCCTCTTGAACCCAAGTGGTATTACAAGACATGACGGGGCAGGGCTAGTTGGTTACCATGCTTATTTCAGTAGATGTCTCTGCAACACAGTACATAAACATATTTGATGTAATGACAAAAAACATGTTCTGCTGTTAAGGTTTGTTCATTTTTGGACTGTTTTGAACTAAAATTCTGGCCATGTCATGGCCATGTCATGTGCTCCCTTACGAGACTGCAGAAAGATAATTCCTGGTCTATTTACTATTTATATTTAGTGAATGATGTCTTAAGAAAATGTTTCACACATCTGACATACTTTGTACATTTTCATTTTACACATATCTGAATTAATTTCATGATCATTTGAAAATCTGCTGTGTATTGTACCTTTTAAAAATTAGGCATTTTGACAGCCAGATAAGGCGGGGATGTTGTTACTGCCTTGTTATACAAGCTTTTTCCAATCCAATTTTCCATTGGTAAGTTGAAAAAAGAGAGCAAACAATCTTGAGAAATCCCCCTTTGTCCAGAATGTCATTTTCTTCCTGGACCTTATTCTAAAAGGCAATTATAGTGAGCTCTGTACACAGTGCAACTTTACAACTAGTTATATGACTTCCCATAGAGAGCCGACATGTTTTCTAAAGTGTTCTCTCAACCGTTGCTGTTTCTGTTTTATTTTTAAGTGTTTGCCACCTGTGGTCCCACTGAAGTAGTTTCACATAGTCTTGTTCAACTAAAGGGCTAATTCATCATTAAAATGAAAGTGTATTTGTTATTGATTTAACAGTCTCTTCATTTCTCCACTTAGAGACTTCGCCATTACACAGAAAATTTGACAGCGTACTCAATTTGTCCTGTGTGTTTCTTGCGAAAAATCTCTCTCAAGCCAACCTTTACCTTATGAAGTTCTACATTTTTCTAATCCACATAAATTATGTTTTAAGGGCAACCAGAAACAAGGACAATGATTTTGTTTAATTAATTAGGTTAGCTGGTGATGCTGCTGTGCACTCGTGCTAGACTGATAAAACCTCTTGCATGTGCAGTGAATCAATAGTAGACTGGAGGGTGAAAAATGAGAATATGCAGCATAAAGCATTAAACCCTCAGCCCCAGAATGAGATTGAGCTTCCTCACAGGGGGTAGCTAACAATGCCAGTCCTCCAAAATAGATTCAGCTGGCTCCTTCTTTCACTGAAGGAAAACCTCATGGAGTAATTTGTGGACTAAGGCTAAATCCTGTATTAGTGGGTAGATGTTTTTAGTATTGATTAATGAACTTCTCCTGAAGCAGGGAACTGCAGGGCGGCAGCACTTGTAATTTTGTATCCCCTCTGGACTACTATCCGTCTTAACTCTTCCCCTTCCACATCCTTCTCTCCCTATCACTACGCCCTGCCTTTTCATGTGCTGTAAATTTACCATTCATAAATTATTCATAAATATCAATTCATAAATAGATGCCAGCTTCAAGCAATTTTTCAGTTTTATTCAACTGTGTGAAGTTTTTTTGCATTGAGTATTCGCCCACACTCACCTCTGCAAGGCCATACTATAAAACAGTTAATTACTGCCTCTGTGATGTGTTTTCCGGAGCCTGCGTTTCAAGATGGGACTACAAAAAAAGCAGCTCCACTTCACTTAGTCATATCACATTGATGGACAGAATACCAGATAACATAATAACATTTAATCACGCCTTCATGTCAGTCATATCGCTCTGTAATTACACTGTAAAAATGAAAGAATACAAAGACTGCCTCGCTGTCTTGGCCCATTACTGCTGATCAAATACAAGACTATAGGACTGAGGAAAAATTGTGATGAGACTCTTAAAAGTATCTGTTATGTATCAGGGAGGTAGAAAATCAACCAGGCCTTGATGGAAATGGGCTTTCTTTTCATAGACGAAGGATGTTGGCTTAAGTGATGGATGCTTGTAGACGCTCAAGCTTCTTGAAGTAAACCCAGACAAATAAATATATCAAGGTCTCCTGTCCAAGTTTCAGTTAGTTCTTGTTTAATGCTTCTGTTATTGGAGAAAGCAAACAAGCAAAACTTTATTTATATGGCACATTTAATTTAATTCTGAAGGGAAGCACAACTGGTGAGCTACCATTAAAGTTGGAGCCACAAATACACAATGAAACAGACATATAAATAATTCATGTGAGGTAAAGCCAGTAAAGAGGGCTTATTATTATGTTATTATACATTTTTGGATTCTACTAGAACATATTTACATGCTTTAATGTTCAAAGATACATTATTCTTTCTCATACTGCCTGTCTGTTTAAGCCTCCCTCCCTGAAGAAGCCTGCTCTGCTCTGAATGGATGGCAAGGAAAACATGACGCACCTTTGCAAAGGTAGTTCTCAAGCTAGCTCAGATGGGAGGCTGTATATTCTAATAAGTCTGCATGCGACATATGAAGGGGAACCAAATCTGCATTGTTTGTTGAATCCCTTGTTTTCTGATCGAATCAGGCCACAAAAATGCCCAGTTATTTCACAGCTTGTCAGTTCATAGGCACTCCAGATACTCAAATGTTTGTGCACAAGCTCTTAAAAAGTTAAAATAATCAAAAAGTAAGGAAAAGTGAATTTAATGAAATGTAATAAAGGGCAAAAGTGTACCAAAAATGTTAAGACCATAACCAATAAAAGAAGAAAGACTAAAAGCAAAATTCTCAGTCCACATCCATCAAAGAAAGATTGCTTGTTCAGTTTTTTGACTGCCTGTAAATTTGTCTTTGTTTTTCAGACTAGAATATGGTCAGACTGCTCTGGCTCTTGATTTCTGTGCCAAGTAAGGAAATATAACCTCCAGTTGTATTCTGTTGTCCTCTGTCAAATTCTCGGAAGTACTGCGTTGCTTTCAGTGTGATGACATGAGAGTGTGTCAGGAACAGAGTTTTTTACTGCTGGTAAGGGGCTCCTCGTAAAACTGTGGTGTCTGTGTGTGAGCGAAGAAGAGAAAAAGGGAGAGTGAGAAAGCGGGGGGAGACAAAGAGACACAGATGTTTTTTCAGGATGGATGGACACAAATGGAGGGTTTAGAAAAGGTGAGAAAGTGCAAGTGGAGTGAAAAAAGGGGAGAAAAGCAATGGCTCTAATCAGTTCTGCAACTAGCTGGCCTGCATGCCCCCTCACTCTGCATTACCAGGCTTCATCTCTATGGTAATGCTCTCAGCCACCAGAGTTCATTTCCACAATTTCCTAAGGCAGGCCAACAGAGATATCAAGGTACAAAAAAACATGTGCATGCGCACTCACGCTGTATTTCAATTGTATGTGCAACCCAGCAGAATAAAAGTGAAGTTGAGTGGTGTGTGTGTACTGTGAGAGTGTCTTAAGGGTAGAGTCTGACAAAAACAATGACTTATGTAATGTTGTACAACAAGAAACAGTTGTAACAGTTTTCACATCATCCCACTCAACGTGTCTCTTTATGGCTACCGAGGCATATTTTATATCCAAATTTGTTGTGGACAAATTAGATTCTGTCTGAAACACGCTGCAGTAAACATTCACTTCACTTTGTTTGTTTGGTACACCTGATCAACCAATTGTGATGCTGGCATTCAGACCAGCATCAGAATTGGTAAGGATTTGTCCTGATTTGAGTGGTCTAAAAAATGGCATGGTTGTTGCTGCCAGAGTATTTCAGAAACGGCTGATCTACTGGGATTTTTAGGCACCACCATTTCTAGGGCTTACAGAGAGTGTTTCCAAAAAGAGAAAATATCCAGTGAGCAGCAGTTCTCTTGGCCAAAAACCTTTCTTGATGGCAGAGGTCAGAAGAGAATGGCCAGACTCGTTCGAGCTGACAGAAAGTTAGCAAGTCACTTTAAGAACCACTTGTTACAACTAAGGTATGCTGAAGACTATCTCTGGGAGCACAACTAACCAGCATCAGAAGACCACACTGGGTGCCACTCTCGTTCAATCCACTCTCAATCCCAACGTTTTGTCAGGAGCCCTTGGCGTCACTTTTTGACACACTTGGTACCCCTTTGCCTCAAACTATGACACTCCACTACGGTTGCAGTTTAAACACATGGCTAATGTTGTGAATTCAAACAAAACTACTTTGTAATGTTCAGGTTAAAGTAAGTACATTAGTTTTTTAACTAAATTTACATACTTAACTTAAGTAGTCAATAGAAATAAGTACATTTTGACTTTTGGTTTCACATTGGAACAGCAGTCTTCTGGGTGAAAGTCAAGTTTGTTTGACTCATCCAGACACCCCATCCTCCTGGGGCTGAGGAGACTTTATGCATGACGGTTGAAAAGATGGCTACGGCATCCAAAAAACATCCCAACAGGTTGCCGTAGAAGTCGGTACCCTAAACCAGTCATTCTCCCGATGTTGGGATAGTTGGCTCCAAGGTCATTTCTAAAACACCATAGCCTTCCCTTCAACTGTTGCTGCTTAAGGTCCTTATTGTCACTCTTCATACTATGTCACCTGACTTGGTATGAGCAGAACACTTGCTCTGAGCTTCTTATATTGCTGCTGATGGATTTAAAGCCCACTGCACCTCATAGAGATGCTAAAGGCCTTGTGCATAGATATCAGATGCTGAAGGCCGTGACAAAGTGTTGGTATTTGATGATGTGGGAATGTAAACAATCTGTCTGAAAACTGAGGCTACAGTTGGCTCGAGCCAACTGGCAAATTGAACAATAGAAGATTGAAAAAATGTTACCTCTATGGATGAGTCTAGATTTTTGCTGTGGCATTCAGATGGTCGGGTCGGAATTTGGTCTAAACAACAATAAAGAATGGATTCACCCTGCCTTGTATCAATAACTCAGGCTGCTGCTGCTGGTGGTGATGTAATGGTGTGGCCCTAATCCTGCTTCTAAGGAATTGGTCAGTTGTCTACAGTGAAGCTCACATATTAACACAAACGAACATGCACACAATCACTCTTATACAGACACCAACTCCACAGTGTACTCTCCATCAGAGGCTTTTTTATTGACAGCATCTCCCTGCCAAGCTTAATCAATAGTGGCCATGAAAAGTCACCAGATCTCCTCCCCTCAGTGGAATCATTTATCAACTGAGCTGTGGTGGCTGCGGCTATAATGAGAGACTGTAACACAAGTCTCAAGGTAAACATCTCTGATTGTTTTATTACGCTACGAATTAGCCTGTTTTCGGATGCTGTCCTCTAATAACTCTTTAATTCTTCATCTGGGGCCTGTGCCCCGGGTGACATCGGGTTCTTTATCTTCGTTATGACTCATCTGTCAAGCCCCACTCGCACCGAGCGTTTATTCAAATAACAGATATTACAGCTATTAAGCATATTACATGCAATTGGATCGGCTACACACCCCAGCTCTCATAAATCTTTGATTGTGCAGTGCAACAAATTGGTGGGCAAGTTCTCAAGGGCAAGTGTGGCAACATTTTTAAAGTAATGGGGAGAGAAGACAGGAAGAGAGCCAGTTGAATTGATTGATAATGTGATAGGACACATAAAATCTTTAATTTATAGATTATACGGCATCGTGTATAATTCAGATACATTTATTTCATGATGGATGTGAATATTTTATATTTGAAGTTTTATCCCTCTTCCGTTTTTTATTAAATAGTCGGTTCACTGGGAGTACTCTTTCCACCAAAAGTATCCACAACAGAGGACTGTTCTATCCTAAGTAATATGGGTATTGTTTTTGGAAAGATAAAATAGATTTAATTGTTGGATCATGGGCAGAAATCTCAGAGACAATGTCTGAAAACCCGGGCCAATAAAATACAAACTATTTACAATGGAAGATACCTCTAGAGGTGGCATGTTTTTATTTGAACCAACCCTTAAAATAACCGAATCATTTGAGGTGTACCATAGCAGCCAACTATAAACTTTTGGCAAAATCCAAAGACATTTTGAGATATTTGACATTATTACACAGTCTGGTATTCCACACAGCCAGTTGGCCTTTGCATGATGCTGAATAACAATAACTTTGGATTCGAGTGAATATTCTGGGCTCTGTTTTCAGTCTTACCATGCATTGGCCATTTTTTTGCATATTGTGTATATTTTGTGATAGAGACAACTGTTTTGAACAAGGCCTCTTTCTTTTGTCTGTGCTGCCTTTTGTTGCACGCTTCTCTTTCAAACGCTGGGTAATTATCCCATTTAGGGATGAATCCAAACAGCATGGCAGCCATGGAAATTACAAACACGCTGTGTCATGCTGGATGTCACATTTTCTGTTGGTTGTTTTTCCGGCTCTCTAGTGTATGTGGAAGGAGGAGATTGAGAGGGGACGGCTGATGAATGCACACAACATGAGCATTACTGGTATTATCCACTTGCAGCTGTGCCATGGTATGGTTAAAAAAAAAAAACAACAACTATCAAATTCTTGTTAGAACAGCAGGGTTTTGTACATCTTGGTAGATGTAGCATTGTAGAGTGCTTTTCTCTTTTCTTTTCTTTTTTTATTATGTTTGCAAATCAGCAAGGCAGCATTTGCCAGGATCATTTCACAGTGTTTTACACTTATGTTGTTTAGTTGTTTTCATCCACTTCCAGTCACATGACAAAAGCAGAAAGGATTTGGTCAAGGGCATGCTGCCCAACAAAAAGTTTTTGAACGTGCAACACTGACATCGCTCAGGAAAAATGTTTCTTTTGTCAATCACGATCTCCCTCTGTATTTCCGGCAAAGGCATTTCTTCCTCCCACTTGGTCTTTGTGCATCCACTCTGACACCCTTTCAGCTTACCCAGAATGCTGCAGCCCCTGATTGTCTTGAGCCTCCATAAATTCTCCAACATAACTCCCTTCGCTGACTGCACTGCACTGGCACCCAGTGGTTGCTTACACACAGTTCAAAGTGCTGGTTGTTAGCCTATAAGGCAACCAAGGGCACAGCACCCCCATGTCTCCAGATCATGATTAACCCCACAGTCTCGCGCTCAGCTTCTGCTTCACTGTCCCTCCCTTCTCTGTGGTGAGCTGGCCGTCACTCTGCCCTGTCCTGACTCTTCAACCCCTCCACTGGTTGGACTTCTCCTCCCCTCAGGCATCCCAGTGGAGAAGTAGTTGCAACTGCAAATCACTTCCTTTCTGACACATACCGGAAACTCTCTCCCCTGCCTCTGGCTTACCTCTGAACTCCAGCTCTGTGCCCAGCCTGACCCTTCGTGTGCTGCATCTCTGTCACGCAAACAACCAACAAGCTGACATTTGTTGTTGTTGTTGTTGCTGCTGCGTAGTTTCATTATCATTTGCACACCTGTTTTAGCATAATTACTGAGGGAGCATCATGTCTTACAGTTAATGATTGAACTCCTTCTCTTTACTCTCTGGGCTACCCCACAAACTGCTTTTTTACCATTTTGTGTAATCAAACACATTTTTTTTGTTCCTTCGAGTCCAACAGAGCCAAAACAAGAGAACCCTTCAGGCTACACATAAAGTGCATTGACATAAACACACAGAAACACTGATGTTCCTGGACTAATCCTGATGCCATTAGTCTTTCCTTTGGCACAGAGAAAGAGCAGCCTCTAGTGGTGAATATCATGTTCCTTTCCTCCTTTCTCCTTCCATTCAGTTATTTATTTCTCATTACAGAAAGTGCAGAATCTTTGATTTCACGCACGCTCACGGTGTCATAACTTCTGCACTCCAGTGTTATTCTGTAAGTGGTCATTAAAGTGTGGCAGGATGCAGTTCAGTGCTGGATCATTTGACAGGATTGTGTAAATGGAGCATGACTATTAAAAAGTAATAGACTGACATTAAAATTTGGATGAGGAAATATATTTGGCCTTCAACTCCACCAACCTTGGTAAACAGTTACCAACTCACATCTATAAAAAAGTTTTGTTGGAAAGCAATAGTGTTTTTATATAAAATCTTGTCAGTCTGGTTGCTGAAATCTAACCCTAATGTCAACTTTACTCTTAACTGTTACCTCAAACATAAAAAATGTCTTTGGCATTGCATGACTTTATTTATTTTTCTGTAGAGTTTCTGCTCAAGATGCAAAAGTTGTTTTTTGTCATATTTTCAGTCATTTGTGAGAAGATTTTACTAATAATAATAATAATAATAATACATTCAATTTTTATAGCACTTTTAAAGGTACTCAAAGTCGCTTAACATAACAGGAATTTAAGCGACTTTGAGTACTAACAGTGTCCATTGCTGAGAAATATCTTTATGGGGACTTATTGCAACATAGCTTAAAGTGACAGTTTTCTTCGTAACTGCAGTGCTATTTATCAATCTAGTTTGTTTTGGTGTGCTGTTGGGAATTCAAGTGAGTGAGTAAGGTCTGAGTGTTGGAGGGATGTCTGTCTTCTCTAAAATATAATGGACCGAGTTGCCACTATGCTTGTGCCCAAAGTGGCAAGAAATATGTTTTAAAAACTCAACAGCAATTCCTTTTCTAGAATTTTTATTTTCTTTCTCCCAAATTACACCTGAGCTACACTTCCTTCCACAGTCCAAAAACGTGCACTTAGGTTTAATTGGTGACTCGAAATTGTGAATGAGAGTGTGATTGTCTGTCTTCATGTGTCAGCCCTGCGATAGTCTGGCGACCTGACCTAGTCTGTACCCCGCGATCCGAGTGCGGATAAGCGGTTAAGGATAACGAATGAATGAATGAATAAACTAAATCTGCCAACCATATCACCATGCAAAAGAAGGGCTGGGCGATATGGACCAAAAGTCATATACCGATATATTTAGGTTGGATATCAATATACAATATATATCCCGATATTTTGAGAGTGAGAGCAACTGTTCAGTCAAATTCAAAGCAAAATGTGACATGTCATAAGTAGTTTTATTGAAACCGTTTATTTAAGTGAACATAAATACTGTATAATAACAGGAGTACCTTTTTAAAAAAAAATCAAAGCTCTATAAAGTGCACATTTAAATAAAAAAAATATCTTAAATAAAAATAGCCTATGAAATAAAATGGGCCAATATTTTTCTGAAATAAATATATTTATATTAGAAAAGAATAACAAACATTACAAAATAACTAAATATGAACTATATTGATATATGCGATATGGTCTAATTCCATATCACATTTAAAAATATATCGATATATTTTTTATATTGATATATCGACCAGCCGTATGCAAAAGGAATAGTTTGATATTGCTTGCTGACTTGAGCTAGCTAGCGTTACAGCTTGGCCAAGAGGGAAGCCATTAAGGTTCACAATTTGCGTTGTCACAAGCCTCTCATCCTTTAAATCTGCAGTGATATGGTTGCCGTTCATGACAGGTAAAATAGTTCCTATGAAAGTGCTCATAGGAACTACTTTCTATGGTCAGGATTTCTGAAAAGAGACATTACTGTTATAAAAAATGTTTTTTGTTTGTTTTTTACATTTTGATCACCACAACCCAAGTGCTAATTCCACTGTTATCAAGACAAGCCAGACATCTTCACACCCTATATGCCTCCAGCACTCAGCAACTCAAATCAATCTAGAATGATAAATAGCTTAAGGGGTGGAACTGTCCCTTTAAGAGCATATTTCATGAGGCATTACACACAAATTCAGTTTTTATTTGGAACTGAAGACAAACTTCAACATTAAATATCATCCTGTCTTCTCTAACTATCTTTTACTTTCTGAAGAGCTACTTTCTCGTTCCACCTGAAAAGGTTACGCATGCTCAATTAACAGCTGAGCCAGAACAGCAACTCTGATAATCAGAATATAGCCTTAGTAAGCTTGGCTCCAAGCTATTTGTATGTATATTCAATACTCATTTCCTCCAGGAATTAGGGAGTCTTTGTTAGTGCTTGCATCAGTCCACAAAGGCAGCTTCTAAATTAGTGGAAAGGAGCATCCTGCGTGGCTTACAGTTTGCTGAAACAGTTCCTCATTGTTCGGAGAGCTGTTCGAAGCCAAGAGGTACAGTCGCATCTAGAAACTATGGATGCACGTAGAATTCATTTTCTGAACTGGTGGGTTGGCTGCCCCACAATTGTTTCTAAAATGGGATATCTGAATGCCAGAGTGTGCCATTTCAAACCTGCAGAGGAAGCTTATAGTGAGTCTGTACAATGTTCCCTCTGAAGGGTCTATACTCTGCTGTAATGTCAGCTTTCCAGTGTGTTTAGCCAAAAGCTCACATGTTTATTATTGGTATTTTTGGTTCCTGGTAGGTGTGCAGCCTTGTTTTTGGTCGATGAGTCATAATTTTTAAACAGCGTGAAGGGAAATGTGAGAGAAAAAGTGAATGAGCTCATTGATGGATGTGTTTTCCAATAGAAGCCACAATGAAAAGCAGCAGCAGCAGCCGATGTTGTGTAGATGAGTCTTGAGGTTGTAGATAATGAACTGAGATGTCGTCCAATGTAGTGAGTACGGTTTAAAGTGTCCGTTCAGTGCTGTGATGTGAGAATGAGGTTTCTACATGGACGGAACAGCACAAGAGCCAATTACCTCAGACAATGTTGAGATAAGTACCACTCAATATCAGTTACACAGTCACAAACTCGGATAGATATACTCACTCAAACCTATGCGGGAGCACAAACAAACACAGACACGGGGATTTGAAATTAGGCGACTTGTAGATAGCCCTCATGGCCATTATAAACTCGGATAGACAGACGCTCGCTGAAACACACACGGAGAGAGGCACAAAACATTTTTCTAAATGGACTTGTAGATAGCTCTTATCTGCGCCTATCACCAGAATGCCTGTGATTTGGGAGGAGAGAGCAGGTGGAGCGGGGAGAGTGAATAAGAGATTGAAGAAATAAGGGATGCAGAGAGCAAACAAGAAAGGGTTACCACTGGGGATGAGGCTCAACAAACAGCGAACAATTGTAACACTCTATCTAGGGAGGAATACTGACATTGACGACTGGCTGTGAAAAGAAAAAAGGAAGATGAAAAAAAAAACCGATTTGCATGTGAGACATGAGCCTCAGTGTGTTTTCATAATCAGATGTATCTTTACTGTGTTTGAATTGAAATAGTATACACAGAGGGAAGGGAGCGACTCAGAGAGAAAGTCGACAAAGAGGAGAAATACGAGAGTTGCAGCTTAAATGTATGTGCATTAACTGGTCTCAGATATTTATATCCAACCAGAATCTTGTGTTTTTGGGGATTCTCATTCAAATGGGAAGAGTCCACAACTTGTAGACTCAAGTTAGATTGGAGGCCTGTTTGGCCAGGAGGGAGCCCAGTGTCCACTTCCCCTAATGAGCACACATGGGTACTGAATGATACATGAGTAAATACACAAGTTTGCTGGCATTGACACAGCAAGTCCAGACTCACATGTAGGCTGGTACATGGGAAGTTGTTTAGTGCGGTAAGAATGTGTAAGTGACTGTGTGTAAAACCTGAAAAGAGCATATATTAAACCAGGAGTAGGTCTTTTTAAGTGTCTTAAATTTGGCAAATAGAGTGCGTAATAAAGTTTATTTACTGTTGATGCATTTCAACCACTATTATGAACACACAGCTTTCGCCTGAGCTGCTTATGAGAGAAAAAACAGATTTTGTTTTTAAATAAAAAAGTGATAGAAGCATGAGAAAAAATGTGAGCATGCATAACCCATGTTATATCGCTGCAAAGTGTATAAGACAGCATATTTTGTAGAAATGCATTATTCATTCTTTCATTCATTATCCTCAACTGCTTATCCGCACTCGGGTCACAGGGGGCTGGAGCCGACCCCAGCTGACATTGGGCAAGAGATGGGGGACACAGGTCAGGTCGCCAGATTATGGCAGGGCTGACACATAGAGACACGCTCTCATTCACTCCTACGGACAATTTAGAGTCACCAATCAAACCTAAGTGCATGTTTTTGGACTGTGGGGGGAAGCCCGAGCGACCCTCTTGCTGTGAGGCAAGAGTGCCAACCACTACACCACCGTGTAGCCCAGATATGCATTAATATGTGCATTGTTTTTATATTATTATGAAGTCAAGTTGATCTTATTATTTATGAATGCCAATTTGTCACTCCATGTGAGATAATTTAGCCATGGCCAGCTAAATCATCCATCCATCCATCCGTTTTCTTCTGCTTATCCTGGGCCGAGTCGCGAGGGCAGCAAAGGTACTCCAGGTGTCCCTCTCTCCAGTATCGGTTTCCAGCTCTTTCTGGGGGGCCCCAGGTGTTCCCAGGCCAGGCGAGATATATAATCTCTTCAGCATGTTCTGGGTCTTCCTCTGGACCTTTTACCAGTTGGACGTGCCTGGAACAACTCTAACGGGATGCACCCAGGAGGCATCTTGATCAGTTGCCCGAACCACCTCAACCGGCCCCTCCGGATGTCTGAGCTCCTCACCCTGTCTCTAAGGCTGAGCCCAGCCACACTACGCAGAAACCTAATTTCATTACTTGTATCCGCAGTCTCATTCTTTTAGTCGCTACCCAAAGCTAATGACCTTGGGTAAGGGTTGGAGCATAGATGGACTGGTAAATTGAGAGATTTGCATTCCAGCTCAGCTCCTTGTTCACCACAACAGTCTGGTACAACCCCTGCATCCCTGCTGACGGCTGCACCAAACCGCCTGTCCATCTCACGCTCCATTTCACCCTCACTTGTGACCAAGAACCCCAAGATAGGGCATTCCCATAGGCACACCTGGTAGATCGCGTACCATAGAGGCATTGTCCTCGTAAGCGGGCGGCCCGGGTTCGAATCCGACCCGGAGCCCTTTCCCGCATGTCTCCCCCTTCACTCTGTCCTATCAATAAAGCCCAAAAATGGCCAAAAAAATATCTTAAAAAAAAAGAACCCCAAGATATTTGAACTCCGTCGCTTGAGGCAGTAACTCTCTCCTTACCCAGATTTTTCTATGGGATTAGGTGATCTTTCTTGAAAGACAACCGGTTCATCTTGTTAACCACATTGGTATGTTTGGGGTGTAGTGATAAAAGTCTTTTTTTCTAATGAGCTGTCAACAGAATAGATGCTTCAAGCTCCCTTCCTGCTAGATATACACACAAACAGAGTCCAGAGGAACTGTGGTCTCACGCAAACAGAAATCTTCAGGATTGACACTTTGACTCCTCTGAATTTGCCATCTCACCACTTAACCTGTGCAAAGATTCGACAGGTGCCAAAACAATCTACACTTGCCTTAGATGTTTTTCCCTCAAGGGTAGAAGACGAAGAAGGTTAAGGACATTTAAAGATTTTATGTGCACTCAGGCACTGCGAAGACCCGAGGCACTAGTCTTTACACTTTCTGTATCCTCCTAAGTAGTCAGCTTTGTTTTTGAGCAATTCTGCAGTGCGCTTTGAGATACATCACCCTCTTATACCATATGTCTTTCAACACGAGAATGTGAATGGGTGCTGTGAGCAATGTGGCTAAAGAAAAGCAACTCCTTGCAGAGTGTCAAGGACAGTCCACATCTGGGCTTGAAAATCCATAAAGCTACATATCATCTTGGTCCACACGCCTCCAAAGGTTCTCTGGGCCTCAGCGTGAAGCTGGCTGATTTAATTTAGCAATCAATATGTTTTCTGTGAGCATAAGCCACGGTAATCTTTTTACAGCACCTCTTCTCTCCCTCTCTCCTCTCATCCTCTGCCCTTGAGTCAATCCTTCCACCCCTGCATTGTAACACCGAGGCTGTGATTGCGTCTAACAGGCTTTGTGGTTAGAGGAAGAGAGAAAGAAAGAGAGGAACAGGATGAAAAATTGATATCAAGAAGAGTCTCTATGGCACAAGGTCTGCGCTCTGAGACTTGGTCCCATAAAAGTGGATTATGGGAAATAGGTTGCTGCTGCTTGCCATGCTCTTAGAATGCAGCGAGACAACTCATCTTTTTGACAGGAAATGAACTGCAACTGCTTTGGTTCAACCAGAACGGTCCATCAAAACGGACCAAAATGAACAAAAATGGAGCGGAACATACACTATCTCCCTACTTGTAGCACTCCTGCTATTTATTTTCAAGTGATTTGTCCACTGTGATAGGGCATAAGGGGGGCAAATAGATGGGGGAGTGAAAAAAGGCTAGAAAATGTGCCCAAAACGTAGAGCTTCCATTCAAACATATCAGCTCCATGTGCATGTATGGGTGTTCTTTGTTACCACTCCCTATAGAGAGACAGTATGTGCGTTTTTCTTCTCACACTTCCTTTCACATTACCATTCTTTCTTGTACTTATCATCTCCAGCAGAGAGAAAGAGAGAGATTCCAGGGGGTCTGTCTTATCTTTGCCTGCAGCTCTCTGTTCTGCCCTCAAACTGGGGGACACAACAGTTTTCTTTATTTGTCCGCCAAGCATCACAAACACACACACACGTGCTCACGTGTTTTGGCTTCGTACCCATGTTAATCATGTTTACACAGACAGCAAGGAAGTCTTTAATTCTGTCACTCGTGATTGGAACGAATTAGCATGAAGAAAAGGAGAAGCATCTATACCTTGATGGGTTGAAATTTTTTCTCAATAATTATGAGATGAGCCTAGCATCTTCATTCTAACCTCTGTGAAGCAGAGGAGAAATATCAGCTCATAAAACATTATCAGGGAAAGATGCAAGGGAGAAAAACAGAGAAATCTCCAAATCCCTGTCTCTGAATGATTCAGGAGGCCAGCAGCTGGATGGGGCACTGGAACATGGCGAGATTGTAGATATTTATTGTTGTTGAGTTGTTTCAATGGAGTTCAGAATTTGCAGCTGAACCCCCGACTAGGAAATACAACATTTAGAATAAAATGTGATCCTTGGTAGACACTGTGGGTTGGAACAAAGAGTTACTGAATAATGACTTTGTGAAAACTTGTGGGTGTTTTCATAACATGTCTCCTTTCGTTCCTTAAAATACTGATTTTTTACAATGACATATTTTATGGGATTGTGGCAGTAAATACATTTGCATCAGTATCAAATCCTGCAGTCTTCTTTTTGCTCACTAAGACAGACCATTTTAGACCACTTATTTCTAAACTGATGTCTCTTGGAAAGAATTCCACAGAACAGATGTTCATATCTATTTTTTTATGATAGAAAAAGAAGAAAAATGTGTCAGCAGTTGAATTTCTTTTTTGATCAAGCAGAGTTAGTTATTTATTTAAGTAGGAAATGAAAAATGGATGGAGGGCCAGCTAGGGATGGAATTGTTTTAGTTAAAGAGTCTAGTTAGAGCTTGAATATTGTTAGAATATAAAATATTATGTGGAAATGGAGGATTTGGATGATTTTCAAAATGTATGGGATAATGAAGACATACTTTTTCCTTTAAATTACTTGATAATGACTTTTGTTGATTTCATTTATTTAAAGTTATTCACTGATGGCTCTGTATTGTACTCTGTGATTGTCTGTTTCAAACTATTATAAATGTAGAATATTTTTTTATTGGAATGGGTGATTAAAAACAAATATTTCCTTCTTTCTTTCTTGCTCAGTGACAACAACTTCATCAAGGACTTTCCCCAGCTAGCTGACGGTCTCATGGTCATCCCGTTACCGGTAGAGGAACAGTGCCGAGGGGTGTTGTCCGAGCCCCTGCCCAACCTGCAGCTCCTCACAGGTGAGGGTGTGTGAGTTTGAGGATATAGCTGGGTTTTTTCTCATCCATTTTTACTGTTGAGAGTGACAGACAAATAGATTTGATTCATTGCATTTTTAGGTGGCAGCTCTATTATCTCTCTATGATCCATTCATGGTCACTGGCTGAATGATTTCTGAACTGACTCCAGACAGCAAGACTCTCTGCAGAGGAGAAAAACACAGCACCATATTAAACAAATGATGTCTGTGAAAAACCTGAGTAATGTCTCTGTCACCATGTTTGTCCAGGCCTAAGAGAAGTGTTTATTGAGAATATTTTTGACTTGGTTTTGTGAAATGCTTTTTTTTATTTGATGCAAGATCATTGAAAAATGCATAGGCTGGTCCCCAAACCCCATACCTATGGTGATTGACAAGGCCAAACAAAAATAAAACAAAAACAACTGCAAAATGCAAAAAAAAAAAAAAAAGCAACTGAGGCAATAAACTCATTTGAAAAATGTTTACTGAGGGAATAAGTCAAGTGAGAAGTTGGGTCATCCTCTCATAGACTTCTATACAATCTGACTTATTTTTGCAACCAGAGGAGTCGCCCCCTGCTGGCCATTAAACATTGCGCCATTAATTGCCTAACCTACAGTCCAAACAAAAAACAAACAGACAAAAACAACATGCAAAATCCAAAACAAATACAGCAACAGCTTTATCCAAGGATCATAATTTACAAAATGAGCATTATTCTGTATTGAAGAAGACTTTAAACCAGCAATTGAGACCTTAAACTTGACTTAAGTCTCAAGAAATCAAATCATCTTCTCATATACTTTTTTTTTGCGACCAGGTGAGTCGTCCCCTGCTGGCCATTATAAACAATGCAGGTTTATGGCATTATCACATTGGCTTCCCTTTTCAGGCCAAGAGGTTGAAACAAACACACTTTGTCATCTTGTCTCTGTCTTTCGTTGACGATCAAACAGTTCAGCTAAGCGCTCCCCCTAGAGGCCTGAAGAACTTCCGTTGTGATTTTCTGTTGCATTTGTTTTCAGGGTTTGTGTATTTTTGACTTGCATAGTTTCTGTAACAGTGAGTTGGTTAATGTATTTGTTTAAGCTTTCTTTCTTACTTTGCAGCACTTTTTTTTCAGTACAGCATGCTTTAGTTGTTGTATTTGTTTTGAATTTCCTCTGTGTCTTTGAATTTGTATTGTTTCTGAAGCTGCAGCAAGTTTATTCTATGTTTTAGTCTTCTTTGTTTTGTAGCACGTTTGCCCTTGACAGCCACCGTACAAATCCCATCTCACATTGCTTTCGTAAACATAAAGTCATGCAGATATATGCCCACACACTCACACATGTACTTGGACCTTGTAAACTCTAACGCTTAACTCCCAGTTTCATCCTTTTATCCTTTTCTTGACTGTTCCAACCCATCTTGTGGATGAACACAGTCACTTAGACATTTGGCTTGAAACCTGCACCTCCACCTCTGCTCCCTAATCCCTCCATTAGCTAAATTGGCATTTGCTCCACATTGACCCCAGAGATTTCTACTTGGGATTCTGCTTTCACCAGAATTAGATACACGCACACACACACACACACACACACACACACAGAGAGAGAGAGAGAGAGAGAGAGAGAGCGAGAGAGAGAGAACCTAGATTGCACTTTTCACCGTGCATGAATGTCTAAGGTGTTAAAAAAGTTTTCCAGAGACACAGGATCAAGGTTCCCGTAAGCAGTTTATTTTTTCCCCCCAGCTTGCTCTTCACTTTTGTGGCTTTAGTTCTAAACTGGTGTGAAAGTTTGGTAATTGAATTGCAGAGAAAGGCGAGATTGCTCCCGCTTCTAATGTCAGCAATTCAATTGGAGTTCAAGTTGCACTATATATCTGCCATTGATCCAGGAGCAGCTGGGATATGGGCTGTGATAATAAATGATGTTAAGGCAATAATGGATAACAATAGATCTGCAATAAACAGTTCAAATGAAATGATGGATTTCATTTATGTATTAATTTATTTTGAATTTCAGCCGATCTTTATGAATCCTTGTTTTGTAATTTGTTTTAAATTGCTGCGTTTGCTGTCTAAATGTGTTCCCATGCTTTTTTCTATCTTTCTTAGGGGATGCCCAATTCAGTGAGGCAGTGGGCTATCCGATGGTCCAGCAGTGGAGAGTGCGCAGCAATTTATACAAAGTCAAACTCAGCTCCATCACCTTATCTACAGGTCAGTGTCTGAATAATGCAACCTTGTGATTTCTTAACATAAAAAAGCACCACACAGACAAAAATAAAAAAGAATTTGATCAATGTCTTCTTCCAGCCTGAACTGCTTTGATGTATATTCTGCATATTATCAATCTATTCATCTTTCTATTCAAGGATGACTTTATAACCAGTGGTGGAAAAAGTATTCAGTTCCTTTACTTAAGTAAAAGTACAAAAGTATCAGCATTAAAATTGAACTTAAGGTATCAAAAGTAAAAGTACTCGTTATGTTTTATATATTGCAAATATGTTATTGGAATATCATTATTGATGCATTTATGTAAGCAGCTCAACATAGGTCTCATTTTCACTACTTAATATGCTGTTATGTGCTTTAATTTATAATAACCATTTTATAGGTATCATGTTTTTCATGTTAAATCTCGATCTGAAAAGTAACTTAAGCTGTCAGCTAAATTTAGTGGGATGAAAAGTACAATATTTGCCTCTAAATGATGTGGAATAGAAGTATAAAGTTGCATAAAATGGAAATACTCAAGTTAATAACAAACGTGTAGCATCCCTGGCTGAATGACTCTTTAACTGATTTATTTAAACCATAGCGCCAACTTGTGAATGGGAAAATAGCAAACATTAGCATTAGCAAATAAAATTGTAAAACACTTTTACGATAATGATAATTACAAAAATAGCCACTAATATACATGACAGAATAATATAAAATCCAACAAACCTTGTGCCCCTGTCAGGCAGGCACTATAGAAGCCTTTTTGTTACTTTATATCAACTTTTGGATTAGGAAGCACTCATTATTTACAGTTCGTTCTTCATTTTACCTTCTACCTTTTTCCTTTCAAAATAAAAGCACCCGTTTCATACTGGATGGCATCAAAATCAAAGCATCACAACATTGTAAAACACCTAGAAAATATACAAACATGAAAAACAAGCTATATAATACAAATACACCACAAAGAACCTTGCTAAAGGTCATTTACACAACCCATCCTTCTGGATACAAAATCACTATTCTTCCTTCTCCTTCTTGACCTGATAGGCTTTTCCAAGGTGCTGAAGACGCTGTCAGCAGAGAGCACACGTGAGGAGCTGCTGGCTTTTCTCCAGCAATACGGCAGCCACTACGTGTCTGAGGCCCTGTACGGCTCCGAGCTCAGCTGCAGCATCTACTTCCCAAGCAAGAAGGCCCAGCAGCAGCTCTGGCTGCAGTACCAGAAAGGTGAGCGTGCTGACAGAAAGGAAGGGATGCCAAAAAACCCCCCATAAAGGCTGAATTCTAGAGGGATGAATACAGCTGCTATCCTCACATTTTATATATTGACTTTAAAAGGAGGAATCTGTCAAAGGCAGAGAGATTTATGTGACATATTTTTAAATTTTAACAAGAGTGTCTGGAGGTGAGTAGGCCATGTTTTGAGGGAATGTCAGAGTGGTAACTTCACAAGTGATGGAGCTTCAATCAAATGGAATCAGGACAGCATAACATTCTCTAAATCAAAGCATGCAAAGTCATATAAACACACAGTGAGCAGAAGCAGAGTGAGATTTACTATAGTTTAACAGGAAGGGGGGTATACTTTGACTTTAAATTAAACTGGGTTATGTTTAAAGACTTCATCCTGCCTTAATTCGCCTCCTGGTTAAAAGGCAGCATAAGCTGCATGAATTGAATTAAACATCAGTGTGACTTAACATCCCAGAAGCATCTTCCAGCACTGTTCCATTTAAATGGTGTTTTTTAATCCTGTTTATTCGTAATCCAAAAAAGTGTTGATTTTCAGTGCAGTTGATTGGCACCAAGGTTTTAAAATAAATACTGTTATATACTTGCTCACCTTACAGATTCAGGGTCAAGTAGGACCAGGATTGAATAACTACACTGCCTCAAAAGGAGGAAAATAACAAATATGGTTTCAATGCCATCATGCTTTATGACAGGGAAAAGATCTGTGTGCTACAGAGGAATGACATTTCATTTGGTTTTAATTAATATGGAAATACTAATGTTATTTTACTCTTTAAGCACTGGTGGAAAGTAATTGATTCATTTTATAACTTTGAGCTCCTTGTGCTTTACTTGATTATCTTCATGTTTTGCTAATGTTACATGCACTGCATTTCAGAGGATTTTGTACACTAGTGTTCAATATAATAGCAGTCCAATGTGACTAACCAGATTAATCCAGGTTTTTAGTATATTTTTTTTATTGCTACATGGCAAACAAGGTACCAGCAGGTGCAGTAGAACACACCCTTTTCAACTAATTGCCCAATTGCACAGCCTTAAGAGTGTGCATAGAACGAATGCTGGGTCTTGTTGGTTTTCTGAGAATCTACTGCACCTACTGGTACCTTGTTTGCCATGTAGCAATAAAAAATATACTAAAAACCTGGATTAATCTGGTTAGTCAGTCATTGGACTGCTATTATATTGAACACTACTGTATGTTTATTGAGTCATTTACTTAAGAAATCAAGATTTGCATGGGTATTTTAATATTCAATACTTTTAAGTACATCACAACCTTTTTATTTTTGTTTTTTCTACCTTTGCTGAAATAAAGGGTCTAAAAACTTCTTCCACCACCTGGCAAGACATTGTCGGGCTATAAAGCAAGCTTTTTACTTTTCAAAGTTTCACTCCTCATGGGTTTCAAAGGCACAAAAACCACAGAAGGCAAGTAGGAAAATTTAGTTTAGCATTTTGTTTTCTCTCCTGTGTTCAAGATGTAAGAACACATGGGGAATAAGCAGACGTTTTGCCTGGATAAATCTTCAAAATTATCAGCAGTAAAAACAAGTTTTGGCTTTTTATGGCATTCCTTTTTTTTTTTTTTCGAGTTTTACTTTCTCCAGCACTCTCAAGATCTTGTTACTGAAATGAATATTATAACATCAAGCACTTTTTTTTGAGCTGAGAAAGATTTTGATCACAAAACCTTTTTTTTTTCACCTGTTGTTGAGTCATAAACACAGAAGAGTAAATTATTCAGATCAGACATAGAAAATGGATCACCAGATATTTTTCCTCACTTGCCTCTCAGGGCTCCTGTACAAAAGCCCACATCCACCACTATCTACAGCATAAATAAATATGTTTAAATGTCACTATGCAACCAGCCAATTATGGTGACAAACGAAGTTTCCTTTGACTCCGGTCACACATGTTATAATGGTATGAAAACAAACTGCTGATATTTTAGTTGTTTCATAAATGTTTATTGCACTCAGATAACCAACAATACAAACATGAATTTGACTACACAGAGATGTCTGTACTGTGTTCAACACATTGTAAAATTCACAGCCTCCAAAGGACATAACACCTTGAACACGTGGGAGTTTGGTTCATGGACATATTGCAGTATTACAATCCAATGGTAAAAATTAATAAACTTTGAAGAAGTATGCAAGGAAAAAACTTCTCTCCAATGACATAGAATAAAACATATTCTGATGAGGTGAGACACTCTGATGTTCAGCACACTGACACAAGGACACTTGATTTTTCTAGCATTTTATGCATTTTTCTGTCACTGTTAAAGTTTGAATATTCTCTAGTGATAACTACTTCTAATGACCATGAATAAAGTGAAAGCACTGGGAAAAGAAATGTTTTTATGGCAAGGTTGACATGCAGCTGAGACGGCCTTGAATTACAATCTATTGGTTTAGTGTTGAGCTATAACATGGCCTACCAATAAAACATCATGAAAAATAAATAAAAAAAGCACAAGGACTGTGACAGACTTCACCTGATACTTGAATTCAGTTCTACTTTTTTTCTACTCCTTATCGCTTTGCTTATGTAGAAATATTAAAAACACTTATTGTTTACGATACAGTTTGATTCTCAGATATGTCTATTTGTATGTTTCTGTTTAACAGGGCTCCAGGTGCAGAGTTAAGGTCAGTTTTGTGAAATAATTTATTTTTTAAGGCTGAAACTGAGTCAATATATGATATGCTCTCATGAGCATACCTGGGCTGGAAGATACATATTGCCGGAAGGCATATTTACTATTAACAACTTTTACTGACATATAATAGGTTACATACATGGGCAGGTTTCAATGATTAACTTCGATTCCCCCATATTTAGGCCACTAAATATTTTGATTAAAGGTGTCTTTTATTATTTTACCTGAAAGCATCATATTTCTAATGCTTTATACAGACTCAGGAATTCAGTTAAGCTACATGATAAACAAATAAATTAAATGCAAGCAGATATAGATGAATTTAATGTTTACTACCATGAACTTGCAAAACACTGTATATGGCTGTCTAATTTGTCATATCTGCCAACACCGGAGAACTCAGGTTGCAAGTTGTCTAGTGTTGAATAAAATCCTGAGGGAGACATAGCAACACGGAATCACATCCCAGTGTGCAAATCCAGGTTTGGTGTGTGATGCTGTAGTTTTCATTATCCTAGCAGTGTTATTCTGAACACTCCTGCCAGTGATCCCAAAAAAGATTGTGTAGCCACGAGCCGAGCGAGAGGAAACAATGGTGTGGAATAAGTTTTCGGGAATAAGCATCAGGTTTGAACAAAGTTAGTAAACATAATTCAAGGTGTAGATGCCTGCTGTACACTTGTGGTCACACTGCGGTCTGAGTGCCAGAGATTTTTAGTGTTGGCTGCATTGGCATTGCAACTAAAGTAATTTATGGATGATTATATGATGTAGCTGAAGGTAAGCCTTAAGGGAATACAAGACAGAGCCTTGAAATTTTAATGGCTTCCTAGGTCACAAAGGTCATCTGGAAGCTTTGCTATTCTAATCATAATGGACACAGTTCTCTCTGAGGAGTAGGACTAAAGCTCGGAGCTACAGTGTCTGTGATCAAAGCTAACTTTAAACGGTTCAGGTTAAAGAAAAGGCAAGCAAAAGGTGATGTAGAGGCAATAGTTAGATGTATGACTGAGCAGAACAGCTTGAATAGGATCCAGGGCAGATGAAAATGTGATCTTGCCTCAGCCGGTCTCTGAGTGACATAAGTAAGGCTGGAAAGTCATGAGAAGCGGGTTAAATGAAAAAACACAGAGAATAGGGTTTGTAGATCAGACAGTAGACTTTTAGTCATATTTGCTTTGAAAATGACATTTAAAAACGGACAGTTCACCCCTAAATCAAACTTTTTTTTGGCACCAGAACCTGAGTGCCATGAAGTTATACCAAGAGAAGGCAGACATCTCACACCAAATCAAGATTGATAAATCAAACCACAGGTAGGAGAAGGTATTTTTCATTAAGGGGTACACTGTCCCTTTTAAGATGATGTACTGCTTCAAAATGCACACAGGTTAGCTTGGCAGTATTAATAGGTACTGGGACAAAATTATATCAATGTGGTCTCTTTAAATTAATCATCAGTAACCCTGATTCTAATTGCATTAACTCAGCTACCCTCAAAAAAGCTTTAGCCCACAGAAAATTAAATATTGCCACATATTACCCAGCTTCTCTCCATAGCCTATTATGTTGTGATTTGGATGTTTAACTCTCTATCCTGTAGGTAATTCAATATTCTGCATTTAATGTTCCCTGAATGTTACTGAATGCAATTCAATGAATGCTGATACTTGGTTACCATTTTGCCATTAGCTAACTGCACAGTAAACTTTAAAGCTGCCAGCTGCATTCAGCAACATCAATATTAGTCTGTGCTACTAAAACCTAACACTAGGAAACAGTGTTGTGTCAATAATAAAGTGCTTCACAGGCCAAAAGCCTTGATATGCTTTATTTTATATTTCAATACATATTCATTTTCAGCTCTTCTTCCTGCTGTTTTTTTTTTTTCCAAAGCTGAGCCGGATCAGTTAAAGCCATGCATCACACACAGTCAGGCTGAATGGTGCATATAGCAGTATAACAGAGCAAGGGAAATCATCTGTTCTTTCTGCCTGCATTAGCTCTGACTTCAATGGCTTCTTTCGCTTATTTTAATGTGACAACTTGTGCCGGTATTCTGTGAAAAAAAATGTTGCAAGGTCTGTTTAAATGTTGAGATCCATTTGAATAATCAGGTAAGAGGCAGCTTAAGTAACAAACATTTAATTTGAAGTATTAAATTAAAATCCAGTGGGATTTAAACAGAACCAAACTAACTAAAGCATTCATTAAATAACCCAATGAAAGCTGGAGTGAGATTTGTTTGGACTGCAGCCAAACTAAAGTGACAGATAACAGTGTGATTTTACCTTTTCCATACACACCTACCAACATAAACCTCTCACGCTCATGTGCAGATGGGCTGGATTGTTCCTCTAGGAAGTAGAGGAGTGCCTCCTCTGAATGTATGTGTAGACTTTGACACAGTGGTCCCAACAATCCAGCACTAGCAGCTGTCCTTTCTGGGTAGTGGCCACTCCGACAGGGCAGGTCAGCCCTTCCTGGATGAGAATTTTGAATCCACCCTCTTTGGGAAACTGCAGGATTTCTTTCCTGCCACTGTCTGTTACCAGCAAATCTCCATTGGCATCCACACACATGCCAGTGATACAGCGGAAGTCCTCTGTCTCTGAGAAGAAATGGCTAAGCTGCTTGCCTAGCTGGCCGTCTGTATCCACTGAACCAATGGAGAAACCGCCTTCCAGGTGGGGCTCATTGTGACGTTTCTCAAAGTTCAGGGCGAGGCCCTGGGTGAAATAGACTGTTCCAGCTGCATCACAGGTCACAAACTTTGGCCGCACAGCAGAGCACAGTCGGTTGTAGCTGACCACACCTACATTGCGGTCCACTGCCAGACACCACAGCTTGCCACCTTCCACATCTGACACCACAAACTGACCTGACGGCATGGCCGTAATGCCCCAGGGTTTAATCAGCTGGTTCTTATGGCAAGCCACACAGTGTCCATCCATAGTGTAGACTTTAACTGAGTTGTCGTAGTTGTCAGTGACCCCAATCAGGCCTTGGGGAGTGACAGCAATGGATAAGGGGATGAGGTTAGGCAGATCAGCACCAAGGAAGCTGAGGACAAAGTTATCGATGCTACTAGCATTGCGGCGGATTTCGCGCTGGAAACCTTTGCGATTAAATATCTGGATGCGGTAGTTGCCACGGTCCGCCACCAGGACCTCGCCTTGTGGTGTTACACAGATGCTGACTGGTAGATTGAACATGCCAGGTAGAGTTCCCTTGCAGCCCATCTTCTTCACAAACTGGCACACTGCGGGGCCTGCACTTGCAGAAGCTCCTCCAGGGGATCCCCCACCTGCATCCATGGATTTTGACTTAAAGCTGCCTGGTGAACCACATACGGCCTCCTCGACAGCCGCAACCATGTCAATGTCTCTGTAAAGATCCACTGTAGGCCCCCTTCCACCACCTGTAGCCCCTATTGCCCCGGCTACACTCTCTACATGGCTCTCAAGTGCAATCTCCAACCCACTCACCTCATCCTCTGTATTGACAGTGTAAGTATTTGTGGTCACTTGGCCCACTTCCAGAGGTTTAGAGTGCTCTGTTCTGACCAGCTCTGGCTCTTGCAGCTCAAACATAGTGGGCAAGCCGCTTATCAAATCCAGCCCTTCATCCTCACTGCCTTCCCCATCATCCTTTAGCAAAGCGATATCACTCTGCCTCACCAGCATTGTCAGATAATCACAGCGTGACACCGCTTTTACCTCTGCAATGTTGAGGAGATAGGTCTGCTCCTCCAGGACCTGCCCATTTAGTTTTTCCACTTCTGCCATGGAAGCTGTGAATGTCCTTCGAGACCTGCTGAGTTCCTCTTGAAGTCGTAACTCTGCTGAAGTATAGTCCTGCTGAACTGCCTGGTACTTTAGTCTCAAGGACTTGGAAATGTTTTCAATAGCTGTCTTTTTCTTCTGAATTTCGCCCATTACATCACGCAGAGAAGCCAGCTTGCTACCAAGTTCTTTGCGACGCTGCTCAGCAGCCACCCTGATTGGTTGGACTGTATGGCCTTGATGCAGGTGCCCCTCACCTTTACAGAGCTCACAGAGGACCGTGGCACAATCGTGGCAGTACTGTCTTGGTAGGCGGCTGCAGCAGGACTTGCACATTAGAGCAGCAGCAGCAGCACTGCAGGATGCAGTACAATCTAGGATCTTGAGGACAGTGAGATTATCAGCCAGCTGGGAGATACTGCTCATACGGGACACCTTGCTACAGAAGGGGCATCGCACACCATTTATAGTGTTAGCCAACAGTTTCTCTAGACACTGCCGGCACACTGTGTGACCGCACTGCAGGAGCTTGGGTCTCATTTGATCCTGGTTGTAGGTCTCCAGGCAGATAGGACATTCAAAAACCTCTCTCATTAGATCTGGGTCCAGCGGGGGAGATGCTGCCTCCATTGTGATCCTTTCCTTGAGTGAGAAACAAAAAAATGTATATTTTTGTAACAATCCGTATGAAATTCTACAGAGAGTAAAACACAATGTCACTAATTCAAGTTAAGAATAACTATGGTAAACCTATCCAACTTTTACAGTCCCAATAATGATACCTGGACTTCGGATATCTGCTGATATCAAGTACTGATCAGATACCAGTGTTATGAGTAATTTATTTCATTTTATAAGCTGTATGCCTCACTATGTGGAAATGACTGGGATCAGTATTTGATGTGGATGACAACAGGCTTGTCTTCCTAACTTTTTAAAATAAAATGTAACACATTAATACCTAGATGTGAATTTTAAGTGTTATTTAAAATAAATTATGGACCAGCAACTTTGTTTCTCTTCAAAATTAACAGGAATTACAATTCATGGGTAAACCTTTTAAATGTAGCAACAAATTGGTCAAAAAATAAACAGGAGGAAGAATTTGGACATATAATGTAAATAATAAATTGAAGGAATTGAAATAAATATATTCAGATCAACCCCAATGTCAATGATACCTGATCTAGGTATTTGAGCCAGTATTAACCTGATATCAGTATCGGGTATATCCCTAGAAATAACTATGTATTATGTTCCATTTCTGATACCTTAAAGTCGTGTATTATATTTCATAAATCAGTATTCTGTAACATAGATGAGAATAGCATAGAAAATTGATATTTCATTGCAAATTATTATATGATTCTCACACTGACACTGGCAATAAAGCTAATGTTAAGAGGCTAATCTGGTATATCTGCTTAAATTGTAATACCTAAACAAATTAATAATTATGTTGACAGCTACACCTAGCACAGCTCTTTTCTGTTTCAAACCTGCTAGTTGTCGCAGTGGGGCTGACATCAACACATGGTGAAAATTATAAATTGGATGGCTAGTTAAATGGGAAAACATTCACTGACGACGACTATCTAACGTCAGTAAACAGGATGTGTTATTGACTAGGTAACGTAAACATTAGTTACATCTGACCATATCTTCTTGCTGCTAAAGACAATAGCTTCCTCAAAACGGCACTTGTGATAATTGCAGGTTAGCTAATTGTTGATTTGTTGATATGTATCACTGACACACGATCGCTTCACGCCATAACTGCAAGTAATGTAATAAACAAGCTAACTAGCTTATCTCCAAGGGCACGACCGGCCTCTCTTGATGCTTGGAAACAGGTTGACCTGGCAGTCTAGATTAACAAGCGAATTGTATTGATAATTCCCTACATTTTAGACAAGTAAATTGGAGGCCTTTCGGCCAAACAACAAACGTTAACGCTGTCCCTTGACACAAGGCTACAATGTTATTTATAGCTATCACAGGGCTGGTTTTGATGAAAATTCATTCGAAAAAAACATTTGCGACTCGTAATGTTTCGCTTTCGACATTTCTGCCTGGAAAACATTACCTTTTTCGTCAATGTTAGCTGGTTTGAAGTTCAGAGGTTTGGGATGGGCGTGCTGTGGTTCTGCTACTGCAGCTGCTAGTGAGTGAGAGACTGCAGTGTTGACGACGTCACGTACGCAGTGTTACGTAATACGCAGAGCTTGACGTTTGTTTTGATTGGCTGCTGTGTGGGACTGCACATCGGCGCACCAGGGTCCTGATGCAGTCCATGGGATTTTTATGGATTTTTTTCATATTGGACAACATAAACAAAATATATTTCATTTTCCTTATCCCCAAAATTCACAGAGAACAGTGGGCAAAACAAATGTTTCTTTTTTATGTTTTTTTATTTTTATTATTATTTTATATTGTTTAATTGATTATCATATTTAGTCTCCCATCATTTTGTACATTACTTTAATATACTGTGACTGATCCTGTTTATTTTGAAATGACAGTCATCCTTTTTTTAAGGCTCATAAAGAAAACCCAAAGTACTGCCCTTAGGCTACAACTGCATTTGGAAACATCCAGGTGTGGTGCCATGTTTAGGTTTATATATACACGAGTCTGTAATTATACTAAGAGGCCACTAGATGTCAGAATAAGCTTTCTAGAGGATGTCGGTGCACCTCTGCTCACAAAATGATGATGACAGTAAATGTGGGAATCAGGGCCATCTAAGACACTGTCTCCTTTCTTTGATCAAGCACAATAAATATATTCTTTAAAAATGTGAAATATGCACATTGATTATAATGTAACTCAAGTGATTTATAAATGTTATTGTATTTTGACTATTTACAGTTCTAATAGTTGAAAATGGCAATATATAATAAAGTTGAACTGAAATATAGTACTTTGTGGAGACGACTCACACACAGAAACACATTTTATTAGCACTTGCTATAGCAATATTGCATAACACTGTGTCAAATTAAAAGGAAATATGAGCTACTGTATAACAGGGTCTGTTAAAACTATAGGAGTGTGGTACATGTAGCACTAGCAAGTGTTTTAATAAAGCAAAAACAACAATGCCAACACTAACTGCATTCGACAACATCTGTATTAATTTGCCACAGAAGATATCTGACACCTTCGCTGTTGTTGCCTGGGCAACATAACCCTGGCCAGAGGCGATGTGTCCCTCATGAGTAATTATACTGCAACCAGTCTACAAAGACATTTTAATTAACAAAGGCAGTGCAAGATCAATGGCTAGGAAATTCACTCCATTTATCTCTTCACTATGTTTGATGACAGGCAAGTGTTGCATAAGCATCACATTCATTCCACACAGTGAAGAGATGTCATAGATTATAAAAAAGCAAACGGAGGGCCACTCCTTTAACTGCCTAAATATACAAGTAGTCCTTTTTAATTGTGAAGGCTGGTCAGATGTTAGTGAAACTGTACATTGCACAAACACAAATGAACACAAAGAACTTTAGTGATCCCAGATGGAAATTATGTTTTATAGCAGTTTGCTGCCAGTCTCAAAACAAGACAGTAAAAAAATAAGCTGTAAAAGTCCAAAAGTAAATACAAAAAATAGGGGGGGAAGTTGCAGGAAAGACCCTGTTGACTTTATGTCAGCTGACAGTCACAGTGACTTTGTTTTATTTTCTCCTCCAATATCTGACAGTGCCAAATCTTTCATCAAATCCATTTGTTTAGATGTTACCAATTGTAATTTGGGGTGAACTGAGTTAAAGGGGGTGAGTTGAACTGAATTGGACTGGCGAGCCACAGCCAACCTGAGCTACAAGGCTTTATTGTGAGCGCTGACTGACGACAGCTCTTTCTGTGTCTGTGTTGCCTCAAGAAGTGCATGTAATTGGGCTCTTGGGCCACCCCTTGAGCCTGTTTACACACTGTTGCACATGAAGTTACCACCAACGCTTTTAACTGCTTGCCAGTGTCTAACAGACACACACAGGGAGTAAGCCGCAAAGACGTACATAAATAAATGTATGTACAGACTCAATTCTCTCTCGCACACAAACACATATACAACAGGGTCAGAGCTGCTGAGGACATGACATGGTACATGTCCTCATTTTTCTTGGTTTGAGTTGGACGTGTCCTGATGTGCACTTTACATTTAAAATATATAGTATTACACTTTTTATTTAACTATTGACCAATGAATCTCCACTGGATTAATAACCCCATAATTAGCCAGAAATTGTCTACAACCAATTATTTTTTCTATACAGTTTATTGTTGCAACAGTTTAATTGTTAAGTTCAGCTATACACTAATTTTCTTCTTTCCTGTTTTTTTCTTAATATGTCATATCTACCCATTATCAACTTTTAATAGTGAGTAATATGTTGTTCAGAGAGCTCAACTCAAAATAAATTTAAAGCAACCTTCCTTCCTATCATCCATTACAATGTATGATATATTGATTTGCTCAGGCATGGAATGATTTTGTGACTTTCTATCTATGTTGTTAAAGGGACAGTTAATCCCAAAATCGAAGGATACATATTTTTCCCTTTCCTGAAGTGCTATGTGCTATGTATATAATGATATGTATTGCCTTATCTCAAATACAATGATACTCAATGGCATCTAGTGTCTAGTATAAAAAATGTTATTTTCCATAATTGCTCACGATAACCTACAGGCCTTGAGCAGTTTCAAGTGTGAACTATTTTCTGTCCAGTATGTCATGATTTCTGGAAATATAAAAACATTGCTGTTGAATTAAAAAAAAAAAAAAGTAAATAAATTGAGCGCCACAATGTGAGAATGGCTGATATGTCCAGTATAATAATAATTATTATAGATGAGCAAAAGAAATATGTATTTTTCATTTTGGGATTAACTCTCCCTTTAACATGAAGTAAATTGTGCTCAGTATTTTATTATTAGTGGGTTCACACAACAACATAACAAAGTATTATTGCATTGGTACAACAGAAAACAAAACTTTTTCAGTTTGTGTCAAGGTTCAAGGTTTTCAAGGTTTTTTGGTCTCTATGACATGGTTTGAAATTGACAACTCATTTAAGATATATTGTGATTTAATAATTTATTCATGCTTGATTTGCATTGTTGAAATGTCACATAAACATGACGCTCCTGTTATTTTTCTCCTACAAATATTAGTTAGAAAATAGTCCTTAAAAACATCCCCAACTGTGTTCAGTTTTTCTCTGAGCGGTTTAATGAGAGATGGCGAACCACATGTGTCAACATGTATTTGAGAAATAAATGGTTGAATGTGTCTTCGGTTAAGTTATTTAACACTGTGATGTTACAGTAAAGGAGTCCAAGTAAAATTACACAAGCTGACACATTTAGACTTGTTTTTCTCCGTCTCTCACACAAATACTTTTTGGGTTTGTGCACTGTATATGTTGTCTGTTTGCCACTGACAGTTTAACATATGTTTGATTTACTGTCATTGAATAGTTAACAGGCAATTATTCATTTGAAATATCAACCCTAATTGTTACAGATTACCCTAACTTAAATAATATCAAGGGCTTTCTTACCAACTTTGTTTGTGTCTGGGGTTTTTCTTATTTTTTCTTGATCTGTGTGTGTGCATATATGGTCTGTATTGTATGTGTGCATATGTGCACTTATATAATACTGTATGCATTGGTAATCTCCTCCATCCATCCATTTGCCTGTGTGTGTATGTACATAAATAGGCGGTTTGTGACTGTAACTTAAACATTTGCACATTTATGTGTTTATACTCCCATGTCAGAGGTTTACAATGATTTTTTCATTTTGACAAAAAAGTATAATTAATCTGCATCGTGTGTAGGTTACTCAATACTCCAACAACCCACACTTAAGTATTATATTCAGTGTTTTTATAGAGGGTTTGATGAGTGAAATCATACATTTGTCATGCATTGTGGTTTGCACTGACTGGCGATGAATCAGGTTTCAAAGCGACATAATTTGTCACCAGAAAGAACACATTATCACTCATTTGGAAAACTCTCCGCTCCTTGTAAAGCAAATAGACACAAAGGCACATCTGCCACATCAGCACAGATGGCAAATCTGCAGCACTGTAACATGTGGACTGATGTATCCTCCAAATGAAACACTCAACACCCAAGGAGCATTCTCTCCTGTTCCTACTCCTCCCCTGCTTCTGTCGCTGCCTCTTCTTTCCACATGGTGTGTTGTTTTCTCGCTGAAAGAGGAAATGATGAGAAAGAATCCACCCCAACTCCAGTGAGAACATCAAACAGTGGTAATTGACACTCAGGAGAAGAAGCCAGTGACACCCCTCACCACCACCACCCCCTTCTCATTCATCCTTTGTCTATGAAAGTTGATGACAGTAAGGGATTAGTTGTTGTTTTTTCTTCTTTTCCTTGGCAGCAAGTAAAAGTAAATCCAGATGTGGATGCTTTATGCAATTGAGCGGCTGTGAATGTTCCTTGCTACTAAGTGAAGATTCATAAATTGTTTTATGGAAATAAAGATCAGAGAAAGTCAGGGAAGAGGGATTGTTTTTTATCACTTGGAAAGAATACATAAGAAAATAAACCAGCTGTTTTCCTCCATCCTCTAGAAAATCAATGCTAATAATTATTGTTGGTAACTTTGTTTATTTTATCTGCACCACCTCCTACCCATACCCTCCCTTCCCCTCTTGCCTATCCCTCCAGAGGCAACAGACCAGGGGGTTGTTGGAGGTGGGCGGCGTGAGCTGAAGTCAGTTCCCTTCATCAGCTACCTGTCGGCACTGCAGAAGAGTCAGCTGTTGTCTGACGACATGGTGAGTGGCGTGGAGATCCGCTGCGAGGAGAAAGGCAGCTGTCCAGCTGGCTGCCACCTGTGCCATCACCAGGCCGTGATGGGAGGAGTGTCAGGGAGAGGCCGCAACGGTAACAGCAGGAGTGGAGAGCAGCCTTCCCCCATCCCTGTGCTGCTGGAAGTCAGCCGTGTGGTGCCCCTCTACAGCCTGGTCCAAGACAACGTCACCAAAGAGGTGAGAAAGCAGCATGGGGGTAGGAAGTGCGTGTGTGTATGAGTGTGTTAAGTGCATGCACTGCATGTGGATGTGTTTGCAGAAGGGGAGGCTGAGAAAGTGACGTTAAAACCAGAGAATGACAAAGAGAATCAAGTCAAGAGATGTGATGCGTCAACACCCCCACTGGAGCTGGAAAGTGAGAAAAAAAGGAAAAATAATAAAGAACATCCACATCCAGGAAAAGAGCCAAGGACCTTTTTTATATTCAGGAATCCCCGTGTGTAAGTCCCTTGGAATAATATGATGTACACTTTTCTTTACAGTTCTAAATCAAAGCCCATTTCAGGACATACACACTCACATATCAAGAGAAATTATCTCACTCTTACATAAAAAAAAAAGTGATTTCTGATTATTTTAAATAATATACAATAAAAATTAAAAATATGAAATTTATACAAAAAAGCATTAAAAAAGGCCTAGTTTATGTGAAGGAAATAGTTTGTGTAAGCCTAAATAATTAGGCATAAAATAAATACAAGCCTTAAAAACATTACATTATTATGTTATTATTCATACATTTAAGCTGAAAGCTTGTCATGGACCCCCTGTCAGAGTGCCACTGGCCCCTTGGCTTCCCCGGACCCCACTTTGAGAATCACTATGTTATAACATCAAAAGTATTTTTGAATGAGAGGAATGAAGTTGACATAATGTCACTGAAACCTGGATCTCTTTCAAATTGTGATTATTATGTATTTATATGGATAGAATCTGTGTCAACTTATTATAAGACCATTTCCAGCCTTATCAATAAATCTTTATTATAATAATAAATATAATAATAAAATAGTTATTTTATTGTTGAATCATTGGATCATTTGGTCAATACATTTTTGGAAAATAGTGAAAAATATCCATCCTTTTTTCCCAACATCCAAGGAGATGTTTTTAAATGTATTATTTTGTCAGTCTAAAACCTAAAATGAGTCGGTTTAAATTATATAAAACAGAAGAATGTAGGAAATCAATGATAGCAGCATTTTTGGCCATTTTTGGATTCAAAAATAATAATGAAAAATGTATTAATTTAATATTCAAAATAGTTGATTATTTTTATATGGATGGAATGATTACTCGTCTAATTATTGCAGCTTTTTTCCCATTACTATTGGTTGTATTATAGACCATTTCTGCAAACTGAAGTTTATTGTAAATGTGAGGCAAATGAATACATACCGCATGCTGAATACATACTGCATACTGCTTGCGTGTTGCACAAAGCAACCTGTGTACCTAAGTATAAGAGGCATATGTTAATTGTTCAGCATGCTTTACTTATATACAGTCTCATGCCATGTGGGGGTGTCGTAATCATTTCATACTGTACATATCCATTGTCTTCTGAGTCATTTTAGCTGAGGCAGTTGTAACAAATCACCTCTAGGTGGCATTAGTTTGTTAACTTTGACCACTGGAAATGAGCACTGTAATACAGAGGGCATAAAAAGATGACATCATGGTTTTCTCCTCTTGTGGGGAAGTCGATGTGTATATGTGTGAGATATATGTGTGTGTCTGTGTCTAAACAAGCATACACAGCTGAATGTAATATCAGCCTAATGGCCACATGTTGTGCTTATGATTCATCCTGTATGAGAAGTCTTTGGATCTTTATGCAGTGGAAGTTAATCATATCAGATTTCTTTTCCAAAAGGTAATTTAGGAGGGGGGCTCTGGCTTCACTTGACATTTAGTTCACCACATTTTGATCTGTGTGGGCGTCATCGTAACATTGCCTCGCTACCTGACATCCGGTACGTCTTCTGTGTGTGCGTGTGTAAGCCAAAGCAGAGCTGTCTGCAGGTGACTCACACCCAACACACATGCATGCATGCGCCATAGGGAGCAGACTGGTTCATGCTCCCCCCAATCAAGCATCTAATTACCTTACCTTCTGAAATTACTGACGGCAGCAATGATACCAGATGCAAAACGCACACACACACACACACACACACACACACACACACACACAGATATATATCTATATATCTATATATATAGATATAGATATATATTTATATATATATGCACTCAAATATACACACAACAAAGCCCCCTGTACGTGCAGCCCATAACAAGCACCACAGCCCCAAAGAAAAGAAGGCACAATCAATATCAGACGATCCCTAGGGGGCCTCATCGATAGCTAAACGTGAGGAAGAGCAAAATGTCTCTTTTCCCTCTCTTCCAAACACCTCGCTATCCATCCTTCTCTCTCCCCCTACCCAACCCGTGGTCTTCTGGGGATGTGGAGAGTGAGATGTATGAGGAGGAGGAGAAGGGGTAGACTGCAGTGGATAGCTCTGGCAAGCCCTTCTGAGGTAGCTTGAGGCAGGATTATTAGCTTCTTATTGATGTCATCGACCTCTTGGGAGGGAGGGGAGTCCATCACTCCGCTCCTCTTTTCCTCTCTTTCTCTTCTTCTCTTGGCCGCAACTGCTGCTGCTGCTGCTCGTCTGAAAGGCACATACGTATATTGCATTAGAGACGAGCGACACAACAACCTGCCCCTCCACACACACACACACACAGACAAACACACACACACACACACACACACACACACACACAACTGCTCATTCTCTCTCTCTCTCTCTCTCTCTCTCTCTCTCTGTCTTTGTGTGTGTGTCGTTCTCACACACACTTCTGCTTGAAACTGTCTTTCTACTTGGCTGGGTCTATCTGGGAAGACAGCTGCCATGTTGCAAAAGCTTTCTCAGAGATGAAGTTTCTTTTTTTTTTTTCTTTTTTTTTTTTACCTTAAACCCCCTGAAGCCATCAAAATAGCAGCTTAGTTGTCCAGCTTATGATTAGATGTACTGAGGTCATACCTATATGTGTATACCTATTTGTATGCATGTGTCTGCCCAATACCGGGTCTACGTGGACCTGTCACTCTTTCTTTGCCCCCCTTCCTCCCTCCTTTCTCGGCTACCTGCGTCTTTCAGTGGCCTCTCCCTGGGTGCCTCACTGTTTGACAGGACATGTCATGTCCCTTTCACATCAATCTCCTCATTATTAAGTCAAAGGGGGATTTTGTTACAACGTGAAATTACCCCTACATTGAAAAAGCCGCAACCAGGACTGAAAAGAAATAGAATTAAGTGGTAGAAATAGCGTGCTCTGTGTGGCTTTGTCGAAGAGGACAATGGGGGAGTAAAGTATTTTTTTGTACATGTGCCCAGCACTGACATTAAAAGTTAAAGTCACTATAAGGAACTTTCATTTTGTGGCGATTTTGGCGGACGCTGTGGGCACCATTGTCTCATGTCGTAAGATCTTGGCTCGCGCTTGAAGAGAGTGAAAGAAAGATGCAACTAATTTTGTAATGATTTTCTTTTCTAAACACATCTGTTTACAGAATGCATAGGTATTTATGTAGAATTATATAGAATAATAATAGTGAAACAAAATTAACTTTGTTTTAGTCACCAACATAAATATGTATATGTTAATGTAAAACTACGTCTCGCAGTTTATATCATAAAAAAATAGCCGTATCACATTACATTGTCTTAGAGGAAGAGGGCCTACTAGGAACGGTTTTGGATCCTTTGATACTTTTCTCTTTTTTGCCCCAGTATCAGCCATAACCACAAATTATAACATCAAGAGTAAAAATTATCCTCCTGCCTCTTTTCAGTGGCTAATGCAGGCATGGAGATTAACTAGGCTATATAGAAATATCCAGTCTTCGTGCTGATGGTATTTATCCATGCTGATAGTTCTATTTTGAAGTGTCTATTTTTTTCTTTTTAGATTTTTAGATACTTCTGTCAGAGACATAATGATTTTGTTTTGCATTTGCAATGAAAGGTTTGAGGTTTACTCCCTCATTGTCCTGGTATTGAATACCTCTCAAGTTGCTCCGTTCTCAGGCTTGGCTTGCTTTAAAACCTGGTCTTGACTTGAATTCGACTGGAACCGGTCTTGGAATTGGCTCGGACTCGACTAAGGTGGTCTTGCTTACAGGCCTGGTGTGTGCACGCAAATACACACGCACACAGATACTCCCCTGTTTTAGTGCCAGAGAAAAATACCTCAGCGGATAAATAAATAAGCTCACGCCTGTGGAGCTTGCCAGTGGTCCCATGTCCTGTGATGCTGTGACTGAGTTATGGCAAACCTTTTGAACAAATTGGTTGTGAGTGTAATGGGTCAGAATGCTCTATATCTTGTCGAGTGGCCGCTGTCATGCTCTCACCGTAACGCACTACTGCAGCCCCTCGCAGGGGCGTGTCCAGAACGTTCTCAGTGGGGGCAGGACAGGGCACAGAGGCAAAAGACATATTTGCACCAAAACGAAAGCAGTAGCAGAAATAACACAACAGCATGGCAGGTATACCTGCAATGGGTGGTCCATAAGACTGACATGACACCTGTTCACTCTCATGTGCAATGTAACTTCAACATGTGCAATATTAGGCTTCTTCTTATGTGCACTTATTTTTAGTAGGCAACTAACACTTCTAACACTCACACCTCTATCACTTTATATTCATTTTAAGGTTGTTTTTTTTCTCACTTATCTGATTATCTGGCGCTGTGTTATTCGGTAACGCTTTATATTAAGGTCCTTGTAATAACCATTAATTAACAAGTAATAAGGCATTGTTGTTTGTGCGCTTTAGATCCCTTTAGCTGCAAAAAGAATAGTTAACTGTTAACAAGTGCATAGTTAACTTATAATAGATGAACAATAAAGTATATTTTATTATCAATAAGCAAACAAAAGATTAATAAAGGCATGGCAAAGACATAATGGGTGGGTTATGGGTGTTTGTAATGCTATTATGAGGAATTATAAGATACTCATGAGGCTTTTATTAATGTTCTTATTATACATCTCTTGTAGCCTGCTATTAGCTGTATTATAATGCCATTATTAGCACTTATATAGGCTTTTAAACACACAGTAATGTCAATAAGCATCTTGTAAGGACTTACAAGGGCCTTAATATACCTTAAGGACCTTAATATAAAGCGTTACCTGTTATTCTTATTTTACTGTATTTATTGTATTTTTGGAGCAACCTGGCGAAAAAATTTCCTTTGATATTAATAAAGTTCTTTTTTATTTTATCTTATGAACATAGGAAACTTTATGAATGTTTATGACTATTATTGTATGACATGCATTCATTTAACACTAACCCTATTGAAAATACATGATTAACAAAATAAACATTCTTAAACATTCATAAATATCGCTTTATGTTCATGACATGTCTATGACAGTGTCATTTTAGTCATACGCAGACCCATTCAAATAAAGTGGTATCAAAAAATTCAAGTTTTGATCCCAGAAACATCACTTCAGTACCAAGGAGAGCGCACACTCCTATAGATCACCAAACAAATTCATATAAACTCTTTATGGCAGTACATACTACGCTCCACTGCAAATTTATGAGCTACACAAGCTAGAACCAATACAGTATAATGCAACGGCCAGGCAATATATTCTTTTCTCATGAAGGTTATAAGACATTGCTTCAACTGTATGGCAATTTTGGAGGATGCAGTTTGTGATTCTGTTAAACTGTTTTGCATTATATTAAGAAGTATTTATTCAGACTATAAATGATTAAGGCAAAATAATTGAAACACCTGCAGAATAACACAACATTGTTACCTTTCTGAAGGAAATTGCAGAGTTTTTGAATTAGACTGGATTCGTTTTAGCTGGTGCACCTAATAAACTGCCAACTGATTGTATGCTGCAGTCAACTTTTGGTCAACAAAGCATTAATAACATCAGCGGAAGTCTGTCAGGCTACAGACAAAACAGTGTAACAAACAAATGAATGAATGGGTCAAAGACAGCATTAATAATTACTCCATATAAGTTTATGTTCAACAGACTAACTCCACTTGTTACATTCCACCGAAGTTCTCATTTTGTAAAGTTTTGTTAATATATATTTTTTAATTTGTTTATCATTTGATTCCCCATATTTTTAATTTGCCTTCCCTGTTGACTTCTCTTCTTAATGTTTTTTTATCATCATTATTTTTTATTGAAATTTAGCAAAGCACAAAACATACATATATTTTTGACAGTTCATAACCCAAGCAAACTTAAAAAATGTATAATAAAAAATAAAAACAATAATAATAATAATTAATATTATTACAATAATTTATTTTATATGTGCAATACTCTCTGTGCAATGATCCGTATCCAACTGCTGAATCCGTCTACATGTATATAATGTTCCTAAAGAATGCTCCTTTTATTTGATTTTGTTTTAATTGTTTTTACTTTTTGTATTTCTACTTGTTTGTATTGTAAATTGTTCATACTTTTTTATTGTTTTTTTGCTTATATTTCTAGTTTATGCTGTCATTTTCTATTTATTGTTTTTTTGCTATACACTTTGCTGCTGTAACTCTTGAAATTTCCCTGTTGTGGGACTAATAAAGGAATTCTTATCTTAATCTTAATCTTATTAATAATAATAATAATAATAATAAAAGCCTAGTTCCATAACCTCAATTTGGGAAAAAAGAAAAAAATACACAAACAGATAATAAGAGTAAATAAATAAGATTGTTGCTTAGATTGTTATTTTGTAACACATAATAGGATAGCACACTAACAAACAAGTCAATTTACTTTGCCGGGAAGGTCAGATTAGCTTAGACCATCCTCAGACAGACTTGGTACACCTAAAAAACCAATACCTGCTGTTAAAGGGTTCTCCACTAACATGGCAATCCCCCATCAACCTCTGGGTGAACCAACCCTCCAGCCGCCCCGAGTGTCCAATTTCCCAGAAGTACTACTTCTGATAAGGTTCTTAGAAACACCCTATTGGTTCCTTCGTTAACACCATTAGCCCTGAATGATTGGAAAGACTACGTAAACGCACGTGCACACCCACACACACACAAAGACATACACACTTAGGTCACCATTGATGGTGTCCTGTGTGTGCTGACTTAGACTCTTTACCACCACTGGTGATCATCTTATAAATCAATACTGTGGGCCAGCTGGCCAGTGTTTTCGTGTATTAGCCTCTGAAGACGGACAGTAATATGGTCAGCTTAGACTAGACAAACAAATTAATACATTAAAGAGGTCACAATGGCCTCCCTTGCCTTCTTGTAAGTCACGACATGCTTCGACAAAAGCGAAAGGTCCAAATAGTATTTCGGTGCCAGTGAGTCTGCACGATCTAGATGATGTCAAAGCTTGGAATTTGCGGCTGGAGTTGTTGCTGATGCTCAGCGGCCTTACTGCTCTGAATCTTGTCTTCTGTAAGCAGGGGGTGATTACATTTCAGCTCAATTTGTTCAGTATCGATAAGGTCAATGGAGATGAATTGTGGCATATTTGTGAAATGGTAGAACCATGTGTTATTGTAACCATAGCAGTATTGCCAGTTACTGAAAGCACATCTGTCATGACTGCACAAAAACTGTCTTTCGATGTTACAGTCAATGCTCATATAGGACAGTCTTTGTTAAAACACTTGCTATTCTAATATGAAGCATCGTGAATGAGCTTTGTTTCTGAGCCCTATCTGGCCAACACAGAATGCATATGGATCTATAGTGTTCTGGGAAATTCATGATGTGCGGTTAATCAATACAGTATAGGGTATCCTCCTCTTTTCAGCTATGACTTATCTGTGCATTGAACACAGAAGTACTCTCTCCTGGGCTTCAATGTGTCTGCTTATCTGACTAAAGGATCTTCTCTACTGACCCAAGCCTTTTTTCAACTTTACATGTATTAGCTATCACTTTTTCTTGCTTTTCTCCAAATCCTCATCTCTGCTTTACCTCCTGTGCCCCCCACCCAACCCCCACCTCATTCTCTAAACCACAATTAGATTCCCTGTTTACCCAGTGGAGACTGGCTTGCATTACTCTTCAAACATAAACACGGCGGTAATCGCTTTGTCTATTTTTCACATGTGCAGCCATGCAATCAAGCGCGCAGACCCATATGGGGTTTTTCTAGGAATCTGGTGGTGGTAAACGCATGGCGGTCCTGTGGTCTTTCTCTCTTTCGCCCCTAGCAGCGGAGGTCATTTCTCATTTCTCATATTTGTCTAGTCTGTGTGCGTGCACAGACCTTGAGTCCAGGTTTTTCTTGTTGCTTTGTCTGTGGCCTGCTTCCCATTGACATGAGGTGGCAAGACCCCTGCTGCTGTTGTTTTCTGGCAGCAGTTAGCCACATGGGTTCAGGCAAGGGGGAGAAATGTAATTACCTTTTTCCCCTTTTTGGTTTTCCAGGGGGTTATTATATGGCCATGGATTACAGTGCTTGCCTACCCCCTATAATAACTGCTCATTCAGCACGCTCATTTAGAGGGGCTTCTATTGGAGGATAAATAATGGGAAAGCCTTGAGGATCCTGATCCTGTCCCTCAGTTAAGTGGGGAATGCTTTAAGAACCGGGAATCTCCTTTTTCACACCTTTGTTTCCTTCTTCGTCTTGTTGATTTTTTTTTTTTTTGCTGTCCTATTTCCTTTGGTCTCTCCAGCCTCCTTTTTCTCTCCCCGCTTTCTTACTCTGCTGCTCATTTAGGTCACTTTCACTCTCAAGATCCTTTGCCTTGAGTGAAAGCAAGTGGTATTTGAAGAAGTCAGTTCCCATGAAAGTCTGTTGAGCCTCCTTTACAGCTAACAATGCAGTGTTGTGGAAATGCTAACATCAGCTTCTGAGTGCATACCCTGACTCTTTTTTTGGCCAAGCCGTCTGCCTCTCTGGTCAGGACTGTGCCCAAAGTAATCTCAAATGTCACTTTCACTAATCAACACACTGCAGAAATCTGTCTGCGTGTGTGCATGTATGCATGTCCCCACGTGTACATGCTGCGTGTTCACAGTTGTCTTAAAGATGTGTGTGGTCTCATCAGTTCCTTTGCTTTCGGATAAGTGAATGTCATGGTGTATTGGAACAAAGGAGTGGCTTCTCTCCGCTTTTTGTCGGATGCCTGGTACCCAGTGATAATATTTCCGCATGGTTCCAGTGTCCTATTTTTGTGACCATGATCAAGCACATCTCCAAAGTTGTCTGCATGAGGCAGCACTGCCAACCAGTTAGAGCACATAAATAACTGAGTGCTCCATTGATCCATAGTGTGACAGGGGGAGCCACAGTGCTTGCGAACTCCCTTGAACTCACTCTCTATCATGCCTGTGGCTTTAGGGAAAGCCCTGACATTATACTTTATTGCTTTGACGGTTATATTGGCATTTTGCTGCCTTTTAGAGGATGACTGAGCTTCTGCCTTTGATTTTTCTTTCGCCCGTTAATGAAGCAGCACAAGGAGATGTTAGGAGATGATGTCATCTCCTAGCACCCCCACCCCCCCGCACCCACCCTCCTCCTCCTCCTCCTCTCCCATCCCCTTCGCAGACAGACCGACATCGAAAGATCCACACACAAACATACGCATAGAATGAAGGAGGTGGGGGAGTGTCACAGCTTTCACACCTCCGTCATAAAAGTCACAGCGCATCTATGATATCACAGTGTAAGCTTGTCGATGTTAGTGAGATGTTCCTGCCTTCCGGTAATTGGGAACGGTGGGTATGAAAAGGTCACTTGTGTGTGTGTGTGTGTGTGTGTGTGTGTGTGTACCTGTACTTCTGTCTCTGTGAGACCTATTTGGAGTTCTAGACATTCAAAGAGAGGACGTTTTTGCAAAGCAAGGACATTTTGGACAGTCCTCACTTCATCGTGATATGGCTGCGGTTTGATTTGTTAGTGTTTAATGTTTGGGGATGGGGAAAAGAAAATGTCAATGGAGAGTCATCACATGGACAGAAGTAAAAGGATGTGTGTGTGTGCTGTGATATGCTAGAGAGGGTGGTGGTCTGGATGGGAGATGGGGGTGGGGTAAGCATAGATGGACGGGGACCACATGTTCCAAGAGATAATTGCATTTCTCTCACCTGTTACCCTTTACAGGCCTTCAAGAGCGCCACAATGAGCTCATACTGGTGTGCTGGAAAGGGCGATGTCATTGATAACTGGTGTCGCTGCGACCTGAGTGCCTTCAGCAAAGATGGCCTGCCTAACTGCAGTCCCCTCAGGCAGCCAATGTAAGTGTGAGGTGACACCACGACACCTAGGAAATCATGCACCACAGAGATTTCATGGATGCATGCACTGATGCACTGCAGGCACACTCACATATGGACATGCACACACATACCTGTCTCCACTAGACTCCCGGGGCACTTGAGAAAGTTGTAGATACAAGCACAGTCCTGAAAGTTCTAATAGCTGTCAGTCGGCCCTTACACGCCTCTGAAAAGAACATCGTCTCATTCAAGGTGTCCTAATAACACTCTTGAGTTGTCCACTCCAGCTATTGTTGCCCTGAGAACTTTTAAAGAGGAACAGCAAGTTGAAAGAGCAAGAATTTAGATGATAAGGCTTCAATAAAATAATTTAATTAAAGAATGAAAATGAAATATGCCTATTAGTAGATTATACTCCAGAGTGAATAAGGGGCAATCTTTATTGGCACCACTCAGGAATAACAATAAAAACTTGACAAGGATAAAATATACTGTAGCTGCAAGGGAGGATTCTGGTCCAAGCCCTAATGACATTTGGACCCATTGTGATAATTTTCATTAAAGGTCCTTTTTAACTTTGCCAGCTATAACCCAAATGTTTGGGTAGTTTAGCATAATTATTGCTTTCTATATTTCATGAATTCCACAAAATTTGGCAGTAATGCTGTAACACATTTTGTGGCAGAGATAATGTGGGGCAATTTTTTCAAAATTTCTGGTGCTGGACCAATTAAATATCTGCATTTATCCACATTCAAACAACACCAAAGATGACAGGACATCAACTGCTTTACCATGTCATTGTTGCTATAGAGTGATAACGTCATGGCGATGAGGTGACATCAACACAAGTCTTACTTAAAAGGTTAGGTGTTAGGGTCATTGGGCTATCAATAGGACACACTCCAATAGACAGACATTACATCATTTTATATGTTCATATTATGAGTTGCTGGTTCTCTCTCTGTGTGATAAATCAAATCCTTTAATTCATGCAGCGTGGAGAGAAAACCAGAGCATGGTCGTTTCAGGGTTTCTTGCTTATATACCATCAAGTAAACAAAGAAACATCTGCTAAACTTGTGACAAGGTTGATTCAATCAGTCAGCCATTCAAGTGTTCATCATGTGTCTTTCTTAGGCCCTCCATCAACTCTCAGTTGACAGTCTGCTGACTCTCATCTGACAGTCTCACAGGTTTTGCAGTTACTTTTGTAACATGGCTTGGATGGCCGCATTTCCTGTGTTGGGAAGTTATTCTTCCAACTTCAGTGTGTTCATAAGATTTAAGTCAAACAACATAGACTCTACACAGAAGATGTGTCGCATTATAAAGCCCACAGTGTTTAAGCAACACCTGTTTGTGTGACAAGTGAAGGAGCAGGAGCAGGTGAGCCATGAAATGTGCACCAACATTTTTGCCAACTTTCTGAGTTCTTTCTCCAATTTAAGGGGATGTGCATGTAAAATTTCCCATTTGAGAACCAATTTTTCCAACACCCCATGATTGCAGCACAAATACCCCATCTTGCCATGTCAACGAAAGTGAAAATAATTTTACTTCCCCATAATTTAAAACATGCTCCAAAATTTAATGGGTTCCTTCTTGTCCCATGTCAAACACTTGTACCATGTAAATTGACACAGTAGTTTTTCCGTAAGCCTGCTGACAAACCAAGCCAACTGACTGTGGCAAAAATTGTCAAAATTGCCTCCCAGTCCAATACTGTTCCTATGGGCTTGATTGCATAGTTGAACCTCAGCTTTTAAACCAACAGGGATGAAAAAAACAATTCCACAAAAATGTAGCTAAGTCCATCTGCTGATATGGATCATGTGATCTGATCAAAAATTCCAAAAGAGCTGCTAATCGGCCTTGTGATGAGTCCTCACTCTTTAGCAATACTTTACCAGTAACATATTGCACAAGTATTGCACAAGTAGTTGGAGATGCTTTTTTGGTGGTTTTGGTATTGTTGTGTTTATGGATTGTGGTTGTGGTTGTGGAATTGGAGAGGACAGGCATGGTTCCACAACCAGAGTCTTGGTCAGGCTTTCCCTGGGCCCATGCCTGCTGGCACGAAAGGGCCAGTGAAGAGTCGCTGCAGCAGCCAAATCTCCGACAGTGGCCAGTGCCAGAGTGTAAGGCCAGTAAAAACCTGCAGTACTTATTATTATTGTCTGTGAGGATGAGACTGAGTGGCATGCTTTTTATGAAAGAGGGATAAACTACCTCTCTCAGCTATTGTCACACACACAGCTGGAGGGCAGGCAAAATGGAAATATTGTTCTTTTATCTCTTTTGAGGGATTAAAGAAGGAAAACTGCACGGGGAACACTTCTGGAGAACAGGTGGCATCGGAATGCTGTTTTCTTTAAAGCTGCTGTTTGCCATCCTGTTGTCCAATGAAATACTGTATAGGCAGAGGTGTGACAGTCTCTACTCTAACATAACAATGACCACATGGGATTCCTACTTATCCATCCTAGGATTTAGTCCTTTAGGCAATGCACACAGAGTTTTATTAGAAATCTTTAGATGAAGGCAGCAAACAGTTGTGGTAACCTTATGGCCTCATGTTATCCGATTTCCATGTGTTAAACCCTGTCCTCTCTATGTTGATCCATTTAGTTTGCGATTAGCACCTTACCTGGAGCCCTCAAGCACAATGGTGGCCCTGGAGTGGATAGATGTGGAGCCTCTGATTGGATGCAAAGTTTCTGACTACATCATCCAGCATAAACGAGTGGAGGATCCGTCGGAGGCGGAAGTCTACACAGGTAGAAAAACTCAATTCAAAGTCTAAGTTGATGTCCTTTCGCTAAGTGTATAGATTCAAACACTATTATATAAAGTGAGCTAGTCTCTTGGTTTGTTATTCATCACACAGTTTTTTATGTATTTGGAACTTTTTTCCGTCATACCATTACCATGCACACAACATGAAAACACACATACACTGTATGTCATAGACTGTATATGAAGATCAATGGAATGACAGCTTGCCAAAAGTTCAGGTCAAGTAATTTATTCCCAAAGATGGTTTCTGTCATTTAGGTCATTTGTCAGGCTGATTATGTTTAAATATTTAATTTCAATGCATTTACTGATATGTTTAAGAGCTGTTATTGACTCACGATTGGTTGGGTAGGTGTATGAGTCCAATTCCAAATGAGCACAAGTATCAAGGATATTTTGGATATTTTTTTGTACAATGTGAAGAAGAGGAGACATGCTGTCCATTCCTTTGAGTTACACACACAGATACAAGTACTGAGAAAGAGAATAAGTTCTTTATGCCTATTATTTTGGTGGTTTCATTAGCTTTTTTGGGTGACAGTGGTTAGCACTGTTGGTCTTGGAGTTTCATGTCCATACAGGTTTCCTTCCACTGTCCACTGATGTGGAAATGACTCAAATTCAAGGCTCTAAATTGTCTGATTTTGTTACTCTGTTGATAGCCTTGTGACTGGCTGAAATTGGGAAAGTTTCACAAGATTCCACAGCATGATTAAGCTGCAGAGAGAAGGAAAATGCATTCTTGTGCTAATCTGCAAAGCATAACGTTACTGAGGTTAATAACTAACATGTTTGATGAGTTGGTAGTAAGAGTTAAAATTACAGTTAGAGGAAATGAGGTTCAAGTTTTGGTCTGGATACAGAACAGAAGGAAGGGCTTAGACTGAAGATGGGAGAAGATGACGTAAAGCAATTAATCAAGTGCCATAAATGGTGCTGACCATTGTGCCGTAGGGCTGAGGAAGTGGTCATGTTGTGACGAGGGGCTGGGGTGAGTCAGAGGAAGGGTGATAGGAAGGAATTTAATAATATTAGAGAAATGAGGTGGTCTGGAAGAAGCTGGCTTTAGTCATTGGGAAGTATGGACAGGCCATCCATCACCCCTGGGAGGAGTGCTGATGAAGCGTGGGCACCAGCAAGCGAGGAGAGGGTACAGACAGCTAGACACAGCCATGCTGGCAGAGGTGAGGTAGGAAGGGGCAGATGGTGAGGGTGACTCACTCTGCTATGTGCCAGTCACCACTATAAATCATGTTGTAACAGACAGTATAACACAGATTAGGAGCCATTGTTTTCGTCTTTTGTCTTTTTTTTCTCCATTTTATGTTTGTCACTGTTTATCTCTAGCTGTTAGTCATGTCTGTCTTGTTTACTTTCAACTTTCTTTAAGTATCTGAACTTTGGTGAGTGAAAAAAAACTTAATTGATCGCATTGATACGTGTGTGTTCAGTGCATGACCCTCTTAGAGAGGCGTAGGTTATGTTAATTGGCAGGAAACTCTGGCAGACTATAGGTTCTCCTTCAGTGGAAATATACTATATTATTAACTGTATAGGCATCTGGATAGCTCCCTCTTCCAATGCAAATACAGAAAACTGCAGCTACTCAAAAACCTCATTGTTCTCCAAAAACGGGGGGATTAAGACTGCTGATACAAACTTGGAAGGCATTGCAGGGATCGATTTATGAAATAATAGGGGCCTCTTAAAATGATGAGATCTTGTTCTCTGGACTCAGCAAATAAAAGCCATAGTGTCTTTTTCTCACACTTACTCTGACTTATTCTGAAATTATTGGATTTATACTCCATTTACCCACTCCTGGTTTCTTATTTAAGGACCATCTTTAAGGCACTTTTCAGGAAAATGGAAGTCTGTGTTATATAACGATAAGCTGAGATAAATAAGACGTTCAGTCTAGCCTCTGCCCTGCTCACCTTGTGGATACAAAGTAACAAATCTCATTCCTCAATGCTTTTTTCTCAGCAGTGTGCCTTTTGACATTCACACACACTCCCAGGTTGAAGCTGCCAGTGAAACCAGCCTTCTGCCGTTGGCCACTGAGCAGCTCTAATGGAGCAGTTTGGGGATAAATACTTTGCTCGAGGGCATCTTGGTGGTTTTTTTGTGTTTCTCCTTCATTTTCCCTCTTCATATTTTCCAAGACTGTGTGATGATTTGAACCAGTGAGCTTGCAGTCAAGCCTTCTACATCTAAGGGTGGGTACACACTAGAGGATTATTCGGCTGATTTACAGCAAACTCTATTTGACAATCTAGACAATCATAGGGAAAAATCCTGATCCAGTAGTCATTTAGGGCTGATATTTGGCATTATAGAGCAGTGTGAGGTGTTCCGATTTGATTTTTAAAGAGAGAATATTGTGGAAAACAAGACGCTTTGCAGTTAGATATCTATTCTGAACTCTCCCAGGGTGATCTCAGACTAAAGTTTGAGAAGTGCCAGCAGTACTCAGAGCTAATCACAGCAGTGCATTTTGAATAAACAATCGATCTTTCATAACTGGATCTGGAGGATTTCGTAGTCTAGCGTAGACAGAAAAGAAGAAAATATCCAATTAGCAGAATCAAAAAAAAGGAAAATATTTGAGCAGGATAGGCCAAAGAGAGATGCCTGGGCTTTGATGTGTGCAGGGAGAAAAAAGTAAAAATGGCAGTTCCATGGCGAGGCTATTGAAATCAGAACACAGATGGGACACAGATCAACGTAGAGTGGTGGAGAGAGAGGACTTTGACCATCGGCGACATCATCAGTAGTAAGGGCAGCACCTGCATCAAGGGGATGGGATTCAGCCGGAGCCGGCATCCACAGAAGCTCAGGCTGCATTCATATCCATTGCCAAATTGAAACACCGCTTCGGGCTGGTGTCTGAGAGAGAGGAAAGATAAACAGACAGCCACACACAGACACTCAGCCATGCTGAGCATGAGTCACACACTCAGAGCACACACATTAGCCATGTGCACACTCATACAGATGGCAGACAGAGAATGAGCGTGGAGATGCAGACACTTGGATGCAGCTCTCAATGGGTTCTCGAAGCCATGTTTCTATGTCAGTGCTGTCTAGACGAGGATATGAGATGATACTGTATCCACCCTGAGATAGATATTGTCATGGTCAGTCATTTGACAATGAGAATTAATCAGTCTTGATTATTAGCTTGAAGGTTTCCACAGATTTTGCTTCACTAACTGCAAGATGGACTTGAGTCCAGAGAATCATCCCATTGGGGAGAACATTGTGTGCTTCCTGTTTTCATTGTGTTGTTGTTTTGTTTCAGGCCTATTCAAGCAGCCCAATTTAAAATGGATAACAGGTGTATATGGGTGTTACCAATTCACCCCTGTGCTATCCTTTTTCATTTTTCATTTACAATAATTGTGTCTGTGTTAATGCATATGGCATAATTTTATTGGACAAGTAATTGCTATTTTCCTGGTTTCCACCTGAGTTATTTCTGCTGTATTATAAAGCACTATAGTGTTTGATGCAATGCATAAAGAATGTATGATGTTGTTAATCATAGACATATTCCAGACTGTTAAAAAAAACCATAGCATTTACTATGTGGAATACATTTTTTAAATAAAAGAAAAACAGTGGTATTATTCAAACAAAATGGCATTTAAAGGGTTAAAATTCTATTTTTATAATATTTGGTCGTTAAAAAAAAAGTGAAAAGTAAAAAGTAAAAGTGGAAAATAATATATAGTATTTATAACTTGGCAAAATTGGGAAAATATTGTTGTTAGCACATCATTATATGGCTGTGACAAAACAAATGGTAGTATATGCACATTTGTAATTAAAAAGCCTAGTGTGTGGCACAGTAATGCCCAAGTTTAGCCATATAAGTATAACAAGCTGTACCATATAAGTTAATGTGAATGTATATGTGAATGCATCTTTATGTATTCAATTGATGTAGGCCATAAAAACATCCCAGCAGCATTGGCAGTCGGGTCATTGACAAATTTCATCACCTCTGTGGGGATAAGTTGTTGTTTCTTAGGCATGTTTTTTTTTTACACCTCCAAATCCCCCGGCGTCACTCCCGGTTATCTCTGCAGATGAGGAGATGTATCTGTTTTGGAAAGCAGTGGGTTTTTTCCACAAGCTGGGTGACAGTTTTATCCATGTTAATAAGCTGATTCAAATGATGTAATATGCCACCCTTTTGGCTCGGGTTTTTCATCCGTACCAGCTTCCTGCATGAATGGATGCAATCATAGGGTCCTTGAAAATCTTGACAGTGAATGGTATCTTCTTCTAAGCTAATATCCATAAATGTTGCTAATGTGACTCCCTCTTGCTTTATGTAGCCTAAATTATAGAAACGATATTATGCCTCTGCTCATAACATAACATAAGGCTGCACATTTTCTTGCAGTGGGCATCAATGCTGAGTGGAAAAGTCATGTCAGAGTTTGAGTGTGTTGTTTGGAGGTGCCTTCCTAAGCTATAAACCCTCTATCATTACGGTGGGTGGTGTGAGGATAAAACTATGTTAGCTCACTGACTGTTTCTAATGCTGCCAGGGCCTCTCCTTGCAATTTGTCAATTTCTTGCTCATTGTGTTGTGGCTTACCTCCGACCCTTAACACATATACCATATAACATAACATATAACATATTTAACATATGTAATTAATATCATCAGAATCATATATTCTGCAGTCATCGTCATGATTTAGGATGGCTATGTATTTGGTTGCAAACTATGGACTGTATTGAAGGTGGGTGGATGTGGCCACCATGACGTTGTTTTGTGGACTACAGTTTTGAAGCCACAAGTTTGCAAGTGGCAACCACCGGGCTTGAAAAGTGAAGCCAATGCAGAAGTGCCTTAAACCTGCATTCTTTCTAATAGCCAGCAGGGGTCGACTCCACTGGTTGCAAAAAGAAGTCCAACTTCATGGAACTCTATAAGAAAATGACCCTACTTCTCAACTGATTTACTACCTCAGTAAATATTTTTGGTCTCAATCACTAGTCTTTTTTTAGTAAAGTCTTATTTAATACAGCATGATATTCATTTAGTAAGTTTTGGTCCCATTTAGTGGTCTCAAGTGAAGGGGCATGTCTTCTTCTTAGAGCTATGACCTTTTCGGCTGTACTAAAAGAGACTGTAAGGGGTTGGGGTTGTTTTTTTTTTTAATTACAGAACCAAGAACTGAACCTTGCTAAACAGGCTAGCTAATGCGAAAACTACATAATACTGTATTGAAGAAGATTTGAAACTAGTGATTGAGTCCATAGACTTGTTAGGGATTTTTTACAGAGGTAATAGATCAAGTGAGAAGTAGGATCATCTTCTTGTGTCATACAATTGAATATGATACAATAGAGTTGCCCCCTGCTGGCCATTAAAACGATGCAGGTTTAAGTCACTTCCGCATTGGCTTCACTTCTTAAGCCCTGAGGTTGTCTGCCCACCTCAGGTAGGACAGTTTATACATCTCCCTGTGCAATCATCTTGATACAAGGAATTAGGGACCTGAAAGTAAAAGCAGGGAACAAAATAAACTGGGATAATGAAGAAAAGTTTTATGGGTTAGAATCTCATGCTTTTTTCCCCACCAGCATGGCTTCCTGCAATCTTTCCAACGCCTTTTGCATGGCCTCTGAAACCAGGCACCACTAGGTTATATTTTTCACTTTTTCACATCTGTTGTTGACATCTCTTACCATTTCCTCTCTCTTAAATTGTCTTTGTCCCTCTTTTCGTGTATCAGGAAGGCTTAGTGAGGGATCTTTTTGTTTTGTAGCATCACTCTGTTCCTCTAACATCTGTACAAGCCATCAAAACCCTGTCTCCAATCCCCTTAGATCACCCAACTTATCAGTGCTGTTTAGAAAAGAGAAGTCATGTTTTTCTGAAGGCTTCTCCCAGGTCCCTCACAAATCTTCCCTCTGAGGTCAACAGTGACTGCAAGATAGACTTGTTGCTTTGATGTGCAAAGAGAGCAGCAAAGCCCTTATAGTGCATATATCTTGATGTTTATACTGACAAGATGCTCTATGGCAGCCCAGGGGCCTCATGTATCAAAGACTGTGCAGGCGTACTCCTGAAACTACAAAAGTACTACGCAGATTTACTTTCACATTTATCAAACTGTGCTCACGCCAGGTTCTGCGCACGGTTCGTTGATACATCCCAATCAACGTGAAATTGAGCGCACATGCATGAGCCACCAACCACGCCCCTGCTCCTTCTGCAAATAAATACGCAGATGACATGCAAATGTAAATTCACCGGCTTTCCCACTTTTCTAGAGAACAATCAAAAATCATTGTACTGCCACTGTGTGCGAGGTCGATATGCTGATCTCTGAGGTGGAGGCAGGAAAATGTGCTTTTTGGTGCTCTGAGATCAGCAAGAAGCGCAAGCAAACTGAGTGGCAAGGTGTCACTGTGGCTGGTAACGCAGCCGGATCAGAGACCCCAACCATGCCTGAAGTAGAATGGTCTGACATTAGGGTGAGTTCAGAGAAGTTACAAAATCATGTAATACATTGTGTACAGGTGTATCTCAACTAATTAGAATGTCATGGAAAAATCAATTTCCAGTAGTTCAAGTCAAATAGCCCCAACCAAGTACTGAGTGCATATAGATGGACATACTTTTCAGAGTACTTTTTAAAATTGGTCTTTCGTAATATTAAAAGTTTTTTGAGACACTGAAAGAATTACTTTTGAATTTAATTACTGACATAAATAAACTTTTCCATGATTTTCTAATTTATTGAGATGCACCTGTACGTGTCATCCTGGGCCAGTAAATCATTGAGGTCCCTAAACACACACTCCCTCAGAACTCTACCGTTGTCTATGTCCTCCAGCCCCAACAGAGCAGCCATTATGTAATGCGTGCCAAAATCAAGTTTACACAACAGTTTATAAGCCACACTTTGCCTATACTTTGTTGTCCTAATTAATGATCACATACGGGATCAATTATGCACCACACCTGACTTATTCTGGATGCATTTTCCCACCTACACGTTTTTTCTTCAGGGAGAGAGGGATCTGTGCTTCATGGATCGCTGTGCACCTGTCATGTTTAGCTCCATGTTAAAAAAAAGGGAAAACTGTCGTCCATCGTGACTTTGACAGTGATTAAGGCATGATATGTGTGAAAAATGTGTTTCACTAGGTTTATATTGCGCTCCATATTAATCATAATCAGAAATACTTTATTGATCCCCAGATGGAAATTCAGTTTCTCTCCAGTTACTCCAAGAAGAATAGAAAGATATAGAGAAATATATGGATATTATAATAGTAGAAATAGCAAAAATATTTAGACTTGAAAAAATATACAAACATAAAAAATAAACACACTTGACCTTTTTCCATGGCTCTTTCAAGGCTCTTTCAAGGCTGTCAGTTCCAAATACTAACAATGCATACACAGCATCAACAGGTTTCTGTATATTAGTAACTCATGTGAGAGTATTCGTGCCCTCTCGTAAATACTCTGACATACAGCAGGATTGATCTAAGTGCTCACAGCAGTACATCACAACTGGTTGTCTGCTTGTTGGCTCTTAAATAAAAAAAGTCACGTCTTTTACAGATACCTCTCCCTTCTTTCCTTGAATGTCTCCTATTTCTACATAATAGAGCCAGAGCTTTCTTTTCCAAAATGTGAGAAGCCATGCACCTGTTCAACTTACCTCCTGACAACTGCTTAAATGCCACTAATGTTTGAACCCATGGCTCATCATAAGAAATGCTGATATACCTTCTAAATGATGCCATAGAAGCTGAAAAGTTTAGATTTCTTAAATAGCCTCAGAATAAAAAGCACTGCATAAACATTTTTCATGAATGTTCTGACCGTTAACCTGCTGTATACCAGCATTAATGGGAGACCAAGGAATATGTATATTAAACTATTATTTATAATACAAATTGCTGAAATAATACGTGCTGTTTGACTTGCAGAGAGATAAAAAATTGAAAAGCCTTGAAATCAGTGGAATATGCCATGTTCATGTTTTATTAGCTATAAAGATTTGTCTGGTCTCTCTCCCATTCAGACAGATTTCCACCTGTTCTGGCCCTGGACAAGCCAATCATAGCCATTTATATAACATGGGGCGAGTTTGATATGATGACTGGCATCCAGAACAACTCATAAAACTCAGATCAAACTGTCGAACTAGGCAGCACTGATCAAATATGAATCAAGATTCTTTTACTACCCATTTTACTGCCTCAAATATTTTCCAACACATTTTAGCGTGTAATGGGTATCTGTACTCGTTGATATCGACCCTTGGAAATCATAAATCGAAAATGGACTGAGAGGTTCCACAGCAAATGATTATTCCAGACTAAAACATTTTAGTTTTGCACTGCAACCTTGGTTCTATGGGCATAAGTGTAAGCCAATAAAAGGCATTTTACCACTCTAATTTGAAATGTTTACTTGCCGGCCAATCAGGAGCAGCTATTTTGGAAGATAAAAGGGTACAAGGTTAATTCATTCAGTCATTATCCTTAACTGCTTAAACTGGGGTTGTGGTGGGCTGGAGATGATCTGAGCTGACATTGGGTGAAAGGCGAGGTACACTCTGGACAGGTCGCCAGACCATTGCAGGGCTGACACAAAGAGAAAGACCTACGGGCAATTTAGATTCACCAATTAAACCTGCATGTCTTTGGATTGTGGGAGGAAGCTGGAGGACCCGGAGAAAACGCAAAAGAATATATATTCGAACCCACAAACCTCCTGCTGTGAGGTTAAAGTGCTAACAACTACACCACCTGAGCACAAGGTTGACAAGTTATGAATTTTTACCGGTAGACAAAGAACTAGGGCCACACTTTATAACCATTTTCATTCCTCCGCACGATGATAGCTTTGGCCGGAGGCATTATGTTTTCAGTTTGTCTGTCCATCCATACAAAGCCTCTGCACTCCTCTGTAAAAAATAGACTGTGATGTGAAGGCAGCCTATTTCTGATGGGAAACTATTCTTTGGCATCATATATGAAAAGTGATAACTTACATTTTGTCAAAAACTTGCATGCAAAACCTTTTATTGAATTCCTTTAAACTTTCACAACATATATTTCTATCTGGGCAGACATGGCGTATAACCGTGACGCACTAATTCTACTTTTTATATCCGTCTGCATACCAATCTGCATCCACTAAGAAGAGGACATGGGGGGGAACCCTGGCATCACACACAGACAACATCATTAAGGCAACTCTATCAATAAGAGCCCACTCTAAACCTTGATTGATAACAATGGAAATTAGGACACTCAACCTTACCCTGTAGAACAGAGGGATGCTGCCAACCACTTCTGCTGGCTGGAGGGACTCCAGCATTTTTCCACACATACTGTCCATTTGTCAGTGCAGTGGGCCCGCAGGGAACCAGACACACACAACTGCAACTTAAGCCATACACGGTCAGCAATCATGAACACACCAACAAACATGCACTTAATGAAGGTGGGGGCACACACGCAGGGCAGGTCCATAGAGGCTGTGATCATCTCAGTTCAGAACAATCGACCCGTCCTTGCAGCAAAGTTGAAGGTGGGGACACTGTGACAACAAAAAGTCTCCAGAAAAGATAAAACCAAAGAAAAAGAGAGATGGTGCAGTAAAGCCTTCATGTACTTTGGGGAAGTTAGTGCCAAGGGATCCATGCCCAGGAACATACAACAGAGCAGTAAACAATGCGATTTTTGGAGTGGATTTAAATGGAAGGGAGAATGTCTTGCATGGGAGATACAATCACAAGCCAATTTTCTCTGATAGGGGGTTCCCAAAAAACTGTCACCATTGAAGATAAACACCTGCTGTTAGCTCACTGAGACTGTGTGCTCAACATAGCATGTCAGCATGCACGCACAACGTGAGTGGTGCAGGGAGTGGAGAACAGCCGCCACATCAGTGGAGGGTGTTTATTCACAACATCCATCCTGTCTTTGTCACGGAAAACTAACAGCGAGGATGAGGGTATTGCAGACACTGTTATACTGCCAAGATCTAGGTCCTGCGGGTTAGCATAGAAGAAGTCTGAACACGGCTAGTGCCAGATGTACAGATGGAGCAGACAGAGAGGGATCACCTGTTCCTACAAGGCCAGTAAGGCAAGAGGGGCACTGACTCACTGAGATGAAGCGTAGGTGAAAATGAGGTCATCCCAGATTGCAGTTAATCGTCTCAACGGGGTGTATTCAAGTGCTGAAAGAAAGCAGATGCAAAGGTGAGATTTAATGGCCATGCACCGTCTCCAAACATGATAACTCATCCTGATTGGCAGGCAAATTCAAACATAAATTTTGGTGCCTTGTTTGGCAGAGGAGATTAATTAAGCTTGTACGCCCTGTTAGAGGGCACTGAATGTGTGGAACAGAACTATAATTAAAGCAAACCCCAATAATCAGTCGTATTTAACATTGATTAACTGCTATTTTCTCTCCTTGTCTACTTATGTTATGAGACATGAAGCAAAAGTCTGATATGATTTGACCAAGTGACCAATACTATATAGAGAAAATCTTTCTGTATCTGTAAACATTATGTACGTGTATTGTGATTTATCATAAACTGCATCTATAGAAACATATTAGTGGGCAAATTTGGAAAGCAAATAAATTAGCATTTATGGTTGCTTTAATGACTGCATTATTCTGTACTCATAGCAGTAATGAATATATATATATTGAAAAATAGATCAGAGCAATTAATTAACAACATTGGCTTTAACAGGCTATGTACCATTACTGGAGAAGGGAAACCATGCATTGCAAGTACATGTCTGCCTGCTTTTATTTTTTCTCTTATAATTAAAAGAAAGTTCTATAGACTGTTTTATATTATACTCTATCTTCCAGACTACTTGTTCCTACCCTAATGGACTCAGACCCTTATGTAGTTTATTTTACAATCTCTTTCTCCTCCCTTGAGTTCAGTCACATTAATGATGGATATGAGTGATCCACTTCACTGGGCCTCACACAGGCCTCTAGATGGCACACCAAGGCAGAGACAGCATTCACAGAGAAACCAGTTGGATAGGCAGTGCTGATGTATTACTGTGGGGCTCAGCATTCCTCTACAGCAATAGGTCAAACCAGCTGCGATATGTAAGAAGATATTGAGGATCACAGATGATATTAAGAAATTTGATAAGAGCATTAAAATGCTAGAAAATCCCCTAGAGGTAGCTTTAATGCTCGAAACTGGGCAAAAATAAGTGACAAAGCAAAAAAGGATTAGCAACTATAAGTTACATGATGATGTATACACATCTATCGCATGTCCTTTCAACCTGTGCTTTAAACCTGTGATCAGATTACAAAACAACCCTGCCAATAACAAGGAAGTCACCTGGTTTCACTTTAATATAATATAGCCAGGTAATCTGCCTTAAAACATAACTGAATGAACACCTTTTACAGTGGTCACAACTGCAGATTGTTTTGCAAAAGGATGCAAGAACATGTTTTAACTGTATGGAAATAATTAGTGGCTCACCTACACTATAATGTCAGACATCCTCAAGCTCTGTTTCCTGACTATCTCACTGGGAGTTCCCAGAAAAAAAATGGAAGGCGGCAAAAATGTTATGATATTTGTGATGATATGATAAAAAAAAAGGCTTAACAAAAAGAACCTCTTATTGAATTCAGAATGCGACCCCATCATTACATTTTTACAATCCCTCTATTGTCTCGTTAACTGCCAATTTTTCGTGGCTTCTCCTTAAATCACAGTTGTGCTGAGGTGACACTTTTTTTGTGAATGCGCTCATCAGCGTAGCACTGTGCTTCCCACAACCCCTCACATGAATGCACACACTTAGCGTTAATTAAAAACCTGTGAGTCTCTGTGTTGCGTCATCGCTCCATGATACCTGATTTTGTGGCACGACGAATAAGTGGCACAAAGGAGAATTCCGAGATCTGGCAGGAAAAAGGACAAGAGATTGTATGAAAACATGGAAAGGCACAGAAAAATGGGAAGGGGGGGAAAAAGACAAAAAGGAGTGGAAAGAGAGATCACAGTGTAGAGGAGTGGAAGAGGGACGCAGACAGCAGCAGAGGGTTACACAGCAATGATGTCACCTCATGCTGGCACTGTTGGACTGAGAAACAGATTACCCATTTGATCTTTGCCCTTATTTTTATTTTCATTTTCCTCCTTCCAGCTCCCACAGCCAGCTTATTGGGACATGGACCTTACTCTCTTCTGTCACATACCTCTCTACTTCCTTCATGTCCCCCTTTTCTTCTGCGATCAGCGGTATCCCCCACCCCTGTTTATGTAACAGCTCCATTATTGGTTGAGACCAAGAATGCCCCCCAATGCGTCGATAAGCCCTCATTCAAAGAGATTGAATTATATGGAGATAAACGGTGTCCTTGAGCATGGGTGCAGATAACAGATTGGAGTGACACAGCTGACTCTCTTTGTTTTGTTAATTAAAGATGACCTCATCGCTAAAAATGGACGCTGTGCACCTCCTCGTCACGAGCCTCGCCATCAGCAGATTGCAGATTGCAGGCAGGGGGCCAAGGGCTTTCTGCATTCCCTTTCCCTTTTTGCTTCCTTTCCTATTTTGCCTCTTCACACACACATTGTTAGTCTCTCTCCCTTTGCTATAGGTCTAGACGTTTGTGGTTTCTTTTTTTTTTTTGTCCCTCCGTCTCTCAGTAACTATAACACTCCCTCTGTGTCCCTTATGTAGATATGGACACTTAATGTGTGTTAATGGAACTTCTAACTCACACTGATGGATCTGTGCTGGAATTGTAATTAAGACAAGATGAGGATACTGCCCCTCAGTGCCTTCTTTTTGCATTCATCATTTTGTGTTGTGGGCCATTTTGTCACCATCAGTCATAGGGAAAATGATGAGATCTCTGTGTGATATGAAGCATTGGCACAACTCACAGTAGTCTGGACTTGATCTTTGTTGAATTTGGTGCTGGCTAAAAATCAATTTAAAATGCATTTAAGCATTAAATCAGGATTGATTAGTCTTACTTTACAATTCAGGGCATTGCAAACACTTAAATTGCTAGAAATAAATATGCCTGTGCATTAATAAACAGGAAAGGACCAACAAGCATGCATAGATTTATTTAAATCAATTATAATCATTGCCTAGACAGCTGCCCAAATTTCATGTAATGTCCCAGCATCTACTTTTTCTCTTACACCTGTTAAAAGCAGTGTATTTTTTTGTGGAAGTAAACAATAGAGTAGTTTATTGTGTTGTTGACAGCCAACTGAATACCCCTACGGTGACCCCCCCCCCCCCCCCCCCCCCCCTTTCCAAACATGTCGTAGAACTATGGTAGTCATCAGGTCACGTAAAAATGCAAAAGGCCGTCTAAAGAGCCAGTGTTTGGTTTATCCTTTGTGGGCAACTGTAGAAACATGACAAAGTGACCTTTTAATATAGCCCTGTGAAATGGCACATAAAACTGTGATAACAAAATAATTTTCATCAAAAATAAAAGGGCAAATAGACCATGAACACTTGTAATCTCAGTTTTATGGGAGCTCAAACTGTAGCAATAGAACTAGAGTTACAAATTATAACCACTGATGAATTTACATATGCTTTTACATTTTTTTGCAAGGGGGCAAAAAGCAAGCCACTCTTAGTTACAAGCCTGCTAATATTGTACAGAAAATACAAAACACAACAACACATATACTAGTCAGTATACTGGGTAATTTTGCTGGCACAAACTGGGCTCAGTGTAAGTGACGAGCCACAATTGCTCACCCTACACACCCCACAGAGCCAGCTGAAGTCATCAGAGCCCACCAGTCTTGTGGTACAGCAGGTGCAGGATGGCAGTGCACATCAAGCAGTCAATACAGTGCAGCATCACAGTAAGACACAAGCCAACAGCCTGTCAACACCCACAGGTCTATTCTTAGTGCTAAGTACAGACCCAGGGGGAGACAGAGCCACAGTAAAAGGAGCCGGGGGCAGTAAAAACAGACCACACACGGGTCACGTCAAAATGGTAGACATGGACGCAGGGGGCCATTAGTCTGTGATGAACCATAACACCTGACCCAATTTCTTGCTATGCAGAAAGGGCAGGGGCAGCCCATTGTTCAACAGCACGTCATTCTCAGGTTCCTGGAACCAGTGCGCCCCAAAGTTCTGATGAACAGGCACGACAACCACCACGTCGCCGCTGAATATCAGCACTTGCAGACGTGAGATGGGGCTGCTAATATTGGAGATTGCTCAGTAGATTTATATTTGGTGAGAAAAAATTTTGCGTCCAACTTTCCGTTGGACTATCAATAAGGAACTGCAGATTTGCCATTAGTTGTTATATTTGTGCAGCTATGACCTCATTTGACCTGATACCTGCAGTATCATCAGTCCACAGTGCAACAGAAAATGTTATAGTACCACGTTTGATTGACAGGTTGTCAGTGAAATTAAACATTAAATTTGTCCCAAGGGATACTCAAATAATTAATAATCCAATTTTTGTCATTTCATCTGCTGAACTTGTTTTACTGTGTTTCCATTCAGACCCATTTGTCACTTTAGCTTCAAATATCACCTTTTAATTTTGATTTTAACATGGCCTGGATGGAAACTCAATTATTATGAGCTAGGGGGAAGTTGATTAATTTCAGATAACTGCAAGGCACTGATGCAATATTCTTATTATTCTTGCAAATTAAGGCATTATCAAGATGTAAGACTTCCACCAAACTCTTCGTTGTTTTACTTACTGCTCAACAACAACATGCAATCTCATCAGTCAATACATGTTGACTAACTCATTGTTTTGTTGGAAAGTTTGTTTCGTGAAAAGATAATAATTCAATTTGGGAAATGAACATTATGTTGTAGAATGCATGCCTCAGTTATTGTAAGTGGCATTGGTTCCAATATAATAAGATGTGGTTGGCAGTTTGTTTGGGAAAATTCAGTTACTTGATCATCAATTCTTGGAAATACTGTTGTGATTTTTATTCCTATTGGGGGCCATGTTTCTGGGATTTAGGTGTAGCCAGCAAATATCCAGATAATGAATATTTAGGTAAAGACCTCTGCTTCCATGTGCTGATTATTGTTGAGAGTCCGATAAGCAACTTGAGGCGCAAGATGTGACGTCTACAACCGGATTGTTTCACAAGTAGCCAGCTTAGTTAAGTTAGCTACGATAACAAAAAGCTGTCATTGTCAGACGAAAGCCAATGGGCTCGGAGGTTGCAATTTGGCCAATGTGTTCTGGTTCTTTTGCTCTCCACATGGACTGTTTACCTGCATGTAACCAACGTCTGCTCAAACGTGATTGGGCAATAGTACTCGGACTATAAATGGATGACAAATAGATCCAGAATGCATCCCATTCCCAAATATGGTTCTGTCGCCCACAGATTCTGAGATACAGATTCATTGATATGCATATATTTGTTTCTAGAGATTAATATATGTATAACCAGCAGCAGATAATTGCAACGAGTATGTATTACACAAGACTTGCATGGTAATGGCACAAGGATAGTACGAACACGCTTCTGCATCAAAGTATAAGCACATAATTCCATTCCAATCTATTTTAGCCTTCTCTCTCAAACCATGAAAAAAAAAACGTTTTCCATAAATAAATGATGTATCTTTCTGCCAGCACAATGCCTCAGCAGGGTTGTCCAAAGGGATGTCCCTCTACCTGATTAGAAAAACTTGGACAATCGTGTGCAACTCAACCTGCTTGGAGAAATCTATTTCCCACAGTGCTTTGTTCCTACCTCTAAATATCTGCCTCGGATGACGTTAGTAAATACCCATAACTCACTTGCAACCCCCTCCCACATGTTTTATTTTACCTTGAATTTCCTGCCATAGGTGGCATTGTGTGACATTAGGTTCCATGTGACAGTTTGTGTGTACCTGAGTAATGTCTACTGTGTGTGTGAGAGGGAGAGAGGAAGGGAGGAAGGTGACGTTGTGGAGGCTCAGTGTGGGGAGTGGAGGCTTGAGTGTTGACAGTTTAACAGAAGAGGCCCCGAGCAGGTTTGGCAGCCCACAGGAAATATAAAGCTTGTGATTTGTTTGTTAATATAAAGCTTGTGTTTTGTTTGTTTAAAAAGAGTCCACTGTGCAATTGCCTGGACTGATAATAGGTCAACACACAGTAAAACAGAGGAGAGAAATAAGGTAGTCTGAGGACAAATAGAATTGTAATTTGAGAAAGAGAATGAAAGGATGAACAGAAAAAACACGTGAGGCCAGCACATACTGTATACTGTGAATATGTCCATGAAGCAACTCATTGTTTCATTTTGATTTATTTTTACAACATGTAAATGTATTGAATAATTTAAAATACTAGTAAAATGATGATCTTCTGGTCATGAAATAGCTAAAATTAGTTTGTAATGCTCTCATGTGCCCAGGCTTGTGCAACTGATTGTGCTCAATTTCAGAATTTTTGCCACCCATGAGATGTTCTTTTTATTATGTGACATTAAATACATTTATTGTAGATATAGAAAAGCCTCCCGACATAGGAAACAAGAAAACATATGTGAATAATTTAATAATTCATCTACCGTAGAAGATGTTGTTTCTGAGTTACCAAACTTTGCATAACTTTATGTAATATATTTTTTCCATGAATGTATGTATGTATGTGTATGTCCATAAATATATATATATTTATGTATACATGTATAAATCTAAGACAGTAAAACAACAGTGCCTTATTACAGTGTTTTTCCTTCAGCCACTTTCCCTCACATTTCCTCTTTGAGCAGAAAAAAACTCGTAATGTGTGAACCCACTGACCTTGAAGATTTATACCTTCACTCACTCACACACACACATGCACACACACACACACACACACACGGCTAATGGCTAAGGCAATTACACTGTGCCTGAATTCAGTGGCATAATTGAAATGATATGTCGGGGATAACAGTATAGCAAGTCTAGCTTCCAACATCAGGGAATGCCGACATGTGCACACCTGTCCCCACATCCTAGGACAAACAAGGTGAACGTGTGATATGTTCATTGTGTATGCATGTGTTAGTTTATAATCCCACTCTTGTTTGTCTATTCCTCCACTGTTGCAATTGTGTTATTGCCTTTTCCCCGCCTACAGCTACTATTCACCCCATGCTGCCCACAGAGTAAGGAGCTTTCTTTGAATTTCTCCAACTGTGCCCACCCCCTCCTTTTTTCTGTTTTGTTATGTGCCAAGGTTTTTTGAGAGGGGTTTTCCTCGTCTTCTTAGAGAATTTGGGTGAGTCTGGGTCAGGGACTGTTGCTGTTGTGCGCCCGCAAAGCCCTTGGAGATGTTGTATATGATATTGGGTTTGTACAAATAAACTTGATTTGACTTGTTTGCAACTACATCATAGTTATGAGGCCTGTGTGTATTTGGATCGGAGCAGCTCTCTCTGTGTGCTGTCCGTCAGCCCATCTTGTCATGTTCCCATGATTTGCTATTATTTGTTCCCCCTTCTGCTTACTAAAAAGGTCACCTGGCATTTACCATGAGGTTTTAATCGCCATGTAAGCTGGAGAACACGCAAAATGGCTTTTACCGTAATAGAATTTCGGGGGCCTTAATTTTTGCCAGCTGTGTGCTGTTTTGGCTTTGGTATTGACAGAATTGTTGACGGACCACAGGCCTACCCCTGAGGAACCCCTCAGAAGGGTAGAGCCATTAATGCTGCTTCTGGGTGGGTTTTGATATCTTATTCTAGCGTTAATGGATTTGATTTTGAGTATTATTAACTAATTCTAGATTGGTATGCAGGCACTTAAAAGCTACCACCTTGGAGGCAGTACATGATTGAATGTCCTCCAGACATGGCCATACATGTGTGCCAAGGGCTTGTAAAAACACTTCCAGTTTAGCAGTTGAGTCATACCATCATTGCATGTGTGAACACTCCACATTCGATTCATCACCCCGTGTCATTTCCTCACCCCAGTCTCCACTCCCCCATATGCACACACATACACGCTACCCGGCTTCCTCACCTCACCTCTTCAGCAATACTGAATGAAAGCAGGTATCTTCTTTGTTGAAGAGTGGCAAGGTGATAATAAAGGGAGTATGTTAACGAAAACCAGGGCTTCACCAAATCCAGAGATATGTTTTGAGGCATTGAGTGATACATAGATATAAGTATTTCTAAGTAAGTCCATTGTTTTAGCATTGTCTTTATCTAGGGTTTCTAACATGTGCTGCTGATTCATAAACTGTTGTTATACAGCAAGTGTTGCTGGAATTTCCGCTTTCTCGACTTTACATCAAGCAGCAGCTTGATTAGAAGATATATACTGTAGAGTGAGACCACTACCATATGTTCACAGTTTAAAGCCAAGTTTTAAAAGATTAACACATTGTTTTAGTTCGGTTCAAATCTTGAGAATGAATTTTGGCCTTGCGTTCAAGGTTCTGCAGTCATAAGATCAGACACAAAAATCTGTTTTCCAGTTTGACCGCTTGTATGAATGCTCGTAAATAATGTTTGCTTTGCTTGGTAATGGTTACATGCAGTGAACAGTATTTAATACCTTTCATCAGTTTGAATGAGCCAGCACTGTCTTTCAGTGTGTTTTCATCAAGCTCTAAAATAACTTTTTTTTTCAAAGAAGAACATGTGCTCCTAAAAAAATTAAGAGCACATAAAGAAACTCTGGAGCACGGTGAACATTTTTAAAGTAAGATTCATTTTTTGACAAATAATGCATTATGTGTGTGTCCGTGCCCCTTGGGTCTATTGTTTTTCCAACCCGCCTTAGATGAAACCCATTGATGTATAATAACATTTGACATTCCATCCATGAAAAAATCAAGCCAGCTTGATATGACAAGTTTTGAATGAGGAAGATCTTGTTGATACTGTCGACTGAATGAATTTATCAGACCAGAAATTGGACAAAAACTAACTCTGGCACTCTGCGCCGAATTCCAATGTTGCCAACTCCACGTAAGGAAAGTAGTTATTGCCTGTCCTAAAAGTCGCTAGAAGTCGATAAATGACGTCATCAATAAATTTGCATAATTTACCATGTGCACGGACTTGTAAGAAAAGTCGCTAAATATAGCGACAAAGTCGCTAAGTTGGCAACACTGCCGAATTCCCTGCTGCTCGAAACTACTTTGCTGGGAGTGGATGGCAGCTCTGCGGAGTTAGCTAGCTAGCAAACTTGCTAATTCCATCATGTTTATATGCTACACTGGTTACAGAAAATGAGCCAAACAAGTTCTTAGTCATTTGGCAAAAGTGTGTGGATGAAACATTAAGTTGTTCTGTTTTAGTTTTAGCAAATGGCTACTTGGCTAGCTAGCTTGCTAATTTCACTGTGCTTTTATGCTCGACTAGCTACAGAAAATTAGCTAAAAGTGGGATGGTGCCTTTGTACTCACTCCCTGTTTCTTGGAGACAGCTTTGCCAAGAGGAGCCTGGGTGGCAGCTTTAGAGACGGACTAACTAGCCAGATGCCCGTCTCTAGAGCTATTGTCTAATGTTCTGTGTACTGTGATGGTATTGCATACCGTACCTTTAAATAATTAGGAAGAGAGGGCAGAATCATGAATTAGACTTTCAGTTACAGTGTCAGTTACATATGCACCATACATTTTGCTTTCCTTTGCTTTGGGGGGTTTATATATAACAACTGTCATATTTTCCATGAAATAAGAATGTTTCAGTATCTAATTTTTATTACTTGCAATTGTTCACTTTTTGCAAACTGACATTTCCACATATGAAAGGCCAATATCAACCCCTTTACAGTGTGCACATGACGGTACATTGTGTACCCCCACTAAGCCTGCGTACTGTTCTTATATTTATGTAATTGCATAACAGTTTATAGCTTTCAGATGGCTGTGTTTAAAGAGAGTTTGACCCATGGAATGTGTGGTAGAGTTTGCTAGGTAAGGGTATATGATTGTTAAAAGAGCTCAAACACACTGTGTGTTCTCCTGCTGTATCCTTAAATTGATAATTATACAGTAAGCCAGTCGAGCCACTGAAGACCAGACCGAAGACATTTGTCTTTTGTTTAGTCTTCCAGATGGATCAAAGCTACTTAAGCACTCCCTTGTGCTGTCAGTGACATAAGTGGTCTATTCACACAGTACATGTAATGTCCAATTATGACACGTTGCCTCATGTCACTAAGCTAAACTAAGCCCTTAATGCCCTTTCTATTTATGCCTATGGGAGACATAACAACTTTCTAACTATGTTAGTACACATGGGTATTGTCATGGAAAGTTTGTTTTGGATCCAAACTATTAAAGTAATGCTGCAAATTAGCTACAATATAAACACTATGATCCACACATTTTATAATGGCATAATCACCGCATTGCGTTCCAATACTTTTGACCTCTATGGATATTTTGCAATGCAGATAAAGACTTAGTAAATCACCTTGTTGTTCCCTCGTCTTTGTCACGTGGTGGGTCATAATATGCAGGGTGAAATGAGCCAGGTGTTTTATTACATAGATCCATCGGAGAAGCCATCATTGGAACTTGTTTGGAAAAACCTCCAAAATACCCTTGGCAATGATATAAAATTCTGATTTAAAAATTTCAAAAATAAATGAATAAGCTCTTTAGGAGCCATTAGCTGTCAGAAGAACCTTACAGGATGCTGAATGGTCCTGTCCACTGAGGTTTTGATATTATTTGAGGCCTGACAAGGTTGTTGATTCCCATTGTGTTTCATCAAGCTACTGCCATTTTCTGTCACATTTTTAGTAGGAGAAAAACTTGTGACCCAGCAATGGAAGGGTAGCCATTGGTGAGCACAGTCTGTCTGCCATTTGATTTTTGCAAGTAAGGATCATGTTATAATCACATACATCAACTCCACCGCGACTTAAACACAAGTCACAAGTGGTTGCTCCTGACCTGTACTGTAGTCACGCATCAGCTTGATTTATTCTGATTATCAAAACATCCATTGACATCACCATTCCTCTCAATGACCACATCCAAAATCATAAAACATCAGAGCGCTCACTGTCCATTTTCCTTTTCCTCTTTCATTGTTTGTCTCTTTTTCTCTTACTTTTTTTTATACACTCTGGACCATGGTGTATTTGGAGCGGTCTCTTTCTGCTTATCCTTTGTGAAGTGGCAGAAATCTGGCTTTTAGTTGGCATTCCTCTCGTAGCTGCTTGCAATAAAAGGTGGAGGGATAGACTTGAAAGGCTAGAATGAACGCAGGTCAAATCAGGTCAACAGTCAATCTTAAATAGAACGTTACCAAATATTTCGGCAAAACATTAAGTGGTCTGCTAGGGTTGATTAACTGTTCTACCATTTAAAAAAAACATTATTAGGGTAGTGAATATATCACAGAAGGTTTAATTCTGAATCAGTGCAGCTGGCCCTAACTAACGTAAAAAGTGTAGCTAAAAATACTGAGCCAGGTTGTACATGCACAGTGCAAGCTATAAAGTATAAAATACTGATATCATGAATTGTATCACGCCAAAACAGTTTTCTGCAAGTTTAGTGTAGCCATATTTAGTGTCAGTAGCCTCCAGACAAAGCACTGATGAATCTCTTATTCACATTAATTTCAGTACATTTTCTGTATTTATGTTTCATGTGTGGTTTTGATCAAAAATTAGGTGAAAAGTTACTAAAATACTTAAATAAACACACAGGTAATTTTGTTGGTGAACAGGTAAAAACATAAATACTGATAATGATATCTCTGTACACTTCTGGTGTCATCCACATCCACATCTGTTGCAGTGCGGAAAGCAGGCAGACAGCTTTACAGCAGCCATTTCCAGCTAAAGAGAATCTGTTGTGTGCAATCTTCTATTCGTAGGCCCTCAATGCAGGCTAGTTTTTGATCTCCAGAGCATGCATGATTTTTGTCTCACTATTATTGTTATTATTATAAAGACTATTTAAAAAAGTAATTCAGCAACCTTTTTCAGCAACCAAAGTTCTCAAATTTTCCATTAAACTACCTGCAGTTATGAGTGTGTTTGAATCCTAATTGTAAGAAAATAAGGGCTTTGTAAGTATGTTCCAATATTTACCTCATCTGAACTGAAAATGGCCATTATGTAACATTTGGCTTCCTAATTTTCTATTGACAAAAGAGATAATCTGTCAGTTTAATAAATAGTTTTCACTTTGAGTAAGAATTTATCCCAAAGATTAGCTAAAAGCATGTAAACACTGTATGCAGGTGGTCTTGTGATTTGAGACAGTTGAAAAATGATGTATGAAAGTTTTTGCAGATGTAAGTAGTTTACAGTAAAAGGAAACAAATGTGAATTCCAGGTTGAAATGTTAACCACAAACATACATTTTGACAAAAAACATTGAAAAATTTTAGATTTACACTGATATTGACAGTTTCTTTTGAAGCTTGAGGCAATTTTCAAAAACAAAATAAAAGATTCAAATTTGAAATTCATGTTTAAAAATGGTAAGACGTTCAAAAGAGCAACCCTGCAACAGTGCAGGAATGTGTTTGGGGGAAACCTCCTATACACAGAGCTCTTTCTGTGAAAAGGTCAAATCATTCATTCGTGCAGTTCTTTTTCCTCTCTTCTGCAACCTTTTCTTACCATCCCCTTGTGCCCTACCAGCCAGACTTACTCCTTGTGTTTATAAGTTGGCCCATGTATCATAAGCTAAAACTAAGCTGCCCTTTACCTCGTGTAGAAATAGTTGGAAATCCAACCGTTTGAGAGCTTTTAAACTATTTTGACAGCTCCCTCTTTTTTCCATCACCCCCATGAGCACTGGAAACTGGCATAGTGTGTGTGTGTGTGTGTGTGTGTGTGTGTGTGTGTGTGTGTGTGTGTGTGTGTATGAACAAGTGTGCATCGCTCGCTTTTCCCGTAAGCTGACATGAAAGATATTTCACAACTTGTGAAGTAGTGTTTTGTGAGACGCCAGGGTGCTCTGAGAGATATCATTGTAACAGTACCACGTGCCCATAAAGGAAAGAAATCCTGTTTTCTTACAGTTCTATAATGTAGTGTGTATGGGCTGCTGCCAGCAAAAAGTCGTATTTAATTTAGCCTCGGGCTCGGTGCTGGCGAAATGGCTCCCGCTGGGCCGGGTAGACGTGAAACTCACAGCACCAGAGTCAAATGGCACAATCATTGATAAGGAAAGAGCTTTCCTAAATGTAGAAATTCATTCATGACTAACCTTGTGTTGTGCACCATTGTTTTTCCTGTGTTGAAACATGTGGTGGAACCAAAACATGTGGTATTGTTTTGTTTAACTAAGAACAATAGATGAAAGATCATGTTGAAAGATAAGTTTGGCCTTTTTCCTCTTTTCTGGCATAAAGTGATGGATGATAAAACAGTAGAAATAACATTTTCAAAGTGACCTTTTTGTAAGATTACCTTGTGTTTGTTTGTCTCTTTCTTCACTCCATTTCTTTCTTTCAATTCCATCTTTCTACCAGGTGAAGTTCTGAGCTTGGTGGATGATCTGTTCTCTGGTCTGGGTTCATCCTGTGTTGTTGCCGGGAAGAGGACTGGAGACCATCCTCACTCTGTGCTGTATTCAGTGGTATTCAAGTGCCTGGAACCCGACAGTCTCTACAAGTAAGTCTGCCGATGCCCTTAGCCAAGTTTTCCAAGTCAATTAAATAACTGATTTATTATGGCTGTTTATTTGTTCGCTGTATGAATAAACATGAGTCATAAATTGCATTGTGTTGTAGTTAGTGCAGACATAGTTCAAGGTTCCTGCACATGTTTGTGCAGTATGAAACGTCCCTGATCATTTCCAGATCTTGATGGGTGTCCAAATTTACAGAAAATGGGAATAATCTTATGGGGAAAATATGCAAACAAATGTGTGTATTGATGGTGCTAAATACAATATATTAGAAGCTCGAAGAGAATCGGCACTGTTCGTGGTGGGGGGTTTTGTGTTACCCTGTGAGTTGTGTTGAAGACCTCCCGGTGTCTACAGAACAAAACCCCCAGGTAAGGGGCTAAATTAAAACTTTCAAATGTCTTGTCAGCATCTTCAAAAGAAAGCATCTTGTCCCAGACAGACCTCTGCCCAACCTGTACCTGTAGGGTTTAATCAAACACAGCCAGAAGTAGGAACATGGGACCACCATCATGTGGTTCCAACACCTGTAACATTAGATGTCGGGCTCTGGTGCATTGCCAGTCTGAAAGGAGCACAGTTGGTGGTCTAGGTGTGCTGACCTCTGGCTCACTTCTTAGCACAGACTTAGGGGTTGGACTCCCTCCTTTTCCAGAGTTACCAGTATGAGAGGCATCACGTGGCTGCACAGATACTCAAGAGCCTGTTTTTCATGGAGAGCGCCTCAATGTGATTGTGTGCAAGGAAGACGCCTCATTAGTTAGTATATACAGTGGTCTTGGATTCTCTGGGTGTGTCCTGAAACCGAGAGGAAGTTGACTGGCAGGAACACCTTGCCCAATCTGAACCATGTGGTGTTTTTCATTGGGCTTTATATGAACTGTATGTCATGAACTCTCCATAACAAACAAGCAAATTCAAGCACCACGTTGTGAATAGTCTTGGTCCTTTTCTCAACAGTCCATTTTGTATTATTATGATTATACATACGGGTGCAGTTAAATGACATGAGGAGGCGACTGTTGTGGTGATAGACAAATCGTTCATCCAATAACCTCCCAAGTAGTTTTTGCAAGTGCCTGTCTATTATCCAGACAGTTTCAATGCTCAGATAATTCTCAGATATTTCTTTTGAACAAACGCATCAGGTTAAGAGAGAATGGCAAACCTTGACACATTTCAAGAAGCGGAGGAGAGGGCCTCACCAAGGCTGTATTCAGCAGAGGAGAACTGCTGACCTTGGCTTTAAGGAACTCCTGGGCCTGACTGACACCCCGACTGTGAAATCGCCAGAGTTGGAGGATTCAGAGGAAGTCTCACCAATATCTTTGGTGGAGTTCAGCAAATAGTGGTGTCCCATTGGCATGGTTCCAGAGGTGGTGGAGATTTTCCCTGAAATTCTAAAGGCTCCAGATATTTTTTGGCAATCATGGTTAATACACTTCATACATCAGTGTCATGTGGAGGTTAGAACGTGTCCATGAACTGGCAGAAGAGGGTGGAAAGTCACATTTTTGATATAAGGTAACAGGAGGATATGCCTCCTTTTTGCTGTTTCAAACATAATTTAATTCTTGAAACTAGAAAGTAATCAGAGTGCTCATTTCTTCACCAAGGCTGCACAGTCCTGTTCCAACTCACCTACAGCATTCTGTGACATTGCTCTCTGAGCTCACAATTTATTGCAACCCAACTGACTTGATCGTTTCTGCGACCACATTTTATGAGTTCAGTGTTTCCCATTACCATATAAAGACCTTTCATTAAACATTATGTTGTGGCCATGTTTGCATCTTTCCCAAACAAGAATGACTGGGCAAATATCAGCAATACCACATCCTCCCTTGGGTGTCTGCAAATCCCACTGCAAATGCTATTTTGTTTCAGGGGGTGAATTTTGTTACCTACAACAGCTGGCTCCAGTTAACCGGAGAAGCATACTTAGTTTCAACGTGGTGGAAGTGGTGGATGCTTCCGTTCTTTTATGTTCCCTTTGGTCAGAGCAGAACAGGGTTCTAGTGAATACAGAAGGATTTCTCTTAAGAAGCAGCGTTTGTTAATCTGAAAGTACAAATTGACCACTCTGTAGATTTCAGGGGGCATTTCGCTAACAGACAGATCTTGCCTTAGGTCATTAAATGCAAGCATAACCATCACCCTAACACATCATGCATTTAGAACAGTTAGTCAAACTTGACAGTGTCTGACATGGGCAGCCACATCTATTCACTGTTGCTGAGTGTGGATTTGTTCGTGAATGGGATATGGGTCTTATAGAAAACACATTATCTCTTAAAAAAATGTTAGTGTGGTGCAGCATTAGACTGCATTACAATGAAACCTGTTTCTTATATTTTGTTTAATTCATTAACATACATGTGCACAAGAAGCACCATACAACATGGGATATTTTAATTAAACTCTACAAACTACAACCGCAAAAATGACCGTTTAACTGAACTGAAAAACAGCAACAACAACAATTTAGAAAATCATTTAAATTGAATTACTGAACTGTTTTATAGGATTGTAATACACTGATCACTGGCTTAGTTTCAGAGGCACATATCTGACTGTCTGTTTTATCCCAGTTGGTGTGATGTGCATTTCCGATGAGCACTATTTGCCCTCAGCATCTTGAAACAAAGTTGCAAGGGCAGCAACAATAAGTGAACCAGACAGGACCCAGATGTTGTTGTGGCTGTCATTGGACACATAAAACACATGTGTCTTCTCTGCTTTTGACTGTCTCCTCGGGTTTTGTTAAGTGTCTTGTGTTTATAATGCTCTGGCTATTTGGTGGCCTTGGTTTGTTTTGGGAATCTCAACATTGCCCCTCTAAAGGAAAGCAGCCAGGATTTAAAGCTCTGGGAAAGTGATCTAGAATCACGTTTTCCCCAATCTATATGTAAATATACATGTGCTGTACTAGTCAAAATCAAGACAAATAGCTGGAAAGTCTCAGCACATTCATATTGCTGTTTGTGTGGGTGTGTATTTACGCCAGAGGGCGGGTGATGAATGGATTAATGTAGCTATGCCAACAAGCTATTTAACATTAATGTCTCCCACAGACACAGCTATAACAGTAAAATATGTACCATGTGGTTTTTAAATTAATTTAACCTTAAAACTAGAGTATGCATTCTTAAGCTAATCCACTTGTCAGTTTCACATAAAAAGAAGCACCCAGGGAAAAGAAGACTGAGCATTTTAACAAGGGAAATAAAGATGATAAAATAAATCAAATAGGAAACAGTGAACAGCCATTTATGACATTTACTGAAGCTGATGGCAATGCCAATAATACAATACTATCTATTTAGTTAAAAATGCACAATTTCTCTACAGGCCTTGAAAGTGGATGAAGAATGGCTGGGAAATAACTATTAGTTTAATCTGTGTAAGTCAGACTTCCACTAACAAAAACCTGCAACAAGAGCCTAATTTCCAACTTTGTAGCAGTGTTATCTTTGTTTAGGCATTCTCCATAGTGTTTTTTTTCTCTGATAAGAGCAGAATTTACGTCGGAATTACGTCTGAGGGCACATCTGCTCGCAGTCAACTCTGCTTGTCTTAATCAAGAGCCTGATAAGAGCTCTACTGGTATTGGCTTTACACTTGATCATTACCAAGGCTGCTGGGGCCCTAACGCTCCCCTGCAAACTTACAATGTTCTTTGCTCTGTGAAAAGTTACAAACCACATTTTCAAATGCGATCGCCAATATACTGGGAACAATGTAACAGGGTTTTGTGTCAAGTGTTAGAATTCCCTAGAGAACATCAGACTACATATTAATATACTTGTTGGACTGTCAGACTTTCAGCATCATTCACTGACCACAAACTTTAATTAGGGCCTCGGGATTTAGGCTATTGCTGTATGGGACCAGTGTTCGGTGCGATTGCCCCGTGGCCCTATAGTATTAGTGCCATATTTGTTGGCAATGGTGCATGCACATTGTGATTGAAAAGAGGCAATGATGGCAGCACATGCTGATAGTGGTTCACCCAATATGACCCAATCTCGCCTTGATTTTGTCAAATGTCGTTCAAAGTGTAGTCCGTTTGATGGCCGTATCAATTTTCTCGAAATATCTTGGTTTCCAGAAATATCCTGTGCTTACATTTTAATCTGTTGAATGACTTTTAATGGGGTGATGTCATCATTACATTCATTTGGACTGTGAGTCTTGCTGATCTGCAAGTGAGATCATTTAGAGCTGAGCTAATTTTTCTAATTTACAATTTTTATTTTGGGCTGTTGCACCAGTGTAATGCCACAAAGATCTGAGGATTTCAAAGTCATGAGATACTGTAAGCTGCTACAAATTCTTCAGGCAGCGAGAAACAATTCTGTGTGGCTTTGATTGATTTGTGGACTGGCTCTACTGATGTGTGTCCAAACGCTGATGTCATGGAAAAGGCATCCCCTACTGCCATAGCTTCTCTCATCATGCCAAAAATACTGCCTCTAATTGATCCTCTCTCACTCTCACTTTCTCTAATTCCTCCTCTCTTGCTCTGTCTGTGTCCTGAGCTTTCTGTCTTGTCATCCCTTGTTCAGCCATCTCTCCACTGTCTCATTAAATTAGAGGACAATGGTTACTTTAATGGCAACATTGTTAATTTACACAAACATTAATCTGCCATTTGTCCACTTCATTGTTTGCTGAGCTTTCAAAACTATGGCACACGGACAAAACGGAGCCGCTTCCAGAGGAGCCATGTGCAGCCAGACAGCCTTGGAATAGATGTGAGAGACAAGGAATTAGAGAGAGGGGTAGACAGGGCCCAGCTATATGCAAGCAATGTAGATAGAAAAATAGAGAGACAAAGGAAAGTATCTGCCTGTGTGTGCGTGTGTGTGCGTGTGTGTGTGTGTGTGTGTGTGGGTGGGTGGGCGGCTGGGGTGGCCGGGGTGGTTGTGTGTGTCTTGCCAATTCTGTTACTTGATGTTTTGACATTCTCGTGGCAGGCCAGACCCTGGCTGGTTCCTTTGTTCTCCCAGGCGATCTTTATCATCACTGAGTGCTTGTACCGAGCTTAGACACCACGCTCTGTCCATCCGGCCCCCTTTACTGCCGCTCTCTGAGTCCATGAATGAGATCCTAACATTATGAAAGGACCCCTAGCCAAGGTTGCATGACTGTGAGCAAAAAAGTTGTAAAGTTTTTCATACATTTTCTATAAAATGTCAAAATTGTTATCCCTCTTTCACCCAAACAAAAAGCAGATCTCCAAGGTTGGCTTAATCTCCTGGCAGAAACAGCTTTATTACTGTACATAACAATCTTGTAATTGCTGTAGGGGCTGTGCGAGGGGAAACAGTACCTGTCATTGATGCCAACCATTGAAATAACCACAAACAGCAATAAAAGGCTGGCAGGCTCACATCCTGGGTCCCAAACAAAACTTTTAACAAATTGCCTTGATAAAACTCCCGCCTCGTCGTCCTCCTGCTCCCCTCCCTTCTCCCACCTCATTGTATCCATCTGCACGTTATGTGGCCACATAATTTAAACAGTGTGACTGTTACATGCCGGCATTGTTTTGCTGGGCAGAGGAGACAGTGAGACCCGTGCGTCTTTTGTGAGGTTCTTGGGGAATACCGCATCCACCCTGCTGAATAACAAGACCAGACAAAGTATGTGAGCAATGTCCAAACAGGTCATGTTACAAACAAAACAATCATTTGACAGCATTGGGACAGCTCTCAAAAGACATTACATGACAAAAAAACAGCAAATGGGTTTATGAAGAAAAGCAAGTTTTGTAAAAACAATAATATCCTAATTTATTTATTTTCATGTATTTCTCAAAGTATTTAGGATTGGAATGCCATCTCAGTTGTTCATTTTGACTCACTGTGTTTTGTGGTTTCCTTGTTGTCATTTTGTTGTTTTTACAGTGGTAACTCTGTGGAAATACTGTTGAAAGCTTAGAGTTTTTTCACAACTAGTTGCAAACATTTCTCAATACTAAATTCACTTTTTCAAAACTTCCCCTGCAGTAAGAAAAACAATGCGTGTGGATTCCTGAAAAAAACAAACTTCATCACTGCTGAATTAATTATAGTATATTTCAATTAACAGTTACACTTAACATAATATCTGTACAAGCACACAGACACTTTTTAGATATTGTGATTAGACTCAGGTTGAAGTTGGGTGGAGCTATGCTGGAAAATGTGTGAGGTGACTGAGCAAGACTACAGGTAGTTATAGATGATAAACGTGTTAATTGTTGCCTCACAGGGTGAAACTAATCGAATCTAATAGGACAGTCTGCACATGCCCAAATAGTTCTGAGAAGAGGTGTGATTAACCAAAATATTTAGCCAATTTGAATTAGTGGCCAGCATTGGGATTACAACTTCTGGATACGTCAAGTGATGCCAATGAATATTTTTGAGATCCACAATCTTCCCATTATTGATACTTAAATAGCCCCTATTTGCACCATTGTCTCCTAAAAGTGTAAAGTTGTAAAGGCACGCTTGCTCTAAAGGCCCTTCGATGTGGAAGTCACATGCAACTTTCATAGCAATTAATGCGTCCCCATGTCACAGCAGCTAATGCGCAGGTTTTACTGAAATAATTACTAATCTATTCAAGTGTCAAGGCAGTGTGATAGACTTAGCCACTGTGCACAATACCAGGACCCTGAAAATTAAAGAGGCAAATGGAATTAAGCTTTTATTAATTAGATTATTTACACCTGTGTTTTTCCTACTGTGACATGTCCAAAAGTATTCTCTGGAAAAAGCCTATACAGCTGGTTGTAGCTTGTTAAGGAGATAGATGCAAACCTAAAAGCTAATCTTATAACCCTTTTTTATTTAATTTATATGTTTGTTTCCTGCTAGGATAAGAGGTATAAAAGTCACAGATTTTAGAGACCGGCAAAAGTACATCCTGCGTGTTCCTTGGTGTGGTTTCTGTGGTTGCCATGGTCACACAGACAGCCGCAGCAGCAAGTTAAAAGTTCAACCAGCATCAAGGCAGCAGTGGCAAATAGCCATTCACGTCCATGAGAACGGCAGCCGCCCTTTCTCCCTCCTTGCCGCTGCAAGGATATTGATGGCTCAATCTGTGCCACCCTTGATCCCTTTTTAGATTCAATATGACCAGTTCCTGTCTGTACTTCTTCTTATTCAGAAGTACACATATTGGCATTTTCAAAAGGACACGTAAAGGTCATTTGTTTTCTATTCCGAGCCTTGTGGTCCTACATTACTTGAGATGCGTTACATTTTCTCAGCGTGTCTCATCCGAATATTGTGTTGTCTTGAACTGTTTGCTGTGTTATCTTATCGGGGTACTGAGTGGTCCGGAAGTCTGTCATGGAACCCAAAAAAATTCTGGTGTTTGACATTTTCAGAAAGAGGAACTTTGTCCCTACATAGTGCCTGGAGTCAAGCCAGATGCCCCTCTACTCCTGTCTCCTCTGCTGCTGTGGTACTGGCTGCACTCATTTTCAGATATAATTAAATCCCACCATCCCTGGCTCCTTATCCGCAAGACATTTTCTAAAAAAGTTAGCAATGTCGGTATATGGTTATATATGATCAAATGTATCATCGAGTAAGACAGCCATCTCATTGAGCACATTTCCCTGCAAACCTGTAAAAAATTACACTATTTAAAGGCTGTGTCAGCATATGGCTATGCCAGCATATCCAATGGCCTATCACTTGTGTAGTTGCAGTTTTAAATTGGTCAAGGGTACACTGGTCATGGATTCCAATCTGATTTATGGAGTATTTCTTGCTTTTATTTGTCATTATTTCTTACCTGATTTTGGGATGCCGGTGACGGATTTCCTCTGCTGCTTTCTTGGTCATTTTCAGGTTTACCCTCCATGCAGTGGATAGCCGGGGGAGCCACTCAGAGCCAAGCTTTGTCTCAGTCCGGACATCTTGTCCAATGGTGGACGACAGCCGAGCTGAAGGTACTCTGATCTTTGACTTTTTCCTTCATGTACTTCTTCTTTTAATTCCATCTTTGGCACATCTCTTACATCCTTTAACATAATCACAAATTACCTAAATGGGTACTTCCCCTCACTGTTCATCAGTAAAATGTCTCTCTTTTTAAATCACAACCACTTACATGCACATTTTTGGCATTACACTCTTTCATCTAACTTAAACAGTTTTTCCCCCAATTATATTATGTATTCTCTACGTTTGTAAGTCAGACCCAGATTTAAAATGTTTACTATAAATTCAAAATACAGCAGTCATCATTTAGTATCAGATTTTATCCTAACTCATAAAGTAAAAAAGTTTCATTACAGGAAGGAGGTCAGGATTGACGTACGGTTCTCTTTGATCACAACTCTTAACTACCCTCACAATGTGCACATGCTTGATTACACATTATGGTTATTAAAACAGGCTGTGGCAAAATGTAAAGGGGCACTCCACCAATTCCACATGTCAAATCCAATTTACTAATCATGTGGAGTTTGCCAGGCAGAAAGTCTACGTCAGGTTGCATTATGGGAAGTGTGGGATCCAGTGTTTTGGAGGATTAGCCATGAACTGTACGAGAGAAGTGTATGTAGCTGCTGTGATGTCACATTTTGGTTTGTGGACTACCATTCTTAGCCTCTAGCTAATTTGGTTAGCAGGTTGGATTCGTTCTAGAAAGGGGAAGTCCCTCTTTTTCCCATGTCCTCCATTGGACCTTACTGCAGATAAAACACGTACAGTAGTCTATGGAGATATACAATTGTTGATCCTTATTGAGCCATTAATTATAATGTTTGTGAATTTAAAATATCATTTTGCAAGCCAAGAAAGTCACAGTTGTTCATTGGTGTGTTGTAGTAACATTTTTTTTGTGATGTTGTTATATCCAAATCAGACATATGCCATATAATTTATCTGAGTTATGACATCACTTACACAGCTTTGGGGTTTGCAGTCTTTGTAATTATACATTTTCACAGTCTTATTATTTTAAACTGTGACTTTCTTGACTTGCAAAACTCACTTTTAAATTGCCATTTAAGTTTTCCGAAGTAAGGTTCCATGGTGGTCCAACATTAAGGAGTACAAACCAAGATTTTAAGTGATTTTCACCGTAATTTCTGTTTAAAGGCATAAAGTCTGTTTCTTGCAAGTCCCCTAACCTTATTGAAGTTCAATACTAAATCACAGAAGTTCTATTGAATTTTTGCTCTCTTCACTAGTGCTAAATCCCTTCTTTCCCCCCTGTCTCTGTGTCTCTGTACTGTCTGTCTCCTCACAGAGATAGCCGACAAGGTGTACAACTTGTATAATGGTTACACCAGTGGCAAGGAGCAGCAGATGGCCTACAACACACTGATGGAGATCTCTCCTCCGCTGCTATACAGAGTCCAGCACCACTACAATTCCCACTATGAGAAGTTTGGAGACTTTGTCTGGCGCAGTGAGGATGAGCTGGGCCCGAGGTGAGAAGAGCTAGGCTCAATTTCAAATATGTATAATTTTATAGCTAGTTAAAAAAGAAGAAGAAAAGAATGAATAACAGTTGTTCTTGTCTAAAAATGTCCTCATTTATCCAAGGGTCCTTGTCGACTTGTTTGATGACGTTGTTGTGTTGTTTAGGATCAATTACACTCACCCTGAGGTTTCTTACATAACAAAGCCAAAGCTGTCTTAACTGGTCCTGCCAGATTCAGACCATTAAGCCATTTCTCATGGCATTGTCTGCATCCCCTCTAAGCAGGAGCACCATTACACAATTGCCCCCTCTTTTCCCCCCACTTTCCAAAGTGCTTCTACTGGAAAGCAAGTGGGCAAGGTCACTGTGAAAACTCTGGGGTTACACTCGCTCCTTGCATTACCATGGTGATGCCAAAACAGTGTTTGACTTTCAAGCCAAACACTAAATTTGATAGTCAGCTAACACTAACTCAACTTCCAGCTCCATTTCCGTTTCTTTCTCATAAAAAAGTTCCTTCATGTCCACAACATGCCACCCCGACATCCCCTCGCCCATTAACACAGACAGCTCTATTGATAGTTTGCTGTGTGAACCGACACCAAGACATTACGACAACATGGAGAATAAGGGAAGCTCACTGACTAACAAAACTGCGAGGGAGGAAGCATAAACAACACATTAAAAAAAAAAAGTATAGAACAAAAAAGTCTGACAAGGAAGTTGGTCCAGCTCTGATGAAAGCAACACAAGATCTTAAGTTACGGCCCAATGTTTTGGTTTGTCCACCCCCACTGCCTGGAAGCACTCCTTTCAAGCCATAAATAATATAATAATCGTGGAATAACTTTGGTCTGTAGGAAGATTATGCTTCTCTCTGATTGGTGAAGGGGGTGGGAGGCTTGGGTTGGCCATTGGGACTTAATATGGGGATTGGGGTGGTCGGATGGTGTGTTTGTGTGTGGGCAGCTATGGGGAGAAAGGGGGGGCTTTTGGATGAGCGAGCACAGATTATTTACTGCCTGAAGTTGGCAGGGTTGAGCCTCGTTGGGGTAATTTACAAGCAGACTCTATTGGTGGTGCCTTTTAAAAGGTAACAGAATGGCCAAGTGAAACGTAAGCACAGTCAGCACTCCTCCAGGAGCCGAGAATCCCAGGAGCCCCCAAATGTCCACCAGCATTGTTTCAACTGAACACTAGCTCATTTCATAATTATATTGTTCTCTGGACATTTTGTGATGCATGGTTCACTGTAAACACAACTATTATCTTGTACTGCAATTTGCTTTTTTTCTTTTTCCACACATCAGTCTCTCTGATTTGATGTTGTTTTAAGTTCTGGGTTTGTGTCATTATCAATTACTTGAGATTCAGTTGCTGAAATGAAATGACATGAAGCCAGATATTTGACTGAAAGGTTACATAGAAATATGATTTTAAATGTGTCTGGTTTTTCCTTTTTTTAAAGTAATGTCTTTGTTTGTCATCATGACTGGCACTGAATGTGTTTAATTTGCTCATAGCTCACATGCTCACAAGCCTCCCTTGATTATGTGTTTGGTATTCTGTTGTTTCAGACGTAAGAATTTAAGGGAAATGAGAAAATGTTTCCCCCCCTTTTGCAGCAAATAAGTGAAAAGGATGTCTGTACTCCTTGCTTAACTAAAGACAGATGTTGATGCTCAGCAGACACTGCTTTTCAAAACAAATGGAATTTTGCCCTTCTCTGCGTGTTTTCCTCATTTCAGTATCCATATGAGCTTAACAACCTTGAATGCTTGTGTCATAAGTGTAGTGTAGGTGTATGTCTGTTTTGCAGTATCTCTGTCAATGCATATACGTTTCTGTTTGTGTGTTGTGAGGTATTTTCTCTAAATTGAGCTGCCCTGATATGTGGCTCCTTCATGTCAATAGCAGCTCCAGACTCTGAACCTGGAGACAAAGTTCTTAGTTTTGCTCACTCGAGACAGCTGCCTCTGGTGTAGTGTTCAACAGAGTCGGTACTCGAGAATTCAAAATGCAATTGCATGTGGTGGTTTTGACCCAGACTGGCAGGCTTGTCAGAGTGACAGGAGAGACACTGTTGCAATTCTTTCAATCCTGGTAACATTTAAAGCTTTGCTTTCGTGCAGACACAAAGCCAGTGGAGGTGCAAATAAAGGGACAGTGCCATGTTGGTTCATTCTTTTGTTTTGTTTTTAGAATTTCTTTGTTGACTTTGTGGCACCAACTGACCCCCCTTGTACCAAGGTGGGGGGAGTGGTGCACCACAGTTTGTGTTTATGCAGATCAGATGGCACAGTGAATTTAAGAATTTTAAGGTGCCCTCTTTGGTAGAAATTGTGGCAATTTTTTCCATCCATCCAAAACATGGCTAATGAATTTTGGTTGGAAGCATTACACACACCTCACAAAAACATGCACACATAAATAGGAATTAATAGACGACAGGAAGACGCTTCGGATGGTTGCCTCCATTGAGTTTGTTCATCCCTGATAATGCACAGCTCAAAGGGCATTATCCTTGGCATGGTTACTTGCTGAAGAAAAATAATAAGGCCATTAGTTTATATTTTCATGCATTTTGCAATCAAAATCTAAAGTTTTTCACAAGCCCTTACTCCATTTCCCTGGTAACATCTAAGTGTTTGACTAATGTCTGGACTAATCATTACTATCCCTTATATTTTTTCTTGTGTTGTACTCCAGTAAATACAATGAATCTTTAACAGTGAGAGGTATTTCTAGTCTGCTCAGTTTGGCTCCGATATGACATAAGGTTATGCTAACAAGATCCAAAGTTAATTACATTCCGTACATTCAACAAACAGCAGTTGTGTTTCCATCATCAAATTTTTACGCACATAAGTTAATGCCCTAAACAGGATATGGAAGCACATTTTTTCCGAATAAGTTCTGACATAGCAAATATTTAACTCACATGACTGATCAGCTATTTCCACCAGTCAAGACATGAACGAACAATTATAAGTTGCCCAATTGAATCCAATTACTGAAGACTTGCTGGCTGGCCAAAGTTGTCCAATAAGCGACTTATTTTTTGTTGTTGTCTTTTTCTCTCTTGTGCAGTCTCTTCTTCTTCTACTGTTTACATGCAGCAATACATTAATCTGCCATCTTCTGGCTAAAGTACAGTAATGCAGCTTTTTATTCGTTCTAAACCAGATGATCGAAACAACGCTAATTTGCATTTTCTTTAATGCAAAATTTTGCTTCAAAATTAATTTCAATTTCAATGGAAATGCGGCTAGTAAAGATAACTAGAACAGCTAGTTATCCAGTCATGTCATTGTTGCCAAATAAAAATCAAGATTTTCCTGATCATATGAAAGGCCACAGTGAACAGACAGTTTCAGTAAAAGTACTAAGTCGGGGTCCTGCTGCCAATGAGTATTCAATTTGACCATGCTATAAACTAATTTCATGATTTTATTATTTTCCCATCTGGCACATTCAATTATAAATATAATGAGACACATCTTGATTAATGCTTAATTTGATTTCTTTTTTTATTTCAACAAATGGATCAATATCTGTGGTTTCATGTTCAGGAAAGAAAAGTGTTCACATTTTTTCTGCATCTGCATGTCTCAATTCTGGATGTCAACTTGAACTTGAGATTCATTTTTCTTGTCTTCTCTTTCAATAGAAAAGCCAACCTGATACTTCATAGGGTGGAGAAGATAAGCCACTACTGCCGGTCCCTGCTGCGCAGCACCCACATCCAGAGCCGCACCGACACCATGGCGTACGTCTACTGCCAGAGTGAAGAGAACCGTCAGCCCAGTAACACGTGGCACAGCTCTTTACATGAAAGTCGCACCACATGCATGGAAAAACTAATATCTGTACAGCGTAATACATACAGCAACACCAAACTCCGATGAGACACGAGTTTGGAGACGGAGCGTTTTTGTTGTTTTTTTTCCTTGCAAAGTGACATCGTCACCCACAATGCAGCAGGTGTCTCTCAAGTGACTGGTGCATTTTGAAAACCAGGAGAGCCTAAAAAACCTCAGAATTCACTGGACATTGTGTTAAAGCTACCGAAAAACATATTTTTGTGTGGCCTACTTTTATTATAAGACGAAGAAGGATTAAAAAAAATAACCTGGAGCGAACATATTTCTCAACTGCAAAATGCCAGTGATTGCACATATCAATGAGAAACTGCAGTGTGGACATGTAAAATATAATTCAGCCACGAGAAAAACTGGTTGGCTTAAATACTTTGAATGTAATATTGTTGTTCCTTTTTGGTGCTTTGAAGCTTACCTGGAACACTTAAAAGAGAAAAAAAAAGGAAAAATCAATAGCATAACTTATTTGCCTTTACTACCTTCATTTGAAAGGAGAAATGAAATGTGTTAAAGCCATTTGAAAATCACTTTTTTTCTTTTCAAGTTCCCATAAATTAAAAAAGTAAAGGTTTTTTTTCATGAATCTGAAATAAGTAAGTGAGAAGCTATGTAGTTAGTCTTGTATTACATTTGATGGATTCTGTTCAATAGCAAGGCTTTGTGTGGTAACAGGATTGACCAATAGGCTTCGACCAGCCTGTTATTATGATATTATGCAAAGACAGAGTGGGTGGCATTCAAACATTATTTTCATTCATAGAATTTTAATGTAGCACTGATCTCAGTGCAAAAGCATAGGAATCCTTTCGTCATCATCTCTCTTTGTAATACTACAGTTCCCAAAATAAATACTATCCATATTTAACTGATTTATTTATCAGATTAAAAATTGACCTGAACACAGTGGATTATGCACCCACGACAAAAAATACAATGCTTTTGCCACACTCAGTTATCAATACTTGGGGAAAAGAACTAAATCAAATGCTATAGCTAGATTTAATAATTTCTGCAAGATCACATACAGTTATATGCTTGAAATTGAATGATAATTTACAACTTGTTAGTAGAATGAAACGTTTGCCATCATGGCAGAAGTCATCAAGTTCCGCTAAAAATATTTGCCAGATAAGAGGATAAGGGTATTGCACGTGGCATTACAGTCACAATATGGCAACACTTTGGTAATGTGAGAGATTGAAATTCAGGCCGAAAGGTGAAAACGCCGATTGAATCTTTGCTCTATTTGCTCATTTTTTGCCCAAAGAGTTTGCGTTGAATCAGCTGTAAACATGTAAGGTACTGAATTGTGAAGTATCAGTGATTGTAAAGGATCACCTGTGGTCCTTTTAATCCTCTTATTTTCAGTCTAATGTCACATTTTCAAAGCCATGGATATTATTTTAGTTAAGATAAACAATGCCTTTTTTCAGTATTTACATCTCATGTTGTATGAATTGTAATAATAAATTATTATATTGTAAATTTTGAATTGTAAAAAGACATGTATTATTATGTGGCTTTGATTGTCTTTTCTGAAGAATGTGAAATATTAAAACTGTATATTAAATGAAAAGACTTTTCTTTCTTTACAACAATGGAGTTATATAATAATTTAGGTGTTGAAATGAAATTAATTGAACAGTTGTGAATCATTTGGTAAAACCTATTTTAACATCAGTGGCAAGTGGCAGGATCATTTAAATCCCTCCACAAACATTATGCAATGAAAATTTGTAGATAAGCTTAAGAATAGTATGTTGCTTATAGTGTAATTTGTACAAAAATGTCAAGAAAACACATGATTACTGTATGTCGCAAATTAAAAAAACCTGCCATTTCAGTATGTCAAGGAATGTCAAAGAATTGTCAAGTGTAGTTTGTCCAAAAATGCCTAAAAATGCTTAAGCATAGTACGTTGATCATGCTAAAAAAAAAAGCCATAAATAGTATGTCGAAAAATGTTAAGAGACGGTCAATGTCATTTGTCTTAAAAAAAGCTAAAAATGCTTTAGCTGTACTTTTTTTAAAGTATTGTTTCTCCAGAAATGCATAAAAAAACCCTTTGTGTACGTAGATCATGATAACAGAAGAGTATTTTCAAAAATCTCACAAAAATACCATATTATAGTTTATTTAAAGTAAAAAACACCATAATATTCTTCTACCAAAAATATTACATATATTATAGGATGTTCAAATTTTTTTTAAAGTCATACATAGTGTGTCGTTTTTCATTATATTATAGCAGTCCGTAACCTACAGGTTGGGAATCGGGCTTATAACCGTAGGGGAGCTGGTTCGAATCCCAGCACTGACAGGTCAAAGACTGATGTGCCCTTGAAAAAAATGTGTTAAATGCAGAGTTTGAATATTCCCATTGTCTGCTTAAATCATTTCAAGTCAAAAAAGGTCGAATTTTAAAATGCCTAGAAATGCTCAAAATGGCCCAATTACAGTCTGATGATATGTTTAATATTATAGTTTGTCCAAAAATGACAGAAAAACACCATATTACATGATGTCCAAAATAAAATTAAAAAAATCATATTTTAGTATGTCAATAATAATAATAATAATAATAATAATAATAATAATAATTAAAAAAAGGTAAAGTTTTAAAATGTATAGTGTGTCCAAAAATGACAGAAAAACGCCGTATTACATTATGACACATATGTTGTTTTTTGTCAAAAAAGGTTAAATTTTAAAATGCCTAAAAATGCTCAAAATGGACCAATTATAGTCCATTAACATGTTTAGTAGTATATATTATTCAAAAAATTACAGGAAAACAACATATAACAGGATATCCAAATTTAAAGAAAAAAAGTCATACTATAGTATGTTGTTTTTTGTCAAAAAATGGAAAATTTTAAAATGCCTAAAAATGCTCAAAATGGCCTAATTATAGTCTATTGATACGTTTTGTAGTATAGTGTGTCCAAAAATGACAGAAATACACCATATTAAATGATGTCCAAAATTAAAAAAAAATATATATATATCATACTATTGTATGTCGTTTTTTGTAAAAAAAAAAAAAATAAAATAAAAAAGGTAAAGTTTTAAAATCCCTAAAAATGCTCAAAATGGACCAATTATAGTCCATTGACATGTTTAGTAGTATATATTATTCAAAAAATTACTGGAAAACAACATATAACAGGATATCCAAATTTAAAGAAAAAAAGTCATACTATAGTATGTTGTTTTTTGTAAAAAAAAAATGGAACATTTTAAAATGCCTAAAAATGCTCCAAATGGCCTAATTATAGTCTATTGATAACTTTAGTAGTATAGTGTGTCCAAAAATGACAGAAAAATACCGCATTACAGTATGACAGATATGTTGTTTTTTGCCAGAAAAGATTACATTTTAAAATGCCTAAAAATGCTCAAAATTGACCATTTATAGTCCATTGACATGTTTCGTCGTATATATTATTCAAAAAATTACAAGAAAACAAAATATAACAGGATATCCAAATTGAAAGAAAAAAAGTCATACTATAGTATGTTGTTTTTTGTCAAAAAATTGAAAATTTTAAAATGCCTAAAAATGCTCAAGATGGCCTAATTATAGTCTATTGATACGTTTTGTAGTATACTGTGTCCAAAAATGACAGAAAAACACCATGTTACAGTATGACACATATGTTGTTTTTTGTCAAAAAAGTTTAAGTTTTAAAATGCCTAAAAATGCTCAAAATGGACCATTTATAGTGCATTGACATGTTTAGTAGTATATATTATTCAAAAAATTGTATGTAACTTTATACTTCTACTCCACTACATTTTGAGACATAAATTGTACTTTTTATTCCTCTACATTTAGCTGACAGCTTTAGTTACTTTTCAGATCAAGATTTAAAATGAAAAACACGATACATTTAGAATGATTACCCATTTTTATAAATTAAACCTCTTAAAAGTTTATTAAGTAGTTAAAATGAGCGGAGTGGAGTCATTTCACAGTCTGGTATTAGTTCTTTTACTGAAGTAAAGGATCTGAACACTTCTTCCACCACTGTCTTTTTTACTTCTTCATTTTTTTAAAAACTTTTTTTTAACATTTATTTTTAATTATTTATTTTTATTTATTTTTTAATTAAATTGTTTTTATTTTTTTATCTTATTTTATTTTATTACTATTATTATCTTATATTATTATTTTCTGCGCTTCTGCGCATGCGCGGCCTTTCTGCGCATGCGCATTGTCCAGAAAGCCCGCGCATGCGCCGAAACACCGAAAAAGCCGCGCATGCGCAGAAGCGCCGAAAAAGTATATAAAATAAAATAAAATAATTTTATTTTTTTATTTTTTTACAAGTGCAACTCAGTGTTGCACTTGTACAGGTGTTCACTTAGAAATATAAGTGAACACCTTTATTTAGTGAGCTGAATGTCACCTTGTTTACTGAAGTAACAGCTGACTCTGTTTCATGCTTTCAAGATCAAGTAAAAGATACTTAAGATGGCGTGAATTAGTATTGATAAAGTGTCAGTCATGACTCAAACATTAACACACTAAAACCCAAACTTCTGTTGTACATCTCAAAAAACTGATGGAATAATTGTCAGTGTGTCAGATGCCCATTGGATAGTTTGATAACACTCCCACATGTCCTTCTTTAATCTCAACTGCTCGTCTCGTGGTGTGTTCATGTCATAGCAGAGGAAACCGAAGAACAGGATGTTGTCACTGCAATTGACAAAGTGTGAACACACAGAACACCTACATCAACTCCATATATAGCTATACATATACATCCTTATGCCTTATACATACATACATCCTTATACATCCTATGTATTGAATTAACTAAACTGGAAGGTTTTTTTCCATTTTTACATGTTAGTCTTACTAGCAGCTCTAGGGATGGCAGTGGTGGTGTGTCAGACTTTGTTCCAGACTGAAATATTAAAACATCCACTGGATGGATTGCCAATACATTTTGTACAGGATTTGAGGCCACGAATTTTGGTTATGCCTTGATTTTTAATCAAGCACTAACATGGATGCATCCAACTATTGGATTGTTTGGTATATTTAACGCCAACCTTTTTGTCTCAAAATTTGTCCAAAGCAAAACCACCATGTAGCAGCTTGTTGAATAATGTGGTGTTGACGCCAATGATCTATCTTGTTAAGAGGACAAACTTAATCTGATGTGGTTTTGATCAGCTGATGTGGTGCACATGACTCTTGTGCACAAGACCTCAATGAAGAAGAGAAGCCCTCTGGGTACAAACCACTGCAGTGAGATTGCACAATATCACACAATATTTGACTCAAAACTAGTTAACATGATGGCAAAATGAGCCTCAGATGAAAATAATTATAATCAGATTTTAACGTAATGTTAACGCAATGCCGTTATTTCCCAGGTTTTACCCAATTTATCACATGATCCAGCTGAAAATATTTACATTGAGCTGGAAAAGGGGGAAATCAGTCACTGAACTAACAGACAGCCATCCCCTATGAATTACTCTAATTTATATCATTAACTGAAGGTGGCTATGCCTCTCTGCATGTGAGCTGCTGGGAAGCATTTTCTTTTTCCATCTCCCTCAACAAACTATTCCTTTAAGCTCAGATCCAGTTTCTTTCCAGTCATGCAACATTAACTGCACTTTAAAAATCAGTAGCTTGATGTTCATTCTCACAAATTAGGCCATTAACGTCATTGGTGTGCCAGGAACAGCACTCACATTTCGATGCCAATGTATCAATGACGGCTTAAAGAATGAGCTCCTCTTTTAAAACCACCTCAGCGTTTTTCTAAAATTTGAAAAGGGCTCACTATGTATATTCTAGAAGTAATATCTCTCTTTGGAAGCACACAAGAGTTAAAAAAAAATGCAATATAAAGCAGCCCCAAAATGAACCTGGAGCCACTTTTGCAGCAACAGTGAAGAAGAAACTTTGAAAAGAACTGACCACACATCTCAAGTTTATGTTCACTTTAACCAGTGTTTTATTTCTACACAATAAATGACAGCAAAATGAACATGATACTCATCTTTATGACTCTTCCTTATGAAAATATAGTACACATCAGACATGTTTTGCCATGTACCAGAGCACCAAAAATATATATAATTGCAACTGTGAAAACAGAGAGAAACATCGACTGAAACATAAAAGTCCAATCTGTTGTATATGTGCCTGAAAAAGTGCATACTGTGTAAGAACCAAAGAGAGAGGAGGCCATCAGAGGGAGGGAGGGACTACTGAGTCTGATGGCTACCTTTACAGTGTTGGTGAAATTCTCAGCAAACACAAAGGCATTGGGATAAGACTTGACAAATATACAGTATGGAGTGAGGAGGAATGAAAGCGGTTTGCAGACAAATTTGAAATGAACTCTTCGATGCATAAGATCAGTCAAGTTTGATTATGAGGATCGATTCCAACAGACTCCTAAGACCCAGAAATGACCATTATGATTTTATTCATCTTGACAACAAATAAATAATTCAGGACTCAATGGATAAATTCATGGTTTAGACAACTGACAACAGTGCTTGTACTAAGCCATTATGAACAAATAAATGCTGACAGCGAGTGGTGTGGTAAAGCATCACAGGTCTTTTTTTTTCTTCTTTTTTTTCTGTCTTGCAGGTGATACTTTGACACAATGCACAACATATTCACGGTTCATCTCTTTGTATAATAGTTATGATAAAAATCAATCCAAGAGCTACTCCCAAACAGTTAGTACATGGTTTGCAAATACAATCATCATATAATATTATTATTTACATCTTAAAATATATTTGTTGAGCAATCGGGTACGAAACATCGCAGTAATACCACTAGATATCCACGTAATATGTAAATACACTTTTTTTTGTACTTCCCACTTAGAAAAAAGGACAATTCACCTTTTTTTATTTATTGAGGGATTAGGAAACAGACATTAAGTGGATCATTCTATAACCAGAGGCCTGTGAGAGGTACTTCATGTGTTACAATACACAAAGAAAATGTCTTACAACAAGATGGCACATCAGTATTTTTCTCCACAATGATCTGAGCAAAAATATTAGGGCTTCAGACACTCTTTCTTACACTCCCCCATCGCTTTGTAATGAGTTAGACACGACAAAGCTTCTGCCATTTTTAGACAAGCAATACAACAACCAGGTGTTAAATTAGAAACAAAGGAGCGACTGTTGGTGGAAAATGTGGAGAGGTATCAAAGCCTGTCAAAAAAGACTGCTATACAAATCATACGATGTGATAAGCATACGCTCTAGGTGAGGAGAGCTGTGTTCCTTCAGCCGAACTTCAAAAGGCTCTGTAAGCTGGGCAAACATCCTCTCTCATTTTCACAGGGCCAGCTTGACCCTGGCAGCCCTGCGTAGGCATACCTGACAGTGACAGATGAGGCAGTGTGTCGAGGAGTGGGGAGGTGGGAGGGGTGAGGAAGGGGGTGGTGGGAGTCCCAGAAAGGGATGGCTGCCACCCCCAGGAGAAACTCTGACTCATTGGCCTCGGCTTGTTGCCAGTCAGCGCCGGCCACCCCTGGCCCAGGGGCAGCCTCTGTGAGTACACATTTTCACACCTGGACAAATAGCTAGACAGGCCAGGAAAAGCAGCCCACCTATCCCTACCTCTCTCCCTGCCCACCTTCTACTTTTCCGCCATCCAAGAATACTCGGTACCGTCGGCTGCCTCCTGACCTCCAGTCCCTTATTTCCCTTCATTTTTGATCCCTCTTTACTACTTCTCCTGTCCTCAGCTGGCTGTGTACATATATACCTTGTGCCTTACACTGGTTTCATCATTTGCTATATTATGGGTTTATGTATTTGACCATTATATACTTTTTTCACAACTCTTTGTATGTATGGCTAATGTGTGCATGTATAAAAAAAAAAAAAGCAAATAAAGAAAAAAAAAAAAACTTTACATTCTGGTTTTACAGGAAAAGAAAAATACACTGCACTCAGTAACATTTGAACATGTGGTGAATCCTCATTGGATACAAGCAGTGTCTGTCTACACTTAATGACCAATGAGACAAGTTCCTGTGTGGTTGTGGGCCTGAAGTGTACTGTAGGTCTGATCAATGCTTGACGGCGAGGATCACACCAGAATGTGATGACAGAGACAAAATGACAGTTTTGACTCACAACCGATAATGTTTTTGTTTATAAGAACAATGTAAAAAATAACTTACATGGACATTAAATATAACTTAAAAAAGTATAACACTCTCAATAAATAGTTCTACTATTTACACCATTGTTATGAGACGCAAAAATATCACTAAAATACCAAAAATATAGAAGCAGCAAACATTACAGGCATGAGGTACAGCAAGGGATTCTGTGATGACTACAGTAGAGAGGTGATGTCCTCATCCAATGCGTAATCTTATACTTCCTTCCATGAATATCTTGGTTAGCTATGGCTTATGGGTACCTTCTCCAATATTAAGAATATCATTTTTCAAGTTGACATGCAATCACATTCTGTAGCCTTTCTGAGTTGTTTTGGTATCCAGACATTGACTAATGATACAAGTAACGGTCGAGGAGGATATTTCTAAGTTAGTCAAAGTATGTGGAAGCAATGACAGGTTCTGTTAACTCAGTTTACAGAATGAAGGGAAGGATCCAATGACAGATTTCGGATTCATCCATTCAAACGGCTAGAATGGCTTTCCAGTGACCTCAATGGCAGATGATGAACCACAGTACTGCATGTCATTGGCATAGTGTAGTGATTGCAGATCAGTCTCTCCCCACTGGTAACAGTTCTATGTAAAGCAGCAGTATCTGGAGTACTAATATTACATATTTGATAATATCAACATAATACAAGTCTTTTTTAAAACCAGGGCTATATATGTTTTCATATAAAGTGTTAAATGCAATCTTTGTAGATGATGAAGCCTTTACAACGTCCTTACAAAGTTTCATATTTCATAAAAGTTACAAAGTCTCTCAAGAGTCCCGTTTAATGGGAATTCCTTCATTTAAGCTTTTCCTTCCCCTTTGACATCTCTTGGTTTCTCTGCCAAAATATACACCTTTAACCTAAGATGATGATGTATTACACACACAAGGGCAAAACAAAAGACAAACTAACCTACAGTCTAGCTAGACCTTAAATACACTTCTAAACTTAATGTGTTGGGGGGGGATTGGGGGCCTGGATGGATGGATGGATGGATGGATGGATGGATGGATAGATGGGTGGATGGATGGGTACGTGGTTCATAGTGACAATACCTCCCTACTTTATTGATAACCTCTAATGCAAAGTCAGTTAAGGTTGGAGAGGAGCATCTATGGCCGGATACAAATAAAACACTAATGACAGGAAAGCTAATAGCAACACAGGGAGTCAAACGACTGAATATCATAACATACAGTTTGTTTCAGATCACCATTCTGACAATAGCAGCTTCTAAACATTTTTCGAAAGATATATACTTTTTCTTCTTACATGGAAACTAAAAAAAAAGTGCAGTAACTGAGGTCAATAATACAAACACTGATTAAATATGACATTTTGTAAAAATGAAATACATGAAAACAAAAAACATTTTTCAACGCTCCTGTCCATCAAGAACATATAGTAATATTTACATGATATTTTTTGATTTCCTGTCTCTGTATTTGGTGGAAAATAATACCTTCTCACTTTCTCTGCATGTTGTGGTACTGTCTTCACTAACATTGGTTGTAACATGACATGAAATTGGTCTCACATTGCCACTTGTACAGCTTGTAGTATATGATGATTTATGAAGATGATCTGGAATGCTATAGCAGCCTAATATGAGTCAGAGGGACTTTGCCATTGGCCCAAACCAAATGAAAGTTATAATCATGCTGATTGTAACCACGACTATGGTCGCAGCCGAATAAGAGCAGCACAATTTGGACCAATATGCCAAGCAGCCTTCATTATCAAATGTGCATGAGAAAAACTATATGTGTTTGGAATGAAGAATAACAAAATACAAGCTAACGTAGCAGCCATATAATCTAAAGACGTTAATTGGTGGGGACGGACACCCGAGTTCACAATACTGAAAAGTGCTGATCAGAACAACCAATTGCACTTTTTACTGCAGAGACAAACATAGCGGTTAAATTAATTACTTAAACACAAGACCCAGCAGAGAATCTTAGGGACCTTTGATCATGTTGTGACTGCAAATGCTGTGTTGACATATACATCCAAATGTCATTTTCATGTAGAACATTGTTGCTTGCAGAGCTACAGCTGAGAGTCCAATACTACTGGGAGGGGAGAGAATGAGAGATGTGTCTACGTGTCAGATGTGGTCGCTCCACCTATACTCATTCTCACTAAGAGCCATGGCCTGTATCCAGCCCTTTTATTTCTGTACTCTTGTGTGACTGTGCTGTGCAGTACTGTGCGATCAAAAAAGCCACAGACTCCTGACAAGCATTGACTACATTCTGAACAGGGCTGGGATCATTTTATTTTCAGTTTAAACATTTTTATAATCAGTGCTTGAGGTAACAAGGTTGTGATCAAGCGCCATGAGGGAGGAGTTCAAACTGAAACTAAAATCACCCCAACCCGAAGTGAGGTGTTAACGATGACATTCTTTAAGTCGTGGTCAATGTATGTAGTATTTTTCTTGGGCAGTTGGGTTGAATGGGAATAACAAGTGAGGTTCTGGGTTTTTTTTTTAAAGTTCTTAGTGCATTTCATATATGGTGTTGTCAACATGTATTCTCTGAATGTATTATGGACTAACATGCAAGTGTGAATGAATGCTATAAAGAGGTACTGTAAGCAGCAAGGCAGACACAGCTGTCTAACCCTATTAGATATCATGATGTGAAGATGGCAGGTAGCAGCAAACACAGTAGCAGAAGCCATGCTAAAAATGTTTTAATTATGCATTCAGGATTTTGCAGTATAGTATAAAATTGTCTTAGGAAATTGTGTGTGTGATTGTTCAACAATTAGTTGACATTTTTTGTGTGTTTGTGCATTTTATTTTGGCTTTTAGGTTGAATCTGTGGCTTGAAACTTAACAATATGGCTGTCTCATTCCCCACCAAGCTAGGAAAAACCTCTATAGCCTTTGATGTGCCCATGAAAAAACACACTTTACTGAAAAGGACGTAGAGATACAGAATGTCTGACCAGTTTGAAACCAGGAATGATATAAGCACAAACTTCTAGCCCCTCCGAAAAGGTGTTGAGAACATGCCTTCAAAGTGTCTGATGATTATTTTTTATCATTTGTCTTGATTTCCTTCATATTTGCAAAACACAAAGCCAACATCAATACAATCCCCCACTTGCACATTTTGATTTACCTTTGGTTCAATCATGTGATTGTAGAGCAAGGTCACTAAAATAGACACTGAAGCCAGCACAGAACTGAACAAAAGGCATGCTACCTAGGCTTGGTTATGTTTTTGTTTTTTTTGTTTGTTTGTTTTCTTCTTTCAAAAAATGTCTGTTTCATGTAATTTTTTTTCTCCTTGCTATATATGTTTTGTTTTTTTAAATGATGATATTGCAGGATTACTTTCCTTTTAGCTGAGAAATGAAGTTTTCTGTGGAGTCTCATGAGTCCCATCCTCTATTCTAGATCTTTCTGTGATGTGGAGGCGGAGGCATTTCAGCTGGTTGGGGTTGCAGTATGGATGGAGAGGTATGCCTGTTAAGCAGCATGTGCAGGAAATTGGAGCCCGAGAGGAGGATGAAGGAGGGGTCTGCCTCGGCCACTCTGGCTGTGTTGTGTTGGAGCAAGGGTCCTGGGACGTTGAACAGAGGTCCCTGCTCAGGTTGGTCACCCCAGGGAATGGACATGTTCATCCTTTCTGTTTTCTATAGCATTCGGATCCCGACAGGAGCACTCATCCCGTATGTCACAGGACATGGGGAATGGAATCACCTGGGTGGGAGAGAAAAAAATTATACGTTCATAAAGTTGGCAGGACTGTGATCCAAAATGGAAAATAAATAAATACAATTGTTAACCAGGATTAGGGGTTTTCCTAAGATTAGCATGTAGCTACATGTAGCAGTGTATGTAATGTAAACACAGGAGCAGATCAACATATGACATATTCTGTCACAACGATATGAAGTCAGCTCGAGCAAAGAGAAAAATAAAACTAGGAAATGCAGCTTTCAGAACGACTGGAAACCAACATCTAAAAGTTTGGACATGTTAAACATGAACATCCGACATTGTAACATCATGTTTATGACAGAAAATAAGTAAAAGGATAATTGATCCCCTTTAAGGTTTAACACAAAATTAGGGAAAATTAGGGTTTGGTTTAGAATGACAACTTTGTTAAGGTTAGGAATATATGAACCATCCTCTGTGGTTTTATCACGTTGTATTGACATCACTTGACTTATTCCTTTGCTTCCATCATAACTACTACGGCCAATTAGAGACCTCTGTCACATGACTATGTCATTTTTCTTGGGAGTACTATAAAATTATAATTTTGTGCCACAGGTCAAATAATTATCTCAAATGAACAAACGTAATTTAATTTTATGTCACTAATATTTAATTTTTTATATTATATTATATTTTCAGTGGACATGCACATCTCCTAGATCGCCCCATCTCTCTCTTTGACGGATGCTCCCACACACACATTATCTGTTCCTGATCTTGATGTGGACCAGATTTTTGCAAATCTCAAAGTGGTTTGAAATTGATTTGGTGTGGTTCACATTAGGCCATTTATCTCATTTTGTAATGGGTACACAGTGTACTTAACCTCACAACTAAACTTGACGCTAAAGTGTCCAAATTGTGGCATCAATTTAGAACACCAAGAAAAACACCAAGAACACCAAAAAAGATGTGTCCGGGATGTGAAGATGTGGCCAAAGTCTTTAACTTTAAAGTCCTAGTAGGAAACATTTGGTGCATTTGGCGTTCTTAAAACCCATGACATATCACAATCTTAGAATCTCAGACAAATTGATGGTGTCAAAGTGAAATACTGTAGGTGAAAATAGCACCGGAAGTTCACTGGCGATCGCCCCTGGCCTTTGACGTCACTGGATAACGTTGGCAATGCGTCACCAGCACCAGCTGCTGCTGCCTTGTCTGTTTGCCTCTCGGGGGGCCTGCTTCAGCTGTTTGGGTACACAAAATGTGTCCAGGCCAAACAAGGAACACATGTGGTCCAAGTCATGGAAGGCAGGCAGCAGACCAAGGGCACGTCTGCATTAGTGTCCTGGTGGCTTATCAGATCAATCTGTGGGGGCCTGCGGTGTCGCTTTTTCTTGTTAGCGCTGAGTGGTATTGCCTTTTTTGCACAATAGATCTGTGTACACAATGTAAAGGTAACAACAATACTGGCCACTGAAACCAACACAGCTACTTAGTTGACAGCGTGCCTCATGCCAAACACAGCTATTAGCTCAATGCTATTAGGGAAAGCTGTCTGGCTGCTGTGGGAGGAGTTGTTTCCAGGGGAGGTTCATGGGGTAATTTTCTGAATATGAAGTAGCAGCTGTACAATTACCCAGACTACTAAAGACTACTAGTAATGCCATCAAACAAATTGCATCATGAGCTAATGCTGTCTGGGAGGGTTAGTCAGGTAATTACTAAATGCATTAGCATTAGAATGAAAAAGAAATGAGAATTTCCCATCCACTACAAGATGCATGCATAACAACAGCAAGCATTATATTGTGTAACATCAACGTCAAAGTTTAGATTGTGAAAGTTTGCTTACCACTAAGGCTGATTGTTTTCACAGAAAAATAGACAAATTTCTTTAAAAAGAGCAGATCCCTTTCAGATTCTGACAGCACCTAACCAACATTACACAACTTTTTTAATTTCAAATAAAAGCTTCAAAATCATCTGGACAAGAGGGCAGTGGAGCTGGGTTCAGCAGCCTCTGCGGATATCATGGCAGAGGCCAAAATAACAAAGTCGACAGTGAATAAGGAAGCTAAGAAAAGAAAAGAGAGAGTAGCCGTGCAAGAGGCCGCTGCACAAGTGTAAATCTTGGACTGACTTTAAGTCATTGGTGAGAGTTTTGCGAAAGAAAAAGCTGCAGATGGACGTCGAACTGGCCTTCTTGTTGTCGGAAACGTAATATTAAGTAAAGAGCATTAAAAAAACATAGCAAAGACATAGCAAGCCAGCTAATATTACCTAATATTAGCTGGCTAGCTATGTCTTTTAATGCTGCTCTTTCTTGAAGTTTGGTTATGTTAGCAGAGTGAGTTTTTGATCATAAATAATGTAATCAGAACAAATGTACATGTGCAGTTATTAATATTCATGAGTGTTGTATAAAAATAAAAAATACATAGATAAAAGATACCAATTCTGCGTAATGTTCCTTTAAACAAGTTCCTCAGAACAGAAAAGCAGCCAACAGGAGAAGAAGAAAAAATGAAGAGAAAAATATAAAAGAAGGAAGGATGAGCAGCTGTTTGAGTCTCTAAGTCTGTTTTTCATAAAAGGCTGACAGACAACGCTGCATAAGAGGATGAACTTATCTATTTAAAATCAGTAACACTTACAAAAATAAAATAATTAGCCCTTCTTACAACTTATGACTTTCTTTTAGTTTTACTAAGTAACATCATAAAATTGGTCATGCTTTGCTTTGAATGGTTTTGTAAAGTAAATGTAAAATGTTATAGCTGGTGGTAAATGCAACACACAGGAAACACCACCAATAGTTTGTGAGAGTTGGGGATTTTTAGACAGCAGGTCTGTGGAATGACATGGGGGAGCATGCTGGTCACTGAGGAGCAGTGACGCAGGCTCCCCTTTGAAATGGGGTATAAAATAAGTTGTTTGTGTGGGGGGGTGTTCCTAATGTGAGGGCCAGGTGGGCAGTGCCCAGACTCCTCTGAGAAAATGAGGCCTGCATGTGACGACTTTACAAGCCGAGGGCCGGACACACTTCAGAAACAGCTGTCAACCGCATGAACAGTGTTTCCTCTGTGGCATTTGAAGCCAAGAACATGGGGCTCCTCACTCCCACCTGAATCTTCTCAGTTTAATTACACTATCTCTTAGTTTCACACTTGTCTCATTCAGAGTCTCTTTACCTAGCTTTATTACTCCTCTCTCTTGCAGCACACAACCCCACACACTACCCCTCCCACCACACCTCACTCCCCCTCCAAGGCCACTTCTGTTTATCTCTCTATCTAGAGAATGATGGTGGGTGGCAAATTTGACATGGTTTCCCTTGACCTTGACCTCCAGGGTGGCTGGGCCAGCTGCCACATCTGGCCCTGACTTGAGGGTTCTCTCAGGGTGGCTGGGAAATGGGACTGGCTGGCCTTGTGGGCCTGGGGGCCCTCATGCTGCCCCATGTCCCAGGGCTGGAGGAGGGCTGGGGGAGGACACCCACTAACAACAACATGAAAGCCCTTCTGAAGAACGCAGACCTTGTCAGAGCACCATCCTTCCATCTCAGGAACAGGTCAAAATAACACAGAGTTCCTCTTATTTCTGTGTGCGCAGTATGTGTGTGTCAGCCTGTGCTTCAGGGGAAGAAGGTGTGTAAGGGGCACAGGCCTGGGGAAAGGTGATCTGGCTGATGCATAACACACTGTTTATAAGCAAGTAATAGTTGCTGTAAGAGTGAATTATAAAAATTTTAACATCAAATTCAGAAACATTTTAGGTTATGCTACACCATTTTTTTCTCTAAAGTTCTTTTTTAATATAAAAAAAGATTAATCGCCCCAAATTACCATGTGTATCAATAACTTGATTGTCTCACATGCCTTCACAGTGAATGAAGAATCCAAAAAATGGAGAAAATTCTTGATCAATTGAAGTAAAATGTGGCTGTGTTTAACAACAGGAAAACTAAATCAAAACTTCCGTTTGCAAAGTCTCACACGACTCGTGCTGTATAATCTGAGTCTCATTTATCTAATCTTATCTACTACTACTTCCCAAACACATGCACTTTCATTAGAACCTGATATAATCAGTCTCACGCAGGAGTGGTGCGCCTGTTATGTGGAAGTGGTTGAAATAGTAAGGTTTAAGCAAAAATGCATGTGTTTGTAAAAAGTGCTGGATAAATGTGACTCTGATTATACTGTATGAGTTGTGTAAAAGTTGTGAACACAGCCCACATTTACTTCTAATCATCAAGACCTTTCGAAATATTGGGATTTGTCATTCACTGTAGAGATATGTGAGGAAAAACAACGCTTTCTTTCAAATTTAAGGTAACACAGAGTGAGTAATTGCTATACAAATGATACTTTTGCGAGAGAAGTATTCCTTTATATGCACATCCATCTAAAAACCAATCATCCCTGTTCAGAAGAGTTAGGGAACAAACAATACAATACAGAACGAACAGGATCACAACTCATCCATCTACAGTCTCATAACTTCAAACAAACAACTGTCATTTCGGTTACTGCGTATCACAAACGTTAAAATCAATCGTGAAATAAATCTGAGCCATCTGACAAAAAATTGGTAGTCTTTGTGTAAAAATATATAACTTGAACAGATGTCTGAATGAGAAAAACATAAAGAAAACTCAGCAAGAAGAGTTTTATGGGTTCGATTAGAAGGGAGAAAGAGCAACTTAAGGACAAAAGAACACATAACTGAGCTTGGCAAATAAAGTGCGAGCACTTGGCATCAGCAAACAGCCAAAAGCTCTAAAAACTGTGGGGAGTGTCCCCCCCCTGGTGTGTAACTACCTTTGCTCAGCTGCGTAGAAAAGCCCTGCTCCTCCCTCCACATTATCCTTCCTTCCCTTCCTGCTCAGATGCTGTTGCCTCCTCTAACCTTAGCCGCTACTCCACTCACACTCACATACAAATAAAGTTGGGAAAAAGGAAGCTATGGCAAGCTACTGTTTATTCAGTGCATTGTTGTATAGAAAATAAGAATGTAACAACTTGTAATGCCATGTGTATGTGCGGGCGCCTGTGCCTCTGCCCTTTCCTCCCCTTTAATTGCCCTGGCAGAGACTTGGCAACGGGGAAATAAAGTCAACTTAGCTGCCCTTAGACGTTTAAAAAATAAAGAGCTGTTGCTGGCATGTGATTTTGGCATCCAGTTATGTGAATATTTGATGTGGAACATGTTAAAGGCAGAAATTAGCGAAAAAACTAATATTATTCATTGCTGATAAACATCATACTATCTATGTATATTTATCTATCTATCTGTGATAGCTCCAAAATAATCTACTTGGTTTGTGTGAATTATATAGGAATAAGTTAAGGTATGCTGGTAACAGCCAAAAACACTAAGAAGAAAATGACTTTTGCGCTGTTATTTTGAAAGGGCTTGGTCTACGTGAATCACCAACAGAGACGGAGAGGTTAAGTGGTCAGCTGTGGCTATCATGGACCATCAGCTTAGACACAAACATCAATTGTGACACATAACAAGTCACATATTACGCATACTTGTGCCAGACTGAGAGTTGTAAACACTTAGCCACCACCAATGCAGACAGAAAAACCTACAGGCACATTTCGAGAAAGCTATAACCATATAATCGCTGCCCTCTGCTTCAAGCATCCAAGAAAGGAATTCCGTCCAAACTAAGAAGGTGGGGGGGGGGGGACCTACAAAAAGGGTCTTACGCAGGCCACCCTCACAAAGGCGTTCTCCATACCCTTGCCTCCTCTCCTCCCTGCCTCTCCAAATTCAGCCAACAGCTTGCAACTATTAAGGGGAGATCCTGTGGTGACCTTACGTGCAGCCAGTCCTTGCACCTTCAAAGCTCCTGGGGTGGAATAATACACAGCAAGTCATCCAGAACTCCTTAATACACAAATCTCTTCCAAAATAAAAGACGAGGGCAACATTTCCTGGGAAGGGAAGTAAAAGTAAATGAGTGGCCGAATTCCACTGCTTTTCACAATCTTTTTCTCGCAGCTCTTATCAGGATTAAACTTTAAGTTGACAGGAAAACAGAGACGAGGAAAAGCAGGAGGGACCTGGAAAACTTTAATAACTGATAATAACTTAATTCCCACAATAGCAGGCTTGCTTGAAAAGAGTAAAAACTTGGCCAATTGTTGTATCTGGAAGAAATTTTATTACGTTCCAGAAATTATGATTTTTCATATTGAACTGTTGAATCATTTCACATTTCAAAGGCATGGCATTTGATGTTGTGAAACATAATAATAAACAGTCGTGCCAATGCTGTAAAAAAGTCCGTTAAGCATTTTCTACTAAGGAGGGGTGAGCAGATGTTTTCATCAGTGTGTTGTATCTCCTCCATTGGTTGGTTTCAGGTCACAGAGTAAACAAATTTGGCAGATTATTTTTTTAACCTTTGGACTCTTTAGACAGACTAAATATATATTTAGAAGAAGAATGTATATCAAGAATATATGACCCTGGATAATGGAGGAGAATAAAAGTCTATTACAAAATCTAAATTGGGCCTGTTCTTCTGCTTCCACCTCATTACCAAAGATCAGAGGGAACAGTAGACGTAAAATGTTTTGTCAGAGGAATACATGAGAGGTGTGTCTGTGTGCATGGATCATATTATATTATTGTTTTAATATGCTCTACTGTCACAACACACTGAGGACATCAACACTGAGCAAGAGTCCCAGTGAGTCACCAGACCTCTTGTGCATAACAACCAGTGGCTGGTGTGTCTGTTCATATGTTGCACTTTTTTTCGTGTTTGTGTGTGTGTGTGTGTGTGAGAGAGAGAGAGAAAGAGTGTGAGGGACACTGTGACTGAGAAAGAGAGAAAGTGAATGAGTATCTGACAGTGAATGAGTAGGACTGAATGAGAGTAAAGGGAGGCCGATAGTGGGTACATTGGTGGTTAATGCTACTTTAGGACTGTTACTTTACATACAGTATGCATTCAGTTTATTAGGGACAGTTAACTAAAACTATTGCAATACAATACAAGGGTCCTCCAATACATTTTATCTTCGCAAAGTTTGAAATGTTAAATTTTTCTTGAAAGTGTTTAAGAGAGGTATTTATTGAACTGTATGGTAATTTTGGATGATGTTTAATTGTTTGACACAGAACACAGTAGACTGCTATGCATGTAATTTGAAACAAAAAGTTTACTTGTTATTTTAACCCTCCTCTTAAGTTGTCTCTTGTATATTTCAAAGTTTAAAATTCTAAAAAAAATAGTTAAAAGTATTTTTCCATAAAAAGTAAAAAAATTAAAATATATTTTTTTAAATCAATATCATGTTAAAACCATTGTTTTTTATATGTAGGTATTTCCAATGTACATAAAAAAAGTTTCAACATGCATTTTTTATGACAAAAGAATGAATTATCCTCATTGAACCATGCTCTTTTAGAGGTAAAGAACACCATTGCACTAAATATTGATTGAAATGGTTGGTAATGGAGTTATTAATAAAATATAAACAATGTTCATTGGGAATTTTTTTGTATCAGACACTTTTGGATAATTAAACATGCCCCAGGTTGTTGCTGTTCGTGAAAAAAATAACATAATAGGAAGGTTAAGTGAACCTGTAAATAAATGTCTGGGCATGAACATAGTTATTCTAACCCAAACCCTCTTCTCATTTTCTTGCTTATACTTAACCACTTAGTGTTGTTACCTAAACCTAACCAAGTACTTTTATGTCACAACAACGGCGTGTTAAAAACTGCCATTGTCATATGTTTAAAACAGCTATGTTAAATAGAACCGCCATATTCTATAGGATATCACGCAAACTCATTCATAAGTATATGTTGCAGAAAGACCTCTCTGTATCGTGCAATATGTCGGCTCACCAGCACACCCAGACTAAATAATTTCCTAAAACAACTCAACTTTTTCAAAACGATTACTTAACATGATTTAATAGTGCAGTTGTTTAAAATTATTTTCATCCCTTTACGCCCACAAAGAAAACATCTTCAAAGGAGTCATTTCTCAAACTATAACAATTCAAGAAATGTGATCCAACCCCATAAGCAACTGAATTTATTATTTGCACTAACAATAAATAGCAATGAGTACAAATGGTTCATAATTGACACAGACAACAGAATCTGTCACAACAAAATCTGTGTTCAGGAACAATTAAACAAGTTAGGACAAAGTCTTCACTGGTGGTCGGGAAAAGAACATTGATTTCCCGCTAAGAAGGAAAACACTTCCCATCTTTGTCACCCACAAGTGTTTTATTCAGCAGCTCAGAGGAGAAAGACCGTCATAAATGAATTACAGATTCCTTTTGTCATATATTGTAACATTTTGTTTTGTTTTGGGAGGTTTTTAATGTGTCCTTGGCCGCCTGCCACGCATGTGTTCAGTTTGTGGAAAATCAGAATCAGGTGCAAAATACCCTGTTTCTGTTTTGACTGAGTTGATCAAATAGGGATGACTATGAGGATAAGCTTTGCCCAAGAGCAATAAACAACTAAATCCAAATGCCTAACTTACACAAGTACCAAAAAGATAATAAACGTGGAGGAAATTTAAATACGGACAAAAGGGTTGTCTGGGTAATAACCTAAAACTATATTCAGGTCAAACTGAGTTTCATTCATGTAGGTTTCTATTAGTCAAGGCATTACGCAACATGTGTGTGCAAGCAAGCGCCATCAATTAGGCAACGGGCTCAGAAACTAACAAGAAAAAGGGGATTATATCAAACATCTGGCTTTCCTCTGTTCCCATATCAATTTCACATATCAGCTTAATTCCTTAGTGTTTCCTTTTTGTTTCTCACCCACAGTTACTTCCCTCGCCCCTCACTCTTGGCAGCTGATAAATCAAATTATGATTGGTTATTTCGGAGCAATTTTTCATATCTTTCGGAATAGTTTCTAAGGGACCTACTCGTGGAAAACACCAGCCAGACTGCTTTCTTCAAATAATGCCAGGGCAAAATGCCTTTAAGTAGAATTTGGAGAAGCAGCCTGGAGTTCTTGAGCCCAGCTGCAGTATGATACTTACTGTATCATACTGTAGGAGCTCACAGAAATGTTTCAGTTATTGGAATATAACTGCGCTTCACCCAATCCATCTTGTGCTGGCGTGACAGAAGTTAGTACCAAGTAGGTAATGTGATCCTCCATTTGCCTGTAGTTATTATTTCAGAACTGCTAACACCTGTTTTGCAGACACTACTATTGACCATCGGCATGTAGCATCCTTGGCTTGGAAAAACAGCAGCAGTTAACCTGTGCCAGATTCCTTTACAATGATTTAAGTCCAACTGAAATCACATTTAGTCCTTTCTTAATGCAGGAAAAATAATGTCAACATGTTTTTAATTGTTGTTATATTGAAAAATTAGAGGATATAAAGAATTATTCCTTTTCCTCTCAGCCACTGGAGTGGTGTGCTGACACTGTTTGATTGACACCAGTTGGCAGGCTGAGCACCGGCAGGGGAGGGAGAGAGAAAATTAACAAACTTTCTCTGTAGCTTCCAAAGCATGGACAGGCAGCGTTATGTAAGCATTTAAGAGACCACACCAGCATTAAAACAGACTGACCAACTAATTAGTTATTTAGCCTGAAAACAAACAGCAGTGCACTTTTCCCTGTTTAATGTTTGTTTGGTTGCTCAGTCAAAAAAAGGATTGTATTTGTACCAGATAAAAAGAAGAGTTTGACTTAAAGGCTAACCTTTGACTAAGGACAATATATCCATCTAATGTTTCCTTAGTGTTGGACTAATCTCAACCACTTTTTGAAAAGTGGACCAAAATTCCTAAACCGAAACAATTTTCAAACTATAGATTTATTACTGAACAGCCAAACATAAAATGTTCAGTTAAACTGCCTAAATTTTGATGTACAACATTACAAATCCTAACTCCAACAGGACCAATGGTCATCTCTAACCCAGCTCAACCTCCTGTTGCTGCAGTAATTCAATGGAGGCTATCCTCCCAACGGGGTCTGTCAGTAAAAGTGAGTTATGCAAGTTCTGGCTGAGCCCCTGCACTGGATTGGGGCCAGAAGATGTAGAGATGAGATAGCGTCAATCAACCACTTCAGGAGTGAGGTCACTTCCCAGCGGGCTGCTCACCGACTTTCCTGCTGCTATTGAACTGAGGATCCAATACTTTACATCTGATACTAAAGTTATGAATAACAGACAAAAACTAACAATGGATCTCTGGATTTCTTTCTAGCCGAGTTGGATTATGTACAGTTTGTTCATAGCTGAGTAGCAGTGTGCAGTAACATATATAAAGCCTTATGTTTGACCTCTTAAACCCGATTTGCTCAGAACTAATTTTGCCAGGCATCTAGTAATTTGTAAGAACAGCAAAAGTCTTGGTGATCTTACTCTTGTACAAATCTTGTCTTGTCCATAACTTAGTTGCACCGCAAATCACATCAAGAATTACCAGACACATGGTAGATGTTGGAGTTGTCTTCATTTTTGTGTATTACACTCAGTCAAGTGAGCCATATGAATTTTGATGCCCATCTAATCATGCTGTTACGGTACAAGTACTCAGAGCTGCCAAAAAGGATGACTCACATTTTATATACCGATTCAAACCATCAGCAAAGAAGTCCAGATTTGATGAAACTGTTTCTGTATTTGGTTTGCTGATGGAGGCGATGGATTTCAGCTCAAAATGCCCCCATATTTAAACTTTAATATTTTTTCCCTTCTGAGGATTTCTGCAATACAATCCTGTTCAGAATGACTATGACCATGTGAAATCTGAAGTAATTTTACTCTCTTACTCCAAATTGAATAAAAAAAATTGGCAGTCATGCAGAAAACATTTTGTCCAGAACACTGCTATTAATGAAATGTCATTCAAAATAGAATAAACTGTTACATGCTGTCAGACCGTTTGAAGATTCCTGTGAAGATGTTTGGTGCTGAATTAAATTAAGCTCGATCTAGAGACTATGGTCTAATAAATGTAGTAGTGGCCGCTGTTGGATTTCTTTCGAGTGGATGTGGTGGTGGCAGAAGAGCTGAGAGAGACGGACAAATGAACAGCAAATGGGACAGTACAAAAAAAATGACAAAGCGCAAAAAATTAAGCAACAGTACTGTTTGAAAATTCCTTTAGCAAAGGCCATGACTTGTTCATTGTATTGCCAGTGTCTGTTCAGACAAAGGTTTAAATAAGGAACAAATAATAAACATCAAAGAGCTTTCTCTGGAAAAATTTTGTTAGCCAGGAAAGAAACATGATTATTTATATCCTGATGGACCCAAAACATCCATGACAAATTGTGTGAAGGTGGACCGGAAGCAATCATGAGAACTTTGATTGTACTGTGGAAGATCCCTTGTATGTCTTTTTTCCCCATAGAGGAAATGAAGAGGCTCTCCAGTCAGACACACTGACACAGCCAGTGAGACGCATAGACTGCAATATAAGTCCAGCCAGACATACAGATGAATATGCCAGGAGTACAACTGAAGTCCCTCGCCAGATTCACAGAAACAGGCCAGGCCAGAGAAGCAGATGCTGCTGCACAGAAGCTACAATACACTTCCAATCTTTTGGAAGTTTCTTTTGCCAGCAGTTGGCTGGAAAAAGCCAGACAAAGCACCTCCCAGAATTCAGAGAGTTACTACCACAAGGATGACCAAACTTTTTGTCATGCTCAGCTTAATGCTGAAATACAACCCAGCTGAATAAGTGTTGACAATTAGGGTAAATTATATTCATAGTTCTTATAACTAAATTAGATTACAATTACTACCCACATTTTGGGTGGTGGGTAACTTCACTTGAATAAAGGCGCACAGAGGAAACAAGACTACTGATGAAGCCTGACAACTCCCACTTTCTTGGATGTGGTATCAGTAATCTGTCTACCAGTAAGGTAAAGTTGGACACGCAGCAAAGGAAGGAAGAATCTGTTTAGAGATGTTCCAAGAGGTGAAATACAGCAGTCGTCGACAGTATATTCAGTTGTGGTTTCCATTATTCTTACCTTGTAGGTAGAAATGATCATTTATAAACGTTAAAGCGTGATAATGGCAACCTCCCCTAGATAGATGGCAGTGGGAAAATGAAGAAGTCCAAGTGGGTTCGGCAAAGGGAAAGGAAAACGATCACATGTGGGAGGTGGGATTTATTCCTAAGCTTTGTGTGACTCCAGAATTGGGAAACAAACACTGACTGTTGATCAGTGTGACCAGGACCAAATCCATCGTCATCTCTTTGTCTGAAGCGTGACGTTTATTCTGAGGTACAAGCATGCCACTAACCTTCTTGGTCTTGACAGTGGATTGGCAGCAGTCTCCTCCGTCATAGTTACAGAAGGCTCTGTTGTTGACCGCATCACAGTAGTTGTCTCCCATGAATGGCTATACCAGAGAGATGAGAGAGAGCGTGAAATAATTAAATAACACCAAAAGGTGAATTACCAAAATGCCTTTTGTTCTAGTAGTTTATACTCATGAGCATTTCAGGGCATTTTAAAGGTCTCCGGTTAAATTTGCTGATGAATTTCATACATTAAATTTCCCTCATCTTTCATTGTGACTTTTTAAGCCCTTGGTGGGCCAGACCCGTAAATCAAACTGAGGACACCATAAACTTTACACTATACAAAACACTCCAATAAGGTGATTTATTAGGCTGGCCCCACCCTTTCCACTTGGGTTACCAATCAGGTTATCCAGTTGGCCTAAATTGAGTAGATGATATCATTCTTTCATAATGTGAAGTCATGGAAAATAATTATTTTACAGTTGTATTCACATGTGAATACACCTTTTCTTAGTAGAAAGACATGTTTGACACGTGATCACATTATTACTGTGTAAGAGGTAATAAATCAGTAATTACATCAGGTTACAGTAGCTAATGAGTGTCAAATTGATGTGGCTACATCAATTTGTCTGATATCAGATACCCATGTTGCAACAGCATTTTTAATTGGTTTATAAATGCATAAATGCTTACAACCTGTGCAGAAGGTCGACGAAAAGTCAATGTGAACTTGTGTGTTAAAACCAGAGATGGGAACAAGTCTTTTTTTGCAAGTCACAAGTAAGTATCAAGTCTCTGCACTCAAGTCGCAAGTCAAATCAAGACTGACAAGTCCTAAACTTTGAATTAAACAAGTCATAATATGCCCTTTATCAAATGCAAGTAATAATCTGTTAAGTCAAAAGGCTCAAGTGCTAGGGAACGCATGTGTCATTGGCGAAATAATCCAAGTTGATAGGCAAGTCTCTTTTGATTTTGTCAAGTCAAGTCTAAAGTCATCAGATTTGACTCAAATCCAAGTCATGTGACTTGAGTCCACACCTCTGGTTAAAACACAAGTGTACTTTTAATTTAAACCCAACATCAGCTAGCCTGAGGATCTCTGCCCTGCCTGGAAGCATGATAATACTATTCTGACATGAGATCTTGTCTTCACTTCCAGTACAAGCTGGTGTGAGTGTTTTACTTGTCCAGCACCTGCCAATCTATTGTTGTCCAACTCCACTGGCCAAGCACAGTGAATACAATGTTATGAATTCACATTTGGAGACTATTAAGACTGAAATTGATTTGTTTTAAAGCTAACTGATGTTTCTTTGGGCTTGTTCTTTGTGTTAGGGTAGGTCATTTCTTGCACAGACAAGCACTTACATTTGTCTGTTTTGTGTTATTTTCATGCTTCTATGAATATGTATATCCACCATGAAAGTGGAGCATACTGCAATATTGGCCACTATAAGCGTCTACACAAGAGATCTGGCAACATATTATATCAGACAAATTTCTCATCACTCTGTTTGGTTTGGGATCAAGGAAGGTGGAAGGATTAAAGTATTAAAGTCTCATATGATAGATGAGACTATTACTCCACAAAAACAAAGACAAAAACAAAAACAGAAATCTAATTCAGGTCGAGCCCTTACCTCACATCCTTTGAGGCAGTGGAGCAATTCTGGGTGTGGATACCATTTCAGTCCCATTGTACAGACTATATTCTGAAAGAAAGACAATGGAATTAATTAAGGAATACTGCTTTCAATAGTTGCTTTATTTGCATTTAAGAACACAGGCTTTTCCAAGACTGTGTTCTTTCACCTGTATTTCAGTCCACATAACTCTAACCCTAACTGAAGTACAAGTGACATTTTTTGGCAAAAGCTAACACAGTGAAACACAGGAGTTATCAGAAAAGGCTCATGTGCTACACATGGAGGTTATCATTGTAAATCCCACTTTGATTTACACTGACCTTTTTCCACCTTAGACCAAAGTGGAATAAGTTATTTTTACAAGATAAAACTTGACTTGTTCTCAAATATATTTGCATTATGTGTGGAATTCCATCCAGTTCTCCCACTGTGCAGCGGAAAACTTTTGTGTCCGGGACAGGCCTTTGCTGTGTGTTAGGTGTACGGGTGGTTGTGTACAGTATATGAGTCCACTCGAGCCAGCAGCTGGAGAGAAGGGTTTTGTTTACAGCACGAGTGTGACCCCAGACTTGGACAGTAGTGTGCATGATCAAAAGTGTCATCCACAGCAAAGGACTGTCTGACCTTAGATGGCCATTTCTCAGACCCCCTGTGTCCCAATATCTCCCAAAGTTGACGTGCTTTTCTTTTGTTGCTGCAAACTAAGGTATTTTTCATTTCAGTGCTGTCAGCAAATCAATGCAAAAAAGAAAGATGGGGGGGTTGAAGGTGGAGAGAAAGAACAACATAGCAACTGAGGACAACTGAGAGCTGCAGGAGTAACCGTTCTACTATCGCGATGTCGTGCTGCATAGCAGAATGCAGGAACGTCTATGGCGTGTGTATGCATGTGTGTTCAGTGGCTTTGATGGTCCCTATATGGTGGAAGATTTAGCACAATATTTTGTCTTATAGGTTAAACTTTTTGCAACTACTGTACTTTTATTCTTTTATCTCTTTACTGTGCTCTGCTATGATGATGTCATCCAGAAACTCCTTCCCTTCCCCGCTCTCTCATTTTCTCTCTCTCTCACTCTTTTTTTCCTCTCTCAGCAAGGCCGTAAATCATGATAATCCATGATCGTGGCCTGGCCTCACCCCTCACTACGTATAGGATCCTCACCCTCTGAAGCCTCCCCGGGGCGCTGATACCACATAAAAATAGATCCCTATCTCAGCGCCACCACAGACGAGGTCATGTCATGTAGAAAATGACTAATTCCACAGCAAGCCCGACAGGGTAATTTTGCTGATAAAGGGGGAGGAGGGTGCTGGGGGCGCACAATTGTTAGAGATAGAGGGACAGGAAAGAGAAGAGGAGGAGGTGGAGGTAGGGAAGCAGGGGAGAATTCTAAGTGGGTCACACTAAGAACCAAAATACAACTAGTTTAAAGGCAATAAATCAACATCTCTTATTAAGGTGGGCAACATTAACCTCCAACTCAGCAAAGTAGAACTAGAAAGTGCATTTGGGGACATGAATCCTCTTTTAGATAGTGTATAAAGAATCCCATCCTGGAGCGGAGTTTAGAAGTTAGAATGTTATGATTTCTACTCGAACTTACTACACTCCTACGTTTACTATAACTGTAAGCCACTGTCATGATTGATTTCTTTTTCCACTACAGCAGCCTCCCCCTGTTCTTGTTTCTTAATACTATTTCAATACAGCCCTCTACATTCCTTGTATCTTATATCTTAGCCATATGTATCTTTTCTGCTTCACCCTTTGAGTATTTATTGCTGTTGTATCTATTTTTTCTGCTGCTAGAATTAAATGGGATCCCTTAGAGCACTGATTCCAAACCAAGGGATGTGCAAAGATTGTGTAGCTGAACTAATTTGAAAAAATAATCATGACTTGATTAAAATACTATAACCATTATTAAGTCACCAGTAACACCAGCTGTAAGACTACATATTGCAATTTGAATGATTATCTTAAAGTAACAGATAAACTCTTGAAATAACTAAAAGTAATGGATAGCTGGAAAAGTTGGCTTAAAGAATGGATTTAACAGTGCAAATAATCAGGTTAAAGTAATGGAAAAATGGTTGAAACAATCATCTTAAAGTAATGAATAAAGGGGTAAAATAGAACAAAAATGGATAAACTTTTGAAATTTTAAGCTTATATTAATTGATATACTGCTTGAAAAGTTATGGATTAACGGTTGAAACAGTCGCTTAACATAATGGATAAATGGTTGAAACCATCATCTACACTCCAAGTTAATAGCAGAACGATAACACTGACTATAACAACTGACACTGACAGGTGTCAAAAACCCCCACTGCATTAGATTCTGACATAAATGTAATTGCAAAAGTCCTAGAAATGACTACATTATACCATATTCTAGGTAATTTTCTGTCTGCTCATCATTGGGATCTTTGCAATCTTTTTCATACCTCTTGAAAAAAGTGAAGCTTATATATTCTTGTGCATGTGTCTTGTGCATTACTCTATTTGGAATCTGTCAGTTGGAACAAAAGCCAAGACATGGCACATTCTTAAGTGCACAATACAAGCAAAAACTCTTCCTCCTGCATGTCTGAAACCCTCACCCCTTCAGCCTCACTTCTCTGGCTTCTCTTATGCTATCCACTGCCCCCAACAGCACAGCCTCAGGTCTCAAATTACCAACTGAGCACAAATCATATCAATTACACAAATCCATGAAAAACAGATCATTTCATGTCCACGTGGCCCGAGCAACCCCTCTCTCCCGACATCCACCACAAAAAGCTGCTGACTCAGTGTGACTGAAACAAAAACAAAAGGAGTTGTAGGGGGAAAAAATACAGTGAGAAATACAATGTGTTCCTTTACTCGGCCGTGGCTTCTCTTTTCTCCTTCTCTGGTTACAAAACTCGATGCTATTTAGTAAGATCTTTCTCCGACTCTACAGCTAAAAGGGCATTAAGCTGACAAAACACTTAAAACTAATTGCACATCACTGACATTAATCAAGTTAAAAGGGGAGGAGAGTAAAATTAGAAGAGGAGGTGTAGTCTCGTACTCTTAACTTACACACACACACACTCAATTACACACCATAACCCTACCTCCACCTCTTGACCCCACCCACAAGCTTCATAAAATCCTAAATGACACCGTTGGGGGTGGGGTGGCACTCAGTGGCACTCCCAAAGGGACGAGGTGTACAGTTCTGTGCTTAATAACCTTCCTCAAAATAACCTCTAACCTCTGTATTTGCTCTCTACCAGTGTAAGCAAACAGTACTTAATCAGTACAGTCTGTAGCTGTGAGGTATATCTAAATCAAATGAGGTCATTAACCAGTGAGCGTCAGAGATTTATTTCAGAAAATTACAGTTATTACTGATGACAAGTGGATAAGGTTTTACAGCTTGGCCACAATGGGAGTGGTGTTTTTTGTTTAGTTTACTTTTTTCACTATGGGTTAGTTCCGATTTTGACAAATGCTCAGGAAATTGAATGCTACAAATGTGAGTGTTTCCCAAAGAAGCTCTTTATGTGTCCAGGAAAGTAGCTGAAATGCCATATCGAGGACATGGATGCAAGAGGGCGGCAGCGTGTCTTCACACTCCCAATTAAAAATAGAATCAAAATGTTTGAAGGGTTGCCATGCTGGTATTTTGCATTGTGGGTAATAGACCCAGGATGTAGACACTATACGTGAAATTCCTTACAGGAGAGTTGTGGATCGCAGAACTTTGTGAAGTGCGTCTCTCAGAGCAGTGAGTGAACACAAACACAAACTTACCTTGACTTTGTGCGGGTTCCTCCAGTGCTCTTTAAGTACACTTTCTACTGTCATGTTGCTAGGGAGGATCACCACATCGTTGTTACTCTCTCTGCACGTCAGCTCACACTCCTCACCTGTGTGAGTGTGTGTGTGAGCATGAGAGAAATAGAAAAACAAAACCAATAAAAGTATGTACAAAAAACATCTAACGCAAGGGCATCCCCTTTCTTTACTTTCAAATGATGATATTGAAAGTGTTAGGTTACATGACAGAGATTTAGACATTTGTTGACTCATTAAAAGCAAATTAGAATGGTTATTAGGCGTACAGAATGAAAAAGAATGTGAACAATAAAGAATAAAAGCACACTATCAAAGCTGTGAATGATACGAACAATGAGAGATGACACAAATGTTATTATAATAGTAAATTAGTGTATACAGACCTATGCCGTGTCCTCGCTTGCATGAGTACTGTAGGCTATAATGGAGGTTTTGAGGTAGAGAACACTGGCCTTTGCTGTGTGGGCATAGGCGGAATGACCCTGTCCAGTTTCCATCCTTCCTACAGCGGATCACATTGGACCCTGCGCCCTGAAAATAACACATATATTGACAGGCAAACAATTATACACACACATTGACACGCAAACACGAGCAGGCCAAGGACACTGAGATGGCATCCCGTTGCAACGGAGGAAATACAATCCAATTTTTATCAGGCATCCAACCCACAACGCCTTAGAGGCAGAATAGATTAAAAGGTGTATACATTTCAAAAGTCTGTGGCAGCAGGACTATTCTGGAAATCAATAGCAATCTAATTAGCATGGCGTCAAATTGAGTAGGGCTAAGGGAGACAGGGAGAGAAACAGGCAGGGAGAGACAAGCGTTCAGACAGTGAGGGCAGTGTAAGAAGTATCAGATAAAAGACGGCGAGGATAGCGTGCGTATTTGGGAAAAATTGCTTCTTTTATCAAACCTATGTGTTATTAGATAGGAGCATGTTAACAATGAACTAACAATCTTCAAACAAACATCTGCATTGTGAAGGGCCTTGTTATCATTACAACAACATTATAAAGTATTTATTGCGATTATATGTATTATTCACTACTTTTATGCCATTTTGAGCCCTAAAAAGTGATCAACAGTGAGGATGCAAAGACGGGAGAAAAAGAGAGAATGTCTACTTTTTATACACATGACAAAAAGAAGACATACATATAGGTAAAGCAAGAATAGAAAGAGAGGAAAGAGATGGACAGACCTGCTTGCATGGAGCGTGCAGCAGCCTCACCGTATGGGCAGAGCCTCCTGTGGCGGTGATAGCAGTATTACCAGCAGGATCAGAGCAGTTGAGTTTGCACACGCTGTCAAAGCGGAAGCCGTCAGTACAGTGATAGGAGCCGTGGAAGATGGGAGGTGGCGGATCACAAGTCACTGGCTCGCATGCCCCCTCAAGCCAGCTGCCATCCTCCGTGCACTGGCGCTTGAATGCACGCCTGAAAGGAAAAGGAGACGATTTAGACTTGTGGGCTTTGTGTAACTTTAAATCAACAACTGTGTTATGTTTTTTTTTTTTTTGCTTTACCTCTTAGGTTTGTTAGTGACATGGTAGCCTGGCTTGCACTTGTACTTGCAGAGCGTGCCCACTTTGAGGCCGGTCTCGTTGCAGCGCTTGGTCTGCAGCACAGCGTTGGGTACAAGAGGAGGAGCTGGGCAGCGAAGCTCGCAAAGAGCCTCAGGGAACGACCAGAGACCGTCTTCTAGGCAGGTAAGACTGTTGTTTGTACCTGAGGTGGAAAGACAAGTGGATGAAAAAGGAAAACCCAGTGTTAGTCAGTAGAAAAAGAAGACAAATGAAAAAGAAAATGAACCACATGAGTTCATTGATCAACAGAATATGGAATTAATTAAATTAATATTAATTAATTAATTCATTCATTCATTCATTATCCTTAACCTTAATTTTAAAGAGCAAACTTAAGACTTATCTTTTTAATTTGGCTTTTACTTGAACCATTTTTAAATATTTTGTCTGCTTATGAATCTTAGTGTTACAACATCATCTCTTTTATTTATTTGCTATTATTTAAAAGTCTATTTTATACATATATATTTTATCATGCTCTACTTTTTAATTATTTATTTAATATTTTCATCTTTCTTATTTTTTTATTATTATTAACTTTTGTTTTTAATTTAATTTTATCTTACCTTACTTTTATTTTTTTAACCTGCCTACAGTGTTTCCTCACTGCTCGACATTGAGATGGCGCTTCCTCGGTTTGTGCTTTGTTTTAAATGGGATGGGTGGGATGGAGGGTCAGGGGTGGAGGGTTGGGGATGGGTGGAGGGTGTTTGCTTGTTTCTATGTATTATTATTTATTTATTTATTTTTTCCTTTTTTATGTGTCGCAGGTGGCTGGAGCCTATCCCAGCTGACATTGGGCGAGAGGCGGGGTAAATCCTGGACAGGTTACCAGGTTACCAATTCACGCTCTCATACCCACCTACGAGTCACCAATTAAACCTGAGCTGCATGTTTTTGGACTGTGGGAGGAAGCCGGAGTAGCCGGTGAGAACCCACGCTGACACAGTGAGAACATGCAAACTCCACACAGAAGAGCCGCAGGCTGGAGTCGGAGTGAGGCAAGAGTGCTAACCACCTCACCACCATGTAGCCCCATTAAATTAATATGAAGTATAAATAATAGATAAATCCTGACCATCATCGTATTCCGATTTGTATGTTTGTGTTTTTTAATGTAATATGGACGAAAGTGCCTATGGCAATTAGTTAAAAAATAACACATGTGCATCTTAACAATAGAATGAATCAGGATCTGCGTGTGCATTCAATTTGTGAAACTGAATGAAATCATCTGTTGAACAATAAAATGTATTTTCATCTAATCTCATGGACCCTAAAGATAAAGGGCTGGATATAAATGTTGGTGCATGCTCCACTTTGCATCTCACCTACGAGCTGGGCAGGTTCTCGACACTGAAAGGTGCTCTTCTTGCCGTAGGTGGTGCCCTCTGAGAAGTTGAAATGGGCTGGATGAACATGGTACTTGTCTGGCAGACCACAGTCCACAGGCTCACACGACACCTGTTTGTTCCACTTCCCATTTGCACAGGTTATAGTCACTGAAGAGTCCGACTGAAAAACAAGATAAGAGATAATAGTGATTGTCAGATAGAGACACATATCACAGGCCTTTTCTAAAGTGGGCTGTAAGTGTGCTTTGACACAAACATCAGTTTGCACATTGATGTGACAGATTGACACACATCCTTTAAATGTTTACCTCGCAAAAAATGACAACAGCAATTCAGCACTCATCAAGTCCCCGATCAGTGTGTAACCTAACAAAGCTTGATAAGGCTTAGTTTACTGTATGTCAGTAAGCCTCACAGGCTACCAGCAGCTCAAGTAACTGCTGATAGCATTTGTAAGGTCAAGTCATGCCACTCAGACAACTGATATCTAACAACTGCACAATCAGCCCTAACACAAAACAGATTGACTTTGGTGGAAGTGTTACAACACACAGAGGGAATCTTCCACAACTGGAATACCGACCTCTGTGTCTGTATCTTCTTTCTGAGTTCATGTGCAACCATGATACCAATGTATATATACTAAAAACATTCTAGACATATGATCTTTAAAAAGAACAAAAATCAAGCCATCAATCATTTTTGCTGTTAGATGGATAACAAAGAAAAATCACAAACAACAAAATAGAGCACATCAGTTTTGCAGACAAAATAGCACTGGAAATGCAGTTTGTAATGTAATTAACTGCGCTGCATGGTTTAGTGATTGACAGAAGCCGATTATGCAGTTGCCTGTCATTTTCAGTGCTTCTTCCTGTGCAAGCTTCTCAAAATCGAGGCAGACTGCCTCACATTTTCTAACGCACAAAGTGCATCCTGTGCGACTGAGTCCTTAAATGTTGTTGGAATGTGGGAGGAAACTGGAGAACCCAGAGGAAATCCACACATGGGGAGAACATGAAAAATCTGCAAGAAGCGGACTCCGGCCAGGAGTGAAACCCAACAGTGGTAACACCACTCTACTATGACAAACAAAAAATAGCTCAAGTTTACAGTCCGATATAGGACCTAGTATAATAATAAATGAACACCCCTTCCACTCCCATTGTGACCTTTCATTGAGAATAGATTAGAAACAGCAGCTATTCAGGTTACTTGTTAAGGCTTGCAAAGGCCACACGTCTCACAACAATGTTGTGTTTACAGTCCTGTATTAACTTAACAGTCCTGATTAAAAGTGATGAGAAGATGTGAATAGAATATTGTATTAAGAATTACTTGGTATACATCCTGTATACATTATTATCATATTATTTCAAGTTCATATCAGGACTTGACATCTTTGAACTTACAGTGTGAGTGGTACTGGAGCAGGATATAAGGCTACAATTCATCTTTTTTTTTAAATCCTCATGCTACCTGCTCGTTTTGCTCACATGTTCTGCCTTCAACAATTTTCAAGTTTGCCTGATCTGCGTGGGGCTGCTTGACTGGCTCCAAAGGGCTGATGAATATCATTCATTCATTCATTATCCCTACAAACTCAGATTGCGGAGGGTGCGAGCCGATCCTAGCTGACATTGGGCGAGAGGCAGACTATCACAGGGCTGACACACGGAGACAGACAACCATTCACGCTCTCATTCACTCCTACAGGCAGCTGGTGAATATATATCTTATAAATATTATTGATTGTTTATTAACTGCCCCTTGGCTTCCTGGCATTTTGGAAAAGTGGCTCCCAGGCAAAACAAATTGAGTATCCCTGATGTGCTGAATAAGTTACTGGAAACAATAATGGTAACCAGAGTGTTCCCAAAACAGTACATTTGAAAATGGCAATCTTTTGTTCACCAGAAACATTTCCTAAACTTAGGTCTATTTCCTATTAGACATAGCTCTGATTCCTGTAAATTATTTGGCTTGTGGTATGATATTTGCAGAGATGAGACCAAAATGGGGAGCCACTGCATCATCCAAACCTCAACTTTTTTCATCCTCTTCCACTAAATAGCACCATGTAACGCAAGAGGAATGCTCAAATTGATATTGGTGCCAAGAAATCTCACAACAAAGCCGTGAGAGCTCAATCATTTTGACTTTCCCTTTCAGAACAGAAAATGGGAAACCTGTGTTTTTACCATGAATTACACTCTACTCCTGTTTTGGTTGACCTTAATTACCCACATCTTTTTAAAGAGTGGCCAAACTTTAAGGCCACACAAGCTGGACTCAGTTAGCATTACATATCTATTGCTTCATAACCTTCTCTCTCTTCCCATGTATTTCTATCTTTCATCTTGATCCCATTATATGATACTGCATAACAGTATCAAGTTCCCCTCAAAATAAATAAGCTCCTTTCATATTTGGATATCCAACAAAGTAACATATGCATCGCATGTGAGTGCCGGCTGAAAAATAACTGGGTGTAGAGTTGAATGAGTCAATCATGATGGGAGGTTGTGAACAAAGTCTGCATGGAAGAGCTGAGGAAGGATCTATTTAGTGTTAATGTGCTGACTGTAAATATGGGTGCAAATGGAATGTAAAGTAAGTTTGTGAAAAGGGTGTATGCATGTGTTAAGTTACAAGTTTTGCCCTTCTTAAAATGTCTGTGTGTAAAAGTGTGGTCAAGCATATGCACACACAAACACACGCAAATGCATGCAAACATGCACACAGAAACACATTTACATTTACATACATCTGCCATGAGTTGTTTTCACATTTAATCAAGCATGTATCCCCAAGTGTGTAAGTGTATAAAGGCTTGTATGCCTGTGTGTGTGTGTGTGTGTGTGTGTGTGTGTGTGTGTGTGTACTCTGTGTGGGAATTTTCCTTCCTGTAAAAAATTTACAGCGGACTATTTTTCTTCCAGAAGCATTTTTAACAACTTTCAAGCAAGACAAACTAACAGACAAATGAACCGACAGACAGACGGCTTCTTCCTTAATCTGAGGGGCTTGCCTTACCTCATATGACACACAGTTTTACATTGATAGGTAGAGTAATGACAGTATTGCTTAATAGTGGATTTAAGTATGATATATCATTGTCAAGTCCTCATGAAAAAGCCTTTACGAAACAGTTTTGGAGTTTTAGGAAAAAACTCTGTTACTTAGAAGCAGAGAGGTTTTATTTGCCTGGAATATACACATTTTATGGTAGAAAAGCTCAGCAGTTGCACAAATGAGTGTGGACAAGAATGTGTTCAACAGTAAAGTGCGGCTGGGTGTTACTGAGAATCTAACAGTACTCAGAAGCAGACTTCTAAGTACATACAATTCTGGGAGGTTTAGTTTCTTTAAATGATAACCACATAAGCCAGGCAGAGTGGATTTTAAACCAACCTGAGTTACAAACCACCATGTGCAAGCTTTTATTTTGAGTGGAAGAATTAATGAAGTAATGAAAATGTAAGATTTTTCCAGACATTTAAAGATTCTGAGTCCAACTCTTTTCTCATTGTGGATACAACTGAAGGTTACACACGCTTTCTCTTAGCAAACAAGGAACTTATCTTACACTCAATGCACAGTAGCAAATGTACTTGTTGGTCTTAATATAAGGTGCATTGTTGGCACAGAAAGTGATTGTGTCTTTGATGAACAAATACATGGTCTAAAGTCATTGGCACAGTATTTTCCTGTATTATTCAGGTTCAAAACGCTTGTACACTCAGTGTATTTGCTCATAAGCAGTAAAATGGAGTTGTTGATGGGACAGAAGAATGGGAGAACTACTCGCCTCTCAAATTTGCAGAATCTACCTTTTAAATACACCAGATACAGTTGCATGTGACTTTAAAAAGGAATGGGAGATGACACTCCCTAGCTAAGCCATTTTGGCCTTTTGCCTTAATTTATGCCCAGATGATGCACTGTTTAACTAGCAAAAGTGCAGTTGGGCACGCCATAAATGCACTTGCACCATGCACTTGAGACTATGAGACTTGAGACGCTTAATATCATTTAAATAGAGTGGTGAGCTCTGTAGCTTTGACCAATCTTCACAACAGAACAAAAAAAATGAAACTTGTTTGTTTATGTCACCAGCAGTGATGGGCAGTAAGGCATTAGAAGTAACGCGTTTCTGTAATCCGATTACTTTTTTCAAGTAATGAGCAAAGTAAGGGATTACAATTGCAAAAACAGTAATTGGATTACTGTTACTTTCCTGCAAGCAGGCTGTGAGAGTGTCTCATGACAATCACGTATGAGCGGTGCGACGTCAGTGGTAACAAACACGTGTGACAACAAGAGATGGAGTGTGGGAGAGAGCAGGACCATGCGGCGTTCAATGCCTGGAAGTACCGACATTACTTTGAGTTTGACTCGGAAAAAAGTGACAAAAACATCTTCTGTGTGGGAAGAACCTCACAAGCCGGCAGAGGAATGTAAAACTCATTGAGACACTGCAGATCCCCCCTCTGACATGACAGCTACCACTACCACATCCTATTCAACCGGGCAAACCTCTGACAGGCCCTCTCCTGCTAAACAGGTGAAAATAGACTTAAGAGCGACAGGACTTAGTGCTGCTGAACTGAAGAAGCTCGTCACTGGCTATATTGTCAAGGACATATTACCCATTTCCACTGTAGACTCATTGTACAAAAAATACCGACCAGCTTCAGCTGATGCGATATAACCACTGTTTCACTGTTTTCACAAAAAAACATAGGGTCTTGTCAGGGTAGCCATAAAATGAGACTGCCTAGCAGCCTAAATTTGGCATGCAACAGCACTTTCAGTTTCTGTAAACTCATTACTCCTCTCTGCACTTTACTAACTGTTAAAAGATGTAAATGGTAATAATTCAGAATGCAGTCTGGAGAGACTTTGATTTTAATTATTTTATTGCTGTATTTTATTTACATCTATTCGTATGGAGTATGAACACAAAAATAATTTTATTTTATATGTTGGAATATGCAGAAATATAAGTTAACACAAGAAAGATTTGCTTTTTTAAAATTCAAATATAGTGGAATGTGCAGAAATATAAGTTAACAAAAGAAAGATTTGCTTTATTTCATTAAAATATGCTGGAATATGCAAAAAGAATAGAATTAGGGGGAAAGGTCTATTGCTTTATAGCGTATTCAGGTTGTGCATCATGTTTTTGAAAAGCAAGTAAATTAATTTAAGAAACGAATTACTTTTGAAAATAGGTAATCAGTAACTAATTACTATTTCAAGGTAACTTGACCAACACTGGTCACCAGCTTGTCCAATCAGGAGGAGCCTGTTGAATCTTAACTCACCATCCACAATGTCAGCAACGCAAGGAAAACAGGGCGACAATGTTAAAGAGCTCCGCCTCTGCTTTAAAAAACTAGTATTGCAATACACTGGCTTCACTCTTATTCACATAGATTACAGGGGTGAAGTCCAGTGCAGGTGTCCCCTGCTGTGGCACTATCAGGACAGAATAGGACTCAGACCGGCAGAAAAAGCAAGATGCCCTTCCCTGACCCCCTCTGCACAGGGGGAGGAAAGGTAAAAAGTGGGATACAAAAATAGTCTTATTGACCTCAAAGTGAAACAGAGTTTAGTGCATCTTTAGCTTCTGTAATGTGACATATTTCTTTGTGAAACAGGATATGTGGACGCCATTTGGTTGAGTGATGTAAAACAATTGAAACCAGACAGTACTAGAACTTGGAAAAAGTATCTTTCATTTCATAGTGCTTTTAAAGCCCCTGAAAACATAATAACAATCCATAGTCATTATGTATTTGTTCGCTACTTTACTTCCTGGCTGGGAGGAAAAGCTTGTGAGCCTGTGATAGGGTCTTAAAGTTTATTTAAGTTATAGTTTATTAGTTTCCATGGTTATATTTGTCCTCCGCTTTCATCCATCCTTACTAGACCTCTGGATCAACTCCAGCTCCAGTGCCTTGATAAAGGTCAAAGGCAAGAGTGTTTCTAATACAGTACCTTGTATGCATATCCTTTGGAGTGGAAGAAAACTGGAGGACCCACAGAACAGCCATGACGTCTGCATTTGGGTGCCCATAAAACATGCACATAAAAGTCTTTCTTTAGCTGAGCTGGCTGACTGCCCACTCGAATGAATATGACCGAAATAATATGTTGATACGACTCTTAATAGCCTTTAAATTTATATTGGATATAATGGCTCCAATTATACCAGGAGTTATTTCTAAATGTGTGTAACATTTTTGCCATTGCATTAATAAGATCTGAAGAGGGTGTTTTGGACATTTGGACAAAGAAAGTGGATGGGTGATCATATAGCGGGCAGGTAATGGTGGTTTGATGGGCTTGTACTTTGTTCCGCGGTGGACAGTTGTAAAGCGTATAGACACTGTTAAAGGGAAAACCTATGAGAAATAAAACTGTCTTTTTCAGTGCCAGCACTCCGTGTTCCCTAACCATTTCAAAGGGAGAGAAAGATAGGGAAAACAGACAGCAATAAAACACACATATACAAATCAAGCAAGTGAGGGAAACAGATTTGTTCTGAAGATAGCATTATCTAAGAAGGTGGTGTTCCCAGAACCACTTTGACATCACTGAAATACGAATGTAATTGGCTAATGAAAGGAGACAAGATTGTGCTTCACGCTGCACTTTTCAACCTAAGCGTGGAGGTGTGTGTGTGTGTGTGTGTGTGTGTGTGTGTGTGTATGTGTGTGTGTGTGTGTGTGTGTGTGTGTGTGTGTCTGTTTAAGCAGTTGTGTGGCTGAAAAAAAGAAGGGAAGGATAAGTTAAGAGATATACACTGAGGGGATAAAGAAAATGTGAGGTAAAGTTTTACATTTTGTAACATTTTTGTTGTTTTTACATTGGATTTTCAACTATTAACTCATGATGGGGAGATGAAAGCCATTGCACGATCAAAAAGTCTGGCCCAGATTGCTTTACCACTGACCTTTTGACTAATTTGTATGATTGCTTGACAAAAAGCACATTCCCTTTATTGCATTTGATCTCACATGGAAGTGTGCGGTGTTCAAAACCATGGTTTGCATTGATTGGACAAGGACAACTTTAGTTTATAGTAAATGTCGCCCAGCAAGACTGTTCCTGCATTTCAACTTACAAAGACTTTCGGGAGGAGACTTCTACTGCCTCTGGAGGGATGCACGACTGGTGAAATAATTTTCCAGAGAATTGTTTCAGTCTTTGAGGATAAAAGACCGGACTGGAAATGGATCAAGAAGCTAGTAATAGAGGGCACTCCCGCTATGTCAGGCGGGGTGAGTTAAAACAGGATTGGATGCTGTTATGGTAATCATAAACATCATTCAGTCTGCACATCTAGTTCGCAACATCCACCTTTTTTTTTTCCAGTGGCATGTCAGCAGGGCGGAGTGATTTACTTGTCCTCACTGACATTACATGGCTGAGCTTAAAATGATTTTGAAGCTCAGGGAGAGGATTCTGGCATCAGAGCATCATTCATTAAAATTAACCGCAAAAATGCTAATTGATATAAAACATACAAAACTGACCAGATGTCTTTTAATGGAATGAATGGATGCAAAAAGTTATTCATAAATAAAAAGGTCCTCTAAATACCTTTGAACTGTCAGTCATCATTTGTGGCAAACCCTTCGAAGTCCAAAAACTAATATTTGGCAGAGCCCTACTTTGTTTTCTATTCTCTCCTGTCCCCCCTTCACCCCACTTTGCTCTGTACTTTCCTGCCTCTCTTTCTCTGAAAAGCATAATTTATAACTAAATGAATTGACATTGATGAATAGCCACAATAGTGCACTGTCAATCAAAATCTAATGCAATTAGAAGTTTGTGCAGATTCAATGGAGAACACTTTTCATAGTGTTTGTACATACATACATGTAAATGTGCTTCCATGCACGTACACACACACACACACACACACACACACACACACACGCTTGTGCTTATTCCTGTGTGCTGATATACAGTATGTACATGTGTGAGTCAGGCCATTTAGTGGGAGATAGAGGGTCAGCTGAACGACTTTGCGGTTCTAGAAACCCTCCAATTACGACGAGTTACAGATCATCATGTGAAAGATGGGAGAAAGAGCACATTGTTAAGGTCAGAATCCTGACCGAATACCAAAACAATTTCCCCCTCTCTTTTACTCTGTAAAACTCTTTGCCCTCACAAACACACAAACACACCCACACATACAGTTCCAGACTGAAATACACATAAAAAACAAAATTTACCTTGTTCTCCGAACCTCCCGTCTCTCTGAGGGAGCATTAATAGATTGTCTTGCAGACTTCTTTACACAGCCGTAGAGAAGGATAAAGCGTTTATATGGCCTTTACAGCAGATTGGCCCCAATCCAAAAGGTTTACGATGCGGTGTCGACTACCCTGTTGTTTGTTTACTTGTGGTGTGCACGCATCTGTGTGTATACTGTATCTGTCCGCATCTGTGTCCTGTTTATGCAGGAGATTGTCTGTGCTTTACTGTATGTGTGTTGGTATCGACATGGAAGCGTTTAATGCATGCTACTGTGAGAGAGCGGTAGCAAATCTCTGCCCTTTAACAGAGACTTCAATGTGTGCGAAATGAGCAGGGATGGAGCGAGGGAGGGAGAGGGAGCAAACACTATGCGATGATGTCATCGTCCCAGTGGAGTAGCGATACAAAGTGACTGTTTGAGGTGATGGTGCAGCATGCTCAGCAAGAGACTAAACACTATTATGTCTGTGCTTGGACGGAATATGTGAGGTGTGTGTGTGTGTGTGTGTGTGTGTGTGTGTGTGTGTGTGTGGATATGTGCATGTGTGTGTGTTTGTATATGTGTAGCAAGCCAGCAAGAGGAGGAGACTGGGGCGTCTCCACTCTTCGGTGCAGCACTCATTTACCTGGATGTTCATGATGTCATCCTCCCTGGAGGCTTGCCGTGCCAAGCCTAGTTTTTGCAGGTGACAAAATAAATGCAGATAGAGAGGAGAGCAGAAAGAAAGCGTGTGTTTGCACTTCTCTCTCATGGCCATTCGTGTCCTCGAGTTTGCATCGATGCATGTTCACGTGTGCATTCACAAATGCATGTTTGCACGCATGTTGCCATATGCTGTAGAAATGCTTTTGCACTTAAGCGTTTGCATGTGTGAATATATGCATTCATGTGCCCTGTTTGTGCACTGAGCTCTCTGGCTGCGTGTGTGATAAGACATGAGTGTAGCAGTGTGTTTACCTGGCTCTTGATGATGTCATCATCCTGGTGGACTTGCAGGATGTATCCAGAGTTGCAGTAGATGGTGCAGCGGTCTCCATTGTAGAAGTGGCGGCCAGGGCTACTGCACTTGAGCTCTGCATTGCGGATTAAGGGTTCCTGGCAGTCAATGGCTTCGCACGAATAATGTACACAACTACGAGGAAGCGTGTGTGTGTGTGTTGGGGGGGTTGGGGGGTGGGAGGTTGGTAAAAAAAAGTGAGAGAGGGAGAGACACAGAGAGAAAGAAACTCAAAACCACATTTAAAGTTACAACCAACATAAATTTTGTGTATAAAATAACACTGCAGACACTCAAACATGGAAGCAGTCACACATTTTCTCACAAACAGAAAAGCCACGCATTGAGTCAACCACATCCATCCATCAATGACTGCTTAACATATCAAATCAATAAACCACATGGAGAAAAGATTGCTATATTTGCCATGCGCATGAAAGGGGTGTCTGTATTCGCACACACATGGCAGAGTGTAGTTTGTGAATTAAGAGCGACAGGATATATTATGTGTGGGCTACAATGGCAGAGTTTGGCCACAGCTTTATGTTGGTAGCCTGATGGAGAAGGCATTTAATGCTCTTGGAAGGCTTGGATGCCCAAGGCACCTTTTTACAACAGTCCACATTCTACAGTATAGGGTTCCCTTATGAAGCCAACAGAGAAAGAGGGAGAGAGAGAAAGAGGGAAAGGTATGGGGGCACAGAGAGAGGATGAAAGAAAATACAGGTCTGGAGAAACATTGTAAAACTTGCTCCTGCAAGAACGGAATCTCTTTTTTGCTCTTTTCATCTACTTGTTTTCCTGCAGACAGAATCTTTCACTTTTCTATGCTTTTTCTCTCAAATAATTAACAATGCAACCTAGAGTGCACCTAGATTAGCCCTCATGTCCTTCATTTTTCTACCTTACTGTTCCTGCCACTGTAACTCAGAAGAACTTTGTATTAAAGAAAAGCAAAAGTAAAATCAAATAAACTCTTATGAAAATTCTAGGCTTAGAATTAAAACGCTCATGTTGACAAGATGCTAAGCTGAGCAGGTGAAGACCGTTTATAAAGCACGAGAGAAGCAGTCCCTTAATGTTTAGGTTTTTTGAGGACAAACTAGAAGTCTCCTCTGTGGCCACTTTGGCTTGGAACAAAATCTCTTTGTGGTTTTCTGCTAGTCACTCTGGAATTTCTGACATAAATTACAATTAACTACCTGTAAAACTATCCTGCCCCCTGCAAATGAAAAGCACAGCTTCCAGCACAATATAATAGTACTGTATGTACAGTATAACAAAAGAAGATGAAAACAGAACTCCAACAATTCTCCATGTAGTAAGGCGATATGTGAGAAAAAACAGTGCAAACTGAGAGAACAGGGAAAACATACATGTGCATGCGTTTGCAGACAAGCATGGAACATAAAACTGAGTCATGTTAATAGCTCCTGTTGTTAACAACTCAGGGAAAAAGGGATGTGGTGTTTTGTGGAGGCATAAGTATTACGGGAAATGTGCTGCTCAGCCCAGGAGAATGAGAGAGTGAAAGTGGGAACAGGAGGCACAGAAAGGGGAGAATTCAGGAGACTTAGATGGCAAACAGTTAGAGGGAAAGGAGGATGACGTGAAATAAAGGATGAGAAGACAGCATGGGATAACATATGATGAGGGGGAGGAGGGGAGATGTGGAAAAGCACAGAGAGAGAATGGGAATAAGAGGGAAGTGAAGATGGAATGAGTTAAAGTGGGGAAGAAATTTGGAAAGTGGGTATAGACGACACACTACAGATGATAAATTGGAGTTGATTGAAGAGGAGAAACAGATCAATGAAATAAAAAGACAAAGAGGCTGAGCCAGGATTCTTTACTGATGTTGTAAAACCGTTGACAGACCGGTAAATAATAACCGATCATAATATCATAATATTCAGCTTGTCAAAACTTCTCAAGATGAGAGTACATGTCTGGTTGACTTGCCATCATAAAAAAAAAACATTAGTTTTCCAGAGCCTTCTGAAATAAGATGAAGTGGAGTGAATGTGAAAGAAAAGAAAGTCAGCGAGAACTCTGGGAGAAAGCAACTAGTCTGTGTGTGTGTGTGCGGTAACAAACAATTTCCTGGCTGGTGCAGATACACAGCAGTTTTAATCTATTTAGGTGCTCTTGGATGTCTCACTGGCACACAACAAAAGCCACAAACAGCTCTATCTCTCAGCACAGACCCCCGACCATCCAGTCTTTGTGTATTGTGCTGTTTATTAGTGCATTTCTTGTTGAAAGGGCTGTGTGAGCATCATCAGTATGAATCGTCTCATGCATGACATTGGTGTGGAAATTGGCAAATTATGACTCCTTGTGCGTGTGTGGTCTGGTTTAACTATGTTTGTGAGGAGTGAAATGACATCATATGGTTGGTAGTTAAAATTAAAGGTGCTGGAGACTCAAAAATCGTGAATTCTGAGCTAAATAGGTGTTGATTGTTTTTTCGTGGTCTTGCCAACAAATCTTATAAATGTTTTCAATAACTGTTAAGAGCTTTTTACATACATTAGATCATCTTTATTTCCTGATTCAGATGAGTCTTAACTACTGTTCCATCCTGGGCAGCATGTCAGATGCCTGATTGACAGGTCAGGTATTTAATCAACTAGTTATAAAAATGGGAACTGACAACCTCAATGTGGCACTGAACAATGCAAAAAATTATTCTAGGAAAAACATGTCCAGTTTGGCAAGAATTTTCAAAGAAAAAGACTATTTGTATGCAGTGTGCACTTCAGCCGAACTCAATACAAACAAACTGGGGTGGTAAACAAGATTTAGTGCTGGAGGCAGCAGCGCGGCGGCTCTGTTGTTGGGAATTTGCGGAGCTCAGCAACAGGTCCAAATTAATTGAAAATTTTCAGTGATATTATATTTGTTACCAAGAACGTTTTACTGTTATAGCTGTAGCTTTGGGCAGACCTCTAACATTAAACAGCTTGTTGGCATCATTAATTAACGCTCGCCTCTCCCTCTCGCTGGCTCAAATACACACATACAAACACAGCTCTTAGCATCTCTCGTCTCTTCTCTTTTTGTGTGAATAGTATACTTAAATTGTCTGTATGTGTAGTCTGTCCTCTTTCCAGGCAGAAGAGAAGTCATTTTGTGGACGAGGTCTTACCGGTGTTTAGTGGCACCTGGAAGTCTTTCAGTAATTACACTTAATACTGCTACTGCCACTTCTGTTTACTCTGTATATACAACACTTATTGCTTGTCTGTTATTCCTGAGAGAGGGATCCCTCTTCTGGTTCTTCCTATTGTGGAGTTTTCTAAATCCATGAATCGAAATTGAACTTTTTACGCGTCAGTATAAAAAACACCGCCATTTCTTTCTGTGATCAACCATCTTATGCTGCTTTGTACCTGTTGCGTTTATGTTCATAACATTATCTAGAGGTGCACACAGCTCAGTGAATTTCACCACCTTCTCCAGGACCTGCGTCTGGATGTCAGTCCTGCACTTCTACAACAGTATCTACCCACCATAAACTAATTTTGCTGTGATTGAATTGCAATAAACAGGACAAAATCCGGAAATATAATCCCCCATATAAGTTTAACTGTATATTCTTTTATGCGGATACATTGTTGTTGTGAACAACTTGCAATAAAAATATTGTTAAAAAGGCTTTGTATGTTGTGGTGCTGTGTGAAAATTCACTTTTCGTCTGGTATGAAAACAACATAAGAATAAACTTAAATTGAATTAACAGCTAGATACAGACCTTATTTTGCCAGTCTTCAAGTAACATTGAATTATTTTGGTATTGTCATAAAGCGTATTCCATGCAAAGAGAGAGAATAAACCATGATGATTAAGTAAATCACACATATCTCTACAGGGATTTGGGAAAGCATTATTCCAAATAAAGTTGCCTGTACCTTTAAGACAAAAGATTGTGCAAACTGTGCATGTGTGTGGCTGCATGCTTGCGTCGGCATGTGTGGACAAAATCTTATGATTTCATATGCATGTCTTTGGCTGTGATGTGCGTGTAGCATATGTCGGCCTTATGTTCACCAGTGTTCCATTTCCCCTTTTCTCTGCCTCACCTCTGGCCTGTGGGGTTGTAGATCTCATTGCTCTGGCAACCGCTTATCGTGATGGGGTCGAAGGACTGGAAGGAGCGCAGGCCTACTCCGGAGATGGCCACGAGGCGAGAGGCGAACATGACCAGGATAGCCTTGGTGTGGTAGAAGGCCACTGACAGGTCGTGGCTCACTGGGATCACCAAAGGGTTGGTGCGGCAGCTGAGACGCCACTCACCTGGTGGAGAGGATATCGGTGATGGAGAAGAGACAAAGAGAAAAGTGTATTGAGATTAAGGTGGAGGAAGTAGGGGATAGAAGAAGGAATCAGAGTGGCAGATGTTACTCAAACCTTAAAAGTGAATTAGGAGAGAAGAAAATGCTGGAAGAGGGGGCTAAATGGCATGCTGGCGTTGAAAGAGTGATACAGTGTTCTAATGAAGACATTTGCATAAGCTGAAAAGACAGATGAGAGTGACATGCGCTTAAGGGGGCTTTGCGCTACATTATATCTGCTCAACCATAACAAGCTGTAGTTAGTTACAGTAGGTAAAGCTCCTTTAAGCTCAGCTTTCCACTCAGTCATATTTAGCAATCTGACACAAGAGGTGAACCGAGTCGGTTGCAAATTAGAAGAACAAAAGAGAGTTCTCACCAAGACTATGGATGCCCTCCTTGGTGTCAACCAGCTGTACGGTGATGTTACACTGAGTCTGGTCAAGGTAGCCAGTCCCATCAGCAGCCAGGTGTATAATCACTGCTGCGGCCACCATGGGATGAGAGAAGTGGGCCTGAATGAAGGAAAACAAAAAGGTATGAAGTTATAATACAAATGTTGAACTACTGGAACTACCTGGAATTGCCTTGTTTTTGGTGCATAATTCTGCTGCATTTGCTTGTATTAGTTTCCACCATATAATAATGATAACGCACTGCATTGAGTCACTGTAAAGAATGGAATGGACTGAGAATAGGGAACTTCAAAATGCAAGGGGGAGTAGCGTCCATAGTCTCGCCATGTCCATTATCTTCTAATATTGGTACATTTTCCTGTGCAATATTGTTGGTGGGCACTCCAACACTAATTTTAGTACAAATAACTATGGGAGTCTCTTATTCTAGAGTATATATACAAATCAATTTTGAATACTTCCTTTTTCAATCCAGGCACCTTTTGCACATCTCTCTCTAGTGGCATCAGTATCAGGTTAGAGAAGTTAACGATAATATCCTTCAGAGGTAACTGAGTGTTGTTGTTTTTTTTTCCCAGTAACAGAGGCATCTTTCTTATCAGATAGGTCTTACCTTGAGCCAATAGTTAGGGTATCCCCAGGTTGACTCGTGAGCCTCACGACAGGGGAACCATGCATACTGGGACACTCCATCTGAGAGATCAAACACCTTGGACTGACATGTCTAGGGAAACAAGAGAAAAAGAAGAAAACTGGTTAAATGTGTATGCAGCCTTCTAACTCATAACTTGTCTTTAACACATTCTTGAATAAAAAGCTTCAGTTTAGTTACTAGTCTCTGACCTCTGATTTTCCACAGATGTCAGCTGTTTGTCTGCTGCTTGGGCTAACGTGCAGCTGACGTGCATTCTATGCTGTTTTGTTTGTTTGTGTCTTGTCAACAGACCCGGCGACCTGTCAGGTGCTGCACGCCCCATATCCCTCTCTTCTTGTTGTCTTTGATTTTCCCTCATACTTGCCGCTGTGTGTTTTTGTGTACTTGCCTTGTGCTGGCTCTCTACACCCTGTCATACCACACCTGCCCACTAGAAGCCCTCAGAGAGTTTCCATGATTCCTTGGAGCACCTGAATTAATCTCCTGTGGCTCACAGTTGTACAGCATTCACTCTGAATCAAATATTTTAGATCCAGATTTTGATTAATTATTATTTTTTTAATACTTTTGCATTCACAAAATAACGATAAGCAACAATTTACTGAAATATTGTACCTTTAAAAGCAGCCTCTGTAGTGGTAAAACAAGTCAGATGTAATGTAGGTAATGTAAGAACAAAGTGAAAAATGTAACATTTCAATCTGACAAGGAGTGAAATTGATCAATGCTGCTTAAATATACTATAATCTATCAATTGAAATGATAAATGACTATCAAACTATAAAGAACTCAGACAGGCGTAATAAGGAAACTGTGTAATTCCATAGACTGATGAATATAGCACTTAGTGCAAATGCCAGTACGCTCAATGCAACCAGAAATCTGTCCACCACAGAAGAAAGTGGGGGTTTGTGAGTTATGGTGAGGACACCTAATATTCAAGCCAAAACAGCTCAGGTATATTGATTGGCTCAGCCTCTTACTTTACCACTCATCATCCTATCAGAAGCACAATGGTAGGGCAGAGCTTTAAAAGGACAAGGAATGTGATTAATTACTAAACTGCGCTAGTATCCAGTCATCATAAATTGTAGAATGACAAAGTCACCTCATTACAGTGACCAAAGGAGCCCCCTCTAGGATTTGTAACCCACATATTATCACCCCATTGATAAGGAGGATGTCTGTCAAGGTAGGGTGAGACACAAACACAGGTGGGATATGGAGATGATGAACTGTGATTATGATTAAAAGGAAGTGAAAGAGGCAAAAAGACAGAAAAAGACCCATGGACACATAGGTAAAAGACTATCAAGCAATAGTTAACACAGACAAAGGGGAGAGAGGGCACATACCCAAGGACGGTGAGTTTCGCCCGCTGCCCTGAGCTAGTGAAATGAGACACCAGTAACATGAGAGTTTTGCTAGAGAGGCTACTGTAAGATCCTGCCACCGTGGAAAACTGGCCAGACCAGCTATCTGTCTATATATCTGTCCCCTGGATCTGTTGACGTGACCTTTCTGCTCAAAGCTGAAGTGGCAGAAATGAAAAATGCAGGTGACAAACACCTGAGATCAGTCGCCATGACACTTTGTCCCAACTTGACTGCTGCTGCATAGATCACAACTCTCAAACAACTAACCAATATGATTTGAGGGAATTGTAAGCAGCCAATAAATTGGAGTCAAGAGGAATCGGTTTCCATTGCTACCCTTTCTATGACAGGCAAGGTGACAAAACCCTTTCCACATGCAAACTGATGACTTATTCATGTAAACACAGGTGGCACTAGCTACACCTTCCTCCACACCCCTCCTCCCCTCATCATTTCCCCCTCATCTCCTGGTGTGTTTTTCTAACAACCCACTGTTCGAGACAGACAAACATTGCTTGCCAAAGCCCCTGCACTCAAGCAAACACCCCCGTAAAGTATCACACCAGCAGGAGGCAATTCACAAGTCTCCCATGGCTCATTACACTTCCTACAACTTCCTCCCCATGCAATGGCAAGAGTCAAAGCACTCTAAAAAGATCTGTCATTGATTTGATTTAGTCATTAAGAAAGATGGGGTAAGGATAGAGATGGTAATACACTTTTACACCCATCCAGCACTCAACTAAGCAAGGCTACTTCTGCACATTCCGATTTTATCCATCCATTCATCCATCCATCCATTCATCAATACCCTCTTGAGAGGTCAGGTATATCCTGGACACATTACCATTGCCACATTGTCTATTACGGGGCTGACACATTAATTCATTCATTTGGAATCATTAACTGCCAATCTGAACTCGGGTCGTGGGGGGTTGGAGTCAATCCCAGCTGAATCTGAGCAAGAGGCGGAGTACAGTACGGCTGACACATAGAGACAGAAAAGCATCCTCACTCCCTGACCGTTGATTAGTCAGAGAAAACCATCTCTATCGTGGCATGGGACATCCTGCACAAACTTTTAGTTTTTAAATAGCCAGGCTACCATCAATGGCAACTGCGGTGTTTTTATCAAATCTACCCAGATTTTGACTTGTGATTGAGTGAATTACTGCCCCAATCAAAGAGTTCAAGTATATCTAAGTCTTGTTTATTAATGAGGGGCAAATGGACCGGATCATGAACTTTGGGGAGTGACCAAAAGAACAAGATTGCAGATACAAGCAGCTGAAGAAGAGTTTTGTCCATGAGGTGGCGTGGCTAAAAATTTGAGATAGAGTGAGGACATCTGGGGGGAGACCAGAGTAGACCCACTGCTCCTTTGCGTTGAAGGGGGCCATTGGATCACTGGTTGGAGCATCTGATCAGGATGTTCCATTAATGTCCAACTAATAAGAACCCTCAGATCCCGAACCAGAACGGGACGTCGAGAGCCCAACCATGCAGGGGAAACATGGTATAAGTTGTCCATGATCCCAAACATTAATCCTACTTGACAATGTTAAACCTGGCAACCCTTTTTTGTTCAATCTTCAGCAATGCTCCTTCTCCTACATGTGTAAGTGTCTTAAGTTTGCTTTTGCACAGAAAATCCAATCCAACTTTCTTCAAGAACACCAGAGTGCAATCAAAGGTTTAACCTTTGAGCACACCGTGAACAGTTCTGGACTTTGGATTCAGGTTAATTCACCTTCGCCTTTTGAAAGTGTGTCTGTTCGAACATGAAGGATCATGTTCAAACAGACACACTTTCAAAGGTCTTTTTTTCATTGCTATTATTGTTGCTGTTGTTGAGACATTAAAGGCGTCATTGTAAATGGGCTTACATTACAATGACTTATGGTTAAGTGAACAAAACCTTTTCTTGAGAAGGTGTGTTTAATGAGCAACCTATCAGTAAATGCTTTCATAAGCAGAAAAATAATAACCAGAGTGATGAAAAAATGATAAACCTGACAAACCACACTACTTTGAGCAAAATTTCACAAAACCTGACATTACACTAAAACTATTAGGATTTATTAGTTTTAAATTAAAGAAAAGCATTTCATATTTCATATTGCATATTAAAAGTATTAGTATAGAAAGTTTCAGTTAAATGCTTTTGTGTTGCGAAGAAATGTGTAAAAGTTCAGTTCCGTTCAGGTCTTTAAAGTGGAAAATGGCAAGAGCTGGAGATCATGGATAATGGTTCCTGCATCTCATTTCTATTATGATCAGGTGTTAATTAGGGACTGGGATAAATGCATTCTCAACAGTTAGTCCCCAAGGATGGCAAAAAGCATGTGGATTGATTAATGCACTCAGGAGAGAGGGATGGAAGCCCAGAAATATTTATAGTCCTCACTTTGTCACAGGTTAAGTAAGGAATACCTGATCATTTGAAAGTTTACTGGATATTTACACAATTGTCAATACACAAAAGCTACTTCAACTTAACAACTAAGGCAGCAGCATCAGCACTGTTACACAAACATCTGACCAATCTATCATCTACCAAACATCCCAGTATTATCATTGCATAAACATATTATAGTATTGAGAATATCTCTTATTAATAACTACAAGTCAGCTTCTCTCTATGACTTTGGCATGGCTTTTTTCCACCTCCTGTCTCAGAAACAGTGCGATTTTAAATATTACTTAAATTGTAAATACATCAGCTGAATCCAATGAGAGCAAATAAAAAGCAGATGTGATTTCCTCTATTATGGCCACACTGCAAGCACCCCCTCCTCCATCTCCCTTATAATATTAGGAATATTAAATCACGGGAAAAACATTTGGAGGAAGAAGTAATTGGTGTCAAAGACATTATTTACTGTATCTCTGTAAGATTTGGGATTCAGAGCTCATGTATTGTGATCAGAAAGAAGCGGTTTGCATGAGTGACATAACATCAAATATAATCAAGATAATAGACCTTATTCATGTGTTTAAAAATGATTTCAAATGCATGAATTTTATGACAACCCAAACGGAGGTCAGAGGTCATGAACACAACTTGGATTTGACCCTAAAAAGAAAATGTGCCCATAAAATTGCCTCCCATTTAGGGTCTGAGTTGAAATGGATTGTGCAGAAAAAGGAAAAACAACACATGCAAATTAAAAAAAAAGAAAAAGCACATATGCATCTAAACTAAGACCTGTTTTTGTTTGTCCTCCTTCAATCTGTTTTGCCTATAAAATACACCACCTGCCAGCAGATCTTCAAATGGATTGCTTGATTACAACTACAATATCACAGCAGGAACTGTTGACAAAAGACAGTCAAAAGAAGTCTGGGAAAAGTAAGGGGAGGATATGGCAAATCTGTTGTTTGTGAGGTAAAATTGAGAGTGAAACTGTTTCAAGTAACAAGAAAAGCTAATATTGTAATACTCAGGAAACAGGATTTGTCACTACTTGGTACTGTGCAATGATGCCTATTTAGTTAGTAAAAAATGTTTTATACTTGCTCCCACTCATTCTTAACAAATATCTCCCTTGTTTTCATCCATAACAGGGACGTAAAAATCTTCCAGGTACATAAGTCAAATTTTAATATCAATTTGCAGAAAAACAACTTCTCGCCTTCCTTGTAAAACAGTAACAGCAACACTGGGGATGAGTTCAACTTCTTTACTTAAAAAACACTCACAATCACACACAGTTACACACATGGTCTTAATTTGTACCAGCTGGCTAGTCAGACTGGCAGACAACAGCCATTCCCTGGTCTGTAGACACAAACTGGTGTTTGTAAATCACCACTTCAGATAAAAGGAGAGCTGAGTGTCTTGAGCCAAGGGGAAACCGGATAAAGGTGAGGGGAAAGAGAGTCTGCAACCGTCTGCCTCATTAGCCTGAAAATATGTCTGTACTGTAAAATCGTTCATTAAGAGCATGAAGCAAAACATAAAGTTGGAGAGGAGGGAATTGGAGAGTGGCGCTGTTAGCAAAGACAGAGTAATGACAATAATAATGGCTCTAATAGCATAATGTACCTCAACCACAGTCTTTTCCCCTTGTGATAGAGATTTAGTGCCAGCGTGAAGTTAGATCACAGAGCACATATCCACGTACAAACACATACACACACTGAAATACAAACATACACACATGCTACACCCTCATTGGCTCACATGCTGATGTTGAAGCCTCCAGATTGTCAAAATGTCCTATCTTGGATTGAAATCAATAAACCTCACAGATACACACACAAACATGGGCCTTATGTTCTTGGAAGACTGTTGAGGCCCTCAGACATTTAAGAGGCCCTACAAAGCTCCTGTCAGTATCTTCCAAGCACTGGAGGAGCCCAGGCGCTTGAGAAGGATCTTAGCTCGACTCAGGATGTTTCTGACACTCTATGCTTAGGTGTCTTGACTTTGCATTGAACGGAGCACAACACAAAGAAGAGTGATCATTTTTCACATGGGCATGCCCTCTTATGGCTCTTATTATGAAGCCATGACACACCTAATAGGGTCAATAATGAAACTATTACTATATACTGTTAAACATTAACTAGCAAATATTTCTGTTTCAATGTCCTGATGAATCATTTGTTGTAAAATTACCTGAACTCAGTTTTAAAGCTTTGAGATGATGCGGTAGTTTCACAAATATTGGTATTCAGCAAAAAAATCAGTATGAGGCTTTGGTAATGTATTGTTGAGCATTAAAGTGGTGATCATGAGGAGCATCTACACACAGACAGACACGAGGACGCCACCATGACAACATAATGTCTCACATACTATGTACCATGTGTGTATGTATAAAGTATGCAAAAAAAAGATTTACTGGAAGATATTATCAGTGGATTGGCTTGTAAGAGCATTTCTGTTGTTAGGACTGTTAGAATTTATCTGTGTCAACCAACTTTCCCACAATCCCCCTTGTCTGCAGCAATTTACAAGTTCCCATTTCCCAAAATGATTCACAAAACATTGTCTTAAAGGGATAGTTCAGATTTGATTAAGTGGGCCTGTATGAGGTAGGTATCCATAACCAGTGTATTACCTACAGTAGATGGCGGTCAGCACACCCCCAGTTTGGAGTAGCAGGCAGGAGCACAAAAATAGTGTTTTTGTCAATGGAGTCTGGTGGATTTGAAGGAAGCAGAGAATGGCCTCAGTTCGCTCTGTATAAACTTAAACAGGGCTGTCTCACAGCAAGGTAATGCAGTAAAAATAGGCATAATATGGCCATTTTTAGGCGGCTAAAATGTGTTTTGCTGCTGCCCCTTTCCTCTGTGGTCCATTGCTCAGCTTCTGAGCCTGACCTCCAACCTGCATCTCCACACAGGGGGCGTGCCGACCGCCATCTACTGTAGGTTACTCACTAACAATGGATACGTACCTCACATAACCCCACTTTAATAATGAACTCTCCCTTTAAGTCTCAATATTCTTTTTTTGTCTTCATTTGGTCACTCATTACAGCAGTAAACATAATCACGACAGCAATCAAGCTGTTCATTAATTTTGCGTGATCCATCCAATCACTTTATTTAGTCCAGGATACCTGCTGAGCATTATAGAGTTTATTGTTTGTTTCTGTTTCTGTTGTATGCATCTGTGAGGTCAGGCAGTGACCTAGATTTTTTTTTTTGAGAAGTGGAAATTTTGGACACATGCAAATTAAGAAAACAATTTCCCAAGAGAATATTTATCCTGTCACGGCACCTCCTAAAACATGTTTATTTCCACCAAAAGGTATTTATTTTTTCCTCTTTTCCATTCCTCCCTCTCTCTCTTTGTTAAAGGCATATACTGTATATGAATTTGAAGCCTGAGCACGGGAAGCAGGAGTGAGCATCTGTGAGGCATTTGTGGAGAAAAAGGAGAGAAAGAGCAACTGAGAGAAACTAGTATGAGTTTCCAAGCACCATCCCATGGTTTACTGGAATGCTGGTGAGCGCCTGGTGTGTGAGGTAATGTCCTGTCACCCAGCCCCACCCATACCCATTGAAGCTCACCGTCTCATTGGTCCACGGCTAATGATGGGCCACTTCCATGGCCTACTGAGAATGGGGCTGTAAAAGTTAGTGAGTGGGTGCAATTACGCAGTTTACCTATCCCACTCTCATCAGGGCAGACATGAGTAGTGACTGGGTGGTAGGGAGCACGAACCACAAACTAATATATAGGGATTGGTGAGCGTACAATGCCAGCAAGTTGAAACAGATGGGTCTGTGGAGAATATAAATGTCCCTCAGTCAGTGGCCCCCTATGCTCAATAAAACAGGGCCAAAACCCTGCATATTAACAGCTTGAAAATGTTATGGGGGGTCATCGGTGCCATGAAAAAAAAATACACCAGTCACAATGAGGTTTCCACATGGCAGAACCACAATAATAATTGAAACGGGAAAAGTAAAAGGGAAAAAGGAACGCCATCCCAGAGGTTTCTTTTTAATGTTACCACACGCTTATGTCACTGGCATTGTGCCTGACGAGGGCTGTGTGGTTTGGGGGAATGTTGGTGGAAAAGACAGTGCCAGAGACGCTGGCCTTCCTGTGCTGCTGAAAGCAACAGCTCGGCTACTGTATGAGCTTTTGTTTTTGTGGGCATGTACGTGTGTGTGTGTGTGTGTGTGTGTGTGTGTGTGTGTGTGTGTGTGTTTGAGCTTGTGCGCCGGTTTGTGCAAGTTTTGCCTGTGTGTTTGTTTGCATGTAAAGGAAAATGTGTATGTTTGCTCTGCAGCAGCCCTATACAGTATGCATGCATCCCCAACTGAAGTACACAAACACACCTTCTTTTTGGGACAAAACTGAGCCAGTAATTGTTCCTGTGTTTTTACAACTCTCCTCTCCCTCTCCTTTTCCCTCTGAAGCATTACTTACCTGAAGATGAATGTGGTGTGGGGTTTTTAATTCAGACCTCATGCACATAGGCTTGTTTTACATGTGAAGATGGGTGAACTTCATATATAGGCAATTTCTTGCAGCGTGAGAGGACTAAAATGTTATCCCTTCTGTTGCTTATGTATAATTAAGGGGAGTGTTCTCCAGGGGTGCCCAGGGGTTGCGTCAGAGATTGCCTGGGCAGCAGCCCTCTCTGGAGAAATCACCTGGCTTCCTGTTTGATCTTAAAGTTTGAATGCACATGCACACTCCCCACTTACACAAACTCATCTACACACATGAAGGCAAGCAGCCTGCACATGGATACACGCACATGGGCACACACACACACACACACACACACACACTCAGGTTAGTTGCTAGGGCCAGTTCTCCAATCCAATCCCCCTAGAGCAAGTTGAGCTGGCTCACCATATTCCATGGTGTGGTAGTGGGGGAACATTATGTTCTGCTCCACAAAGACAGCAGTAGTACATTTCAGTCCCCTATGGACCTGCCCTATAATCCTGCATGGAGTCGGCACTGTAAGTGTGTGTGTTTTCCTGTGTGTCGCTGTCTGGCTGTATACCTGTGCGTGAGCTTGATCAGGAAGGAAAAGAGGATCTTTTGAATAAGTTGGAGCCACCTTACTATATTCACAGGTACCCCCAAATTAGAGGTCTTTAAATTTTGCAATGGGCCGGACATGGAAAGAGAGAACAGGAAACAACAACTATTAAACCTGGCTAGAACGTTACATTGGCAGGGAGGCCTTTTTGGGATCATTAATGCGTCTCAACTTTATTAACTTCATACATTCTCTGGTGTCCATATGGTATTTTGATTGGATAAAACTGCTCATTTGAGGACATTTTATTGTGCGAATGGTGGGTAAGCACAGTTTTGGACCATTTTCTACTTTCACAATCATTTTTATAAAATGACGTATTTTTTTTAAATGCAGTAAGACTGTCAGTCAAGCTCATTTCCAGATAGTTTTACCTCCAATTACAACCACTAACCCCATCTGTTCATCCATCTGTCATTTGTGTTTCTGACTCATTACGTTAGTCATTTCAGCCGTCATATAATGTATCTTTATACGCCATATAATTTGCTGGTTTTATAGCACCTGCCTGCTGTGTGCTCTTTTTCATTCATTTTCATTTACAAACCTTTACTTTTCCTCCATTCTCTCAATCTGCATATCATTTATTTACTTCTTTTTTTATGCACATTGCTATTTCATCACATAACTAAAAATTTGCCATATGGAGTTTTTAGATAAGCAATTATTTCACAATTTTATATTTTTAAAAAGATGTGCGTACACTATAGTGTACATAACTCTACAAGTTAGTGCTGGTATTTACTGGAGGCTACGTAGCTATTGTGTACAAAAGGGCAGTATGTTTCTTTGTGGGAGCACCCATCCTTCTCCTTGGCATTGCTCTGGTGCGCGAAAATTCAGAAGTCTAGATAAAGTTCAGTTCTCATGCACAAATGTTGCATATTGACTGTTTCATTCACCATGGTGTTTAATGGATAAAATTATGTGTTTCAGTACAGTGCAAATATATTTCTGTGTACCCCTTACACTCATGCACTCACTGACTCATGCATGCACACACACACAAAAGTACATAGCACTTGAATTTTTTTTTTCGTGCAGATACATGATCTCTCTTTCTCCTCAAGTGGCTTCTTGTGCTGTTGTTGCTTTCTTGCATCCGCAAAGATCCCTATCACTGCTGCCCGCCTAGCACTCTCTCTCTCTCTCTCTCTCTCTCTCTCTCTCTCTCTCTCAGATACAAACACACACACACACACACACACAGAATCAACACTGTCTTTAGACATCAAACGGAACTGATACACAAAACCAATACAGGACTTGTTTACTAGATCAAAAGGAAATGATGTACTATCCACTCCCTCTACCCCCAACACACTCATTCAGAATAAAAAAGCTCTCACATGCACACAAGGAGTTGGTTACACTTTAGCATTGTCCTGTATCAGGGAAACACATCTCTAGCCCACCTCTACCAAAGAGCCGTGAGCCATGAACATGGAAACATGATTAAATTAAACCACAAAGGATGAAGTGAGCTTTTAACAAGGCAGGACAATGTGCTGTTGGTTTGTGATAAAACTATAATGACTACAACTAGCACAGACTCACTTTCACAGCCATTTTAACTGCTTGACAACACGGTACTCAGGAAAAGTTTGAGAAAGGCGTTCAAAGTTTTTTTCCTCTAGTTTTTCAGTTATGCATTGTGGGTTGTACTTATGACTTTGAATAAAATCCTAAATATATCTTCAACATTCAGGTGGAATCGTTGGTGATAAGATTTCTGTTCATTTCGTTATGTCTATCGAATGAAACCACAAACAATTTTGTGTGTATAAGCACATACATGATCTGACACTATCAGCAGGACTATATTGTTTTGAAGTTCCTTGCAAAACTGAAAGGCTTTTTTGTCAGGCCAAGTCAGTCCCCCATCAGGTTGGTGGTAGGTGAGGTGGACGGCACAAGCCAACCCAGGACTTTAAACCAAGACCAAGTCTGTATGTACAGACTACTCTGTTGTGTACTGTTGTGGGGTTTTATTTAAATCCTAAACCTGTAATTTTAACCTCATATTAACCAAGTAGTTTTGGTGCCTAACCTATACCAAAGTGTTTTTAGGGTGTTAAAAAACAGTTAACGTCTTGTGTTTACAAGGTGTTGTAGTCGTGCAGCAGTCTTCAAAAGTAACAATGAGAACGGGTTGCAGCCATTTAGAAATACTCATATTAACCAAATTTGTGTTTCAAAATTGTTAAGTCTCACCACATATGTGGTTTGCAGAAACTTAAATTAAATGAATTCTGTCACCTGGATATGTTTTCTGTATGAAAGAAAAAACAGATGTGAATGGCGGTCTCCTGTGTCAAAGTCTGACACTTTGATGACCCATCCACCACCCTCTCCTTCTTCCGTTGGAGACCAAATGGCTTTATAAAATCACACTATTTCCAGCTTTACTCTGAACTGAATTATAGTAACTAGAGGGCTTTATCACTAGAACATTATCTTGGGGCATTTGCTAAAAATATTGATTCTGTTGATTTTGCTGGTTTTGTCCATTGGGTTAATCGTATTACAAAAACAGGTGTGAGTATGAAAGCATTTGTTTTTTGGCATTGGGATATTCAGGAGATTGTATTCAATGAATATGGCCCTAATTTTTCATTTCTCCTCTCTGACTTATGTTTGTGAATATCTTTTTGGAGAATGGTGCTCAGTCTTCCAGTAGGGAGAAGCCATTGAAACAGTTCTGGTGGCTTGCGGTGACCCAACACCTTACGAAGACACTTAATGTTGGTTTTCTTTGTGCACTCCCTTTGCACTTATAACCTCTTCCTATGCCTCAGTTTTCCTCTCTCTCTTTGTTCGTCTCTGTCTTTTTCTCACACACGCACAGGCACTAGGAGGAAAGTAATGGTACATACTGTGGGATGGATGTTCGTGGTTAACCAGACACTAACTTCAGCAGAAAACTTTACTGTCACTTTGGCTCTATGCCGTGGTAATGACATAGTCTTGGGAGTGTGGTTGGCTGAGATCAAAGGGTTACTCTATGTGCCAAGCCCCTAACAAAAAATGACAACTGCCCCCCTTCCTGTATCTCTATTATACATCTTGTCAAGCAAAAAAAATCGTGCTGTAATCACTTAGTATCATGGTCATTGTAACTTTACTGACTGTAAGTTTACTATACAGGGAATGACTGAGTGTGTTGTAACCACATTGTGAATGCTATTTAACCCAAGAGCCATTCCAACAGCAGCTAAGCTCCTGGCAGGGTCGCCCTTAAGCTTATTTATGCATGGTCACTCAACGCTCTCAACAGTTGTTGCTTGAGAAAAGGAACTATGTTGCAACATGCCTCGTATTTATACCTTGTTGACTTCAAGTAGAAGGAGGCAGACATTATTAAAATGATTAACTAGAGTCATAATGTAGCACAATTAACCTTTTCTACCCTGCAGGTTCTGGCAAGGCTACCGTTTATTCACTTTATTTATGTGTCATACAGATGATGATATTGTCTGGCTTCTTCTGACAGCCTTGTTTGCCTTCAAGTGGCAAGCAATTCCAAGGCAATGAACTATCCAGTGACACTGTATGAAAGCCAGAAATGTTACAAAAAGTGCAAAATAGATGTTGTCACCATCTACAAAGCCAGCAATGTTACAAAAAGTGCAAAATAGATGTTGTCACCATATAAAAAAGGCAAGTAACAGCATTTTTCTGCTTTCTGTTATTGAAAAAGTGCTAGCAGGTGTTGAGAACGTCCAACAAACATCACTGGTATAGCCATTCCATTCCATCATTTCTGAAAAACAGGTGCTACTGTCTAACTACTGTCTTCACCAGTTCATACTCATTTTCAAGTAAAATGTAAAGTTGACAAGAAGTTATATATTCAGCCTTTCCAGAGAACAGTAAATAAGCCCCTTCCCCCGTAATACTGTATGTGAGTTGGTATGAGCAACAACACACTGCTTTAGCAGACAAAATTGCTTAGAAAAATAATCTTAAAATCTCAAGAAAGATCATAGATCAACAGTACACCATCATAAGTAACTATGGAACTCTAACACTTGAACTTTGGATCTCACACCAAATGCCTATAGGCCTTTCAAATGACTTTCCATCAACAAATCAGAGTCAACCATGAATGAAACCCCTTACGGAAACAATGGCCAACAAAATGAGAAAAATTGAATTGTACTCTAGATGGGAATGTGATCCAGATGCCTGAAAAAATACTATTAATTGGACAGTCTATGGCAGATTCCTGGTGGGATAAGTACTGTCGGAAAATGAGGCAATTAAAATACCAGATACGAGACATTGCTAAAAGCTTCTTCAAAACGGGTAACATCTTCAATAACTTTGTTTTGCTACTGATCAGCCACTGTGGTGTTTTATATGTTGTTCTACAGTGGCCACATTTAAACTGGATCCATGAATAAAGGGAAGCCCACGGCCTGGTCTTCATCTCCAAAACCAATCCTCGCATGCTTCATCTGTGGCATGAGCCTCCAGGACACTCGCTATAGCCACATGCATGCAATTGCAAAATTGCTTAAGAGCATTGCCTGAACAAGGGTCTCGACTCAGTCATTTGAGGCTGTGTTATGTTATCTTTATTTTTCGAGGGACTAGCATAAGCAAACAAGCATGCACGACTGTGCATGTGCATTATTGTGTGAGTAGATTTCTTTTTTTGTTTGTGCGTGCATAATGCACGACACTGCAAGGACGGAGTGTAATCAAAGTTAATTTAGAGTTGAAGAGATGGCATTTGATGGTGCTGTAGTGCATGTTACTGGAGTGGGAAAATAAATGTCAGTGATTACATCAACATGCACTGATGTTGGTGAGAGAAATGGGCTTTGAGGACACAATTTTTGATCTAACAGTGTACCTACAGGCAGTACACAATGTACTGGATAGAAGAGTGATAGAATGTATTTGTAGAGTAAAAAAAGAGAGATCGTGCAGGATCGTTGTGTTTTGTTAACCTGTGTTTGCATATTTTCAATCCATGCACATGCACTTGGGTGTCCACATAGAGTGGACAGTCCGTGGCCTTGCAATGAGGTGATCTCATCACATATGATCCTTGGGGAACACTGTGTTCTCTACAGTAAAAGTGGTTTTTGTATGAACAATGTGTCCTTCACAGCAGAAATCCTTTTTTTATGGTTACATGGACATGTTCCACTGGTGTCTCATTCCACTCAGAGAATAAACCATCCTCAATGTTGTTGGTTGGAACACACGCTCAGACAGAAGCGGTGCCATAATATCAAAGGCATTTAACGGTGTCTGTTAAACTCCTACCTTTATTTGCGTAAGTCTTTGCCAAAGTGTTCTTGAGCAAGGCACCTGACCGCAGCTGTTCAGGAAAACTAGTTCATTGCCCTTGTAGAACGCATCATCAGCAGTGAGAACAAGCTCTACAGCCAACACCACACAGATGCCTCAGAAGAGAGAGCACTGTCAGTGTAGAGGCGTGAGTCCTAATATTACAAAGTCTCTTATTTGTATGGTTAAAATATCTTTGAGCATACAATTTAACAATGCAAAAGATAAATGCACGTTATTTCGGACCTCACGGTATTTGGACACTCAAACTTTTGAAGTAAACTATTGAAACTTCTTTTCATCCTTTGATCATCCAAAAAAAGCATCTACTGCATTTAATTAAAAGAAGTCGGAGTGAATTTCCAACGTTTGTCCGCAACTACCAGAACATGATGTCGAACGCAATAGACATTTGGACTGTTTTGATGATATATTCTAATATCGCCCTGCCTCGCCATACAACTTTTTGGCAAGTTTAGGACTACTGTTAATATTACAGTGTCCGGACAACAGTTAGTGTCAGCCATATCCGGACACTATATCTAGTTTGTAGTTTTTTCATGATTTCTCTCAGATGATTGGTTCAAAAGGCAATCAGGATTACTGCAACGATTGTCCATAATATAGTCAGTTGACATTACTCATGTTGCTATTAACATCAAAGCAAGATACAGCGGTGTGTTTGTTTTAATATTTGATTTGCACAATAAAAGCTATTAAGAAACTGGACAATAATTTATTAAAATAATGAAGAGAGCTTTAAAGCAGATAGTGTATACTTCAACAACATGCCATCCATTTTAGGGAGAAGGGATTAAATAGGATTGAGCCTAATGCACTTCTATGTGTCCGATGCTTTGCGTGTGTGTGTGTGTGTGTGTGTGTGTGTGTGTGTGGGTGGGTGTGTGCATGGATGTATGCCTCACCCTAATGTTTTGGGCAATCAGCCCCTTTCTGCGTTGCGACAGCAACAGATCAATGCTTCCACCAGGCTTACGTGGAATCAATGGCTTCTTCTCTCGTCTTCAATAAGCATTACTTTAATGAGAATGGCAAACTTCTACACCCACCCTGGGAGACATCTAATTAAATGTCCCAATCTCTCAAATTACTTAACTGGCAAACAAGCAAAAAGAAGTTGTTTTTGCAAGTGTATCGCAAAAAATGAGACTTCATTATCAGCATTGTGTAAAACATTTATAGATGAGAAAGCAATGGCAGCAAATCATCAATCAATCAATGACCATACGCCAAATAGGGATGGAATATGCCATGCCCCATTACAATCAGAGTTGTTTAACTGAGAGCAAATGTAATGTGTAGTAATCACACAGATAGAAGCATAGTCTTAAGTAGACAGAACAAATTGTGTATGCCCTTACCTTAGTAACAGCAGGGTATCCAGCAGCCACCTCACCAGAGCAGTAGGGCTTCTCCTCATGGGAAACTTCCACATTCGAGGCCCACTGGTCAAGGAAACCACTGGGGGTGTAGAGGCCACAGTCTCTCACGCCCGTCTCTCGCTCGAAATCCTCACACACTCCATCACCATCATAATAGTAACACATGCTTGGCTCCTCTGTAGGTACAGACAACAGAAAAAAGTTTCAATTAATTAAATTTCAAATACAAATGTATCTGTGTTTCGTTTTAGCACAGCTAAAATATCAGTCAGTTTCTATAGCTTGCTCTGTTCCTTGGTTATCTTTTGGAAAAAAGCCATACAGGTGAGTTTTTACACACTTCAACCTTCTCTCACTCCCCATCTTTCATCCTTTCTTTTAGAACATGTGTACCCCTGATTCTTTGAGCTATCTCCTGACTTCACCTCTATTACTTTGGAAGGTAAATAAAGCACCAGATAAAAAAGGGGAGGAAGGTAAGGGATAAAAGGTGCATGGAAAAAGTAGAATAAATTCTTGAGTGTGTGTGAGGATCTAAAAAAAGAGAGGGAACATGTTAATGTCAAAAGGAAAAAAGAAAAAAGACGGATGAAAGGGAGAGAGCGATAGAGACAAATACAGGGAAAGGAGGTAAGGGGGGACCAGACGATGTCAAGAGGTAAAGAAAGATACAGCTATAATTTTTACAGACATCCCGCCCGGAGTTAAGGTCTGGAACTGGAAGCTTATAGACTGGAGGAGAGGGGAGCAGAGCAGGGAGGTTGCCTGGGCCTCACTGCTCTCAGCTCTCAGCTAAAGCAGTGTCAGCCGGTGGGGTTCCAGTTAGGGGGAAAGGCGGCATTCTATGCCAAGTTGGCCGGGGCCTCCTCCTCGAAATTCCAGCCCTCTCCAGCAAAGCCAAAAACTCAAGTCAGTTCTGTGCTCTGGCAACGATGAAACGAGGGGCTACTGAGGGGGCATACAGAATACGCTCCCGCCACTCACTCAGCAGGAGCAGAGGCAAGGAAGAAGGAAAGGAGCGAGACATGAGGAAGCTCAAACAGTGGCTTGTGAAAGCTGCAGAAGTAATAGGTAGAGTGTGAGCTAAAGAGAAGAGAGGAGAAAAAAAGAAGAAAGAGAAAGGGTATTGCTAGAGTATTCGAATTTGGACGGGGATAGAATAAACAGATAACGGAAAAAGTGGAAAGGTGATTGAGTGCAAGAGCAAAAAGAAGAGAGCCTACAGTTGGAGACAGAAAGTGAGGGATGAGATGAACAAAGATGGATAGAGACAGAGAAAAGAATGTCCAGAGGCTTTCATATCAAAGTATACCTGTTTTATTTTGTTACTGTTTCAACCAAAACTATACTTACAACATGTCAAAGCGTGGCAAATCTCGCCTTCAAGTAAAATCACTTTTCTGATGACGGGAATATGTGAATATAGCATTAAAAAATCAGATTGTATTTCCTTTACGCTCCATCTGAAGCTGAGGTTAGTGCGGCTTGGAGCCCTATTGAGACATAACCATTGGGATTGTAACGCCAAGTGGGGTCATGTGAAAAGAACTTGTCGATCTTGTCAATTCCAGATATAATTCGGCTCAATCGTGTGAATAGCCTATTAAAGCTCATCCGGACTGTAGCACCCTGGCCCTGTTGTATACTTAGTGTCAATTTTCCATCCAACTCTTTCTTTTACTATCCAACACACTGACAAGCAGGCACTCTCTCACACATACAGACAGATGGACAGAAGGTCCCATCATTATAGTGTCAGATTTCTGTGCAAAACTACAACAATGTCAGACAGTGTCGGACACACATACACACATATACGCACACCCCTGCACACTGCAGTTGGTGGAAAAACAGCACAGCCAATGCAGTCATCCAGCAATCTGACAGGGATTAAGTGGCCACTTCACAAAGGCTCACACATGTGTATGCATGCATGCATGTACTGTACATGCACGCACACACACACACACACACACACACACACACACATACAATCACAACAGGGGGGCAAAATGATTGTCTACAGCAGGGGAAGTGGACAGGAAACCATCCATCTATTCATAAAACAAAACAATGGAGGAGATGCCAGTCCCTCAACTATGTAGAATAAGATGACTCACCCTTTAAGAAAATAATGATTTCCAGATTTATTTATTTTTTAACAGGAGGTCAAAGTTATTATGATGTCTAATGGCATTTTTTATTTCTTTTGAGAAAGGCAGGGAATACTTGGATAAAAGACACCCAGATGTTAAATCTGTTCATTCACAAAGTTAGCCTGTGGGTCTCATGGAAAACTTTTCTGTTTTGTGAAATAATACAAAAGACAGTGTCTGTTGAATCCACACAGATGAACATGTATGAAAAACATGTTTGTTATGTAAGAAACTTGTGGTCGTATCATAACTTGATAATAGTTGCATGTGACATTGACATTTTTGGTTTTTCAGTTTTTCAGTCAGTATTACTAAAATGACAATATGCTGTGTACAATATAGTATGATTAATATAAGTATTAGTATACATGTAGTTTTTCTATCATTTTCACAATAAATCAATTGATACAACTAAAGCTGTCAATTGATTTAAACGTTCATTTGTGATTAATTGCTGTTCATAATGAATTGTAAATTAATCACAAATAAATCACACATTTATATATCAGTTAAAAATTTAGATTTTCCAATTATTTAATACTCTTATCAACATGGGACTGGACAAATGTATCTGGATTTATTATTGGAAATCAATTAATAACACAGTAGTTTGAGGGCCACACACGTATTGATAAAACTGGAGGTACGTTTAGTAACTAATATTTCCTACTGCTGGTCAAAATCACCTTTTTTCTATACCCATTGCTTGATAGTTGCCATCCTACTTTGGCTAAAGAGTTATCAATTAATGTTGCTGATACAAATTTCCATTAAACCCGTTATTAAACTTTGACAGCACAAAAAACAACTTTTAATTAGTTGTTTATTATATTAAATCCAGAGATAAAAAAAACCCAGTGACTGTATTTTAAACTTTACATTACCTGTGTCCAAATGACTTACCAACACAGTTAAAGAAGGGCTCTTTCTTGCACTGACTGGAGCAGCCATCCCCATTCATTGAGTTCATATCGTCACATTCCTCTCCTTTGGAACTAAAATAGCAGGAAGAGAAAATCAAAAAAGAGCCACACACACACACACTGCCAAACTGATAAATAGCTAAATAAAACATATTTAAAAAGTTTATTTTTCTGAAAATGCTTCATTGCACGTCGTGTGAGTGCGGGTGCCTGTTACCTCTGGATGCGTCCATCCCCGCAGTAGGGTGCTCCCAGATCATGTACCAGAGGTGGGGAGGGCTCACTCTCACTCCGGCTGGAGATAGTTTGGACCTGGTAGGTGTACACAACATGTGGCGCCACATCCCTGCACAGAGAGAGGCAAAGATCACAGTAAGTCCACATACTTTGGGATAATGTGAAGCCTCGAAGACATTTCTGATAAAGAATCACTTATAAAAAAAGGGAAAGAGCGACTGAGAAAGACACCAGGCCTGTGGAAAACAGGTCGATAGCACTACTGCTCTGTTTGCTAGCGTGTGTGTCGTAGCAATCTTTAGGTATCTCAAGTACCACTAACACAACACAAATTAGAACATCTGTCTCAGCACATCTACCTATCCAGTCACTGCGTTTTACCCGCTTCGGGTCCAGCTTTGTTTTGTTTCCTCATCACAGTGATTCAAGGAACCATCATGATGAACACACAATGGACAGGAGAAATATTGGGGGGACTACTCACTTTGCCGGTGTAAGTCGCCATGATGGTTTCTTGAGTCACCATGATAAGGAAGCCTGAAAAAAAAGTCTGAAAGGAAAAAAAAACATAAATGAGAAAACCAAAACCATAAAAGAAAAAAAATCAAAGCTGTAAATGAGAAACCATAAGCAAAGCAACAAAACAAAACTCAAGGAAAGAAAACTGTAAATGAGAGACAACAACAGCGCAAGAGAGGGTGCTGTCATGACATAAGTTGTCCTAAATTTTATTGTTATTTTATGCTTATTTTCTCTCTCTGATCTGTTGTTTGCCTTTACATGTTACCAACAGGTTCAATCATTTCTGTTGGGTTCTGGCCCTGATGTATTTAACATCATGGGTCTCTTCAGACTGAGCTGTAGCCTGTCTTATGAATCCACATTGTTTCATCTGAACAACTTTCTTAACAGAAAAAATTAGAACAAAATATTACAAAAAATAAAGTAAAGGCAAGCAAAGATTCTGAGTTTTTGTATTTATTGATCTTTTTGACTGATATAAACAATAAAGACAGGATAACAGATTTTCACATCAGCACTCTCATTTGCAGCTGTGTCATTAACAGTTTTCTTTCCATTTGACTTATTTTTTTCTTTTTGCTTATAGTTTTGGTTTCTCATTACTAGTTTTGATTTGTCGCTTATGGTCATGGTTTCTCCTTCATGGTTTTCTTTTTGGCTTTCAGAATTTTTGACCCTACAGTTTGTGTATCCGGGTGTGAGCGTGTACACACGAGGCTGAAGACCGAGCTTGATGCATTATTTGTTCACATCCTCATTTTGTCTGAAACATGCACTCAAACTATTAAATAATGCTAGACAAAGTTTGTGTGTTTTTTGTGAATTCTATATTATATGCATTGACAGTTGATTGAAGATTGTCCTGCAAATGCTGCAGTTTCCATTTATCATAATTTATTGTGGTGTAGTTGCAATTCTGTGTTGTCTAAATGGCAGGTGATTACTATGTTATGTTCTCAAGTATATCATGTACTCATGTAACATTTTCTAATGTTGTAAAAAAGTACTGTGACCGACTGCAGAAGAACTGTTTTAAAAAACAAATGAAATGATCCATGATTTGAACCGCTATATGGAGCATTAGCAAGAAAAACTACAGTTAAAACTTCCAAAAATCCCTGTAGTTTAATGTTTGGTTTGCATGACGATCTGTGCTTTTGAGAAAATAAGTGAATGTAATGCATCCTATTTGTTCGCAATGTTGTTCAATGCATAAGGAGATAGGAATGCACAATTGTTGTGTATAATCATGGCTAGTATCGGTTAAGTAGATGGCAAAAATGAGGTATATGGGAGACGAACAGCATTAGTAAATGAGGGTAAATAGGACCAATAGGTTATCCACAGATCATTTCATGTGGACCATCAAGTACTATAGACCTCATTTTGGAACACCCTCTGCAATGCTGTAGATGCAGTGACAAGCATGCAGGAATACTGTACTGCTCATGAGTATGAGGGCATACATGGACTCAAATGCCCATTACACAAATCAACTCACACACATGCACGCACGCACATACAAATAAATGTTGGCACACACACATATGCAAAACCTTTGTTCCCAAGAATCACACTGCCAGCCAACTATATGGCATTTAAGCTTAAACAAGAGGCACAAACCATTTCGACTGCTGCCATATAATCCCCAGTGTGAGTGCAATGCAGCACCAGTAGCAAACATTACCACAAAGGTTTCACTTAAAGCCAAAGATAAAGGCAGCAATCAAACCAACAAAGTGTTTGAAAGGCGTGCGGGGCAGCAATAACCTTTTATGAGCTCCAAGTTAAGCCATTTAGTTTAACATTTTGGTCCACTTATGACAGAGTTGGTGGTTTGATCTCTGGCTAATCCTGGCTACATGTCAAAATGTCCTCAGGCAAGACAGTGACTACATTTACATGCACCCTCATATTCCATGTGCTTAAACCAACTATCCAACTGTTTGCAAGGTAGGGGTAGGTAGAGATGCATGCCCAAACAAAAAGTCCTTATTTCTGGTCCGAAGCAGAAACACACCTACTTTTAAACATTCTGAAAGACAAGCAACACAATCAAGAAAGGCACAGTCAAACTAGTCCGCCAAACTTTGATGCAAAAAAGCAAAACGGCACAAGTGGCACCATCCGTTCCACTTTTTCATACTTTGAGGTAATAAACAACATGTGTATTTGAGTATGCACAGCTGCATGTAAACGGGAACATGTATTACTGGACTATTCATTTTCATTAGCCACGTAACAAGCTTCGAAGGAATATTGTCTTTTTCGCAATAAGATCAAAAAACAGAATACATCTACTGTGCATGTAAAAGTAATCAGTGAACTAAATCTGGGTGAATGAGAGGCATTTACCAAGTGCAGTTGAATGTTTAATGGAAGAAGCAGGTATTCCACATACCCATACAGAAACGTATTTGTATTGTATGAAAGGTGCTCAAGCGCGTGTTTGCTTGTGCATATATGCACTCATTCTCTTCCTCCAGTGATTCATGTTAAAAAAACACACACAAACAAAGAGTTCACTACAGGAAAGAGTATTTTCTTCATAACATTTCTGACTATGGTCCATGGCTTTTGTTTAATTTTACCCCCTCATCTTCATTTCTCCATTTCTCCTGTGTTTGTTCATCACATTCCCGGCAAACGAAAGTAGACCAAGTTCAAGTTAGCTGAGCTGTCTCAATTATAAAACTGATGGACCTAAAGATCATGTAACAAAATGAATTTCCCCACAGCAAAATTCGTGCCTAGGATGAGATATTTATGTTGGCTTTATTATTATCAACACAGAATGTTTGACCTGACAGACTCTCTTTTATACTCCAGTATGTCCTGTTCTGCAATGTTGGCTCATGCTGGTGTAACTCCAGGCTACACTCAAACATGCCCCCTCTAATTGAATTAGTTTAGCCCCTGGAAAAGTCGAGCTGTGGGAGACTTTATCTTTGAGTAGAGCAAACACACAGAATAGGCGGAAAGAAGAGAGAAACTGATATTGCTTTGCAGGAAGGCAGCGCATGAATTTCCTTTTTGTGGATAATGAGACATTGTGGCTATCATACTGTAGGTAATCAAATGCACAGAAAAGTAATTGCACCATTTGATCAGGCCACACTGAGAGGCATGGTCATGCAAGAACAAGCAAGAACAAAGAAAAGTGGCTGGATCTCACTGAGTAGGAGGTAAACTGGATGAAGAATAGGAAATTATGCACAGAGAAAAAAATCCAAAGAAGAGATAGGGAAATGGTGACTTCTAAAACTGGGCTGCGAATGTATACATATATAGGGCAGGGGGCTTCTGTGGAAAATATGATGAGGTAACAGTAATCTCTTCCAAATTATGCTGAGGTTTATTCCATCAATCTTCCCACGGGTCGCTAGAATCAAGATAGTGCTCTCTCAATGGCTTGGAATCAGCCGATTGGTAGTTATTCATGCTATAGCCAGTTATTGGAGATTGAAGACCAAAGGCACCAATGACAGCATTGTTGGCGTGTTTACATTTTCCTGGCAAGCAATGTATTGCAGTCCTGGGAATAATGGTGGAAGCAAAAGTGGAAGTAGCATGATGGTTGGGTACCATCACAAAAAAGCTGAGGTGGATGAGTGAGCGCACCATCTCTCAGGCTGTGGTTTGCAATGGCTAACGGTGATCCTCATTTGCAACTATGTCAAACTAGTCAGCAGCCTCAATAGAGTCTGTTTTATCACACTAAAAAGATCAGAAATAGTTTGCCTTTGTGCTCCTCATTGGAAGAAGTTAACTATTGTAATTTTGATTATGTTGTTGATATTGTTACAGTGTTTTAAAACACAACATGGAGGCTATGTCAGATGCATACATATCCAAAAACATGTACTCCAGCAGAAGTGTTTTCAGATCCTGTGCTGGACTAAACTATGCTGCTTAGCAACATACTGTATGTTACCTGGGTGTCATAATGCACCTTTGGTTCTAGAGGGTCAATAGTGCAGCTCTTCGTAGCGTGATAACAACTCTTTAAATGTAGCTTTCAACCTGTTCCCAATTAGGTGCATGCTTGATTCCTCCTGACCTCACTGCTAATAGCCATGCTGTGTTAGACGCTGCGGTTTCGCAGCAGGGAAGACTGAAACAGAGCAAGCGGTGCATATGTAACACAGTTCCATAAATTCTCCATCCCTTAGAACTCGGCAATATATATATATATATATATATATATATATATATATATATATATATATACATACGGGGGCATTAATAAAAAGTTCATTTGTGAACGTGTTTATGGCAAGCATCATCTCTGGGTCTCACTTCATGTGGTAAAATCATTTGACACGTGTGGGGATGTAATGGACAATATCCTGTGACAGACTGAGACTTCTGGCGACCATCCAGATTTCATAAAACTACACTTTCATCTGAAACTGATTAGATATGATATGTAACTGATCTGAGATGCAACTCAAACTACAAAGGGCTTTACTTCAGTATCACGTGATAAGATTTCATCGCACCCAGACGTTATTCTCAAGACCCCTGTAGGAATGGAGGTTTTATCTTGGCTCCTGGTCAAAGTCAGGCACTGTAATATGCCTTTCAAAGGTGTTTTGATAGCACTAGGTGATTACACATGGCAGCATGTGCTAATGTATGTGCCTGCTACTGAAAGCAAAAAGAGTGCTGGTGTGTGTCCGTGTTCATCTGTGTGTGTGTTCCTGTCTCCACTGGTGTGTGCACTGGGCTTATGTGTGAGCATGCATATGGATGTGTTTCCGTTCTGTAGCCGCTTGTTGTTCTTGGCTGAGAGATCCCAGATGAGAAAAGCAGATACATTTAAGGAAGTTGAGAAAATATCTTAGATGGAGCCTGCAAGAACAACAAACAGGGCAATGCTCCTTTTGTCAGTGTGGCAGCTGACATGCATTTGAGGTTTTACTACTGTTACTGTTAATGTTACACCTATGGTATGTCTAACAATCTAATGCTGCAGGCTTGGATCTAAAAGAGGTCTTTTTTTTTTTTTTAAACAGACAAATTTGCAAACTTGCAATTCCTAGAAAGGTGGAGTTTGTTGTGAATACTTCATTAGACAGACCAGATTTGGCCATATCACCCAGCCCCAATAATTCCTGCTGATAAGCTGTTTAATTGCTTAAATTGCATCTATTGGTTATAACTGTTATATTTACACAAAAAATACACAGTAATGCAGACTCTGACAAAGAATTTCAACCTTTTTCCTTTGCACACACAAAAACTGCAATCCCACTTCTGATGTCCAATGTGCTCAAATAGTCCCAATTCATTCATATATGGTTTGTCTGCTGGAGAAATTCTGGTGAGTGCACCAGACATCCCATGACTCCCCAGGAGGACTACACTGTTGACTCTGTCTGAAACTCTTGAATATGGTTCATATTAGGAGGATTATGGAGGGCTCATTTCTAATGTCCAACATCCTATGGAGAATGGGAGGAGGGGTTGGCCTGTTATGAAAAGAAGAAACTGTAAAGAAGTAAAAAATCAATGAGTGATGAGAGGGAATTAAATTTTACAGGGAAATAAAAAGTGTTGCCAAAATGTTCATAGTCTATTTAAAATATCAGTTAATTTCTTACAATGACACTAAAAGTTTAGTCTAGTAATATCAAATTCAAAATGAATTGAATATATTTTTGTTATTACTGGCATATCCAGTAGACCAAAATTGTTTCAGGGAATACATGTTTGTTTGTTTTTTTTTTATGTATGAACTGCATCTCGCAAACAAATATTAAGTTTTGGCAATTTTTAAGAAGCTTAGTGTAGACAGAAATATGTGCAAATAAATGTTTGTTGCTTTTTATCTTACCTCAGTGATGCTACAACCCACAGCCCCCCGCCCCCCTGGATGATATGCTGACACGTCACCAAAGTCCACCTATCTATTGGAACACTGCTTTGATTTATATACACAAAAAGTCATAGAAATATTTCTGTAAAGAGTTTTAAAAAGGAGCTTGGAACAGCCACTGTAGATTCCCATCATACTGGCGCCTTTTTGAGGATACTCACAATGATCACTGCCAGAGACCAATTTTTCACAATCAGCCAGAAAGTGTGTAGCTCAAAAACATAAATAAGCAAATCTAGAATCTCCTGTTTAAGAGGAGACACGGGTCAGACTGACCTCTCAAGCAGCAGCAGAGACGCTAAGGGATGGATGGGGGATATAATGTGGAAGAGTTGTGCAGAACCATGGTAGAATCAGATTACAGAGGGGGTGTGGGGTAGTAATGACACTGGGGGAGATGCCCTCTCTCTCTCTCTTTTGGCTGGGAGGTCTTTTTAACATCAGCTCTGAGATAGGCTTTGACTGAATGACAGCTCTGAGACCCGCATCAGGAAGAGGATTAGCCGATGGGCTGGGGTGCCTCAGAGGGATGGGGTCAAACTAACCCAATCCTCCTACCCTCTCTCTTCATACTTTCTCGGCCCCCTAATGTTCTCCTCCATCACCTATTGCCCCCCTTGAGCCTAGCAATGATTTACCCCCAACTGGTCCAGCCTTCCACCCCTGTGTCTCCTCTTCACTTGACCCGTCTAACTCCCCGCCATGATTTACTCTGTCACCCTGACCTCCCAGCCCATAACCATTTTCTAAACTAACCACCACCCATGGACAGAGCCAAGATGTCAGTTGTCCTCTTGCTCTTGTTTGCCTCAGCTCAGGTGAAGGCCAGTGGCCTAACAGTGGGAGGTCAATCAACCCCCTCAACGGAGACCTCCATTGCTCCACCCAAACCCATGAAAACATGTTGCAAGAAGAGGCAGCTTACTGTGTGGTCAACAAAAGCATTTCAGCAGCTGCACCAAGGCGATCAAACAGAGCACTTCACTTTGGATTTGTGGCATGCCAAAACATCTGAGTGAACTTTGCCCTTTACTCCACCATGTCAAAGGCTATGTTTGTTGTCAGACAGTGAGGGTGATGGGAAATAATGTTAGCCATTGATGTCACATCACAGAATGTAACAAATTTCTCTTGAGCCACTCTTGGTTATCCTGTTGGATGTGTCTTTCTCTTAGAATTTTGTGTTTATTGAAGAATGCTACATTTGTACTATGCCTGTTTGCATTTCACTTACTTGGTTTGTGTAGAGCCATGACATCCAAACAGATTCTGCAGCATAGAAATACACCCACAAACTGCTTTGCTGCACTGTTTTCAATAGAAAGGCTAATGTCCACTTATTCTGCATTTGAATGAATTAAAGACTTTGATGGCTGGAACACACATACTTGCTATAAAACTTCTCTGACCATTTAACACAGACAAGATCCCATATGCTCTCACAACAGAAAATAGTCAGCCAGTGCCACTGACCACTACCACTGGAATGCAACCACAGCTAGTGAAATACACCACAGCAGTGAAACTACCTACAGTACATCAATAATCACTGAAGTGTGCCAAAACCCCCAAATAAATTCATCCCTACAGGAGACAGCCTTCCAGAGACACAGCCATTCAACCAGTAAGTTGTGTACGGACACTTTATGGAACTTAGGTATCATCACTCCATCTTGCACAACATGCATACTCACCCTTTCGCCTCTTATCAACCACTTTCCTTCTCATGTGAACCACGCTGACAGCACGATAGTGAGATGGCACAACACGCAGCAATGCCATGTATAGCACAATCTTTATTGAGTCAGCACATTCCATGAAAGCAAAGCACTAAACTCTCACCACAGTGTGCAGATAATACCTTTAACAAGCCATCTGTTTGCCCTTGCTTCATGGAACATGGGAAAAAACAAATGTGGGCAACGACTGACCTGTGACTTAGGAAACAAATGTTGGGCAGTAGATCTGAAACTGCAGAAGCAGTGGTGGCTTGCTAGTGCTCCTGGGGGTATTAAAAAGGATGTCTGGTATTACAAGAACATATTTTTGTGAATAGTTTCCACAGATAAACACCTTGTGCATATGAATGCAAAATCTGAAGGCAACAGGACCATATTTTGGTATCAGAAGCGTTCAGGTTTCCGGTTGTAGTCCGAGCTGTACTGAACAATCACCTTTGAGCAGGCTTTGGGGTTGACTGCAACTAAACAGTCTATGTGTACAGCAAAAGAAGCAGAACGCATCAGTTGAAATTAAATCTAAGAACCTATTGACTATCATCTGATGATGAATTAGCTTTTTATTAGCTTAGCTAACTTAGCTAAACTAGCTACTTGTGAAACAATCCGACAGACTTCATCTCTCAGCTACAACTCGGCACTCACATCTCAGGTTGTGAAAGAGACGGTAAACAAAGACCAGCACATGGAAGAAGACATCTTGGCCCTGATATCTGCTGGCTATGCTGAAACCCCAAAAATATCAGCACTCATCACCAGAGGTTAACTCATCATCATACAATAGCCAGATTGCACTGAAGCACATTTCTTAAATAAAATACTTTGGGTAAAAACAATTGTTTCAAACCAAAGCACGTCCAATGTATTGCATCACTGTTCTTCCTCAACTTGCAAGAAAGTTTGGCCTTTCTCAACCCTTGGCAAGACCAAACTTTTACTTTATATGTGGTTTCTCAACTCAAGAATGTCAGGAAGGACATAATGTAGATCTTTGTGCACTTATACAAAAGTGTTCACCTACCAGGTCACTCACCTGTCTGTATATCGGCGTGTGGGTTCATTCAACATCAGACCGTGTGGTGCATGGGTGAAGGGGGGTTGACGCAACAGGCGGTAGCGCAGTGGTTGGCAATGCCTGCAAAGTATGCTGTCTGGCTTTGATGCCAAGAGGGTGGCATCAATCTCTAAGTGTTGCTCCATAGTGAAAAACTGTACCCCATACACCTCTTCCTCTATGTCCAGCTTCAGAGTCAGAGGGGTGTCACAGAAGACGTTACTGGGGCCCAATGAAATGTTGTTCCCACTGACAGTCAGTAGCAAAATGTTATGGATAGCTGGCAGTGCTGTTTCCTCTGGGCTGAAGAAGGTGACCCACACAGTCAGGGAGTCTGGTACCAGTGGGTAAAGGAACTCTAGCTGGAGCATGCAGCCCTGTAGAGGGCACTCTGACAGGCCTACAACACCTTGTTCAATTCCTGCATTCGGGCTCCAGGTGCGCACACTTGGCTCACAAGCCTGCTCCACATCTGGAGGGCCTGTGGATACAAGACAGACACAACAAAATGGCATTAAACATAAATCAGACACAATTAGCAAAATTCGCCTGTCCATTTCTTCTGTTGACATAATGCATGAATTTTAAATTAGACATGTAGTGATGAATACAAATATTATATGCTACAGGTCCTTGAATTCCTCAGAGCATGCAGGATCATTCTTGAAACAGGTGAAATAGTAACTTCAATCTAAATTATGAAGCTAATAGTGTTTTAACGAGTGCTGACAGATCAAGATTTTGCATCACTGATCTTTTCAGCGTATCTACACCTCTTGCAACATCAAGGTAGAGGTGAAACTGAGAGTTCATTGTGAGTCCATCTGCAGAGGAAAGGCAGAGCTGAGGTGTGTACCTTCTGAGAGGGGCCTGTGCAGGGTTCTCACTTCAGCACAGTCATTACAACCTCTAACAGTCACACTCCAGCCATATTTGGAGTCCACACACAGCTAACTCGCATTATCCCAAGTGACGTACACTAACATTCATCAAGCACTTTTAGAAGCCAGCAAGCAGCAGACACTATGTTCTCCCTCGATTTCCTTTTGTGCATTTCCAAGCTGGCAACCAACGAAGCCATTTGCTAACCTCATTTCTGGGCACCGTGCAAAATTCCAGTGTTTAATCAAGTGAGGACTGAATATGGTTTCCAAGCCACATTATCTCAACACATTTATTATTGTACTGTAAGTGTGTGTGTGGCCAGAGTGGAGGTGAATTAAAGAAAAAGAGAAAGAGAGACAGAGAGAAAGAGAAAGAGAGGTGAGGGGGAACAGGGGGGAGGCTGGGAGAGAAGTAACTAAGGTACTCCAAGAGCTTGGCTTTGCTCGGCTTATGTAGTCCTGGCTTTCTGGGTACATTTTCATTGAGTTTGCAGGGAAAGGAGCTGTAGCCACTGAAAATATTTTGTAATGTCAGCTGTTATGATGGGCCCTACTCCTGCTCTGGCACTGCTGCTAATGTGGTTGGAGATTTAAGAGGAGACAGAATAGGAGTGTCATCCACTGTGTAACCTGAGGCAATGTAAACTGTATTTCAAAAATGCATCTATGATTGGCAGAGCAATCTACGCAAGCAAAGTTAGAAATCCAACATCGAAACCGCAATGATTTATATTTAATTATCTGCTTAATTGTAGATGGAGTAGCTACAATCAACAGGTCATCAAAATTCATGATGAAAAGATAAATGCTGTATTTCATATTAATGGCTCAATCCTCCATGTTTTACAGCAGCACACAGCCACCCAAAAATGTCTATCAGCTGCTAACTGCTACATAAACAGTGCAGCTCTGAAGTGTTTGACCTATAATTTCCTTCGTGCAGGGAGAGGGGGCCCCAAGGTGACTGAACCATCTAGACCTAAGCTTTTAATATGGGCTATTCATCCACCATTGATGAGCTGACCCCATCTGGGTATTAGTCTGACAAAAAAACACCCACTGTTGGAAGAAAATTGATGACATACATTACATTGTCAAGGTATTATGAACAAAGGTAGAGGCTGGACAAATGAGACTGATATAGTACAGTCAGTACAGCTGAATTGTGGGAAACCAGGCGGCTGGTGGGCTTCCATGTCCCCTTACGCATTAAACAGTAGATATTGGAAAATCAGATTATGTTACAAATCAAGACTTTTTTCTCATTAAAAAGGTTTTCTTCATAATAATGTCCTCAGAACATATGGTAATGGTAATAGAAAGTCTTACTAGGCCAGGGGACTGATATTTTAAATGTGGTCAAACTGTGGTAAGTCTAAAAAATAAATATAATTATGTTTAATGGTGAGACAATGCTCTGCTTAAGAAATTATTAGGGTTAGGCATAAAACCCACTTGGTTAGGGTTAGGAAGAAAAAAAACTTCTTCGGGCTATTGGGCCGTTGGACCAGTGGGATGTCGGAACAATGGCAATGAAACTCCTTAATTTTATTCAGTTTCGACACTTCCATTGGATTATGGTTGATATGGGCAAAAGGGCACAGGGATTAAATTGAGAAATCTTCCCAATCGTCAATTCATATTTTAAGTCATCTGATAATTGGGCAACATCAGACAATTGGGTATTCCATAAACAGCAACTGTACTAGCCATTCAAAACTTTATCTTATTCATGTACAGGTGAAGAAAAAATACTGACACTGTGCTGTTTGGAAGCAAGGATGATTGATGTTTGATACAATTTATGGAAAAATTACTTGCTGGCGAAGTGTAACTCCAGGATGGATTCTGTTGCCTGCCCACTATCCAGCTATAATCCTTCTGCTCTGGAGAATCATACTGATCCACAAAAGTCCAGGGAGCCGGATGAATAAACAGACAGGGATATGTCCGGGCATGCACGCTTTATGCTTTCTAAGAAGTGTCTGGCTCTGGCTCTCACTATCGATGACTCACTGTCACACACTGTTACACACTTCCTCACTCTGAAGGCAGACATCAACCCCCTCCAACCCTTTTGCCCTGACACACGCACAAACAGTGAGACACTTCACAGACACACTTTATGAAGGCAACAGACAGTCTACAGCTTGGGAATCAATGTCACATCATGTTGCATTCAGGGTATTTCAAAGGTTGATCCCTCATAGCTGCTGGCAGCTGTTTTTTGTTGTATTATGTTTTGTTTTGTTTTTTCTCACATGGAGCAGTTGACACAGGTGCTACTTTTGGGTACACATCACTACAGATTATTTCTGTATGATGGAAAAAAAATAGAAGAGCTAACATACAGTACCACTGATGAAAGGAGCCAAGGGAAAACATTGAGTAGAAAGCTTCTGACCAGTCGAAGCTAGCAAACTGCAAGAACAGAAATTTGAAGATAATGTTTTCTTAAAATGAGCAAATTATTTTGCTGTTAAAAACAAGTGTACCAGAAGCAATCATGATAACATACATTTTCTAAAGGGTTTCACATGGTGTTTCCTTTAGCAAGGTAAAACTGATAAGTGGTCATATAGGATCCTCGTGGCCTGAAGGTAAAAGAAATTCCTCAATGCTGGCCTGGCCCTGGCCCTTCTTCCCAGGCTTAACAGGGAGAAAAGTCTGGATAAATGGCACCATCATGTATTACAGGATTAAGTCAAATTTCTGTGTATCAAAAGAAAATATAGTTCTTGATATTCTGTTGGAAACTGATGTGTACACAGAGGCTGTCAAGCTTATCATCCAATTCCTGTACATTGGCTGGCAGGATGCTTCGCAGAAAATATCCATGTGGCTGGGATCAGTCAGTGTTTAATTCCTCCACCCTTGCCTTGGTGCGTCCTCCGATGTAGATATGGATGCACAAATGGTCTTGCTTGTCGATGTGGTTGGGATTGCAGCTGGTGCCCATCTTCTCCAGTTTTTTTTTTCAGCAGTTGGAGAGTCCACATAGCGGTGAGTGGATTTCTCTATGGGTGACTTTAGCCGAGTTGACAGAGAGGCGACCAGAAAGGTCTGCATCTTCAAGAACTTAATGTTTTTGAAGGGAGATTTGTGCTTCTCTCTCTGTATGATAAAGACTTACTGTTCACTCAGGGTGCAAATGTTGTTGTGAAATAAATATTCACTCACTTACAACACACATTTTACCATTTTCTCAAGCATGGCCATTATTGATCTTGAAAGGTAAAAGGAAACCTTTTCTGTTTCTTATACCAAAGGATCACATGGAGTAATTCACTAAACATGGATATCATTTCCACATGTTCTTCTGTCTCTAATTGATCTGGTGAAAATTATGAGATAGAAAGTGAGCATATGTATATACTCCTACTAGACAATTGCACAGTCAAATAATGTCATTGTCATTGTTAAAACAAGTGGATGGGCTTTGACACCTTTGCTGTAGTGAAAAGGTTGTTTGGTCGACCAAAGTGCTAAAGACTTGGTTGGTTCTGAGAGAATGTGACAAAGGGAGTATGCATTACAGTGAGAGCATCTACACAAAATGTGCTTCAAATTTTGCGTCAACTATCATATAACAGTTCTATTGTTCACTTTGGTTACTTATCTGTGCTTGTACATTGAACTTGTTGTGTGGTGTAAATTAAGCACTCTATACTTGAATAATATCAAGCAAACAAACCCTGCATAGCAACACATAAACCAGCAAGGCCTGACAATATATTTCTTTTAAAGAGGCTTCAAATAATATCAAAAACATACAGACACACATGTGCTTTCTGTTACGACTTATTGAGTAAGTACATATTTACACATAAACAAAGATTTTGTACATTCCTAACAGTACATTGCAAATGCACAGTAATATTTTGTAAGTGCGGCTACATGTGCACATACAAAACAGCAGCAATGTGTTTTAACATGGAGCTACACTTTCCCACACACATGTTGACGAACATACACATCCTGGACCTTTCACTTCCATTCATGCACACTGCTGTTTTCAATCAACCCAGGATCCTCCCTTGTGAATGTCACTAACCACATGCAATTCTCCTAACTATCTTGGGTGGGTTCCACCCCACCCAACCTCTCTTACCCCCTCCCTGAATCCACATCCATGTGTGTTTTTGCCTTTTTTTCATTCTTGCTTCTTTTTTTTCCTCCAGCCATATTTCTCCAGGGCATAGAGTAGTAAAGATTTATGAGAGGTACTCTGGCTCTCTGATCACGCCAGTGTTTCACAGTCAAGTAGTGTGAGGACACAGCAAGTCCTCAGATAACAGGTGCCATGTGTGCTGATGAATGTATGTAGCAACACATGCACAGTCACACTTATCTTCCAATATAAGAATTTAATAGTTAATACGCCAATACTGAGTCAGGAGTTTGACAGAAAGTATTGGAAGTAAGTAACTGTTGGACACATATGCACCATCACAGCAGGAAGCGGCAGCTGTGGTGTCCAGTGAGAAGCTGGCCCTGAGCAGAGTTAACGGGGAATGGGGAGCTGCCACAAACAGGGACCCCTTCCAAGAGGGAAAATAGAGTACAGTTTACACACACAGCATGTTAGACAAGCCCAGACTTGCCTCTGGTCTATACACTATAGTCAGTGTGAAGGCAAGGTTCAGTGACTTTCAAATCAATAAATTATCCACACACAGAGACAAAATTTTAAAATGATAGAATTTTCTTTCTATAAATTAAATTGTTTAATATAATATATTAGTTGTTATTCATTATTATCCATTATTATTATTATTATTATTATTATTATTAAAAATAATAATAATATTGTTGCTGTTGCAATAGGCTGTGTACAGCATTGTTCGTAACATTATCAAAATATATGCTAAAATTTACGAACAGTGAGTGAATAGTTGCATTAAACACACTAAATGCACTCACGTAATATTGGAACATTGATTGAGTAAAAACATGTCTCTCAAAACTGTGGAAAGCTAGCTAACTCATAATAAGCTAGCTAACTTAGTTCTAGCTAATGCCTAGCCTACATTGAAGTTAGGAGGGTTTACCACGGATGCATTTGCCAAATTCATGTCTAAGTCCTCATCATTGAAGTATTTTCTCTTGTCAAAATTAAACATGTTTTTTGAAAATATATTTTTAAAAGTATTGCTCTCACCTTTGTGTGGAATTCCTTCATTGTGTTTTTTATAGTCTGTGCTATTTTTAAAAGTACTTATTATTACCACTTGTAATGTGCAAATGTATTTTCCTGTCATGAATGTTGAACTCAACTTACACATTTTAGCGAGGCAGGGAGAAATTAGGCTAGCAACATTAAGGAGAAAAACAACCCATAATGCAACATGTTCTTAAAGACACAGGCTCGCTGGACGATCAAGCTAGTCCTAGCTTGGTTAATTTAAAAATGTCCTGAATTCAAATAACCATAGTAGCCTACTATACAGATCTCCACACATTTGTTTTTACATTTGGGAAACACTACAAGACCGGAATATTTTATTGAATGCAACCTTCCAAGGCATGTTGTCTAATGTACAGATTTATTTTTTTTATAGCTGGACATAGCATGTGCATAATATCTAGAGTATGCTTCATCCTGCCACTACTTAACCTCAGAGTGATGATATATGCACAGATGGAACAATAACTATTTATATAACTATAATACATCATCCCTAATGCCTCCCTTTATAGCTGTTTAATAAGGATTCACCAGCAGGACAAGAATAGAAAAAAATCCAGCTAATTTCAGCATTTATTAAACCCAAATCCCTCAACTGAATTTTTTTAAATGGGGAATTACAGCTAAGACATGATCTTTAACCTTGGTTTTGAGCCTGAACCCTCATATGGGAATGGTACCATACAGCTTTATCCATTGGGGAGCGACCTCCTTGATCCTTCCATGTTGTCCCACGGCCCAAGTGTCATGAATCCAGTGAGTCATTTGCATGTTTTGAGGTTGAGTCAGTTACCAAACGTTTTGCATGTCAAAGTATTGACTCAGAAAGTCAACAAAACGCAATCCTCAATTACATTATCATATTGTACACTGTGGATGAAAGGTGGATGTGGATTTACTTTTATATTAAATTTGCTATTTGAATTTGGATGGGGAAGGAAACTTTTAGTATGATAACCATCTGTGAGAACACATAAGCCACACCTGTCCAATTTGTAAATCAGCAACCACCTGACAGTAACACCTCTCAAAATATAGTATAAAGTATTGTTCTGTACCTTCAGCCTCTCGTGGGGACCAATGTCCAGAAGGGGCACACGGTCGTGGGGAGGAGGAGTTGGAGGCATACTGCAGTAGAACTCTCCCCTCAGTGCATTTATCACACACTGATCCCACTTCTCTAGGAAACGAACAGACAGGCACAGCAACCAACTTAGATACAGGCCAAGAACACATCATTTATACAGTATATAAAGATAATGGCAATAAGGTTACATTATATCATTATATGACAAGTGATGAGAGTTTAACAAAGTTTTAAGGTGGTGCTTCCAATTATTTGGCTGACTTTTAGGTGTTATAGTGTGTTAAAACATAATTGAACATTAAATTACACTACATTAACTCAAACAATAATCAATCATGCAATTCATCTCTATCAACTTTATTACCATGCACACTTGTATCTGTTTGGCAACCTATGTAGTTCATTTCACCTGTCGTAAAAGTGTCCAGAAATGGGTGGAAACCATTCCAGGGTGATGGAATTATGATGCTGCTCAACCACTTGGGGTGACATTGGCACTGGAGGAGGTTTGGAGGCGGGTTGCCAGGTCTGATAGATGAGGTCCAGGTAGCAGTGCATCCTGGCAACCTGGTTCAGTGTAAAGGAGTCTGTACAGGCATCATCTGCAGGTAACAGAGGTAGATGGAGGAGTACTATGAAACAGGTTTTCAATCATTCCACTGGTCAAGATTACTTGTATAAAATAAACCACCTGTTCATATCTTTTTTCCATTCAACTACAACAACAAAAATGTTTAACTTTTGCACAAATGACAAGAAAGGATGTGCCCCCCGTTGTGTTTTTCCCATGAAACGTCCCCGCTAAATTCCACACCTGTCTCAGTATGCACACAGACTCAACAAATTCCTCTACAGTGATCTCTGTATGTCAGTCTCATGTGAGAAGAGCTGTAACGTTTTGCCCGGATAAGTAGCAAAACACATGTGTAGGCTCCAACTCACCTGCATAACTCATGTAGTTGTTAAACGGCGTGTGGGTGAAATGCCGACAGCCACAGGTTTCGTTGCCTGGTTCTGGATCGTGGCAGCCTTTGTATTTGGGCGTGGGGTTGGTATCCGCACACAGATCTCCAGTCTCCATAGAGGGCTCGGTTTCCAAACATGCGTCATTGCACGACTCGATCTCGGATATACCTCGAAACACGTGATAAAGCCCAAGGCTGTGGCCGATCTCATGGACCATTGTGTCAGTGTGACCAAATGTACCATAGAAGGAAGGGTTCAGCACAATCCCACCTGCGAAAATGAGGGAGAAGAGACATGATGTAAACACTGCAAACACCTGAGTGCGCACGCAACACAAAAACCTAATCCAAGAGTAGTGTAAAGTAATTGTGGAACTGCAGTAAGACTCAGACAATGCATTATTAATGGGCCTCCTCAGCTTCATTATCACCTTCTTCCCTGTTAGAGCTGTGATTAAGAGAGAAACTGCTTGGGGCTTGAACTGTAATTACTCAAAATCAACAATCTAGGCTGCCAAAGTGTGTGTGGGTGTGTGTGTTTGATGTGAGTGTGCATGCATGCATGTATGTATGTGTTGTTGTTTGTCTTCTACCCAAATGTGTGAGGGCCTCTTTGTCCCAGGGCCAAGTGGCAACCCCCGCCAGATCTTCATCAGAAGAATTGGCAAAGAAGACATTCAGGTGAGTCGAGCCATCCAAATGCAGAATCTCTTTCAGCTCTTTCACATCCAAATAAGCTCTAGAAGATAAAAAGAAAGAAGAAAAAAGAGTAGTTCACATTAAGTCGATAGCTCTACAATGAGGATGGTCTTTTCCAAGTGAATGCAGATTTCACTAAGGCAGAGTTTTACAAATAGCAACAGCGTTACTAGCCAAAAAGATATCTTTTGTTGTTATCTTTCAAGAAGACAGAGCTCTGAATTAGGTCCCTGATGAATTTAAATATTTCTTAAAAGTGTATTGGCAATTGCTATGGGCCCTTAAACCAACAGAATGAAGGTTGAATTTGAATAATTAACCCTGCAAGATTGAAACCAGCTGATGTGTTAACCATTTTACCAAAATAAATAAAGACTTTCAACACAACTGATCTCCTTGTTTTGCCTGAAAGTGCCTGAAGGACCTTTTCACTTGGACATGACCAACAGATTTCTTGGTAATTGTTGTCTAGAAGTCCTGGCAAAGTGACTGTGTACTTGCAGTGTGGTCATGAATGGTGTCAGATGAGGTTAAAGAACTGTGAATAGGGCTGGTATCAATTTCTACCCATCATAGGGGACATATTAAGCTCATTTTCAGGTTCATACATTGCACTTGGGTTTAAATAGAACATGTTAACATGCTTTATACATGTGTTCTTAAGATGTGAGTGGGAGATTGGGGGCGGTATATTCTAATGAGCTTGCATGATATGACAGAAGAAGAGGAGCCAAATCTGAATGGCTTGTTGAATCCCATGTTTTCTGATTCAGGAAGCTCCAAAAAAGTGACTGGGTTGTTTTATTTCATAGTTTGTGGGTTGCTTGGCACTCAGGATACCATAACATATGTGCAGAAGCACTGAAGACATGATGTGTCCCCTTTAAATTTAATTGCAGTCCCTCCTCACTTAAAGTACACATCAAAGGAGGATTACAGACCATGTTGTTGGTCTTGTTGTCTTGGAAGTTCAAGAGGCAAATACACAGTACAATACCCAATACAATAATATGACACTATTGGCATAAAGCACTTTTAGAGTTGAGTTCTCTTTTGTGAAAACACAAAAAGACGCAATGTTTTTGTGTCCATGATGATGTCGGATGTTTTATGTTGGTTGACAGTGAATCATGCAGTAACAAGTGCAATTTATTTTTTTGTCATTATTTTGTCCCTTGAGTGTGCTCTTTCTTAATTTCAGCATACAGTAATTGATGTCATGGTAAGCCCCATAAATACCAAACAGGTGCTGGTGGGAATAAATCCACTTTACCAGTGGGACTAAAAAATAATCTGGGATTTTGGGACATTTTTGTGACATTGCGAAATGATTTAATGGTTTTGCAGGCAGCACTGAAGCAAAATTTCACTTTTTAATTATTTTTTTAATGGACTGAGTGAAAATAACAGCGACTGATACCCATTAGTTTATACATATGATTATGTATTTAAATCTTCACATACGACTTAAATAAACATAATAATGTAGCCATTAAACTGAACAGGAGGAGGTGCTTGCATGACCATGGAATAAAGCTACTGTATGTGTCCCTGCAGCATCACTGATTCCATTTCTTTCTTTATTCAGATTGCATCTATAGGACAAAATGTGTTTTAACATTGCATTCCTGGCACTTAAGTTAACTGTTCAGGTATTCCGATGTCTCCCTATGCATGACATAATGTTTTGTCTCGGCCCTGTGGAAACTAACAGCACTAATGAGTGCAATCATTCAACACAATGAGATAACTTCCCAGCCGTGAAACTGTCATTCATTTTATGAACACATCAAACAAGTTAGGCCTGGCTAGTCATCCTGGCAAACAGCTCAGTCCTCTTTAAAGAGTCAATAATCTGCTGCATATGCCAAAATCATAGTTTAATCCTTTTCTTTGGCTTTAAATAGATACAAAAGAGGTACAAAGCAGCAGTTTATGAAGAACAAAACATGGCATTGGCCCTACTGTCACAAATTAGAGCCTCTTCAGATGTTTTGACCTACTTTGTTTGACCCACTTGCCCTCGTTGTATTTTGTACTCTTATTTTGGATGTGCTTGTGCTAATATTAAGTGCAATAGCACAAAGGGGAAAACAGCACGCCTTTACTGCAACTGACCCTATACAGAAGAGTGCACTAAGTGATTTCACTGTTCCTCTTCTTTCGTTAAATGTGTGCTATCCTGTAAAATAACACACTGTAATCTCTAACTGGAACAAATAAACTACATTCACATACCACCAACTTTTAAAACGTACAACCAATTTAATTGTGTGCAACATAATTTTGAGTACACATCATGCTTTTGTTTTTTCTAAGTGCACATCACATTTGTCCCACTTACTGGAGGTGAACTCAGGTAAATTACGAGGATAAAAGCATAGCATTTCAAAGACTCGTGCCTTTGTGAAGTGCAAAATTCTGGAGTGTGCTATTTATATTTACTCTCCCACTCAACAGCTGACTCGAGATAAAAGTATATTTACACTATGTTTTGAATTGCTGTAAAGTTATAACATGGTGTACAGTTCCACTGGGCAAAGATACTTGACTTGATTCAGTTTGATTTTTTTTTGCATACAAGCAAATCAGTGAAGTTATCATTGATAGTAAAGCGTACACACTGTTAAATTTCACTGTTGTGCATATTGTCATTTTACTATTTTGTGAAAAACTGCATTCAGTGAGACTCACGGACAGGATATCCACAAAAAGTAGCTCAAAGTAGAAGGGATAAAATGTGACATCCTGTGATTTCAGCTAGTTTATAGTGGAGCATTCGGTTGCCAAAAGAAGCAGAACTGTATGAGTGGTACCACTTTAGCTTTAGTGTTAAGATATTTTTTTTTATTGGCCAATATTCGTAAAATGCATAGTATATTATTTTTATTAGATCATTAGACCATTTTATTTGATGTCGAGTCTCCAAAGTTGAACTACAATATTAGGTGTGCAGAATCTATTTTGTACTCAGCATTTTTAAAATTAATCAAATAAGCCCTTGAAAGGAACACTTCACCCCCAAAATGATCAGATGTATATCACTTACTCACCCTGTGTTACCTTGAATTCTTGAAGCAAACTTAGTTTTTCTCGCATGCCTCCACGGGGAATTGAAAATCCGACAAAAAGTCAGTCCCATTTTACTTCAGTTCATCAAGAATTTTCTCTGTGTTCAGATTCTTTGTTCCCCATGGAGGCAAGGTAACACGGGGTGAGTATTTGATATACACATGTTCATTTTGTGGTTAAAGTATGCCTTTAAAATGCGGCCAGCCGCACCAATGTACTCTTTCCTTTCTGGTCAATAGTTATATGTTTGAAAAGTAAATGTCAGCATAAAATATTAAAAAATTGAGTGTAAAACCGAGCTGTCTCATTGCATATATTCAATGCAGCCTAAAGAAAGCAATTTAAACTCAGTAACACCGCTGTTCGGCGGTGTTCCGGAATAATTGACGCCAGTGAGCTAATTCCCGCTATGCGACAAACCTGCTAAGGTTACCACGGATGCACATTTGATATGCAGCTACACAAAATGTTTCGTAACATGTCTAAAAACTTTTGTTGGACACGTCTCTCTGCCTCAAATCAAAAGTTAGACAAGCTTAGTGAAGACGCAGCATTCCCTCAAAACAGACGTTTTGAATAAAGGGTTCAATGAGCAAATGCTTCCTTCAAGTCCATGCAGGAGCAACTGGGGGCACTCACTGGGGCCAGGTCTAAGGAGACAGAGTGAGAGAGAGCAGATGATATAAGGTCCCTCTTCCTAATAATTTCAGGAATTTCATTATTTCCTTAGAAAATATTTGTCCAGAGTTTTTGGACATGCATGAAGGGGGGTGGGGGTGGTGGGGCTGGGGGGGATTAAGGAGGTTTGATGCTGAAATGATTGAGTCAGCAATGAATGAGAGCAGCGGCTCTACTGTAGGGTCAGAACCTGACTAATCTGAGTTCAATCACTCAAAAGCCCTCGACCTCGTTACAAAAACACAATGTGCATCACATGCTGGATTGATGAACAGGGGGTGAGGGGGTGGGCTTTCAGAGCAAAAGCAGACAGTCTTAGTATGTGTGCATGTTTTTGATTTCATATGCTGGTAAAGATTCGGCGGAGGCTTAGGTTAGCTGCCACCGTAGGAAGCCAGTGCCTAATGATTTCATCGTGAGGGTGTTTGACGTCAGAGCAGTTTGGGCCTTGGTCTTTCTATCTGTCCGTCCACATCTTACTCAAACCTCCTCGCCAATAACCCTTTACCCCACCCTCATCGCTCCCCCCCCACCTCTCTCACACACACCCCTCAACTATTTCCCCATCCCATAGCCCCTGTTCCCCTCTCTTGTCTCCCATCAAACATTTTTTCAGCCCGAGATGAGCCACTTGGGAAAGACAGGATTTTCCATGCGTTTAACCACACCACTTTTCAGACATGTCCTGGGAAAAAAAAAACTTTTAAAGCCTTACAAAGAAAAAGAATGACAGAAAAATGAGAGAGAGAGAGAGAGAGAGAGAGAGAGAGAGAGAGAGAGAGAGAGAAAGAGAGAGAGAGAGAGAGAAAAGACAGAGAGAAAGGTGAGGTGAGTGCAGAAAATCGAGCTTCACAAAATTTAAGCATCACTGCAGGGTATCTGTTGTCGGGAGATCCAGGGGTGCGCGAGGCAGCTCAAACTGCCGTGTGAATGCTTTTATATCTGATACATATTAAATGGGGGATTATGACCTCATCCATTTACACCCATATATAATTCATATAAGCCCATAAATTTGCCTTGTATACATATGTCTGGGGCAGCATAGTGTGAAAGCTGGGGTGAGCTGGCATGGCAAGGACGGTCTCATGGCCAAGAACACTTTTAAAATTGGAGGGGGCCCTCGGCTCCTCTGTCATCGAGTCGGTCAACACCACAGCCCCTAAACCCATCATTCATCTCTGCCTTTATTACTATACTTGCACTCTCCTCTTTAACCTTCCAACTTACTCCGCTGATTATTTTTTCCCTTCCAAGGAAGACATATGCATAGGAACTGTGTCAACACTTGGATTCCAGAGATCCTGCCTTGACTGCTCATTGCTGAGAGAAGAGTTTGGGGATTTGGAGACGCATGGAATGGACAATGGTATGGTCCAAATGGGCTCCACAGTTTTCCTAGTTCTTATCTGAAGTGGGAGCTCTGAAAACCGGGGTTAACACTCTCAGTCCTGAGACTTCATCAGTGTCTTCCGAATTGCAATGACTAACTGATCAACTAAACTTCCTGAAGGGTCGTATTTTAAAAAGACCACCAATCTGGTTATATATCCCATCATAGCCACATGCAGCTCCCCCACTGCCTCATGGCCCAAGTAAAGCCCCTCCTCACTCCACTTTTTGCTCAGTCCCGTGGAAGAAAGACGTCCATCAGCCCCCATGCGAGCACAGGTGAAACCTCCGCAACAGGTGCTTTTATAAGTGCGCTATGGCTTTAAAGGGGAAGTGCAAACTCCTGGTATTTACGCCCAAGCACTCCATTATGTTTTATGGGATGGGGGCTAAAGGTTTAGACGACCAACTGTAAAACACCCAAGTCAAGAGCCTTGGAAATTAGCTCCCCACTCTGAGCTATACGGCAGGGAGAGGGAGTGAAGGAAAGAGGAAGGGTGGTCCATCCATTAACCTGCCACAGTGAGAGGTATTGACTCAGGAGGGGGAAAGAGACAGAGGCCAAGGGAAAACAGATGACCTATTAGCCTCTGATAAAGCCAGGCCAGAACTACATTTCCCAAAAACATATTGAGGCTCGAAATGGTCCAAAAAATCCACATTGCAAAGTGTGTGTATCCATCTTGCTTTAGTTTGGGAGGTGTTTCCAAAAACACATTTTAATTTCAGGTGCTCACAAAAACCTTCTGAATCAAATCAGTTCTCATATAATGGGATTTATCTTCCATCCAGTTGCTCAGATATTGCATTGATCTTGCATTGACAGTCAAACATCAGCTTCTAAAACAACTGTGTGAGTGCCATTTGTTTTCTGCCATTCTGCACACATAATGTAAATTCAGTAAATAAATTACAGCAACAATTTCAAATGTCCCTAGCTCCAGACAAAAGAATGTTCAGCCTTAAAATAAATGCTGTTAGATAACATCAAATACCAGCAAAACCAGAAGAAGTGTCAAAACCAAGGGCTGTGAAAACAATGCAAAATATTTCCCTCAGCCAAATGTGGAGGGAGGGAGACAGGGGGTTATTATCAATGGTATTTTCAGAGGAGAGACTGTTGTAGGACCACAGAGCTGCCTGTGTCCTGTGTTAGCCAGATTTTTTGAAAACACTACACGTAAGTGGTAACAGGCGCAAACGCTGCAAAAATAAATGCAGGACCTCACAACCATTGTTCCCCTGCATACGCGGTACATTGTTCATCCAGAATTCCATAATTAAGGAGGAATGTCAAACTGTTTGTAGTGCAGCTCTCTGCAAGTCTCTCCAGACATACCATAATCAAAGCAAAATAAGCAACCACTTGGGGAGATTATATCTTCTTTTTTTTTTGACTGAGAATTCTCTTGTCCTCGTTCTGTCTGTCTCTTTCTCTCTCTTGCTGGTATCCTTCCTTTCACAAGCCCATCTTTCAAACGCCCGCAGGGAGGTTCGAACATTGCAACGGCAAGCGTTTTGCCAATGGCTGATGTCTAAATGAAGTAGTTTGCCTGCCACTTGATGAATGAGCTTCTAATGATGACTAAGCTGGAAGGGATGTGATGGGAATTGAGAGATGGAAGCAACGGCAAACCCACCTGCTTTCCCCCTCTGATGTTGTTAATTAGATGTCATTATTTAGCTATTTTGCGGTCATTTTAAACAACAGGATAGTGCCAAGCAGACAATGCTTCCAGCTTAACTGTGATTGAAAACAGCCTGGTTTCCTTGATTCATGCTATCAGAAAGACCCAAACAATCCCACACACTAGGCCTACTCATTTATCCTCCCTTTCGCTTGTCCCCACATGACAGTGGCAAGAAATCTTGACAAACATAAGGATTTTGGTCATTTTTGTCTCTTTCTCTGGCGTAACCAAAGAGACCCCCTGCATTGTCCACAAAAATGTCTCAGTCTACTGTGTTGAGTTTCAGTGTACCAAGAAACAAACAATCCTGCAATTGGAGGTCTGGCACAAACCTTATTACAGCAAATTCCAGAGATTTATTTTCCTTGCCAGCTTTGACTCATCATCTACAAGCCACAATAACATTACCACAAAAACAAAAATTTGCATTTATGAATGCCTCTGTGTTCTCCTGAAGTAGTTGCATGAAACCACATAATCTCCTGCTTGACGTACAGTACACCTAACAGATTCTGTAACGCTGGTATTTACATGCAAGCGGAGTGAACTTCCTTCACTGTTTTTCCTGGAAAATTCTTTCGTGCACCCACGTTTAGGGACCCATACCTGCCTCCCCAGGAAACATGTCTTTCAGTGGTTTCCTGGAGAGAGTGGTATGTCTTTGAAATGATTTCCATTGCTACAAGCAAAAAAACATACTGGACTTTCTTTTCTGACCTCTAATTGCCCTTACACTCTGTTTACAACGTCAGTCTTTCCAAACCAACTCCCTGCTCCAATCAAGTGAGCTTAATTAAGACCATTGGGTATAGGAGACACAGAGTAGAAAAAGGTGGAGAGTTGTTGAAAAATTTATACAAAAATGAGCGGTCTGGTCTGCGCATTTGCTACTAGGAAAGTCATCCGGTTGCGTTTGTTTTGCTCTGCTTAAGTGTGGAACACTGATTGAACCAGGCCAAGGCTAGATTGGACTAGCTGCTCCCAGAGGATTTCCCAGGCCACACAGGCTGGGAGTTATGTTACACTCAGCCTCAGCCCAAATGGTCAGGAAACAGTAGGACTAGACATTAAAACCTCTCTTCAGGGACACATGTATGGAAAGATTTGTTGTTTGATTTACTCTAGACATGTGAGGCCATGGTGTGGCGTTGGTTTACCAAAATTATTCAATCATTTCAACCAAAAAAAATGTAGCAAATTAAGCAAGGAATGCGGTGGTTGGTAAAAGCTTTTGGGTGAATTTAAGTCTAACGTTTATTAAACAACTCTCAAAGAGGATTACCAGTACTACAGACATAATAATATGTGAAAGAGTGATCTTACTTGTGTGGAGATGAGCGGTTGAAGCAGGTCTTGGTCACATCCGTCACATTGGGGTTACAGCAGTCGCCGAGGTCATAGAAGAAGTTCTCCCAGTTACATTCAGGGTCACACACACCATTACCCTGCTTGTGCTCAGGGCAACGGCTCCGATGCCCGGACATGCAGTCACCTGCATCAAACCCTGTCAGCGGATGGTTGCATTCTGGATCGCATGCATCATCGCCAACTTTGCTGATATCACAGTTAGCTAGAATCAAGCGGTTTCGAAGGGAGGAGTTGGTCACATTGTGAATGCTTAGCTCCCAGGTGATGTTGTAGGGGCTAAAGGCATCGTTGAGCTGCTGGTGCTGCAGGCTGATCTGGTGGTCTGACACAGTTGGCCTCATCCGTGCATCGTCCCAAACATTTATGACACGATATCGTACTTTCTTGGGTCGGCGGAAGTTCCAAAGGTGGTTGTAGTTTTTGATGACCTCAACATTGTCGCAGACAGTTTGACCACAAGTTGGAGGGTCCAGCGTTGTGTCCAAAAATCCCTCAGAATGTACAACTCCACCACCACCACCAAGAAACCCTAATCGTCCACCTCCCCCATGCTCAGGCTGAGGGAAGCTACCATCTTTTACAGTCAGCCACTTGCGGCCCGGATGCTCGAATGTTTCTCGTATGACCAGCTGAGGTAGATCTTGGAGGTCCTCATGGCCCTGCATATCCCTGACAATCTGCCTCTGCCCTCTGGCTTGCCGCCATAGGCCCACCCTCTCCACTGCCCCCCTGTAATTATGATTCAGTGCATTCCCCCCAATCATCAGCACTTTGCACTTTTTTGTCAAATGGCTGAAGACATCACCCGATTGCTCCCGACTGACACCCACTTGGGCGCCGTTGACAAAGAGCTTCATGTACACGCCATCATATGTGACAGCCACATGTGCCCATTGGTTGGGTACATAGCGAGCGTTGGAGTGGATGGAGGTCACTTTGTGGGCACGGTCAGTTTTAAGGGAGAAGAAGAAGCGGGGGTCACGATTTCCGTGTTCACTAACTGCCTGGATGCCAAGCAGCCAGCCTCGATCACTGGAGGCGTAGAAACATTTGTCGTATAGGCCTGGAGAGAGAATGGAAAAAAATAAGTTAATATGTAAATGCCTTTATTTTATGGTGTGAATGTGGACTTGATCATGACAGAAATTAGCTGTGTAATAAAAAACATTGTTCATCAGTCTCCTGTAAGACAGTTGACACTTTACTGACACTTTTAGTCCAAATCTTCTCTTTGCAACAGAGGTGGGACAAAGTCATTATTTTGCAAGTGACAAATAAGTTTTAAGCCCTTGCACTCTCAGGTCAAGCCGCAGGTCAAGTCCAAAGATAAGATGAGAAAATCCCAAATTAAGGCCCAAATCAAGTGTTACCCCCTAAACTTTGAGTTTTGAGTCTAAAACATTTCAAAATGCGCTCTTCACCAAATGTTTTTTGGGAATTAAGTGTCAATTTTGTGGGAATAAAAGCATTCATGTTAACTGATTTCAGTACATGAAGGGAAATCAATAGAGACACATTTTTAAAAAATAGTTTACTACATTTTGTTTATTTATTTTATATATTTAATTTTAAATAACAGACTACAAGTCTAACTTAAGTTCAACTCACGTGACTCGAGTCCACACATCTGCCTTTCAAAAATATATTTTGTCTTCACAAGCCCCTTGCATATGAATCTTGCCAATTTTATTTCAATATTGTTGATCAGACACTTAGATCATTCTGAAATATTTTATTCTGAAATAGAATAAAAATGTATTTGAGATTAGGGAGCAAATGTATGAATGTGATACTTTTTTTTTCATATCTAAGTGCGTGTTATCCTGGAAATTGGGTTGAAGTGCATGTTTAGCTAAAGGGAGACCCCATGGAAATCTCTCTCTATAGGTTTCCCGTGAACACTGAGCGCATTTAAAGTCGTTCGTGTGAATGTCCCTTGCCAGTGGGGTAGCCAGAAAAGCTAGTTTTCTGCTAAAGCCTTGTTTTTGTAGAGGCACCAAAACACCTTTTTCCTGTTTCACTTGGACCGTGTATGTCAGCTTCAGCATGGTAATGTGTTTTCACTTCTTAGGGGATCTCTGAATGTTAACTGTTTGTTTGTTTAGCGCTTGTTGAGGTACGTGTGTGCAGGCACACAAGTTCATGTCTGTATATGTGTGTGTGTGTGTGTGTGTGTGTGTGTGTCTTTTAATGCATGTTCGTGACTATGTGCGTATATCCATACGGTCCAGTCAAAGTGAGCAAAGATTCCAAAGCACCTTGACGTGCCTCACAAGGTCCATCTCAGCATGTGAAAGTCTGTGTGTTTGCAGGTGATTCTGGGCAGAGAGCAGAACTCCACTCATGTCTCAGGAATACATTCCTGGGATTTGCTAACATCAGGGTTGCACTTCTAACCATGAGCTTTCTGGACATTACATCTCTCCACAAAGAGACACTCAATATATGACACCCAACCAATATAGGTATTGAGTGTCCTTTGCTGTAGCTTCTAGGATCTGTGCATCAAATTCCTGTAAATACCCTTCATATTTGTCTCTGCTGCCGTTAGTATGGTCTGAAATTATAAGCTGATTATCATAGTGATGATCACATCTTTGCCTCAATGCACTTGTCCACTCAAACGCCTTTGTTCCCCATCGATTAGGCTACCTGAGCCTGCAATAAGTGGCGGGCTAATGGTGATTGCACGGACATCTTGTTAACTTTGACCTGTTTCTAATTAGATGCACACTCCAGTATGCATTCATTAACTTGGTATTTCAATGGACTAATGTTCAAAGAGCGAGGGTTGGGTTCAGCGTCAAGGTCAGTCCTTTGGTGGATGACGTTTTCAGGCTTTCCACTACACTGGAAGGAAAAAGCCTTCCATCTGTCAGCTAGTGCACTCAAGGCTAAAAGGTGTGCTAAAATGCTCGTAGGGCTCCTAGTGTAAACAGCTGTCATAATTCTGCCATGCTCAATTAATCTAACACACTACACTTTTCCAGACCCTGCACTGCGACTCCTCTGGCTCTCACAAACACACCTACACACACATATGCATATACTTATACGGACATGCATATATACATGCTCATGAAAAAATAGACACACTTCCATTTGCACAGATAAATTGAAAAGTGTGTCTTCTCAGAAATGCACACGCACACAAAGGGATTTGCATGTGCACACGCTACGGTAGAGGGCTGTTCCTGTCAGGTTCAAAGGCAACCTTCCTCGCACTTGCCATTTGTCTTCTTCCAAGAAAAACACACTCAGGAAAAAAGAAAAAGGAAAAAAAAAACACACACATACACACACAAAGAAAAATGTCACCAGGACTTGATAAAACGCAGGGAGGAAGGGAACAATGAAGACTCCGTTTACTTTTGAGCTGTTCTGGCTCTGAAAGGTCAAAGAAAGGCACCTTTCATAGTTTTACTAAAGTGACCGCCACAGCAATTTCCCTGAGGAGACAATGGAAAATTCCATTGATATTTAAAAAACAAACATAACAAGGATATTGATTATAAAAATGTCATCACACCACTTGAAAACACTTGACTTTAAACATTTTACTTGGCTGTCAAGTTTCGCTCTGAGTGAATTCTACTAAAAAGTGGTTTTAATGAGTCATAAATAATCTACCAATAGTTGCACTTGGACATGTTTTTGAACGTCGGATGACATAAATTAACACCGCTTTTTCCCCACTGCAACTTATACTGTCGTACTGTCATCACACAAAAACTTCCCATTAAATGTGAGGACATTAATCAGGATTTTGGGGTCCTCACACTCAACACTTTTCCAAACACTCATTAAATCACAGCGAGGCACAGTGCGCATGGCCATGATAATGATTCAAACTAATAAGAGGACTGTGAAGATGTTTCCAGTTAAGCTAATGATTGCTGAGTGTAAGTGTTGCACTCAGGGCTCAACCCCTCTTCAAACTCTAACCACTTGCCAGGTAATTAGTCATGATCTCAAGGTTATTCATCTTCCTCTTTCAGTTACATTTGATTATGATGAAACAATAAGGGGACACCGTTCTTAATCATCTATGAAAAAAGGTGTTTTTGAACACATTTTTGCGTATATCATCACACTAGACGACTGCACCAAAATATATCTGTTATCGCAGTGATTATCTGCTAACGTCTGCATGCAATTGTCCCCAGCAGGTCATGGAAGAGAGCCTCCGTCCCTCTCGTGATTTATTTTCCTCTTCCTTTGATGCGGGACAACCCAACGTGACCCGGATACAAGTGCTAATAGGGCACAACAAAGTTTGCATAACATTCGGACACAGAACTTGATGTTCTGATTGTGTGCGAGTACGGAAAGGTGGGTGTGTGCATGTGCGTGTGTATAAACTTAAAATGTTTCAAATGTTTTTGAACCTGGGATTAATTCTGACCACATGTAATTGTCACACTTGGGAAATGACAGCCCACGAAACAATTCTTGTAGTTGAATTCAAAAGGGCTCCAAATAATCCACATTTGTATTTGATGATGGTTTGACTAGTCATCTGAAGAGAATAAAGTAACAGCTGAAGATCCATGAACATTCTCTTATGACCCAAAAAGTGGTCCTGCTCTACCTCCTGTTATAAAAAAACTTAAATGATAGCAATTTTAACAAACTGCCAGCAGGGGGCGACTGCACTGGTTCTTAAAAAGAAGTCTGCTTGTAAAAAAGTCTATGAGAAAATGACTTAGCACTTGACGTATTACGTCAGTAAACATTAAGATCTCACTAGCTTCAAGTGTTTAGAGGTAAAACTTTAGCGTAAAATGAATGATAAAGCAGGGTATGCATCAGGGCTATTGTGTGGTTGGAATTACGACCACATGGTTCATTTGTACTGCAGCTTATTAAAATTCATATTTAAGTTTGTAGTCAATGATGCCTTCTTGTGACCATCGTAGTTATAAAGGATGCAGAGGCAGAAGCAAGGATACGGAGTATAAAGAACAACAAAGTCCAATTAGGGAGGGTGGGAGTGTTGGTTGATTGGTCAGACAAACACAGGACTTTCACCCAGGACACAGGTGCTCATGTCCCATGTGAAAACAAAAGTCAACGTTGTTATTTGACAGTTATGTAACTTAACTTCCAGGCATAGCCCATGCATAACTGCCTCACAGTCTGTCCCCTTTTACATAACATAACCACCTCAATTCCAGTAGTTACATCCATTTATTTTTCACACACAAACACACACACACACTAAACAAGTAGTTCCATTGCCTAAACCTCACAAACGGCAACCCTTTCATGATTTTTTTTAATGTGAATTACAGTTGCACCTCACTAACTAAGCTAGCCATCTAGACTAAGCATAAACCAGAGAATCCTCCTCCCCGGTTTTACCCTTTCATCCAAACGTGATCACTTCGGGTCCAAGAAAAATCAAGGTAGCGCCAGCCTCAAGGCTTCAACACAATAGTCCACAAGCCAATGGATGAAGTCATGGTGACTACAGCCACTTCCTTTATCCAGTCTAAAAGTATATTACCAATAATGTTGTTTCTTATTCTTAGATAAATGAAGTTCATCATATTATCAAATCAGGAAAGTATAATGCAACTCTAACAGTCAGAACCTTGAACTTTCTCCTTTATATTTTAGAATTAATTGATCAGTAAAACATCTTCTCATCCATTGTTACTTAATGAAGATATTTAATTATAAGAATCATGATCAAAAACAAAAACAAGGATGCAGAAGTACCACTCCAGGGTTCCCAGTATTGTTTTTTTTTTTTTTCAAATCAGAGACTGTGCTCACTTTATGATGGTTCCCAACCAATTGCACAGAAAACAACAAAATTGAAAGGAAAATTAAAATGTGAAAAATACAGAAACAGAGAGAGAGAGAGAGAGAGAGAGAGAGAGAGAGAGAGAGAGAGAGAGAGAGTGGTGGTCAAAACAACACAGTAAAAAAACAGCTGCTGCAAACAACACTGCACTGGGATCAAAACAAGGGGATGGAGCATTTTTAGAGGGACTGGGATTTTTGAGGCCTGAATTGGATTTAAAAGATTAGGCTTTATTGAATTTGTTTGATCATCATATTTGTTCTCTTTAGGTCCCCTCTCTGGCACACTGATGGGACCATGATGGGAGCAAATCTTTAAAAAAATGAACACACAAGATTATACATGAATGGTAATCTCTAGTAGGGAGAAACCAGTACAAGAGTGGCACAACAACAACACCTGTACAAAATAATGTGATCCAATACCACATCTGTAAAGCCTATCATGTTCATTTCCTGCTAAGATTGCATCTCTGAGGTGTTTAATCAACTCTACGGTCATTGTGGAGGCCATTGTTAGTGTTGTTGTTGTACTGTATTGCATAATACTGTACAGATGTTCCTGTTATTGTGTCCATCCTCTGTAAATCTAGGAGTCACTCAAGTCACAACAGACCCTCTCACCCCCCCTCTCCCCCAGTTTGAGACTCCAACAAGGGATTGGTTTTGCAGAGCACATCCCTGCCAACTGGCTAGCACTACCTAGAAGTGTACTGTATCGCAATACACACACACACACACACACACACACACACACGTGATTATTTATGTGTGTGTATGGGTGGTGTTTTGAGAGAGCCAGATATAGAAAATAAAAGGAGCATGTAAATTTACTCATATGGTTTAGTTAAGTACCCAAACATACAGAGTGGTATAAGGGAGGCTGAGGAGGACTGAGTTCAATTCAGTTCAGTTCAGTTCAAAGGCAGCCATCTGCACAAGTACTGTAGCAGGCAATGAGTTGTGTATGCAACGCTCCCTATCGGCAAAGAAAAGCAACAAAGAAAAAACTACCCTATACTGTAATGCACAAAAGCGCTATTGGTCAAAACAGATGATGCAGAATAGTTTTAACACCTTTCTGGTGCTCCTTTACGCATGGCTGCAGGAGAAAAAGGAGTGCGCACAGATGACAACTACAAAGTGTCAAGCTTTCCTCTTACGACAGGGATCTCAGGTGTGTGTGTGTGTGTGTGTGTGTGTGTGTGTGTGTGTGTGTTTGTGTCCTCCTCTGCGCAGTCAGTGGATAGAGATGCATCATCACTATCTGATTGTGCCTTAAATTAGAGATTCTGCGACGCATGATCGCGCACAATAGTCTGCGTTTTTGGAGAGACTGTACAGAACACCAGCGGTGACCAGTAAAAGGAACACCACCACAGCACACCACGCAGGACATTTTCGGGCAGCAGGGGAAACCCTGTATCTCTCTCAGTCATGTCCCGTAACTCCGGTAGCCAATCCAAAGGTGTCGATTTTGGGGGACACTCAAGCTTGCGGCTTCAGCTGCTGCGCGCTTTGAGCGCCTACACATACAGCAAATCTCTCCCCGCTTTTGTGCCTGACGTGACGTGCTCGCACACAAAGTTTTGGCCATTACATCATAGTTTTAAAATAGCCAAGTCGGTTCAGAGAAATTACATTTTACGCACAGTGACATCAGCTGCCGGTCAAATGATGCAGTAGCATATATCTGCTGCCTCACTTTTATTATCACAACCCACAAAAAGCATCATTCAAAAGTGGAAAAATGATAGAAAAATGATTTTAGAATTAAAAAAAAATCATATTGCAGATTTTTTCGGGCAAACTTAAATGTGATCAAAATCTTCAGTGACCCTATGCTTGCACTACCTAAAATATCCGCTGTACTTTTCAGAGCATTACATCATTGTCTAGTCTGATAGATGAACTCATTTTCAACTCGCTGAAACTGCATGTTGCTTTGTTTCATACTACATGACACTGAGATAAAATGCTGCACATTTTTATGTTTACTTCTGATTTTCCAATTTATCTCGCCAGTTTTGGAGTTACACTAATAAAAGGAGTTGTGTTGACAATAGGATGGAGGATGTGTAGACTATCCTACCTGCAATCACTGTGGGTGATCGTTGACCTCCCTCCGGTTTGATCCACATCTCCAGAGTGAAATTTCCTCTGGGTATCTCCACGCCGGGCTTCAGCCGTAGCTGATCTCCCCTGCCGGTGAAATAGACAGCTTTCCCCCGGTCTGGAGAGTTTTCCTCCGCCTGAGAGGAGCGCAGACGCTGGCGAAGCACCCGTCGCTCCAAGCCGGGCAAAGAGCGTTTGCCCCGGGGCAGACGTGTGGCACAAGCCCCTGGGATGGTGGCTTTCGCCTCCCTAATGCGCACCAACTCCCTCTTGGATCTCCCCTTTCTCCGGACTGTCCCGCACTCTGATCCAAAACACAAGATGAGAATCACCAGGCAAGGCACCCAGGGAGATGTCCAAAGTTTCATTTTTCGGGAGAGGAAATGGCAAAAAAATATTTAAAAGAAAAAAAATAATAAAGAAACAACGGAATAACTACAAAAAATGTATCTCCACAATGTTCTCCTCTTTGGAATCCTCTCGAGTTTTTCCTTCTGTCTTTTTTACAGCGGTAGAATGTCAAACCGTAGAAACTGTCTAAATAAACCCATAAAGCTATGCTGTTTTTCCCTCTTTATAATGCTAAGCCACGACCCCCTCTCTTAAGCAAAACTACTCTGGAGACATTCAGGGGACACAGGAATATTTGATTCATGTATGTGTTCCACGGTGCCTTTTCAATGGGTCCCATTTAGCCAAAGGGATGACTAATAAGTGATCAATCAAGAGGGGGGTCCGGCCGATGCCCCCCTCATCTCCTTTGGACGGTAGGAGTTACTCGCAGAAATCCACAGTTGTCCGCCAAGCTCTTGTCACACCTTTTTGTTGTTTCCTTATCCTACCCGTAAAACAGCATAAGAAATGGCACATATTAAATTCCAAAGAAAAGTGACAACAAACCGACCTCTCATATTTATTACAGGAAACAAGAGGTAAATTGTGGTCAAAATGGAATCCAAACTTCCCCTTGCCTGTGTGCCAGTACAAAAGTTGAAATGCACTATAATATCTGGTAAGGCGAATGAGAGAAAGAGGGACAGAGAGCTGCAGAAGTAAGCATCGCGGTCCTCATTGATTGCCTGAAGCAGATACACTTGGAGGAGTCAGAGCTCGCCGTCCGCTTTAGAGGCAGTTTCTCCCCTAAGTCTTTTTAAGAACAACTCATGTTTCAAATGTTCCGGGGCTGTGTGTGTTGTTTTTTTTTTTTTTTTCAAAGTGGGAAGTCACACAGGTAGGCAACTCACACTGACGGCAATTCTCTCTATAGCACATAGTGATAGGATGGTGTTTACGGAGTTTGAAAGGCGTATATGTATCCCTCTAGCGGTTACAATTTAAACAATCCAACACTTCCAGCAAGTCCACAACACAGGACCATAACCAAGCAGCCTGAGACATGACATAATTATTACTATTCCCCCCCTATCGATGAAATATCCCGTTTAAAGTCGATTTTACTTACAAAAAAAAAGGTTTGACAGACTTTCCACAAGATATACGTTAAAAAATGTTCAAAATTGCCTGTAGAACACATATAGATATTGTGCTAAATGTATTTTAGGAATCAAATAAATACACGTAATTAATAGAGACCAATATCTAAAATTTTGAAAAAAATGTCTTTTTGCAATATAAAAAAAAGACTACTCACACACTCTTAGAAAAGTCCTCCATGTTAACTTTGGCAAAGAATAACGTATTCTGTAAAGGTAGACTCAACTGTCCCGTCAAAGTCATGTTTCCCATTATAATGTCTTTTCAAAATAAAGTAAGCAGTAGATCAAAGAAGTAATGGGAGGACATTGACAAAGCCATAGCAGTTCTTGTCCTTTCTTTACTTAACTTAATTTGATGGACCATACGTCCTTTCTTCTTTCAATCTAAAAGCCAAAGTTTGAGTTTTTTAACCAAGAAATTGGCAATAAGTGCACTTATGTGCATATTATCTGTGCATGTTTTATACATAAATCTGGTCACCTCATTTAACTTATTGTGATTCTTAAATATCACACCAGGAGAAAAGTCAGAGGGATGTGAAAAAGACAAAATGTAAGGGATTTGTAAGTTTCAGGTTGACTCACACGTCCAAAGTTTACTGACCCGTCACTTTAGATGGATGTGAGTTTCAAAACCACACTCTCGACCAAAGTTTGTAAGCCTTTGAGACCAGTGACAAAGCCTTCGTAAGTCTCAGCCGCTGAGTGAAATGAAAACAATCCTTTGGTCGATGTTGCTGTTATTCTGAAGATATTTTGACACAGAGAGCAGAGCGACTTTACCTTTTAATGGCTTTCCATAGAGACAGTCAGCTGGAATGCTAGTGTTTCCTCTCCTGCTTGTTTGTTGTAAATGTGTGTTTAGACAGCCAAAACTTGCCACCTACCATAAAGGGAAGAGAGAACAAACATTAAATATTTGCTTTCTTTTTCATATGGTGTTGCAACTTTGGGCCGCATATTTCCTTTTGTTTCTTGAGCAAGGGGGGAAATCACATATTGAGAGGTGTTTGACCTTGAAAGTTGCTGGGAGTGGAGTTTCACACGGACCACAAATTTAAATCCTGTCAAAGGAGACAGTGGATAACTTTGTGTGTCCAAACCTTGACATGACAGGTTGTTAACACACATTCTCCTGGCAACACTTCCATCTCTTTGAAATAGTTTTTGTTTGGGTCCTTGTCTCAAAGACTGCTGATTCATATGAGGTTGCTTTTGATGCACATTTTGTAGTCAAATGCATGCTTTTTTCCACAACCGGCCTATATTTTTTTCAGCCAACAGAATGCCACTGGATCACAGGCTTGGAAGTAGCTTAATTGATGCAATGTTCCCCAAGTCAATTTTGATGTATCAAAATGTACCTGATAACATAATTTAACACTAGAGAGAAATAGAGAAATGCAAACCCATTCAAGTACCAAAGTATCATGACAGCAGGTGAAAGACTTCTCCAGTCCTGTAATTACATTCTCCACCTGAGATCAGACTGTCACTCTCTCTCTCTCTCCAAAGAACATGAGTGCTGAAGATAGAAAAGATGACCTAATGTCTTACAGTCGGCATCCGTTCAGGTTGGTACACTATGTACAGACTGAAGGAGGGGAAAAAAACCCTGAAACATGCTCACATAAAGGTCATTCACCATCCCTCTGTTATGCAAGGAGATTGAGTTGAATTGTTTTAGTACAGTCTTGCACCCACCACCCAATCCTTCAGGGCACGGACCAATCAACATGCGCAAAGTTCAAACTGTGTGCCTCTAAGGCTCTACCGTTTGCCAGTAAAAAGAGCGTCACAATATCTCTCCTTTTTCAAAAACAGGCTGATTCCTAGTTATTCCTGGATTTGATGGTCCGGGAAGACAACATCCCATCTTAACCTAATGACCCGTGACGGTTCATGTCATGGAGCCCCTGTGCAATTCTGCAAATCCCACTGCAAATCTGAGTCATTCCATAAAGCAGAATACACAGAGCGGCATGATGTTAAGATCAATAAGAGGTCAACGGTGAATGAAAAACCAGTGGACAAACAGGAACCTTTAACATTGTGAAACCAGACAAAAACAATGTTTTAAACAAGATAATTATAGTATAAGAGCGCATTTTTATCCCAAGTCAAAATACAAGGGACTCACAATTACATGAGTCACATTATTTGACCCCTTTTTCATGCAATCGTTTCTAATGTCCAATCATTTATCCTTAGATTGAAAATAAAAGCCATTTGGTATGAACTGATGTTTATAAATGTTTACTATAAATGTATTAACACAGAGTCGTAACAGTGAGTGACACAGCTGGGATTATCCACATTCAGTATCTGAATGCATGAAAACAGTTTTTTGGCTTTTATATCTTTCTTGTCACTCAATTTTGACCCAGGGAGATTACATCTGTGCTGTCTAAAAGTAAAAGCTCAGTCATATGGGTAAAAGATGAGCACGTTCTGGTAACACAGAGCTCAGTAAGTTAATATTCAATAATAGAATGGACCAAAACAATAAGTACATTTAAAGGATCCATTAAAACAAGTTAATCAGTGTTAAAAAAAAAAAGAAAGAAAATATATTAACTTTGTTGAATTGCATATAGGTCATAAGCATCCTCAAACTTTATCTCTAGCTCCATGGTGATGCAGCCCTATCAGTTCTGTTTGGAGAAGAGTGGTTGCAGTATCGTACAATAATCCCACCATGTCATCTGAGTGACTGTGGAGCAGTGCGAGTCAAATAGGAAAAAAAACATTGTCCTATAATCCATTAATGCACCCAGCTTAATCTGTGACTGTTCTAAAGTGCAAACCTAAATGCTTTTGCCTCGGTTTTTTTGTGGATGATCTGGAGAGTAAAATGATACAGTGTCAACAATGTTAACACATTAAAGAATAATACAGATGAGGTTTACAGTAAATATGGGGGGAATTCTGAATTAAAAAATATGAAAAAGCAAAGCTGTAGTGACAATAGGATTCCATAATAGTGGCCAGAACCATGTTAAGGCAGTGGCTCTTTTTAAATATAATGCCGTTACAGAACGCCCATTAAAGCCCTTAAGAGTATAATCCCGTGGTACCTACAAAACTCATAGCAGGTCGAATTTTCAGCAGTTCCATGAAAACTGTCACGCAGGCAGTTTCTGGTAAAATACACCAATTTCTCAGAGCTAACTGAGACAGAGGTGTTGTTTGCTACTTTTAAACACAATATCGCAAAGATTACAGAAAATGTATACATTTGCATAAATCGGGTTTAATCTTTTCTAATGCTTATGACAGCTGTCATTTATATGCGCTTATCATGGAAGGGCAGCCAGTTCAGCTGGACAGTGGTATATATGAACACTGAAAATACACACTGCTATTGTGTGACAGTGTGATAGTCAAAACATAATCAGAGTATTGGTACATAAAATACTATTCATAGCAGAGAGCAGTCAGATTACTGTCTGGTATGATCATAAAAATCAATGAAATGTCACACTTTCTTCAAATCATAATATACAACAACCAAAACCATAACAAATAAAATATAAAGTACATACAATAACAGCTTTGTAATATACATTTACTATCTTGCTAAGTATTCAAAAACAAGGGTCCAAGCAGCTTATTACGTCCCATATTTACCTTTTTTTGTAAGGTGGCCATAATAATTGTGACGGGAGCAAAGGGAGAAGTCAGGTGATGACTATAAAGAGCGAGAAAGTCCGCAGAGGGAGGATGTCGGGGGGGGGGGGGGAGGGGTCACACAAACACAGGACTTTGACCCAGGAGACCTCTGTTTGTGTCCGGTGTATGAAACTAACATAAGCACTTCATGATGTACGTGATGCACATTAACTACTTCACAACAAACTTACATGCAGAAGTTGAGTTACATAACGTACTTATATTGATCCAAATCTTGATTTTCAGCTTAACCCAACCAAGTAGTTTTGAGCCCTAAACCAAACAAACCTGCGACTATATTTGACAACATTAACCAAATGTTTAAAACTTTTTTTTAAATTTAATTTGTATTAAGCTAACGTCCATGCATAGCTGCAACACATTCAATGTCAAGTTTTGTAACTATGTCACCCACGTAATTACTGGCAGTAGCAACTTTCTGGCAATCATCTTTTTCCTAAGCCTAACCATGTTTTTTCCCCTAAATGTAACCAATTAGATTTAGCGCCTAAGTCTAACCAAACTGCAACCATTTCACAACATGATGTTCATGTTCATATTTAAAACTGCAACCATAGTTTTTTTTTAGAGTGGCAATGTGTTTATCTCCTGCCACCAATAGGGGCGCTAATTTAGGAAGCAATACTGGTCATATTAGAGGTGGGAACAAATAGTTTATGTAGTAGTATGGGTTGGAGGACTTGAAAAAATGTGTGTGCACTATATCACCTAGGCTGGAGTTGCATCTTCAGGATTGGCTGGATGGTATCAGTCTCATTGCCTATAGCCACACTGGAGTGAAATAGATTCTATTGAAAATTTTATATCGAGTCAGTTTTGACCTGGCATTTCTCACATGGAGAGGCAACTGCTCTACCAATGTACTCCACTCAAATGTCACCACTAAAGCTCTTTTCCACACTTTTTTCAACCCTTCATTGCATGCACGTAGTTGCATATAAGGTAGGTATAAATTGAACTTGCTTTATATAATAATTCGCAAAAATTTTTATTTCGTTGTCTATATTCAATTGTAGTGTGGGTCTAGATTGAATTTTCCAACGTCAAAGTAGACACTTTATTGGAGATATCTTCATAAATCTTTTTTTCTGAAGATAAAAGATTATGGCAAAAGACTTCAATATGTTCTCCTGGTAGAGACATCCAAGATTTCTGATACCTTTGTTGTAGCAGCCACTTGGACTTCCCTCCTATCCTTAATAATAGGTTGTTCCAGAGATATGCTGAATTGATTAAGAACAGGTAAGATTTTTCTCTTTTGTGCATCTTGTGCCATATGGTTTTAGTATTCAACATAACTGGGTTGTCCAGTTGGGGAAACTGGCCTAAATAGTCAGCTGCTCAAGAGGGATTATTCAGTTCCTGTTTTATATCAACCCATATTGGTCTGTTGTTACTTTCTGATAAGAGCGATCCTATTTGGGCTACTGGAAAGGCCCCCTAATAGAACTGCATTTTGAGTCTAAGTCCCCATTTACTTGTTGTGGTCTGCAGTCTGTCAAGTTTCATTCTCTTTTCCCTGCCCACATGAATTCCATGAACATTTTATTAATGGATTTTAACATATTTGCAGGGATGTTCAGAGGCCTCGATAAGGACACTGGGAGCGTGTTCCAGTTTTTAACAAGAACTTGCAACTTCTGCAAGAGCGAGTCGAAATTAGTCATTAGATTATTATCATACTGATGAGTCCAAGGTTTAGCAGTACACCAAGACATTTCATATTTTTATGAACCCATTAGAATCTCCAAGGGGCAACACTTTAGATTCACCCCAATTCACTCTGTGCCCTGAAATTTAAAATAATTTCTATTGGGTGGAGGGGGAATGGGTATGACATTATTAGAGTCAATAGATCAGTTGCAAAAAAAATTGTTTTTTGTGCTCTTGGTGCCCCAGTCGAACTCCTCTGATAGCAGTGTGGGTTGTAATCCTATTGCTTCCGCTAGTGGTTCAAGAGCTATAATAAATAATATTAGGGAAATTGGGCAGCCCTGCTTTGTCCCTACGACTACTGACCTGAAAAGGGGCTAACCTCATTCCATTAGTAGTCATAATTGACTTAAGATGTTTATCTATGACGTTGATGATGTCCTGGAACCAATTAGCAAAGCCAAATGTTTTAAGAGTATAGTCCCAAACAACCCGGTCAAGCACCTTCTCAGTGTCTTGGGACAAGAACTTTGGCAAAGATTGTTGGACGATTTACAACCTATAACAAACCCTACTTAATCTGGGTCGAGAATATATTCTATAATGTGGGAGAGTTGCTTAGCAAACTTTTAACACAATTCAAAGGTTTCCTATACTAGGAGTTTTGCCATTTGACAGTGACTTGATTGAACACATTAACTCCTCTGCTGTTATTGGGTAGTCCAGCCATTGGATGTCCTCATCGTGGAGTGTTTAGGCAAATTTAGGTACTCAAAGAAAGATTTATCAGTGTCTGGCTGACCAGCAGAGTCGTATAGTTATAGTATTACATCGTATAGTACTGGGTAGATTGATCTCCTTGGTGGTGGCGATGAGTTTGCCTTTTTTGTCTTTAGGGTTCAGTAGGTAACTTTTCTAAAACAAAAACTTGCCTGTTGAAAAATCAGGTTATTGAGGCTCCCCCTTGTGGTTTAAAAGGTATTTGCAAGAAGCCACCATGCCTGGACAAAAACACGCAATCAGAGCTAGAAAGAGTCTCTCTGTAATTTGACGAGAAACTTCCCAAATGGTAGTTTGTTGACGAAAACTAAAATAATTCAATTTTAATCCAAGTGAAGAGTGAAGTCTACTGTTTATTTTACAATACTTCATCAAAGCTAATGGAATCATGTTGAGTCAGATGGGTCATTCTTTGTTAACTTAGTTAACTCAAGCACATGGTTGTGTCCTTTTATATCTATAATGTAATCATCTTTCCTAAGGGCATCTGTATCACAATGTGATAATATAAATTCTGCTTTTTAGTAGTCTGTTCCCCCAACCCATAACTTTTTTTCAGGCTGCCCGTTTATCATCCCTTATCCAAGTACTACATCATTTAATAGTTAAAGCTTCCAGCTGTAGAGTAACATAAAATAAGACAAGAGGAAGAGGATGTGACTATGTTGTATCTCTGATATAGCTTTTCTAACTACAGAGAATCCTGTTGTTCTATACCCCCGTCAGACTACATCTGTCAACTAATCTACACCTTAAAGGTAGATAGTTGCTCACGGATTACAACTCTTTCTTTGAGCAAATAGCAGTTTTAGTAAGTTGCTGACTTTAACAATTTGGGGTGAACAAAACATTATAACGAAAAAATACTGTCCTTTTGTTATTGGCACATAAGTAGCTTGAAGTCATCCGCCAGCCAACATTGTAGTACAAAAGCTGCACTTTCTCACAGGAACATGGATACATGGCCGATTAACTTCTCAAAAAGTTTCTGTCCACGCTTGTGTTTTTGCTTCATTGTCTAAATGTTTGCTGTACACGATGTAATGCCAAAAGAACAACCAAAAAATTTGAATTATTGTTTTCTTCATTCTTTCTTAAATGTTGGTTGGCAAACAATGGCATGGTACTTTACCACCACTGTCTGCTAAGCTGTGTGGTTGAACGGGTAGATTTATTTGACAAACTCTGATGCTGATGCCTTAGTTGATCAAGCTCAAGTTGGTTGCGTCAGACTTTCTTTATGATCATTCACTTTATATTCTATAGTTGATCAAACCATGTTGGTGTTGTCAGCGTTTCTTGCTTTTTCTGTTGTCAGAGTAGACTGGGCTTGTATGAAGTAAATAAATGCAGAGTTGGGGGTGGCAGAAAGTTTGTATCTTACAAGTACAGTGTTTCAAAAAAACAAAAAACAGAATTCTCTCATCCACACTGCAATGCAAAACTGGCATTTCCAAATGTATGTGCTGTTAAGAGCCAAAGTGCAGGAAAAAATGGGCCTCATTCACGAATCGTTCTTAAGAACAAATTTGTCCTTAAGTCCTACTTACGAAGATTTTACAAAGATTGTGGCATTCATTCATTTTTTTCTTATCCAGGATTTTTCTTAGGTAAGGACAAATCCTACGAACACTCAGGAGTACTCTTAAGCACATTTCAGTGCTGACATGTTGGCATGGTTGTGTTGTCTTCTTTTGTTAAGTTCAATTAAATACAATACAGTGAAATTTCCGTCATATTTATGTATTTATTAAATTTTTTTTCATTTTAATTAAATTAAATTAAATGTGCCAACGCTTTAACATGAATCAAGTAAATTGGAAATCATGCCGTCCATTAGTGATACCACCCTATTTATAGGTGGCATTTCTCCATCCACGGCCTACAAAACACATTGGCATATATATTGCTGCTGCAGCCAAGGTTGCAACCCCTCAGTCCAATACTAAAGACATATTTTGAGCTTACACACTATGGTAAACTCCTGCCTTACAGGGCACACGTTTTAAATATATATATATATATATATATATATATATATATATATGTATATATATATATATATATATATATATATATATATATGTATATATATATGTATGTATATATATATATATATGTATATATATATGTATATATATATGTATATATATATGTATATATATATATATATATATATATATATATATGTATATATATATAAGGTATTATTCCAGAAAATAAATTGTTTGTGTTGGTGCAACCTGCATTAAGGCTGCTTAATTTAATTTTCTTCCTCCAAGTGATCTCCTGCAGCAGAACTTGTAGTTCTGAACTGCTAAAGTTTTTTTTTCTTTTTACCTGTGCTCCAACGGATTTACACTTTGCTTTAGGCATTCTGTTGCTGTTTCCTCTGTGTGGCATCTACACACAGCCCTGCAGTCCTTTTTATGGGCATTAATGGGCGGCTACCTATGCTTAACCTATGTTAATTAGACTCACCTGGCACGCCCGCTCAATTTACGAGGAGATGGCATTCATCAATTTAAGAACACGGCTGCGAACAATTCAGCGGCTTAAGAACACGTTGATGAATCTGATGTAGGGTCTTCTTAGAAATCTTCTTAAGAAGGACTTAAGAAAGAATCTAAGAAGATTCTTAAGAAGATATTGGTGAATGAGGCCCAATGCTTTTATCAAACCTATCCACATGTTAAATTTACAACTACCTCGTTAGCCTCTCTATCTCAGCAATGAAACGTGGTTCTGAGACACATGAGACAAACCATAGAATTACTTAAATAAGATTTAAGAATATGTTGCCACTCCAGTGAAAGCATGGCTAAATAATAGATGGTTTAGAGCAAAAATTTCACACTAAATTGCCTTTCATGCTGGTGTTTCTGCACTGTTTGGCCTATAGACTGCATTAAAGAAATGAGCGTAGCCACTATGATGTCTCCCATTGGTTTTTGGACTACTGTTTTGAAGCTTAAAGCTTGGCATTTTGGATTTTGTCATCTTGTTTTTTTGCAACCAGAAGTTCACCATATTAGGACAAGGGGGTGGAGTTAAGATGTCAGGTCGTGCTAGTTGGCTAGCTTTGTTAGCAAGGTACAAAAATCAACAGCCAGTTGATTAAAGTGTCCTTTAGTACAGCCAAATCCTGAAAAAGAAAAAGGGTCAAATCTCTTACACAAAAACACAGACAACACTCAAGCTGGATGATAAAGTGGTAGCTTCTTGACAATCACAAGGTAGCCATGCCTGGAAACATTTCCTGCATTAATGTCTATTTTACTTACTATTTTACAAAACAAACATCATGTTGTATTGAAAAAGAATTAAAACAAACAACTGAGACCATAGAATCATTAGAAAAATGTTTAATGAAGTAATAAATCAAGTGAGAAGTAAGGTAATGTTCTCATACACTTCTGTAGAATCAGATTTCTGTTTGCAACCAGTGGAGTCGCCCCCTGCTGGTGATTAGAAATAATGCCGGTTACAGACAGTTCCACATTGGCTTCACTTTTCAGGCATGGAGGTTACCACTTGGATTGGAGACTTTTGTTTTAATTTTTTTTTTTAAAACCAAATATATATGAAGTAGTTTACCTGGTAATAATTAGTCTGACTCCAAAAGTAAAATCTAAATACTTCAGCAAATACAGAACCATGCTAAAAATCACATGGTCATCGACATAATGTGCATGAGGAGTGTGTTCCTCATCATCTTCACATCCTGGATTTTAGCCGCTGTTGTGAGCTGTGTGGTAAACAATAACCCATTATGGGTCCCAAATGGCAACCAAGGCTTGCCCTTGGTTTAACTCTGCTGCTTGTGGGGAAGAATTATATGCGCAAGGGTGCAGAGTACGGCACAGTCAGCACACCACTGCTTGCCACCACTACTGCCCCTCCGTCTAGACGTTAGAGCACGTCCATATGGAGATGGTTAAAAAGCTCATTAGCCGGCCTACTTGAAATACAGTTGCAGTGACGCTTGTCCATAAAAACACAAAGTAGAGTGGTTTCTGCAGTGGTATTAACCAGGTTGAGGCATCAAGCCCCCAGGACTGACAACAATTTGGCAAAGGCAGCCAGTTAACCAAATGATGGCTTAAACTGCCTGCTTTCCAAGAAAGGAATAAGGAAAGAAATTATTTCTTGGAAGATTTCGAAAGCTTTTTGCTCGAGGTAGACTGATCTATCGTGAGGAAGAGTGGAAAAATGTCTGGTAAGGTGAATGGGATATGGCCCATTAGAAGAAAAATGGCTTGGTCTTATTAAAAACATTTAGGGTGACCAAAGGATTGCTGTAGGGCGAGGAAAGATTAAGGAAAAGAGTGAAAAGACCAAATACATGCAACAGCCATTCCCGGTTTGGCACTTTCAGCATCACGTTCACACATTGAACTCAAATCCTTCTTCCTTAATATGCAAGTTGTTCCTCACATTAAACACACTGTATATTGTATAGACGTTCATGCTGTAAAATACACCCATAAAAAATTGTATTTACGGTATATCCAAGACCTTTTGACATTTGTAGAACTGCAGATTAAAGTGCCTTATGTCCTTTCAACACCTTCTGTGCAGTAAATGTCTACACTGGTTTGAATTAGGCTAATTGGGGAACCCAATACCATGGAAAAATTATGTTTTAGGTACAAAAAGGAAAGTCATTTTTCCATCAGATATGCAATAAAAATTGCAGCCCTTTAATATTTACCTCCATTTTTATATTAATGCAAGTTAAACATGACCAAAAACCATATCTCAATCTAAATCCAAATAAATGCTGCATAAAAGCTTCAATAATCTATATTTTACATGCAGAATTGATTGAATTATTATATGCATTGTGAAAAACATGGCTTGTATTGACATATATATATATATGTATCAACCAACTAGGCAGTTTGCCTCAGAGGTGTCACAAATCAATTAAATGTTTGATTTAACTTATATTTTCAGCACTGAATGCTATGACATTGTTCGATCATCAGGTCTGTAGTCGTTTGTTTAATGCCCTGACAACTGTCAGTCACCATTTAAACTTATATTTAACCATTTGGTCAAATTTGTAATTTCTCTGATCCTGTTTTTGAAAGCTTAATGTGATACATTTTCAATTAAGAATTGAAAGTGACACCCCTACTTTTTACTCATGGTTTTTGTTTTACGACCTGCAAAAAATCTTTGCCAAAAGAACTGAATGCGACCTGCCCAGCACCAAACAGGTAACCAATGTTAGTGACCACCTTATAAAGTCAGTGGAGCATTTAGCAATGAAAGATATTGCCCTCAGGAGTTGGTGGAGACCAAATTAGAGCTAAAAAAGAGAATGAATATTGAATTAAACTTCCAGGTGAATACAGTTGAACTGCAAGTGAATTCTAAAGTTGCTGTGTCTCCTCAGTATGTAAATAAACTATCAAGTTTTCCATATCAACATTAATATAATAGAATAGAATAGAATAGAATAGAATAGAATAGAATAGAATAGAATAGAATATAATCAGTGTTGTGTTTACAGATTTCCCTGTCCCCATAAACAATTCATTTAGGTTTACCCAAATGTATTTAACATGGTAAAGTCAGCAATTTTGCTGTTTATCTACTTATTTTGACTAAACTACATATTTGTAAAACAACATTTCTCTTCAAACACAAACATTAATGGCGTTAACAAAAATCTGAAGGAATGGTCACAAGATTTATTTTCTGACTTTCAACAATCATAAAAAAAATATTACTGCATATACACTTGCACATTGACTGAATGTGGCTGCACTGAGGCTGTTAAGGGATGAATCAAATTTGACAGCAGTGACCACAGAGCAGCACTAACACTGTTAAGCACTAAAGAGAAAACCTCAAACATTACACTGTGTAAGATATAGATAACAACTGTACACCAGATTAACCGGTTTCAAAGTGGAGGTAATGCTGCTGTAGAGCCTGCCTCAGCACAATTTGTCTCATCCAAACAAAACCCCTGCAGTGTGCAGGTCAGGAGGTCTCCACATCATACACCACTTTAAATATAGCAGCAAACAAAAGGGAAACATTACAAAGACCACTGGATGTGCTTGTATTTTGCTGTTCTAGACGCAGTGAGAAATGGTAATATTTAGTAATAGTAACTTTAACTTTATTATGCTACTAAGCTGTAAAGAATGACTAAAACTAAATCTATCAAAAGCTGGACAAGCCCTACACAAGTACCTGTCAACAAAGTCAACATTCTCTCAAGTATGCTTTGTGAGCACATATCAAAGCTTCACACCTATTAAAGCGTTCTCTTTATTAATACAACCAAGCCTTATTGCTCAATATCTTTGAGGCGGTGTGTTTCATTGGCAGGGCATGTTTACACTCACATTAACATTAAAAGAGAAATTACAGTGTGTTCCAAATGCACATAAAGCTTCAGATTCATAGCCCCGGCATCATGGCTCTGGACTGTCTATGTATTTTATTGTGCACACTTGTATTGTATGTCTGCATTTTCATGGATTGCACATTGACCAGCAAGCAGAAATGGATATGGCCACACAGAGTAGGTGTGAGCCTGGGTGCATAGCGTGTGTGTGTACGCAAATGCACTTTACAGTTGTTAGTGAGAATGTGCTAATCAGACTGGAAGAAGTGAATTCTCTGTGTATAGAGCTTTAAAACGAAGGTACAAATGTCTCACAGCATTTTGAAGAGGTGTAGTCTTTAGGCGACTATAACCAAGAGAAAAATGTCAGGAATGTCTAGAATGTGGTTGGTAAACAACCTTAACGAAATGCAGTGGACTTTGTAAAGAGCATATATACCATATGCTCTTTGGGTGTGTCGTAAATAATCAAAGTGCTTTGGCGGAGAGCGTAAACAACGTTGTGGTTTTTGTAGACACACTGTGTTGCGTAAGATGTAATGTATATTTTACTCCGGCCGGGAAAGGAAACATAATGCGTTTAGTGCGATGGTGAAGTCAGTAAGCAGAAAAACACATGCTGCAGCATAAGTAAACAATGCATAATGCTACATTGAGATGGGCAAACAATGGGCACGTGCTGATTCGCAGTCAACAATGCAATACCGCACCTTAATGTGTCTGGGCCAAACAATGCAAAAGCCGATTATGCAAATTGGGGTTATCGAGGGCATTGCAATGTAACAATGGCACCAAGTTGATTGAGCCGGGCTGTGTGTGTGTGTGTACGCTACCCATCCCCTTGGGTTTCTTTTTTCCCCACAGATGCCCTTCCCAAAACCCCCTATCCTATGGTCTCTGTTCCGAGGCCTCATTATAGGGGCTGCTGTCAATCGGAAGGTCAAGGGTCACGGCAGAGGATCAGCTTGATCAATACCCCCCGGCCTGATCAATCAACTTGTCTTTTCCTTTCCACCAATAAGATACCAGCTTCCATCAAAACAAAGGAGTGAAAGGGAAAAGAATGCCAGAAAGAATTAGGAGGAGTAAGAAAAGAGAGAATGTAAACAAGTCTGCCTCGCTGAACAGATCCCAGAAGCTCCTTTTTTCCCTCAGTTTAGAATGACATTGTCAAGGACTAGGACATTGATGAGCGGTGTGCGTCATCGTGATGCACCTGTAATGCCCTTGGGCCACTCTGTGTTTGCTCCAGATCTGAGACACCTAGTGGGAGATTTTGATCTGTGGCTGCATCGTGATCAGTTCCTTATGGCAATAACACACATATATGTATGCACTTACCATCATGGGAGCTTCTTTAGTTGTAGCAATAATTTAAAAGAAGGTTAATATTTGTAGAAGTGCACATCAGGTCATTACAGTGGAAACTGCTCTTTATAAAATATCTCAAACAATTAGGCTTTATGATCACAAAAGCATACTTCCATTTAATTATAAATCACCTCATTTCATATATCCAAATTACAAGACACAGTCAGCATCTCCTCATTTCCTTTTAGCAGTTGCAGAGTTAAGAAAATTGAAACGATCCATTAGCTTTGATTATCAAACAGGCTTAATAAATGGGTCATTTTTCAGTATCCTCTCAAATTAAAATTGCCCAGTGTGTATTTTCAATTGAGTGTCTGCTTCTGTGCCAAGGAATTATTCTCCCTAAGGAATCATTCTAGCCACCAAGTAGTTACAAATCATGGAAATGAGATGATGGAATATAGAATAGAAAGGCACTCGATGCTAAATCATTAAAAATGTACTTTCTTTACCTCAGCTCCGGGGCGACGCCTCACATGACATTGGCTGGCGGAGAGCCAAGCATAAAGAGCAAGCTGGCCTAGGCCATCCTGTGGTAAAAGATAATTCTTTTAAAACTAAGGGCAGTATCCGAACAACACAGTCATGACATGCAGCAATAAAACAGATTTAAAAGCTTTGTAATACAATTTGAATGCTCTAAAAGCAGGCGGAACAGTATACTTAAGTGATGACACTTGGACTGCCAGAAGGAGGAAGTCTCTCACAAAACTACTTCATCCTCACGGCTGTGTTACCTTCAGATCACATAACACAAATAGCTCAATTATAATTCACTTATAAAACAACTGTAAATTCATCAGCCAACTCCATTTTTCCCCAGTGCAACAAAGCATAAAAAAACAGAGTGACTAAAAGATTTCAGAATTGAATTAACTTTTCAGATCATGATCTGTTCTTTTTCCATTTCTCTTTTTTATCAGATTTATCTTCACCACAAAAAAACAGTAAGCAGCTTATTACGACCCATAGTTAAGTTTGTTGTTAGGCAGCGACCTCTAGTGGCCATAGTTATTATGACGGGAGGAAAAGAGGAATTCAGATTATGTAGTGTAAAGAGCGACACATTGGACTTTGATTTCCAAGTGAAACCAAAAGTCAAGATTTAAAAAACTTACTATGTTTTATGTACGTAAAAACAGTATGTAACCAAGCCATACACTAAATCACCTATGAAGGTTTTTTTTTTTTTTTTTTAACCCAAACCATTATCTTTTCCTAAATGGAACCAAGTAGTTTTGGTGCCAAACCTAAACAAGTAGTTCTGTTTCTCAACATTAACCATGTGTTTAATATGTGAACGGTCATATATGTAGTTTTGGGAGTCACTGGTAAACAACCTATTCTATGTATATGAGAACATGTTGGATTCATGTATGTGTGAGGGAAAAAATACAAAGAAGTGACACAGAAAGTTCAACTATCCAATTAATAAATCATGGATCTTGCAAATTGAAACTTTGCAATAAGGCAAGCAACAAAAAAAAAAAAACCCATTGTGACAACTTCTTGAACGGGAGCAGTGAAGTGTCCAGGAAGTCTCTGCCCCTGGCCAAGAAATAGTCTGACAAATGACCCTCCATAAAACAAAGCAGCTTGTCATTTTTGCACTTCAATTTTCGCACAGATTAAACAAACAAAAATGTTTTTTTTCCTTTGCAGTCACCTACGTACAGAAGAGGATTAAGGCCAGGTAGGAGGAAAAAATAATTAGAGGAGGAAATTTTGTTGTCTTTATGCAGTTCGATAAAAAAAGCTGTAATGACGAGAATAAAGTAAACTTTTTGTGTTCGGTAAAGATGGAAAGATATTCACAGATTTGTTGTTCCTGTGTCAACAAGTCATCAGAGGAACATTGTTTTCATAGAAACTGCTAGTCAAACAGTTAGGTAGACTGCAAACTACAACTATTTCATCAATGTCATAAAATTAGCAATAATCTAGCTTCATATTGAATAACCAAATACAAGATACAATCTTCTCCACTGACTTAATAAAAGAGTAAATAAGCATATTTCCCAAAATGTCGTAATATTCCATTAAAAAAACATTTTCCACACATCTAAACAAGCAAATGTTGCTTCTTCCAGTCTACTATTTATGCACTTAAGGGTTAGGGATTAAAAAATATATTTTAGATTTAATAATGCAGAAACAGAAATGTGATAGTCAAATTTAAAAACATGCACAAATGTTATTTTGTATTACTGTGCAATAATAACATGCAGTGTGGGACAGATTGCTAAAACAGGGAGGAGAGGAAATGGAAGAACCATGAACTGGATTTAAATTCACCATGTTACAAGTACATGGTATATGTTTGAGCTCTGTGGGCTGTCAAAACAGCCCAGGGGACTGTGTCTAACAACTCATTTGCAGGGAAAGAAGTTTAAAAGGTGCAGCAGAAGGTGAACCGAGCAAGCAGCTGAAAACTGTGCAGATGCTACAGCGGAGGGACAAAACAGGGGGAGCAACAAATAAAAGCTGCAACAGAAGGAACAGATTGTATAATGAGCCAAGAAAGAGGAGTTGATTACTTTCGACTTCTGACATTTTGCAATAATTTCCCAGCCAAATCACACAATTTTATTGGTATGTGTAATGTTACTTGTCAAGCCTGAGGTTCTCTTGGTGCAAATTAATTGTAGAATACAGAAATTATGTCAATGAAGAAAAAAAAAACGAACAAAAGGCAGAGTCATGTCGGGAACCACTGATGTGCCCTGGCAAGAACAGTGCTTGTAAAGACCACCATCAGCAATCCTGAATATGGCAGTTTAACAAAAGGGCAATGACGTCTTTACACAAAACAAATAGGCCTGTTTCACTTTACCCTAAAATCTATTGGCTTCATTGTTAGCGGCTAAAATTCTGGTTAGACATTTGTCCTCCTCTTGTCATTGTCTTCAGCTGTCTGAAATTGCATGGTGAGGCTGGATGTGCTCCCCAGATCATGACGACGATTAATAAATAATAACGGTGAGATCAGGGGGACATCACTGAAGGGCTATTTATATCCACAAAGCAAATTTAACCTTGACCTCCTTTTTTTTCCACAGTGACCACACTTGCCTTCCTCAAGCCAAGAGTCAAACATCATATTTTCACACTTCGGCGTCATCTCATAACTCTGACTTAGATATGAAATATTCAAATGCTTCTCTGCCTGCTGTAATAGGCAGAGAAATTCCTCATCACAAGCTTCACAGACTGTGTGCTCTTTGTTTCGGAGAGGAAGTTGCCAGCACCTGTGAGCTGGTACATGTGAGGAGTGCGAAAACACCTGGACACTCTTGCCGTGTTGACATCATATTTTATGATATGTGGCTCTGGGCAGACACTCTGAGAGGTGCAGGAGAAGCCACAAGCTCAATCATTTGGCCCTACATGGGAAAATAACTTTGAGTCGGCGTCGGATGTGCGTGCATGTGTATATATTTGTGTCTGCGCAGGTGTGCAGGGGGAGCAGAGCAGGCAGGCGAACAGACAGGCGCACCGGGTGCCTGTGAGGTCAGGGGCTAGGTGGAGTGTTAGCGGGAACGACACCTGACAGCAACTAGGTGGATGTGCCCTGGCAGTTCTGTACATTCATGTCACTACTGATAAAAGTCAGCACCTGCTGAGGAGGAGAAACTACAGTGCCGGTGCCACCGGGTCCTCCATACAGGACAAGGAGAGGAGGATGAGAACACTTCCTTCCGCCTGTCCTTCCCTGTCCCTGCAATGCTCAGTGAGCAGACAAGTCGGGACAGCTGTGATGGCCATTGGTTGGGCAGGGGTGAAGGTGCCAACCTTGTCAGTGCCAGAGGTGGGAGCAAAGATACATGGCACCATCTGATTTGGGGTTGGAAAACGAAACCTGGATGACTCTCTTTTGGTTGTGTAACAGCCAAGGGCAAAGGGAAGTGTACAGAACTTTCTGTGTTACTGTAAATGTAGCTGGACGGCTACATGTGTTTTACTGGGGTAAAGCAGAGTAATCACTTTCATCTGCTTTTTTCAGTGTGACAGTGTGGAAGAGTTAAACAGGAACACCCACCACATAAACGGTGTAAGTACGGTGCAGCATGGTAGCTCATTGACTCATGGCTATCAACTTAACTGTCATGGGATTTCCTCTGGATTCCTCTAACTGTCCAAAAACATGCAAATCCTCCAGAATTAAAGGGACAGTTCGTCCCCCGAAAGAGCATATTCTGTAGGAACTATATTAGAAAGAAAATAGTTCCTGCACTGCTTAAAAGAACTATGGATTATCTTGATTAACGGAGTCATGATTTTTGGAAAGAGACTATGCTTTTGAATTTGTCAAATGTATTTTCATTACTTTTTTTTTTTTGCACTTTTTTTTTTTAATTCAGTGAACTGTCCCTTTAAAGCAATGGTTCTGGATTATCAGATAGTCTTCTGGCTGTCTTGGCAAGCCTCCTGGAGCTTGACAGTTTGTCTGTAATATGAAAAGCCACACCTGAGGAATAAAATGTAATACAAAATGACCTTATGTGTTAAATTATATATAATCACTTAACTATCTATATTAACTTTTAAATCGATATTAACTCAGTTTATAGTGTTGCATTATATGATATTAGTGATGCTCTCAGTATCCACTCTGCAGCTGATATAAAGACAGATACTGCCACCTAGTGTTCACATTGTAGTACACAGAGGGAACCCCCTTAATATTCAGCTGCTGCTGGATTTATCACTTCCAAATGCAGTCAAAACCTAAACTCATCATTTTAGGACCTGAACAGTAGCATTTGGCAAAGCACCTCAACTCATATTTGCTGTGTGCATGACTTATGTGAATGTATGCTGATGCAAAAACAGCTCCACACACTCCTTACTTTTCTTGAGAAAGAGCTGACTTGCAACTTTCCCTTAACCCAGAATGAAACGGAAGCAATTGGCCAAAGGGCGGGTTGTTTTTCCCACATTTTGCTTTAGTAAATGACTGAAAATGAGGGCAAGCACTTGGTGCCCTAAGCAAAAACAAACTTAGCATCTCACTGTAGTAATAGCTTGTGGAAAAACGTCACCTTCAGCAGTGGGGTGTGGAGGAAGGGAGGAGGTTGTGTGTGTGTATGTGTGTGTGTGTGAGGGGGTTGGTGGGGCAGTGGAGAAAGAGTGGGGGAGGCAAACTTGGACGCATGTGCTGCAAATTAGACTTTGGTAGGCAGCCCTTGTGTCGGGAGCAGCGGAGGAGACAGAGTGCGGGTGTTTCTGCATGGCAGCAGACTGCAGCACCTTGGGGGCTGACTGACCCGGGTGCGAAATAGAGAAAGACAGCAGGCTGTGACGAACACTTGCTCGCTCTTTCCCTCTTCCTGTCTCCCTCCCTCGCTCTTTTGCCCTATCCGTGGCCCCTGGGGAACCCTTGCACGCACCTCTAAGCAGCCTCTGTATATTCACTCCCCATGTGCGAGTCTTCAATCGCTCTGCCCTTATATAAGGCCTCTTTCCCCTCTACATGTGTTTGAGGCCCTCCGTCTCTCCCTCTCAGCCACTGTGGAAAGCTCTGCTTCATTTCTCTCTGGGTGGGAGTCCTCATTCATTCTGAAAATAAGCAACTAGCCTCCCTTTTACAGGAACATCGTCAAAAAATTAAGTGCTCTTGATTCATAAACAGGAGCAGGCTTTTTAAACAGTTTGTTTCATCCCTTAACTGAAACGTCTTTCTTCTGAAATGGGAGCAAAGTGAGTTTGAAGCTTTATAGTTTTGCTCCAACTCTTGGATATACTGCCACAGGGGTAAAAAGTTGACTTTATGGCATTAAAGGAACAGTTTGGATTTTTTTGAATTGGGCTTGTGTGATGTACTTATCCATAGTCAGTGTATTACCTACAGTAGCTGGCGGTCAGCATATCCCCAGTTTGGAGAAGCAGGTAGGAGTACTCAGCAATGTGCTGCTGTGTATTTTAGCCATCTAAAAAGGCCCATCTAATAAAATCTATTATCAGTTTAAGTGTACACTATATTTAGAGTAATTTCACTACTTATTTTTGCCGTCAGACAGCCCTGTTTGAGTTTACACAAGGTTAACTGAAGCTCTTCTATGGTCTCATGAAAGGCACCGAACTTCACTGACAAAAACAATCAACATTTTTTATCACGGAACACAGGAGTTACTGGTCTACCGCTGCCTCGATTGGTTTGTTTGTTTGCGTAATTGTGTGACTTTGGTGAATATGAACTAACCCCTCAGAACACCAAAGTCACACCATCACACAAACAAACTTGATGACTGAGGCACCAGTAGCCCTGCAGCTACCGAGTTTTGCAAGCTTAAATGATTGTTTTTGACAATGGAGTCTGGTGGCTTTCACAAGACCATGAAAAAGCTTCAGTTAATTCCGAGTAAACTTAAACAGAGCTGTCTAATAGCAGGTAAAATTACTGTTTAGGAATGCGGTGGCTTTGAAAAGAACATAGAACACTCAGTTCTCCCCATGTAAACTTTAAAAGTGGTAAAAATAATCCTCCAAAATCCTCCTGCAGTCTACTCTAAATCTTGGATGTGCTGACCAGTCTGATAAGTACCTCATAAAACCACACAAAAAATGCATACTATCCCTTTAAATACCTCCCAGATAGTTTAACATCCATCTTCTCTCAACACATCCAGACATCTAGCATTCCTCTAACTGCATATACACCACAGTGTTGACACAGATTTGGAGTTTATTCACACATCACATACTACAGTGGGTAATGTATTCAAGAAACATTGAACAGCGCTGCCACATATGACACAGGAAAAAAACAAAAAGAAAAAGACACTGAACCCTTTCTTTGCCATTATATAAAAATAGTGTTGCTACAAAAGTATAAATTAGGCTTACTAATAAGACAACTGAGATCTGAAGCTACACAGGAATCTGCTGCCAAAGTGCAATAAAAAAGACAAAATGAATAGAATCAAACCCATTTTTTGCATTTTAGCAGAGTATAAAAGGAAGAAATGCCTATAAAATAGGATGAAAGCAACACTAATGTCTTAACCTGAATTGATAATACAGACTATAATCCATAGTTAGAACAGAAAAGATCTCCGTGTTTGCATTCTTATACCATATTTTACAATAATATCTGAATAAGTTAAAATCCTGAAACAAAATAAAACTTACAGCTGACCTTTTTTTTTTCTAATAACAGTATCTAAGTTGAGTTTTCTATTATATCAAAAACCTTTTGAAATGCTACTGTAGAAAATAGAGGTATAATGTTATTGGTGTTCCCTACTGTATCTCTGAAATGAAGGCTCCCCCTTGTGGCATAAAAACAGCAGTTCTGTTGTATTTACATAATACATCCACTGAAAATGGATGATGTCAACCCATAAACACCAACCCACGATCAGCCTCGCTATGCCCGCCTCAGAAAGGTTCAAATTCTGCCCGGGTTGTTGATCTGACTCTTGATAAGTGTCTTAAGGTAACGTCTGCTCATAAGCCAGTGTTTCTCATCAGATGGAAGTGTATCATGTTGGCTCTAACTTTATATATCGGTACTCTTATTAAAAGCATGCATATCTTAGATATAATTTCATTTAATCAACAAAAAGAATGCTATTTCTAGGTAATATTAAGTTGACATCATTACGTCAACAATGGCATTTTGTCCCAGAGCATATCCTATTTAAAATACTTATTTAAAAAATGTAAGAAAATCCCTTCATCAGTTCAATCGAGGATCACTGCTAAAACCGCAAGCCAATGACTATTATATCTTAGACCATAGCTAAATTTTGTATGAACATCTGATTTCCAATCTTTAAATTACAGCATTACCTTTGAGTACTGAGGTAAAACATTGGATTGGTACTTATAAAATTAAATTTTAAATATAATTTACAGCAATCTTTTTTTTGTTTTTTTTAACCAAAATATAAATGTGACTGAGTCTGAAAACAGCAGTATACATATTGATTATCACGATTAAATAACATAACATGTCTTAGTTGTACTGAATGAAGGCTTAGAGAGGGAAAACAGGTGGATTTTTAAAATGTGAATGACATAATAATTCCTTTCAAAAACCTTAATGCAAGACAGAAAAATAGACAGCTTAAGAAACCATTAGAGTAACATAACACCACCTGAAAATGTTGTTTTTGCTGACCTCCAGTGGTTTAACCTGGGTGCAATGATGCACAGGAGAGACTTCAATCTAAAAAAGGTGCACATTTTTGCTTAATGTTTGCTAAAAGACCACCATTTCCATCTGTCTTGGCTGATTACGCCACTGGTGTACTCTTGGTGCAGTTACAGGTGCAACAGCACATTTCTAAGCATCTCTCACTGCAGCAAAACCTGTTATTCAGCCTGGTGTTAAGTTACTCTTTAATAAAAGAAAAGTATTCATGAAATACTAAATCAAAACTGTTATTAGAGGTAAGAAGGGCAAGAGTTTATGAAAACAAGACGATGTAGTTTGCAATGCAGAGCCATTCACCTTTGATTGAAAGACATAATTTAAGCATTTTCAACCTTTAATGCATTCATAATTAAAGTTGACAGTTACTGAAAACTGACACAGCTGCATTCAGGTGGAACAAAAGATTTCTATGTATGCGAGACCTGTCTTCTTGGATTTACACTTTCACTCAAATGCCCTATAATTCTTCATGTGCAGTGTACTGACTTTACTTTCTATTTCCTGTGTCCTTACAAACTAAAAGGTACAGTCACATTTAATAACGCAGACTCTGGGTTATAAATAAGTGTTGATCAGAATGATCATTAACAGTAAACTGTCTGTGAGGGCGATGCAGCAGTTTTTAACTTTGTTAGTGTGATATTGCACAAAATAAGCAGGTGCCACAGGGCGAGAATGACTTTATGCATTTCCGAGTAAAGCTCATCAGTGTTCCTACTGGCCGACCGTGCACATCTGTGATGGTCAAAGTGGAATAAAGGCGAACTCTGACCCCTGGAGGTCATAAAGAAATAAAAAGGATGCTTGAATTTGTCACATAAATTCAACTGAAATGAACGGGACATGGGGAGGAGTGTAATGTGACTGTACCTTTAGTTAAACGGGGGAGATGAATATGACAAAATAGATACTTTTTAGATTATTTTTTAGATACCGTTTTTTTTTTTTTTACAGTTGATTATTTCTGAACTATGACTTTTAGTGTTTTACATATCAATATGAATCAAAAAGAAAGATGTAGCCTGTCATTTATGTGGAGCAGCCTAATGATTTATGAATACTGCACCATTTAGGATCAAAAAACAATAAGCTGCACCTCAAATAATGAATAAACAAAATATAAATGAGAGTCTCAACCCACAGTATTGATATTGATGTATTTTCCTGCCTGTTCTACTGAGTATAGTTTTTGAGTATAGGTTTGTACAGTGAAAAGTTGTGCTTGGTTGTGTTATTGTTGAAATAATTCCTGATCTGTTTTATGAACGAAGATGACTTGAACTTTGGAATAAAGCACTTGTCAAATACCAGTTGTCTGTGATATACATTTTTTTTAAACTCCACATTTGACCACAAGAGGACACTGTTTCAAACCATGAGCCACAGGTTCCTTTGAGTCTACAGGAGAGAAAAAAACTACAAGCTTTAGATAACATGGTGAAAAGAAGGCCATTTAACAGCAATAAAAAGGCATGATGTAGGCTCTGACTTTAGGGTTTAATGTGGTCGCATGAAAGAGACTTAAGGCCCAAAAACAGAGATGACAAACTAGTACTTAACTAATTAGTACCAAAGGCAACAAACAAATTTACAGTATAACTTCCATTCATCCAAGTCATTTTAGGAGGTATTAGCTCGGGTAACTGTATATTAGATTCATAAAAAAATACACAACTTGACGTCGTTAGTATGCATGTGTTGACTTTAGTGAATGTACTGGCAGAAATGCTTCATCCAGAAAAAAAAATAAACTGTCGCCTTGATTAATTTTTTTCGTTTGTTGCAAATGGCACTAATTTGGGGTGGAACGTTTTGCAAAAGTCACGATTCAGTACATACCTCGGCGTTGAGGTCACAGTTTGCTGTGTTTTCGGTACAGTGAGGAAAAAGTGGCGGTGCCGGCTTGGGTGCACTAATTCCTGAGAAAATCCCATTGATTTCACAAACAGAAAATAATTTACCAATAATGATTAACTGCATGAGTGACATGAGAACAGTCGTTTGTAGCAGATAAAGTTGGAAACTATGCCCTGTGATAAAGCTTATTGCTTTAAAAATGGAAATGTGTAGCTCGCGTATGGAAGACATAAGGCATGAGGAAATAAGAAAAAAATAAAATAATAATAATGATATAATAACTTTCCTATGGAAAAGTTATTTTCTAATTAAGCTTTGAACAAGCGAAACAAATACATGCACATACACACAGTGGGCAAACACACAAAGATTTATGCAATTATGAATTAAATCCTTGCCTACAAGCTTACTAAACTGATGGCTAATAACATTACTGCCGTTTATCTGAGAGCAATGCGCAGGCAAAACGTCTCCGGTATAAATCTCTTTTCATAGAGCTGACTGATGTAAAGTACCAGCACTGCAAAATATCATCCAGCCACACAAATGTGGCCTCTAGAAATCATTAATGTGTGTTTACCGTCATACAAAATGGGTTGTACCATCAATTATTAAAAGATAATAATATAAGATGTATTTATTGAACATGTTGTTGAATTCCCTGTTGGTGCAATGCAGCTATGGCAAGGCTGACTGGGATCTGACCACAAACAGATTCTAATATGATGCTTTCCTCTTTGTGAATATTCAGAAATATCTAACAAAAGCTTTATTTTTCTTCTTCAAGATAACGTCATGATATGGGGCCATTCTGTGCAAATCTAGCCTTTTGACTTGCATATCTAGCAGCATAAGCCCTCGAGTTGATTTTAGAAAGATGACTTTACTTTATAATTTGTAACATAAACAAAAACGGAAAGCATCATATCGGCATTAATGTTTAATCAGCTGCGTTTTACCCTTTGAATGAAAAATGCATGCAGTGCGGTGCATGCAAATGATCCATGGCTACATTTTTAGGTCATGAAGCGACTGTCAAATGAGCTGCAATGATTTTGCTCCCTGACCATCTCCTGTGGCTGAATATGCCTAAAAAAATATTTTCAGTGACACGTTATTGTAAATAATAGACCTGGTACACTTAATTGTCAGAGGTTCAATGGCAGTGAGGTTCACGTCTTGAATTGCTTTGTCATACACCAATGAAAAGGATCATTCTCCAGAAGCTGTACATGCTACAGTACTTCTGAATGTTTTCACAGATCTATGACAATACTTTCAAGCAGTGAGAGCTGAGTTTACCTGAAAATGTTGCCATCCAGTGAGAATAACAGCATTGTAGCCTTTTAGCAGTTTAGATATTCGGCTGGAGTAATTCAAATCACTGGTATGGTGAGTCTGATCCTGCTTATATGTGCATCCCGAAAACCGAGGGCGGCGTACCAAACAAGACAATCTTTTGAGAGTTACCGTTCCACCCCTACATTTTGTCCACAGTGCTTTACAACAGTCCTTTCTCCATATAAAATATGTAATAAGCCGTATTGTTTTATGGGTGTTTGCAACCTATACAATGTGAGTTTCCTGTAAATATCTTGTCTTGAGAAGTATTTAACACATATAAGTTTACAGTTGGTCTAAACCTACAGTATATAAATAATAGTCTTCAGTCATTGGTTAGAGGTGAAGGTTTGGTTGATTAGGGTTGGTCGAGGTTCTCTCTTAGCCCATGTTGGAGCGAAGGAAAATGAGTTTGTTCATCTCCTCGGCGGTTACCTGCTGCCTCCTCTTCATAGCCAGGCTCTGCTCGCACACAGTCACACACTCATTGCGTATGCCCACAGCAGGCACGGCAAGGAGCCACATCGCCAGGCGACAGAGCTTGGGGAACTTCTCGTTCACTACGGAGCTCCAATACTGAAAGAGGTCAGGTGTGCCGTGGAGAAGAGGCTCGGCCAGGTACTGAAAAATCTCTTGTCTAACTTGGCTCTGACCGTCATCGTTACCAGACACGGAGTAAGAAGAGGAGCCCCTTGAAGTGCTGCCATTGTTTCCCGCTCCCTCTACGCGGCTGATTTTAGGGGTTGGTGGACCGTCGGTGTCCCGCTCTTCACCGCCTGAACCACCGCCACCGGTCATACCTCCATCTCTGGTTTCCGCAGCCATTTCGCATGCACGGGAGATTATATCTTCATGCTGATAGGCCGGCACTGAACGCAGCTTGAGCTGTGGGTCCAGGACCATCGCTACCTGGTGGGCTCGCTCAACCTAGAAAGAGACATTTCAGACGACTGTCAGACTTCCTGACCAATATCTCATTTACATTCATACAGTAGTGTTCAAAATAATAGCAGTCCAATGTGACTAACCAGATTAATCCAGGTTTTTAGTATATTTTTTATTGCTACATGGCAAACAAGGTACCAGTAGGTGCAGTAGATTCTCAGAAAACCAACAAGACCCAGCATTCGTGATATGCACGCTCTTAAGGCTGTGCAATTGGGCAATTAGTTGAAAGGGGTGTGTTCAAAAATATAGCAGTGTGGCATTCAATCAGTGAGGTCATCAATTTTGTGAAAACACAGGTGTGAATGCTGAAGAGGACATGCCCTTGAAATGGGTGTTTCAACAAGACAATGACCCCAAATACACTAGTAAACCAGCAAAATCTTGGTTCCAAGAAACTTTCCTAGAAACAAAAAAGTTTGTACAAAATAGTTTTGAGTTTGTTAAGTCAATGGCAGACACTGCTATATTTTTGAACACACCCCTTTCAACTAATTGCCCAATTGCACAGCCTTAAGAGCTGCATATCACAAATGCTGGGTCTTGTTGGTTTTCTGAGAATCTACTGCACCTACTGGTACCTTGTTTGCCATGTTGCAATAAAAAATATACTAAAAACCTGGATTAATCTGGTTAGTCACATTGGACTGCTATTATTTTGAACACTACTGTATAACAAAGCTTTTTTCATACAGTCAGTCAAGTTGGCATCAAATGTCTGGTCAGATCATTAATCTTGTTTACTCATTTATAAATTGTTCCTGCTTTGAACACTAAAATTTTAGTAAGGCACAGTTGAATCTAATCTACCAGGAATGGTAGATTTCAATAATACATGTTGCTATACGTTACAGAATTTTTGAATTTAAGAGGAATATTATCACATTTTTTATAGCAAAATGTTTATTAATGTAAGCAATACCAGTTCAGTACCTTGAAATTTTCTTTAAGTGCTTCTAGGAAATAGTGGCAGAGTTTGCTAGCCGTGCCAGTTCCAGCCTCTCCAGCTTTGGATGTGAAAAACTTCTCCAATCGCAGGTAGACGGGCAGCACTTGCTGTAGGGTTGGTCTCCTATGGCTGCTCAGCTCCAGAGCTGCAAGACGCAGAGGTGCCAGCAGACAAGCCAGCGTACTTAGCAGATGCTTGTTGAGACCTTGGAGGAGTGGAGCCGTGGTCTTGCTGCGTCCATAGGCCTCACAGATCTGTTCAAAGTGGGCGTGGACCTGCAGAAGAGCTTCAGCCGTACGATCCCAGCAAGGAGGGGTGGGGCATTGTGCAGGGCTGCCCTGTGTGCCTTCCTCGGTTGTGCTTGTGGATGTGTTGTTGCTCTGCTCGTCGCGAAGGGACAGGGTGGTGGAGGAGGCGATGTCTCGGCATGTGGAGAGAAGCTCAACCAGCTCATGAAGACCTCGAGCCTGGAGGCTGCGCTTCCCGAGGACAGCCTGGACGACTGCACCGAGTGAACACCCCGCGCACCGCAAGCATATCCTGCCCCGCCCACCACCGAGTGGCGATCCCGCGAATCCGGCCGCCCACACTTTGGGCTCCGAGACATACACGGTGCGAATGTCTGACATCACAAACTCAGACAGCACATTCTGCACCCAGTGGTGAACCTGCTCGGGCCCCTCTCTCAGCTCGGCCTCCCTCACACCGAGCACGTATCGCTTCAGTCTCGAGCCCTCCACCTGATAGGCGGTGAGAACGTAGCAGGCATCTGGGCCTGAAGTCTGGGAGTGGCAGGTGACGGCGATGCCAAGGGAAGCGTTGGAGCCAAGAGCACAAGTGACTTTGACTTTGACTTGATTATACATGCGGGGCAGCTGGCGCAGTGCCAAGGCACTCATGTTGCCAAAAGCATCACGGGTGGAGTAGGCACCATGACGAGCACCCGTATCCACTAGGGTCTGTGCCAACTTCAGGAAGTCCTTGCTGTTGAGCACGCTTAGCATGCTCAGATCTGAGCACATTACCCGTAAGAGGCGCTCAGCCACCTGCTGTCGTTCCTTCTCAGGTAGTCCATTATTCTCTGCCAGCACAGAGAGCAGATAGATGGATAAGTAAAACATGACAAATATAATTAGTGCTTATGTCTTTTTAAGTTGATACACTGGCAGAAAACACACCAAGGAAACAGAATCATAGAGAATAAGGGATATGGCAGTGACATGGGAACAAACCTGGCTTTGTTTTACACACCATGTTCACTTTCAACTTAGGGAGAATTTAGAGGCTATACTTCCATTACTTATGTTTTATTCACATGAGAAAGATATTTTATTGCTCTAGCGCAACAGCAAAAAAATCTTTTTGTTTAGTTTTGCCTGTATTTGACAGAGAGGAGGAGGTGCATGCAACAAAGCTCCTAGCAGAAATCGAACCAGTTGCAGTGATATGGTATACTTCTTAACTCGTGGGCCACCTGAGGCTTTACAATAATTAATATTTCAACAATTTTCTAACAATATAGCTCAGGAAAAAGTCAAGTGGGGGTATGAAGCCTTTCATAGCCCCTTATATACAGTGAGTGTAATGAATAAAGTTGATTGCAGTACTTACGGCTGAGTGTGTGGTTTCTCTGGGAGATACTTTGAGGCTGGATTTGTAGTTTAACTGAGGAATGGGCCTGAGCCTGAGAGCCTCTCCACAGCGGCTCTTGAGGAGCGGAGGCTGAGGAGGTTTTGGGAGAGTCCCCTTTGGTGTGGTTCTCATTGTCAGCTGAGGAGACACAGACATGGAACATCAGGCAGAGGCAACAATACTGAATGGTTTTAATGGGGAACGTGTATATTATAAGTCTTTTCAGTGGAGGAAAATGTAAAGAATAAAAGTATGAAACAAAAATAAACAAACAAAACAACTGTCAGCAAAAGAAAAGACAAAAATACATTGTATCCTCCCTAACAAAATGTGCCTTCAAAACCAGCCGACCAAGTTTACAAAAAGAATTTTATCATTTATTCGGTAAACTAACATAACATCAGCCACTAATTTTGCAGGGTGTGTCTGTATCACAGCAATTATTCCAAAAGAAAAGAGCTAAAGGCAATGCCTAACAGCAAGAAATCCTCATGAACTATCATCTAGTGTAAATGTGTTTTATTTCCATTGGTGAAGCCCAGAAGACAGAATTATAAAGTCATCATCTGGACAGTCTTAAATTACTAACTGCATACAAGGACAGGCAACATGATTAATGCATAAGAGGGTAAACAAACTGCACTCAAGTCATTCATCAAGAAAAAATGCCAAACATTTGGTGGTTACAGCTTCTTAAATGAGGATATTTTCTTCCTATTCTTGTTTTTCATCCTACAGGAAATATTTTTGTTTTATTTTGTTTGCAAGACGATATATTTTTGTAGTGGTGACATTTGGTTGCTTGAAATTGGTGTTTTTTTTCTGACAGTTTGTGTATTTTTATGTACTAAGAGATTCATTAATTGACAAAATAATCAGAAGATAATGCACTGCTGTCTATGTATATAGGTGGTTACTTATGACACACTAAAGCTTTTGGAACAAAAACATAAAACTGTATAAAACCAGCAGCTTCAGTACCAGATCTGCAACAACCCTGATTACAACAATATAATCCTTGGAATATTCTAATGTTGTGTTCTTAAGAATTTAATGCCTATACCTCCATAAACAAGGATTATGTGTGAGATCATACAGACTGTCACATGCATTGCAGCCACTGAGGGTGTGTTCACATTCTGCATTTGTTTCCCTGATGAGCTTAACATGCATTTGTAGTCGTGGACTCACCAGCGTGGGACTGCATGTGCTCCAGCAGGTTGTTGTAGAACTGGAACTGGATGCCACAGGCACCACAAGTGTAGGGTTCTAAAAAATCACAAGGCCCAGAAGAGCATTGACTCTTTGTTGGAGGAGAAAATGAATACACTGTGCATCTGTCCATCCACTAGCCTCTAACATCCCTCTTCTGTACTATGGAAGTCAGTTCCACCAAGACGTTGCTGCTTTTGATTTTTGCAGCCCAAAGTGACTCAATTTGAAGTGGCATTTCTGAAAAAATGTGATGCAGGTTCTGGGTTGTTTTGCAAATAATTTGCAGCAATGTTTAAAATCTGGATGTTGGGGCGTTCTTATGGGGTTTGAGTAATGTAAGCGCAATGTAATCGCAATGTCCCTGGTTTGAAAAGCCTTTTTTGGCATGTTATTCCCTCTCTCTATGCCTCCATCTTTCCCCCTCATTATTTGTCTAATCTAATAAAGGCAACATAAACAAAACATAATGAAAAAATGAATGTTTACATGTATAAATCAAAACATTTTCAAAATGAGATTCCCTACGATCTTTGTCCACCAAAGAAAACTTAGTATTAGTCAGCTGATGCTTGGTTGTCGTTACAAGACACGGCTATATCTGAACACAATGCAGATGTACAATAAGGCTAATGTAAACAATCCTGTTCAGACATTCCCTCGAGATAATGAAGCTGACTGCATAAAATCTGTTTAATCACAATGGATTATAAAGAAACTATTTGCATCAAACAATGACAGATTAACAGAAATTGAAGCATACCAGAAAAAAAGGGTGAAATGAGAAGGAGGCGGCATGCATGTTTGCAGTTTTGAGCAGGAAGGTGGGGCTAGACTTACTCTGGGATGTAGCGAAGGTGCTGGCCACCAGAGGGCTCGGAGTTCCTGCGGACAAGAGGATAGGGAGGAAGTTAAAACTACAGGCATTCTCCATCACTGTTTATTCAGTCAGTGCCTTTAATGTTTAATGGTATTCTTTAAAAAGGCAAGCATGCTTTGTAATCAAAGAGCATTTATTCTATAGTTCTAGGATCTGATGCCAAAGATTATGAGACCTCACAGACATTTCAGTGACTGATGGTGATGTAAACTCTATACAGCCAATTTAGATACTGCATTTATTACAGGGACATATTGATTCTAGCACCAGGCAAACAAACAACTTTCCTAAGTGAAAAAAACAGAGAGAAACGTCTAATGGGAAACAAAGACTTTTGTAACTTTTTCTTTAAAAAAAAAATGCTCACAGTAAGAATCTGATTAAGAAAATGTGTTTTCAAGGCTTTTAACTACAAGTGTGTTTTTGAGTCCATCCAACTCAAAAAAGACAATTCAACAAGGTGACGAGTGGAATAATAATAATATTGAAAGAGCTCATGGACTTGAGATTTATATAGTAACAATTGATGCAAGGTAGGTCACACAAACCCCTTTACATCATCTACTCCCACTCCATCTCAATTTTCAGCCCAGGCATCAGCAGCCAAACACTGTCTGCAGAAATACTGTTTCTATCTATACTGACACTCACATATACCTGCTTTGTAGCAGAGCTGAAAATACCTTTCAGCGTTCGAGCAGAAACGATACATTTCCACACAAATACACACACACATCCACATAAAATAAGTGACTCACCGCTTGAATTCTGCGAACTGTTTGTGTCAACCAGACTAGACTGAATTGCACTTTCCAGTTTCCGCCTAAATGGACTGTCTGTAAGTGAAAACGCAGGACAAACTCTCAGTGACATGTCCATGCTAAATAATGTGGATAATATTCTTAATTCAAGCCACAAACCCACACAACATTTTAGATGGAGCAAAGTCAAAGACATGCGGTTTATTAATCTCTGTTTTAGTTTGCAGCATGCAAATCAATCACGCTAACAGCCTTGACCAAATGTTCATATTACATTTAAATATGGTTTTAATTCCTCCTCTTCATTCCATCTTTTTGACCCACTTCTAAGATGTGAGTGTGTGCCATGCTTTAAATAGTTCTTTATGGCAGAGTGCTTCTTAGCACAAAGATGGAAGGGGATTTTCTACCACAAAATACAGTACCAGTTGGGAGAAAGATCAATGATTTACGACAGCTGGAAAAAAATATTTTGGTGAAGAAATGGAGGAAAAAACTGCAATGTAATATGTTAGGTTTAAACAAAACAAATGTATTTTTTTTATTTTTTAAATAACAGTTTTTCAAAACAGATCTTTGGCTTTGATTTTACTTTAACTTTACTTGTTTTTTTTCTCTAAAAAAGGACAACAGCTTTAATAAGACTAACATTTTGTAAGAAATAGAAGAATCCGTGTGGCTGTATTAAATTTAATTTTAATGTTTTTCAACATCATTTTAATGTGTTATGGTGCTTGAGGCAATTAAAAAAAAACTCTTAACAAGAAAAAAAACCTCAATATACCATCAGCTAAATTGTGCAATTAACCATTCACTGGAGGTTAATAGTTTCCAGCAGGGTTGCTACAAATACAGTGGCAAGGTGACCCAGAACCTTACAGTACATCCAACCGCTTAAGGTTCTTCTCTTTAATCCTTTTCCAATGGCTCCATGTAACACATTTTAGCCATAGTGAGGCATGCTCTTATGAATTTCACTCACGCCCTCACACTATGACTGGGATATTATTGTGACGCTCCCTGCCCTCAAACCCAGTGATGCCAATATCATAGTAAACCGACTGGCTGCACTTCTGTGGTCATGTGGGTGACAAGAGGCATACTGCCATTAAAAAAAAATATTAACAGTACAGAAAAAAGGTGTTTCTCATGTTGGTTGTTTTCCCTTTTATCAACATCAAAATCTGCTCAATTTTTAACTGACCAATTCCCAACAATAAAACAATTTGTCATGTTGTCAGCCAGTTAACAAGCATTCAAGTTCTTCAATGTTATACTTGGGTGATAGCAAAAGGTAATAAAAAAACCCCATTAAGGCTGGCCCAAATGCTTTGAAGCTTCTACCCTTGCCACGGTAATCGACATCCAAATAATAATACTAATAATAATATAGTAATGACTATTTGTATAACAACTTTATTGGAAGAAATGCAACACAAATTGCTTTAAAACAAGGAAGTACATGACATAAATAGAGATAGAATTAACATAAAGAATACTATAATAATTGTAAGCTGAAAATCAGTATTTGGATTCTGCATTTTATTATTTTATTAGCATAATATGTATTTCATCAAATTCCCAAATAGCCCATGATGTTAGAAATATTATACATTTTTAGATGTAATTATTTATTATTTTATTATGCATCAATAATAATTTTGAACAAAAGGAGGCATCAACAGTTGATGAAGAAGAATGAAACATTGTGTCGGCTGCAGCGAAAAAGCAGCAAAAGACCGATAAAGAGCAAGAAACGGAGCTCCTGCTGTCTATGGACAACAACTGAAAAACATGTAAAGGAGGAGTGACAAGAACAACTTTTTAAAAAGACAAAACCTGATCCTGGTCCACTTGAGTGGTGGAGACGATATTTGCACCATTTCCCGTGACTGGCAACTGTAGCGAAGCACTTGCTTTGCGTGCCTGCCTCATCACCCTCATCACCCCACACCCGCCCCGCCGGAGCTTGGAATATTTTTGGGTAATACTCGCAGCTTTGAAGCCCCAAAAATAGTATTCTGGACAGCCCTACAACACATACTGCTCTATGCACTGCTAAAAGGCGCATAACAGCGAGCTTTCATAATCAAAATTTCAAGAAGTTACCATGCAGAGCAGGCACAACTGTGTGTGCATTCAGATTATGAGTTAATGAGGCATGTCAACTTTGCTTATCATCATACAATCAATCAACAAAACTACTGAGGATAAAATGTAGGAGAAAAATAATGATGCTTACTTTTTATCTTACCAGTTTGGCTGTGGCCAAATTTACTCATATCCATGCTACCACAGTCCTGTACCCGTGATGTCTTCAAATCAAAAGTGCCTAAATTAAGACAGATTCACAGAGTTAACCGCAGTTCAATGCTCCAATTTACACCGCTGACATATCGCCACCTCCTCCACAACATGTTTTTAAGAGGCTGTATTGGTACAAACAAAGAGAATGACTGAAATAGGGCAGTACTACACATTGTTGCTTTACGCAGCAGGTGAACGGGCTCACCCATTGGTGTGTGCAGAGCAACATGCTCCTGGTATGGGTTGAAATACTTGTACTGCTTCCCACAGAACTCACAAACGTAGCTCCCAGTTTCTGTAGACAAGAAAACACAGAATCAAACTTTGGTTTTCATCAAAATCCATGTTAATGGTTAAAACCTGTATGTTTGTTGGATAAATTATGTTCAGTTGTTTTTTTTTTGTTTTTTTTTTTTAAAAAGGGTCAGTCATGTCTTATTTAAATACGGAGTAGCAGAAAATCAGAGGTGGAGAAGACGAAGAAGCTGGTGATTCTGATCTTTTCCCGGCTGAAAATTTACATTTAGCAATTCCTCAGTGTTAGAGAACATAAAAACACAGGGGTCTCCCTGCATAGTGCTTGGAGGTTCACGCTATCCCCCCAATAATTAGTGCAGTGACAAGTGCAGGCTTCCCACCTGCGAACACTGCCAATTGTGTTTGAAGGGACACCCGCTGCCGTAGGTTGAACCCGCGGTCTCTGCGGAGGAGGGCGAGTGCTTTTTCCCCTGCGAACGAGGACTTTTGGACTCATGTTCTGAAACCTTTCCAGTGTGGAGTTAGCTCATATGCTTAAGTGTTATTTTTCTAACATGGATCATCACCATGACTTAAGGTTGTTCATTACAAACTGTGTCCAACACGCTGGTGGACTTCAATCTGTCAAATGTATGCCATGTTAGGAAAAATCAAACGAATGATGGATGCACCTAAAAATAATGTCAGATGTCGGATTTTCCCTCCACAATAATAACTTCTACAGGTGCATCTCAATAAATTAGAATATCGTAGAAAAAGTTTATTTTTTTACACACAGAATGAAACATTTCATGTCTTAATTCATTTAATTTCTTCTAATTATAGTGATTATGGTAAACATTTAATGAAGCCCTAACATTCAGTGTCTCAAAAAATGTTTAACATAACAAAAGACCAATCTTAAAAAGTATGTTTAATATGGAAATGTTGACCTCTGAAGAGTATGTCCATCTATATGCACTCAATACTTGGTTGGTGATATTGGACTTTTCCATGACATCTAATTCATTGAGATGCACCTGTATATAACCTAAGACAAATCAAATCAAATCATTTTCAAACAATGTAGTGAATAATTATCCCAATCTATTTCTTCGTGTGTAAAAACTCAAGTACAAGCTGCAATTTGCTGCCTAAGCTGCTAATCTCGTCCTGCCACGTGGAGCTAGCTAAAAAGAAATGTGCATCAACAGCAACAGTCTTACTTGGTCCAATTTTCTGATAGGGTTCAACTGGCTCCTCCTCTTTAAGGCCATCCACAGGTAACACTACCTGTTCATAGGGATCTGAGAGAGGTGGGGGAGGGAAAGGAGGAAGAAATGGACAGTTAGCTCCTCACTGAACACTCGTGCTTTAAATGTAAGTTGAGCTCTCCGAGATATGAGAGTCTCAGCATGGACATCCACGGATCCCGACCTAATGACTGCACATTTCCTCCATCTCACGTTCTACTTGGTCACATGTTATTTTGAACATGTGCTTCATTCTGCTTACTCTTCCTTTTTAATGGTGAACTGGACTTATGTTGAAGCTAAAAGTGAAAAAAGTTAAATACTTTGTCCCTAAATTAGCTTTACGTTCACGTGGATAATTAAGCTATGCAAATGCATTTGTTTGATGTTTTCTTTTTTTATGTTTGTTGTTTAATTTTTCTCCATTCTTATATTGCTCATATTTATTAATTTAGCTTTTTTAAATTTATTTTTAATCTTGCACTGTCAGTGCACTTAATGTCGTTGCACTTAATGTCGTTGTCCCTTTTAATGTTGCACTTAATGAGTCAATGACAATAAAGATATTCTATTCTATTTAGAGCATATTCATTTTAAGAGGGCAACACATAATATAATATAAAAGTTGAACAACATACCCACATTTAGTTTTGATTTATAATGAAGAATAGTACGGGCATCGCACTTTTTACTTACATAAATATACCTTCTCTGCCTTATGACCCATGACTTTACATGGAGTGACACAGTGCTTTTTAGTGCTAGCAAGACGGAAAATAATATGAAAGTAAATTCTGAAATACTGTGCTTTAGTTACCTCCAAGTGAGAACTAGGCTATTCTAAAACGCACTTTACCTGAGACAGACTATTATTAGAGTCAGGCCATTACTCATTTAATGGTGTGATTTGTATTTTTTCTTTTTTTTCTGCCAAAAGAAGCCCTCCATTTCTCTGATGTACTCCTCTTTACTATGCTACTCAGCTTTCGGTGCTGCGGCAAAAAGTGGAGGCTCTGCTGCGAGGGGACAGTGTGAAATGGAAGTTCACTTATAAATGGCTTTCCAGATCAAGTCTTGGACTTTCAAATAAAAATATAAATTGTCATGCAAATTGTCCAAAAACTCCTGGTTACCATCAACCGCATGCAGGTCACGGTGCTCCTGGAAGCAGCTGTAGTATTTATACTTCTTGCCACAGATGTCACAGGAGTAACGGAAGCTATCTGCAGTTAAACAGATAGAGAGACACCAGCATTGTTTGTAAAGACAAAGGATATTACTAACAGAAACAGTATTTTGTGGATGATTTAATCCAAAAAAACCAAATACCCCAGATAATAACAATAGAATAATAATGATAACAACAACGACAAGTATAGGAATAATCTTTGATTTGTTGCACAGTGTACAGTACAGATAGCAGGAGATATGAGAATACATGAAAAAAGCTTAAAGAGCCATTGCAGGCAAGCAACGTATTTCATTGTGGTAGTTTCAAGAGGGGCAGAGTTCTGTTTTTAGTCATTCTGCATTAGAAAAAATGATGAATGAACGAAGAAATAAGATTAAAATACATAGGAAAAGCTTTAATTGCATTGGGACGGACAGACAGAGGGACGCTAAATGAGATTAGATGAACAAGACAAATAGGCAGATGAATCCCTAAAGGACAGTGATTAAAAAAAAAGTAATAATGATTTTATTATTTTTATGACATCTCCATTTAAACAAAGGTAAAATGGAGCAGTAAACTAATTTACAATTTACAAGTGGGAAATTGTCCTTGCATTTTTATTTATTCCATTAGAAATTTGAAATTTGTTATGAACAAGATCATGCAACATACATTAAATACATACATTTTCTGCATTAAAACTTGTTGGTGTCTTTTGTGGTGTTGTACAAAGTTCTTTTTAACTTTCAGAGCCTTTTCCTGCCAAGTCTGTAGAGGGCCTGGAGCGAGAGAACATAAGGGATGCAGACTACTTGCTCTGCTCTTGCTAATTTTGTTGCATTGGAAGCATTGTGCAGCCAGGTGGCTGTTGACAATTAAGAGCACCTGAAGTGCATCTTGGCGCGCCACAGTGAAATTCGGTCTGAAGCCTATCTGTTGCATAAACAGCATGGTGTCGAGCTGACAAAATTAACTATTTCTAACCTCTTTTCTCCCGTTGGCTAAGGTTTAGTCTTCTCTGCATAATAGTACTCCGGACTGATGTTGCCCCAGCAAAGGGCCCCTCACCTTACACACCCATGTGACAAATGTTTTTTTCATTTAGCAGCAGAGCGATAGTTTCTAAACTTTTTCCAGTTTCTCCATTCCAACTCTGTTAATTCAATCAGCTGCATTCTTGGCTGAATTCCTGAGGTATTACGAAGACGTATTTAAATACTTTGCAAGATTTTTGTTTATTCTGCTGTGGACTGATCATATTTTAGCCTATGTGATCCTTGTCAATGCTTTAAAAGGAAAGTTAACTGTTAGGTTCAAGATATATTTTGGAAACACATTTAAGAGGCTGTCCTAGAAACGTGATACAAGGAAACAGAGAAAAGCCAATGTGGTTCATTTAAAGCAACCAGCCTCTTGGATTTATGCAATATATGCTTAATTGGGAACAATGAAATTCAGCTACAAAAGTGATTATTAGGGTGCCTAACTGTAATTGCATTTATAACACCTCAAGGCTCCAATACCATGCATATTGTATAATTTACACACCAGCTGACGTGATTAAAACTATTTTCCACAAATTAGCAGGTTCTTGGTATTTGTCAGTGTAATTGAAGTTAACGTAACATGGACACATTCTGAGTAAATCGATAAACACGGTAACAACACTGATAATTGGTTATGGATGCGTGCTCCTCGCAGGTTGGACTCGTCTCTTTGCTGTGATGCTTCTATGCACTGGCTTTTACACAGCTACACACAAAGACTCTCAAAGAAACCAAGGACAGTTAAGAGACAAGCCCAAGTTGATCCAAAATGACTCCTTTACACTTTATTTTCAAGTGACTCTTAGAAAAGAAAAAAAAAACAAGCTCAGAGTTGTAGATATGACAACCTTGAGCATCTTCTGATTTGGGTTTTTCAGTACAAATTCAAGTAATTTTGAGGTTTAATCTTGCTCACTTCTTTAAATGGATGATTAAAATGAAATACTTGATGAAAATCCTGCCATTACTCAAATTAATTTTAATTTAATAAGCACTAAAACATGACATATTTCACATTCAAATGGGAAGTACAGTTTTCATTTTTATTTTATTTTTTAGGTTGCTCGCTGTCTGCCAATTTAAAATGAACAAGTGGAATATTGAAATCGCAGTAAGTGCACAATATATGTTAAAAAGGCAAAATGTGGTCAAAATATCTTTTGAATTAAGAACTGTGGTGCTGTCTGCATCCTGGCCAACAAATCTTATTCTACAGACTTATGAAAATATGCTTTGTTTGGTACAGATCCCTGCAAAACATTACACCATGATTATTTGAATATATTTTCAATGGAAATGAGAATCATTCAGCCCTATCTGAAAAATGCAAAATCCATTCTACATTTGATTTCACTCTCAATAGGACAGGGTTATATTTTGGAAACCACAATACAACAAACTGATTACTTCCTTCCTGACAGAATAAGTATTAGAAACGTTGGTTCGGTGTTTTGTTGCCTGATGATTTAAATATATCCATGATTCATTAATCAAACTAGACTTTCCAGGTTGCATTTATTGTCTGAAGCATTATTATTTGAATAATTATTACCTGAAGCAGCACACCCACACCCACCCTTGTATTTCTTTTTAAGCACAGGGCTGTTTTTGGTCTGAACGCCTACTTAGACAGAACTACAGAAAGTTTGTTCTAGCTGGGCTCCCAAAATACTCTCCAACACCAAGAACTCCACAACACTACAGCCTGTGTTGTCTACTGCTTTCAGTATTCTCTTATGCCCACACTGCCTCAACAGAGGGATATTTTACAAGCCATATTTACTGGAAAAATCCAGGCTTATTATCAGTTGGCGTGGCTTAATTTTTCTCAGTTGGTTTTAAAATGCTGGTTTGCAACTTTCCAGAGAAAGTTGCTATAGTAACCAATCATTAAAAACATGTTTGGTGTTAAGCAGGCTTAAAGTCAAGGTTACAAAGATGCCATATATTCACTGTGCTGCCCTGAACCTGAGCTTTAAAAATATTTTGATCACTGACACGTAGAACTAATTTCATTCTACCGAGGGAAATCAGTCTATTTAATTTTTTATATTAAATTAACTGCTACTAAAACACATTATATTTTGCCCCAGCTTGTTTTATCTTATTGTGTTGCCACATTCTTTTGCAGCCACTTAGCCTTCTCACGAAAGCAAATTATATTTAACTAGAAAAAAAACGCCTCTCAGTTGTGTGCCTGCACCAACCAGTCAAGTTGCAGTTTACATCCACGTCTGTCCAGACTCATGTAGCCATGACAGCAGAAAGTGCTTTAAATGTGAACGTTGGTGCGAAGATGCTACAAATTTTAAAACACAGACGCATCACACACATCTTCAACCCGGCAGCACAGAAGGCGGGCCACCAACCATGCGAAACTCAGGTAAAATCTCAATTATGGTGCTGAGTAATAGCCAGAGAAGAGTTTTTGCAGAACATTAAGATGTCACAGTAAAGTGACAATTTTAGATGGAAAATGTCACTTAACTTTTCTTATTAGAAAATATTTGTGAAAAAAGTGTAGAAAGTCTAGCCAAAATCCAATCAGTTCATCCTTGAATCAAAGTAGACTTTTTTGCCAAATAAAAAAAAATTCCCTCAATGCGTTCCTGAGATCTGTACGGACCACCAGAAACGTAATGCCTTTGGCCACGGCTGTCCGCCGGCGCAGAGGCATAAAAAATACGCTTATAAATTGGCACGCCAGTCATTGTCAAGTATAAAGTCTAAATTTGTGGCGTCAACCAAAAATGCCTTACAGCATGTTCCATCCTCTTAAGAATTTAATCTATCGTGGGGTTTTTTGCCAAGCAGCCACTCTGGCCTACTTATTAACACTGTCAAAGACCTTTTGGTTACACTGTGTTTGTAACAAATAAAAAAAACACACACAGTTGTTCAGTCTGCGTCAAGATGATTGCTCTTTCTTTTCCCTGCCATGTTGATAGTGCTGCCTTTAAGCGATGTGCACATTCATGTAATGATAGCTGAGAGTGCGTGTAGGAAGCGTTATAAATAACTTTCAAGTACTACTCTGAGGTAGGAGTATTTTTAGTCCTAATCAAACTTTCGCTGTGTTTCCTGAGAGTGATTTTAAGATGCCAGATAAATACAGGCCCTGGCAGCTGATATACAATGCAATTAAAAGAGCACCGTCCCCATTCCTGCAGGCCAGCGTTCCCTTTTATATGTAGTTTCAGGTTTTCTTCACCTAAATTAGAGGAACTGATGTGGTCAGACAAAATAGCATTGTGATAATCAGAACATTGTGTCCATACATGACATGATTGTGCCAGAAATGTAGAGGTAAAGTTTGATGTTGCCTTATAGGTACCTGGTATTAGGATGTCACCTATGGGAAGGCGGCTACAGTGAGGAGACAAGACTGATGGGAGAGAGGGAGGGGGACAATGAGGGTAAATAATATGGCTTTTAGCCTGCTAAGTCACATAGAGACAAAGGTATCTTCAGTTATAAGTTGCTGTGGATTGTTTTTAGTTTATGAAAATCTAAAAGACATCTAGTAAAACAACATAATGTCTGTTAAATGAGCCAGGTATGAAATAAACAGCTTGTGCTGGCATGCTTATAAACTTGAGTGTGTTCACTGGATGATTGTGCAAAAGTGTACTCACTGTTGGCCGTCTGGGGTAGACCATCCGCAACCATGCTATCTGATTCTATAGTGGAAAAAACAAGGAGGGTGGGGGACAATAAGCCTTAGAGAAATCTGTTCACATCTGCTCACAGCTTCCAACTGGTGTTTAAATTGCTATCTGACATTAAAACAATGCAGAGGCCAAAAAAATAAAATAAATAAATCAGATACAATTCCTAGCCAAAACAGGACACGCATGACTCATTTAGAGGAAGTGAATAATTTTAGGACCATACTGTCTAGAGAGGAAAAACCCAGTGAGCAGTCAGTTATTATTTGGCTTTTTATAAAGCAAAAAATATGTTTTTAAAAAAATGGAGTGTCTTACCTCTATGTGCTCTGACGTGTGTCTGAAAGCAGTTATAGTACTTGTACTTCTTCCCACATACCCCACATACATAGGAACCTGCATGAGAAATTAAAAACAATGCCATTAAAACAAAGTTACCTTATAATCAGTACACACATCACATTTCACCGTCATAAAATTTAAGATCTGTCATGGGTTTGCTAAATATTACCAATAATCATCATAATAATGTTCATAGCTGACAGTAAACATCACTTTCTACAAAATGCTGTGTATCACATATTTACTGAATGTTAAAATTCTGAGGCTTTTACTCAGCTTTTGTATAAGAAAAGTATCCAAGTATGAATTAAGAATTATCTAAGAATTACAAGAAATCAATAATTTATGAAAATAATATTCATGGACGGAGCAAGGATTGGTATCGGAGCCAATGAAGGTTCTTTTTAGTCCTCATTTATATATTGTAAATGAGGTACACTAAATATCAGAAACACTGTAACCTCCATGATAGTTGGATTATTGCATGCCTGTTGTATTGTACTGCAGCAGTTTTTAGGTAGGTGTGATAAAACTAAAAGTACATACAGTGCATTTGTCTATTTGTGCAAATTACCTACCTAAGTATTTGCCAGGTGGGTGTTATTATAATAATAATCATCATCATTATTATCATTACCACAATGTGGGAAGATTCCAAATGAATGGATAGCACAGTTATATATGAACAAAGCTTAAACTACCTCGCTAGAAAAGGATCAGCTCTCAGTAACAAGAAAGTTGTATTTTGTCACTTACTCCTAATGGTACATGCAGAGGATTGGTTTTATTCACCCAAGTTCTGAGACACCCGACATCAAAATGAAGTCAATGGTATTTCAATTGTGCTAACAATATTGGAAATTTATATTTATATTAAGTTCAACTGCAACAACACGCTCTCAATAGTTTTAATAGCAGTGTTTTTTTATGTAAAAAGTAGTTCCAATCCTAATTCTCTTCCTAGTTGCGCAAAATAGAATAGAAATAGATAAAATTACCCTAGATAATTAAAGCGCCTTCTCTGTTCTGTTATATTATCTGTGATAATTCTGACAAATTGACGAAATTACTTCTAGACAGATACATTGATGTCTGACTGATGGAAATAGTCCGACATGTTTGTTGTCATTTGCCTGGACTGCACGTGGATGTTACGTAAACGTGTACGCGACAAGAGCCAGCATGAGCTGATCAGAGCAGACTTCTGCGTTTTCAACCCTTTAGACAGAAACACAGTGGAGCACTATTAAGATTTCCCCTCTGGAGGGTGGTTTCATTTGTTGCGTTTTTAAGCCCCAAAAACGCTGTTACCCTCTAAACGAACGGCACATCCGATAAAATATTTTGTCATTTTCACCCGAGAGCGTTGTCGTGTAAACAGGCCCTTAGAGTGAAGTCTGTGGAATATCTGGAGTCCTAGAGTAGCAGGACATGATTTCTGAAAACCCGCTGCTGAATTGTTTAAAATGTCATTTTTAAATGCTGTGCAGTCTGTTTGTGTTGTTCAAGGTCAGGGTCAAGAGACACCAGACAAGATTGCAGTCAGGATATGCATGTATTTATCCGTATGTATATTCACACACCTATGCATGAGTCTGTGCTCTTCGTTGGAGGAGGAGTACCAAGGGCAAACATACCCTCGGTCTGAGCTCTACGCGATCCACCTCCACTTGCTCCTCCATCATTTCCTCCAATGACAACACAGATTTCAGCAGGGTTGGCTTCACCCACTTTCCCGTTACTCGTCTCGGAGATCCCAGGCTCTTTCTTTACAGTCACAGGTGGTGGACTTATACTCTTGGTCTTTGGGACAATGGTTGGTAAGGGACCATCTGTGGCCGCACTCCCACCGTCCACCTGCTCCTTCCCAGGATTGGGTGCCTCTTGTGCGCTCATGACTCCACCTCCTCTGAGCCCGTGCTTCTGTACCAGGGGAAAAAAACAGAGACAGACGAAGACTTTAATTGACGGTCCTGGAACAATAACAGTGTTGAATTGGGCTCATATTGAGGAAATAAAGGTTGTGAAGATACCAGCTTTAATTTGTACCCATTATAGTGACTTTTCAATACATAGATGCTGAAATGGTTTAAATACTCAGCTGCACTTTCTGCTCTCTTTTCTCTGACGGCGAGGTGACAAATACACGCCGCTGCAGTGCCCACATAGCCCACCTCCTCTCACTCACTCAGTCTTATAACACTAGCTACCTCTACCACAAATATGATTGAAACTGTTTTATTCTGGGTCCTGCAAGATGTATTTCTATACATCAATTGTAAAATATATTGAAGACCATTTAAGTTGTTTAGCTAGGCTAACTATTTATATTTCCGTTCATTGCATTAGTATTTCTACAAGCAGTTATCTTATTCTACACTAAAATGCCACATGCGCTATTCAATGAAATATTTCCAAAACTCTCCAGTTTAACTTCTCATGGAACGTTTCTGGAAATTTTCTACCCCTTTGCAACCCTATAACCTCCAAAAAGGTAAACCAAAAACTAAAATATGTCTCCCGTTTTAAAACTGTAATGCTTACTCCAGCAACTACAGCCACAATCGTGTAGCTCATACACAACAGATGGCATGTGCAGAGCTTCAGCAACTTTTATGTGTTACCTCAAGAATATTTGAATTAATGTAAAAAATTTATTTTTTAATGTTTATTTTACTAGCCAAGAAAAGAAACATCATTGCTGCCAGGTTTTAGCCCAGCCTTGTTATTTATCAAATTAAATATTATACAATATCTATAATTAAATCTAAATTTTTATGCTGTCAATGTTGTTTTCATTGAGTTAAAAATGCTACTAAATATCAATATTTTTCAAGGTATGGCATTGAAGTTGGGAATTCCGGTATCGTGACAACACTAATCTGTACCTACCTGGGTAGCTAAATACCTAAAAACTATTTAACTGTCATATCTTCCTCTAAATACAGTCAATATATGTGTAAGCTCATAATGCACGAGCCAACAGCTGTAATAGATCTGTGGCTGTGTTAGAGAACAGAAAAAAACTGACAAGATTTCTTCTAACAGAGTGGCTTAAATGTTCATAAGTGCCCTTTGATGGCACAATTCCAAACTTTGTGGCACCCAAAATGGTTTAATTTCAAAACTATCCAAATTACACAACTTGCCACTTCAGCAGAAGGCTATAAAAGGCCCTGTCAAGAGAATGTGCTCAAAACGCAACCATGCAAAACAGAGTTATGCCAGGATGACTGATATTATGGAAAGAGGGGAAATTGGTCTTCTAATAATAGCGCACCGATACAGCAACAACAAGCTTTTTCATAGCCCTATACCCTCTCTTTTTATATGTCACATAACCAAAAGCATCAGCAAACATGCCCATGAATTTGATAATGCTGACACAAAACATTTAAGGTTTTCAGTTCAAATTGCTTACCTCAATCTGGAGAAAAATAAAAAGTGCTGTCAACTCAATCACATATTATGTGCAACTCTGAGCAGGCCTACAGGTTGTGCAAGTTGTGTCTTTTGTTAATTTCTCAACAACCTTTATAGGGAACAAGCTTGAACAGGACTTTTAGACTTATAGCACAATTGTAAATTCTTTGAGGCACAGTCATAAAAATCCACAGCATATTTTATTTCAGTTCAGTAAATGTTTGTATCCTCATGGTGGCAATAAATGAAAGGTCAGGGGTCACCAAAGCCAAGATTCATCTTTTGGCCAAAAGTTAATTTAATGGCAAATGGTGTTATATATGCATTAACATTAAGCATTTATAGTTTACCTTTCACAATTTTTCAATAAATAGACTTTACTTTTCAATTTTCCAATGCCACTTTCAGTGCTGAGTATTTTTCATGCATTTATTTATTTATGTAGTGTGTATTTCCCCATTTTCAACCTGAAATGGCATTTCCATTTCAGGTTTTTCAATTTCCCTTTCCATTAGTCTTGTCACAGTGTCTGGTTTCACCAATGGCATAAGGTGTACAGCAACTGTGTAGACCTGTGTAATTTTATCCACACTGTCCATGGACTGAAGGTGTGAGCAGAAACAAGCTGTGTTTATATTCACAGGTTATCTTCGGGACCTTGTTATGCATTTTAACACCGCTGAAGAAAATAAACACTGCTGCTGAAAAGAGAAAATGTCTCCCAACTACTGTACTTCACTACAGACACAAACCAGACAGCTGCTTAATGATACCAATTAATTTATTAGCCACATTCATACAGTTTAAACCAGAGGCGCAGAACTACAATTTTAAACCACAGATCTTTAAATGTCCATATGTATAATACATGTGACTGCATTACATCAAAAGGTGGAAAGCCAAGTTTCTCTGTGTCTTTTGTTTTGTGAAAGGTACTTTTAGGTTGGGAGTACGACCTTCTGGTAGGTAGTTCTGGGAAACTAAAATCCTGTGTGAAACATTTTGGTACATTTAATCATATCCTGATTACCAAGAACAGTGAAATAGAAATAAGTGCGTCACATTTTACTTCTTCCCACTTTGAGTCCATCCTTCAAATGTTTAGAAAGTTTTTTTTTGTACACATTGTTGGAAATTCAATTATATACTATTATTTTAGATCGTAGTTAAAGGTCATGTTGAACTGGACAAGATTATATTAAGGTTGGTCTAACTTTCAGCCATTTCTATTTAGATAGGAATGCAGCACAAAAAGTCCACTAACTACGACATCAATGCAAAAGCATATAATTGAATCAACACCTCCATGACAGTGTAAAAACACTGACTATAAATACCAAAGTAGACTGTTGCATTGGATTGTACATGTGGTCCTAGTAAAGTGGCTACAGAGTGTTTTCTAAAAGTAAAATTCATGTTGTTGAATAATAATAAAAAAATGTCAAAAAAAGACATTCATCTAATAAACCATATTGCTGGAAAGAAAGACAAACTAAAATTGAGGCCCTAAGATACTGGATTTTGGGGGCTGAAGCCTATAGCAGTATTGGGGAGTACAAAATTCCAATATGTAAGCTGATATAGTATATACGGTATACACATATAACCATGTCATAATGTATAGGCAAAATGGGCTGTTTTATGTTCTTAAAATCCAAATGTTGCAAATATGAATACATGAAAAAGATATGCAGGATACAGCTTTAATGTAACTTTATTAAATGGTAACAGTAAGAACAGCAATTGTAAGAGCATTTAAAAACCGTCAACATCGCTTTTAATTGTTAAAAAAAAATATATGAAGAGTTGAATTAATAGTCAATCCACAGAAAAATAACTGGCAACTATTTAGATAATCAAGTCATCATTTAAGTAATTTTCAAGCAAATCTTACAAAGATAAATAGAGATTAAAGGAACAGCCAATCACGTGATTATTTCATCATAATGTCGTTTAATTATTCATTATCCTTTGTACCAAAACAGTTTGAACAACATTTATGGATTCATCATTGTTGAGAAACACCTTACAGTTGTGCCATTTGTGTTGAAATAAATCCAGCTGTCACACTAAATTTCAATGTGAATTTTGATTGCAGGCACTCGCACATAAATATTTTGGGTCAGCAAAGTTAGTGGCCCGTTTATTGTCCACGCAGCAGTGTCAAATTTTACATCCCGGTGACATCATAAACTAAATGTCAGCTCTCCATTTTCTAGCTATAGGACTGAACTGTTATGGGTGCAAGTGAACTCTTGTAATGGCTGGCATTTCCCTGCTGCAGAGGGAACAACCATTGTCATACATTTTAGATCATTTGATGAGTTAAGGTTTAAAAAAAAAAGAAGCTCATAAATGTTTTGTTTCGGGTGGATTGACAAGTAACAAAAGCAGCTACATCACTTTCTTTCCACACACCCATTAAATCATGAAACTTTCTGTAAAAAACAATTAATGCACCGCAGACATGCAGCACCATTTAGGAGTGTGAAAACAAAAATAAACAGCACCTACGAGTGAGAGGGATTCAATTTTAACATTTTCTGACTCATGGAGAAAGACATGATGTAATTGCAGATAGATTATGGTTGTGAATTTGTTTGCCAAAATAAACTTCTCCATTATGGCAGTCATGTAGGTTCAGTCTTCCTTGAGCCAGCTTCTTTCTGCAGGTTTACTGAAGGTATATTAGAAAATTACAATTTTGTGGTGCCAGTTTTCCATTTTCACTACAGTCTAAAAAGCGTAACTATAATATGTGGTCAGTCGTCTTAAGTTTATATAGTTTCGTCTTGCAGAAAATGCTGTGTGAAAAATGTGTTTGTGCAAATTTCACAGTAAGACACAAAAAATACAGTAAAGCCAGGCTTCTCTGTCTCAGCGTTTTTTTTTTTTTCAAAACAGAGCCTAAGGGGATGCAATTTCAAAGTCGACAACACCGGTATCTGGCATTGTTCTGGCAGAACTTACATTGGTATGAAAATGTTCTACCGTGACAAGTCTAATCCCCCACGTATACAAGAAAGTAATGTGTCATTTTTGTTCTTTTATGACTGATAGGGTAAAGACCCTCTGTCAGCTTAACTTCCCACAAAAACAAGAGACAGCTCAAATAAAACACAAATAACTTTGATGATTAAGGATTGATTACATCTCATTACCAGTGATGGAAAGGAACCAAGTAGATATACTTGAGAACTGCACTTCTATAAAACAATAGAAGACCTCAGTTTTACAATAAAACTGAGGTACTATCCAATTTATGCCTCTACTGCACTACATCTCAGACTAAAATATTATACATATTGAACAGTTAATTTACAGATTAAGATTTTACATGAAAAGCATGTTAAGATTAAAAGGGACATTATTTCTTACAGACTTTAATTTAAATAACTGAAGTCCACAGAGGTATTTAAAAATTGTCCATTATTTCACAAAAAAAGCAAACAGAGTAAATGAAAACCAATTTATGGAACAGAACTTTGTTTTTCTTCCTTCTTCAAATTTGTTCGAACTTAACTTTTGGAAAAAGTGACAGCCCTAAATGGAACTAACATCATCATACATGAATATAAATGAGCTAATTGAATCCACAAGAGCCTTAGCTTTGCAGTCATGCACAATTTATGCAACTCCAAGACTCTTTAGGGACCCCAATGTGCAGAAATATTCTACTACAACATTTTTCAAATAGGCGAAGATAAGAAATGTATACTGCTTGGAAAAACTGCATTTTTTTGTCCAAAATGGCTTTAGATTAACATAAAGTGAGCATGTCCTAATAGGGATACTCATGGGTACCCATAGAACCCATTTTCAGATATATTGAGGTGACCAATACTTAGCAATCCGTGTATCTTCAATTCAATCCATAACCGTTTAGAAATCGAAACACGAAAAAACAAGTTTGATTTCATGTTGTATTTTTTTATTTAATTTTTTCAAGTAAAATAACCGATTGTTTTTTTTCTTCAAAATACGCTGTAAAATATGAATTGATTGTAATTTCTCATTGTTATTTTCCATTTGTTCCTTAACATAACAAGATGGGAAATTAGACAAACAGAAAATGAAAAAACGGGGCATTTTGTCACATTTCCCCCCCGCCGCGCTCCGGAAGGAATTGATGCTGCGAAAAAGTGGAGATTTATTGACAACTGTGTCACATAGGGTCGGCTATGGCATCACTTGAGCCGTTCGCTGATTATATTATTGATCTGTTCCAAAAACAAAATTACATATGCAGACATATTTGGCCATCTGGCTGAGATGGGTGTGCACAACTGCGATTTTGCCATATTCACAACCTCAGAACTGCGGTCAAGCCACGCCCCAGTTTGGAAAATACAGTCAAGCCAGCCGCCACTTGTTTTCGCGATGCATGTTTTTTCTAGACATTACGGTACCAATGTGTTAGAACGGCCTTCAAAATAAAAGCAGTTTTCTGGTTTAACTGTATTTCCGTCTAATTTCAAACTGCAATTAAAAGGAAAATATCCATAATCAGAGACTCATTCCACTTCAGTTGGACAGTGGTGTCTTCAGGGTGTCCCTCACTTGATTTCAGTACATTCTAGTGTCATTTTAAAATCATTATCATTTTAAAATTAAAGCCTTTTGAAAACTTGCATTATACACATTTTTTCTTCTAATTTCAGATTGCAATTAAAAGAAAGCTGTGCATAATCAGAGACTTTTATTAAGGCTTTTATTTTGAAGGCAGTAAATACATGCATCGCGAAAACAAGTGGCGGCTGGCTTGACTGTATTTTCCGAACTGGGGGGTGGCTTGACTGCAGTAATATACGGCATATTTTGTCCACGGACATATCCTCCAACCTTAAGTTTACCCTCTGTTTAAAATGTAATCAAATGAGAAAGCGTGCCTGTGCTGCTGCATGTTGCATGGAACCGCATGGACCTAATGAAAGAGGTTGCGGCCGCTCCAACATCGGGGTCATAGAATCCTGACCACATGACTACTAAATTGCAAAATGTAAATTTTCAAAATCAACATTTGGGCCCTTTTTTTCCCCCCATACTTGATATCCTGGTCATGCATTGTGTTTAATAAAAGAGAGAAGTGAGACTTTTGAATAATGTAGAATGTAAATGAAAGGTTGATTATTGAAAAAACAGGTCATTTTTTTGTTATCCTTGTTTGATTTCGAAACGGACATAGATTGAACGGAAGACACACAGATTCTTAGCCCCCTTTCCAACAAGCTAGAATGACAATCAGTGTTGGGGAATAACTCAGATTACTTTTTTGTTTTTTGTTGTAACGTTTTGCAATTTAAGTAATCAGTAAAATAAAATAAAAGTTCTTGTTATATTAGCCCATGTTTAATTGCCTAATCCCCTGATCAGTTCGCGATCAGATACCCTTTCTCTTTAAGTCCTCTAACAAATATATTTTCTGAGTAAATAACACAAGTACCCAACACTGTTACCAGCTAATGCCTTAGGTCGTTTAGTTTAATATGATACCAATATCTTCACTAGCTTTAAATCTGAGCCAGCTGCAGCCTCTTATAGACAGTAATGTCGCCCGAGAATGTCGGTGGTCCTGCAGGTCTCAGTGGTTTAAGAGGGGCCAGGGTTGAAAACTGGACTAAACTATGCACATATAAAGTGGTAAACTAGTTGCACTTTTACTAGGTACAATAGCACAATGCTGCTTAAAGATTAACGAACAGCAGGTTTTTCTGAAGAGCAAAATTCTTTACTTAAAAATTTGTAATTGCTGATAATACTTATAGAAGTTAAATAGGATTTTTAATTCAGGTCTTTTACTTGTAGTTTACAAGTTTCTGTATTGGTCATTTTTATTAAATCAAAGATCTGAGTACACCACTGGTTGATTACATTCAGCAGCTGTGTCTTACTCATCTTCCAAAAGTCTGCTTTTTGTTTAGAAAAAACAATAGGAAATGTTGTTAGCGCCATTTGCTCATACCATGCTAACAAAAGGTCCTTAGTGCTAACTAAGCACTACCAGCTTATTCTGACAGGAGTCTGCTGGTGGAGGAGAAAATGAAATAATGGCTAAATTAACTGATTTTTGTCATCTGTAATAAAATGGAATAATGGCAAAGACACATGCACATCTGAATTAGATCAAGCCCTGAGTCACCAACTGTAATGTTTCCTGTGCAACATTTTAAATGCATACCCTGAATATTAAAGAAAAAGGCCCGTTTTCTAATTAAAGTCAAAATGCAAAATTAGCCATCTGGCCTTCTGTTCTTTCATAGTCTGAGGCCTCTGATATGCTGTAACCTACAGCAGTATGCAGAATGAAAATCTAAACCAGATGCACATTTGCTTGATGTTCCTTACAAATAAAGCACAACCTACACCAACTGAAACAAAAGGAGAGGAAGTATAGTTTAATGAAATCATCAAATGCTTTTTGCATATCAAGTATCTACAGATAACTATTGTTTTAATAGACACTGAAGAAGGGGGAGGTGGTATTGTGATTTATGTCAATCTATTAAACGTGTTTTCTCTTTGTGATGGGCTCAGCTGCGTTTTAAAATGACAATGCAAGCATATTAAACATAAAATGTAAAAGTAGTGTACAAATGTCTCTGGGGTTACAGAATAAAGAGGTTAGGCATACAAGGAAAACATCTCTAGGACATACCTCTTCAGAATTCAGCGCTTAGTCGAGGTACTTAAAATAATTGGCCTATATTTGGGCAGTACTGTATCTGCCTCTGCACAATAATGAAGTAAATCAATCACTGTGCTTGGTTAAAGCAAAAAAAATACTGTGCTCCTAACTTAGAGATATTTTCTTACTTTGAATTGTAGCTTGCAATGCCAAAAATCACCGTGCTCTGCATGTTAAGCAGCCTGGAATAGAGATTCCAAATATAAAATACAAATTTGTTTAAGGCTCATGAAAATGTTTCCACTCTGGAGGGATTAAAAATAGGAATCAGCTAAAATGGGGGATGGTGGGGGGGTCACTTCAATCACTGCTTTCACTGCATGTTTGTATTATCCAAAGCAAAGTCAGTGACGAGGAGCAAGGGTTGACCAAAACCTGTTTCACACTAAATGCTTTGCTTTCCCTGTTTCTTTAATCAAATCCACGTTTTTCTGTCCTCTGTAATAAATGTCTTCCAAGATGGTGTATGACCAATGATTTCAAAAAGCAATAATGCAGAGAAATGGATAAACCCCCCCCCTGCTTCACCCCACCCCACCTCACACACACACACGGGATGCTCTGGAAAAAGAAACTGTGTCGTCTAGTAAAATTCCATCAGCATACACTCAAAACCCCCATAAAAACCTTTTCAATCTATATGTTAATGCCACGAATTAAAATTTAATAACAAGAGATATTGAAAAGCAGACTTGAATTATACAAAAATAAATCCTGAAAGATCAGGCCCCTAAAATTAGAAATTCAGGGCGGCATCCGGTCTGCTGCTAAACCCTTGTAGGCTGGCAGATTAAATTTTTGATGAAAATCAAAATTGCACTGCACACTGACGCAGGCGCAGCAAACCTGGCACTATTGTGATTTATGGATTCATTAAACCCGCGGGAGTTTCACCCCTCCCCTTTTCACTCAAAGAAATGAGATTTGCTTTGCAGAAAATTTGTATTTTCAGAAAAGCTACTCAGGCTCTGCTCTACCTTCACAAAATGGTCAAGGAAAAAAGAAGCTTCTGTGTACATAACCACTGCACGTAAACAGCCCTAATTTTCATTGCTGCAGCAATTGAACGTCCTTATGCATTATTCATGAAACCAATAAGGTTCATTTTTACAAAGGAAGAGGCTGGAAAAATATGTGCAGAATGCACAGATTTTTTTTTAATGCAGCAGCCCCAACCCCTGAAAAGCCTTTCCCTGGAGACTAATTTAAGTGGAGCCATTTTCAGACATTTTAAACATGCCACTAAGAAAATAACTGAACACGAGATGTTCCCTATGTTTTAAAAAAAATGTATGTTTGTTCAGACACATCTAAGCACAAATCAGGAATCTGTAATTGTACATTAACATGAAAGAGCTGGCATGACATCAAAGATAGAAACCGTTTGTGCAACACTGCTTACCCTTTAAATGGAAAACAAAAACCTATGTGCTAAGTTAATGACTATTAGAGCTGCAAGTATGTTTCAAACACAAACACACAGGCTGTGATGTGATCCCTCACCATCTCATGTTTATCAGTGCCTGGAGGGACAAGTTTCACCTCTCCATCCAAACTATTCGCCCCAAATATCCTCAGTGAATCAAAGCTTTTGTTCTTTTAAGTACAGACAGACCAGCATTCCTCTTACCTTACTAAAAACAAGAACACTCCAAGAATACAGTTCCCATTAACCAAATCAGGGTTTAAGGCATTTTTCATTGCAATACTGCAGCATTATTCTTGAGAGCTTTATAACTTATTACTTTGTACTTCAGGTATTCTGCATATAAACATTCCCATCACTCACACACTGATCCAACCCTATTAAACCCATGACACTGGTTGCCTCTCCTCACTTCTGTACTTTACTGAAACTCCTGCATTTTGATTAGACTTTCTCAGCAAAGGTCAGAATTTACACCCAGATTTTGCATACCAACCATACAATTTCCACCAGCTCTTTCAAATTTATACAGATTTGAAGGTCAGCATTAAAATTACCCACAGCAAAATGGCCTCCGCAGTTTCCCTTACATTAAAATAAAAAGCAAGCCATGCAAGATGGGAAACTGTTTGGCGTCTGCAGGATTAATATAAACAGTAGAGCCACTGGTTGTGATTGTTTTTCCTGCCCTCAAATTATGCTGACATGGTTTTTCTTCTCCCAGTGCTGTTCGGTTCACTTTGGATACTTATTTTCCGCTTACACATTTCCAATCTCTAGAAATAAAAGTAAAAATTGTTCCATGTTTACTAAGTAGTAAATTATATCTGTGTGCCCACAGTGACACAAAAATACACATTCATGCTTACACAAGCAAAGCAAAACTTGAAAATTACAGTTAATATGCATGTTAGAATAAAAACATTAAGGGTGGATTAAGCAGATGTATCTTTATCTCAGACTGACAAACTATTATTTATGAGGCTTGAACCTTTGGCAAAATAATTCAATTCCAGGACAAACATCACGGATAAAATAAAAGAAAGAGTAGCAATAACTTGCACATTGCTTTAAATGTAGTATTTAAAAGGTCATTTTGCATTAATCACCATGAAAATCACAAGATCCTTTTCATTTTAATTGTTTGGCACCCATTAATTGGATGTCTATCATCTGAAAGAGCATTAGGACATGTGCCTCCATTCGCACAAACTAACATTTAATTGAATAAACAAGTCTGAAAAATAGTCTCATTAGAATTTTGTTAATTTCCCAAAACGACTGCCTACAGGTGGCGCCAATGACACCCAGATTTAAAACCCTCTATCTTCCTAAAAAATATAAAATCAGAAATGTATTTTGACATGACGACACTTTTTTTCTCGTCTGTCTTCAATTAACAGAAACCCTTCAAATACAGCCAAGAGCAGCGTTAATGTTGTGTTGAGTTTCAGAGGAGAAACTCCGAAGCTCTGATCAAATTTGCAGGAAAATTCACAAAACATGGCTGCAGGAGGTTTTTGTGTTTCAGATTGTTCCTCCCCTCGTCGTCCTTCATGTTGCCACTATCGCCTGGTCCCCTTGCTCTATCGGAATAACCACAATGTTTTACCTATGTGGTGTATATGTGAACAAACTAGCTGCATAGACGACTAGTCAGCAGTTACACGGAAACTTCATTACGAAAAATTCAGTCAAAAAAACATCAACAGATTAGGACTATTTCGTTTGGCTTCAAAGCCTGCACCTGGTTCAGTGGCTGCGAAAAGGCTGCCAGCTCGTCTGCTAAGTAGAGGGGACGGAAACTTAACACCCGCCAGTGAAATTTCTAAAAAATTTAGGATTTCCTAAATCAGAAAAAAATAAAACACATTGGTCTGACATACCTCCAAAAACGATGCAGCTCATGCGAAACAGGCTCCCGCTCCAGATATCTTCCCTCCCCGACCAGAGGTGACTGCACAACTGCCTCCTCAAAAAAATTGTGAATTACTTATGAGAAATTCCAAATGTTACAAATTTTCACCACCGCGGTTTTTTTACCCCCTCCGCGACACGCTACGTTACATTTTAGAAAAAGAGTAATGGCGTAATGAATCATGAATTTGCCGAGGTTTACTTCAGTCCGTGCAAGCTCTCCGTTTCTGCCTCGCACAGGGGGTTTGTTTTGCGGTTCCTCCTGTGGAAATTTCGTCCGCCATATACAAGGGCAGATTCCGAAATTGCAGCGCCGGCCTGTATATTAGCCTACATGGGGGAAAAAAAGAAAGAAAAAGGAAAAAAGTCTGGGAAGAAGACAGAAAAAAATGGTTGGCCGACTATGAAGTTGCACAGGGAAAAAAGAGACTGGAAATTACGCAGAGGAAAAAATTCTCATGTGAACTGAGAACATTAAAGCAGGCTCTTACTGCAGCTCCACTATACATTAATGACAGGGGGAGCTATTTTGTTCAGATACTATCTCTTGATTCGGTTAATGATAAGGAGTATTTGGCCGGTGGTCAATTTCTGTGTCACAGCCTCTTGGTCATATACATTTCACAGTTGTTTTCCAAATGTTTTCCTTGTTGCTAATTTTAAATGGAAATGAAAATAGCAACTCTCCATGAACAGTTTGTTCCAAAACTGTTCAAGGCTGAAGTTTTCTGTTTGTTCAGTATGCGTCATTAAGCAAGAATTAAAACTCTAACCACACTTTAAAAACTCAAAAACAGTGACAACAAATCTCATTTGTGCACTTACCTGCGTCTGTCTTAACATGCAGTTTAAGGGCTGCCTTTCAAGAGTTAGGTTTTGGTTGGCCAACAAATTCTTTCTTTCAAAAACCTACTCTGAGAATTAGCAATCTTTTTTTTCTTTTGAAATAGTTTCGTTTTTGTCTCTAAAGATGAGTTTTTGTGCCAGTATGTTTCAAAAACAGCTTTGGCCTGTCATTTAATAATTTCCAACTAATGAACTGTAAAGATATAGGCTGTAAAGGTGCTTTGGATTATTATTATTATTATTATTATTATTAATAATAATAATAATAATAATAATAACAATAATAATAATAATAAAGGGAAGACATAATTATAAACACACACTAATAACACCAACAACAACACATTGATAATGACACTACAACTACTAATACTAATACTAATAATAACAATAATACAAAAATATAAGATGTAACAACATCTCAGCTCGCATGAACAGAAGCAGCATTAGCCAATCCTGCAATAACAAAAAAAAAATTAAAATATTAAAGCCAATGTTTTTACAAGCCATTTAATCTGCATTGAATCCTTGTTTATTCAGTATTGAGGACAATGTGCACTGCACCTATTTCATACACAGTCCCAGGGTGGCCCATTGAAAGACCTCTCACAAGTAAATTATATATTTAATATCAGTCAGTAGTTAATCAATCCATTATTCATTCATTAGAAAGTTATTATGGATTATACTTACTAGAAAAATAGTTTAGTCCACATTAAGTTAAAGCCACAGAACTGTAAATTGAAGTCTATAAACTGCAAAAGAGAGAATTCTACAAATATTTAATAATAAATAAATTCAGTATTATTTGATCTTTTGCTATCAGCCTAAGGTTAAGGCTTTTAAGATTTTGATTATAAAGCTTTTCTTATTTTACTTTTTTTTAAACCTTAAATCACAGTGTAATCATTTCTTTTAAATGCTGTAGTTTATTGTATTCCCACAAAGACAATTATGAAAACGAAACAAATACAAAATGATTGTGCACTCAGTTTTATTTATTTTTCCAAATCATGGTGTTTTGTGTGTGTGCAAGACAGGGAAAATCAGTCAAACTGGTGTTGGGTTGTTTTGATGAGATAGCTTTCTTTTTGAAAATGCTTTTGGTGCACTGAAAGGAAATACAAATAGTTCTAGTCTTTTCAGGATAAACAGGTTATACCTGTATCTGGGAAAATAAAATCTGCACCATTTGCACATCAAGCAACAAATGTGTGACAAAGTTATGGAAAAATACGAATGAGGGGAAGTATGCAAGACAATTTCCAAGGCACCAAATATCCCCCAGATTACAGTCAATCAAAAATAACGCATAAGTGCAAATCTGCATTCGTAAAAACTGAGTGTCCCTATGAGAAGAGCAATGAGGGAGGCCACCAAAAGCTCTATGGCAACTCTGAAGGAGCTGCAAATGTCCAGGTGCTTCACAGGGTGACCTAGTGAAAGTCACTTTTGAGGGAAACAAAGTCATGATGCTGATGAAGTTTACTAGGGGGCACATTAGAGACTCTGAAACAAACTGAAAATAGTAAAATTGTCTGATGAGATCAAAAATGTGTTTTTTGGGCATCATACTCATACTGAATATTCTGCACATCAGCAGAAACACAACATCCCTCCAATAAATCCTGGTGGAGGCAGTATCATGCTGATGCTTCTCTGCAGCAGGCCCTGGGAGCCTTGTGAGGGTGGGGGGTCAAATAAATGCAGCAAAACATAGAGAAATCCTGGAAACCTTGCTGCAGTCTGCAACTTAGGATTTTTTTTCAAGCCAACAACCCAAAACATAGGAATACACAGGAATGACTGAACACAACATTTATGCATGGAGTGTAGTCAAGTATTTGTGGCCGTACTTCGATATTTGCTGTTAACTCTCAGCCCTTGTGCAACTTTAAAGAGCTCGATGAGCAGCAGAAGAATGAGGAAGGTTTGCAGGTACAGATTTGTTGCTGTTGAATAATTGGTGCCTTTGCTAAATAAAAAGAAAATCTTCCACAATTTCTTGTTTATCAACAGTCCACAAAACATGAAGCCACAATCTGTTATTCTCTGTTTTGAGAGCTGCTTAATAATGGAATTATTACCCTTCTTTTAATTGGATAGTAATGAGATCACTTAGGACTTCATGAATCATTCATTATGTTTATGAGCACTTATAGTGCTCAGAAATGTTCAGATGTACTTCCCTCTCGTAGAGTTTTCATCAGTTACAAACAGTTGCTTTGCATGCTAATTCTATTCCACATTTATGAAATTAATAATTGGTGCTGGTATGATTCATTGCATATCACATACAATGAAGTGTTAATGATCTTATATTTAGACTTTTCCAGTGGAAGGAAGGACCTTACCTTCTGTCTCTGGCTGTATTTGTCATTTCTGTCCAGCAGAGAGCACCAACATACCTATAAATAGTCACTTCCTTGCTCTGAAGCAGTGGAAGTGAGCCCCTGCATCTGTGCACTAGAACCTGCTTTGCTCTCTTACTCCCTCTGCTGCTTGGATTTTGCCCCTAAATTCATCACTTATTCACATTCAATCATTGTGGTAATTTTTATCTGGGGTTATTAGGTGTAGACGTCGAATAGTACCCTAATATTGCAGCTAGTACTGTCTAGATTTTCAGGGAAAGCGTAATCCTTTGTTGACTGCATCATTTTAGTGATCAGTTACCCTCATAGGTATGCAGGGAAGTGTCTGACACACTGAGGTAGAATAACACTTACCTTTGAGAGGTGTTCAATGCCACTGGGTTGAAGGAATCTAATCCTTTGTGGCTATTAGATCAAGGTTTTGTTTCAAGTGTCCAGTTCATTTATAAAGCACAATCTCGTGAAGAAAAAGTCATTTTAAGTGCTTTACAGAGTGATAAACATTCCAAAATAAGTTGTAACATGTATACAGACACCACACTCAAACACACACAACTAATTAAAAGCAACACACAATGTAATGACTTCTTTATTAAAGGAACAGTGTGTAGGATTTTGGGGCTTCAAGCTCACCCCTCCCTTTCCAAGCATGTAGTAATACCTAGAGTGACCTTCATATAGATATGAAGGGCTCGTTTATTATTAAAGTAATTTTAGATCCTATAACTGTCCCAAAGTACGTATGTTCAGTAACGTAACCTATTCAAAGCAGAACTAAGCAGCATTTTCCCTGCTCCCCTGCTGTCTCCTAGCCGAAAATCAGCATTGCAAGATCAATACTTGCGGCCCAGGATTGCAGGGTAGCGAGAAGCCAGAATGAGCAAGTAAACGAAATGCTTTACAGCAATTCTACATACATACTACACACACACACACACACACACCTCAAGCACTGGTTAGCCACACCGGCTAGCTAAAAGAACAAGCTGTTCATGTTCGTACTATTACATGTCATGGCTGAGTCACCAAAAAGACCTAAAAAACAGTTGTGGATGGAGGAGGTCAGTACGGTGGCCCTGAAGTGCAAAACACACCACACCGCACACAAGTGCAATTCACACAACACGCCAGCAATTCACACAACACACCAGCAATTCACACAGCACGCCAGCAATTCACACAACACACCAGCAATTCACACAGCACGCGAGCAAATTCACACAGCACGCCAGCATTTCACCACAGCACGCCAGCAATTCATCACAGCACACCAGCAATTCATCAAACCGGAAAGGGTAGGTACATATTGGACACTGATCCTCCTCCTGATTGGTTCCTGCCGTCATTCACTTCTCCATAGTAAAACCAGTCGCCCATGTAGTGCCCCCATATTGTGATATTTATGGTAAATTCATTGAGCCGGTCCAGAGCGAGCTGACATGAAGGATAAACACTTTACTGTCATTCTTTTTCACTTTACAGTATAAAACTCTTACCTGCAGAGAGGAGATGAAGTGTTAACTTTACATGGACACTCCACGTGATATAATCAAATTGCGTCGCGCCGAAAATGTATTTGTTGTGTCGCCGAAATTCACAATACAATGCCCTTGTATATTCATTCATTCAGCCTCTCCGCTTATCCGGACTCGGGCCGCGGGGGGCTGGAGCCGATCCCAGCTGACGTTGGGGGAGAAGCGGGGTACACCCTGAGCAGGAGCCGCTGAACTGGCGACCCTCTTGCTGTGAGGCAAGAGTGCTAACCACCACACCACCGTGTAGCCCAGTAAATATTACATTAAAAAATTATCTGTTTCCAATCAATAATTCCAGTCTAATACCGGAGGACCTCGGGTCTTCTCACTCACAAACTCACAGAACGTGTCTCTGTGGAATATCAGAATAAAATGCCCTTTGATATTTAGTGTACAGTAATTGTCCGAGCGCATTTTATTATGAATTTCGCCGACACAACAAATACATTTTCGGCGCGACGCAATTTGATTATATCACGTGGAGTGTCCATGTAAAGTTAACACTTCATCTCCTCTCTGCAGGTAAGAGTTTTATACTGCAAAGTGAGAAAGAATGACAGTAAAGTGTTTATCCTTCACGTCAGCTCGCTCTGGACTGGCTCAATGAATTTACCATAAATATCACAATACAGGCGCACTACATGGGCGACTGGTTTTACTATGGAGAAGTGAATGACGGCAGGAACCAATCAGGAGGAGGATCACTGTCCAATATGTACCTACCCTTTCCGGTTTGATGAATTGCTGGTGTGCTGTGATGAATTGCTGGTGTGCTGTGGTGAAATGCTGGCCTGCTGTGTGAATTGCTGGCGTGTTGTGTGAATTGCTGGTGTGTTTTGCACTTCAGGGCAACCGTAGGTGAGGGAGAGGAAGAGATCGAGTGACCGAGCGAGGGACCGCACAGGAGTGAACCTTGGTCGGGCGTTTGCGGAACACTGAGAGCTACGAGAAATGGAGGGATCCAAAACAGATGCTGACCTGGCAATTCTGCTAACTAAATTTTTAGTATCTCTTCGTTTTCTGCTTATTTCTTGTTTGTCAATGTGTCCAATACATTACCATCGTTGCATCGTTACACCCCAAAGCTATAAGGGGAGCTCCGTTAAGACAATTTCAACACAAAAAGTGAGCCATCGGCAAAGAAATGACTAGAACTACCAAGTATGCCTTTAATCAAAACCATGATTTTTTAAAAATAAAATGCATCGTGTTTTTCCACCAAACCTTAACACAAAGTATTTTTTTTAACTTAACCACATAGGTGCAGTCTTGTTGGGTTTAGGCTTTCTGCACATGCTAGTAGGTAAAGCTGGATCCTTCTAACCTATATGTATGTGGCTGATAGCAACTGATAACAATCAAAACAGGTGAATGAAAATGTAGTTTTCAGTATTATATTCCTTTTCTGCCAATGGACCTCCCCAAATCCAACATACAGCTCCTTTAAAAGAAGATAGTGTCAGTGCAAACCTCAATCCAGCAGGCAGGCTGTTCAATACTTCAGGAGTGAAAGCATTCGGATGTTTGTGGACAGGAAGTGGTTAAAGACCCTGGTGAACTCTGAAGTCCAATTGCTCACTATTTATGTTTGGTCATGCTCACAGATTTTTCAAGTGGTTTTCTATTATTTCCACAGTGATGACAACAGCAGCTGAGAACATATGGAATCCACTTAAGCTGAGGAAGGTGTTTCTTACCCCTGCTGAACATGTGGCAGCTCTGAAATATTGGCTTAAGCCTGGCAATAACACCGTGTCCTCAATATTAAAAGAGACAGTATATCTTTTCCTCTATCAGTTTTTCACAGCTCAAGGTTGGCTTGACCTCCGCTCAGCCTACTTTTTGAGAAATATTCCTTCAAGTTGCTGAAGAGCCAACAGGTGAGTGGGGCTGACAACAAGGATGCTATTTTTTCTCAGTGACCTACTTCGGCTTGAGAGCTGCCAGAGACCTTTGCTGCATGCTCTAGAGCTCGGCATGAGAAGACTGTTCCCCCACACTGAAGTAAATACAATCTAGGTCTTCTAAAATTTGACAAAAATAACCCACAGAAAAAGACAAACAACTTACAGCCTTTAATTGTGTGACAAAAGTTGACTATATATATATATATATATATATATATATATATATGTATATATATACTTTGCATCACTTTTGTGTACTAATGTGTCATTATTACACAATCAAATACTGTAATACTGTATGTAAGTGTGTTATTACATTAATATCACAGTGTATTAACTTTTAGATCTGCATCTTCTGAAAGGAGAAACTGCTCATTCTTACTGGGGATTTCCACAGGGCACATTACGGCCACGGAACGGCAGCATAGTGAGCCAGCCATATACATGCGAGATAACGAGAATGCGCGATAATCCATGAACATACGGGAGACCGCCAGATCCCGTGATAAACTGTGTGTATAAAGTAAACAACAACAACACCCAACATCTTACTTTGCTTCTCTGACGTGGAAGATCTGTTGATCTGACCATTTATCCTTATGAAAACAATGTGTTATGTCATAAATGATTGTATGCTGTTCCACTTCAACAATCAGTCTCTTGACGTCCGTGTCGCCAATCCTCTGAGACCCTTTGATTGATTGATTGATTGATTGATTGATTGCTGATCTGGTGCCCCGGTCATAACATAATGTTGATGTGAAGTAGTTTTTGGCTGCATGAACTGAGTATTGTGCTTTATTTTGAAAGGGGGCGGAAGTGTACTACGCTGATTCTGAGTCGGACTTCCTGTCTGGTGTGATCTGCTCTGTTGAGATTTATGAGGTCTAGCAGCGGCTCACGGAGAAAATAGAAATGCTACCTAATGCTCGCGGAGAGCTGCAACTGAGACGTTGCTGAAACGTTCCACAGCGCACCAGGTGGAAATGCTCTCATTGATTAGAGGGGCAGCGATCAGCAACGTTGACCACCGCGCAGCCGTTCCGCGGCTGTAACGCGCCCGGTGGAAATCAGGCTTTATACTTACAGACTGTATAAAAAAAGATATAGCTTGGGTCTGAAAAGTGAAGTCAATGTGGAAGTAACTTACACCTACATTTTTTGTAATGGCCAGCAGAGGGCGACTCCACTGGCTGCAAAAAGAAGTTTTATTGTATAGAAGTCTATGAGAAAGTGACCCTACTTCTCACTTGATTTATTACCTCAGAGAAACATTTTCCTGATGAGTTTATTGTCTCAGTCAGGGTGCAGTCTACTCTTACAATTGAAAAGTTGAATGGATAAGTACTACAACTTATTTAATTTAACAAAATCAGCAGTTTGTTTGTATTGTAACTAACATTGCTCGGTGAGTTACAGTCTTTCCTACCCTTTCCTAAGTTTCAGTCAACTAAAATGAGAAATAAAGACATCATACCTCACCAGAAATTAATGGAAAAGCAATGTCCACAAACTAACAAGTCAAAAGTTACCAAAACGGATCAATAAAACAATATTCTCTTACTGTAGAGATGGTTTTCCTCCCATCCTGGCAATGGCAATCATTTCAGGAACAATTGGAAACCTTTAATGGAAATACTGCACAAAGGATGTACATTAAGGACAGTGACGGACACAAATGACATTGTTGTACATAGGCAAAAGCAGAGGCAGAGTATGGGCATGCATGTACACAGACATTTTTTTTGGTTGTTAGGGTATGTTGTCATCCAAATTGTGTTATTCAAGCTACAGCACTCAGTGATGACAGTATGGATTTAGGCAACAGTTAATAACACTATCAGTAAACAGAACAATACAATCTCTGTTGACAGTGAAAACACCAAGTATCCTACCACAATGTAACCAACCATTAAAGCACAAAAGCTCATCCTTTACCTATTATGGATTCTTGGTACAAGAAAACAGTAGTTGTTGGATGACCACAGACAAGTATAAGCAGGTCAGAATCGTGGCTGTTGTTCATTACGTTATCTCTGGTAATTGCAGGTTTTTGTCAAAGGCCAATTAAAGGCCTCTTCAACCCATTTGAAGTGTGTTATTAAGGATCAGGAATACTGTTCAATTTTAATTCTATTTTTGTTTTTTGGTTACTGTTATAAAACAGTACATGTTTGGGAAAAGGTGTTTGTTTGCTACCTCACACAGACTTTAAGCTCAACATATATTTCACTTAATTGTGTCTAGTAAACAGGCATGCATTAGTTTTCAGATATGTGTAGCACAAAATAATAATAATAATAATAATAATAAAACGCAAAAAATCTCAACTCAAAGTCCACTCACTAGCTTTTTGGCTCAGGTTAGCACAGTTTATGTAATGTGTAGCTAAGCTGATGGCCAAAGACTCAATGATAAACACTTAGCCTCACTCTGTCAAACAAAAAGAAAAAAACACACCTTCCGGTATTTATAGCTCCAAACCTGTCTTGTATACATTACATAATAAAAAAGAGTCACTTTATATTACTTTGGCTTTCTTAAACATACAAAAGGAGATATGCACATTGATTCTAGGGGTAGAGGACAATATTTAATTTATATTCAAAAACAGTGAAGTTTAACTCTTGATTATAGGACTGAATGTGTGTTAGAAGTAATCTGTCTATAGGATCATACTGTTAGAAAACACCAGCCAAGTAATACACCTACTTGCATGAGACACACTTTAAACTTGCATTTGTGAATTTATACCAGATTGTGCATCCACCGGTGAAATCAAACTCTTCTTATTGACATAACACACAAATCTAGCACAACTAAGAAGTTGTGCTTCTATGTATGTGTAACTTTTAACCTGTTTAACTCTTGACATATTCCATAATGCTTGGGTAGCACTTGACGTATTTTAAGACAAATGGACGTCTTCAACCTTTCAACCTGCAGGTAATGAGAGACTCCTCACTGTTTTGTTCCTTACATGATTACAAGCTGTGACAGTAGTGCACAGGAGGGGGGGGGGGGGGGGGGGGGGCGCATAATTGCTTGAATGCCATCTCTACACTTTGTGAGCACCTGATCAGGGAAAGTGAGTAATATAATTACAGTTATGACAGGGTAGAATGAACTGACTGAACCTCCCATGCTTTCATATGCATGAGAGGTCAAAGAAGAGGCTAAGAATAACACAGACATGATTGTGCAGTAGACCTCTGCTGCCCACAATGACAAAAATGTATCTGATTACAGTAGTGCCCTATCCAAAAGCTAATTATAGTTTTCCACTTTCTGCACTTGGATGTTGTTTTTGGTCACTGTGGAGTCAAGGCCACAACCTAAATCATCATCAAGGAACTGAAAATATAAAAGGCTGCATGTGATGTATTCATATTTTTCTTTGAACTTGGCCCAAAGTGGAAATCATCCAAAAGAGCATTTCTAACCTGGAATCCAGTGACTTTAGTAAAATTAGTAAGTAACTAAATTAATTAATTTATGTAAAATATCCCTCTGGTTGAATTAGTGTGATAATTATAAACATTAAGTGTTTATGTGGTCTTTCTAACCTTTCCAATGAAAACCACACATGCTTTGAATTCATGAGAATGATGTCAAGTTAGATTTTGAAAGTTGAGAAGAGCTCAAACACAGCACTCTTTACTGTCAGAACTGATCTCATCTGCAGTTCTCCACACTCTCCCTTCCAGCAATGCTTTGTTACCTTTAACTGACTGTAAGGCAAGAACAGTCTACAGTAACTGCACATTGAGTTGATACAGCTTATCCCAAAGTAGAGTGACCATATGGATAATAAAGATGAGTCTTCAGCCAAGTCAGCATCTCTGGGAGGCTATACTTAAAGGAATGGTTCGGAATTTTGGACATAGGACCTCATTTCCAACTTAGCCGGTGTGATATAGGTCGGTGGAGACTGTTTTCAGCACATTTTATGCAGTCCTTATAGTTGCACAAGTCACTGTTGCTAAACTGGTGTTGAGCTAGCGCACGTCAATAGTAACATCCAGCCTGTCACTAAAAACACCTTTACCTGCTCCGCAGAACACCCGAGACAAATGCATTATAACGTCGGACTATCGATGTACATGTCTGTGTAGATAAATCTCTGCATGGCTGGCAGTGGCCATAGTGTCCTGCTATCCTGTCTCCGCTATGACAGCACCTAAATAAACTTGCATGATTGTCAGCGAAACCGAAACCGTCTTCCACTGTAGCCTCACTAGCCTGGAGATAATATCACTCCGCCGCTGCCGTAGCCTAAGCAACAACAGGGAACAAAGTATAAGCTATTCCAATGCTATGCAAGGTTGGTTTAATTTCTAAAATTATTCTATCAACACAGACATGTACATCGATAGTCCGACGTTATAATGCATTTGTCTCGGGTGTTCTGCGGAGCAGGTAAAGGTGTTTTTAGTGACAGGCTGGATGTTACTATTGACGTGCGCTAGCTCAACACCAGTTTAGCAACAGTGACTTGTGCAACTATAAGGACTGCATAAAATGTGCTGAAAACGGTCTCCACCGACCTATATCACACCGGTTAAGTTGGAAATGAGGTCCTATGTCCAAAATTCCGAACTATTCCTTTAAGAATAGTGCTTCTTTGAACTTAATGCTAATGTCAGTGTGCTAATATATGCTCCCAGTAATAATGCTAACATACTAATGTTTAGCAGGTATAATATTTACCACGTTTAGCACAATTGATTGATTTAACCACTGGGGACAACAGCTGATATATCTGGGTTTCCAGTGTAGCCCTCAAATATCCAAATATCTGGATAATGGCTATCTGGACCAAGACTTCCTCCTCTGCGCACCTGTCATTGTTTATAGTCCAATTAAGAACATGAAAATGAAGCTGGGGTTGGGAGATAACATCTACAACCGGATGGTTTCACAGTAACCGATTAAACTAAGCTAGCAGAGCTACTTAAAACTTAATTGTCGTCAGAGGATAGCCAAAGGGTTCCAAGACCACATTTTGACCACTGGTTCCTGCATTATGCTCTCGACATGGACTGTTTACCTGCAGTCAACCAAAGCCCCCTCAAATGTGGTTGGTCACACTGCTGAAACAAAAAAACTGTCCCAGATTTCCGTTTATAGAGATAATCTTTAGCCTTTTAGCATGCTAACATTAGATAGTTATTGCTAAACACAAAGTACTACGTCTGATGGTGGCACTAGATGAAGAGTTAGGGGATTACCAAAGATAGTACAATCAGTCCTCACAGCAACATGAATGTATGAACCAAATCCCATGACAATATAGTTACTTCACTCAAAATCCACAAACAAGTTCATGGTGGCCTTACAAAAAAAGTCAGGGGATTGAAATAATTTTAAGGATACATTGTCTGGGGACCATGAATCCTGTACAAAACTGAATGGCAACCCATGCTATAGTTGTTCACATATTTCAATCTGGACTAAAGTGGTGGACTGAGAGGCAATGCTGCATGGCTAAAACTAGAAGCAGGTCAGACCCAAATGTGTTCGAAATTTACATAGCTGTTTTGCATATTAATGTATATTATCACGTGCTACTCCTTTGTATATTAGAACCCACTGTTCAGTGTGCTTTGGTTTGCTAGAGCTCCAAAAAACACACTGCAGTTCACACGAAGGCCAAGGATAACAGCTCATTCCATTCATGTCTCCTCCAATTAGCAGTAAAACTTTATATAACCTCTATCAAAACTCTTTTTCACAGAGAAGGACAGTGAACTCAAAACAGCCTCTTAACCACCAAGCGGCACTAAGCATTAATTTATCTTGCTTTCATAGATTTTCTTTCTTTAAAAAAAAATATGTACATATTTTTACACTTAATACTTCATGCCCCATCTTGTCAGTATTTCTCACTCCCTGTAACTGAAAGTGAGAGTACATTTAGATGTCCCTCTGGTTTTACCATACAGTGATGAAGTCGGATGCTTTTTTGAGGTTTAGGAGAATTATGAGGTGTTATCTCGTTACCTTTGCCAAGGAGGTTATAATTTAGGTCAGTATGTTCGTGTATTTGTCAGAAGGATTACAGAAAAACCACTGACCAGATTCTCATGAAATTTGGTGGAAGGGTGAAGCAAGGGCCAAGAAAGAACCCATTACATTTTGGAGTGGATACAAGAATGACTGGCCTTGGCAGAGGCCTGTGCTTTCCGATTGGCTTTCTAGTTTGTAATTTATGTTTCCATTATGCCGAGGATTCCATAACTTTCTACTGGTGCTAATTTCTTTCTTTTGACCATTTGATAAATAAGAAAACAAGTCAATGTTTGTCCTTTCCCTGTAGAGCAAAGAATAAGAGATAGGAAGAACAGTCAAGCATTATATAAGAATCTTATAACCTCCACATCCAAGAAAGTTACTTTGGAGTTTTGAATGCTGGCGTGGTGTTATATACCTAGATTTATGCAATAACATTATTGATTTGTCTAAAAAAAGCTAAAATATATTTCTATACTTCTGAGCAAACTGTGCTCTTTACTACACTACCAAAACATGCTTTTTGCTACACTTGGAGTTATTACAAATGTTCCATATATTAAAAAAAAGCCAAATATTAAAACTACAGTTCTGAAGTATTGAGCACACTGATGTACAGTACATGATGCTCCCCACAGCCATTTCCCTGCTTTTCTCTGAACACTGCTGACTCCCCATCCCATACTCTCAGGGGTTGCTGAGTTCATTACAGTCTAAATTAACTGATAGATAAATTGAGTTTAGTGTATTAAAAACAGTGACAATGACCTAAATGCACCATCTGTCATAACTTGCTGGGGAACAAAACGAGGAAGCTAGCCAAGTTAGCACGACATCTGATTACAAGGCACCCAAAGTATGAAGGAAAACAAAAAGATTTTTCCATCTGCAGAGGGAAGAATACACTTGCCAGAAACTGCAGATGGTGAGAAAATTTCACAAAAAACGCACAGATGGCTCTCCTTATCAAGTTGAGGACAAATACAACAGTACAATAACCCTCTGACCCTCTGTTTAAACGTTGTTAGTGAATATTAGCCTACATGATTCAAGTTACAATATGTTTTGTGTGTTCTTCTGTGAACCAAGTCAAGATCAATCGCTAACACAGAGAAGTCTAACATCAAAACATCAATATTCGACAAATATTAAGAAGTTAAACTCATACTCTCTGCTTGAAGCAACAGTACTGCAAAATGCTGGTAGGACAGCTGGTAAAAAGTGCTTGATGCTCAAAATGTCACTGTGTGATAATTAAATTTAACCTCTATAACTGCCTCAAAGTACAGTAAAGACGTTTGAGAAACCATGGTTTACATGAGACCTTGGGTAGACATCATCATGCCATACTCAGTTGATTACTTAAAAGAACAACAGTTGTAGCACTGTAAAATCTGCAGATGAAAGTCCTATGGAGTCTCCAGAGGTCAGGCAACAAGTTATTTCCCTGGCCCATGTTTTCAAAACATGGGTTCTGAATATTGGAAGGTGCAGAAAGGTGGCTTGGAGAACCATCAAACTAATGCACACTGAGGAAAAGGAAAAATCCTGAAGCGGTTCACCTTCAGCCTCCCCTATTTGTGGTAATGGTACTCTTTTCTTACACTTTGTCATTTGTTTTGGACTGGGAAAGAGGGTACAGAAGTGGTTAAGTCCATGTGAACCCTATCAGAGATTGTTTTTGGCAGTCTGAAGGCATTTTTAAGTTTCACAGTTGGAGAACAATTGAGCAAACTCCATCCTGGGCATACTTTAAAAATGTCTATTGCCTTGGTGAATTGTTGCAAGTCAAGTAGTTCAGAGTCAAAGTCACATGTAAGGGCAAGTTACATCACAAGCTTGACTGCAGGGTAGATGAATTAGCTGTACTAATGCAGATATTGTATTGGGTCAAAATGATTAAGAGAGCCATAAAGTCAAAAAACAGCCAATCCATACTAGGATGGTAGCCATGACATACTTGTTTGGTCATTTTTGGTCAGCGGTTTCTTAAGATCAACTTTACGTTTCTAATCAAATAAAAGGCAGTTATGCAACTGCTGTATACATCTGGGTCAAGAGAAATCCCTTCCATAAATTACTGGACTAATACATTAGGAAAGCAAGACTTCTCAAGGTATTCGTAAATTGCATTTATCCATTAGGAATGTGCCCCTTTGAGACTCAGATAAAGAGATGCATGTGTGTGCTTGACCTCAGCATTGACATCATATAAATGAACCGTCTATAAATGGAACCTCATTAGTGGGCTGTTATAATGGAGACAGGGCATCAAAAGGACCCTGGGGCCTTTAAATTCTTCCAGTAATGCAACACTTAGAGACGTCCTCTTGGCTCTTCCACGAAAAAGATCATGTTTGAGTCCTTGTCTGCTATCACCTTTGATGAAGTGTTGTCGCTGTAGGTTGTGAAACTTTTGAAAAAAATAAAAATACAATATTAGTTTCTGATTGTATTCAAATCAGAGGACACAGTTTTTTCTCATCACCAGACTCTCCATTGCCAATGTTTATTGATATATTTTCTGCTTACCTTGTACCCTACAACAGGATTATTTACAGATTACAGTTACAGTTCATACTATATAAGTGGTATGCACTGATCTGGCCAAAATGTATGCAATGTGAAAGCAAAAAACAAATCTGCGGTACACCAAAAATTCTGATATCGTACTGATTCAGAAAAAACTCCAGTAGGTGTCGGACCAGTCTATTGCAGGGGAGAAAACTCACTACTATTGTGTTGTGTTTGTTGCGTTGCATTTGTTTTGTTTTTATTCTATTTATTTTATATGTTGAGTCCATCTATTTTTTATTTATTCCTGCTGCTTCAACCCAATAATTTCCTGTCTGGGATTAATAAAGTATGTTGATGTCCATCTGTCACAAAATGCAGTTTTAAGATGTTTTTAGGTGCAAATATCTATCTATAAAAGCAAGAAGCGTGTGTGTGTGTGTTTGTGTGTGTGTGTGTGTGTGTGTGTCTATGGCATATCTCGCTGACCATTAGTCAGACTGACCTAAGATTCTGTATGTGGCTTGCGCATGGCAAGAAGGTGTGCATCCTCGATTTTGAAGATTTTTGAATACATTTTTCAAAATATCATCATTATTTACGCAGGATGTATTGAAACATTGCACTGTTTCTGATCAGACGCCTTTGCCCCATTGTGTGATAGGCCTACACCTGGTCAGTAACCCAATTCACTCTGGATTTCCACGCCTGACTCATCTCATCTGTAAGTCTATTTAGCCTACCTATCTTTCAGAGTTTTAAAGTGTGCTACACGGTTTGATTTTCCTATAATATTCAAATAGTTTACAGCGAATCAATGTTCAATGTGTATGTGCTGGATGGTGTGCGTACCTTATGAAAAGTAAGTGTTTTATGGAGTTGCAGACGTTGTAGTGGTCTGCATGTAACGTGCAAATTCTGTTATTCGCGATTAGCATGCTAAGCGGAGATTTAGCTTTATTCACTTCCTATGTTGCATCTCCCACTATACGAATACATACTTCCTACTGGCACTGCACTAGTACATAAAATCTGTGGCTCGAAGCTTAATTAAATTCAATTGTGTCTGTGTTTTTTTTATTGTTTATGTACCTAAGCCTTTGATAGAGGTGAGTGGCCATTGAAAATACTGTTTACGCTATAGCATTATTGATAGGTTGTTTACTCGTGTTAACTTATTCATCCTTTCCTCTCTCTACCACCTTTATGTCTCCTTCACCTTGTTATAGGTTATGTAATGCTAGTCCCTTAAGAACACTTGAGCATTCACGTTTTACTGAGAGCTGTATATTCAGCTCTTTGAAGCCACTGAAGAGCTTTTTTTTTTTATTTCATTTTCCATATTCATCACCCTCTGCACTCAAGATCCTCTTGTGCAGCTTCGTTTTGTCCTGGATGTTGCGTGACAAGCAACCAAAGGCGAATATCCACAGGGAGACTTAATTAATCCTAATTTATAAGTAGGTGGAGGACATTTAACAGCTGTAGATCTGGCCTGTAAAAAAAAAAACATGGACTTTTCTGTGCTTGCCTTTTTGTTTCATTCCTCTTTAAACTCTGTCTCATGACTTTTTTTGATTTTCCCATCATCTGACCCAACTGCTGCTATTTTGAGCAGCCTCTTGCTCTCCTTTCTGAATTTCACTGTACCTTTATGTTGTCCTCTGTACGCTTCAATATCTGTCATATCTTGTTTCCCCATTTTGTCATTGCTGCCCTCCCCAAAAATTAAATACCCTCTCCGTCCCTCTGTCTGTCTCTCTTGTGAATGAAGACTCAGTGAGTGAGACTGCAGCCTACACGAGGATGTTACAAAACACTGCAGCAAACCACTTATTCATAGTGCTGCCCTACTTACATCGGGACCTGTATGTGCATGTGTACACACCTACACTGAATGGATTGATTCACAAATTGTTCGTTAGTAATAGACTGAATGAGTGATTCACATACGTAGGTTTGAACAAGCTTAAGACTGTGTTAATGAACACGTCTATCTGTTACAGCAGCCAGGGTTCCTGCTGATTTGGGGAGATTACATCAAACGGCAGGTCTGTGATATTGACAGCTGATTTTCCACCAGTGAAGTGAGAGCTGATGTTCATTCTTACTGCTGTAGCTGCTTCACATACTATAGTTTACTGGCTAAGGGCTTACTGGCCTGCAATGTCACATAATTCTGCAAAAAAACACAAATAATGAGTAAATCAAGTTTGCATGAATACAAACAGAAGACTAACACAGGATATAAAAAGGATGAGACAGAACTATTATATCATAGTCTTCAACAAACAAAACTGGCTTATGTGTGTTTGTATCTAAAATTATTCCTCCTGAACACTAGTTCAGGGGCACATGCAAATCTTGCAGAGATGGGTTTATGAAATTATGAGTCCTGCACTGCAGTGTAAGTGCTGTTGTCATTCATGTATTCTTGCTCTGTCCTGTCCTTCCAATCGTCCTTTTGGGGACTACTACGTCAGTCCTTTTTTTTTTTTGTCTTAACATGCCTCAGAATTAGAGCCACTCATGCACATGCTCCAATTGTGTATAATTACATAATTGACCTACAGGTATGAGAGCAGGGGAATAGACTGTTCTTTTCCTCTATATTGTTCAGCCAGTGGTTCCATGCAAGTAAGAGCACAAGCGTATTATTTTCTGTCCTTAAAAGCCTCTTTCGCCCCGGCTTTAACTGAAAGAAATGTTAACAGAGAGCATAATGGAGAAAGCGGAAGTGCAGAATTTTCAAACCTTCTATTTGATGCAAACTGTATAGTATTTTTTGTATGAGTATTTTTTCAAGTATGCAATTCTCTCTTAGCCTGTCACGTAGAGTCATCCCCACTCTTTAAAAACATCCTTAACAATGTGAAAATCGAGCTGCACGATATTATGACTGCATATTTGTGACTATAACATGATGTCATTCATCCTTTAGTTTTCATACACGCTGCTAAAAATAGGCATCAAATAACATTAATGGATGAGTCCTCCCCCTGTGACGTTGGAAGCTACAAATCCAGTGTACAGTCACAACACACACACACACACGCAATTGTGCACTTTTGTTTGAGCGTCATTTCTAATCATAACGCTTTGCTGCTGATGCCAGAGTTAAGGATTATACTAAACCAAACGTGATCTCTAATCTGGATGAGTTTCCGACAGCTTCTATCTCATTTTTGAGGCTTGAGCGGGAATGGAGCTCTGTGGTGACCTGGATGCTTTATACCAGGCTTCCAGTTAAGGGTTTAGAATTGAATGACAGAATTAATGAATGAATGAAGTTAGGAGTATTGTTAGATTTCAATAAATTCTAAATGTGACTATTTGCCCCTTCATTGCATCCACCTTTCTTTAAAAAACTAAGGATTTAAAGTGCATTTACATTATTTTAGTGAAAATATGCATTTATCCTTTCATAAAAAACAAATCCTGACTAAAAAAATGCCCATAGATTGTTGAGGTTTCCAAACCAGACAGACACTTTACTTTACTAAAAGTAGACAAAATATATGACTGAAAAGTCCATTGAATTAAAGGTCAGATAGTAAAATATTCTTCAGGCCAGAGAAGAGGCTGCTACTTTGATCTGTTGCTGTTCTTTGCTTATGCTGTTATTTATTATTATTAGTGTTTGTGCAAACAGGTGATGGTTGGTGATGTTTTTAATAATATCGTTTGAAATCATACTTTCATACATTTTGGTTTTATTATCACCATACGTGCTGTGTGTTGTTGTTAAATAAAGTGTCTTGTGCTCAAGTGTGCGCAGTGATATGTTAATAACAATATTATTGTGTTTTCTGGCTCAAAGAGGGAAAACTCACTGTTGTATGTCTTGAAAGAAACTAGATATTACACTTTCTAAAAATGAGACTCTAAAAATCGAGGGGATGGGGGGCCTACAAAACCTCTCAGCCCCGGGGCCTAACATTAGGTTAAGGCAGCCCTGGCCGAAATGACAAATTGGGCCAGGGGCATAAATAAGCAGGGCCTATGGTTCCTTCCCTACTTCCTACCACCCTACTCCTGGCTCCCTTGCTTGGATGACACCCATCTTTGAACTCGGCCTTCATTTTCCTCTCAACTACTCACCTGTAAAGTTTCATGACTGCATCTTGCACTGTAGTGACGCTATCACAGTGCCACAATCTGTCCACAGACAGACAGAAATATAAACACCTGACAAAAGAACTCAAAACCGCTTCTGTGGTAGTTCCCAGTACAGTAGGTGTCTCCAGGACCACATTTTGCCATGATGTCACACACACAGACTCCACAAGGTGAAAACAATACCAGCGTCACCGTCGCTTCTGGTAAAGACACTGGTGAGGGCAGACAACTGAATCATGGTGGCCTTTGCAACCCGCCAGGGCAGACTTCTGTCTGTGCCTCCTTTGAAGGTAAAACACAACCTTTTGCTGTGGGCCAGGGGAAATGTTCACCACATGTTCAAATATGGGAGACAAACTCAAGTGACGACACACTGTTGAGACTGCATCCCAAAAAAGCAACAAAATTAGATTTTTTTATGGGAAAATTATATCTGTTTATGTCCTCCTCTGGGGGCGGACATGCTGAGTTATCCACCATAAGAAAAAAAACCCTGCTATATGTTTTTCCTTCCCTATGTCTCATTTCCCCTCAGGCCAGAGACAGTCAGGAGTGGCGTCACTCTGGTAGCCACGTGCTTTGGTCATGCTTGAGTATTTACAGTATGGAGATGGAGGGTAATATTCAGCTCTATCTTCTCCCAGCGGCATTTTTCGTCTTTCATTCTGAAAACCGTCTTTAAACAGCTGTTTAAGCCTGTTAGTCACAGTGTGACGTTAAGCATGCATCATCACTACTGAATTGATAGAGTTATGGGCATGCACTTGGTATTGAAACGTGGCATCTGTCCTTGCTGTTGAGCACAAAAACAAAGCAAACATTCTTTCCCTCATTCCCTTCCAGCGTTGATTCATTCATTTCTAGCTGTGCCAGTGAGTTTAATGCTCCTGAATCATCAGTTTACATTATACCCATCTACTCACCCGTTTGTTCGTAAGTGGGAGTTGATTTAAGTGGCTCACTCATACAAGTTCCTCTATCTACTAATATTTAAACATACATGAGTAGAGTTTTTACGAAGCTAACAAACATCAGGTGTGACGGCAGATTGCTCACCATTGGCACCTGGTTTTTATTAGCTGTTCCCGCACACTTTTACGGTATTTATCCCTGAGAAGGAAGAAAATATTCCATAATGATTTGTTTTAATTCACAAGATAATATGGCACAAATTCAGACACTGATTCAAACATTTTATATGTAGTATTTTATTAATGGTACATGAGTTTTTGTAGATGAGATATAGGACTTTAAGAGAAGGGATGAGCTTCAAGGGTATACTTTAGAGAGTAAAGGAGAGAAATTTAATATTTTGGGATCAACTAAGCAATTACTGTTACACAAGGGATTTGAGGCTTGTGCAAGGAGTAAAGGATGACGTGGCCTTCCTGGTAGAACCTCATCACCTTCATTATTATTATTTATAGTCTCAGACTCTTCAGCAGATTGCGTGTTATCATCCCTATCACGATGATGATGAGGAGGATTGCCAGTTACAATATTGTTGTAGGCTATTAGCATTTTGGGGGGGAGGAAAAAAATAGCTAAAAGCTTTAGATGGAAAGCCACAGTCAGAGTAACAGGTTGTGAAATTAAATTGAAAACATTCGAGCATGCCTTCTCAGAGGCACTGAACCTGCACCCACTGAAAGCTTCAACAGTTTTTTTAAGCATTAAGAAAGAGGATATGTGAGAAAGATCTGTTATTTGAAGTTGGTCTCAGATACCAGACATAACCTTTCTTAGACGTGGTTTCCCGCAAAGGTTTTGTGCCACTGAGTCTTGATATCCTGTTTCCCTTAACTCCTTACAATCTCCTTGTGAGCAGACACATGCAACAGCACACTTACATAGTTTAAAATAGAAATGAGCCGTATTAAATACATTAAAATCGTTTATTTTCACCAAATCTGTAGAAATTAACATTTTAAATTAAAACTACTGAGAGTAGAAGATCATCACTATATCATCACATTGCCTCTCTTAGACTCCATGAGGGCGCCACAGGAATGAGTTGATAAATCAGTAAGTAAGTTAGCATGTTAACACCATGCGGTCTATCTCAAACTCAATGAGGATTATGAAAGGGTTTTTGGTTAGATGTCTGAAATAAGGTTTGTGGTCATCACTGAAGAGCTTAAGAGATGTTCGCATGAGAGTTGTATGACATAAAATACGTTAGTAACCACCCCCACTTGTGAATTTTGAAGTTTTCACGTGTCCTTAAAAAGTTGGTTGCTAACAATTGGCTAAATGAGACTACAGTGGTTGTCGGGGACATTAAATGTCTCAACGCCGGACACGGATGGGTACTCTCTCACGGGTCTGCCCTACAGCCTCTAGTAGTGTTTTTCAGAGATTAGGTTAATAAACAATTTATTAGACTACGGTTTCAATAGATTGTCAAAACAGCTGGTTAGCTAACAACCGCCTGAAGCTAACGGTAGTGCTACAGCATAACGTAAGCTTTTTACTTCTGTCGGCTGCAATGAACATCAAGAAAGTGGTGTTCATTTGTGAAGATTATGCTGCTGAACAAAACATGTAAGCATCAGAAATCTGTTTGCCAGAGTTTATTTTGTGCAATGATCCAAAATCCAATGCAAAACTCCCATAGGCAAATTCTCAATAGACCACACGGTGATGCTAACTTCCGGGTTGACCTAATAAAATGCGTCATTTCGTTTGCTCTCTTTGATTGCTGTGACCATTTTGCAGCTTTATTAAAGCACTTTGTTATGATACGTTGTGACACCCTAGTCTGATTGTCAAACCAGTAGGGAGCAGAATGAGGTACAGTATGTTGCCAGCCCTGGTTTCTCTTTTCTAATTTTACATCAGGAAAAACGGATGTGAGGAGTTTCCTGACTGCATCCTGAGGGATCAAGCCCTGGTTGCTAAGAGACTAATGGAAAGTCAGGGGCTAAAGGAATGGCAGGGGTAAATCACTGACCAGGGAAAAGTGAGTGCATCAGAAGAGATAGAGAAAACTCAAAGGGGGAAATGGTACAAAATGAACTATACCTCTGCATCACTGTGGAAAGAATAATAAGTATAATCATTACAAACAAACATCTGTTTCCATGTGTGTGCATGTGCAGCACATTGCTTCATTAACCCGAATTCCCACATCCCCATTTACTGGCACAATTTGATTGACACCATTTTATTGATCAGTGCTCTGCTATAAAAATAGCTTGAGGAATTTAAATTGAAAGCAGGACTCAGATTTTCATCCTTCCTATGATTAAACGCCCTGAAACATGACACTCTAGGTTTATATTGTAGCTAGAACTCCCTCAGGAACTTTAATGAGTTTCTTGAAACTCCTTCCAGTGAAACAAGGCGTATGTGATTGCGCATCCACATCTGTGCAGCATGTCTTTGATAATGTGTCACAGAGCAGAGGAATGGGGAGGATGAGTAGGTTAGTTGCTTTTATTATGCATCACTTGGCCCTCCTGGTGCTATTGACGCCACCATCATGAGGCTGGATTTGTGTGTAGATTATTTGGTTCCTGGTAAAAAAAAACAACAACAACCTCTTGAACACTGAAGGAATCCTAACCCCACAAAACATTCGCTGGTTTCAGCTGATTTTAATCAGGGTTTTTTCTTATGGTTGTAGGCGTTTCCATTTTGGAAAAAATGTTTTTTTGCCTCCTTATCAAGTGTTAGAAGAGAACATTGATACCATCTTTACAGTAAATATGAAGCTCCAACCAGCAGCCATTGGCTTAGCTTAGCATAAAGACTGGAAATACAGCGAAGCTAACCTGGCTCTGTCCAGTGATTAAAGAAATGCCAATAGCTCCTCTGAACCTCACTTATTAGCATATTCCATACAATAACTCAAATCATGTGTGCTGGAGTTATATGTTAGCTGGCTACATTCACATTCTGGTGTCACCGCTAGTTCCCAGGCAACCTCACCGTGACGACAAGAGTCATGGGAGGTGCAGCTTCATAGACTTTTACTGTAATAAGCAATGAAAACATCAGAAAATAAACTTAAATAGAACTCAACAGGCATGTTGATTAGACTTCAAAAGTAGCAGATTCTATTTCTGTCACTGAACTGTACACTTCAACTGTACAGAATGAGTGATAAGTTATTAGTTTCCATAATGAGTCATCCGGTTTGTGTTAATGGAAAGAAAAAAAAAGATTAATTCCTCTTATCCGAATGACAGACATTATGTATCACAACCTAATTTGTCACCTCACCTTAAGTCTGATGCTCAAGTGTTTATTTCTGTAGGTTTCGGCCAGAGTCTGTAAATTTAGATCCCACATTGAAAACCTGGCAGTACACGCTGACATTAACCGTTGCGGTATTAGGTAACACGTCTGTGGGCGAGGGGAGGACAAGAGTTCCTGTTAGGTTTAGCATGATTAAGTGAATTCGCAATGAGGTCTTTCCTTGACATTTGCAATGAAAGAGAGAGAGAGAGGTGTGTGTTACAGAGCTGCTTTTGTGGGACAGTCATTTATGTCTCTTTCTCTGAATACATCAGTACAGCAGATATGCTGAAATAAAATGATTTATTCCGATGGAAGATTAAAAGATTATCATTAAATAACATTGTTTTGCTAATGCGTGTGCACAGGTACACGAACAAAAAATACAGTTTTTATCCCGACAGAAAATGTGTTGAAAGACAACCTTTTGTACAATGTGAAGGAACACTGACAGTTTGATTTATATGGATATATACAAACTCATAATAAGGCATTTCAGCAAACAAGCAAGCACTGTGCCATTTGCGAGAAAGCTTCACTGTTCACTTACAACAGAAGTCACTCAAAGAAAGTTCTGTTCCAGGAGCCATAAACATGTAAAGTGTTGTTACACAGACACACAGACGTTGGTGACTTTACCGTCCTACTTTTTCTCTGTCACAAGGAGAGTAAAAATCTCTGGCATTTGATTGTCCTGAAAATGTCAGCTGATGTCAATGTAAGTTTGTTTTTACTTGTGAACAAGTGAACAATCCGGCCAATTAATTTTCTAAATATATTTTATGTTTGTATCTGTCCACTGCAGTGGACACCATGCAAGAACACTATAAAAAGTAATTCATATAATACGTCCAAAGAAATATAATTATAAAATCTGAAGACTTTAGGATTCCTGGGTAATAAGACAATTTATGTTTTAAAAAAAAAAAAAGAGAAAAAGATTAATTTTAAATAAAAATAAAAATAAGGTTTAATGTAGATATACTAAAAACCAATACATATAAATAACAAACCAAAGATTTTTCCTCTGGGAATACAATCATTGGGATATTATGTCCACCAGAGTGGACAGATGTATTTTCAATAACAAAGAAATATATACAAGAAAGAATATTACAAAAATATTGGTATTCTGAGAATAAAAACATTGAACAGTTTACTTTACTTTCATTACTTGGAAACTTGGTGCATCTCTTCATCCCTCGACCGTTTTAAAGTTATAATGCCATATCTTAAACAATAATAATCAATTGTAGACAACACTTTGTGGTTGAGATATGGGATAAAAAGCTTCCAAACATCTGTTTGGACACCATGAATGAAAGGTTTGTAGAGTAAATAACCCAGACTGCATTGACCGAAAGAGTTGTGAAAGAAAAGCTTTTACATAATCCAGATGTTGATTTGTGCCTCAAGAAATCCACTGTGTGCCTCCTGTTTTTCAGAGGCTCACAGAAAAGACTGCAGGAGACCTTAAAATGATGCAAATCCTTGTATACCTGCAATTTTTCAAACCACCAGTGAAGTATGTGGAGCACGGCGTCTGAGTCAAGAATAGATCCAAAGGAAGTGAAAGCAGTCACACAGTGGAAAAAGCTCATTTGTCATCACTACGTTTTTTACTAGGCTTCTGTGGCTACTATTGCAGATTCAAAGCCAGTCATTCTGTCATTGTCCAACCACCACCAAATAAACTGTTTTAAAGTCCTTTTTAACAGGGAAGACATGTTTTTAAAGGAAAGAACATCCTAAAAGAAGCAGAGCTTGTCTGGAGATTAAAACTGCACCATTTGTTTTTTTCTAGAACGATGCACAATGTCACCCATACATGTTTCCCTCTGGTGATGTAACCAAAGTGAGTGCAGAGTATTGATTCCAGCCTGAAGGAGCAGTAATCAAGAAAAGATACACAAAGAGACTGAAAAATAAACAAATCTAAAAAAGCTGTACCCCATCAACAGCAGGATCTTTTGACTTTTTTTGTGAATAAATGCCAGAATGATTGAATAACCGAACAAAAAACAATCCTTTCACATGTGTGATAAGGACAAAACTAAACCCCGCTGGCCACAGATGGCTGCCAGGCGTCACTGCTTATGAGTTTGGTTTTCTGAGTTCGAGCACACACTTGTTGTCCTTGAATCAAGGCACAATCAAAGTTCATTCTTCTGGTAGAACAGCCCTCTGTCACCACAGGCCTGTACTACGAGGCAAGTTCAACATACTCAGGATATCTTTTCGTCACTTGGCTTCACTAAACCATACAACCTAAATCTGGCTAACCAGTCAAACAACGGAGATCAACTCAGTATGTCAACCCAGGGTTTCCCAATCTAGCCAAGTTATCATGACCACTATCCTAAAAAGGACAACTCAGAATAAACCCCCCAAATCCTGCTTTGTAGCACTAGCACAGGCCAGGTCGGAGTCAGTGGATCACCAGGTTTTTAGAAGATTAATGGCAAACATCTGCCCAAATATGATTGTATGCACTCCACATGTATGCATTCCTAATACATGTGGAGGAAGAGTCAAACTTTCAAGCCTCAAAGCTTAACTGTATCGTTGTTATAAAATTACTAAATATTTCAAGACTAACCCCGTTAGTCTTGAAATAAATGTGGCCTCTCATTATTAATGGATTGTACAGCTGCCATGCAACATTTAATTTCTAAGGGGTACTTTGATTTGTAGATATGTGGAAATGAAGTTTAGAAAGAAAACCTGCCAAGTGCTTGCAAAATACATCAAGTAATAAAAGCTCTGTAAGGATAATTCAAACCATAGAATTGTGTATATCATAAGCAAACAGAAACATTTTGTTTTATAAAAAAAGCAGTTGGCAGAGCACTTATTTATACAATATAAACTTAGCATAATGTATGTGTACTCTTATATTACACTACACTATACCATACTATATTATACTATACTTATACAGTATACAGTGTGCTGTACTATGTCCTATCATGACCCACTCCCATATGACCTTGCATACGGATATATACTTTCATATCCTTCCCGATTTACGCCGCAACCCCACCTTTCACAGTCTATTTTTAAACCAAATATACTATCCATTTTTTCTGTCAGCCTATAAATGCGCCATTAAAGAATTAGTCATCTGCAATCACAGGATGTGGCCTTAAGCCAACTGTGAACAGCTGTTGACGTGTCAATCTCTGATCCTGTATGACAGCGCCACACCTCAACCCACCCACCCTGATGAGTGATGAGTGAAACAGAAATTGAAGGGGAAACAAGTCATTCATTTATCAGACAGTAACCTGCCTCAACAAATCCATTACTGCTCCCACAGGGTGTTGCCATGCAGAGGATACAACCCGCCTTTGTTTAAATCGCTCCTACAGACACACACTTGCATCATGGAAATACTTGCTAAAATGTTAAGAATAAGAAAAACATGAAAGGGCGATAAAGTATACCAAGGTTTGTGGTGGTGAATCTGTTTTGCAGTCAGCACTTTTAACAGTCTGAAATTACTTGATGCAGCTATAAGCTGTGGCTGAGCTCCTGCTGTATGTTTTTCCAGCCTCATGCCATGCATAAACACATGGTAGATCCTTCTAGGAAATATTCTTCTAGGAAAAGAGCCTTCAAATATGTATTACAAGTACTTTAGCAGACCAAAACAAAGTTTGGAGCCAATGTTTGTGTTGTACAGATGGTGCATTTAAATGCAACATTTCAAAACTTTTTCTTTTGACCATTTAAAAAAACAAAACAAAACAAAACAAAATAATGTATATATATATATATACACACACACATTATTTTGTTTGTTTGTATATATATATATATTTATATATATATATATATTATATTATCCTCACAACTCCATGTCTCCTATTTATTCTCTTACACATTTCCCTTGCCAGTTTTTCTTTTATATTTATTTTGTAATTTTTGTTAGTCTTCAGCCACAGCAAGCAGCTGTTTTCAGAAAAATAGCTCTAAAAGCCCACAGTTAACTACCTGCTTATCACCAAACAGTAGGTAGACAAAGTTAATATAGCTGATGACCAAATAATTTGCAGTGCAGAGCTTCTAGGTGAGTTAACATTGGATTACATCCAAACAGGTGTGCAAAAGATTCATAGTGTTGGTGTTAACTGTAGAAGAACCAATTTCATTAAACATTTGAGAACATTGTCAGATGAGGATGGTCAGAAATTGGATAATGGGATGTTTGTGTTGCATTCGTGTGGCGATGAAAAATTTGATAAAATTTGTTCCCTATCATATTTATGGTTCAACTGATCTGTTTCTTCTCCCCTTTGTTGTCATGTAAATAATGGAAACACCAAATCGGCATGTCATTTAAATGCTCTGAGCTATAAAATACAATATTTTCAATATCAGCATGTGAATGCACCATTGGCTTTAGCGGAGGTCTGCACTCTAGGTTTAGTGAAATAACACAGAAGTATATTATACAAAACATATAGGAAATATTTGTTTACCAACAAGCACATCCACATTTCTTCTGTAATTTAAAAATTATAAGCGTTATATTTATTCTAAGAAACATCCAAAATGCCACACAACTACATCTTTGTAGTTATTATTATTGAAAAGTGCCACATAAATGCAGTGTACTTACTTGAGCCTCTGTTTTCGGCCTGCATTAACTTGCACTGACTTGGCTGACACACACAAATCCTCAGGGAGATCCAGTTTGCAGATGTATGACTCGCTGCCAAGATGGAAACCGCTGAAAACCCCTTTAGCTCATCCACTGCCATCAGTCACCACATTCTTAGAGATGGAAGATAAACTTTATACAACCAAAGTTTGGATCGGAGGTCGCTGCCCAAATATTTCGCTTTCTGCTAAGGAAGGTTTTGCATTAGTGGATGAGAACTTTGCCAAATGTATCTGACATGCATCTTTTCCACTACTTGTTTGTATTCAAATCTTCTATGTGAAGAAATAGTAATTACTTTTGTTTTATTTTCTACCTACTTAACACATATTTTTCTTTAAACAGAAAAACCACACACAGAAGCATACTTAATTTATCACACTTAAAATGACAGACAAAATGACAAGCCGAGAAACGGAAAGCAAGACAAGCTGTAAGGCTGTCTGGTTAGTGTTAGATTGTTGCATAACCCAATGGCTGTGACAGAGAAACGGAAAATGGATAAATCATTCAGCTGTGGAGATGCAGCTCAGAGTACACCTAATCCATGTGTAAATCTTGTATTGATTAGTACCTGTAGGCTATGTTTGTATGTGAGATGGACACAGAGGGTTGTGAGTGTGTGTGTGTACAGCATGCGCCTCAGGAAGTGCAGTTTGTCTATGTGTGTGTTCAAGCACATTGATTTCTGAAGCAATAATGCCTGCCATCTCCTGTGCACTGCCTCTGAATAATGAACTGTTAACACAAAAATAGCTGAAATTGCACTTTTGCTCGACCATAAGGGGATTTGGATGTCACCATGTCTCAGAGGCACCTTTCATAAGCCTTTTAAGCCAATTTTGTGTTTTATAATACTCTGTAAAACAATGAAAGTATGGTTTTAACAACTCTTTGCATGTTTCATTCAGCCTTGCAGAGGCCAGGCCTTTAATGATGAATAAACAAGCTGAGACAGTGTGAAAGGCAAATATATGGCTTTGATTCTTTGACTGGTATAAAAATGGCATATATTAAGTCATTCTTTTAATGGTGTGCATATTTGTCCTTTTATACTAACAGATAATTTTGGTGTAATTGCTCTGATCAAAGCACGGCCCAACCAAAAAGCTGTCTCCTAATGGGCAAAAAACCCTGTTGGGAGAAAAGCAAACAGAGCCGAGTATAGACTGCTGTTCAGGGTTATCTGTGAACAAGACAACATATTAGATGGTTTAAAGCTGCTCTTATACATATATTTATACAAATAATAGACCAAATGGCCCTGTAATGTGAAAGTGGTCACAGTTAAAGATATTTTCTCAGTGTGACAGTGACCCAGCATGCACAACACCTGAACCCTGAAGCAGCTAATGGAATTAAACCATTATTCATTTTGTAATTTACACTTGTATGTGATCACTAACTGTATTTGAAGGTATTTCCAGCCATCAGCTCGGCTAAAAACAAGCCTTACCTAGTCTGTTGCAGGCCATTTTTTTGCCCTTTGTCTTGGCTCAAAAACTGACATCCGTAGAAAAGTTTGGTCTCATTTTGAACCACAGCATCCACAAATGAATTCCATACTCAATAAATTAAGTACCACAAAAGCTGGGCATGATACCAGATGAATAAATTCCCATTTTGCTATCTTCACCACCATCTTGGCTGTAAGGGAGACGGGAGGAGACTTTTTCCCCCCAATACGGTGAGGGCATGACCTGCCCTACTCTGCCTCTGATTGGCTTACTGGGATATTTTGACCCCTAATCCATCTCACCCCTCATGCACCTAATGGGTGCACTTGTCGAGTTACCTTTGGGTTTTTCTTTTAAGGTTTAATGATGAGCACATTTACACAACTCACCAGTTGACTTATTTCTGATATGAATGATGGCAAAACAAGAAATATAGGACCAAACTTGTAATAAATAAAGGTACATATCCATTAAAAGGAAAAAAACACATGGGTGAACATGGACGCATTACTGAACAGGCCTGGGGGGGCACAGGCCTTCAGAAACAAGATGCCACTTAAAGAGACACATACCAACAAGGAAGAGACTCAAAACAATTACCAAGAAACAAACCAAAAAAAATAATACTCTTCTCTTCTTCTTTTCTTTATTGTATACCACTCCTGTAGAGATTACAGATGGCTCTTAAAGTTATATACTTACTTGGTTCCTGTGGTCTAAGGCTAGTACCATCAGGTTGAATGCACTTATTGTAAGTCGCTTTGGACAAAAGTGTCAGCCAAATGACATGTAATGTAATGTAATGAAACAAACTATGAATTTATACCTCTAAGGCTTAAAATACAATATATGTCATAGTATGTGTTGATCTGCCAGTGTCAGTAGTTACTGAGTTTGTTTGATGTTTTCCGCTGACATTGCTAATGTTTCTATACATAAATGTATCTTGGGTTAATGCTACATGTCGAGGTATTGTCTGTAAACTGAAAAAATAAAGCATAAAGTATAAAGAGACACAAAAATAATACAAAATGACAAAAACTAGTAATGCAGAGACAACAAGAGACCACAAAGTGACTCATTATTACTATAATAAAGGGCAAAAGAACCACAAAATAACAACAAAAAGACGATAGATAGCTTTTGTCTGCGTCGGGTCTGTTGTCTCTTAATCTGAAGTATGATGATAATGTGGTCGGTTTTCAGTTTCAGTGCAGTAGCAGCCACTGGACAAATAATAGGTCTTCAAACTGAACTCTCCAGAGTGTTTATGTCTCTTCGGGTAGGTCTGCTGACGATCAGCTGATCTGAGTTGCTTCAGTGACCTTATATCAAGCCTGAATCTACACTTTTTGCTCCATTTAAGGGAGGCTTTTTCACATGAGCTGTTTCTGGCCTTTTGCAAGCCACAATCTGTATCCAAGTTTCCATGTCAACACTTTCCACTCCTGTTTGATCATGAATTAAAGCAGCAGCTAAATATACTCGAGTTGATAAATGACAGAAAAATCACATCCAGTATTTCCATGTCTTACGGCTTCTATCCAGAGAGCCCAAATCCTTCTGATTCAAGCTTCTCTTGATTCTGTCCCAGACTCTCTGTATGTTCCAAGCCGTGGCCTTAAGATAATCCGGGGCCACATGGCAGCAGAGGATAGATGAGTAGTTTGACCTTATCTGACAAGGTTAAGAGGTGGCCTGGCACTGGCCGTGTTGTACTATAGATTGGTAAACAAAGCTGGGTCAAATGGTACAGTAGTAAACAACATCAGAGGTGACTGATGTTTCCTCACATCACAGTTGGATGGGCGTTAACCAAACAAGATATTTGTGTCACGTGTCCGCTCTCTTTTCTGCTCCCATCATGAGAGTCTCTGTTTATCCATCGCTTCAAGTGCTCCCGATCTGCTTCGTATCCGGCAATGATGAAGAAAAAAAATAAAACAGCGAAAAGAGAGATGGATGGAGACCGTCAATTCCTGTCTTCTCTTGAGGTTTCCATCCATAAAGTCTTGTTTCCATATCCTGCGATTACAGAATCGGAGCTGCAAGACATCAGTGTCACATCATATCTACTACACAACCCCTTAATCAGTTTTCTGGCACAAGCACGAGTCTTTATTTTGCTTTCAACAGCTCTTCCAGGAACTGCTTTACAAATGTGATCCCAAAGGGTTTGTGACTTTATTAATGGTGTGTGTTTAAATGTAAACAATGTGTGCATTTACAATCGTTTCCTACTGGCTAACTCGCGTGAAGAGGTGTTTCTATTTTTATCAGTGCATGAAATCAGCTAACCGAGGAGAAAATTACACATTTGTCATTTTTTCTTTGCTTTAGAGCTCAAATATATGCAAGGAAGACTGCACTCCAACCAAGTGCATGATCACATGGAATGATGTGTGAGAGCGTCATCTTTTCAGTCATGGATCATCATTCCTGTGATTATGCCTCTCATTTTTTCATCCTCTACTGAGCCTCTGGAAAAAAAAAACATTTTTCCATATAAAAGGGAAACTGTGCCTCTAAAGAATTTTTTTCACATGTCTCACAACACACAGCTTTGTATAGCAGATAGAAGTCAAGAAAACATATTTTCTGTGGACTTGTGTTAGAAACAGCAAGAGGAGTGAATGAAAACTATAATATTATTCCTCTGTGTGGGTGTTCTCGCTGAATTATGGTTGTATCAGTTTCTTCCTGCACAACAATGATTATTTTGCCTTCTCCTGCATTGACCACTTCTGTGCTCAAACACATGAACCGAAACTATGAGTCAAACAAGATTTGTGGCCGGTTTATTAGCTTGAACATGCCATGATGACATCATAAGCTTGAATCATTTCCGTTGTTTCACTTCTCCACTTCCAGTGACACACACGCACTCACTAATGGCAGGTTGCTCATTAACGTAAATCAAGGCGCACACAATCAACAGTGGAAAGCTCAGGGGGAGGAAACTATCCCGTAACTGGCAGAGTGCACGTCTGTAGCTGCCAGTCGGGAAGCTACACAGAGCAGTCTGGAACACTTCACACAAAGAAAAAACATTTCCATGAAGAAATAGAAACCACAGATGCAGACTGTGTTAAATTTGATTGGATGGCAATACAAATTAAATGGTTTGGATTTGGGTAAACAACAAAATAGTTTGTTTTTCTTTTTTATCATTGCATGATACTGATCTGTAAAGAAATTAAAACTGTTAGATAAGGCAATTTGCACAAATTGAGATTTGGACCCAATGATGGAGCTAGATAAAAAAGCAACAAGATCACAGATCAGACTTTTCTGTATGGTACCGCGGATCCTCCTACAAAATAGCACACACGTCATTATACATACATGTATACATACATGTATATATACAGGTTTGCGATTGTAAAAAACAAAGGCTGCAGTTTAGGGGGAATTTAGGCTACAAAACCACTGACCTATAGGACAGAAAACCTCCTGGTTAAGCATTATAAAAGACAGTTTAAAAATTAAATCAATGTACGTAAATGCTGGAAGTGAAGTAGTAACGGGAGTTCACTTGAGCCACGGAAGTAAAAAAACAACAACAAAAAAACTGGACAGCCTAAAATGTAAATATCAATATCAATATGAATGCATGTACAAAATGTAATGTCAATCCAGTATTGCTGACATGTCAATCTGAACCAATGTTGTTGTTGCTGAGGCTAACATGTTAGGATGGCTTAAATGGCGGGCGGAAGGTTTTGCTCACCAGGAGAAGTTGAGAAGCCTTGATGAGTGATGTAAAAATGCATTCCTTTAACTTAGGCTCAGTTTGGAATCGGATACTAATGTACTGCCTATTACATACTCAACCAGTACATAAACGAACAATTGGGTATGATAATATGATATGATAATAGGAACAGTCTGTGACTGTGTCACATGACTGCACTACGTGACTGCACACAGCCGGAAACTGGGAATCTAATGGTTACTTTCTCACAAGAAAATATATAAAAACTTAATAAGTGAGAGCGTTTAGTCTGAAGAGGCAGAATGCACTGTGGGGCAGTCGAATATGTCCCCTAAGCTTATGCTAATGTCATATAAATCAGAGCATTATACACAAAAAAACATACTATGCAGTGTAAACCCACAGTTTTACGTCATAACTCAAAACCCACCTCTTCAACATCACTTACAACACCTGATAAATCATTTTCCACCCTCTGTCTTCTTATCTCTTTCCTATCCACTGTATCGTTGTTTTTGAATATTTCTTATGTGTTTGTATGTATGTATGTATGTACTGTATGTATTGTCCATTTGTATTCTTTTTCACTTTGTGTTTTTTTGTAAAGCGTCTTTGTGTATTTTGAAAAGCACTATATAAAACTGATGCATTATTATTATTATAATTATTATTATTATTATATCTAGTTTAAATAGTATGTCAATGTGCAATTTTGAATGTAGCCTTAGAACTTCTACAACTCAGATTTTTAAAAAAAAATAGGGACTTTGTCTCAAACAAAACTAAATGCAATCATTTGCAAATCCTTCTTGACATAAGTATATTCAATTGAAAACTGTAGAGACACTATATTTTATGTTCAAACTGATTAACTTTATTTTTTTGTAAATATTATATTAGTTATTCTAGGTAACTCAATCTAAAACTGTACAGAATTGAAACGTTTCTGATGTCAAAGTCAAAGCCATCAATACCTCCACTGTTCATGGTACTGTAAGTACAAAAATGTTTCACTTCTTCCTACCCAGGGAACAAACTCAGTCTGAAGAGGCTATCTTTTTCATGCATTAATTGATGAGGTAATATCCAGTGGTTTGCTAAAGGACAAAGACATTGCTGACGGGCATTTTAGGGATTCAAAATAAACATTAGTAAAAAGGTTGAGTTTTCTATAATTCTACTAAAAAAAGCCGATTTCTAAAACAACACTGTACTGTAGGATTTTATTTTCTAGTAGAGTAATCTGATGAGGTTAGTGGGTTCTCAGTTGATTGCAATCCTATTAGTGAAGTTTTTTTTAAGCTTAGTGTTACTCTACTTAAAACCTTCATCATTTAAAGTGTTTTGTTGTGGAAGGATCCACCTGCTTTTTCTCTCTTTGATGGAACATCCAGCAGGATGTAGCATATGGGTGTCATTCAGAGGAGTGAAAGAAGGGTGTTGGAAAACATGAGATGTAAAGAATGAGAGAAATTGGAAATGCCATATGTAAATGCAAAACAATGTAAACAATGGCTTAAAGTAGCTGAAAGACGTAAAATAAAGTAAGTAAATCTTTCTTCCGATTACGTGAGTGAAAAAAGGCAGTATCTCCTTGTAGTGTGTCATCTCACCTTGTGAATTGAAATTAAATGAGAAAGTGGAAATATTCATCACACATCAGATGGTTTAAAGTGGGCGTAAGGACTGAACTGCAGCCAGGAAAAACATCTCTTACCTGATGCTTCAGTTGCATTTAACTGCTTTCCAGTTCTGGTTGCCCTTGCAGAAGGTTACTTCGATTTTAGAGTTCTGTCCCTACAGCTCAAAATAAACTGTTGCATGGTGTTGATGAAATGCTGTTTCATTATGGAGGCACCATCTGGACTGGTTTTACCCCGCAAGATCCTCCTGGGAAGAAAACTGTGTCCTTGAGCTTGAGGAGAAGCAGAAGTGAGTATGGGACTTTTAAATAACTGGGCTGGAGACAATGAGACAACATATTGGTTGAAGGTGTTGGTCTTGTTCCAGAAAACAACTGTGTAATGTAATTGCTGGTTGGATGATGTTTAACAGAAGCAGCAGTTACACACAGGAAAAGTTTGGTTGCAGGAGGGAGCAATCTGACAATCGGTGACACAAAAATGACATTGCACATGACGGCAGGTCAACTACTTCCACACAGTCAAGATCACACCAAGACAAGAAACTTTAAAAGTTTCACAAGGGCTTCTACAATCCCAATTCCCCCCCCAAAAAACTTTTGCCTTGTTGTCAAGATTAAGATGAGACGATTGATAACACTCTGTCTGTTTAATATAAAGCAATAGCCAGTTAGCTTAGCTTAGCATAAAGACTGGAAACCAAAAAATAGTCCAACACATAACCATCATAAAATCACAACTTGTAATTTTTGCACTTCAGTTCTTGTATGGGTTAAACAAAGAAGCGAACAACAACTGCTGGATTTATTACCTTCAGAAAGAGCCAGGCTCGCTCTTTTCCCCGTTTCCAGACTTTATGCTAAGCTAGGCTAACCAGCAGCTGGTTGCAGCTTCATATTAAGTGGATAGAAATGAGAATGGTATCAAACAACATCCTCATCTTACACTTGACCAAAAAGTTAATATTGCTCCAAATTTGAACTATTTCTATAAGTGCTGAAACTAAAGCCTTTCTTTGACATTTAAGGGTTTCTCATGTTACCACAAATCAGAGCGCTCCAACATCACAGCCTCTCTGTTGGTGTGTGTTCAGTGTGTCTAATTCTGAGCTCCACAGCTGCTTCCTCTCAATCCAGCTGTGCCTGACTGACTCTCTGGTAGAATTTGCTCATGTTTCAAGAATGAATGTAGGAGTTTTATTCTAAGGTTCTCACACACACTCATGCTTATATACTGTATTCAGACAAAGACATTCCAAACACATGGCAATAGTGTAGGGGAATACCACAGCATTTTTGTATTGTTTGAGAGGTACCCTTAACATCTGAGTTAACCAGTGGTGAATGTAACTAAGTACTGTACTTAAGTACAATTTTGAGGTACTTGTACTTTACTTGAGTATTTCCATTTAATGTAAATACATTTTATATTTCTACTTCACTACATTTTGAGGCAAATATTGTACTTTTTACACGTCAAGATTTAACATAATAAGACATAAAAATTAAAAATGATGAGGCATTTTTATAAATTAAACCTAATGACAGTATATATAGTTAAAATGAGCCCTACCTTTACAAAATGCAAACACTTCTTACATAAATGCATTACAACAAACATATCTAATATACTAATATATTTAGACTATATATCCATTCTGCATAACGAGTACTTTAACTTTTGATACTTTAAGTACATTTTGATGCTTATACTTTTGTACTTTTACTTTGGTAAGTTTTGAATGCAGGACTTAGAGTAATTTCACAGTGTGATATTAGTACTTCAATTATTTTTACACATTTGGTTTGGTTCCAGAATTGTGTGTGTTTGAATATTAAACCCAGTGAACCATTTTGGATTTAATCTCTCATGGTTCTCAGAGGTCATGTCTGGCTTCCCTCCACCTCTGAAAATAAACTGTATGGTATGCACGCTGAATTTAAGGCTTTTCTCATGAATGCACAATTGTTGTAGTTGTCACTGACACTATTAGGAGCAGTGGGAAAACAGCTAGGCTAGTTTTTCATAAAGGTAAACAAAAAATGTGCCTAGTAGCACCTCTATAGCTTATTAATTAACATGTTGGTGTCAGCTTCGTATATCATATTTACCATATAAACGTTACTCTCTTAAAGAAAGCACATAAGTGTATAAAAGCCCTTTATGTACAGTATTTGAAAAACATCAGCAATACTTAATCTATTTGTATAAAGGCCATCTATATATAAAGCTGACCTTTTCTGATTTGACCACTGGGATAAGACAATTATATTCTGCTTCCTCCCACTGTCCGTTCCTCTGTCTGCTGCTGTTTTCAAAGTCCCTGTCTACCAACAACAATGACGACATCCGCAAAAGCCACCAAGCTAATGATGAAAGACCGGACAAATGCTGGGGCTGTGCATGTGTGACACGTGCGAAATGTTCCACTATGAAGGTGAGCTCAGTGTAGTTAGGACCCCCGTCGGCTCCTTCGACTAAGATGTGTTTTTTGATTGTTTCAGACTGACGCAAATCTGAAAACGTGTTCCTGTGAACTGACAGATGGTACAGTGACAAGGGTGCAAGGAAGTAACACATCTTGGTGTTCCTGATGACATCATATCACATAATTTAATGTAATGGATGTAGCACCTATGGGGAAGACTCTATAGTGAACAAGAAGATCCTAAATTAGTCCATCACATATGGAGCTAATCTGAGTGGATGAGATCTGGGCTACTGGTGTGAAAATAAAAGACTTGCACCATGCACTGCACACAGTAGAGCAGACAACAAACAAACAAACACACAAATCCGTCCACACCAAACAGGATTGAGGTGTCCACTGAGTCAACAAGGACAGCTGGAGAGACGTGATGTTTCTTTTGTAAACCTGCCAACAGTTGAAAGGATAGGCTGATCTGAGAATTACGGATTAATGAAGGCTTAAGCCCCTTGACTGCTGCACAAATAGATGAGACAACTGAATTCAGCATGACTGCATGGTGTGGGTCTTCTGGGTTCATGGAGCTAGAGAAGAAGCTCAAATACATAGTTTGCTTTTGAGAAATAGCTATTCATATGAGGTCATCTGATTGTAAAAACACTGGAATGTTCAATAATACTAAATATATTCAATAAAATATCTTTATGTCTTTATTTATATAGACCTTTATACAACTTTTTACATTCTTGAAAATACAAAATCCACAAGGTAAAGAAACAATCAAGTCTTATTCAAGGTCAAGGATGATTTAGGAAGGAATCTTCTTTCTACATATATTTGCCAATTATATAAAAGAGTTCTTCAATCGTTTTTTCTTATACTTATTAGTGCAGTATCTTTTCTTTCTCTATCTTTTTTCTCTTTCTTACTGAAATTTCTTAGTCATATGTATTACTGTATTACTATGATGCTGGGCTCATGGGGTGTGGGATGGGGGGGGGGGTTAGGGAAACAGTAGCGATCATAAAACTTTTTTATGATTATTGTAGTTGTTTGAGCTATTGTTAGAGCTCTTTACTGAGAAATAAGTACCGTTAGTGATCACAATTTTACAAAAAGAAAGAGCAGAGAAATCCATCACCACAGTCAAGCTTTCCACAAGGACTGACTCAGTAATCCTCAGAAATTGTTGACCTTTTTCCAGAATCAGGGATGGTCCTCGCCAGTTCCAGATCAAATGTGTTTACAGCATTTTAAATTGTACATATCTGCTCTTACGGGATTAAAATAGTTAATAATAGTTAATAGTTAATAAATGAAATAAAGTTTCACAGCCCATTACTGACATTGACAGGGATTGTTTGACATTTTGGAAAATATTCTTATTTGCTCTCCTGCTGAGAATTACATAAGAAGAATGATACTACTCATTTCTATTCGTTAAATATAAAGCAGGCGATTAGTTTAGCTACACATGAAGACTGGTAACAGGGGAAAATAACACTTTATACCTCGTTGGATAAATTGTTTTTTATGAGCAGTTGTGTACCAGAACTATTTCTTGGCTAGGCAGCGTTCCCTTATCTTTCCAGACTTTATGCTAAGCTAAGCTAATTATAATGGCTTAATGCTTAACAGACAGATATGTGAATGGTGTTGATCTTCTCATTCAATTGCTGATAATAACCTCTAAACAAATATCCGCATATGACGGCAGAATCTGTAGAGAGTGGGGCAACATTTTAGTAACAGAGGTTTTGGAATTGTGGTTTCCATTTGTAGTCCAAGTAGTATCAATCATGTTTGAACAGGCTTTACTTAAATGCTGGTACACTGTCTGTGTGGAGAGAAAATGAGGTAGAACGTAATGGCCAAAATGCTATCTCTGAACCCATCGGCTATCGTCTGTTGACAATTTGGGTTTTCATTGTCTTATTTTTTTAATTTATGTGCATTGAAACATCATCTCTCAACTTCAGCTCCATTCTTGCGTCTTAATAACCAGCTGTAAACAATGACCAGGGCACAGAAGAGGAGATCTTGGCCTGGATACCTGCTGGCTTCACCAAAAAAACAAATTTTGGCTGTTAGAGGATTAATCATCATCAGACCAATAGCTGATGGGTTGCTAGATTGAATTCCAAGAAAGTGAGTATATTTCTCAAGAGGTTGAACTAATAATTCTAGTCTGAAGCACTAACTGAGGGGAATTATATTTTAATTCCGAGAACTGTGATTTCAATAAAGTCATTAGCATTAAATTTGAATTAAATGAGACAACTGACGCCAAAGCAATATATATATATATATATATATATATATATATATATATATATACATATATATATACATTATATACATGTTTTTTAAACTGGAAGCATATTTCCCTGAAGCCAAGCACACAGGACACGGTATCTTTATAATGTTATGCAACATTGAAAAACTGCTATAAATAGAGATAATCACACTCCACATCCTTGTGACAAATGTGTACTTGACAAGAAAGTCAGATAAGAGACAGTTAGAGAGGAAGAAACACTGATGGCCATATTTGGTACAGCAGGACACGAGAGGTCTGAGCAGGAAATGCGAGCCGGCGTGTTTTTGGGGCTCACGTGACAGCTGAATGTGAAAACAATGACAGGCTCTGTAATATGGTTTACACAGATGATAGAGAGGAAGGAAACCTGAACAAAAGATTTTGGTAAAGGAATTCAACTCAAAAGCGGGATCTCCATTGTATGGCATAAAAGATGACTGGGTGTGGGTTGTGAAGACAAAGAGACTTTCAACAGGCAGCGAGACGGAGAGGAAGCAGGCCCGGGAGAGAGATAGTACGGCTGATGACAATTCCTTTTGGGAAAAAGAAGCTGTGTCTGTCAAAACAGATGGCAGCTGGTAAAGAGGATTAGGCCCTGTTACTACTGTTTCCAACACCACTCCAGACTGATCAACCCCCCCAAACACACCCAAACACACCCACAAACACACTGCCCTTACAGAACCTCAACTGTTTCCTCTCATCCAGACCCAGAAACGCAGCCAACAGTCGACCCTGTGGCAGCGGCGCCTCTATTCAGAACAACATGACAGCTGGGAACAGGACAAGTCGCAATGTTCTGCGTCACCATCTCAACACTATTCCACTTCACCCCCAACAAATGTGTATTTTTGATGAAGTATGGAAACTTTTAAAGTTTATTTATAGATGTGTAAAAATAAAAAGCATCCTTTTTTTTTTTAGCAACATGGTCCTTTTGTTATTTTGGCCTTTATTTCTATTGGTTAAGGTGATAATAATGTACTCAGTGGAATCTGGGAACACAATGACATTGCTGTGACAAACCTGTGTGTTGGTAATAATTCCTCATTGAACAGAATAATTGCACACAACCTACTGTATAACAGGCCAGAGTTTAATCAGGTTGTTGTCTGCAATCGGTCTATTTTTGTCAAACTGTTCTTGTTTCAGGGTTATTAGTTGGTCGCAATGTTCCAAAATCTCAGAAATGACCTTGGTGAGTGTGATGTAATTATTACCAACAGATACCAACTATGAAAATGATACTCAAGTTGTAAAAGTTTTTAATGTTCAGTTACTTAAAGGAATATTCATTTTGGCCAAGAGTTGGGTGAGAAGTTCAACAGCACTCATGTCTGTGACAGTAGTTGTCTGGCTCAGTCCAAGTAAAAAAATTACAAAATAAATCTGCCTGAAATTTGAAGAAATTACAATATTATATATTTGGTTAATCTTTATAAAAACTGAAGTCTAAAGGGATACTTTAGATTTTTGCTCTCTGCCGTTTTGGCAAATGCAGTTTATATTCTTCAAAGCCACCAGACTCCATTGAGAAAAACAGCAATTTTACCTTACAGACCACAGGGAGTTGCTGGTCTACCGCTGTCTTGATTGGTAAATTAATTTGTGTTTTTGTGAGACTTTGGTGTTTTGAATGTTTTGTTTTGATTCAACAAAGTCACATAATTACACATACAAACTAACAGATCATGCAGCAACTTTGACCTAAAATTACTGTTTTTCTCAATGGAGTCTGGTGGCTTTGAAGAATTGAATTAGCATCTGCCAAAACAGAAAACTATTCCTTATAGCAACTTCATACAACTGTCTGTTACCTTTAATTAGTCCATGGGAGCTTGTGGACGACTTCAATGGACATCTGTCTTATCATGTTTGTGATCAATACACATGGGAAATGCACATCAGAAGAAAAATCCAGAGACAACATCTTACTTCATCAGTTGGTTGGTTTATTTATCATTAGCAATGACACCAAATGTACTCTACTGTTTTCACTTGCTATAATAGGAGATGCATTTTGAATTGTAAACAGTGAAAATGATAAAATGCATTTCAGAAAACTCCTTACAAGCAGTGTATGACCAGGGAAAAGAGCAGATTGTACCTGCTCTTGCTCACCTACTTTTTTTTAAACAATACATGTCATCTTATAGTTTTGAGTCTCTCATATTTACATAGATACAGCTGGGTCCCACATTCACCAGCAGAGACCTATGGGTTTTTTGTTTTTGTTTGTTTTTAATGTGTTATCACATAGTTTTCTTAAAGAATTATATTTACAACCATAACGTACCCCGGCTGCCTGCTGCCGGGGGTTAACACAGTTAGAATCATTTGCTTAAAATTCATTAAACTACTTATGGTTCTTGAAAGTTTACGTTGTAAGTCAACCTTATAGCTCTACGTTTTTTTTCTCTTAACAAATAAAGTTAATACAGAGCTCAAGCCGTTCGTCTTCCCCATAAAAATTCAAAATTATCCAAATAAATGAAACCAAACATAATAATAAAATAAAATAAAAAAATATTGCACTTAAAGTTCAGGACAGCATTGGACCTGTTTGGTGGTTAAGAGGAAAGTGAGAGCTTTTAGCTGAGTGCTTTAGAGGAGGTGAGGGTGTCTGTAGAAGCATCCAGCAAGTTAATCTAAATAAATAGGCAAACTTTTGTACAACATGAAGCCATTTTTTTCCTCCGACTATGAAAGGAGCAACCTGTGTATTGCTCAGTAGAACTAGGGAGTGCAGGTTGGAACTCTAAAGCATATAAAAACAGTGAGTGAGTAAAAAAACAGAAGATAAACCAAGCTGGAACCTGTCATGGCAATGTCCTGAGAATGCTTCCTCGATTAGTCCAGAATGAGCTACAATGTTAAAGGAAATGTCGTTTGGCTGCTTTTTCTTCTTCTTCAGTTTTCGTTCCTTGTTGTAAACAGTCTTTGGAGACAGGAAACAAGTCGTCTTTTTCTTCCATTACTGGCTTCGAATGTGACTTTGAATGTCTTTTAATGTGAGAGGGACACATGTCTGTGTTTCATCACAGCTCCAGTCTGTCCGTTATTTATACGTTTGTGTTCTTTGCCCCGTCGCTGTCTCCATCTGTCCCTGTCGAACGCTCTCCACAGTCTTGTGATGAACTGAATAAGGTGAAAGCTGTTTATAGAAGCTTTGAATACAGATGTGCGTGTGAAACAGAGCCATTATGCTAGCTTTTATTCAGACATCTTGTTTTTTTTTCCTACCCCTCTCCGTCATACAGTTTGGAGTCTGATAAAAAAAAAGAAAAAAAAACACGCAGAAAAAGGACTTTGTGTCGTACCGACAGCTTTGAAGTGGCTTCACAGAGAACATGGTGGAGGAAAGGAGGGGATTTAAAGTGGGACTTTTAAAAAGAAATTAAGGGAAAAAAGTGACAAAACAGTACCGGACTGTCTTCATGTCTGCAGGGTTTTTCTGAGCGACCCCTCCTTTTCTCCAGTACAACTGGACAAAAAACTTAAAACACGACCAAAAGACTGACACCACAAAAAAAGAGAGACAGTGATCAGACAAGCGTCCAGCTCCTGCTCCAGCCACAACATGTGGGCTTAACATCCATCCATCCATTCACCTGTCCATTCATTCATCCATCCACCTGGTAACTGTGTAAACTACATTCCTTTGCAGTGCCATAGCTTTGCTGCGTCCTCTCACACCATAACAACAACAAAAAAATCGTAGTTGACAGGATGACATACACAAAAAAAGTAAAAAAAGGCAAACAAAGAACCTCACATCCCACCCACCAAATCTACGTTTTTTTTCAAGTCTGACCCTTTTTTCTCTCTCATCATCTTTCTCTCCTCCTCAGATCTTTTTCTGGTCTTTTATGACGAAGATGAAGTCGGAGTGGAGCTGGCCTTTTTTTGGTTGATTAAGTCCACGTAGAGTTCTGAGCGCAGGAATCGGGGGTATGAGTCCTTCTCCATCAGCCCGTATATCCGCCTCTGTGCTAGGTCAAAGCAGGAGCGTGTCACATTCTGCAGGTTGTCCTTAGTGTGATCTCTGGTGTACGAATCCAGATTTACCTGCAGAGGACAAAAATGAACAAGTTAATTACACTTTTATTATGAAAGTTTAGCAAGAGGGGATAATGCATGATGCAATGCAGGTTTTTTTGTGTGTTTTGTGCACTCTCACTCACCTCTTTACAAGACTGGATAGCGATGTATTCTGCAAAGATTTTCTTGGCTTTTGACGCCATCTTGGACTGCGACTTGATCTTCTTGTATTCCTCACATGCTAGCCAGAATTCCAGATTTTCCTCGCTGAACTCTGTGCGCAGGAAAGCTCTGAACGCTGCCAGACCATCTGAAGGAAAGCAGAGAGGTGGAGAGTAAACAAGAGGAGAGTTGACTAGAGTGCCATGGCAACCTCACAGCTGAAGCGCTCCTTGGAGTTTCAGCGCCCAAAATAGCTCCGTGACTGCCTTTTGAGTCATGTGGTTGGAATAAAGTGAGACATAAAAAAACGCTAACAACACCGCAGCACACATTCGAGTCCTCAACATCCTTTTGAGTGACATCACCCACCCTTCAGCATGACATATGCATTCCCCTTCACACATGCTGTGACTGAACAAAGAGATGACTGTTTTAGTGCAAGCGGGGGAAAGGACTAATTCTGGCACTTTGGGCTTTTTAAGTTTCAGTCAAGTTAATGATTTGAGGAAGAAGGCATCCAGAAGAAAGAATAGCAGGAAGCTGAGTCCACCCACTTCTCCCGTCTGCACCTTTCCGTTCCCATGAATCACCCACGCTGATAAGCAAAGCCAGTGCAGGCGGTCATCTCTTACCTCATTCTGGTAAGCAGGAGTGAGGTAAGAGGTGAAGGAGAGGAAATAAGAAGGGGGAGAATAAAGAGGCCAACGGAGTTGAATGAGGACCAGATGTAGGGCTGGCTTTGTATCAGCTTTTAAACTGGGGCTGTGGAAGATGAAGTGTGAAAAACTAAAATAGCAACACTCTTGCAGTGTTGCCTGTGTTAGTCCTGATTCTTCTCTCTATGTAACGCATGGACTCTGTCCGTTGGGATTAGGGAAACTTGATGCAAGCTGCCCGCTCACTGCAGAACGGTGCGTGTGTAATCCATATATCACCACATGCATATTCCCTGTGCCCACCACCATCCCCCACCGCCTCATGCAAACACTGGATGTATAGATTCACCAACTCTCTACAACAATATTGCACTTAATTAATAAATGATCAACACAAAAACACAGATGATCTAGGAGGGAGAACATGAGACAAAATTTAAGAAAATATTTAAAAAGTAACTTACATTTGTGTGTCAGCAGCTTGTCAAGTGAATCCCCCCATTTCAGTGCCTCCTCTGGGGTGGGCCTGCAGATAAAAGCAGAGCGATTCTTTAACAAGCCCATCTCAGCCAGGTTTCTCATAGTGTGACCCATCCGCAGAACTTTCTATGCAGGATTAGATGAGTGGAAACTAAGCAGGTAATTCCTCTCCGTTGCTTACTTCCACTCTAGTCTGTGTCTACTGCTCTTCTCCTCTCTCATTCAATTCTGCTTTATGAGAGCTACCAACACTGAGAGCCATGAGTCTTTCTGCTTTACCCTGGTGGGGGTAGGCTTTTATATTCCCACTGAATGCAAGTTGGAAGGCGGGAGGGGAGGGGCTACATGCGGCCAATAGGGATGTGTTGTTGGGTTTGGAGACCTCCTCCCCCCACCAGCTCCGTCTGCCCCCTGCTGCCTCTCATTCTTCCTGTACCCTGCTGTAGAGCATGCCTCATCTTACACTCACTGTAATCCACATCTGAGGCCTTATTTGACACAGTAGGAGAAAATAAATTTTGGGTACTTTTGGACATTTTTCTGTGCCCTTATTTGACACAGCAGGAGAAAATACATTTTGGGTAATTTTTCTGTGCCCTTTGATAATAGTTAGTAAACTGGAGTTTCAGCACACATTCTGACAACAATTCTGACCAGCCGGACGTTTGCTATGTTATTTCACTTACTGTTTGAACATGTATGTAAAAAATATTGCATAAAAGTGTTGAAGCAGCTGCTTGCCAAATTGCATTGCTGGACTTATGTGGTTATGATATAAGGGAAATGTTAATCTATAATAGTGATATTTTAATATAACTACACATTTATGGTGGCTGTTTGGGACCAACTGTAAAGAAAGTATAAAAAATAGTTGCTTATCTTTCAAAACTACTACTACATTGTTGTTAGCTTTCTGTATAGCAATCGCCAAAGTAAAGGCATGGAAACGGTCTTAAATAACACATTGATCTACGATATTCGTGATGCTTGACATTAAAGTATTCCTTTTGATGAACACATTTTCGATAATTAAACAACCCACATTCAAACAGTTTAACACTCCTTCTTGAGGCGTGCCATTGTTACACCAACATTGTCTCATTCCTTTTATTAATGTCACACGTTACAATCACACTCCCATCACAGCTACTGCCCACATGTCTGCCTTCCAAGGCCAGGTCATCCCCAGTTGTGGCTAGACCCGGAAAACAGTCTCTCACATACACCCACATGCACATGCTGTCAGGAAGTGGCCACTTACTTGACTGACTTCATAGATTTGTCTAACTTGCTGGCTGGGTTACTTCCTGGGGATTCATTCCTCCTCCGCAGGAAAGCCAGCCGATTCTTCATGTCTTTGGCCCTGGGTGAAAGGAAGATATGAGAGGAGAGGAAAGTTGGCAAGAGAGGGAAGAGTGACAGAAAGAGGTGAGGGAGAGGGGGAAGGTGAGACAGGACAAAATGGAATGAGGATGAAAGGAATGATAAAGAGGAGGTGGACAAAAAGAGACATGGGAATAAAGTGTGTTGAGTCCAAAGTCCAAAGTCCACAATTAAAACAATCCAAGGCATGGGGATCACCAATTAAGTTCTTCAGCACTGTAAATCCACATGAAATCAAACCCACAAAGATGAAAATAAATGTTGCGTTGTGTACATTTTAGTCTTCAGCCAGGTATGTTGGTTTGGTGGGACAGAACTTTTCCAAAAGGCGGATGTCAAGCTCCCTTTCCTCGCTTCGTCTCTCGCCTGTCAATCTCTCTAACAGTCTTTCCTGTAGATGTGTCCCTGGCAGGTTCCTCGGCAGGGACTGAGCGAATGTGGCAGAGAAGGAGGAGAGAGACTCAATCCTCACTCCTCTGTTTCATCACGCCATTCTCCATGTGCCTAGAGGGGCTGCTGAGAGGGAGCTGACCCAGGGCCGAGGCAACAGGGCACAGTGACCTCCTCACTCCTCTGCTTCCCCCTGGCAGCAGCACCCAAAATCCTCCTGACCACCCACCTCACCTGTTCCACCTTCCTCTAACCATCTCGTTCACACACACACACGTATGCGCAGACCCCCACGCTGCACATGCGCTACCTTAAATCTCACACAAGGTGATACACCAACCCTCGTTCCCCATGGGGCCTTTCACAATCCTGCGCATTCCCATAATCCCATGGTACGTGTCCTGGCTTTTCCCGACCTGGAGCACGTGCTGCCTCATTGGGATGTGACCTCACTCAACACCCATTTCCTGAGTCCCTGCTTTTGATTTCCACTGTGGATTGGCTGGCCCGCTAATAATGCAGCGCGGCGGTGTGCGCTCGCTGGCCCTAATCACTGCAAGCTGTGCCACTGCCAACCCAAAGCCCCCAGGAGAGCATGTACACCCCAAATTAAGAAACAAGGCTTCCAGTAATAGACACTTATCATTCAAAACTGCATATACAGGAGGGTGGAAGAATATGTAACTGCAGATTAGCACAAACACTGTACATTAACATACTTGAACGCCCACACAAACGTTCAAAGAACCCACCCTGCACCTGTGCCAACTCATGCCCACTTTACTGCTGCTTTCATGCCAGTCACAGGTGTTGGAAAACTCCAGTGTGTGCGTGAAGGGAAGCAGGAGAGAGATAATTTATGCATGCGTAAATGCACGGTCGTCACACGGAGCGGCTGCCGAGCCGAACAGAGAACACAGTCAGCTGTCTCGTGTGAGTTTTTCCAACGGCCACAGGAAAGGAAAGGTAGAAACATGCCCCATACACAAGATACAACATGACTGCATGAGCTGTTGGAGGCAGTGGCTGAATAGCTCCTTTAAAAATCAGGATGAGTGTGACTTTGTTGGTGTATTGATTTGGGCGTGTTTGGGTTTCGGGGGTTCAGCTGCTGCAGGTTACTTTAGTCGACTGGTAGAACCACAAGAGGCCTATTTGAGAGCGTTTGTGAGTAAAACTGCCAAATGAGTGACATAGGAAATTAATGTTCCACCAATATATGTAAAAAAAAATATACCATGCATTGGCGTGGATATCTGGAAAAAGCTAAGTGGAAGCTTTTATTTTGGAAATGGAATGGAAATTCAAAAAATAGATCTTGAGATACACTTGTAGGACACATTTCTAAATCAATTCCACATCTTACCCTAAGGAATACCTACACACAACCTCACTGGTGGAAGGATGACTCATCCATTGATTGAAATAACGTCTTGTATGAAACCAGACGCTGAACTGCTGAACAGAATTCAGGCCTCTCTTTCAGTGGCTGAAAACAACAGGCTGTTCTAAAGCAGGATCCCTGTTAATAGGTCACACTTGCCAGCCTGAAGGACATTTCTCCCCAAATAAAAACTCTTGCTGTTAAATAAACTCATAACATCAGAGCAGGATTCATTAGATTGTTCTATTTTTAGTCCGCACTCAAGGCAATTAGGTCTTGAGCTGTGCATGTGCTCGCTGAAAGACACCCTCTGTCTTTGCCGGTGCATGTGAGAAAGAGACGTGTTTAATAAGGGCTGGAAAATATTTTTGTTGGCCTGACAAAAGACGCTTTATTATTTATGTCTGGTTTTATACAAGCTCAGCCCGCGTGGGTATGATGTGACAATGATGTCATAGCAACAGTCACTTTAAGTGAAATGTATGTTTCTATCCTGCCACCATGTGGGTGTCAATGGATATTGCAAACACAAACATTTTCCACCCTGGAGCAGCACAGATTTCCTTGCAAGGCATTCTCGTACTTGGTGTCAACACTGGAGCCGATTTGAGATTACCCATTGCGATGATTTATAAGCCCACGAGACCGAGACCATTATTAAAAACAAGTGATACATGTTGCCTATTGTATAGCCGCAAATAAAGCTGCCTGAGTGATTATTAGCTCAATGTGAGTCAACTTGTCCTTCAATGTGGGCGACACATTCTTCTTTCTATGAACAGTGTAAATATGTACAACATGTGCAATGTCAGCTGCCTCACTGCAAACAATGGGAAAACAATGGTAGCATGTTGAGTAAAACCTCCCTGGGTGAAACCCTAAACCCTTAACTCAGACTCAAAACTGGGGAAAAGGGGGAAATCTCAGGGCCTGAAAAGTGAAGCCAATGTAGATGTGTTTATGGTCTAAATTGCTTGTTTCAAGACCTTGTTTTCAAGTGGGCTTTAATTCAACATTATGTTCATTTTTTAAATTATTTCCTCATTTAGAGTAAAAACGACGATAAAGCAGGGTAAATTTTAGGGCATGGCTACCACTGTGTTGTCTGGTTTAGTTGTTGTCCATGATTGCACCTCAGACCCTTTCACAGTGTGTTTTCAGTTAGTAAAATTTAACTGTAACATTCAGATCGCCTAAAAATGTCCAGGGTTCTAAAAATATGATCAATTCTGGCTCCAAAAAGCCAACATGGCAACGGCCAGCACGCCAAACTCAAGGTTTCAAAACGGTAGATCCCAAACCAATGGGTGATGTCACAGTGGCTATGTTCACTATACATGTATTACTACACATGTATTAGATACATGCAGTCACAGGGAGAAAGTGCTCATACAAACATGGCCAGAAACTTGATTATAGATATTTCTGCATCATTTTTACGACACTTAAGAATGATACTGTATCTGCTGCTCTTTGCATCTCTGCTCTTTATGTGCTAATGGCGCCTTTCACAGTCTCTCACATTGAGTAGCTCTGTATTTAAAGTTGATACTTTGCTGTTTCTGCTAATAGCTCCCTCAGCACTAAAACCATTAGCGATGTACTGTACTGCGCTCCATTTGATTTATCACATCCAGTGACCCCTACACTTAATGTAATCTGCTAAAAGACTGACACATGCTCTCTAAAGGATTATCAAATTAGGATGATCTTTGATCTAACATGCTGCCACCCAGAAATGTATACTCCCCTCCCCTACGAACACATGTTTGCAGCATGGATGTAATGTGTACGCTCCCTCATGTGTCTGTTTGTGTCTGCAAGAGAGAGCGCTTTATGTGCCTGAGTGAAAGAGCAAGAGGTCTTTAGCGACGCAATTATCTGCAGGTTTCCATACTCTTTATTCCCTCTTTGCTTGGCTCACATTAGACGCACTAATAGCACCCCGTTGGCTATTCCTGGTGTTCTGATAAGTAGGCCGCACTCCCAGGGAAAGGCTCTGGGAGCACATGGGCAAGAGCTGCAGACAGACACACTGCAGATCACAAAGTACCATAGAAGCACAAGCCAAATCCACTGCCCCACTTCATCCCACTTTTGTTGTTTGCTACATTAATCTGTGTTTCTCACAGTGATAGGGGTAGGCCCTCTGTAAAACCTGACCTGTGAGATTTGGGGTGCAGCAGTGAGTAAAGGGGAGGAATCGAAATACAGATGTGAGAGAGCAGCGGCCCAGGGTTCAGGCTTGTTTTCGTTCCCTCTGCCACTTTTCTATTTACAGAAGGCTGTGTGCCTGTGTAGTGAATACAGGACACGACACACAAATAACACTGTGCGAGCGGGTGGCTCTGTTTGTGAATCTGCGTCCGTGCAAGGATAATGGGTCAAGTGTTGTGTCAGTGTGTCTGCAACACTTAAAATAACATTCATGCTATTTGGGCTGTCTGAAAAGATATAGGGACAAACTGTGAGTGTTTGTCCTGGACTTTCTTCACAGACAAAACAGTCCAGAGATACAACAGAGTCAAAAACAGACACCAAGACAAAGAAGGCTAATCTATAAAGTGCCTCACAACAAAGAAAAAAAAGTCACTCTGCCATATTCCTAGAAGAACAACGAAAAAAGGGAATTGTCCTAAATTTTGTCCATAAATACAACACTATCTCATTCACAGTCTCCCTCAATCAAGACCAAAAAAGAACTCTATTTCAGAGTAACTCACCTTCCTAGCCATAAAGACCACATGAGCAATCCTATTCCTGAAATCCAGGCTGCGTATAATAAGAAAAAGGGGCAGCCTCAAGTTAGAACTTAAAGCTGCTTCCTCCAAAATAGTTTGAGCCTCTTGGGAGTTTCTTTTCCCTCACTGCGACTGTCAAATGAGATCCATGTAGAGGTCAGATAGCTTCCTACCAGCTTGAGAGCACTGATTCCTGCGGGGACGCAAAACCGCCCCCACCCACACTTTCCTCATCCTGCCTTGTAATGTTTCGAACTCTCGATAATCAAAGTTCAGATAAACCCACGCACACACATCACACGCTGCATTGCTCTTACCTTTCCAGGTACTTCTCTGAGAAATCAACCATAGTGGGAAACATGGGTGCCAGCCTGTACGCAGCTTCACTTGGTGTGTGTGGAAATTAGACTGCATGTAAGCGTGTGTCAGGAGTGCCGGTGCTCGGGGCCCAAGGGTTTGTTTGACAATCACATTCCTCTAACCCCTGAGAGGATGTGCTGGAGCTTTATATAGTCCGGGGGGTCTGGGGAAGGCGGACCCTGGGCTCACCCAATCACCAGGCAGTGTTTAGAGAGGACAGATTCCTTCCACCGGGGCCTGGACGGGTTTTTAGTTTTATGGGTTAGTAAGTGGAGATGACATTTGTCTTTTTAGCAATGGGACTGACTATTAAAATGATCTGTTCATCTGTCCCAGGTGACAGCCAGCGGTGGAGTCTTAAATCTGCTACCAGGCTACAAGAAAAACATATCATATATTCTCTCCTGCAGATTGTTCACTGGATGCTTGTTATCATTAAACTTCATTTAGCTGAGAGTTAAGTCTCTAGCTGTTAGAATATAATCTAATATCCTCAATCAGGAATTCCAAATGGATAAATTTGGAAAATATTTTCAATGTAGTTCCTGTTTTTTTAAATACAAAGTCTGAGGGGCTTATCTGTGTTTAATCATTATGTCAAAACTTTAACTAAAAATGGTTGTGTGTTTCCTTTATGAATTAATTAATGTACACATACAATAGTCTCCAATTAAGTGAGGAGTCCAGGCGAGAGTTAACTGAATGTAACTTCAGTTTTATATAATTTAAAGGAAATTCAAATTATTTTAAACATCAACATGTTTGGAGGTCTTGGGGAGTATTTTTGTGTGAATACTGAAACAAGTAGAAGAAAGAGTTTGACCTCTCCAGAGAGAGCTGTGCCAAGTCTGATCAATTTCAACATCAGTTGGGGCTGAAAGCTGCAAGTTTTGGTGTCTGGAGTTGGAACAGAAGACACCCGAAACTATGATTGAACTGTTAGTAGTCAAGTTGCATTGTGGGTATCGGAGGCATCAGTTTTGGCAAGCAAGAAGAATGCTTCGAATCAAAAAGTGCTTTTAAAGCATTACATTGCCTGATCACGCACAATAAACCGGTTTAGCATTGCACCATCGCAATCAACAGCTGAATTCGGACGCTCAACTGTAAATCAAAATCTACGCCTGAGATGTGGATTGACTATAAACTCAGGTTATGTTAAAGGCAACTAAACTTCTGTTTTGCTCTAGTAAAGATTCAACAATCATCCTAGAGGCTTCGTCACTTTTAACGACTGGTTGGGAGACATAATAGGTAAAGGTCCAAGAGATGCTAACAAGTCATGGTCCAGTCATTTTTTTATTAGGCAGTAAAATTCCAGTTTCAGTAATCCAGTTAACTTTAATTTAGTCCTTCTAGACGTCTACATATAACCTGGATGACGAGACACTTCATAGACATAATAGATTGGTTCACATAATCATAACACAACATCATGTCTGACTCCATAACTAGCATAACTTCGGCCAGCTTTGACGGCACACAAAAGGGGTCTTACATGCATCTTGGCAGCAAAATCAGGTGATACCAATTCTGGACACTACTGCTGTGAGAAACATGATTCTACATCTACCAATACTGACAAGAATATGCCTTCAGTATATACAGTATGTCAAGTATAACCATACATACACAGAAACACAAACACACAGATGGTAATCTGTTGCTTTCTGTTCTTTCCATCTGCCTGTATTTCCTGCCTGTATGACTCAAAGTTGGTTTTAATCACTCTTGTATTGGTTTCCCAATAGTTTAATCCACCAACAAGCTCACGTTTGTGTGTGTGCTGTAGGTTAATGGCTTTATTGCTACTAGTTTGAAAGCCACCAGACAGGAAAAAGGAGTACAGCATTGCAGGGAGTCATTGCTTGGAGAAGCAAAACACCTGGGCTGAGTAAAAACAAAAGGTGATAATGGAGGGGGCAGCCGCAGATAATGTGGACAATTTCAGGAAAACAGCTGTTCTGGATCTGTAAACCTGGACACAGGAGGTAAAGAAAGGAGGGAAGGAAGATATGTAGGAAATGAGAGAAGGTAAGCAGGTAAAGAACAGGGTGAAAGAAGTAGAGCAGAAGAGTGAGTGTACTTGAGAAGTGGATGACCAGACTGGTTTCTTTGTTGTTGTAGTGATGCATGAGAGGCCAAGTGCTTTGTAAGAGTAGAGAGAGGAAGAGGAAGCTTCAAAGAGGACATGTGTAATGTGCTCTTACATGTAAGTACCAATTCGCCTGAGTGAAAAATGCAATCAATTTTCTTCTTCTGTGGATATTTACGTTGTGTATAGAGATCCGTTTCCTTCAATTTTCCTGTCACTAATGATGATTATGGTGATTAAGGGAAGAGTGTTTACAGTAATATCAACACTAATTACCAGACTGGGAACCAAATCCACAAACGTGCCAGATGAAACATTTTAAAATGCATACAATGTATCCAACAGGAGTGAAAACAATGGGGAGGAAATCAAATATGTTAAAATCACATGGCTTAAGGGAAAGTACCTGTTTTAAGCTATACATTGCTAAATTTCAGCATGATTTATCCATGTGAGATATGGTTGGCCTCTGATGTCCATCTACTTGCTCTGTTGACTTTCCCTATATGTTATATATCAGTCTCCAACATCTGGAGGAAATAATTTCATTTCCATCATGCTCGCTTCTATAGAAAGCCTGAGATTTCTATCTATAGCAGCAACATATTATGTTTATATTCCCCTGAGTTACACAGGAAGATATTGTGTTGAGGGTATGTTTGTTGGTGTGACTTAATATGATTGAGTAGATTATTGCCTCTGGTATTGCTTTACAGTGTGGCATAATGAAAAAAAGGCTAAAAAAATAGGTCAAATGCTTAAAGATGAAAAACCCCAATAATTCATAAGTGATAACAGGCTTGTGACATTGAGAATTTAATGAAAAAATGGATGTAAACACAGGAGAATGTGAACACAGTGTGACTTATCCTTCAACTAAGACTTCTCTGTTTGCCGCCTTTCATTAAATCAAATAATCAATAATTTCTAATACTGCACTGTAATTTTAACTATACCCAATTATATTTCTATTCTAACTGCTTCTATTTATTTTTCATATTTTTCTGGGTCTTTACTGATGTTTAAATGTCATTTTATAATGTATTGCTTTTGTATTTTCTCTCAATGCTTTTCTTGTTTTGTGTAAAGCACTTTGAATTGTCTTCTTGCTGAAATGTGCTGTATAAATAAACTTGCCTTTTCTTTACTATATTGACAGAAAAAGGGTTACAATCAATGGTGAGCTGCCATTTTGTCTACAGGACACAAAACATTTTATTCCACACAACATTCATCAATGTCACAACTCAGTACAGATGCCTCTTAAATAAAAGCACAGGTAAACTTATTTAAGGAAATTAGCATTACACCTGGCAAAGCAATCACTAACCAATGGGACAGGGAAAAGCAATGACTATAAAAATGTGTCCAGATTCATAAAATATTTTTAAAATATAGGAATGAAGTGGTACTAACAATAGAGTATCTATATTGAGATATAAAGAGGGGGAAATGACATATAAAACCCAATAAAATGCAGTCATGGAAAAAAATATTAGAATATTTTCTTAAATTTCTTGTTCATTTTAATTCCTGGTACATGTGTTTGGACAAATATAATGATAACAACAAAAATAGTTGCTAACAGTTTAATTTAAGAGCTGGTATCTAGCCATTTTCCATGGCTTTCTTGATAATGATTTTGGTTATTATCAAGAAAACCATCATTCACTAAATGCATTTGACAAGCAAAAATAAATATATTGTTGTTTGCATGGAACTAGTCCGGACACTTAAATTGCAGGTTTTCATTTAATGACAGTTTTTATTATTTGGAGAACAAATAAGAATCCTCCACATTGGCAGTAGTGTGTAATATAAGATGAGCTAACAGCATGATTCATCTTTGTTTACCTGCTGTTAGTAAGCAAATAACTGTTTGCTACCCATGGCCAATGTCAACAAATGCTGTAAAGCTGTGTTGTTATGTGTGGCCATGAACCCAACTGTCAGGTACACAGAGTCATTACTGCCTCACTATTTATTCCATGTAAGTTAAATAGAATCAAATGAATCATGTGTTTGAAAATGCTATGGGCTGTAATGAATCATTGATTTGGAAATATGCTTGTTTCTGCAAACAGACAAAATCGATCCAGCATTCCAGATTTTAAACTAAATTAAAAGAGAGAAAAACATGCTTTGTATAGCTAAAAATCTATGTTATATATTCTAGGGAGTGTCTGTGTTATTAATGCAAATAAAAGCCGGTTTGAAGCTGTTTGCAGCAGCCGACATAAAAGGCCACAAACGCTGGACTCGGGCGGGCTGTGGAATCTTAATCACTTAATCTGCTGGTTAACTAAACAACATAAAAACGCAGCTTGTGCAGAAGAATGGCCAGCTATCAGGCCCAAGGATAGCCACTAGGAGTGCTTTTATTGTCCTCACGCCGTGAAATGGCTTTCATCTTGATGAACAGGAGCGTGAATAAGGCTCATTGAACAGCTGATGAATCACTGAGGCGTCGACACACACCCAAACAAACAGTCTTTACTCTCTACACACACCTCAGTTGTCACACCGCCGAGAATGTGAGACACACATATGGCACCACACTCCTCAGCAGCACACACATCATTTACCACTTAATTAAGTAGATGATGATCAGCGTTGGATGATTAGCTTTCACAGTCACCTTAACCCTAAAACATGGTTTTTCATTTGAAGCTCTATGGAGCTACATGATGTTGGAAATAAATTACTTTCATGACCTACCAAAGGTGGTTTTTCTTTTTGGATCGATTTGTTTGTTAACAGCAGGTTTAAAGAAAAACTATTGGCTCAATGTTCATGAAACTTGGTGTAAGGGTGAAACATGGGCTGAGAAAGAAACCCATTCAATTTTGAGTGGATCCGAATCAGGGTGAAATATGAGTTATTTTTTATTTTAACTTTGCTGAACAGGGCATTTGTGTTGCATTCATGTGGTGTAGGAATAACCAGAAAAATGTGTTCCCTATCATATTTCATGGCTCACCTGATCTCTTTCTTTTACTTTCTGTTGCGCTAATACTGGAAACAGCTGTTAATAAGCTGTTAAAATGCTCTGAGCAATAAAATACAACACAACTTCTTCTTGTTTCCAAATTACGAATTAAAGCTCATTAAAAACACACCCAAGTTGGAAGAACAACTAATGGGACCATTAGAGGAGCATTTGAATGCACTATTCAGGGTTTTTTTTTTTAAATGATCAACAAGCAATTTGTTGAATTTCAGCGGTATAGTGAAAGCACCTAAAAGGCAAAATTCAGTGCACTTGAATTTCTGTTTATTTATCGCAAGTAATTGTTAATTTTTCCCATATTCAACAACATTATCACATCTTGCACTTTAATCAGAACTGTGAATATGTGGAGATTTTGCACAGACTATCACATAGGTCAAAATATCAGATTGTTGTTTTCTTTCTGCATTAAAGTGAAAAGAAAACCACATTCAGAGCACCTATTTTCAATCCCTCTAAATTGGTATACATTAAGACACCCAAAATAGAGAGTAAAGTGCAAGATCTGCTATCACAGCATGGATATGTCCTGACAACTCCAGTTCATTAATTCTATCACACCCATATAACACGTTGTCAAAATAAATCTTCATGTCTCAATTTACCCCCTATGTGCTGGAACAGGTCATTAACATTCACCATTAGTTTGAACACAAGGAAAGGCATCCCTTTTAAATAATGGCTGTTAAAGCTGGGTGTGAATTTTTTATCTTTTTTTAACCTTTTACTGGATGTTGATTGAATTAGCATGAATATAAAAGGCTGAAGACTGAGCATTGAAAGCAGAAGTGGTGAATGCTATTGTAGTTCTCAGGACTATAAGAGATTGATCTATTGTGTCCTTGTCCTCCTCTTTCTCACATATCAATAATGGATTATATGTTGATTTGAATCATAACAGTCAATGGTTAAAACATGTTTTATATATTCTGAATACAACCTTCAAAATGAGCACAAGGTAAAACTGAAAATAATTACAGGAAACACACACACACACACACACACACACACACACACAAATTGATTCATGTGAGTACTTACAGGTTCTTGGATTTCTTCTTCTTTGTTCCGTCAGGGCCGACCTCGCAGCTACAGGGGGATCCGGAGCTTAGCTGAGGGGAGATGAAGGAGAGCACACACTGCATCATCCACCCTCACACAGAATGAGGGCCCTGTAGCCTCATGCAGACACCGCAGCCAGCTTGAACTAGCTCCAGCAGGCAATGACAACCTAAGTTGGCCCGTAAGCTAGCGAGTCCTCGGTGTGTCCAGTTAGGCTAGACTGAGACTAGTCCAGTCTGTAACACACGCAGCCAGCCACCAAAACGATTAATCCATAGCAGCAGTTCACAGTGTAAATCCCACAAGGCAAAGCTCTCAGATATGTGTGTGTTTCTTGTTGAATAAAACCGACTGTGTGTATGCAGCAGATGGTGTTTGTACACAGGGTATAACTAAGTAAGGAAAATGTGTGTGAGAGAGTGTGAAAGGCTACGGCTGTTGTTTCTGCTGGCCTCCAACTGTGCCCCAGGTTTGAAGTGTTGAGCCAAGACCCCTGGTTTCACATTACACTTTCTGCCAACCCACCGTTTTGATTGGTTAAGAGTAAAAGGGAAGTTGCTGCAGGGTGGGGAAGGGGTCAATCTCCACTAATCTGATGGCCTGAAGCTGCCCCATTGTATGTGTGTGTGTGAGGCTCTAAATAATGAGCCATTGTATTACAGGAACACACAGTTGAGTCCGAGTTAGATACTGGCCACAGCTGGCAACGCATGGTGTAATGTTCTCTATCTTTGTTGGACCCAATTTGAGTTTCAACCTTCAGAGTGAGGACATGTTGACAAATTGAGGACCTTCACTTCTTCAAGGTGCTGTTTTGAAGATAAACCAGCGTTCTACCGCCAAACACTCCCCTCCTGCAGGCTTTAAAGTGTGTACTTTTTTCATTGACGGATAACAGCAGCTTTCTTACAACAGACTGACATGTTTTGAAGCAGTATCAAATATCAAACCCCAAAGGTCCCGACTTCTGCTGGTAGTAACACAACTATCCAGATTGACTGTCCACACATTTTTTTCAGCCATAAACACTTTTTACGATGCTAAGTGCTGGACTTCCAGCTGACCGCAGCTGTTGTTCTCCATCAGTGAGGAAGCTACTAGACTTTTTACTTTTTTCAAGGCTAGGGAGTGTTGAGTCAAAAGATAAGATTTTGTGAGGAGTACCTCTTTAAAGGAATAGATAGCGGGGGTTCGCACACCTTCTTAAACATTAAATTCAAGGACTCAACACAGCATAGTTTGAGACACAGATCAAGGTAAGTTACTGTTACAAGATCTGTGTTAGAAGCAGGCTTTACAGAAGCAAAAAGGTAAAAAACAAAACAAAAGCAAAAAAACCATTTCTATTCTTATATATAATTTAGAGTACTATCAATGTTTGTCTCTATTTTCATACACTTCATACATGTCCTCTTCAATGCCCCCCCCCCCTCCCTCCCCCAGAACCATTGCAACCATGTATGACATTTTGCAAAATACCTGTATTTGTGTTCTTGCCAAGAGTTAGACATCAAGCTCAGTATCACCTTTTTCCCATCGTCGCCTGTCTTTATGCTAAGCTAATCATATCCGTAGCTTCACATCTAACACACATATGAGAGCGGTATCAATGTGCTCAGCTCAAAACTACTTAAGTACAGTACTTGTGTAAATGTGCTTGGTTACTTTCCACCACTGATCACTTATATAAGGATCCTCACTAATAGAATGTTATTATTATATGGATGTGTGAATACCACGAATGTAGTTAAAATGTGTGTGTACATTGTGTTTGTGGGACCATTATTCTATGTCAATTATACCACTTAGCCCCATGGGTAAACACATCCTGTGTTATGCATCCATTCATGTTGAGCTGCCCAACATAAAGCAGCTGCATGAAGTGATATCCTGTTGTACTTTGCATTGTTTTTGAACCAGGTCAAAGATGAAATGAGACATTCATTCTGTCTTGGCAGTGAATTGTTTAATCACTTTTTCATTGTAATTCAGCCTTTCTACAGTACATAGTAAAATATCAACCATGTTAATGACCCTGCTTCACCTGGTGCCTTCTCAAATGACTGCATCATTATGACTCTTGATAACATAAATTAAAAAAAAAATCCCTTAGGTTTCTGTCAGCAGAACAGCACTGAAACTCCCTGTGTCAGGGTTGTAAATTAGACCTTGTTCAATGCTGATGTGGCTGAGCACAATGTGTTACTGCTCCTTGACCTCGCTGCAGCTTTTGATACTGCTGATTAAAGCATCCTTCTTGAAAGACTCACTGGTTCCTCTCAATTCCTTGACAATGAAAATAATTCCACATCCCTCCTATTCATTACTCCTCCATACAACTCAAACTGTCATGATAGGAAGTGTACAGTACACTGATGCACTCGGTGCTTTCTGACTGAAGTCACGGTTGATTGTGAAAGGTGAATGAGTGTATGTTATGTAGGAGCTGGCTAAAAATAGGCTAAGAGCAGGAAGAAAATATTTTTAGAGCTGCTGCTTGATGGGCACAAAGACCCGATGAACTGTATGAGGATGTGTGTGTTTTTACATGACACACATAAAACTTTTGTACTTAATAAATAATAAAAAATAATGATAAAATGGTTGATAAATTTAACCATGCATAGTTATAACGCGATATTTGACTATCCAAGCTTAAAGGTATTTTCACAAAAAAGAAAAACTAGCACAAAGCAGCTACAAACACGGGTCATTTCAGTTTGCACGAGTAGGGATTAAGTCATTCAGAGTCACGAGAGACATCAAAATCTAATCAGTAATCTCAGCGGGAACAACAGGGCAGTCCCGGTCCCTATGGAGCCATCAGACAGGCTTTCCCCTGAAAACACAGAAAAACAAGAAGACTTTGCCCTCTTTGGAGACATTTGTCCTGATGTAGCCCCCAGGACAGGATTACTCAGGGGTATCGGGAGAGCAAATTCTGCTGTGGGGCCATTGGAGATCAGAGGAGGATTGTCTGCTTGTTGGTCATCCTTTGTTCGGCTAGCTGCCTGCGTGTACTGGACTGGATGCTCATTCACACCACAATGCTACGTTCCAGCTGGATGAGATCCACACACACACATGCGGGGAAATGTGTTTGCTTTCTTGCTACACCAACAATTGCGAGTAGCTAATTGGATACAGTTTTAGAATCCTAATGTAAAGCATGCACACTGTTTTAAGTGAATCAGCACACACCCACTGTTGACATTATCTGCAGAGGTATTACAGTTTTTCTTGATTGCTAAGACACATTTCTTGAAAGCTGCTCTCCTTTTCTCTAAACTGTGAACACAAAACCCAATTTTCAAGCTACATTCACAAAACCTCAGACTCTTCGTGCAAAACCAAACTTTCACCTCAAAACAGTTAAATCTGTGCTCAAAACTGAACTATGTTGTCAAATCGTCCCCAGAGTCAATCAAAATTAAAAACACTACTGAGCAGTCACTAAACACTACATAGAAAAATAGAAAACACAATGCTCAATACATGTTCATTGTTCACTGTAGGCTAAATGCCATGGACAAGAACATGGTCAATCACAGTAGCTCCCATTTCATCAGATATTACTATTCTTTGTCTTCGCTGACCACCTTGACCTCCTTGACCTCCTCTCACACAAACTCTTCCTCTCAGATTTCTATCTATTGTAGGGCCTCACAAACCAGTGCTCTCTGAACTGGCTTATATGTTCCCTCACATCATCAGCCACAAGTGTGATCAATTTTGAGTTGTTGTGTTCAAGTGGTGACCCTTGTGCTTTAATTGTGTTTGCCTTTTGTCACCTGTGCTCACCATTATGCAGCACGGGTGCATCACAATGAAAATGTGTTGGCAAGTTGTGTCTAAACGGGTGAAAAGTGCTTATGGTTTTGCCAAAAGAGTGATTGATTCAATCAGTGGGTTCAGGCAACTGAGCATTTGGTTCAGACTATAGGGTTTAGTGTTTTAGCAATTGGGAAAAACTGTAAAAGAACAATGTGGATGGTAAGCTGGAGCAGTGAATTCATTTTCTGACACCTGAAGGACCTATGAAAGGCACTTCACACCATCTCCTTCATACATGCACAGACACACAGTGCCAAATCTCCTACCTTTGTCCGATAGCAGGACCACAAATCAGAATACATGACTGCATCCTGTCAGTCAAAAGGAAGAAGTGTTAAGCTATGATTTGAAACTGAATCAAAATGTACTAACAGCTTCTTTTTTATTCCATTTTAGTTGGATACAGTAACACACTGATTACATTACACATTAGCCCCTTTCATAGTGCGGCCTCGCAAATGTCCAGCTATATTGTCGGAAAGATCTGTGCCAGCTTTTCGCCTTAGGGTGTTCATAGTGATCCTGCGAAGGTGTGATATTTGTGCCCTTTCATAGTGCAGTCTGGCGTCGCAGAACAAGGTGGGCAGGAGACGATAGTGACTTGCGATAAAGCAGCAGCAGTGCTGCGGAGTAGCACAGTGCTAATATACAGTTATGCTATACAGTTTGCTCTGTGGCAGTACAGTATGTATGTGCCGCAGCAGGATGTGTTCACTTAGCGACCTCCGTTTGTTTACAATAAGCACCGGAAACTCTGTGCACAGTCAGCGATGCTGGTTTGTTTACAATAAGTGGCTGACAGCGGCCGCAGTTGTTGTGCTGCTGAACAGTGATTGGATGGCTGTCGGACCAGGTGGCAGGCGTGTGTTAGACGTCACACACAACGTCAAATATTCTGCCTTGACGGGATGTCCCGTTCATAGTGGTCCCGATTCCAACAGTCCCAACAATTTTCCGCCTCAGTAGTCTCATTTGATCCCGGCATCTCGCTTCAGACGTGTTCATAGTGCAGACGAGACGTTACAGAGGCATAAATGTCCCGGCATGAAACGGCACTATGAGAGGGGCTATTAATTGGGATGCAATCCCTGCTGGCCACCAGTGTGTTTTTGAACTATGTCTTCTGCTTCTTGCCCTTCAAAAAGATTAGATTTAGATAGCCTACCTAAATACAAGTGAGATGCTGAATCAGTGCATTCGAACGTGCATGTGCTATAACTTAGTGTCACAGAGAACCAGGCGCCATAGTTTGCAAAAAGTATCAAAACATGAAAGGTTCACCTCAAAGGAACTGATTCTGTGAGATGAATCAGTCCACCAATCACTAAAAATTGAGTCATATTAAACTTATTTTCAAGGATGTATTTCTGCATTACAACCTATATAATAAAAGCTTTTTTGACACACTGTGTTAGAGTTAATCAATCTCTGTGTGTATGTGTGAGTCCCTCTCAAACTGTAAGAAGACACTAAAGACCAAAAACTTCTTCTATACACCCTCTGCACTATTTTCAAAGCCTCCATGCACAGCCTGGTTGCACCCACGTCCTATAAACTTAGCCTCCTAGCACCTACTCACGTTGTTATTTTCTGTCTAGGTCCTCTCTTGTGTTATATGAACTCTCAGATGTACGTCATTTTGGATAAAAGCATCCGCTAAATAAAACTGTTACACTGTAACAATAGTGTCCCGGGTTGGTGTAAAACATTGTTGTCTGTACAGTACGTTCAGTTGAGAGGCTTTGTGTTAAAAGAGCTAAATCTTCAGGTCTATTCTCAGGTTTTTATGTTTCTCTTTTTCTCAGTGTGCTTTCTGGCAACCAGACCCCTCTCGGGCCCCGCACACAAAAGAGATTTAAGTCCCCCCCCCACCACACACACACACACACACACACACACACACACAGACTGCCTGGCAATAACCGGTGAAGCGTAAAAAGTCTAGAGTCTAAAGAGTCTTTTCTAAAAATAGCCCTAGTTTGTGTGTTTGTGTGTGTGTGCATGCTCGTGTGTATAGACTCCTCACATGCCTCACTGAAGACAGTAAGAAAACACTGAATCTGCCAAAGACCACACGGCGATATAGCCCCGAGGCATGGGATGCAGATGTTGACACACCATTAAAGACTGTGGGATGGCTGTGCAGATACACAGATAACAGTTTAAACTGTTGCATGTGTGTTGCACACGTGTCTTTGTAGCTATGTACCAATACATGCATGCACGTGTGAAAGCAATTACATGGGCCAACACGTTTCTGGCAATACTAAAAGTAAACATTAATGAAAACATTTATAGACACATATGCACATGACCTGGGAACATGTGTGTTTAGCCAGAGCCAATGGAGAATGTGTTTGGGACACCAATAGGCTGCTGTTCCCCGATAAGACGAGGACAATTTGCCTGTCTTTGTCTCAACAAACTGTACATTCTTCACTTGTGCTCTGCACTAACAAACACATTGTAGGAACAATATTCTAAACAGGGCTCTGAAACATTCTTGACCCAGACTTCAAATCCTCCAACAACCTTAAACCCCAGAGGTGAAGAAATTAATCTTGGTCTTTGTGTATTTAAACTTTCTTCTCACCAGTTCAACCCCTGCTGCATTTCTTCATCAGACCTCCCTCAGGCTGCTTCCTTCCTTCTCATTCCCCTGTTTCTTCTTATGCTTGAAAACAAATTGACAAGCTGGCAACTGAACAATGTTAAGGGGACCCAGACAATCTCCCATTTCATATAGCGCAGCCTTGGATTGGTGCTACGTGTTAGACCCTAGTTTCCTGACATTGTGTAGCTCTTTCTCTCTCTCTCTCTCTCTCTCCCTCCCACCCTCTCTCTCTCTCTCTCTCTCTCTCTCTCTCTCTCTCTCTCTCTCTGAGATACCTCAGAATGACGCAGTAAAGTCATTCAACCCGGCATCATGACCCTGCTCCTGAACAGGTTTAAACGAGCTCTGATGCTGACAAGCTTATGATAACAGGTTTTTACATTAACTGGAAAGGCACTCAGAGAGCGCAGACCTCTATCGAGGCCAACTCATTCCAAATGTCATGGGTTCTTTTCTGGCCGATGCTTCACCCTCACTAAAAGTTTTATGAAAAATGGGCAAGCTCTTTTTCTGGAACCGTGCTGACGAACAGACAAACAAACCAAATGGAAACAACAAGGTCTCCAACCAAAATGCCAGGATTGTTCTAAAAACACACGTCATTATGCACACACACACACACACACACACACACGTATGGTTCACGGTTGTAAAAAAGACTGAAGTTTCAGTTAATTGAATACAAAACCACTGACCTAGGTTAAGGACAAAAAAAATCCTGGTAAGGCGTTAATAAAGACAGCTGATACAAGAAATAAATGTATGTTAATACCGGAAGTGAAGTAGTTGCAAGGGTAATGTGAGCCATGGAAGTTACAACAACAACAAAAAAACGGAAGTAAAAAAAAAACGTGATTCACAAACTGTGAGATCATTCTCAACGGAAAACATAATCTCCTTGGTGGGAGAAACTACTGGATTACTAAACAGCTGCTGATATTTGTGTTTTTGGCCTGTTGTAGCCTTCTGAACAACAAATTCTGCTCATCTCAATCTAAATACCTATTTCCATATACTTGCAATGGTTTACTTTTCATAGGTTGGTTAATTAAAGAAATATAAATGAAAAGGCAGTTTTAGCACTTTTCCCAATAATTTCACAATGTACTACATGTCATGAGAACACATTTTTTAGGACAATATATTTTCCCAGAAACTATCACGATAAACGATAGCATTGTTGTATTGATGTTTTTTTAGTTTTATAACAATATTAGAGCATAATAAGTACATCCTTTTCCACAGCAATGCATTTTTTAATCTCGAACATATTAAACATTGGAATTGAAATGTGGAAAAGAAATATTAAAATATCCTAGATAAATAAAACAAATACATGAACTACAACCAAAACAAATAAAATAGACTTTCAGGTTCTGTTAACAAAACATTGCAATGAGATAATCATTATGTATTATTTTATAATTAAAATAACATAAACAGCAGGAATGGCTGCATGGGCCTCGACAATCTGTAGTGCATGTCAAGCATTGAGACATCATGTCCATTTTTATATGCTGTATATCGAGCAATAAGCTGATATAGTAATTATCGTGACAGGCCTATACTACATAAGTTAAACATCATATACTACATTTCCATAAAGTCTGGTACATTTAATTTGCAGTTATGTGTACGGAGCTTGCCAACCTGGGTTTTTATTTAACAGTAATAACCAGGGATTAATAGGGTTAAATGGGATTCAAACCCTTTGTTCTTAATTGAGAAGCTAATATCTGTAAGAAAACAGAGAGGAACAGATGTTGGTTAAGGCTCTTCAGTTTGGATCTACATTCACTTTCTACTATTACAGAAAGGAAGTGCACGACAGGCTTAACCAAAGTTGTGTGTTTATCAGGATGTGGAATCTATAAAGTGCACAAATAGTCTCCATGTGCCTCTCCAAACCAGGCGGCACTGTTCTCATTCACTGGATGCATCTGCTATTTATTAGACAGAACAGAGTGGGTCATAATTTGATTGTCAGGATTCTTACTTGTGCATTCGTATGCCATGAATCATTGAAACATATTTTCTATTTCTCAGTTTTTAATATAATTTTATTCCTTCAATTTTTTTTTAAACCTAAAATAGTACTGTTGTGTTCACCATCAGGCTCCTTTTTTATCTTCAATAATCTGACAATGAAGAGACAACAGTAGGCTTGTCTGGCACATGAAGAGATATGAATCACAGTCATTTAACACTAGCTGTTTAATGTGTGAGTGTGAGACTCATGTTAACAACTTATTACGCTGCAGCATCCAACACAGCAGATTGATTCAGTTTTTGGTCTGTGTTTATAATGCTTCTCAGAGGATGAAATCAATCCTACTTGGCCCAAAACTGGCAAAAATTCTCAGAGTGACACATATTGGGTATGAAAGTATTAGCATTAACTATATTCACCTATAAAATTACTCTCATCTACTCCAGGGTGCAGAGAGCTGCAAACTGTGAGGGCCAAATGTGTAGTTGGTAAGCTTGGATTTGCAACACTATACCAATCCCAGGAAATTACTTTTAACTTTCATTTTGACAGGTCTCTCATCGAACACTATGCATTCAACACATGCACAGAATGTAGCCGTATTTCCATTTAAGTCCTATCAAATTTTGAAGCAATTTTTTTTTTAAATGTCGCAGTGAAGAAAATGTGATTAAGGGACATTTCCATCAAATGCATAAACATACTTTCATCTGCAGACAGCAGTGTAATGTATTGCTGTAGGCTAAACTTATAATTGTTCTTTCATATCAGCTTGTCTTGACCGGTAGATCAGAAACAGCTGATCAGTCATGTGAGTTAAATGTTCAATATGTCAGAACTTATTCGCAAAAAGCATTTCCATCTCCCGTTGAGTGCAATAACTATATTTAGGAAAAGACAAAAACCACCTCAGGCTAGTGTAAAAACATTTATGCGCATTTTTCGAAAGTTTTTTTTCCATCAAGCTTTTCTGATGTGAATATTGAAAATGCACATAGAAATTTGTTGAAATCTTATGGTAACACAACTCTTGTTACCATAAGATTAATCTTTTTGAAACACAGTGGCCTTACTGATATGAATGAGGGTGCTATCTGTTTCCAGTGTTGTTTTTATTGGTCAGAACATGGTCTTATACTTCACCACCACCATCAGAACAACAACTGAGAGAATATCTTTTGGAAGAATCCATGCAGTGGAGTTATAAAAACTATGAAATGGTGCATTAAAGCTGATCTTGCAGCTCATGGCCTAACACCTCACTAATACACTAAATGTTAGCTTTTCCCCCACCATTGTCATTATTTGTGACATATCAACTGTGACCGCATTTGCTATACCTTAAATCATTCAGTCGCAGAACAAGAAAGCTTCAACATATATTGGTTATGCATGAATAGTTTCAAACTTTATGTTGTGACCACATTGTCTATGTTGTAAACAAAGCAGAGATGCACCCAACAGACTAATAACAGAGCTGGAGCGTCTCCTAAATTAAGCAATTAATAGCTGTCCTGTGCATGGAGTATTCACTAAATATAATTAACTTCTTTCTACAAGCGGAATGCCAATGTGATCCCAGTGTCAGAAAACACATGGTTCCAGAGATGAGGACCTTTATCATGCAATCATAAAATTCTAAATTCATAAAGTTTTATTCTAGTTCTTCCATCTCTGCAGAAACATCTAATTGAATCTACTTGCAACACGTGTTGGAGATTTATAGCTAACCATTTGCAAAACCAATGTCAGTAAACTAAGCAAATAACTGGACACAGCTTGCTTGTTTGATGATAATCTTAGTTATTTCTTGCCCTTGATAAGTGTCTGCACTTCCTCGTAGATCTTGGCCAGCGAGTTGAAAGAAAATAAGAACAAGGAGACAAAAAACAGAAGACTGGGCTCTCTCTCTCTGAGGGGCATTGGGTGAACAATGGAGCCTTTATAAGAGCCAGAAAATATGAGATAGAGAGAAAAAAGATTTAATAAAGACCCAAAGTGATGTTTAAACAAAGAAATGTGGTAGAGATGGAGAGAAACCAAACTCTGACCTCAGTGGGTGAGTTTTAATGATTATCAAGCAATCTATTCCATACATAAAGCTGGTGTCTATGAAGCTTTCATGAGGCTATGGTTTGGATTCCAAAATGTATTCCTCTATTATTTTCTGACAGTTCTTTCTTTGTTTTATAAAAGCCCTGAGAAACTTCCCTGTTGTTTCTTGCCTCCATGTTTGTCTTTGATGTACAATTGCATAACTGCTTTATAATTCCATGTTTTGTTCGGTTTTGTTTTTCATTGTTTCAGTTTATATCACAGGAAGTATTGTTTAAACTTCCTTTAAAAATAAAAGGAAATTTGGGGGTATAATAAAGTTGCGGCTGTAGCGTGTAGCGTAGTGTGTGTGTGTGTGTGTGTGTGTGTGTGTGTGTGTGAGCTTGTGGAATTAGATGGCAGCTCCTAACACACACACTCACAAAATACACACATACAGTACAATGGCAAAACCACAATATTCAGTAATATCTGAAAATAAACTCTGTGACCCACAGACAGGATACTGATTCATTCTTACTCCAACTACATAATGAAACAGATACAAAAGGTGCCTTGTCTGCAAATTTGAGTGTGTGAGTGTGTGTGTGTGTGTGTGTGTGCCACTGTGTTGTACTTGATCTGACTCTCCTCTGCCTCCTGTTATTCAGCAGCTCAGGAGATGGCTGCTTCCTCCATAAGTACTTCCCATGTCACAGGATGCTGATGAACAATGCTCGTGCAAACGTCACTTCTCTGCACCGCTCTGAAAAGCTGTCAGGTTTCGCAGTCCTGCAACTGGTGCTATCTATTAAAACTGTTATTGACATTTTCTGACCAGCGGACGACCTTTCTGCTTGGAATTTTAATGGCAGCAGCCTCACAGCTTCTTCCAAAGTCGGCAGTTATGCACATACCGGCCATCAGGAGCACTAATGGGCCAGTGATTCCAAATTGGCTGCAGCCACAATGCAGCAAACCATGAATAAAGCATATTTTCTTATACACCTGCTACATAAATTATCTCATTTGTCTTAAATAGCTCAGTGACAGTTATGCATTTCTAACCTAAGCCTGGGATCTGAAGCAGCCAGACTCTTAGGCTTCCTTTTTTCAGACAATCACATAAGGCAATTAGCGAAGATAATGGATTTGTCATTCGCAGTGATGACACATCAATTAAAAATACCAGTGACACATGCCCCTATTATCTCCATCTATCTAGGTTTTGATTGCCTAAAAGAAAATGATATGTGTGTCTTTTCTGAGCATGATTAGTTTTATTGTTTGTGCTTTGAAAATTAGTTTGTGGGTTTAATGCAGAATCCAAATATCTTTGTCTAATTATTATACCTATTACAGTTGCACAGCAATTTATCATACAGCAATTACTGTACTGGGGCACTGTCTTTATTCAACATATATTAAACACAAATTATACAGTATAAAGCCAATATTGTTTCAACATGTCCAATTATTATATAATTTGGGGTAAATTGTATAAAAACCTCAAGTATATTTTTTTCACTTAAAAAGAACTCTGAACCTTGAAAATATAACAAATTGGCTATCATCAATAAAACACATATGGACATGAAAAAAAATGAACCTTTATAATTAGACATCACATTCAAATTTAAATAAGATTTACCCTAAAATTATGATAACAAATTATTTAAATCTATAAAATATTTTTGAGTTTGATTAAGTTTTTTTTGTCTTTTAGATATTCTGTGTTTTTATTTATTTAACATATTCAAAAAGTGTAATAGACTAAAGTAAACAATTGCAACTAATATTTTCTAATTAATAAATTAAATAAATATTTATTTTACAAATAGAATGCACTGCATGTACAGTATGTCACTATTTTTTTTATCAATAAAGGTCAAAGGTGTTTACTGTTATACTGTAATATTCTATTGTTTAATGGCTTAATAATATATATAATAGAATTTCTGGTATTCTGCTGTGTTAATGTGCAGAATAGTCCCTGGATCGATGCAGATGACTTCCTAGTTCTAAACTGCAGTACTGTCTTTGAACATTTATGTGAGTGACGTCCATCACATTGTCACACTGGCTTAACGCTGCAACATGAGGCTGGTTGCCAGTCCCTCTTCAAATTCCACTCTCACTCAGTCCCTGCCGACAGCTCTGCAGCTCTAAGTGAAAGATGAATGAATATTTCTAACAAGGTCTGAGGTGAGCTGAGGTAATGTAAGGTGTTTTAAGGTGCAGGTGCTACTTTTGGCCAATTGTTAAATACAGGAATTCTACCCACTGCCAAAACAAAAGGGCTGGTTTCCAGACTAGCTGAGGGGTTTCTTGGAAAGCTGCACATCGGGATCAGATGTATGGCATTCAGGAGGGAAGGGAGGAATGCTGCGAATGAGAGTCTGACCGTGGCAGCCGGGGAATGATGTCGATCACACTCACCCTGGTGTAAAGGTCGTGCTTCACCTCGCAGTGAGAGCAAACAATGCATAGCAGCAATGGAATATCTGACTTTACTGGCTTCTATTTGTGGAGTGACCGACAAGATTAAAGCATCTGTTCCCTTTGTTTTTTTATCTGAAGGTACATGAGGCATTCAAATTGTTATATAATGCAAAACTATTAGCCTCAGAGTCTTTAAAGAGGTACATTTATCAAAAAAATCTAATCAAAATGACTTTATTTATCACCAAGGGGAAATTCAGTTAGTCCTAGCATGAACTTTCATTCAAAAACAATCCATTAGAAACTAAATTGATTCATAAAAAAAAATAAGTCTAAAAGCAAGTTATACACGAGTGGTTATAAATTATGAAGTGTTATGGAGCTCATCAAAGCCTACTACAGAGAAACTCAAACCAGCACTAAAATGATTTTTTGTGTCTATTGTGAAAAGCAGTTACTAGTCTGAAAACCAAAAGTCAACCTCCTGGTGTGCTTTTATGTTGTGCGGTTTGTAATTTCAGCTTTCTGAGAACAACAGAGCAAACAGAGGTTTTGTGCTTTTGTACTATCAGTTGTTTAGTGAACGAAATGTCCCAAATAACAACGTTAAAAAGGTTCATAAGTTGACAGCGTATCAAATACCATAACTCCTGAAATGTGATTTGGAAGATAATTTACTCAGAGCAAAGCCAAGAAACATAATTTGAATCACTTTTACACAGTTTATGCATAATATTTTTATCCTGCTATGACTTTTTGTTCCATAAATAGTGAGAAATCAATTCCATGCAAGAACAGGATGAATTGAATGGCTTTTATAGTTGATTATAGTTGATTTGATATGGGACATATACTACAGTTTGTTGTAGTCATATTAGTAAAAAAGAAGCCAAAAGTTACTGAATAAGGTTATTCAGCTCAACTAAATGTTTGATTTCATAATGAATGTCTCATTCTAGCATCAAGGATTGAACTTAGATTTCCCTATCTTTACCTCCAGGGCTGCTTGTTCCCTTGACCCTGTTCCCATCCTGCGAGAACAGCATGTGTGCTCCCATCATCCCACCAGCATTGTTCACCCTGACTCCGACCTCCCGGGGAGTGTGACTGTGTGATTGTGTGTCCTGTTTCTGCATATGCTGCTACACAATTGCGTGTGTCTAAAATTCCTTGCCAGATTTGTGTGCTGATTTGAAACACACAACTGGCATGCACGGATAAAGTACATGGCGTTCTTGTTATCTCACTGTATGTACAATTTTTACTCCCAAGACAGAACACACTGGGACTCAGACAAAGGGTTGTGTATACACACTCTGAACAATTTGCAACGGCTTCCTAAAATGGAAATAGATGAATGCTTAATGGTGCAATTACTGATTTCAGGTGCTTGAGGTATTTATAGAAACTAATCTCATGGTCTTTTTTGAGAATTCATCAGCAAATTTTAATCGGAAGTGACTATTGTGTTATCTTAATGGGATGACGCACATCTTGGGCAAAGCTATATCTGTTTGCACGGTCAGATTTTTGAGCAATTGACACATTAAGAATGCAGGTCAGGATTCTGCATATCTGTGAAATGAGTTGATCAAGGCATGGTCACTCTCCACTCTGACGATAAAAAATGAAGAACATTAAAATGGTTTCAACACTTTTCACTGCAATATTGTAACATTAAAAAAAAAACAAAGTATACAATGCAATAAAGTATACAATGCAAAATTTTCCTTTATAAAAACAATGTATAGACTTATACAAAAGTAATCTTTCTCCATCCCCGCTTATGACCCATTAGAAGTGAGTGGATGTGGGTGGTGGATGTATCTGCAGATATGCTGCATTCTGCTTGTATTTTATTCTTTATTTTAATTTTCCTATGTTTGGGGCATTTCTGTGTGTCATCCATTGGGCACGAGGCTACAAAAATAGTTGACACGGCACAGAAAAAACACAAATATGGTGAGGCAAACAATTCCAAGCAAACAAACGGTCCTTTATCCTTTTGTGGTGGTATTTTGTTAGGGGTGTTATAATTCTTTAAATCCACGATTAGATTAGACTTTTAGTTTTAAGGTCATTGAAATTAATTTTCAATTAACATCTTTTTCTCAGCACTGATCGCAATAATATTGCTGGACTGTCGGTACTGATTGATTGATTATTGTTTATTTGCCCTGAAAGCTGTCAATAACATTTTCAATTTCTTCTGTAAAAAGACAGGCTTCAAGTTACATAAGTGTAATATTACTATCATATTTATTTGGACTGTACCAAACTAAGGTCATCTGGTCAAACTGATCCTCCAGAATTGAAATCGTGACAATCCTAGAATTTATTTATTTTAGTATAGAGTCAAAATACATCACCCATTGTTCCCCCCACTGAACCTGGGGCGACATAGCCTTTTCTATCGCCGCCCCCTCCCTCTGGAACTCTCTCCCCAAAAACATCAGAGACTGCTCAGATCCATCCACATTCAAAAAACTCACTTGTTCAGAACTGCTTTTAATGTGTGAACTTTGTTGTTGATTTTAATTGTATGTTTTATCTTTAACTGCATTTTAACTGTTTTAACTGTAAAGCGTCTTTCAGAGTACACCCCTGAAAAGCGCTCTATAAATAAAATGTATTATTATTATTATCATTATTATTATTATTATTGTCAGATCAGGTCAATTTACTCAATATTTTTAAACATTTCTGATCCAAAGCTTAGAGAGAGTGAAAATGTGTGCATTTGTGTAAGTCGGTTCTGTGCATGTGTGCGTATATATATACGCGAGAAGCCATCTATCAACATTTATGTAACCGATTCCCGATTCAGCCAAAATACTGCTATGGCAACGAGCGCTGTAAACACCTCCGTTCAAACATACGCGAGGCACAGCTATGTAACAAGGGGCCTTCTGGATCCTATCTCGGATTAGGTGAACGTCAGGAGAGGGCTTTGTTGTACTAGTGACAGCATCCAAAGTCCTGTCACTTAATGACCCAACTGTACACACTGTGGGGCAGGTGGGCAGAAAGCGTGGGACAGGTCCAGTGTAGTGACATCAGATCATCACGTCTTACGAGAGAAAGACATCATTAAAACCCTGGACGGCATTTTGATTTAAAGGCCACAGAAGAAATGAGGTTGCTGGTAGTAACTGTACACTGCATGTTGACTCATTGATGAACCTTTCCTTTATTAGTCATGTTGATCATCATCATCATCTTTATTGGCTCAGCTGGGACTTACTGAAACAATGCCCCGTCTCGCCATTTTACAGGCTTTGGCATGGATTATATTATGGTATATTATCCTCCTACGTGCATGTCATTCACAAGGAAAAATCCTCCTGCTGCTGCCTCGAATCTATTTTTTTAAATGTCAGTACTGTTAGCAAGTGTCATGCATCGAAGCCAAGTATTACCATGAGGATAGAGTTACAAGAAGTACTGAGCCAGAGGCCGCAGTGTGCTGACTTTTGCTCGTGTTCTTTTTTTCCAAATTGGAAACAAACAAAAGAAAAGAATAAATAGGATGCTATTATATTCCTCATTCTGATTGTATTACAGGGGAGTTAATTGATGGAAACAGTCTATTCCCACACTCATTTTAAAGCAGTAAATATCCAGGTAGCTCATTAAAAAAAATCATAATCACAAACAGCCAACAATATCCTCTGATGTGGGGATTTGTAAAAGACCATATAGAGCCTACTGAGTGTTTTAGTAGTACAGAGAGAGTCAAAGAGACAGAATACAGGTATAAAAGGCTGGATTTTTGGCCATGTGGGAGTTTTTTCTGGCAAAGAAAGATTAGCTTGGGAAGCTTTGAACTCTCATGAGTTCATAAGGAGTTACTTTGATTAGTTTGCAAAGACAAAGAGGTTTCGTTTCAATGGGAAACAAAAGTCTATTGCTTTGCTTTTGGAAATGATCTAAAAAAAATCATGCAGGTGTTGTGAGAAAAAGTCTCACTCTTCACTCATTTCAACACCTCTAATTAAACGGAGGGTTAAATGTATCTATCAGACATACAATCAAAGGTTTAAATTGTCTGTTTCCATACTATTTAAAATGAAGTATAAGCATAGCAGTACTTGACTTCAGAAATAAAGCAATCAAAAGTCCCCATAATAGTTATCAACCTTCTTTCCACCAATACAACTAATTTACATACTCATATTTTGAAAATATGTGGGTAAAGACACATATAACATCATCTTAACTTTTGGCTGGAAAAAAGTAGATGTAAAGAAGTTCTCTAATAATAAATGGTAATTTTATTTGAAAGACAAGTCACAATAAAACAGCTCTATCAGGATTTCTTCCCAGAAGAATTCTGTTATCACAGTTCAACTGACAATTCATTTTCCTCTTCCTGTCAGCTGGGCTGGCTATCTGTGAAGCCAGAATATGTTCTTATGTATTGTCTCAGTTTGTCAGAAGACAACATCCCAGAAATGCGTGTATACTTAGTAAACAGGATGCAAACAAAAAAACGTGCTTAACCTCTCCCCTAAACAGTAATTTTCCAATGAGAATACTAAGCCTCTCCATAACCCCAAAACTCTGCTCTGAGCATTGACATATTGTTATTTCCAGAGCCAAGGAGAATATTATAAAATAACTGATTTATGTTGTTGTATTACAGATTGTTTGAGAGAGGAACATCCACTGTGTCGAAGTTGGTCCTGGATGCTGCTATATCACTGTTTAGGCTAAGCTGTCATGAGCCGAGTTTACTTATTTTCATTATTCTAACTTACTTTCAGTTTATTTTGTTGCTTAAATGAAAATGCCACAGCAACTGAGCTTAAAATATATTTAATTTGCTTTATGTAATTAAATCAATTGAATTTGGTAAACCCGATTTATGTAGCAGGCCGTTATTTTTCCAGCCAAATCTCATTTAGAGTTAGTCTTCATCCCCAAAGCCTCATAATTCTAACCCATGTGTGGCTCCATGTATGTTTATTCATTGTAAGCAACATTGCTAAGTTAGAGTAATTAGGATAACATTATCATTTTTAAAAATCTATAATAATGTACTATAATACTTGAGTTACAAAGCTTTACCCTGTAATAATGACGGAACAAGAAACAAAGTCCTTTTCCCTGGAAAACATTAAAAAGTAAGCTCGAGATTGAGTTTCCCTCCAATTATGGGTGTTAGCTAATGAGCTAATGCTAGCTAACAAGCTACAGTCGATAAAATCTGCTGGCGAAGATAGACATTTCAGATAATAAAATTGATGTTGTCAGCAAGAAATGAGAAGCCTGCTTTTATTGGCCTGTGTGTTAAATCAGACTGCATGTCTGCAGAGCTAGATTTGAACGCTTGACAGGTGTAGCAACAGTAATTAAGGAAGGCAAACCTTAGGAAAGGCAGATTTATCTCACAATACCTTAATCACGGAATAAGTAGAGTATGCATGCTTGTATGTGTGTCAAGACAGTTTAAGCCAAGGTTGTAAATGGCAAGAAAGGAGGGAGTTGGGTGTGCTAATGGAAAGAGAATGTGAGAGGATCCTTTGGTTGTGTAATCTATCTCCAGGGTTTTGTGTGTGCGGTTGTGTTACGTATCTTAGTTATGTCTGAGAACAGAACTTGCAAATTAATTACTAATATGTGTATCTGTCCATGAAAGATGATTTATTTTTATCAAAATGTATATAGATGTATTTGAAACTATGCATATATGTCAAAAACCTGAATGTAAGGTCTTATGTGTGTTTGTTTGTGCCCTTACTCTCTCTTTTGTTGCCCAGCCCTCTTTCTTTTTTAAGAAAGCGTTCTGTCTTATGCAACTACTCAAGCTGTTTTAAACTCGTCAGAAGGGTTAGTGCCCCTCTGCGTCACATATGGACACACATGGGAACCCTTTAGGGCCACTTTTGGACATGTCAGGGACGGCGTATCAGTATTATGCTTGTGCCATGCATAAGGTGAGTTTCCACTATAGTCGAATACCAGGAATGAGGCGGGTTTACATCGCCGAAACGCCCCTAATTTGAATGTGAAGCGCCCCTAGCGGCCGTAAATCCCTCTGGGGCCTTTTTTTGTAATGGAGACACGTTGAGTGAGTGGCCATTTGAGAGGGCGTCGTCTGAAACTTTCCCAGCGCCGTTTTTACCCAAATAGAAACGCCCCTATAGTGGCTTTTTAAGAACAATTTTGTTCAAATGAACATACAGTTAGTTTTATGCACCAAAACTATTTGGTTATAGCCCGGCATCCATGGTAATTCGCAAATGCTTAGCAAATCATTCTGGAACCTCTCAGTTCAAGTCCGATTTCCAAGGGGCACAGACCAAATGTCTCTTAATTGACCTACAGCCAATAAGAGCATCAAAACATGACCCCCAACCAATTAGAGCAAGGAAGCGCATGACTTGGCACTGAGTGAAAGTTGGAATAAAAAACATGGCTAGCTGGTCACAAACTTTCTCAAATTACAGTTAAACAATAAATTAAAAATGTGTTCCTGCAAACATTTGAGAAGGAAAATATGCAACGCAGAAACTGGATCTTGATTTAATTAGCGCTGCATAGTTTGATTGTAGTTTGATCCTTTTGTGTCCATATCTGATACTGAGGGGTGTTGGTAAGTGACAAGCTGGGAATGAGAATGTCTGGTTCCTATAATATACTTCCTTTTGGGGCAGTTGCATATATGATATATGCCCTTCCATATAATGGGTCCACTGTGGCAAGTAGAGCCATTGACAATTTTGTTGTAAACTGTGACGTAAATCAGAAAAATGAGAGAAAAAAAAAAAAAAAACTCCCATCACATTCAGTTCCTTTGCATTTTTGTCAGATACTTCAGTTGCTGGACTCTTTGTTGACTGTCCTGGGAGCGTGTTCAGTTTGCTCAGTAAATATTTACATGTTACTCATTTAGCATTTCACAGGACATAAACAGCCTGGCTGCATCTCACATGGATTTGAACCCCGGAGACACTTTGTCCCCTCCAGGCCATTCACTGTACAGTCAAACAAAAAACCCTCATGTTTACCGACAAAACTACCAATTCAGTGTGCTGACTGTGATGTACACATTTGCCCTCAGAAAATTACCTGTGGAATCTATTTCGTTTCATATTTGGGCAAAACAACACTTGAAAGGGTGCTCATTGATTCCTAGTATTTTTAAATCGTTTCCTCGAACCTCTTACGCAGTTTGTTGAGTAAAAAAACATACTATTAATAGCTCTGGTCACGCGTGCTGACCCATGTGAGGGACGAACTAGTCATGATATCAACAAGTGCTTTTCACCCTTCGACAATAACCTTTGAGCTCAGGTAACTACAGGGGACACACACATTAGTGGGTGGGGAATGATGAGACGTCAATGCTAATAGTGTTGTCTTGGAGGTCTAGACATGTAGCAGAGGTACTTAAGGATTACTTAACAGTACACCATGTTTCATTATATTTTTGTACGTGGGGCTTTAAATAGCATATTTAGGTTCCTGGAACTGTTTATCCCGTTTATCCAGGAAATTAAAGACACAATATGCTCTGAAGGTACAATATTGCAAACATGTTGTTCCAAACTTGTGTGTGTATTTTACCCTACGTATATATTTGCTATACTAAAAAGTATCTTTATGAGGTAAACAGACTCCAGCTATTGGAGAGGCAGGGGTGTAGATAATAAAAAAGGGTACTAGCTACGTGTTATAGGGCACCAGTATGTTTACTTTATTATGTATAATCCAGTGGATGGGAATCTGAGAAGTCACTTTATCACATTTTCTCTACATGTTATCATGTTTTATCTCCCATAGGGGCACCTAGGAGAGGTATTTGTTGGGGGGGAACCAAGTCCACCAGTGAGATAAAACAAATGTAAACTATATTACTGTCCAGACACCCTTCTGTACTTTTATTTTGAGGCTGGTCTCCCCTCAAAAACGTCAATATAAGGTGTATGTACAGGCAGGAAAATAAGTCTCATATTTACACTTTAGACTTTCCTCCGCCGTCATCATGACGTAGTAGTAGTGATTAAAGTGATGCGTGGTTTAAATGGCGGATGTCACACTCTGGGCGGATCGGTCAAACTTTCACCCAGGAGAAATGGTTCGTGTCCCATGTGAAAACAAAAGTTTTTTCAAAACATTTTTTTACTTAACTTCTGGTAGTCACGTCACCCTTGTAACTTCTTCACTTCTGGCATTTATATACATTTATTTACTGTTTAAACTGTCTTTAATTTTTTTTGCCTTCAACCTAGGTCAGTGGTTTTGTATGTATGTGAGCGATATTATTAGAACGCTCCGCTTTGTACCACAAGCCGTGAAACGTTCATACGGGTCATTTTGACAAGTGCTCATATGAGTCGTTATGAGTGGTACTGGCAAATTGTCTATTCTGTTGTTTAGGTTGAAGATCTTGTTGTTTTTTTGCATTTCAATTGATCTATTGGTCTATTTTAGCCCATAAAACTAGAACTTCTCTAAATAGTATAAAGGTCAGTCCAAACTACATTTTTATAATGATAATAGCTTGGATTTAATAGGGGCTTTCAGATGACCCAAGGACATTTTAGATATAAACAGTCAGACAAGAACAAATAACACAAGAATAGAAAAAGATAGTAGCACTGTTTGCTGGCGATAAGAGTAAACAAAACATAACGTTTGCTTATGTGTGCTTCGTATTTTGTGATTCCTCCTAGTTTGTAAAACTATTTGATATTCTGGATTGAGCCCAGAGGACAAAGGGAAATCAGTTAGATTAGATGAAGCTGAGTGTTATGTGTTTCACTCTGTATTGTTCTCTGTAACATGCATTTTGTAATCATTTATTTCCCCTGTTTCACTCGTCTTTATCACCAGGCCAAAGCAGTGATATTCAATTTACTACAGAACATTAATTTAGTTGTGCAGTAGCCTACAGGTTTGTTTCAGACTGCATTATAGATGGGCTGATTGTGTGCACAGTGCATCAGCATGGAACTGAAATAGCCTTCCTGAATGTTGAATTTTGAGTGCTTTTAAAGCAAAACAAGGAACTTTATCTTTCTCTTGTTGCCACAAGTTATTTATGATCTATTGTTTTTACTGTTTTTCATCTGGATTGAATCATAAAAATGAGAGAGGAGGGATGTAAAAATGATGAATGATAGAATCAAATGTCCCTCGGTCCGATTAACAGTTCTGTTTCAATTTGTTCTTCTCGGGCTGTAACAGAACTCCTCGCGCCTCCCTTCACGAGAATCGTAAATCAGATCTGTGGAAAGGTTGATCACCTGTTTGGAAGTTTTTTTTTACAACCATTTGGATTCATCCTGTAGTAGATGCCCATTGCAACATACCAACTCTATTTATTTTTCTGTGTGGTACGTGCCTGCAGACTGGCAGCACAACCCGTAAGCACACCTGTTTTTTCAAGTTTAAAAGAATGCTGACCTATTTTATTTTGAACTATGCAATCCTGTGTATCCCTGACACAACGCAGGAATGTAAGCCATCACACATCCACCAGTAAACACATTAAAATCCCCCCCCAACATGCCTGGAAAGACAGCCGATATTTATCCAGATTTCAAACAAACATTTAGACCCCGTAAACAAAATGTTTGGTCTGTTTAAGCCAAAAGCACGGGGTCAGATCCGCACGTGTCTGTTGCAACAACGTCTGCATGGACGCAACACATTGACAAACTGAAACAAGATGATGGATAGTGTGGTGTCTGGAAAAGGAGGAGGACTTGAGGGTTTGGACTGCAAGATGAGAATTTTATTTAATGGTCTGATTGGAAAGAACGTGCAGTGGTTTCGGTTTATATGGCTATTTATGGCATGTCTCTTGTCGCCCTTGTGATGGATTTAGTTTTTTTTCAGTCTCTGAAGTTCCAATAAGGCTACAAATTTATGAACAGATGAGTGAATATTTTAATTACTTCTGGCAGACACTCATTACTTTTCAAATTTCCATTTTCATTGTTACTATCTAGAGCATTTTATTGGTACTTGTATGGTGCCTGCAGAAGAAAAGCATTCATTGTTGACCTTTATAATCCAGCCATAGATCTTGTAGCTCATATTTTCTTTAACCAGTGATGGTCTCTATATTTGGCTATGTGATTTTTAGAAGAGGTTTTTACGCAGACCATTAAAACCAGATTTGAAACCACGCTCAACAAGAGGGAAAACAATATTCTGCTGAATGTCAGTGCAGCTGAGTGCTTTGTGTTTGTTCACCATTTGAAGAAAGAAATTGTCAGCATTGGGTCTCATCAAATTTGTCTAACAGAAAGTTTTGTATATAAAATTATAACTTTGCCTGTTCCGCAAGACTACATATGTGGTGCACCCATTGGGTGACCTCCAGGCTGGAAAAAGTGAAGCCAATAAACCAGCATTCTCTCTAATGGCCAGCAGGGGGCGACTCCACTGGTTGCAAAAAGAAGTTTGATGAAAAAATGACGCTGGGGGATAAAAAAAATCACATTTTAACAGTCGCTATGTCCATTTTTGTGATTCTACAGTATGTTTTGCATGTATTTCTGGAAATAACAGAATCAAGGTTACATTTGGTTAAGGAATCACATTCTGAGTGTTATGAAAAGTAGAAACAAGGTTTGACTTAGCAGGTCTCTGACAGGAATAATACAGTTTCTTTTAAGCGGTAGTCAAGAAAAATCTGTTAGTCAAACAAACTTGACATTATTTCTGCAGTCCTGCTTTCTGTCTGTCTCCAGTTGGCTCTCCCTGCATTGATGATAGGCCACTAAAGACATCAAGTGAGAGGAAAAGGTGCAGAGCGGAAAGAAAGACAGGACCAGAGTCGGCGCTTGTTAAAGGGCAAGTAAACACTGTCTGGCAGGAGAAAAGAGAGGTGACAGGCAGAGAAAGAGAGAGACGGAGAAAAGGGGAGTCGGGGGGCTTCACATTATTAAATGGGAGACAGTAGATTCACACTGTGTCTGTTCCTCTGTCACACTTTCTTCTCTCTATGCACCACACATACTGTGCTACTCTTTGACTTTGAAAATAAGCTGCAGTAAAGTCCGGGGACTCAATTTGGTCAGTCGCTAGTCTAAATTATTAATTACACACAATCCGAAAGAGTCCAAAATACTTCAGTAAAAAAAAAAAAAAAAAGCTCTTGTACTTAATGCTAGCTTACATTGAATTCTTTCTGGATATCTGATCAAAATTGGCATGGAGCCTATTAAAAGTAACAGAGAAGCTAAGGCTTATTTCTTGTTGTGGCTGTTAAAAAATGTTGAAAGTATGATTGAATAAGATGTAAAATAATGTAAATAAAATTATTTGAAGCTGTATCATATTTTTCTAAAATAAATGAATAAGCCATCTTTTAAAAAATAATTTACAACTAATCATTTAGCCTTTACTTTTTCAAACTTTTAAGAAAATTACCTCTTTTTTATTTTCACCCCATCACTTGTACACTACTGATATGCATGAACTGATCATAACCAGATTTCTCTCTGTTGGAACACTGTAATACTAAAAGTCAGCACTAACAAGCCTTCAAAACTTGGAATATGTCATAAAATAAAGGCCAGAATTGGAAAAGTAAACACACACAGATGCATATATTCTGCACCTGGAGATGTCACAATATTTAAGATATAGGGGAGGTTGACAATGGGGGAGGTTGTTCTTTATCATTTAAAATAATGGAAACACAAGCCTCGAAGGAACTGTGTCCATGACGCCAATAGGTAGTAAAATTACCCTTGAATCTGCCAAGACCAATAGGCTCCAGCCCTGTCTGCTGCATTCCTCCTCTGCACAGCTCACACACAGACACTGCCATTTAAGGCTACCGAGCGTGCTGACAGACTTGTGGAAGGAGAGACGGGTAAAAAACGGCGCAGTGCTTCTGATATTCTACAATGACAGAGTGAGCACTTGATCACCTCTGTCACTTGTGTATCATTAAGTCTGCAGAGCTCTGATATCACTGTCATTGCTATTCTGTTTCACTTCGTATGCACTGTTTTTTTTCTCGAAAAACAGCCACTGCCAAATGGTTACTGATAGGTGTGCAGGTGTGCAGCTTAAACTACTATAAATAGAGTTGTTTGGTGCAGAGAAGATGACAAATGACTTGTCTGCATTCCAGTTTAAGTGTAATAATTCTTAAGAAATCAAAGTTAACAGTAAAGTGAAACACGCAGAGATTAGTCAGTTATTGTTCATTGCTCAACCTTGGCCCAAGTGAAGTCAGAGATGTGATGCATGCTGATGTGAAGCTGCAGGGCGAACAGGCTGTGATGTGTGCTTCCCTCTGTTGGACAACTAGAACAGCTACTGTTACTGCACTGGAATCAATGGCTCGCTGCACAAATCCTTCTCAAGCAGAAGCCTCATAATTATTTATATATACAAGGAAGAATATATTCATTTTTGTACGATAGTATTCTCTTTTACTTGTGACTGCCAGTGATAACTGTACTCTTCCCAACTTTTATCAGAAGAGGGACTCATATATGTCATATATTACATCTTATGTGAATATATGAATTTATCTACTTTAGTAGAATGCACATAATGGCATAAGTGTGTATGCAGACATTATGTATTTGTAATTTCTCATGAAGAGATATGAATGTATTGTAAAAAGAAATTGAGTGAAAGCAAGAATTAATAATTATGAGCTGGTATGTATTTTTAGTAAATATTGTTATTGTTGTTTTTCTATTTTAACATCATACTTTGGGATTTCTTATTTATAGTAGTGATGTTGCAATATACTGGTTTTGACAAAAACCATGATTTAAAAAAAAAAGAATGACAATATAATATGTAAGTGCTTCTAACCATAATAGTGGCAGATTTAGGCCTTTTTTTGTCTCTCAGTTCATCTGTTTGCCATTTCACTATCTATTAAGAGTAATTGTTTTTTTGTACACATATGGTTTAAGACTCTCTATTAATGTCCCTACACTCGTTGGTTTATATTTTGTCAAATGCTCTGTATATATTGCAATAATATTATCATGAATTCTTTTAGCTAAGGAAATCGTACAGTGAATATCTGCTATCATGACAGCCCTAGTTTGTAGCGTCAGTATGTAAAAATTTGTAACCCACAGGGCAGTTGCTCTGTGTAGTGCAAGCAGAGTTGGACTCATTAGATTGCTTATGTTAAACTTCAGAATGCAAATGAGGCTGAGTGCCTTCTCTTGCGCAGTTTATATTTTAACATCATTAACCCACATATAATATTTTTAGATCTGAGTGCATATTAAACTTATTTTTCAAGTAGAAAATAGCTGAAAAGTTGCGCAATTAATCAATATTTTTAGATTTTGTGGCATAAGTAGCTCTGTAAATTCAGGCACAAGACTGTCCTGTTGTGTAACTTTAGTTGCATACTGCAAAAGACAAAAATACTTCTTTTTTATTTAAAAACTCTTATGACAGGGTTCTTGTGTACTTGCTCTATTTTACCACTTGATGTCACCCTTTTAACAGAAACCAGTGAACTGAAAGTTTGAACTGGGCTGTTGATTTACTTAGGCACTGCTGATGCAATAGTTAGAAAACAAGTAGAGAGCTGTGATAGACATTTCATTTAGTATGTCAGGTCAGCAAGTAGACCAAAATAGTCACTATTACAGACCAGATCACATTTTAATTGTTTGTGTTTTAATGTGTGTATTCGTACAACTTTTATTCCTGCATGACTCACTGCATTCTATGATTTGAGTGTGAGGCTGCTTACCTTCCTCCCAGAGAACAGCATACACAGCTGATGCATGGAGCCCCCGTTCTTGGTCAGCTCTTTCTTCAAGGTTTTAGGTGATGGGAGTGTCCAGCCGCCCTTGTGGTGCGCTCCCGCCCCTTCCAGGCAGTTGATGGCGTTGTCGGAGGTGAAACAAGGCGTGCGGGGGTCTTGCAGGAGGCTCCCTTCACTGTGGGTGCGCCTGCGGAGGGAGTTCTGCACACTGAGCCCTCCTCCTCCGTGCTTCTCGCAGGTGGCGCCCTCCACCATGCTGCGCCGCTTGCTGTCACTGCGCTGCAGGTAGGCGTCGTCGCTGTCGTCTTCGTCGTCCTCTTCTTCGGACTCTTCTTCTTCGTCATCGTCGTACTCTTCTTCGTCAGTGTTGGGCGAGGAGAGGGCGTCGGCGCTGAAGGAGCGGTCGAGGCGCAGCTCGGGGATGACAAATGAGGATGAGGAGGATGAAGGGGGAGCGTTGGTGTCCAACGGCTCTGAGGCGTTGTCTTCATCTGTGTTTGACACCACCAGGGCTAGATTGACCTCCTCTTCATTCCTTTCTCCCTCCTCCTCCTCCCCCCCTTCTTCTTTCTCTTCTCCTTCACTTCCTGCACTCTTTCTGCTGGCCATATCATCCTCCTCTTCCTCTCTCCTGCTCTCCAAGGTGTTCACCTCTCTCCAGATCTCCGTCTCGTTCCCCTCCATACTCCTCCAATCCTCGCCCTCGGTGGAAGGAGGGGGCGTTGGAGGCACCTTGTGTCGCTCCTCGGATCCCATCAGACCCCCGAGTGGCATGTAGATCTCATCCAAAGGGGTGAGAGGCTCTGAGGGGTGAGGGCTGCCCAGGGTCGGGGGCTCTGAGGGACTGGAGGGATACAGACTGCTCTCCTCACCTTCTGAGCTGCGCGGGGGCAGGTGGAGGCACACACCACCTCGATCTCCTCCTACTCCACCCAGCTCACAGGAAGGGGCATCCACCTTAGGCTCCAACATCTAGAAAAGGAGAAGAGAGTCAGTTGGTCAAAACTGTTTAGATGATGAATGCACCGTCTCCACGCATCAATCAAGTTTAACTCGGCATGATTGAGATTTACTTCACTGCCATGAGCAGGTCCACTTAATCACAACTATTTCATTAGCAGTCATTGAATTTGGTTTTGAAATATCCCCGCCATGCTAGATGTTGGTGTGATTGAGGCCTAATGGCACCATGAGACAGGATGACATTTATGTCTGTTGAGAAGGTCACGCTGTGAGATTAAGTGACGATCGTCCTGCATGATTAAAGCTCGACAGGGAGGGTCGGGGCAAGAACTCCTGGATGAGGAATGTCTACAACCATGCGGCGGTGGAATGTAACTAAGTACATTTACTCAATGTACTATGCACAATTTTGAGGTACTTTTACTTACTAGTATTTCCATTTATTTTACCTTATACTCTACATTTTAGGGGCAAAATTAAGGGGCAAATATTGTACTTTTTAGTCCACTACATTTAGCTGCCAGCTATGATCAATTTGAAATATAAAGAAATAAAATATATATTGAACCACCTAACAGTATATTAAGTAGTAAAAATGAGCTCGACCTAACAATAACATGCTGCTTACATAAATGCATCAAAAATAATTATCCAATAATATATTTGAAAAATAAATAAATAGATAAATAACAACAACATTATTATTATTATTATTATTAATAATAATAATAATAATAATAATAATAATAATAATAATAATAATAATAATATACTGTTGCCCATAAAGTTGGAATAATTTTGTTTTCAGGCACAATCCTCTGTTTTTTCCTATTTAAACACATCCGTTATCACTATGGAAGAGATTGATTAATAAAGTTTTCAGACGATATACACTTTATCTGTGAAGAATAAACCACATTGTCACAATAATTTATTGGACAGAGCTAAAAAAAAATGTATTCCAACTTTCACTCCAGCAGTGTATATATAAATCTGAGAGTGGGGACATTCTGCATTACAAAGACTTTTACTTTTGAGTACATTTTGATGCTGATGTACTTTAACTTAAGTAAGATTTTCAATTGAGGGCTTTTACTTGTAGTGGAGTAATTGTGTGGTATTAGTAAGGGATCTAAATATTTCTTCCACCACTGCAACCATGGCATCATGCAGCATGTGGATATTATTATCCAGTGAAAATACATTAATTATAACATGCCAGTCTTTCTATCAGGGCCTAATGGGGCATTGTAGATGCAAAGTAGGTTGTATTTTACTACACAGGATGTTCTCGGTGCTAATTTTTCTTCACAAGACTGACAAAGGTTAAACAGCTCAGTGAAGGTGAGATCATACTGTGATATATTGCTCTTTTGCTGCTATAGCTACTGCACAATACTGGAGCTTGCTGCACTAATTCAGTCAAACTAGCTGGTACTGTGCCCCTAAGGGACCGTGGAATAAAAAACAAGCCAAACTCTTTTGCAGAAACTGATTGGATTACTGCTACAAAGTGTTAGCCACCCATCTGTTCACCCACCCAACTTCTTCTCTCTGATATGTTGCTATCATTTCAACACACTTTACATTTCTCTCTAGCCCGTGTGTGTGTGACTGCACACATACAAGCCCCTGCTCTCATCCACTTCCCAGGGCCAAGCACAATAATAGCACTAATATTTTATGTGTGCACACCGTCTGTCCTCGCCCTCTGCCTCTAGCTGTCTATCTATATTACCTCCTTTCCAATATCTGCTGGTTTTAAATGCTGCTTTAACCCAATGCAGCCCACAGAGCCCTCAGTGGGTGGATCATTACCAATGCATTTTGAGTAGGCAAAGATTGCCCAAACCCACAGAATTGCATTTCAAATTCGACAAAAGATCACAAAGTTGCTGAATATGTAATGTTGAATTGCGAGAATGTTGACAAAGTTATGCAGAAAACTTTTTCACATTTGATGTAATGGTGTGGTTCTTTTTAAATTAAAATAAGCATGCTTATAACTTACAACAAGTAACTAGAGTGGCACTATTGTACAGTGCGGGTGAAACAAAACAGTTTTTCTCATTTCAAAGGGAAATTATTGAGAAGACATGGATTCACAAAGTTAATCAACTGCGTATAGATATTGAATATTTTGTCATAGTATAAACATGTTGATTTCGGCACCAGTAAAAAAAAATTGTATAAAGAAACTTATAAACATGCTGGAGCTGTGTTGGCTACGTTCCAGTGAACATGGCTCAAAGGAGAGAGCATGAAGAATCGAATAAATACTTTCAACAGAGATGATGCACTGCTTCAAACATAAGGTACGAGATAAGCGGGTTAAGATGGATTCAAAGTCATCCCCAGATAGTTTCACCACAGGAATTTGCTTATGGGCAAAAAAAAGAAAAAAAAAGGAAACCCTGAAATTCCCTGTGTGAAAAACTAACTACTGACCATGAATTGAATAATGATGAATTGCAATCACACATGATAATCAAGAAACTCACACATTTAGAAAAAAAAGCTTTTCTGTATTAACTAAGCACGTAAACAGATAAAGGTGAATGAATCCTTCCTGCTCTTATAAAATTTAACAATGGTAGAGCAAAAAAAAAAAATCAAGGATGAAATCAGCTTGGAGTGATCTTATGTTTTAGTGAAGCAGAGGGAGACAGAGAAGAAAGAAAGAAGTATTAGCTTTATTCTCTCAACTGAACAGCGAGTAGTAAACGCTTCTGTTGCCTTCAGAAATTTTCACTCAGTGTGCAGGGTGAGGAGATGAGAAAGAAACAGTACAAATGATATTCAGTAAGGGCAATGTGTTGCTTTTCTTTGTTTTTTGCATAGAAGTAGCTTTATAGGGTGTGAACTTAAATGTGGTCTGTGAAAATAAACTGAAAATACATGTTATTCAATGTATTCACAAGTCCTCAGGCTACAAAATCAACTCTACCTTCTTAAAGTCTGCAGCCAGTCTTGTGAAGGCCTTCATTGTGCTGGTCAAGTTAACCCATGATGACAAGCTGTGGTCACAAGACGCTCTGCTCTAATTGGAGATAATGCTGCCTCCTCTCAGACAGCTCTCATGATATTTCACAAGCTGTTTGTGTACTTTTGCAGACAAAATTAGTCTCCCCAGATACTGTTGCCCTGGTTGTACTCCTCTCTAAACTTTCGACCTGTATTCAAAAACTCTGCGAATAACTTTCAGGACTTTGAGTCAAACAACAACAATCATACTAATGTTTTCCATATTGTCTGAGATTGTAGCTCATATTGTATAAGAGCATGTCTGCCAAGAATAGGAATCAATCTATGTTATTTTGTTTTTTTAGTGTAGGGCCTGGACTAGACACAGAATGATATATGATTATTTGTATATTGAATGGTGTGAACTATGATCTCTATGTATATAGGCACCATCTGACTGCAGAATGTCTGGATAGAGGACACTGAGGTCTGGAATTAAGGTCACTGTGTCTCCTGCTACAATATGAACTCATATTTTTGCAATGTGGACTGTGGAGAACCTCAAGGCTCTGTTCTGAGCCAGTTTTATTTTCTTTGTGTACACATCATATCATATATCACTCACTAAAACTATGTGAAAATCTGGCATTTAAAAACCTACCAATATATACTATAAATATAAACACCTGACAAACCAAGTAACCCATTGCAAACATTTACCTATCTTGCACCAGAATCAGATGTTATGATAAGGTTGAAATGCATATTTTTTGTTAACCCTCTAGAGTCCATGAAAGCACCAGCACATTACTTCTTCATGACGTGAAGACATAAAAATGAAGCAAAGTGGAGCCTTGCCATCAGCTTCCCTCTAAAGTTCTGGCTTGAAACTCCATGCCAGATTTTTTTTTTATTATATTCGGCCAAGTAAAACCGGTGATAATGTCAAATATATTTAGTATATATATATAAAAATATAGAACTAGATATTATCCTCACTTTACCTGTTGTATGTAATATTTGCAACCTGTATTCATATTTGCAACATTTAAAATTCTGTTTCTTGAAATATAATTTTCAAGATCAGATACGTCAAAGTTAAAAATTAATTATCAGGACATATAGGTGATAACCAGGCTATATAGGTGAGGTAACGCTGATAAAACTGATAACAACATGGCATGGTAAAGATTTTTTAACAGATTTTGTAAAGGACATAATAGCCCAAGATTTCAGAGGGTTAAATATGTTCAATATCAATGGTTCACACATAGCCACCCTGTTAGCTAAATCTGGCCCCTCAATCAAAGAAGATACATTTAAAAATGCCCTACTGGGAAAATACCAAAAGTGGTAGGTATGTTTTAGTAAATCTACAGGGCAATTTACAAATTTAGCCAGATTCTATCTGAAATTAAGGAAAACAATACTGTGCCTTGTTACAAGCCAAGCAGCACACACACAGTTTAAGTGTTGGGTCGTGATCTAAAAAATTAGGTTAAGGAGTTCAGACATCCAAAGGAAGCTGGAAGAGCCACTGGTTGTTCATGTCAAAAATAGCCAGCTGAGTTAGTTTGGGCATCTGATCAGAATTTCAAATTTGAATCAATAATCAATGTTGCTGGAGAGAGAGAGGGCAGAACTATCTTGCTTTGAGCCTGCTGGCTTGGTTGGGTGGATGGATGGATGGATGGATGGATGGATGGATGGATGGATGGATGGATGGATGGATGGATGGATGGATGGATTCTAGCAATTGCCAGACCCCCAAAGAGCATATTGCAAAAATGGCTCGAGCCCTGCACTAAGTTGGTCATTCTAGAAATGGATATTTGTTGAAGGAGCACAACCCAAGTTTCATGTGACTTTTTGCTTGCGTGTTTTTTTGGGTGTCAGTTTCATTTACCATTCTCCCAGTGAGGCCCTTGGAGACAACATCGGTGACTCAGTATTATAAATATAAACTTGATGTTCATTGATACATACAACTGCCCCAAGGTGATCCAGACTTCTCATTTTCTTTCTAACTCCCTCTTAACCTCCCTGTGATCCAATCTAAATGGTTCACTGTAGTGTTACAACCAAGACATAACGGCTTCTAACTGATGCACTGGGTGTATGGAGGATATTTTTAGAATAAAATGCACTTTCATAAAAGCATCAATGGAGGAAAGTGGAAGTAAAGCCTTTGTCTTTATCCCTTCATGCCCCTCCTTTCAGTCAAAATCCTTAGAAAAATGATAATGTTTGATTGTTCTATCAGGCATTTATTCTTCTATCTATACATATTTATTAAAGGTTAACACAGTTTGTCCCTTTCCCTTTTCATGTTCGCTGACCTCCATCTGTCTTTGCCTGTCTTACATAGGTAAACCTCTGACTGTTGAAGATATGGCTTGAGACACAATGGAGCCACCTGTCCTGTCAGATACACTTGTTCCTTCTCACAGTCTGTACAGACGACACGCACAGACACACATAAACACACACACACACACACACACACAACATCAAGTAGCTTTAAATAAACCCGTTTTCTTTCGAGCCTGTCCTCATGTTTTATCTGACAATATGAAAAGAACAGAAGACATATTAACAAGCTTGTTCATCCTCAAGACAGTTTTCTATTATGACATTTACCACGTTGCCTCCACTCTTAAAACCTGCTTCAATTGACAACTGAGTAAACACAAGCTAATGGGTATGTGCATGTTCACGTGCGTGTACAACACGCATGTGCACATGTGTACTTGAATACAGCTCAAAGTCATCAATGATTCAGCACAATACAATCTCTTGCATCGCCTCAATCAAGCAAGGAAACAAAACCAGCACTAAAAGGCAGGGAGAGTGGGATGCAGGGTAAGAGAGTGAATAGATGGAGGAGACAAAGTGGATAAGACAAGCAGAAGGGAGGAGGGGAGTCAGTGAATGGCCATGACACAGAACTAAGATGAGTATGTGGAAGAGGGCAGAGATAAAGAAATAAAACAGGAGAGGGGATCTTGGAAAATGTCCATCATATTGTTTTTCTTTAATGTCAGTGGACCATGAGCAAAGAGCAAATGACACCGAACACTAACTCTGCCAGGCAACATTTCATACAGTCACAACACATTACAATAGGCTACCAAGAATAATAAACAACTTGTGCAAAAATAAGTTTCAGAACATAATTTTGGAAGTTAAAGTGTTTTTTGTTTGTCTTAGTGGACAAGTGTCAAACAGAAAAAGATTGGATTCAGCTCACTCAGACGTGAGACTATGTGTTTGATGAGCTAAAGCTAGAAACTGCGTAATGATATTTTTCCATCATGGGTCTGTGACGCACAGTTAAATTGCCGATACATTGTACAAATATAAAAAGTATTTCCTCATGTGAGTTGTGCAGAAAACAAAGGACCTTTGTTGTAGGCGATTCCACATTTGTCTCTCCACTTTTCCCTTCAAATCTCCACCGTCTCTTACTAATAAAGTCGTAATGCCAATTTTGTACAGACATAGTCCCTCATGGTCCCCAGAGGATAAATCATAATGATTTTGGGGATTCCCTGGTGGTTTAGAGTGGTTCAGAATAAAAAAAACACAAAAAAAGTCACAATATGTAGTTTTCTGCCAATATGAGTTTTTTAATTAAAACAATAACAACAGACGGCGTTTGGTGAAGTTGTTTGGAAGTGTGGAATCATGGGAGCTGTGGTCTTTAGCAACACTGTAGTCATTGCAGTCCCCTTCTCCCAGTAAGGATTCCTTGAGTGTTCATCATTTAGGAGGTTTTTACCAGGAGCTGATCTGCAGAGCTCTCCTGCTCTCCAAAACAAACAGAGCAGGTCATAGAAACACTGAATTAAGCAGTTTCACATAAAAAATCAGTGTTTCTCTGATGCTGTTTTTTGTACAACAGATGTCCTGGGCGAAAGCACTGCTAACTGTTACTCAACCATTTCTCTGATAACTTAAGATACCAGATGTTTAAAGGTTAATAGAATAATGCTGACCCATGTGCAAAGAGGATATGAGGCAATTGGCAGGCAACCGAGTTCAACTCAGAAACTGCATTCAGAAATCTAAAAATATAATGTTGCAAATGAAAGTTAAAACTTGTCAGTGACACCTGCGAAATTACTTATTCATGACTCATATTTTGTGTCGACTGAGTGATAAAGAAACACAGAAGAAACCAGGTGAAGGCATTGGATACCCAAAAAAATCCTATTTCTGAAAATATCTCCCTGAAGAAATGAAGACTGACATAAACGACCTTCAATTGCCATAAAAAAAAAATATATTTTGAAGGTCTAAATCTCTGAAGGTCATTTTCTAAAATGCTACAGGAAAGTACACACACACACACACACACACACACACACACACACACACACACACACACACAAACCAGGTGAAGGCATTGGATACCCCCAAAAAAAATCCTATTTCTGAAAATATCTCCCTGAAGAAATGAAGACTGACATAAACAACCTTCAATTGCCATAAAAAAAAATATAATTTGAAGGTCTAAATCTCTGAAGGTTAATATCTCAAATTCTACAGGAAAGTACACACACACACACACACACACGGACATTCACCCAGGGACAATTATGTGAACTCTGTCCCACAGTTACCATGGCAATAACAGACCCATCCCAGGGGAGCAGCTGTGCTGTGCGTTCTCCAAAAGCTTTATATGTACCTATGAACTCTGTCATCGTAGCTTCTCCAGCACCCCTCCCGCTTCTCAATTTCAAGGTGCAATCATTCATCTTTATCTCTCTCTCTCCTTCCCTTTCCTCCTTTGCCTGTTTAATTTCCTGTGTCCGGGTTGTTTTTAAGTAAGACATAGCATTAAAGAGCATTAAAGTCTTCCCTTGCTTCACTCTACTTAGTCTAATATTAATGGTTTAATGTTTCCACCATTACACTTGCCAAATCCACCTCCAAACTCAATAAATCCTGCTCAACTCAATTAGTAATGCTGTTAAAAGAGAAAAAACAAAAGAACATGGTTTGTCTTCTCTTCCTAATGTGCCACTCCCTCTGTCTCCACTCTCTTCATGCTGGATCTGAACAACAGCAAGTGATGACCCAATCAGTCTGCATTACTCTTGTTTACCCTGCTCTTTTGTTTTCTTTACTCACTGACTTATCACATTGATTCTTTCATCTTAGGACATGTCAGGTCAGTGAAGTCTAAAGAAGACTCCCTGCTTACATAGACAAAGAGAAGAAGTAGAAAGTTAATCAAACTCGGCACTGTCACCTTTGTTCTCTGTTAACTTACAGTTTTTATTTTCAGTTTGACAGGTGAAAAAAGTATTCCAATCTCCTTTGGTACACTTTAAAGGACCATTTTAAGAGTTTAAAGTTTAAGCTGACTTGTTTTTGGCCCATTTGGAACATACTTAGCATACTGATGAGCCATTGTCCAAAGAAAGTGGTTTAGATTTGTGTTTTAACCATGGGTCATCTCTGCATGTTTGCCCTTATTATCCAATTTGTAATGCCACATAGCCTATGGACGATTTTAGCAACAAGGATGTGATGGCTGCAACAAGTACTCCAACATAAACAGCAGAAGAGGTTGTGTGTCAGTACCACAAGTTATGGCACATAGGTACATATTATAAATATAACGGCTAAAAATAGCACACATGTACGGTGCTTTTGCTCCCCACCCAATTTATTATTATTTTATTATTACTTATAATATTTTTTATTGATGCATACAATAATAATATTAATTTTATTAGCACTTTTCAAGCTAGAGGCACAAAGTGCTTCCCATCGTTAAGGGTATATAAAACAAAGACAGAGAGTTAAAAGCACTCAGTTTGAAAGCAGTTACAAAGAAATTTAAAGAAAGATAAAACAAATAGATCTAAAAAGAAGAGAGCCTTACAAAATAAGCTTAAAATCAATCAATCGATTGTTCAACAGAGCTGTAATATGTAAACAGATACAATAAGACTAAAGGGAAAGTGTGTAAAAATGTGTCTTAACCCAGAGACGGCAGATCTAACAGTAACAGGGAGACTGTTTCAAAGCCCAGGAGCCAGTAGAGTAAATGGTCGATCATCTTTTGACCAGAGTCTGGAGTCTGGAACTGCAGGTGGCAAAATAATATGTACAATACAATCTTATTCTGCAAATGTCTGATAAATGTAGTGCAGTGAAAAGTATAGGCTTTTCCTTGCAAAGGTAGTCCAGTATACTGTACTCTATGCGCATCACTTCTATGCATGTTTCTGTGTAAAACCATTGTGTACAAGTGACGAGAAGGCAGCCTGGAGGTTTGTGTGTCTATCTATGTGTGCATGTCGACGCCAACTAAAAACATATTAGGTATGTTTTGACATGTACTTTCCAGAACAATCTGTGGTCTGGAGATTTAAGAGCTATTATTGCTTTGTGTAAGACCAATAACTCGTTAAGGGACCAGACCGTATAGATGATCAATCCCTGAATGGCCTCATTACATGCACCGCAATGCACCGGCCTCTTTTGCCCTCGATCTCACTGAGAGACGAGTGATGAGGTGGTAATGGTCGTTTATCTGTCAGATCCCGCCATTGTGATCAGGCTGAGGAGGAGGGAGAAAACAGAAATTGGAAAAGGGAGAGAGAGAAGAAGTGAAAGCAGGGTCAAAGAAAGAAAACGATGTCAGGTGAACACTGGGAACATTAAACTACATCTTTCTAATTGAATCATGAAAAACATAGTACTAGAAGACTACGGGCTAAGGAGAGTTATACAAATGAGTGATGCTTTTGGCCACAATTTAAAGTAAAACAAGCAACATTATCATCATACAGTCATGGAAAACATCATTAGGCCATCCTTGTTTTCTTTAATATCTTGTTCATTTTAATGCCTGGTACAACTAACTTAAGAGCTGATATCTAGCCATTTTCCATGGTTTTATTGATAATGATTTTGGTTATTATCAAGAAAACCATGGAAAATGGCTAGATATCAGCTCTTAAATTAAACTCTTATGAGCTATTTTTGTTGTTATCATTATATTTGTCCAAACAAATGTACCTTTAGTTGTACCAGATGTTAAAATTAACAAGAAATTGAAGAAAACAAGTGTGGTCTAATAGTTTTTTCCATGACTGCATAATTAAATTTCATCCAATCATATGTACATAATAATACCAGTGCTGTAGGGTTGCAAGAATATTCCGTATGTCAGCAACACTAATTGAAGACGACCCACTTCTACTGGCAGTGAGTTAAAACTGATGATGTCAACAGCAATTTATTAGCATGAAGCCTATTTCCATTAATATTTCAGCTAGGAGCTGATGACGTAGGCTTCCTGCATGTGTGATTAAGTTATTACATTGCAATCGAACTCATTCAAAGAATAATATGTTGCACTGCCACTCCAGCAAAACCTCTGGAAGAATCAAGATTCATTCTCTCACAGAAACCAGGCACGGCCCTCACAGTGGGCAAGGGGAGGAGTGTGATGGGCTTGGGCTTTTTGGGGGGGTTGGGGGGCTGGGTGCGAGTGTCACATCCAAAGATGCAAAGGCATTATTGACAGAAGCTGAGGGTTCAGAGAGAAAATGTCATTGACGTAACTTGCCCCGTGACGCCAGGCAGCTGAAGACAATGTGACCACTGAAAAAGACTGGAAAAGGCCTTTTATAAAGAGAGCAAAGAGAGATGTGTGTGTTTCTGTGTGTCTGCGTGTGTGTGTGTGTGTGTGTGTGTGTGTGTGTGAGAGAGAGTAAGAGGATAGTGAGAGAAAATGCATTTGTCTGTGATGTGTGTGACATTGTTTTTCCAAGGTTATAACAAATAACAAACATCTCATTTGTTCAAGCTGGAACTCGCTGTGCAATACCAGCTGATTAATTACATTCAGTCTTGTGGATGTGTGTATGTGTGTCTCATTGACACCGTCTACTATTGATCAAGGAGGAGAGGAGAGGAGAGGAGAGGAGAGGAGAGGAGAGGAGAGGAGAGGAGAGGAGAGGAGAGGAGAGGAGAGGAGAGGAGAGGAGAGGAGAGGAGAGGAGAGGAGAGGAGAGTGACTCAGGAAGAAATGGCCACAGATGAGATGAGGTTTTTGTTACGATTTTTCAAGTAATATCTTATTATTCTAATGAAATAGCCAGAAACGTTAGCTAACGCAACATTAACTTACTTGCTAATTTATCATTAGATGAGTTGACCCGTATAGCTACAGCCCACTTTACATTGTTTTACAGTAATAATGTTAATTTTTGCATTAAATTGGAGGCTGGCATGAGCCCACTGTCATAGTAGCACATTAATCAATACTGAAATTTCATAGCAATGCATGTTCTATCTACTGGTTGCAAAACAGCATGCAATTAATAAAAAAAAATGCTGTTATACTATCACAGAGAATGATACTGTGATTTTGTATTATTGACAATAACTGTCAGATGTATTATCCCATGTTTCATCGTTTCCCCAGAAGTTAGAGCAACTAAACGGTTAAAGGTTATATGACGCCATTGACAGATGACTAAATGAAAAATAAAAATAATGTTGAATTTATAAACATAAGTCTAGTTGTTTTAAGACATTTTAAAGCTAAATGTTACATAAAATACCTTTTAAAAAACTTCTTGAGCTCCATGTATCTTTACATTCATTCAACTACAAGATAACACTGTACTATCGATCATCTCCGTATTTGTGTATCAACAGGCACCAACACAGACTACACACCCCTGCATCTAATTCTCCCTCTCTCTCTCTTTCTCCCTCTAAGAAGAGAGGAAAAAAAACACAATTCATCTAATGAGGAAAGGAGAAAAGCAATTTTCCCCAGTGTGCTTCCTGTTGTTGTTTTCTCCTCTGGCTCCACTCCGTGCTCTCTCTATCACATTCAGCTTGGCTCTGACATGGTTTAGAGTGTTTTTAAGTGGCTATCTCCCTACCGCTCCGCTCTCTCAGTTTACCTGTTTTACACTCTGTGACTCCCGAACAATGTGGAGGGTTAAATTATGTCATTGGCACACAGCCAGAGAAGAAACAACTGAAATACAAGCGCCAAACGGGGGGTGTAACCAATCTGTTGTTCAGAAAATACTATCCACAACTCTTGTTTACTATGAGGGTGAGAGTAAAGGTGCAGTTATATTAAAGAGAGCTATTAGAGCCACGAGAGGAAGGGAGGATGAGTGGATGGAGTGATAGAGGCAGAATTAAACACAGACATAAAGTAAGAAAATGGAAAGCGGACAAAAACAAACAGAAGCAGGTCAAAATGGTGAAGTTAAATGGATAAAAATAGCGCACAGCAGTGACACCAAACTCCTCATATGAGCGTCTCATAAAGATGCCTCGTGATAAATAAGCTTTTATTGCTTTTTCCTATCTTACCTCCCATCTCTCTGTTTCCGAATGACGAAACCACTCCCTTCCCCCTCAGCAGCATAATATCAGCAACTACAACTAACCACATGCATCTACTCTAAAAACCTTCTGAAGGGTAAATAAAAGCACCACGATCACCAATTTGCATGACATCTCTCTACAAAATCAGATGTAGTCTATTAATGAGAAACACAGTGATGGTATACAAACCCTACCTGGCAAGAGGAAGCAGTTCCAGGTTACAATCCACTAAAGGCAGACACAGGCACTCCACACATCCCCATTAAAGTGGCCTACTTCCTCTGTCAAACTGTTGTGTGAGTGTTTCTGGCTGGATAGCTGGGCTGGTGTGTGTGATTCTGTCAGTGTGGGCTAGGTCAACTGAACTGTGCATACAGAGAGAGAGAGAGAGAGAGAAAGAAGGGGGAAGAGAGAGAGAGAGAGAGAGAGAGAGAGAGAGAGAGAGAGACAGAGAGAGAGCAAATGCCCAAGAGGCTAAGAAGGTAGACTCCCAAGCTGCACAAACAAGTGAGAAGGAAAGAGAGAGAGAGAGGGAGGAGATAGCGATAATGAGAGGAGACAAATGAGCAGCGTGAGCTTAGAGAGGAGCATATGCATGTGGTGCTTATGTCCACTGAACATACTAACTGGTCTCGATGATTGCAGATGTGTGTGTGTGTGTGTGTGTGTGTGTGTGTGTAAATATTGTCTGACATCTGTGTCCATTTGTGTCTGCACACCCCCCTTCATTTCTTTGTGAAGACATTAAGGCACTAAGGCCAAGTCCCACAGGATGCACAAAGCACACAATGGACACATATCCATTGTAAACACACACAAACATGTGTAGTACACGTCTAAACACACATACTTGTTCCTGGCACGCACAATGCAGCTGTAAAGGGTTAGGGTAAACATCTATGAAACAGGAACCAGGCCATATCGTAGAAACGTCCTATCTTAAAAGGAAGCGATCACAATTTTATACATTATCTCTACATAATGGCTAAGCCATAACTCTGAGGGTCATCTTGGAGGTATGCTGTAAAATGATTGTTATCACCTGCCAATGTGGGGAACAACGCTTCCTCGTTATGTAGCCACATTTCTTCCTGAAATACCAATAAGATAGACTGAAGTTCCCAACATTAGATAAAAACTTTACAGAATACATGTGAGTCATAAAATCTAACTCAATGTGTAAATACATCGAAGCCTTGCAATTACAACTGATGATTTATCTGGAAAGCTGTATGCAATTATGCTTTATAAATACAATTATTAATATTACTGGCAGTGGTGGTTCTACTTTTCCTTTCATTGTTGTTGTATAGGTCACTGTAGATATTAATTGAGTGACTATATATAGATGTTTGTTACTGACTGAGTCACACACAAAATCCTTGACTTGGATGACATCAATACACCATTTGTATTGTAACAATGCCTCAGCAAGTAAAGGCCAGGGAGGACTTCATTAACCCTGCAAGAGGGCTGGAACATGTTAGCCCACTTTCATATAAGGCAGGCTAATAGCAGCTCCTGACTTTAGCAGCAGGTCTTCTACTGTTGTTCCATACAGATAATAACATTTCAATAGGTTACTAAGAGGAAAACAACCAGTAAGACAACCAAACTTCTCAAAGCAGCATTGATTGATGAGTATAGAAATAAGTGTTGTTTGATGCCAACTTATTTCTAAAAAATATTCTAAAAAATATTGTTAATGCAGCAGAGGCGCAAAAATCAGTTCTCAACATCTCAATAAAATGTTAACAGAATATAACAACACATCTTAGAGTAAATGCTACATATAATGTTCAAAAGTGACTGCTGAATTAAAAAAAACAACAACCCATAAATGATTAGTTTCATTGTCATCCATACGATGGCGTATTAGGGATAAGTATGAAAAAAATATATATACAGACCCGGGAAAGGGGGGTAATATTTTGAGAAAAAAGTCATAATTTATGAGATTAAAAGTGGCAAATCTGCAAGAAAAAAGTTGCAGATTTACGAGATTAAAAGTGGCAAATCTACGAGAAAAAAGTAGCAGATTAATGAGAAAAAAATTGGAAAAATTGTGTTTGGTATTTGTCAAGCGACCTCAACAAACCACAGACGCCGCCCGGGAAGCAGGTGGCTGTTTAATGTGCATTTTCAATATTCACACAAAAAAGGAAGTGAAAAAAAAAAAAAAAATGAAAAAATTGAAATCACAGTTTTCAAAGTTCTTACACTTGGCTGAGGAAAGGTTGTATATCTATAAGATCAGAATGCCATTAAGTGCAATGGAAGCAGTCTGAGCAAATAAATCATCACACACGGGGCATACATGTGCTACACTGAAGAGGCTATTAATACAGCCAGGTGAAAGCGTCAGATCAGTGTGGAGCGATGGTGGAATAACACTCCTTAAATTAACACATGAATCAAACAGAAAAAACATATTTCCATCCTGATTTCTCAGTTAGTTAGTAAGTTTTAACTGGTGTAATTCATATATTTGTGTAACAGAATTGAGAATTCAGTTAAGTGGTGCACTTTATTTAAATAAAACGTGTCTGGTGTTCCTGGTTAAATAAACAGATGTACTTGCTGTACCTGAGTGGTTAATTGAAGCACATGGTACTCTCTCTGTCTATTATCTAACCTTTCTCTCACTCTGTTATCTCAAGAGCCTCTCAATGCTTCTCAGAAGAAAGGTTTTTTTTTTTTAATCTCCTCGGTGTGACGGGGAACATTTGACAGTGAAAGGCAGGAGACGCACACACACCTGCTGTCACCGTCGCTCGGGTCTATCTATAAGGACTTTCCATCATTGACAATACACTAACAACGAGGTGTCACGTCCAAGGCTGTAACTCCCTTGTGTTTCCCTGTGTTATCCATTCATTGTCTCTCTCTAGCATATCCCTGGTTTACATCTCTGTATGCAGTTATGTGTGCGTATGTTTGTCTGCTCACCTGGACCCTTCCTACAAGCACACCTGCCCGCATCACTCCTCTCACACTCCCAGCTATGGCATCAAATGATTTAGCACACTGATGTCAAAAGCTCACTAGCGCCTACTTAAGACATCTGAGATCTGGCCAAACATCTGATTGCATGCCTACAATATATACAGACTCACTGACGAAGAAATTACAGGTGGTACAAACATGTGACGTAGGTGTAGCGCTGGTGGAAATCCTCCTTCTTCTGAGCAAAACGAGGTCTGCCACTCCATGGTTTTATAGAAATGTGACTGACTAAACAGCTGTTCTTTTAGTTTCGGTTTATATCAACTGTATTCAAATTAGATCATGTGATAAATAATACATTATATACATATATTATATAAATCTGTTTTTTTACTGGTTAAACTTTCGGTTTTATTGCCAAAACATGTATTACCCAAGGCAGAAACACGGTTTCCGAAGTCCGGTCATGGTAACATGGAGTGGATAAAAGTGGGCCAGGCAACAGGAAATCAGTGACTATTGTACTGACTTCTTTACAGAGACCCGCCTCTATCGAGCTTTTGCTCTTGGCTGACAGACTGAGCCGACATAAACCAAGACCCCGTCGGGACACATATTCAAAATCAGCAACCAGGTAGAACCCTCCTTACTCCTGAAGCCCAACTTATTGCAGCTGCTTCCAAACCTTTCCAAGCTTAGCTTGAAAAAGAAATAAAAAATTTCAACCAATGTCAAAACAAAACTCTGCAGTGTTAAATATCTGGTTATATAAATGTGACTAATGTACAAATAGTTATGATTTCACCTCAGCGCAGCATTTGGGAAACGGTTGTGATCGCAGCGTACAAATACAGTAGTCCTACTTACACACGAATCCTTAACACAGTCAGATACAATCAGATATACACCTCATTCACAGTATTTAGCATCAATACACACATAAGTCACAAACACACAAGTCTTTGGAAAAAGCGCTCAGTTTGACCTTCATACCAGTACAAAAGATAACAACACATTACCTTAGACACAGGCATCTGGACGCGTAGTGTGCTTGCTTCTGTAAGTGTGTTATTACTGGTGTGTGTCCCAGAGAACGGCAAAGAATGGCACAGTTCATCCACACATACACACACTGACAGAGCACGTGTGCCGCGCGGAATAGAGGCAGGCTGTTAATCCACTGTGACCATATGTGATCTTTTTTTTTTTCTCCTTTCCGTTTTTTTCTGGATGTGTTAGAGCTTCTTTTCCCCTCTTCTTGTTCTGTGTCTTGTCTATGTTGTTGCTGCAGTCCAAGCTTCTCCCCTAGCTCAGTAATAACGCGCGTGTCAACGTGTGCGCAAAAGAGAGGGGGGAAAGGGAGAGGGAGAAAGAGGGAGAAAGAGAGAGAGAGAAAGAGAGAGGGAGAGAGAGAGAGAGAGAGAGAAAGAGAAAGAGTGGGGTAAAGAGGGGATTTGGTGAAGGAGAGGAGATGATGACAGATGGGATCAGGGAGAGATAGAAGTGTGAGAGTGAAAGGAGGAATTGTAAAAATGTGATGTATTAACAATGTAGAGAGAAGGATCGTCATGAAAAGATAAAATGCAACTAAGTCTCTGGAGACCAAAACAGCCAGTGTCCTTTCTTTCTCTCTCTCTCTCTCTCTCTCTCTCGCTCTCGCTGTCTCTCTTCCTATCCTCTCTCTCTTTCTCTCTTTTTCTCCCCCTCTCTTCCTCTAGATTCTATTTTTAGAAGTTGCTCCGTTGCAAATCAAAGCACTGAATCAAAACCTATCAAAGAGCAGGATGTTAAGGGCCATGTCTTTCACACCTAATAAGACACACACACACACGCACACACACACACAAGCCATCCTGTCTGTTACAATGACCATGTGTCTGCATCAGATCTGAGGGGAGCATGTACACTATTCATCAGGTCTTATCTAATCATATCATGTTCTAATAAATAATGTCCTTTTCAAACAGCTATTTTAAACCTTGTCCATTACTCTGCACAGACCTCTGTCTCCCTCACCGTCTCCAGCTGAAGGTATTCCAAAAGAAACAACTCCAGATGATGCATCAAGTAATGATTGACATCAAGAAGGTAGAATATCAATTTACAGGAAAACTAGATTACAATGTCTGCCACTTTCAGTCCTTTTTTGTTAATTGGTGGCAGGATGTTTTAAAGTTCTCACTACTGTCATTAAACACTTACACTAATCACAATTGTGAAAAAAGAGCCCTGTTATTTTCAAATTAAACTATTATCCGAGCTCCATTGCACGCTCACTGAAGCAAACGTCATTTTTCGGAGTAAAGAATGCGCATAATTAAATTTGACAGTGAATGGATTTCATGCTCGGCTGTACCTTCTTAGGACTAAGTCCGCGAGGCTCTTATCTAGCGTAGCTCCTGTGCCGATGCATAATTGTCGTTATATAACACAGTTATGAATAGTTAAAGGTGAGCTAAAATAAAGCCAAACACCATTCCATCAAAGGGAAATCATTAATGTTTAAAGAGAGACGAGGGAATCAATCGTACACTACAGGCCACAATGAATAACATCCATGAGCTGAGAGTGTGTGTGTGTGTGTGTGTGTGTGTGTGTGTGTGTGTAACTGAGGGAGAGAGAGGGAGACGGAGACGGAAACAAAGACAAGATATAAAATAAATATCGACGGAGAGAGACTGAAAGTGCAATGCTGCATAGTTTTACTTGATGACTGCAATACAGCTAGAAAAGGGAGAGGACTGGCTCTCTGGTTGAAAACATACATAACAAAGACTTTTTCTTTTTTAAGCATAAAATGAGACCATGATTCTTTTTTCCTGGCCAACTTTTCAAATTCTACTACAGCCTGCATAATAATGTACCGTAGAATGAAGAAATTGGACCACAAATAACAAATATGCTCACTAATCACTAACATATGCATCCATGAAGGAGTAGTATTATCTATAGGATGCCAGAGTTTTTCAATATTTTCCAAGTCAGCTGCTAAATAACCCTTATTTCTGCAACACAGCAAAGTTTGACACAGTGCTGTCACTCACACACACAAAATAACTCAAAAGTACTGTAGCAGTCAGTGGATATCCTCAAAGAATGACAACATGGCAACACAGAGGCAAAAGATGGAGTGGAGAACTTTTCTTTCTCAGCAGACTAAAAACATAGTTGTCCATCATCAGACTGTTGCCTTTAAAGCACATTTTCAGAAGCAAAAATCCTATAAAATACCATTAATTTGAAAGAATAACTTTCCTGTGATATGACAACACATGAAATGTTTCAGCTTCATATCTGCTCCATAACCAGTTCCAAATGTGGCTGTCACACTTCAGGACACACCCCAGAAATAGCATGCGGAGTGCTTTTTGAGTGTTTAGTATGTGTGTGTGTGTGTGTGCCTGTGTGTGTGCGTGCACATGTGTGAAGAAAAAGAGACGAGCGAAGACAAGACAAATGGAATTCATCCATGTCTAATTAAAGACAATGAAGGGGAAAGTGTTTCTGTTGCAGAGAAGCAGAGAGAGCAACAGAAATGTTAATCATGTGAACGTTTGCCAGCACAGATGTTGCCTATATTTGGTTTCATGCATAGATACACTAAAAAAGTGGTGATCTTGAAGGCAGGTGCAAAAAAGCTTTAATATCTGACACGTGCAATTTAAATATCTGTATTTATACTGTTTGTAGTTATGTCTTTATATTCAACTATTAGCTGAAAAAACACATTACTGTACGTATGCCTGTCTAAACACATCTTATAAAAACAAAGTCAGTACTCCTTCAGATATGGAGTGTCAAAATTCATGTTATCAAGAACTCTTTATCATGAGAATTTTTTTTAATCACAGAAAAAATCCCGTGGCCTCTTGACCTTTATTCACACAAAATAGATTGTTTGTCCCTACCACCCATAGAGACCCATATGATCGTTTTGCAGTACAGAGCAGAGTGTTCTAAAAAAGAGCACACGGATAATACAAACACGTATGGTAGGTTGTCCAAAAGGCTGCAGTTTCGTTGAATTTAGGCTACAAAACCACTGATCTAGGTATATGGCTAAAACTTGCAGGTAAAGCATTATAAAAGATAGTTTAAAAAGTAAATAAATGTACTTAAATGCCGGAAGTGCAGTAGTTACGAGGGTGATGTGACTACTGGAAGTGACATGCTGTAGTTACGTAAAAACGTGATGCACAAAACATGAGGCACAGAAGTTCAGTGATGTTTAAATCACATCATACTTTTGTTTTCACATGGGACACGAACCACATTCTCCTGTGGGAAAGTCAGACGTTTGTCCAACACATCCACCTATGTGGTTGTTTTTGAGGGGAGACCAGTCTCAATATGCAATCTCTACTGTCCTCCCAAATCCTGACAAAAACACACACACACAAAACTAATCTTATTCTGATCCAGCACAAATCCACTGTACATTGTTCCGCATAAAGCATTAAATATACTTCTACAAATAAGTAGACTTGTAAACCATCTTTTTATTTATAATATGTCTAGATTATAGAATTGTTCTTCAAGTATTCATCAATTCATTAGTATTCATGACTTATTCCACAGAATTACTTTATGATTAAATGTCATTTCATACTAACAGTATCATTTAAAATACTTTGCTTTTATCATTCTAACAGGTTATATTTCATCTTATATCGACATCTTCATCTCCCAGGAAGATTTCAAACTTTTCACCAGTGACGTATGGCTCTGCTGCAAAATATCGATGACTGAAGCATTAAAAGACAACAGCGGGGTGTCTCAGACGTCAGTCGATGCCTGCAGCACACACAGAATGCGTCACACGGACTGAGGAAGCAGTCAAGGTACATTAGCCAACATGTGCCCATCAGGAGAGCGAATGTGCTAAAATCTCTGCTCCTGAAAAGTTGACATGAGATGCTGGGAAACACCACAAGCTGACATGTGTCAAGGAGCTGCCGGTGGGTGTGTGGCCCCTTCAAATTATTGGAACAAAATGGGAAAAATGAGGATGAATTATTCAGTCTTCTAATAAATCCTGAACTGTGGGTTGGAGCCGTCAGCTTACTTTCTGTTTGTTATTTTGTGCCGCTGCTTAAGATTCAGTGTGTCCTCATAGTGAGATATGCTGCTCATAAGATGCATATTCACTGACACCAACTATCTGCCCAGAGCTTCGTGTATCATTGACTGAGGTTGCCTGAGGTGGAGCGACATGGTAGGATAGGAAGACAGAGGAGGGAAGACGCCAGCACTTTCTTCAAATTCATCATGAACAGTTTGACAAGTCGAGAGAAAGAGCATGACAGAGAGGAAATGAGAGAGGGTCTTTGTCATACTGCGTCACAGCTTCCTCAACATAAATACAGCATTATAGCAGCTTCAGCCGCTAAAACAGATTCTCATAAATGTGAAATGAGACAGCCAGAGAGAGGGAACAGAACAAGCTGCTTCCAAACCTCAACAGACACACATTGTTCATTAGCAGCAGCCCTCCTTTTGTCACTGTGCATGTGAGCCTATTCTCTCGCATTGGAGATTCATGCAACTTTTTACTGCAGAGTGTTTGCTTTCCTCTTCTGACTCAGAGAAGGAGTGCCAGCATTGCTCATCAAATGCTAACTGTGTGTGATGAAGTGTGGCTGTCATTTTCAAAATGGCCAGTCCTGCCTTAATTCCCATTTGCGGGCGAGTGTCTCTGTGTGTGTGCGCAGCTGAACAAATTTATTTTTCCAGCAGCTTAGTGGCTAATGCTGCCCAGACAAGAATGTACCGGAAGCTTTCCAAGGAAAGAGCTCACAGGCCTATAATGGCTGCGGGGTACCAGACCACAAGGGTAAGTGTTTGTTTCCGTACTTGAGTATGGAAACAAATAAAAAAGGTTTAAATGTGAAGTATAACTTTGAATACTGTATACCCAGCATGTTGGAGCGCTGATTTAGGATGTCACAATAAAAACAAATTTTGTCTGATAAAAGACCCTTGACCATCAGATTTTTACTTCTTTTACTTTGAAGGCCAAAAGGAAAAGTCTCAGGCCGCACTCGGGAACTCCCTAAAAGCTTGGCATGTCACTCTATAGTCTGCCTTGTAAGCTTGAATGGGCTGGGCAATATGGCAAAAATCTTCTATCACAGTATTTATATAATTTATATCACAACACATGTTTTTTTTGTTTTTTTTGCTAATTCAATTAAGAAATGGTTTAAAATTATGATACTTCACATTTGATTATTTTCCTACACAAAACAATAAAATTAAAATTATTTCAAGATGGAAGCTTTAAGATTCCTGAGAACATTTCAAGTGTTACAGGTTAACAGAAGCCTCTTTCTGCTCTGTATTTACACTCACTCTCCTCCATGTCTGCCCAAATACTTTTCAAGCAGCTGGATTTCGCTGGATTTTATGGATTAATCCATAATAAAATAGTGGTTATTGGCATCCCTAATGTAAGTTACTGCCCCTGGGTGGAACACCATGTTTTTAGTGAATCCCCGCACGAAGCCCCTGTAGGGGATTTAATAGGAATGTAATTTACTGTGTAAAAAACTAGATATTGAACAAAGTGATGACAAACTGTAAACAGTGTATAGGAGCCATGCTGTGGTTGTGTGTTAATTAATGTAATATTATTATTCAAGTCAATGTTTAGCATCATGACTTGAATTTTTCATTTTTTATTTTATGGATCTTTTTTTTTTCTCCCAGTCTGACAGCTTGCTCTGTATTTTTTTCTTTTTGTTTTTTGGGGGTGAATTTTCTGTCTGAAATTAACCCATCACAACACCTGACAGTTACACTACCTTGTCCAACTCATCTCCACAACTACCTCATCCCCTTTACCACCACCCATCAAAGTCACGGACCACTTTGCTGCAAAATATTTTGTGGTATCTATAACTCAAAATATTCTGTCTTCATTCCCGTCACGGTGCAACGCTGACGGAGTGGAACAGCCGCGGAGAAAAAGAGGCATCAGTTATTCAAGTTTGGGTTAGTCATCATAAACATTCGCCCCAAATCCTCTGTTTAGCCTCTGCTGACTTTAAATGAAGCTCCACACAAAACAGAAACTGGCAAACTCCCATCATGCCCCACTCTCAGAGGGACTGGAGGATTAGAAGGATCTCCAAGTGAAAAGGGCTCATATCCAAATTTTTCCAAAAGGGAAGCATTCAAAGCGTTCAGGGAGTGAAGGAACTGGGGCAGCTGCTGACAACAACACAGTGACGGAGTAACCCCTGCATTTATTGGAAAAGCATGAATGAACAAAGTAACATGAGGAGGTAAAATGGTTGTGATTCCTACAGCATGTGTGTGTTTTCCCTCCAGAGAGGATCCTGCTCTCTCTCTGCACACTTGAACATAACTCTTAAGTAAAGTGCATGCTTCAGCTAAGTTTGGATTTACTCGGCTTTGTGCACAAGCGGACAAATGCAGCTTCTGACACAAGGGAAATGTGTGATTCAATGGGTAATTTTCTAAAGCTTCTTCACTGCAATTCTCACCCGCTGGCAGGGATACACAGAGAGCATCAAAGATACACTCTATTCAGTAAGTTCTCGTGTTGACTCAGCAGTAACAATGGGCCAGAAATGAAGTTATCTAAGCACTACCAAAGGAATATTCCTCTGTGTGGAATTACTGGAACATTCTCAGAGATGTATTGAACATCTTACAAAGTAATGGCTGTGTGTAGAGCTTGAATCATGGTGCAAATGTTTATCATTATATCTATCAAGGGCACACTTTTAGTCATGTAAAACAAATATTTCTCTCATGCAGTGTTCATCTGTGGAAGGATGTGACCCACATGTGTCTACACATGTCTATCTATAGGAACATGTTCTCCTTTCTTTTGCCAATATGACAACTCCCACAGGACCCTGCCTCACTAATCTACTATCCACAAGAGTCTTGATATTTAATCCCTTAGCGTGAGCAGTGGATTTTTAGGGGGAGATAGCAGGTCGACAGTAGATGCCACTTAGAAGTGGTGTAAATCATCTGAAAGCTGGGGACCTGAAGATTAATTTGAGGTGTGTGTCAAGCTCCTCTAGTCATGAATATGCAACAAAAATTATTTTTCTAATCAATAAATCTATCAATCAAACATATTCAGGTATATAATGGTTCAGAACATTAATGTATGGCTTATGGCTGTCCGATGAGTTGTTTCAGTAATTTTTTGGGTTGATTTTTTTGGTGAATTAGGCCATTTTTTTATCATTTTTTTTCATTTAATGTGATATCTGTATCTTTTCTTTAGCCTTAAATTTGAGATCGCTACAGCCTCTACAGCAGGGCCGTCCAAATTGAAAGGGGTTACGGGCTCCCATGCATCAGATAGGATATTCTCCCCATGTCCGCTGTAGTTGACACAGCTGATTTCCATATACTTAAACACATTTGGAGTTGACTGAATACAAACTATTTGCCTCTGAGGTACTCTGGAGAAATGCAATCAAAAGTGAACTAATTTGTCTGGATGTAAAATGTTATGATTAAGCTTGTATTCCCTTTTGCCTTCAGGACACGGTTCGGATTTTCATTTAATAAGAGATTACAGTAAAAGGTTCTAATAACTGCACAAAGAAAGTATACAGCAGTAACTCCACAGGACAGGACATGCATGGTCACATGTGTAACTTCACAGAGACAGTGTCATCAGTGTCTGAAACCAACTTCTTTTTTTTAATCATACTTTACGGATTTTCATGTTCTGCTGGACTAAGTGCTGGTTTATTAAACTGAGCCAGGGTGTGTGTGTGTGTGTGTGTGTGTGTGTGTGTGAATGATGTGTGTGTTTGAGGTTCTTGGGGTTTCTGTTATTTCTCTCTTCATATTTTTAATGTGGTTTTATTTGTTTAATTTGAGTGTTTCTTATTAACATTTCTCTTTTCTTCTCCGTATAAAGATTGTTAAAAAAATGTAGATCTACTTGCTCATTGTTATGTAATTTTAATAGTGTTTTTAACAAAATTATTGTGGTGATGGAGAAAAAAATATATATTTTTTTTAAAAAGACACCCATCCACAATGAAATGTATGTATAATAGGGAATAAGAAAAAAGCCAAATGTGTTCTTCATCGGATTTTAGTTGCAAACTGACACATCAAAGGTTGAGGCGCAGATGAAATTGCTATTTATGTAAAAACATTATCATTACTATATTATTATATTATCGTGTTGTGTGATTGGCTATATTGACATTTAAATACTAAATTTTCAAAGGTATAATCCTATGTCCCTGTGTTTATTGTTTATTTATCTCTTGTCATGTAATTTTTTTTCTCTTCCTATTTGTGCAAACTGTATGTTTAATGACTCATCTCAGGGGTATTACATAAATGTATAGGGGCATTATGTAAAACTGCACCTGGCTGTTAGTTTGTGGGTTGTGTAATAAGATTTAACTGAATAAAATCTTTGTTTACATTTCCAAAAGATTGTGGCAGAGCAAGGGTTGTTTTTAGGGAGGCAGGTACCTCCTCTTATGAGACTAATTAGACTTTTTACACAAAGGTTTATTGTGTGGGCCAAGGAAACATCCTACAAGGATTACTGGATGCCTTCAATACTAATAAATATTGGAAAAGAAATCAATAAGGGCAGTTTCTTTACCACTTCTAAACTGATCAATACACAGGTTGGGTCAATAAAGTTTGGGGAAATTGCATCGACGTACGTGACTGATCATGCTTTCCAAGATGTTTTGTAATTGAATGTATTGAATACTTGTGTGTAAATGTCTTCATTCATTCAGGCGGGTGCATACCTTATTGACTGATCAGAGGAAATAAAGGAGGCAAAGAAGAGGTCCATTGTGTTGCTGTGGAACGCTGCAGTGTGTGTATACCAGTGGTGGAAAGTAACTAAGTACAATTACTCTAAGTACTGTACTTAAATAAAATTTTGAGGTACTTGTACTTTACTTGAGTATTTCCATTTTATGTAACTTTTTACTTCTACTCCACTACATTTTAGGCAAATATTGTACTTTTTACATTTAGCTGTCAGCTTTAGTTACTTTACAGGTTGAGATTGAATATAAAATATATGATCAATTTAAAGTAATTAGACTTTTTTTTAATCAAATCTTTTAACAGCATATTAAGTAATTAAATGAGCCCTGTCTGTACACAATTAAAACTCTGCCTACATTAAAGCATCAATACAAATAATGTAATAATACATTTAGAACATGTAAAACAACCTAAGTGGATCCATTCTGCATAAGGAGTACTTCTACTTTTGATACTTTAAGTACATTTTGTTGCTGATACTTTTGTACTTTTACTTCAGTAAGTTTTGAATGCAGGACTTTTACTTGTAGTGGAGTCATTTCACAGTGTGGTATCACTGGTCTACACACATTCATGCAGGAAAACACTGTAGCACTTAAATATTGTTTGGAAGCTCAAGTATCTTTTCTTTTTAAACAGTGTTTGAAAAATGTTGCCCCACAAAGTTCACCCTAAAGTAGCAATATTGGAGAAGATTCAAATCCAGGCCAAGTTCTGGGTCATCTCCACTTCTGGGTAATCAGGTCTCACCCTGAATCTTCCAGATGAACCATATGGGCAAAAATACACACGCATGTACATGGACACACATGAATACACACAAATGCAGAGAGAGAAAGGCATGAAAGACTGTCAGCTTGTTCCTCTCTCTGTCTCTCTTTCATGTGCTGATGAACTGAAGGCCTAATGTCCAACAGGTGTGACATCCACACACAAGGCTATTTATCCATTTTAATCACCTTCCAGCTAAACTCAATGAACTGGGTTGGACTGCTTTGAAATCCATGACGTGAATGGGCTGTTCATCAAAAATGAAAGAAGTAAAAAATTCTATACAATTAAATGCACGTTACAGACACGATGACATCAAGCCTTCATGTCTGTGAATACTGTTTCACATAAATGTGCAACCCTGGTTCCAAAAAAGTTGGGACTTTGTTTGGACATAAATAAAACAAAATATGATCTTTTTCTTACCCTTTGTAACATAAATTCAACTGAACAAAGACTTTTGTTTTTGTTAATATACACTCTGGATTTAAAGCATTCAGATCAGCAGTTCAGGGGTTGTAATTCAAGAGTTTGCCAATTTAGGCTAGCAGAGCTTAAGAAAACATCCCCAAATAGGCACTAAAGAACCTGAAAAGAAAAGAAAAGATTTCCCTAGATAACACTTGCAATGACTAAATGTGGCCACAGTCATCTCATTCACAGCTCCCCAGTAGCTGCCATCCTCTTAATCAGTGCACTCAAGTGAGCCCAGTGAGCACTTAAAGACAAATTACAGTGGATCCCTAACAGCGCCATGCACCACCACTGTGCTACATTATGAGTAGGGATTAAATTCAGTTTCATTTGACCCCTTTCAATGCTTCTAAACAGCATAACAGGTCCACAAATTTGGTTTGTCAGAAAGGACAAGCAGCTGTAATCAGTATTTGTGTGACGAACCTACAGAGAACTATCACCCAACTGTTTGCGGTATCCCCTCAGTTCTCTGGAGAGTTTAGCTTCTTTCAGCTTACTGTTTTTAATTTCTAGCTTGTCAGTTTCCTGTACTGGTGGTTCACTGTCATAGCTTTAATTTTGGTCACAGCAGGCAGCTATCTGGCCAGCACCAAACGCCAGACAAAGTTTGTGAATGCATACTGGAACACTTAGCAGCTACAGCCAGACATTTCCATCAGGAGTTGGTAGAAACCAAAGGTGGAGCTACAAGGAGGATGAATATTGGACCTACAAGAAACATGGCTCAAATTTTAGGCTCATGTTGATCCAATGTACTTGCCCAAAGTCCTTTTTTACTTGCCCCTTCACAATTAAAAAAAAAAAAAAAATTTGTAGCAGTTATCAAATAACAACAATGCAACCATGTAAGTGAGATGCTGTTGGCTCTTCTGATGCACTCCAGCGACAGTTTTTCTGAAACTTGCCTCGCCTATGACAATTCAGCTTGCACTATCCATCTTGCTCTCAAACTTGCAGCAAGATGTGCAAGTCATAGTTGGAGGTTCACCACACAACTAAACTTCTATTTCCAGGATAATCGAGATATTTGCTTGTTTTATCAGCTCAAAAAGTTTTCTTTACCCGCTCCAGTTTTCTCTCGAGAGCCTTATCGGTACTGCACATGTGCAACTCTCAACAGAGATGAGAGGGAAGCAAGACGGCTCAATCTTTAGCTATTTCTATCAGCTCCAGAAAAAAACAATGCATTTAATATTTTTTTTCACTTTCCTAACCAGGTAGGTGAGCCTCTATAACTAACACCTGGTCATTCATGCTGAACCGAAACACAAATATGTCAATGAAAAGACAAAACAGAGCCGTTGGTTTAACAACCTCAAATCAAACTGCGTAATTTGAGAGTTTTCACATCACCGATTTCACCACACCACTTAGAAAACACCCAGTACTTGCAGTCTTCAGAACTCAGTCAAGTCTAGTGTGGTTAGTGTTTCAAATGATCACAACAAATATAATTAACAAGGCAAAGTTTAGCAAATACATATGAAGTGCTGAAACAGAATCCTGCATTCGCTAGAAAATATCCCTCTTTTGCATAACTGAACAGAGCCAATCAGGGCTTAAACTGCACTGAGTTGACACTCAACTTAGGCAGTGCAACTATTCAAATCCAGCCAGATAAAAGGCAGCATTGAAGTTGCCCAAAGAAATGTAAGAGCTGAGTGGAAAATCATAACGATGGCGATGTGGGCTGCAGGATAGCGTGTATGCTTGGAAGTGTGTGTTCACGGGGTATCTGTGACGGAGGCATGCACAAATATATGCATTCCCATGTGTTCATGTGTTGACTGACTCATCTTTGGCCTCAAAATGAAAATCGGAAATGCTGTGTAGTTCTGCGTGTCCATGTGGCATACCTGTTCAAAATGCGGAAAGGAAGGCTCCCTCCTGTGAAGCTGGAGCTGCTTGTCAATGGTGTCCTTCAGGCACTGACACACGCGGCGCTTCTGGTCTGCTGAATAGGCTTCCAGGCTGAGCCAGGCAGTCACACTTCTAAAGACAGAGAGAGAGAGAGAGAGAGAGAGAGGAGAGAGAGAGAGAGGAGAGAGAGAGAGAGAGAGAGAGAGAGAGAGAGAGAGAGAGAGAGAGAGAGAGAGAGAGAGAGAGAGAGAGAGAGAGAGAGAGAGAGAGAGGAGAGAGAGAGAGAGAGAGAGAGAGAGAGAGAGAGGGAAAAGACAGCAGGCAATTAGGCATCTACTGCAAGAGGAGTGAAGAAGAAGAAGATGACTCCTGATCCTTGGATAGTAAAAGGGTTCAAGGGTAAAGCATTAGAGCACAACTGAGAGGTTTACACCAGGAAGTATGGACTTTCAAAGAATGAACTCTTCAACCTTAAGATTAGAGACACCTGAGTGTGTGTTTGAGTTAAAATAGTTAACAAAAGGGCTTAATCCATCACAAGTACAGTATGAGCGGTGTCCGTGGCAGCATGTTCTCATGTGTCTCATTGTCTGCACGTTTCATTTCATACTTTTTTTTCAGCACATTCAGTTCTCCTCTGAACTTTGTTTTCATGACACCACAGACTATAAAGTGCCACCTGCTAAAAAGAAATGCTAGCATTAGTGAAATTAGATAATGGCTTGTATCCACTCCAGGCAGAATTTGATATGCTGACAAAATGATTATGTGACCAATGGCACAATCCTAAAAGAGCACAAATCAATACTCCCCTGCTGGGAAATACATGAGGATAAATATTTAACAAGCAGCGGTTAACTTAGAGCTGGCAGAGCTCAGTTTTCACTCAAAAAAGGACATAAATACACCTCAGCTGACTCATCCTGAATCTGTGTTTGATCTCACTGATGTCTACATTAAGTCTCTAAACTCTAATGGCTCCATTTGTTTTTGGTCATGATCCCAGTAATGCTCTTGTGATAGAAGACAGATCCTGTGTATCTTATTTATGTGCTCCAAATCCGAATTTGGCTTCCGAGAAGAACTCCTAAGAAGTTTAAGGAGAGTTAATGGGAGTGTAATGTCTGGGATATTAAAACCTTGTGTCAGTTAATGTCATTCCAAGTCTGCAGTTGTTTCTGAGCTGCAGTGTAAACAAAACGCAAATTTGTATAACAGGCAAGTTTATGTCTCTTTTCAGTGACATCAGTGTTTACATTTGTTGCTGCAGTTGTTCGGAAGAAATAATCTTTACAAATTGACCGGCAAATATTAAGTTCCCTAAATTATTATACCTTATATAATGGCAAAAAAAAGCAGCGTTTGGTCTTCTGTGGAAATACTGATTGGCAAATTCACAAAGAATGGATTGTGGCCGCTAACAGCACCATGTATTAGACATCACATCTGCCCCATCTCAATGTTCGATTCACAAGGAGTAATTGTGCTTATGATAAGACAGCACATACATTTTTGCAGTTGAGTGCATTGAGCCTTTTTTGCATCTGATTGCAATGATCCATGTGTAAAAGTATAAAAATGGCCTTTGCACCAATAACACATCAGACAGAAAATGGCAGAGAGAGAAACAGAAAAAAAAAGAGATTACAAGCTACAGGACCTGAGTTTTCTTTGCAACAAGACAAGGAATTCAAACATTATGGAGAGAATTAGAAACAGAGGACCTGTCAGTGATGTTTGTGTTTTCAAATGCTTACCTTCAAACTATAAAAAAAATGATAAAAGGTCTCATTTGAAGCAAAGAAAATCCCAATCCTAAAAACCCATCTGTCTGGTTAGGCAGGTACAGGAGTAAGGTTACCAAGGAGTAACCAAAAAATGTCTTTTGAGCCTAAGCTTATTAAGGAAGAACTATAAGGCCAAAATGCATGTATGAGGCTCCATTTGAAAGGTACCATATTCTACTTGCTTTGCATATGGCTAAAACAACCTAAACTACATTAGCTCAAACAAACTAAAAGGTTCTTTTGGTCTAACCCTAACCCTACCGGCTATCGACCAGGTGGGTTTTAAACTGTGAATTTGTTTCGGTTACCACTAACTCTCTGAATATGACAATTTCTGTTTATTCTCAACTGTGTGTGGCTATTAGCTCTGATCTTTGTGAATTTGACTTTTTTTTTGCAATGAAGCTTATTTGCCTCATTATAGAAAGGTAGTAATATGTACACAGTTGGGTGCCAATAGCACAGGAACACTGTGACACCATTTGCTTGGCAGCACAGTTAGTAGTGCATTCCCCCCTTTGTGTTTGTTTTAAGAATTAATCACTTTCTTTTTCTTATTTGTGCAATTTTATCAGCCCCAATAGCGATGCAGTCCTTTATGAATTCCCCTTTGAGTGATGTAAAGGCCACCTCGTTTCATCTTGTCACACATACAGACTCAATATAATTCAGTGCACACAGGTCCAGTATGTTTCTAATATGACAACCCATGACTACAGATACAAAATGTAGGGTTTTTATTTTTCTCACAGTCATTTGGGCCCTGAAACACTCTCTTTCATACACACACACACACACACACACACACACACACACTCACATCAGCTGCTCTCATCCTTTGCTGGCATATTCAGTTGAAGAATAGCTTTTATTATTCCGTACTTTTCTGATTAAAATATGAAATGGAAGGAACCATTTTTGCTCAAGTACATTTTTTTTCCCTAGTTCTCCACTTTCCAATTTGATCATTTACATCCACCTCGGCTGCTCTGCTTCCGGCAGCAGCAGGGAAAAACATTTGTATCTTGACATTTTTGGGCACGAGTCAGGCTATAAATAGGATTTTTCCATTTTGTGCAAGTCTTCAGAGATTGACTGGAGTCCTCGGGGCTTTTCTTGACGCTCGCTGCCCTGGTCAGTGGTGAATCATGATGCTAGTTTATTTTGCCTGTTTCCTGGCTGCATGGACTATTGCATGCCATGCTGTGTTGCCATCGTTTGCACTATCTGTCTCTTTCAATGTCACTCAATGTCTTGCTGAAGATGGGGATGCTGCTATTGTGGGGTCTAGTGGCACAGGGTGTTTGGTAGTTAAAGCTTTGTCAGTGTTAGTGATGCTAATGCAGGGTAAAAAGGCATTTAAAGCTGCATCAATGGCAGAATGTCAAGACTGTTTTGCCTTGATGCAGCATGAAATGTAATGCATGCAAGGCACAGTTGTGTGTAAATGGGAGGTGTTGAATATTAAGACCAGAATATTTTGTTGCCAAATCATTCAGAAACAAAAGACGAGGAGGCTAAAGAGGTACAGCAAGAAGCATAAGAGGTACAGTAAGATAAAATAAAGACACATTTTAAAGTCAAAGAAGAGGAAAATGGCCCAAAAAAAAAGGCAAAGAAGCAGATTAGGTAACAAAAACCTTTATGAAACTGAGCCTGACTGTTTTCAATAGCACCGCAACATGATGAAATAGGGGCTTTTTCAGAGCGGACAGAAATCAATGTTGATGTTCTTTGATATCCATCATTTGGACTGAATCTGAGTCTATAAAGGTGCACCAGAGGCCATAATGCTTGGAACACATGCACACACACGCACGCATCAACTTCAATGTAAACACCTAGCTCCTGGGCAAACCCGTACGATATCGCTGTCAGTGAAAATCTCAATTAGGTTATATTTCCGCGGGTCAGTGAAGGTCGGCAAAAAGTCTTCAGAATCCAGTGGGTAAGGTGGAGAGTGCATATTCATCAAGCTGGAACAAATTTTACATCCCTGGGTTCCTGAAAAGGTTACTATTTGAAAGATTATATTTTACTTGAAATGGGAGGCTTTGATCACAAAGGTTGTGCACCTTGTATTGCATATATACTGTATCTCTATTGGATGGATTGTAGGGGTGTAATAAATGTCATTACACTTGAGTATACTTTTACCTATTGCCAAGTATGGCAGCAAAATAAAATTATTACACTAAAAACTATATTGTTGACTTCAACAAACTGAAAAGGCAATAAAAATGAAATTACTCCATTTTATTTTGTTTAATATATACAGCTTAAATCAATTTAAATTATTACCTGAGTAAGTGTAATCACCCTAAGCAAAACAGACTCTGTTAAGAAACTGTTGGTTTTTATAGATTTTTAAAAAAATCTATAAATTACTCATCCATGCTACTTTGACTGCGGCACCACCACTTAGACACAGTAGGAGAAATATTTAGAGGTATCTCTTACTATAGATCAATGGGGAAATACTGAGAAAACTCCACAAAGATTTTTCTAAGCTCAGTTCTAAGGCGATGCAACATCTGATTGCACTAGCTGTATGTTTCTTGTTGAAGAAGACAAACTGGAGAATGACAACTGTTTCAGTCTGGAAAGCTGGATTAAGAAATATCTGGACTTGCAGCCATGGCCCTCCAAAAATTGGACAGTGGACTTGAAGGTCCTTGGTTTTATGTGATCTAAGGGACTGTGATAAATGCATTTTTTAAGTCAGATTTTATGCATATGAAGGTGAGTTCTATATCCTGAAAGTTAGATTTAGAAAATTGCAATATATCAGGCTGCTACAGTATCGCAATATATCATGCAATATTGAATTGTAACCCCTGTAGTGTGATATATTTAATATCTCCAGATTCTTGCCAATACATAGCCTGGCTAACACCAGACAAATCTCAAATGAGATTTGGTCTGGAAACCAACCGTTCATTTCTCCGTAGAGGAGGTGTGGTTTACGACCCTCCGCAGCCGTTTATTGGACGCTTAGAATGTCTATCAAAAGCGTCTGTAGGTAGCTCTTAGCCAATCGTATCAGTTATACCAGATGACGTAGTAGAGCGACAGAAATGGATGTTTGTTGTGTGTGTGTCTGTGAGAGAGTGTTGCTGCTGCGTTGCTTCTCCAGTTCTCGCTTTCTGCAAGATTTATTTTCACGCTTTATTCCCCCTCATTTCATTCAGCCACACACATCCACTGATTTTATGGGCAATAAACAAGCTGCTGCGGGACAGCGGAGCCGCAGAGAGACCTTTCGCCTTTCAACTTTCGCTCTAAACTATTTAAAACACCATCTACAGCTAAGGAGAGTTTCGCGTCTGCAGCAGCCATGTTGGATCAGTAAGAAAACTACAAGCTTCCAAGTGCCGAGTAGTACGCGTCATCGTCTTGCCGTCCCTCCCCGCTCTGTGATTGGATCCCTAAAACAGGGCTAAGAAACTGCCGTGGTTGCCAGACCGCCTGGAGGTTCGAAATTAAATTCGAGCGCACAAGGCAGTATGGGTATACCCAGGCTAGCCAACACACAGCTCTAATGGACTGCCAAAAATACTTGTACAGACAATAATGGTCCCCAGAGGACAAACTCTTATAGGTTTGAAGATTCTGATCTGAAGTTTTTGATTTTCCAGTGAAATATCTAAACATGGATTGGTCGGCTTGGCAGAACATTTTAAGACATTCATGGTTCAAAGAGATTCCATATGACCTCTGTTAACACCATGACTCCATGCATGACTGTGCCCTTGCTTCATCTTCCGGTCGGTGATGAAGACTGAAATGAAAGGGGTTTTTCTTCTTTACTTAGCTAATGGCATTAGCTAGCTGACTAATTGACATCACTTGATTTCATGGTTGCCTCGAGGCAGCAAAGTGACACAACTGACGCAAGGCACCAAATTGAGGTGGAGCAGTGTGCAATCTGAATTTATAAAAAATAACACATGGTGACAACCCCAGCCAACTAACCTTCAAACATAAAAAGGATAATGATACCAACCCAACAGACACACATAGACACAGAGAGAGAGAGAGAGAGAGAGAGAGAGAGAGAGAGAGAGAGAGAGAGAGAGAGAGAGAGAGAGAGAGAGAGAGAGAGAGAGAGAGAATAATGTAATAATGCATTTTGAATTAAAAATGTGATGTTGAGAGACCTCCAAGAGACCTCCAAGCTTAAGTTCATGATTGGTTGGGATGAGCAACACTATAAAAAATAATGCATTCCAGGCTTTCCAGAAAACATTGCCTCATATGGACAGGTTTTTCCAGGCAACTCCCCACTGTCCCACATTAGAGAAAACACATCTGCGATGGAGCAGCTCAGCGTCCCAGAGGCATGCATGCACCTGCATCCACACACACACACACAATCACCCAGAGGGAACAGACCAGTTTGAACTCTTACTGTACGTAGTTTTACTGTCACTTTTGCAACATAAAATTATTATAAAATAGAAAAACGAAAAAGGAACCAGCTGCTCTGTGCGTCATGGTGAAGCACAGGTTTCAGAGCTGCATGAGGGCTTACATCCTCATCTGTCAAAGAGAGGAAATGTGCATGTTTACACAGTCTTAGTGTGTAAATATAAGGCACATGGTCCACACTATACTGTAAACCACTTATGCACATTTTGTCTTGGGTAAAGAGAGTAGAGGGGGGATATGACAGATGATGACAGATGGAGAATAGCATAGAGGTCACTCTTATTATGAGTAATACAGCATGCACAGTAGTGCATTTCCTTTTGCATCATATCTTCAGAATGAATTATGCTCTGCTAGGACACTGCTAATGATGATTTATTTGTCTCTAGATATCAATTCCTGCAATCAACGTCCTTCTCTCTCTCTCTCTCTCTCTCTCTCTCTCTCTCCTTCTCTGTCTTACTTTTATTACACATTTTCTGCTGTTCTGCTCAACTGTGCATTACTGCATCTATGTTTGATAGTTTCCCTGACAGTGACTTGCACATCATCACATTACATCAGTTAAAAAAAATCAGTCATGCCAGCAAATGAGTAAACTGTTGACAGCTGGTCACAGACCACATGTTTTAGGCAGGAATCGTCTGGAGCCAGCTGGAGCTTTCTATAATGTTGGTGCTGAATGAACAGCTGTCTCGCAGATTTAAAGTGCTACTTCACTTTTCTGCTGCAGTCACAATGTTTTCTTTTTCTTTTCGGGTTAAAACTAAAATACCAGTAGCACTGGTCACAGTTCATTGTACTAGAATAACATCATATTCACGCTGGGACCACGATCGCCTTCAATATTTAGCCTGTTTTGAGTTCCCTGGAATCTCCCCGACTCTGTGGAAGCAGGTCTTTGGGGACTTTCATGTTAAAGTCATGATGTTTCTTGGCATCAAACAGCATCTGGTCCATGACCCAGGCTGCAGCCTTAGAAACAATAAGTTTCCCTCTTCCAGCATAAACTGAAATCTGTCAGTTACAGCAGCAGGTCATAAAACTTCATTATTGGAATAATAGAGTGACTATTTACCGTATTCATAAAATAATTACCCAAAAAGCCGTATTAGTTAAAACAACCAATGATTCCCTTATTCTAGCTCCTGCTATAGTTCACCCTGGGTTTATAAATCCCCCCGCCCAAGAGATAAACATGAGAGCTAATGAAACAAAATTCAATGAATGGCCACTGGCCTGCCATGGAGTGGCTAAAAATACAGGCAGCATTTCCCCTTAATCAGATTGATTAAAGTGCTCCCTGGTTGAAGCCCTCCCCCTGAGCCATCTGGCAGATGAGTTTCCAGTGTGTCATTGGACTTCTGTCAGCACAGCTCACCTAAGCTGCCTCAGCACAGGTTAGAATAGTTTCAGTGACAGCTAATGTACATAATGCCTTTGAATGGGCAAACATTCAGGTATCATTTTTTTTCACACTGGCTGGTAAGGATGACCCAATCCTAATCATCCCATGTGGAAAATATCACATATACATATTACATAAACATATATATATATATATATATGATTAATGTTTAAAGCAACAAGAAAATACTTTTGAGTACATATGCTAGCTGTTGATTAGCTTAACTTAGTTTAGCTTAGTTTAGCTTATCTAAGACTTGAAGCAGTTACATTCCATTCAAGAAAATGCAAATTAGGGACGTTTCCATTTAGAGCAAATAAACAAAGCTGCATAAACGTACTTTTGTCAGAAGATGGCAGTGGATTAATGTATTGCTGTAGGCTAATCCATAAACAGTAGAAGAAGTAGAGATTGTGAGAGAGACAAAAAATAACAACAAAATCAGACAACTTTGGCGCCCACAAGAGACAATGGAGAGAACTCTTCAGGAAAGGATTCAATCAGGAAAAAATTGGGGAAAAAATATTTGGAAAAAGCATTTCCATCTCCCATTGAGCGCATTAACTATTTTTCGAAAAAGACAAAAAAAACAACTCAAGCTTGCATAAAAACTTTTATCAAATTTTGGTGTTTCCATCAAGCTTTTCTCATGCAAATCTTCCAAAATATTCATCAAAATTTGTTGATGGAAACACAGCAAATGGCGCCTTCTAAAGAAGATAGCATAGATGCTGTTATAGCATCAGTAACATCAGAACTGGAGAGAACTTCACTAAAAAAGAGCAGAGGCTTTTGTTCAGATGGTGTGTGACGCTGATGGAAATCTTCATGGATATGTTCTGATCTTTTTTGGGGCGGCACATTCAAACATGATAAGAATCAATATATTTGACAATGCAAATTGATTTGTTTTTAGGTCATCATAATTTGCTTGGAATGCATGCTTTTTGTCCTCAACTAACAGATAAGAAATAAGTGCTACTAGAGCATCAGCATAGACTACACAAACCCCTCCCACTGTCCCAGCTGACCCTCCAGCCCCAGATCCTCCAAGGCCTTATCACCAATCCAACTCAATCTCAGCTTCAATTATCTTTTTCTTTTTTGCAACCATTGCAAATGAGAAATTAGTTCTGCTTTGGGATGGAGTTTATTTTGGTCCACATGTTGTTTGCACATGTTTTGAGTGTACACACTGGAGGCAGATATGGCTCAAAAGCAGAAAGAAAAAGTACATATAGCAAGAACCAATGAAAAGCACACATCCTTCCAATGTTATGTCTCACCACTGAAGATGACTGCACTAAATGAGCGCATAGATCCTCAATGTGGTAATGGTAATCTCTGTAAGGCAGTAAAATAGGTCTAAATGAAGACATAATGCCACCGGCCACACTTGCTATTGCAGGATTATGATAATGATAGTAACAATACTGTACAGTGTTAGAGCTGCTTTTATTTTAGTGATGTGGTATATCACTATAATAGCTTTTCAGATAGTTTCCATAAAAACCACAGCAGCAGGAATGGTGAAATATAAGTGCGTGTCTTCATATCATATCCTGCTTTGCTCCCCAAAGATGGAAGGTTTTTTTCCATAGCAAGTCCCTATACACTGGCACACTATACTGCGTCATATCCTATTAGTCGTAGCCCTAACACCGGTGCTGAACAGGGTATCGTGACTGGTCATTCCATTACAACTGAGTTAGAGACAAAACCAGCAGCACGTCATCATTCTATTATCTCATACTGCTACTTAATCAAAAGCACACCAGTATAGCCATTGCTCTTGTGTTTCAAACCTTTAGACCTTCTTCTTCTCTGCCTTTTCTCTGCAGTGAGCTTTACTTCTAAGCCCTGAGGCTTTGTAACTGTAGCGTTTAATGGATTTATGGCTTCCAATTAAGTGACATGTAAACAAGAGCTAATGATGCTGCCTATGGGCAGTTACCCAACTCTTGGTACAGAAATAAACGTGGAGGACACTCACATGCCCTTTTCCTGTTACTTTCCATATCATATCGTCATTTGTTATTTCTCCTGTGATAACATCTACAATGTTGATTGACACAAAATTTTGTACAAGCCCAGTGGGGATTTGTGCCGCAACTTTAGCTACTTCCATGGTGCATGCATGGAGAAGAACGGAAATCTAATACTGAACACCAATGCCAGTGAAATTGCACAATTCTTGGTACCCAATTCAAAATCCCATTTCATTTCTCCTGACCTGGATGACTGGATGACCGCCAGAGTTCATTGTCATCAAGGTATTTCATACCATCTCTGGCAGTCAAACATAATTAATAAAACCGAGTAAAGTTACATCTGAAATTCTCGTATTGCTGTCAGTTACTCTCCTTTTTCATTTTTTCCAACGGGGGAGAGCAGAGATAAAGGTGCAGTGGCAGCTCGGCATTCCACTAACCTGTTGTTCTCTTTATCAAAAATTAGCTGCTCTGTTTAAACAATGTTCTGCTGAAATAACATGCATGCTGAAATGCAATTGTGGAGCTCTGTTAGGCTTAAAGGGAAGTGTTTGGTCCCTCCATGCTGCGGCACACATAGTTCATCTAGTGAACATTTAGTGGTGGATTAGTACACGATACCTGCAGCACTGTAGAAAAACTAGTAACATACTGAAGTATCGATTGTCGTCTAAAGAATTCAAAACTCTGGCAAAACCTCTTGCCTTTTTTAGCCTTTAAGACCTTTAAGATAAGACCAGGCTTGTCCTACTTTACATAGGCTTTAATGTATTTGTCTTACAGTAAAGCTGTTCTATATACTTGGCTTCACTCTATCATTTAGTAAGAACATGGTTCCCAGGCGAGCATCTAATGGAATCAGAAGGTCTGGTGAAGTCAGGGTAAGGTAATGGAGGTCAAGTCTGGTTTCCATGCATGATTGTCTCATGACTTTGCTGACGTCTGGCTGGAAAATTTATTCCCGGACCTGGGAGACTACATAATCAAAAACCAATGGCTGGGTATGAGTGTTTCTCTATGCTGGAGGTGGACATAATAAACAATATAGTGCAATCTAATATGAAACATGTTTTAGCTTCATGCTTGAAATTATTTGTGGTCTCACAAGTACCCCATAATAGAGCATCTAACTGTCAATACATTCCACCACATACACATACAAATGGATGCTTTAAGTTCCACAAAAAAAAAAAAAAGCACGGAATGTAATTTCCTCTAGACTCAGTGGCTTTCCCACACTCTTTCATCTATTTCTAGTTTGTTTCTCTGGTTTCCAGCTTAGAGCTCTTCTGTGCTTTGCCCAGACAAAGCATCCATGAAAAAAGCATGTAAAATGGAGTCCTTGGCCCAGGGCCCTTCCTATAGCCACCGGGGAGGATGACAAGCACATGACAGGGCCTCGAGGAAGTTTTCTGAAGTCATGTACTGTTTAAAAAGTTTTCTCAGTCTTTTTTTAGCTGCAGTATTTCTGTGTGCTTGCTTTCGTCATGATCATTACCCAGTCAGTGAGTTCATGGATCCTTTGGCTATTTCTGCTTTTTTCACATGATTGTATCAATTGTGCTCTTATTGCATAAGCATGACAGCATCTCGAGCCTTAGATAAGCTTAGCATTCAGGTCAATGCACGCAGATGCTCGGCTGGGGATATGTACATCAAAGATCATCATATAAATTTAATGGCTGTGTATTAGATAGTTGCTTGCGAAGACATTTTATTGTTAAATCATTGTAACATACCCATGAAAATGAAAGATCAATTATTAATTTGGAAATTACTTGGGCACACTTCCTTATAAATGCCAGTGAATAATTCAGGTGCTGGTTACCATTTAGCCTGCACCTGATGGAATAGGGAGCTAAATCACAGTTTAGTACAGCTCTGGAGAATTCTTTCATCACCTATACCAATGCTGCTGGGTAAGTTGTTGGTGGTCGTAGATCTCAGTGCAATCATATTGCTAAGATGGAGGTCTTTAACTGATTATATTTAGATGTATAGCCACTGTAACTGCAGTCCTGCCAATCTGTGCTGGCATATTAAATCAGACAAAAAGCAAAATACACTTTAAGTTGAGGGCCAACTGGAATGAAGAGGGTACATCTCAGTTCAATCAGACCCCCGAGAGACTGTTCCTGCCCTGGCCATGTTATGGATGGCGACCATAAAGTTGGTATTTTGCTGACAAAAGCCCCAGGGTGCATATCATTCACTCCCTGCCTTCAGACTGCAAGAGGCAGCTGGTATATCATGCAGTCAATGATGTGCCTGAAAGCATGGAGAATGTATAAATAAAGCATTCTGTTCCATATGTTCATACACATATAACAAACTCCTATATGTGTACATCCCTATAGATATGTTAAGATGTCTTTTTAGTCCTGGATACCTCATCAACAGGGAGTCTTGACTTGAAATATTTAAATCAAAATTGCACCATGATTTACTGTGTCCACACGTCACATGAACGTCAACCTACGCAACCGAGAGCCCTGTGTCCTTTCATGTTTCAGACCTCTTTAAAAAAAAAAACGATTATTTGTATGCACAACACTGTGCTATGTTAGCCTAATCACAGAGCTCCCTCGCTGTTCCACGGCCTACACGCAAGCCATCACACTGTGATTTCACCTAGTTTGGCAGCTCCTCTCTGCATTTGGTGCTTCTTATCTCATCTCTTCTCAATCACCACATTCTCTACGCTTCAGAGTGTACAAAAGGTTATTAATATTGCAATCTCATAAGCTTTTCGTGCATGGTGCAGGAGTGAAATCGTTTGCGACAAATGAAGAAGTACAACTCTAGCAGATAATTTAAATGAATGCAGACTATGTTGTTTTAGTGAACGTTATTGCTGGTGAGAGGAGATTATTCATGATTTTCTGATCATTACTGATCAAGGCAATGTGCCTAATGGCTGCAGTGGCAATTTAGAGGAAATAGTAGTGAATGAGTGACCATGTACTTAATGTTATTCTCAACCTCCACTTGAAATTCCACACACATTAGAAACCATTATCAGAGTAAACAACAGGATTTGGTGCAGTATACCACCAACAGCAACATAAAACACATTGTTACTGTGAAAAGATCATCATGGTCACTTCAGTGCTACAAAGCCCATTGAAAAAATACAATGTAATAACATGTTTTAAGCCTGACATATAATTGTATTCAACTGTATGTAATTATTTTTGCATATAAAGCATGAAAAGTTACATTTAGGTTAAAAAGAGTAGCATTACATAATGTAAAGTCAACTTTCTTTTAATAACTTACACTTTTCCCATGCTTTGCAAAGTGTATTTTTCTATCAAACTACAAAAAAAATGGCACAATGATTTCTCTTCTTCTTTCAGGAGCCACACAGTGAAAACAATACAAATCTCCTTCTCTTAACCTGTGACTGCACTCTGAGCCAAACCATCAATCAGCAGGACTTACATCTCCGGAGTCAGACAGCAGGTGCTTCTGAAGAGAGCTCGCCTCCCTAACGAACCTCTTCTTAGGCCCGACCCGGTCTGCCAAGTTGCCCATGATGACTCTGTGATGACCCTGATGCACTCCGCTGCTCAATAATCTCATACAGCGCGTCTCTCGCTTTGCTCTCTGTGTTTTTCGTTTACCTACACAACGTTTTCTTGCCTCCTCTCTTCCTGCGTCACTGACACACTTACACACACACACTTGACTTTCCAGAGACACAATTGCACCCCCACTCCCCTCCAAACACACACACTTAACTTTCACGTGTAAATCTGGGTTAGATCTGTTCCGTTTTGAGCAAGTGCTAAAATAGGATGACCTCCAGTGATGGAGGAGAAGGGCAGGAGGAGACAAAAGGAGGGGAGCGGCCTCTGACTAAGATGAGGAGACTGAAATTAAATTATTGCTCACAACTTGAGGAGAAAGGAGGAGAGCTTTTTTTTTCTTCTGCTGATTGAAAGTGCTGATTTATTACGAGCTATGCTAACATATTTTAAGTAAGTCATGAAAAATTCAATCTGCAAAGAATTTTTTTTTTTTTAAACGCAATAATGTACCTTGCACAGCAGCTGGATTCTTGCAATGTCACATGATCAGATATAAAATCCATCTTGTCAGGCTTGAGGTAAAGGAGTAATGTTCAAATCACCAGGGGTTCGGACCAATCAGCATCCTGTGAGGAGCTACCGGCAGCCACGGGTGTGGTTCGGTGTATGTGACGACACCGAGTGGCGACTGTCAAAAATGGCAGCTTTTTAAAATGGTTAGCATAGACGATGTAGTAGCATCAGTTTTATCAGAACTGGAGTGTTTCTTCAAAGAAGGAAGGCTTTTCTCGATGGAAAGGATGTTTTGTTCTTCTTCCAACTGCATTCGGCAAGACTTTCATTTACCAACTGTCTCCACTGGTAGTGTGTCATGGTAGTCATATGGTTGGTTGATCTGATTGGTTGAAGTTAGCCCATGTAAGACGGTGATTGACAGATGGTTCATCTAATCACCTGCCAAGTATTTTCCAAAAGTGCCTGCCCTTTTCCAAACAGTTTTCAACGATTCTGTGTCACAAACCATCTGCCATGCCAGGTTACCAAAAAATAAACTTCAAATAAACAAGTGGACAGCAGAAAATCCTGACTAAACTGACACGGATGAGACATGATGTAGGAGATACGATGTTTCCCTATGATGAGGAGATCAAGCGGAGAGGTCTGCTGCATGGCGGGTGAGTCATCTGGAGAAAGTTGTATGTGGTGATATGTAGGAGTCACATATGTTGCTATGTGCTCCCTGTTAGCGTCTGGTTCTGTGCATTAGATATGTTTGTGAATGCTGTTTTAGTTGTCATAAGGCAGGAACAGTGTATCTATTTAAAGAAATAGGGATTGAAGTCTTCTAGGCGAATGCAATGTTTAACTAAAAACATGCAGTGAGCAGCAAGATGGCTTTCTCTCTCTCTGTTTGTGTGTGTGTGACCTTTGCTCTGACAGCCTAGAAAGAGCAATTCAATTAGTCACACAGTTCCCATTGCAGTAAACATAAACACACACACACACACACACACACACACACACACATCAGCAGCAGCAGAGAGGTTCAGGGTTACTCAAACATTTAAAACAAGCCTTCATCTTCACTGATTCACTGAATGTTGTGCCCTAGCAGCAAGACCAGAAGGTTAACCACTCTAAAGACTCTGTCATCACTTAAAGATAAATGAGCTCTACAGTGGTTTAGCAGCTGCTCTTGCTATTTTCGAGTGTACCTGAATTACAGAGAGAACACAGAGTGCTTTCATTGATTATTTGATAAGGTATCAGCATATTTTAAACCATATCGCACAATTGGTTTAAAACAGATATATGATATTATATATATATAAAGTACCTTTTTACAGCATCTCTTAGAGCACCTGAGAGAGATAAGAGCTAACTGTGTGCAGCACTTCATTGTGGTGTTTGCTCCCTGAGGTATGAAATGAACTGCTGACAGGTGTATCAACTATAATAGATGACTGCACATTTTGTGTATGTGTGTGTTGGGGCATCTGACAGGATGGATGGAGGAAAGAAGCTGAAGAAGCAGAAGAAGCACGCACACACACACACACACACACACACACACACACACACACAATCTCCTTTATATTTCTCTGTCTATCATTTTATCTGTCTTCTGTCATATATACTGCACTAGTTTGGTATTTTGGGAGCATCCTTGTTAGCTGAATATTTTGTTGGAGAACCAATCAGACTTTTCAAGCCAAAGATGTCAAACTGTCAGTTGTCCCTACTGCTGTAAGAGTGATCTGCAAATGTGAGAAATATTTGTTCATTTACGGTATTGTGATACTATAAGTAAGAATGACCACAGAGCAACATGGAGAAATATAACATAATAATAAAAGCGACTGCTGACAACGAACCATTCTAGAGACCTTTTCTTGTGTTGTATAAAGTCCCAAATCTGCCTTTAACTCACTCAAACTCTCCCCCTTTCTCTCTCATGCTGGCTTACGTAAGAGTTTCTATTTATATATGTTGCCTAATTGGATAGACCGAATAATATTGGAGCCTTTTCCTTCCTATTTTCCAGCCTGGCGGGACAGATATCATGCCTCTCTCATTCGGTCTGGAATTTCTGAAAAAAGACCTTTTAAAAGATTCATAAGCTGCTAATGAGGTTATGCTGCACATTTCAAAGAAAAAATGGTGTGACAATGTGTGTGTGTGTGTGTGTGTGTGTGTGTGTGTGTGTGTGTGTGTGTGTGTGTGTGTGTGTGTGTGTGTGTAGCAGGCGGGTTGGGGGCTTATAAAGTTCCTCAGAGAAAAGATTATCCATGAGCAGACATTTGGAGCCGCAAACAAATTGCAGACGAGTCACAGCAGCTGAACGGTTAAAAAAAGAAAGAAAGAAGGAAAACAGTCCCTTTAGCTATCTAGTCTCTCCAGCTTACATTTTCAAACACTTCTGAGGCATTTAATCTGCAGTTTAAGTGAGGAGAGTTGGGAAGCTAAAGTTTCCTAAAATCGTTTCCAGTAGTTCAAAAAGAAAGACTGACTTACTCGATTTGTTCAGACAAGAAATGGATAAGCAGAGTTCCACAGTTTGACAAGATATGCAATTTCAGTCGGGCGCGGTTCCATTTTTGATCCGATCTCTAAAACACATTTTAAGAACTTCAGGGTGCTTTCATGCCCAACATGTTTTGCTCAGTTAAACCAAAGTCAGGTCTGTTTTCCCAGTTACTTCAGTTCCTTTTGGCTGCTGTGAAACTTGTCAATCAAACTCTGGTGTGGACCAAACAAACAAATTGAGACCACTAGAAAAAGTGAGTCTCAGTCCACTTCCAAGCAGACTGGCACGCTTCATTTGTGGTGTCAAAGCAGAAAAAACAACCATAGAAATTTTGTGACAGCGATATGTGATTTAAGCATGTAGCTAAACTACTAAAAAAATCCATTAGTTGATCGTGAAATCTGTTCAGGAAGCGACCACTGATTTCATAAGGCCATGGTATGTATTTTGCAATTTTCCTGATTAAAGGTCAAAAGCTTTTAAACGGCTGTGCATCAATCCCACAGTAATAAGCACTGAATCATCTTACTGTATAAGACGCCTCATTTTCATCCTGTGAGTCATTATTGATAACATGGTCGATTTGCAGTCTAATAATACTAGAATCAATTATTTCTGAGTGAGGCCCATGTGGGTCCTAATTATGCACTGATGATGCAGGATGACATCACTGAACTGTCCAATCAACTAGTTATCTGTATATCTTTCTAAACATAATATGTATTCTCTTGGTTTGTTACAAATCTAAGAGATAATATAAATGAATGCAGACTATGTTAAGATGATATAAGTCGTTTTGCTGTATTTTGGTGAGTGGAGTTTATTCATGATTTTATGATCATTACTGACTACGGCATTGTGCCTAATGGCTGCAGTGGCAATTTAGGGGAAATAGTGGTGAATGAGTGTTCGCACTTAATGGAATTCTCAGCTTTCACTGGAAATTTCACACATTAAAAACCATTATCTAAACCACATGTAAACAGGATTTGGTGCAGTATAACACCAACAGCAAGATGAGACACAATGTTACTGTGAAAAGATGATGTATGGTAACTTCAGTGCAACAAAGCCCACTAAAAAACTAAAATGTTTTAAGTCTGACATATCATTGCACTCAACATGTTTTATATGGTTTGTACATATAAAGGAATAAAAGTTAAATTTAAGACAAGAGAAAGAGTCACAATAAATTATGTTAAAGTCAACTTTCTTCCCATGCTTGGCAATGTGTTTTTTTCTATAAAACTACAAAACTTGACACTATGATTTCTCTTCTTCTTGTTTCATGCAGTTGAGCTACACAGTGAAAACAATACAAATCTCCTTCTCTTAACCTGTGACTGCACTCAAAGCCACACCATCAATCAGCAGCACTTAATCAAGTTTAAATGGACATCTTGCAAAAACCAATTTCTTTTAAATTTTTAAATTTTTAATTTATTTTATTAGATTTTTATTTATTTTATTCTATTGTTGTACTGTGTTTATGTATTTTAGTATTTTAGTTTTTACTGTATTTCCTGCAACTGTGATATCTGTACAGCACTTTGGTCAACCCCGGTTGTTTTAAATGTGCTCTATAAATAAAGTTTGACTTGACTTGACTTGACTTGACTTGACGTACGTCTCTAGAGTCAGACAGCAGGTGCTTCTGAAGTTTGTCAGTGTGAACAGGACTCAGAGCAGAACTAAAAAGAAATACTTTATCATTTCCCCCCCTTTGTTTGGTCCAAATGAAACAAACTGCATGCATGAAAGCACCCTAAATGTGTCAGATAAATGTAATCAACATTTTCCACATCTCATTTTAAGATTGTGGTTACAGGTTGTGAATATTAATCAGGCTACCACTCAAAATTGTTTTGGCCAGAAAATATAAAAAAAATATAGACTGCCATACACTGAACTGAGTATGTTTGGTAAGGGACTCAAATAGACTGAGATTCTATAAGTGGGATGAATGTTAAATTTTGGACTTAAACAAATGCTAATAAATCCCAACCCTATCCTTTACCATGGTGCCACCCAGCTACACATTCTTGTTAGTACATTAAGAAAATAAGATTTAGAGAGGATGTGACAACGTGGAAGAAAGTGCGAAGTTGAAGTAAGAAAAATAAAGTATTGCAACAACAGAGTGTGATGAAAGCTGCAGTTTCATTCCCCCTCTGAACACTTCTCAAGTTGAAAAGTTCACAATGCAATCGATTGGGCACGTAGAGCAGCAGAGGAAAGGAAGCTGCAGCTGAAGATAGGGGGAGAGGACGGCCGGCTCATTAACTACAGCAGAGCTGCCAGGACAAACGAAAACTTCAGGACTGAAAAACAACCAAACAAGCTTGAAAACTATCGAATCCCATCAGAGTATCTGTGAGATAACTGTCACATCCTCCTGCTCGGCTTGAGTGCAACTCATTAGACTTTTTATTATCTGAAAAACTGCTGTCAAAACACTCTAATGAGTGTGGGGAGGACAGACAGTGATGTAAAGTAGACTGATACTTTGGGTGATTTTCGTGAAGAGTTGCACTTAAGCAAGAAATGCACCTGATTTTCAGTCCTAGAAAAATAAAAATAAATGAATTGTTATTTTGCAGGCATTCAGGGAAGCTGTGAAAATCGTAATAAAAACAGAATTCGATTATTTGCAAATCCTTAAAGTCCTACATTTAATTGCATAAAGTACAAAACAAAAAGATATTTGTTGTTCAAGCTAGGAAACTTTTGTTTCTTTGTTAATGAATAGACTCATTATGAATGTGATGCATTCTGTTTTTATTGACATTTTACACACAATCCCAAGTTCTTTTGAATCAGGGTTGTAGATATCATGTTTTTTGTAGATTTTAACCCTTTAAGGCAATGTGAACTTTGCTAAGACATTTCATACGAGCAGAGTTCAGTTGCACCACATATTTTTCAAAAACCATGGAAAACTGTTCCCATTTCAGTTAGCTTGTGTTAAATAATTGGTGAACACAGAAATTAAATATTAACAATGATACCTAACCCTTCGCATCTTAAAATCCCAGCCAGAGAGGTGTTAAAGCAGCTGGAGCAAAGGATATTTTCTATTGTAACATCATTTAACACATTCATATTGTTTTACACTTAATATTACTAGGCCACTTTTAAGTGTAAACATGCAGCAGCGTACAGTCATGGAAAAAATGATTAGACCACCCTTGTTTTCTTCAATTTCTTGCTCATTTTAATGTCTGGTACAACAGAAATAGCTGATAAGAGTTTAATTTAAGAGCTGATATATAGCCATTTTCAATGTTTTTCTTGATAATAATCAAAATCATTATCAAGTGTCATTAAAAAATGTACCTTTAGTTGTACCAGAAATTAAAATGAAAAGAAATTGAAGAAAACAAGGGTGGTCTAATATTTTTTTCCATGATTGTATATGCCACAGCCTTATTTACAAAAAGGGTTATGTCATATTTTAATATATAGTTCGTTTTTTTGGCCCCAAACTAAAATAAAATAAATTTTGTGTGTGTGACAGAGACAGGTCTGAGATGGAGTCAGAGCTGAGAAAGACACAGAGAAAAGACATTTTCATTAGAGCTTTCTGCTAATTCTTGTGTCTTCCCTGTAATGTGATTTCCACCACAGTCAACTGCCCCTCCGGCTCACAGACAAACAGCCTGTTTACATTTCAACCTCTTTTTCTTGCAAAAACAACACAAAACTGCCTCTTACCTCCGTCATGTGAATAAGGTAGAATCTCAGTTCTTCAGCATAATCTGTAAAACAAAAAACAAAGACTTTAATTTGCCAGCTACCCAACCATATTTCCTCCGTTTTATTTAAAATAGCATTCACAAAGCAGCATCTTTGATTTCGGATTATCATTTTGCCAAAATGCATTTATTGATGGAAAGCTTTTACTTCAGGTCAGCCGTATAGGCACCCACCCACAATTCACTAAAGTAGCGCTGTGAGACAGGCCTGTGGCTCTGGAGTCAAGATAAATGGTTTTAATCGAGTGACCCAGTCCTCCTCGACACACACATTAAGACTCACACAACTGTACAACATGTTGTGGTGATGTTTACTGTTTTATTTCGAGTAAGTATTGCATACCAAGCACCATTCTGTCTGACTGATGTTGTTCAGTATCACACTGAGGAGCGACCTGGCCCTGGGGTGAGATTTAAAATGATTAAATATGTCCTAGAAACACAGGGATCATCCATTCAAACCTAGAAACCTACTTTTCCCCAACATTCCTTCTATTCCTTCCATCAATATAGAAGTATACCTATCTACATTAAGTTGGAATAATTGTTTTCAGACACATACCTCTGTTAATTGTGGTTTCATTTTAATTGTGATATGTTTGTAAGAGATTGATTCATACAATTTTGAGAAGATATACACTTTATCTGTCAAGAATAAATCACATTGTGAGGAGCTACCGTCTGTCTGTCTGTCTGTCTGTCTGTCTGTCTGTCTGTCTGTCTGTCTGTGTCAATGAAATACACTCGGTGCATTATTGCAAGATTAAAAAATTGGTTTCACCGCAAAAGGTATGTGTTTACTCACAATAAGAAGCAAATTGAGTAAATCAGTCGTCTGGCCCTTTAATGATACTCAGTAAATATATATTATTATATAATTCAGGTCCTAGAGCAAAGTACAGTTACTGATTAAATTATATTGTCTTAGTTCAGTGCTTCCAAACCAGAGATACTTGTAACCCAGGAGGTACTTCTGCAGTTGCCAGCTGCTACGTGGAAACATTGTAGAGTAGCTCAACTAATTTAAAAAAAATAGAAAGTGTGATTTCATTTAAATAAATCATCCACAGCTGCTACACCTGAACACCACATGACATGGAGTTATGTAAGAGAGCATGCAAACTAGTAAGCAAGCAAGCACAGAAGTGTAAACTAGCCAAAAGTGATGAATAAATGGTCGAAATAAACCACTTACAGTAATGACTTAACAGTTATTTTGCAATATTGACACTTCAAATGTTCAGAAAATTAGCAATATCTGTTTTTACATAATGAATAGTGTTGTTGTCTTCATGTGAGCAATCAAGTGCAGCACTATGGCTGTGACTAATACTGTGTGATAATGTGAGCCATTATCCCCCACATTGAAACAATTTTGCATTTCTCCCTTTTCTATGATAATTGGCATTTTATTCTGCCATAAGCCTCTTTCACACACATTTCTTGATCAAAAAGCAGCAATAAACACTTTGGATTGAGACAAGACAACAAGCTGTAGTAACTTTTTTTCAAAAAAAAAAAAGTCTAACCTGACCTTGACGCTTAAAAATTAACTAGCACCTATAAATGTGTTTGGATAGTTATTCAGAATATTTTTATAGTCATGGAAAAAAAATATTAGACCAGCCTGTTTCTTCAATTTCTTGTTCATTTTAATGCCTGGTACAACTAAAGGTTCACTTGTTTGGACAAATTTAACGATAACAACAAAAATACCTCATGAGAGCTTAATCTAAGAGTTGATATTTCAACATTTTCCATGGTTTTCTTGATAAATACCAAAACCATTATCAAGAAAACCATGAAAAATGGGAAGATATCATCTCTTAAATTAAACTCTTATGAGCTATTAGTGTTGCTATCATTATTTGTGTACAAACAAGTGTATCAGGCATTACAAATGAACAAGAAATTGAAGAAAACAAGGGTGGTCAAATATTTTTTCTGTCTATTTTTCTGTCTGTTATCTTTAAATCATGACCCTCATCCTTCCTTAAAGGACTTACTCTAGACTGTCCCACAGCAGAGCTCGCCTTCTTGCCCTGAATGCTGAGCCTGTAAGCTTCACCAGCCTTGGCTCCGACTCCTCAGCAGAGCAAAGTTCAGTATATTGAAAAACACACACTGAAGAACCCATGCCCCTTCAGAAGGAACTGTCTATTTTTCTTGTGTGTATTACTCTCCCTCTATAGCCTCAAGCATCAACCCTGACAGCAGCCTCCGCGGGCAGCTTCATGAATGCTTCCTGCTGCTGTATTTTATGAACATCTCCACAAGGTCTGTAAACAGATACAGTTGGACCGAAAGTGTCTGTTTTTATAACCAACAGCAGAGGTCACTGTTGGATATCTTTCCCTGTAGAAATATCAGCTGGGATGTCATACAGCATAATACTGTATGAGGGGCTGTTGATGAAGTCCAAGTCTTTAGAGAATGGAACTATTCTCTGCCCTTTCCATACTCTTAAAAAGACACATTTACATATTTCTTCTAAAAGAAAATGTAAGTGGTGTCTGATAGCTGGGGCCTACTGGTGTGTCAAAGGTGTAATAACTTCAGTAATTCCCTGTCAATCAAATTCACTTGCTAAAGGACAATACTAAAAAAAAGTAAGATAAAAAGCATCGTTTGAATCTTGCACTGCTGTCACATGCATGATCTTTCCCTGATTTTTACATTTGAAATCACAGTTGATGTCATTTTTACTGTAACAATGGTTCAGTAGCTGACAAAAGGCTTGATAAGGTCATGCAGATGGCCTGCTGGATGACATCATCTGACTTTGTTAAGAGCAATGACAACGTTTGGTTGACACGTTGTAATTTTGGTTTTATGTGCATTCAACATCACTCTCAATGTTTCCCACGCTCCTCTGCCTAGTATCGGGGTGACAGGAACACAGGAAAGCCCCTGTATTGAACTTGCACTTTGTCATTACATGCACGCACACACACACATACACACACACACACACACACGTTAAACACACCCTTGCTGAAACAAACACAATCCCCCGGCGCCTCTTTCCTGAGTGACGCTGCCGAAGCGAAATAACAATGACAGGCAGCGGGGTGGAGATGTGTGTCTGTGTGTGTGTGTGTGTCCTCTCATGAAACACACACAGAGAGACACGCATACCCTACTAAATCCCCACCCTGGTGATCTCCAATTGTTTGGGTGAAGGGTGGAGGTCAGAAGTGGCCCAGAGGAGAGCAGCGATGTCTTTGGGGAGGGCAGAGCAGCTCAGGCCACTCTGTATCAGGAGGCTGTATTCTGACTCGTGCCCACTGGATGTTTTTCAGAACAAAAACTTTACCAAAACAAAACCAAAAATTGTAAATATGCAAGTAGGGCTGGGCGATATGGCCCTGAAAGAATATCACGATATTTCAGGCTATTTTTGCGATAACGATTATTCTTCACGATATTACGAAATACTTAAAAATATATAGAAAATATGATTTTTTTTTTAGTCTGTATGAATAAATAAAAATCAAAAATGTAGTGTGAAGTGCAAATTTCAACAGTTGCCAAATACAAAAAAATTGACTCTTGACTCTTGAGTATGAGCAAATAATAAAAATAACCATTTAGGGGTTTCGGGGGCATATTTTAATGAAATTTTGTAAAGGAGAATAAAGGTTCTTGTATTTTTTATTTAAGGCATCTTATTTTGACAGTCTTCTTGTAAGTTCTGTGGTGGATTCTGTTAACACCGTGTGCTCTTATTTTGAAAGCTGCATGTGTTTAGCGACAGAGAGTAAGTAGCTTTTTGTGATTAAAACAACTTATGCCACTACATCAAGAAGTAGGAATGTTGCCAATATCAAGATATGCATTTTTTTTAACCATAAAAAGAATATACCGATATTATCGTGAACGATACAATATGGCACACCCCTATATGCAAGTATAACCTTAGCCATGTTGAAAATGTTCCTTATAATAATGAAAGTGTTGTAAAATTGTTAAAATATAAAAAATAAAAAAAACTGAAAAAATACTAAAAAAAAAATAAATAGCCTATGGTAAAAAAAAAAAAAAAAAGGACAGTATTTCCATTTTCATTAGCAAATAAAAAACTAAATGATGACGTGAGAGACGGACGAGTTGACACATTTATATAATTTTATGCAGTCTTATGTAAAGACATTTGGGCATCAGGGGAGTCACACATTTCATGCTCTTGATTTGAAAAAACAACTTTGCCACTGATTTATCTGCTCGACCTTCTGCACTAATAAGCGGCTTCTTACACTGCAGTAACATTATGTTTCTGCCAGTAACTTTAGCTGATACAGAGGAGTCTTGAAGGGAAAGCAACAACAAGGTGGGCTACAATGCAATATTACTTAACAAGAACTCTAACTTTGATAAGGTTATAAAATTAATCATAGTCTGTTTTTGCTAAGTCTCTCAGGCAAAGAGCCATTACTCGACTGTTAGAAATCTTATTGTATCTTTTTATTCAGTTACCCATTTACAGTACCTTTACTGTAATATTGCATTACAGTAAATCAGCCCTATCATAAGTCTGCTTTACTGTAATGCTGCTATACTGTAATTGTGGTGTACAGTGTGAAACTGTATTTGTGTTTTATAGTCATGTACTGTAATCGTGATTTTAAGTACAAGTGTTATTGTCCTTTGCTGCCAATGTGGTTTACAATACGATACTGTAATTGCATTATATTGAATTGGAATTTAATTTTGAAGTTTAATACCCTAATTGTGGTATACAGCATAAAATAATTATATTGGTGAGTTGTCCAAACCTAAGCACAGGTTAACTGAATTAAATATATGAATAGACTGGATTATTATTACCAATTATATTATACAAGAAGATGCATTCTATTGTAATTGATTAAGCCCAGACCCCCACTATCAACCAGTGGTATGGGGAGATCATTAAAGTTTTGCAGATGAGTGTGAGAGTGAAGGGGAATGAGGAGATCTTGAAAATGTGTCCACCTACTATGATGTACTTAGTTCTAGTTTTCTTTCTTTAGGGGTCTGTGATTTGCTCATATCTCTGTCATGTGTGTTCTTTGTGGCTTTTATCTTTAAAAATCCAAGTATTAAACATAAAAGACAAACTAAATTAAACTCAAATGCCTTAAAGTTTTTTGCCTCGCGCAACATTTAGCTCAAGCACAAATGAGCTATGTACGGTGCTCCTGGATATTCCGATTGATTTACTGTAGGAAAGTTTGTTTACATTGGGTTCTAGCACATGTATATCCAGCTGTAGTCTGGGGGGGGGGATGTTAGGCAGCTATGTGTGGCTACACGGACACCTATAGGGAGCTTAATCCATTAAGGGTCAGACCCAGCCCTCAACTGGAAGACCTCTTAATCACTCAAAGTGACATTTATTTGATTGGGCGCCTTAATTTCCCATCAGTGATCTCAGAGCCACAGTCGTCTCCCCCCTGACTCTGAACACTATGCTGCTATTAAAGTCATTATTCCGGGAGACAGCACAGACAATCTCCTCTCAACAACATCCTTTTAACACCTGTTATCCTGCTAAATCAACCCTGTAATCCTGACACTACAACCCTACTGTTAAATCCTATTTAATGTTACTCAGCTTTTGACACTCTTGCACCAGGCAGGTTTGACTTGTTTTGTGGTTTACATGCTGCTCAGCTGGGCCTGAATTGGGCCAATGCTCACCAGTAACTATTTCCCCAATAGTCCTTTGTTCGGTACTTTTGGCCCTATCCAGACACCTCTGCAATGTCGTGTTTCGCGGCATTTTGAATAAGATCACCACCATCAGTTTAGGTAGAGTTGATTTATACATATATAACAGTCTAAGTGTGAAATTTCATTTATGTACATGGAGATTTACATGTCCAATTACAATACAAAAATAACTGATGATAAAAAAGCATTGGACGCCACTCTGGCGATGTTCTATAAGCCTTAAAAAGTGTGTCTGTATTTCCACTGTACTGGAATTTATTTTGAAGGAGGGAATTGATGGTGTGTTGATAACTATGTTTGAGAACGGTGATATTGATTTGGCTTCCCCAGAAACGTCAAATTTCTCCTGAAAGAAAATACAGCGTCCGTTGTTTTACAACAAGGAGATGGAAATGACCCGATTCATAACAAAAATAGCACACGGCTATTTCACCGGCATCAGCATCCTTTTGCACACTCTGATGAACCCAAGGCTAACGTGCATGGTTAAAACAATATATGGTTTGAAAGATAACCAGTTAGACTCTAGTTTCATAACGCTTTATTGTTTGGAAACATAACATTATCATTTATATTAGTAGTAAATGTGAAATTTTCAAAGAATGTTAGCCAACATTAAAAGTGGAAATTTGTCAAAAATAAACTATATGCCATGATTTATTACGAGGAACCAAGCAATTCTATGTAAAAAAAGACATTCAGCACCCCATAACCATAATGGAGCAAACCTTAGTTTCATAACCACATTATCTTGAGAGAACTCAACTGTATGAATGGACAACGAATCAAACATAATTCGTCAACAAATCAGGGTCACGCCTACAAGATACACTTTTAAGTTTAAATACTGTATATCCAAGAGATATTTGATGATAACGTCATGCAACTGCTGAATTATGGCACTGGTACCTCTTTTGATCCAAGGCACTGCTTCTCAGCATAAAAATCAACTGACTTGACACCTAATATAGCAGCTAGAGGAGAGAGTGACTTATTACCGTTTCTTACTCTCACACTTTTTTTTTTCATTATTAAAAGTCAGCATTAAAAGTCGAAGTGTACCCCCTCTCCTCTGGCCCTGTCCCAAACATGTCTTCAAACTTTGCCCCTGTCCCGACCCACCACTCTAAACACAGATATTTACAGTGGGTCCTATTTATTTGACTTGCCCGGGCTCTGTGCTCTGATGGCCAAGCTATTCTCTCCATATTGCTGGAGGAGATGGTTGTTTACATCGAGGTGAAGTAAAAAGACAAAGCAACAGGAACCTGGGCAGTCTTTCCCTAAATATCCTCTGGTTAAGCTCAACTGAAAATATCACTGTAATCATAGTATTGTATGTTTATTTATAGTTGTGCAAATTGAGCACCTACATCCTGCTTCTCTCTTTTTATTCTGTGTAGAAGTGAACTGTAAATGGGGTTTAACATGGTAACAGATAGTTGTGGACATATTTAGATGTTGCAGTTTGGGTGCCTTGTTATATTTGGACTTTTAATAAATTTGCTGATGTAGTAACAATGCTTCATTATCACCCCAGCATCTCTGTAATCTCAGAATAACAGAATAATCCCACAGTTTGGTGACAAAAAAAAGTGTACGTACCATCCTGGAGTCTCAGCTGTCTGAGGTAAAGGGGACTCTGTAGGACATTACACCTGCCTGGCTCATCTTCTCTTGTCACCAGCATCAGGTCACTGTAGACAAACACTGTGACCTACAAGATCCAAAGGGCAGACATGGAGAAGGAAGAACAATAGAGAAAAATACTGAGTTGCAAACTTCAGCCTGAGATGGTCTCACCAGAATTTCACACCTTAAAATAATCACACGTCACTTCTGCAATCCAGTGAGATGCACACAACACCACCAACACTCAACAAGTCTCGCCCATATAAAAGCTCCCCACAACTCATATTCTAACACAGGAAATGCAGTTCACACTTCCATTATTATGGCCATATATATAATACATTTAGCCATACCGTGCTTTTAGACTGTTGAGAACTGACTTACAGTATTTATGAACTTCTTTTGAATTGTTTCACCTGCTGGTAAAACACTTAATAGCTGTCTGAATATAAATACAACTATTATAGTTATTTTTTATTGCAACTTAGCTAAAAACTTTGCTTTTAGTGTATGTACTATTTTGCTTTGTCTAAATATTTCTATCCATGTCATAATCATCTATATTGTTGTATTACTAAGTTTATGATTAGGTCAGAATCACAAACATGTCTGTAATATGACCCAGTGTCTGCAGAAAAGCTATTATAATACATGTCAGTCATGTTATTTTCTCAAGGCATTCAATTATTACTGTGAAACAGCATATACAATGGATTTTACCGTAAGTTTTTGTAATACAATTTGGCTTACAATTCATTATATTACAATATATGGCTGTTCTTAAACAATATCTTTTGATAATTTAATGTCTTTTGTGGCCTTTGTGATAGCAGCGACCTTTAGTGGTTGTAATAATAATGACGGGAGCAAAGGTGGAAGCAAGTTGATTTAGTATAAAGAGAGACAAAGTCCACAGAAATAAGGAGTTCTAAAATGTTTGATAGGTCAAGCAAACACAAGACTTACACCCAGGAGGTCGGTGTTCGTGTCTTGAGTTATTTAAACTTAACCGTTGGTTTTATTTAACAGTTTCATGGCATTGTGACGTAATGTCACAAAATCTTTTCTTGAACAGAGCAGTTTTGATGCCTAAACATACCCAAGCAGTTACATTTCACAACATTAACCACATGAACGTCACATGTTTAAAAATGCAACTGCGCAACCTTTTCATAAACAGAAAGATATATGTCATTTAAAGATCTTTATCTTCCTGCACTTCCTTCATTCATCATACCCCAAGTTCCCCAAAATTATAAAAGAAAGACCTGATGTGAAGAATTGCTGTCAGTGTGCAGAAGAAGCAGAACTGCAACACCTAAACCTAACTACACAGACACTCCTTCACACACAAACTTGAGATTGTTATTTTGGGCAAATAACGGAGAGTTTTGCACCACACCATGACAGCCCATGACTGGCTTTATGCTTCTGCAGTGGTTAAGTGAGAAACATCAAGTCAGTGAAGCAATAAAAGGAAAATTAATGAAGGAAGGAACAAAGCATGAATAAAGGAGCCTAGATGTTTGCATGAAAGTTGCTTATGCGAGTTTGTGCTTTCATGCCACATAACAGGCTTACAGTGTAATTCATGTAGATGGGCAGTGTTTCAAGACAATGCCTTTGCTTTGTTGGCTTCCTCTGAAGGGTGAGATAGCAGACAGGGTATTTCAGATGTAGCCAGTATGTGGTTAGAGAGTGTGTGTGTGTGTGTGTGTGTGTGTGTGTGTGTGTGTGTGTGTGTGTGTGTGTGTGAGAGAGGTTTGAGTGGGTGGGAAAGGATGTATGTTTGAGTAAAGAACAAGAGGAAAGCAGCATAGAGTTTACATGCAAAGAAACACATACTTTACATGCATACACACACTAATGAATACTGTTTGAATGTGCATTAAAGGGTTGCAAAACACGAATCCAAGTCTTTCTCAGTGACAATAACATGTCCATCCTAAAATAAATACCAAGTTTGTTGAAGCAAACAATCAACTTTGAATTTGTCTGATTGAGACAACTAAATTCTGTATATTTTAGAGGTAACCTTGCAGTCATTCATGTCATGTGATTCATATGAGTCAACTTGGTTTGTTTGACGTCTGATGAGATTCAACATAATATTTGAATATAGCTACTGTATAAATCCTGCACCAAAAATCCTGGATTAACCTCTGCTGTATTGTAACTGTCACCATAACAATAGCTTTCTCTGATTCCTTGAATTAATGATTGATACTTTATTTTCTTATTATATTTAAACATTTATTATGAAACAAAGATGTATTCAGTGCAATGGTAGGCTCATAAATGGATGCTTTCTGACTCTGTTGAAAGTTTCATTAGAAAGCTTGAGGTTTTGAAAAGTTTTTAAAGAAGAAATTAACTAAATAATAGAAGTGAATGTCCTTTTAGATCTATTCCAATAGGTATCTATGGCATATAAAAGAGGTAGTGAATAATTTTATTAATTGTAAAGTAAATGCTGACAGTGAACTGGAAGGATGCAAAACCACCAACCATAACTTGCAGAGACCAAAACGTGTTTAAAAATGGATGACTGTGAGTATGCCACCTAAATTAAACTTTTATATGAATGTAGAGTTGAGTTACATCGTACCCGGTTACTTAACCAAGTAACATGGGTTGCTGTAACTGTGTAAATGTATGAGTATGAATTTAATTTAATTTAATTTAATTTAATATTCTTTTTTTTATTCCTTTATCTATTTATTTATTTGTTTTTAATGAGGTCCAATGCCATGGAATTTTCTATTCCCTTTTAAAAATTAAGAAAATTAAATAAAAAGTTTATTATTATTATTATTATTATTATTATTATTATTATTATTATTATTAATATAATATTAATATATTATTATTATTAATAATAATAATAATAATAATAATAATAATAATAATAATAGTACTGATTTCATTACTTACTTAATATTTATCAAGCATTCATACGACTTCATCCACCTAATCTGGTATGACAAAATGTCACTTTGAAGTATTACTATTATTTAATCCACTAAAATTTTGCCTATATGTCACGATCGATTAAATCAAATTAGTGTAATGCTGGGCGCATTATTTGTGTTCATGTAATATAATTTAGAGTATAGAGTTTGTGTGTGGCTCCCGGGCAGATTTAAAAACTGTGGGGAGAGAAAGCTGGAACAACACTGACTGATCATAAAAACAGCCTGTATAACGCAGTGGAGAGAAACTCCCTCCTGACAAACACTGGCTGTTAAATATTTGTTTTATGGCTGACCCAAGAGAGAAGCCAGATTACCTTCCATGCCAACAGTCACTGCACTTCACTGCACCGCACAGCAAAGATTAACTGACAGGGCAAGTTAAGGAACTGTGGCAAGAGCTTAATTCGATAAAAGAATAGTCTTAGAAAGTCTCTCCTTCCTCTTTACAAAACACACTTGGGCTTTGTGAAACATCAACAATATGTCAGACAGGATTACAATATTTGCAGAATTGACTCCCAAAATTTCAAATTTCAGAAAAAATATCGGTAACGCTTTATAATAAGGTCCTTAATAACCATTAATTAACAAGTAATAAGGCATTGTTCTCGCTTTAGATCCGGTAGTTGCAAAAAGCATAGTTAACTTATAGTTAACTTATAATAGATGAGCAATAAAGTATATTTTAATATCAATAAGCAAACAAAATAAGATTAATAAAGGCATGGCAAAGACATAATGGGTGTTTGTAATGCCATTATTAACACTTATATAAGCTTATAAACACACAATAATGTTAATAAGCATCTTGTAAGGACTTACAAGGGCCTTATTACTTGTTAATTAATGGTTATTACAAGGACCTTAATATAAAGCGTTACCAAAATATCTATCTGTCATTCACCCAGACCTTTCATTTGGATAGTTTTTAATTATTTTGCCTTGACTTGTGTCTGAAGTTTGTCTTTTCAGGAAAATGTACCTGCATGTTTATCAAGGTAATACAAACATTTATATGGTAAACAGCGGTAGATTAAGGTGTTGGACAGTAGCTAATGTTTACTTGAGATAAAGTCAGCTTTTCTAAGTGAACTCAGCGAACAGACATTTATTGTTGTGTCATTAATTAGATAAGATAACGTTCCCGGACCTGGTTTTGTCGTACAGTACTTAATAGTTTCTCTGAAGAGTAACTTCATGTTAACCCTACACACATGTAAAACATTTATTCTTCTTTCAATGGTTTTTTCTGACACCTAAAACATTAAAATATTAAATAAAACATCATACATTTCTGAAAATTGTCTTGATGCAAATGTATGACATATTTTCCCTTATTTCCATATCTTTATATTGCAGAATGTCATTGTAAGGTGAGCTTAATATGTTGTGAAAGGATCAGTAATATATACTCAAAGAGCTACAGTTTCTTTTGAAACATAAAACAGAATCTCTCTGTCAGTCAGGTCTTTGCGCTCTCTCCTCTTTTATCAATTATTCATTTTCCTCAACTCATATGGGTCTGATAGTTCAGAGTATTTACAAATTCTTCAGGGATGTTCAGACGTCTCCTCTCGTATTTCTCTTCTCAGGATGCTGCTCTATAGTTCTTCTGCCTTTCCATATTCAAATATAACTCTAAAACACACACACGTTTTGACTTCAGATCCACATCGGGGCAATGGACCGTCACTTCCAGTTTGCACAAATAAATAAACACATAACTGCTTGTGACAAAGCAACTTTTGCCACTAGTCTGTTTGTCTCCTGCAATTTTTTGAGGCAGGAAAGGAGAGGAAAAGGACAAGGAGCATCTTTCTATATCAGTCAAATTATAAAACTCTTCAAAAGAGGAGAGAGGAAATAGAATTTCTTCTTTCTTCCGATCAACAAGATCCAATCCTGTGTCTTCTAAGTATTATTTTGTAGCTTTTGGATTTTCCTCAAATTTGTTTTTGATCATATCCTGCTTATAGTTCTGGATGTTTTTTGGCCAACAACTGAAATTTATGTGCAGAATATTAAGCTGAAATTAAAGCTACACCTAGGACACATTCTCAGAAATGTTTTAAATGTATTAAAAGGACCATGAATGCTAATTTTTTACATCGCATGCACAGACTCTTATCCCACCCATAGACACTGCACGTTATATTAATGTGTTAATCTTTCTTTATGGATTAACACTAATGCACATCTTTGCATTTGCCTTTTATTCTTCATACTGATAACCTTTGCATTACTCCGACAATTTTCCATATTTCTGCACAAAACTGCCGTTTATAAGATTTGCACAGCTCTTCAATTTATATTTCGATAAATTGATACATTTTTCTGAATTTCTTCATAATTTTAGTTTAATTTTCATCTAAATGTATGTCTCTTGATTTTGGAAATACTTGCTTATATTGTAAAATTTAAATTTCACATATTTCTCTCCACTGTTTAACTTACGCAGCAAAATACTAAAACAAACTCCTTGCATGCACACATGTTAACATCATTAATGCACTATTCGTCACTTACCTTGAGAGAGTGGTGCTTGCTCTCGTGTAGAATCATCTCCTCAGATATGATGAGAGCTCGGCTGCACAGGTCAAGAGGCTGGAAACAGAGCAACAACATATTACAAAGTCAGACTGAGACATAGTTTGTTGAACATCATCTTGACGCTCATTCTATAAAAAGCGGCTACATATAACTTGTATTATTACCCTTAACCTATTTTGTTTCTTAAGATAAAAATAAAATAAAAATCAAGAATATAATATTATTTGTTGCAGTACCAAATCCATTTTGCTTTCAAAAATCGATCTCCTAAAGAGTAAGTCTTCTTTCTGCTGTGGGAAACACAACTGAAACTGATTGTATGAAGACAGAAAGAGAGTTTCAACTGTGAGGTGATATGTGTGGTCTGAGACACTGACTCTTAAAATGAACTAGTGCTGCAACGTGGGAGGAAGGGACTTCCTCTAAAGTGCAAGGTGTGACTAATGGCTTTAAGACCACAGCATAGAATATCTTAAACATTGCAGTAGGTGAATATCATACAATTAGTTTGTCATATCTTATCTAATTTTCCAAAATATATTCATTATAACAACTGTATAATGCATGTACATATGCAGAAATGAGAGCATTTTATTATGCAATGACTTAACATAACTTGCCACTGCATCCTAATTTTGACTATTTCCCCTTTAGAAAAATACAGTATTTCTAATTATCATACCGTGGAGAATACACGTATAAGTAAAAAAAAATTCTGCACAGAGCTAAACTTAGATACGAGAGAAACAAGTTAGACGGATAAATAAAGAAAAACAAAATAAGTGCTTTCATTTGATCAGTACAGTTCCTCATTTTTTTGTACTGTATCTAAAAGATAAGTTGAGAAAAAAGGCTGTCAAGTGCTGTAGCCTCAAGACAGAAACTCAAAAAAAAACATCTGCATATCTAAAATGTGCTATGTATGAAAATAGAGCCCTCATGACTTGCAAAATACAAAATGCTCAAACAGAAAGGGTAATGTATTTCACTGCAAGCCTTAAATGTCTATTTCCTTTTGACCTGAATGTGCTGGGGAAAAAAATTGTATCTAGAATGATACCATGTTTTGCGCCGTTAAATCTGGACTCCCCTGTTTCACCACTGAAGGTTGTGAGTTCATCATGGTGACCTAGCGGTCTATGAAGCACACCACATAACCGCTACAGGATGTCTAGAGTTCAAGTCCGGACAGGCCTTTGCCTGTCTGTTTAGAGCATAGTGATTATGTATCTTTTTTTTTTTTATTTCAATCGGTTTGAGATCAGAAAATGTAAACAATATAGGCAGACATTTTGGGAGATATGATTTTTTTGTCAGGGGTTAGATGAGAAGATTATTAGAGCTCTTTTGTCTGTCTGAAGCTAGACATAGGACACAGTTAGCTTAGCTTAGCATAAAACCTGTAAACAAAGGGGAAAAGCTGGCCTAGCTCTGTGCAATAATTGGCTTACCTGGACAAAGATGGGGAAGATAAGGATCTTGGGTGCCACTTTGACATACCCATAGTTGGCATGTGGAGTGTGTGAGCGGACAATGGTACAGTTCTGGTAATTGGCAAAGTTTGCATTCTGCTGTTGGTAGTTGGGTGCACTGGTGTTAGTGGAAGTGGACGCCTTCTTTGTTGTCTTGGAGTTGTTTGACCGGCGCAGGAAGCCAGTACGGCTGGAAAGACCCCCACCACCTCCTCCTCCTCCTCCTCCTCCTCCTCCTCCTCCACCACCACCACTACTACTACTCACACCTCCAGAAAAAGCACCCCCTCCACCACCCTGGGGCTGTGAACCAGGGGCCTGCCGTGTGGGGTATAACCTGGCAGCTGTGGGAGAAAAGGCAGAGGGTGAAGCAGGGCAGGTTAAAGACACAGATTACATATAATTTCTTGTGGAGTATAAAGAGAGATGAAGTACGCAGAGGGAGGAGTTTATTTGATTGGTCAAACAAACACAAGACTTTCACCCAGGAGGTCAGTGTTCATGTCTTGAGTTAGTTTAACATAACCTCTAGTTTTATTACATGGTTACATGATTTAGTTATGTAACGTGACAACGTGACAATGTCTTTTCCTTAAAATAGCAGAGTAGTATTGGCCTAAAAAGTATTGCCTAAACATACCCATGCAGCTCTGTTTCATAACATTAATAACATGGCTGTGATGTGTTTAAAACTGCAACTGTTCAACCCTGTCACAATATTAGACTCAAAGGTCATAGATGTAATTTAAAGAGTCATTGACTAACAACATAACATGGCGTATAACTTGGCAGCGTGGAAGACGAAGAAGAAGGTGAAGCAAGTGAGGGTAAAACACAGATTACATATAATTTCTGGAGCTATTGTGGAGTGTCACTCAACATTCTCCATTAAGCTCAGAGAGATCTAAATATTTTTGATATTTTGGTAAACACACTAATTCTAGTCTTTTCCAACCTACAGATGAAACCAGATCCACTTCCGTTTGATAAAAAACTACTGTATTCCCATGGAACCCGCACTCATGTGGATCCAGTCAAGTCATGTGGCACTGAATTGATTAAACAATTGATTGACAAAAATGAGCTCCCGGATCAGCAAACATTCTGTTGCTGCTGTTACCAGGGCAGGAATTTCACGAGGGCCATGGCCCTTGTGCCCTAGTAGTTTCGCCTCGTGCCCTTAAAAAACATTATCTGCCCTGAGGCCACGGTGGCCTTGATGCCCCGCCTGCACTGCCCCAGTTGGTTTTCTAGTCAACACAGCTTTGACACCTGCGACTTTTGAGGAAAACAACACCTTTTGATGACATTCACCATCAGTGGTGGTGGGTTTGATTCGAGCCTGGCATGAACCGCTCTGACGGGCTATAACGACAGTTTGACACAAACCTATCACCGGCCAAGCAAGGAGACTTCATCAAACGATCTAATCTGTCCCGCCATAGTCTCATGTGCTGCGCTATCGTCACATTTCAAGCTACTGAACGTTTTGTACATGATCTATAATATAAAGTTATTTTGAGTTGTGTTGCCGTTGCTCGGCAGTGTCTGTCACCCGTCAGTCAGTCAAGACCCTGACCCACCTCTCGGTCCTCCTCCGAGACATGCGCGCATGCACACACTTAAGCCTGATTTCCACCGGGCGCGTTACTGCAGCATAACGTCAGCGTCGCGTATGACGTTGCAAATAGGTAACACTCTAATCAATGAGAGCATTTCCACCGGGCGCGTAGCGTAACGTTACTGCAGCGTCGCGTCAGCGTCTCTACGCGAGCATTAGGTAGGACTTCTATTTCTCCGCGAGACGCTGCCAACTCGCGTGAATCTCAACAGAGCAGATCGCACCAGAAAGGAAGTCCGACTCAGATTCAGCGTAAAACACTTCCGCCCCTTTCAAAATAAAACACAATACGCAGTTCATGCAGCCTAAAACTACTTCACATCAACGTTATGTTATGACCGGGGCACCAGATCAGCAATCAATCAATCAAAGGGTCTCAGAGGATCGGCGACACGGAAGACAAGAGACTGATTGTTGAAGTGGAACATCATACAATCATTTATGACATAACATATTGTTTTTATAAGGATAGATGGTCAGATCAACATATCTTTCACCTCAGAGAAGCAAAGTAAGTTGGTTTTTGTTGTTGTTGTTTACTTTATACACACAGTTTATCCATAGACTGTATAAATAGAGTTTAAAGTTTATCACGGGAGCTTGCGGTCTCCCGTATGGTCAGGATTATCGCGTGATCTCGTTATCTCGCGTGTATACGGCCGGCTCGCTAAACTGACGTGCTGCTGCAGTAACGCGTCCGGTGTGAATTGACAAGACGCAGCAAAAACGCTGTGGAGACGTGCTGCTGCTGTAACGCGTCCGGTGGAAATCCCCAGTTACACGCGCACTCGTCCCCACACGATCGCTCCGTGTCTCACGGTCACCGCGCGCCGAACTAAATACTATCAACCTGTCCGGGCGGTCAGAGGTCCAAATGCACTGTTAACGAGCTAACATTAGCTAACAGTTAAAGTTTTAATCACACTAAACTGTAGCCGGTAGCCGGTAGCCGCGAGCTAACATTAGCTAACAGTTAAAGTTTTAATCACACTAAACTGTGACTTACTGTTTTGAATAACTTCCTGTCGCTAAACGCACGCAGCTTTCAAAATAAGAGTGCAGTGTGTTAACAGAATCGACCACAGAATTTACAAGAAGACTGTCAAAATAAGATGCCTTAAATAAAACATACAATAACCCTTATTCTCCTTTAAAATAATTCTTAAAATATGCAATGATTAAGATGAGTGTATATGATGGAATAGTTGCATTATAATGTGTGAGAGGCACCAAATTTGGGCTTTTATGGAAAAAATTCTAGCCAGCTATTTTTCCACACTGGCCGGCTACTCCAGGTCCTAGTGGAAAGCATGTTGACAGCAATTCAAAATGACAGTATAGGATAACGAAGATTCTATAATACGGTATCTCCCGACTGTGAAAAAAGTTATGTGAGGTGTTTGCTCTCATTTAGCTCTCAAAGAGCATGAGATTGATGGATTTTACTTTACAAGGCGAAAGTTTCAACCGAGACTCCAATCTTCCTCAGAAGCGTCATTACTAGTCCTTAAATTAGTTTGAATATGAAAGTGGACTTAAAATCATTGTTTTATTTTATGGCCTTGGTGCCCTGGCTTTTGGCCTTTGTGCCCTCAAAAAAATGACAACGCAAAAGGCCAAATGGCCTTGCCCCTAAAATGATGAAATTCTAGGCCTGGCTGTTACCCATGTTAGACCGAGCCTGGTGTGACTCTGTGGTTTGCACTGGACACATTTTAGTTGCTGTAGTTGTAAACTGAAAGTCTGTCTTTGAAGCTGCTGTCCACTCCCAGTGAAATAGTCTCCTACTGGCGGGAAGTGTGGTAGAGGGACCACAGGATACATTAACTAGCTAATTCTTGTCTCATTTGTGGTCTAATCAACAGTATTCATCCTATTCAGTTCCACCAAAGCTTTTGTTATATGGGAGTGGGTGTGGTTTAATCTAAAGGCTGTTTAGTAATATGACAGACACAGTGGGTAAAACAATCCACCTGCCAGCGTCTCTGTAGCTTATTTAACATGTTGTCTAAGAATAATCTTTTAATCTTTACAAAACGTGTTACAGGGACTGATTTGCTTAAACATGAGTGTTTTCAGTCAGCAAAGTTCAATATTTGCTCAGTTTATTTTTTCTCCATGGTGTTGGATAAGACAGAGGATACATATTTGATATTTTAAGCTGTCATATTGGCCAGGTTACAGCGAAAAAACTACACAAGGTGAGCATAAAATTGGCAAGTGTTCTTTTCACTTACACAGAGGTCTGTAGTCAAGTAATTTAACAGAACAGGATTTAAACTGCGAGCGTCAAAAGTATTAGCACCCACAGTATTTCTAAGGTCAGTTCAATTTGAGACTACTTCAGGGTGCCAAATGTTCAGCGAATTGAATCATATTCATTAAAATAACAATAACCTGTAATGTGAAGTGAAAAATTAGATTACCATTGGACGACATCCAAAAAAAGGCAGCTAAGCCAACTTAAACAAAGGCTTTCTGCCAAAATAATCAGCAGACTGACTCACTGTGGCCTTTAACAAAACACTGTACGAGTACGAACATGGACATTTCTTACCTAATGTTCCCTGGTTGTCTTGGTAAACAGGTCTCAAGATCTGAAAGCAGAATAATATTAAATGACGTTAATATTAAATAGGCTTGTTTCAGCACAATGAAAAGCGACATCTATACCTAGCCTAGAATGGAATAAAGCCAAAAGACTTCAAAAGAAGATATTAGATACTGTATGTTATTGTTTTATTAGGAAATTGATACTATAGCATATTGATAGTCCTAACACAATTTTGATCATAACTTCCTATGGTCCTACACTTTTTTTTTTTATATATGACATTGAATTTAGTGTCCAGGACTCAGCTGAGCCCTTTTGAATTGCGCTGGGCTCAGCGAGGCAGTGTCACAACAAATTACAATCAGCTGAGGGAGTGAAGACAGAAAGCTGCCAACACATCACGTTGTTCAGATTCATAGAGAAGGTGAACAAGGAGTCACAACTCCAGCTTCTCATGATAAATATCTCTAGATTTCTGTGGTGTGGGCTTTCCAAGCTCTTTGTTTGAGAACTAGAGTATTGTGTCGGTGTGATATGTCACCAACATGACCCATTTCCAAAGGGCTTTCAGTATATTTAGCCTGTGATGGCCACCACAGAATCTTACCAAATCCCTGCCTCCTCTTTTGTTTGTGACAGAAGTGGTGGCTGTTTGAAGGGGAATGTTTGTTCACTATGTTGGCATGTGCCTCTAATCTTTTCATAGAGGCGGACCAGACCACTCTACACTCTTTCACTTTTAGTTTCTTCATTCATTTCACTGAATCTATTTCTGTTCAAATCAATCTAATCTTATATTTGGGACTGGTCACTCCACTAGGATAAGCAAATAGATGAATATATCTAGGCTGAGTACATTGCTGGTTGTTTTTTAGGGTTGATTTTCATCATTTTATTTTGCTATTTTAATGGTCTCCCTCAGAAGAAAGAATGAGAGCCACAGAAAAAGAGAGACTGCGGGGGAAAACAGCATGTTCAGCCAGCATATTTTCACATCTAACTCAGTGAATGAAGGGTTTATTCAACCTACAAGAGTTGATTATTGTTAGAACAAGGGGAGGCCCAATCAAGCTGTGTTTGGTGAGGTTTCTTTTGTTTCTGTGGACTTTAAATGAAGGATCAGCTCGTCTTAGTTTGGTGAAAGAAAGAAACTTGGATTCAAAAGGTGTATGGTGGAAAATGTGTTAGAATATTTCCTTTTTTGACATTTTCGGTGTTACTTTTGTTTATTTCTTAGACTGTGAAAGCAGGGAGAGCTTGTGGAACATTTCAAACATGGGGATTAAATGAACACACCCAGCTGAAATCACACACAACTGTGCAAATATATCAGGTTGTTGGGCTGTCGGTGGCTGGTTGGAAAATTTTAAGATATTGCCCAACCCTTTGACATGCCTTAAAATGTCCACTAACTGAACCTCAACCTGGAAAGCATTCACAGATGAAGATGGACACTATATGAGACACACACAGACACATAAACATAACACACACGCACAGATCCAAGTTACACACACAGAGAAAGAGAATGGGAAATAGGAGAATTTAACTAAACTATAAACTCTACATATGACAGCAAAATGATTTAGTTGGTTAGAAATGTTTTGGAGGCAACTACTTAAAACTGAACCTATAAAAGACAGAGAGCTCCACTGCAGGAAGTGCCCGAAACAAGTCTTGAATCTTTTGCTTTAACATCTTTCTCAGCCTGAGTTGGTTAATGGGTTAGTTTCGTATTGTTGCAAGTTTTGTTAGCTGAGGAATTCAGTTCAGTCTTTTTGATTTAATGAGTCGTCTTTATTTTTGTTTTTATGATCAAAGCTTTTATCTCATATACATGACGTCACTGGATGAAAAAAAATAATTACATGTTGTATAAAATGTCATATACATGTCATACTGTGCATGTACATGCATGTTATACGGAAATTGCATATTGTGAAATTGACTAGTATGGGAACATGTAAAGTTTTCATCAAGTTTTTGTTTTTAAATGCCATAATTATTAGTTTTTAATATACTGATGTAGAACCCATGGTATCTGATATCTGTATTATAAATTATGTCAGGTACATATGCACTGTTTTCCTCATATGAACTGTGCTTCGTTGGTAGAATGTAATGAATGAAATACTGCCGAAGCTTCACATACAGTAGTACTGTACAGGCATGAAATATATTATAACAGCTACATATTATAGTGTATGTTATTGTCTGCTCTTGCTTTTCAGTCTATTACTGCATATCTACATTACCTGCATGAAGAGCATGCAGCATGTTCAGATCATGTCTTAAATCACAAATCAGTAACCCAGAAATACTGTAAACACAGTCCTTCTATCTACCAGCACCAGGGATGAAAGGTAAGGACACATATCTAGGATGAGCCACCAAGTGACCGTGGTGAGGATGAGGAGGACGAAGGAGATGATGAAGATGCAGTCCACCACCAGTCTGCGGTACCTGGCTTCCGGGGTTGATGGGGGCCAGGATGATGTAGTTGTCCCCGTTGGATGCCTTCACCCTTGTACCCTTCAGTGTGGCAGTGTGAGGGTGGTGGAGGTGTCGCGGTTTCCCGTCCAGCTCCTCGGCCGACCCCCCCTGGGCCCCCCACGCCAGGGTCCCTACGCCCACGCCGCTGCTATTCCCAGGTTCGGAGCCGTTGACCAGCAGCCTGCGGGCGGCGGTGGCACGGTGGTGGGCTGGGAGAGGCGGCACGGCTGGGGGGGTTTTACTGGTTCCAACATCTGGTGTACGCCTGCGAGTGGGTGGTGAGGGGGCGTCGTAGTTTGAGGTGGACGGCTTGTAGGAGGGCCGATGGATGAGGCCCTCGAAATTAGGCTTAGCTGAAGGGCCTGTGCGCCACACCACCAGTATGATTTCATTGGCACTGTTTCTAAAATGAGAAATAAAAACAATGAGGGACAGAATCTAAATGAGTGTACATTTTTAGTATATATTTTTGTTAAGCTGCAAATCTGTCAGTTAACTCTTTAATGTAATAATTGATTAATTAATATCTGTAAATTACTTCTGTAAATAATTTCAAGTGAAATTCAAAACTTTGCTTTTGCACAACTATGATATAAGAATTAATCTTAGAATATATTTGTAAATCTATTAGGGCTCGGCAATTAATTTTAAATTTGGCTTTGAATGGTTATGATCAAATTCATTTGCATTTAGTGATTATGCATTTTTTATTTAACTGTTTAGATATTATTTATTTATGTATCGCAATTTTGTACATGTATACAAAATTTGAAAAATAAATAAACATGTGATGTTTCCAAATCAATGAGTAATCATGTTAAAAACGGTGACCTCATTATTGGGATAAAAAAAAAAAAGTCTATGATTTGCCAAAATCAAGCAGCTCTAAAATCTATTATGTTAAAAAAGTATAAGTATATAGACTTCCAGCACACTGAAAGACTTTACAGTACAGCTAAGACAATGTTGTTGACTCCTGATAAATCACCGACGTCAAAACATCAGACCGTGCAGTAATTCACTTATCGTAAGTAGCTTTGGATAAAAGCGTCAGCTAACTGAATGTACTGCAGAGTAATTGCTACCTCATTTCCCTGTCAACTGAATTCTTACTGCTGCAGGCAATTTGAAGTTTTGAAATGAAGTATCTTTATACACTACAGGTTTTTTTCAGGCAATCATATACAGTCATGGAAAAAAATATTCGACCACCCTTCTTCCATTTCTTGTTATTTCAATGCCTGGTAAAACTAATGGTACATTTGTTTGGACAAATGTAATGATAAACAAAAATAAGAGTTTAATTTAAGAGCTGATATCTAGCCATTTTCCATGGTTTTCTTGATAATAACCAAAATCATTATCAAGAAAGAAGCTCAGATTGGTCTGTAGTCATGATACCAAAATAAACTGCAAACATTTTCGTGTCAATCAGCCCATAATCCTCTCTTGTGTTGGCCTCATTACCTGATAGCATGGGCCAAGTCCACACATTTCCACTGCTCCACTGGCTGACCATTTAGCTGCAGGAGAGTGTCCAACTGCTGCAGACCTGCCTGATCCGCTGGACCCCCTGCCAGAGTGAAGAGACAAAAAAGTTCAGGTCATTACACTCTCTCAAATGCTTTTCATGCTCCCCAGGCTATAGCTACTTCATGCATCAGGCCTATTTTGTTTAGTAATGTAACTAAAGAATGGCAAATCACTGTACAGATGAAGCAATAAAATAATAATCTGATATTAAGAGGCTTTGTTGTTTTCTGAAGTGAAATTCACTTGGCATTCCCTTTCATCTCCCCGCAGAGACAGTAACGATGTGATCAGCTTGAAATCCAGCATCTTGCTTGAAGACATGGCAGCAGGGTGGATGCCTGCCAACACGGGGGCTTGACTCCAAGTTGTCCATTTGACAGACAAGCTCCCTATTAGGTTCAACACCCTGCTGACTGAGCCGACGCTAATGCTAATTCTCCGGGCTACAACCGGTGAAATAAAAATAAAAATAAATCGGCCACAGGTGATATGAAATGTTTATGATATGCCAAAATCGATGTGCAACGAAAGCAGCCTTGGCAGTGATATAACCCATTACCATATTGTTTACAGAGTCTACCGCCTATAAATTGGAATATGGGAAAAAATCTATAATTTCTGACTTCAGAAGAAGGCCCTGCTTTGATACCATATACTCTTTATGTTGGATAAAAGTGTGCAGTCTCAAGCTGAGTTCATGTCATAAATATTATTAAAATTAGAAATGTAATGTTGGCAACCCTGAGAATGAAAATAAAATAAATTGCTTATACCCAGACAGAATTACAACCCAATCCACTTTGGTAAAGTAACTTTGTCTGCTTTTAAATAATATCTAAATGTATGATTTTGGGTGTTGATGTGAGAATGCGAAAGCTTCAAGGTTGAATAAGAAATAATAAATAAAACTCAAAACAGATTGTTCTGTCTTCAAGTATTTATGACAGCACAGGACCTTAAAGTTTAAACAGCAAGCTTTCTCTGGAAGTTTTATTCACACGGACATGTACGTGCAAAACTTGCCTGGATCAACAGCCTGCACCCTCACAGGGGAATCCGAGCAGATGGTGAAGCCATATCCATCCTTTCCTCGAAGGATGGTCACCTGCAGAACACAAAAACGCAGTCAGTTTGTGATAGGAAGACAGGACCTCTCTCTCTCTCTCTCTCTCTCTCTCTCTCTCTCTCTCTCTCTCTCTCTCTCTCTCTCTCTCTCTCTCTCTCTCTCTCTCTCTCCACCTGAGGACAAAAAGTAGCATGCTGGCAAAATAGTCAACTTCCTTCCTACAGGACGATAAAGTAGATTTGTATTCAGCTTCTACTTCCTATTAAAACTGTCTTGACAGCAGTTTCCCTGTGAACCCAATTAGCTGCGTTTGTGGGAAAAACAACTCCGAGAGATGGAGGAAAGACGTTCTTTGTCCGGTAGTTGGGGACTGTACCGAATCTGCCAAAAGCACATTGGCTATTTATTCAGACGTATGGACAGCGTGTACAGTTGGTATGCAAAAAAATAAATAAATCCCTGACAGAAAATTTGCTGTGAAAACAAACAGTCTCTCTCACACAAAAAATATCCACATTTCACAACTATATAAATGTTTTTTTTTCATGGACACAATCAATGCTTCTGCGCTTTTTTCCTATGTTGTTCCCACTGACATTAATAATTTACATACAAACAGCAATTAACTGCATATTAAAATGTTTTGGGGGCTGTAATTTGCCATCCGCTTTGTTTTTGTGTGTTGTTTAGTTGTGATGTCCCTCCCTTTTTTGGGTGTGTATATCTGGAAATTTTGACTTTTATAATTTGGATACCATAGAGACATTAAGTAAAATGTGATCTGTCTTGAGTTTGCTTAAACCGGTCAAACTGTTTTTTTAATATAAAAAGCCGCTTCGAACAGGATAGTAAGCTGTTGAGCCTTTCTAAAGTAGTCTCAGTGTTAAAGTACAGTCCACACACACATACAGACAGAGACAATACTGATGGCTCTTTCCCCATTGTCTCTCTTTCTCTTTGACCCTGCATCGTCAAATATTCAGTACCTGTGCCCGAAAGTCTGAGCCAAAGTCAACAAAGTTCCATCCAAAACATCTCACTTTCCATCTCATCTGCTGACAACCAGGGGCCCAAAACACACACACACACACACACACGCACAAACACACCGCCCCACACAACTCAATTTGCCTTTCATTTCTCCTTCACTCTAGCAGAGAAAAACATGTATGTGCAGCTAGATTACAGTCCACCCATGAGCAAGATGCAGCGACTTGCAGGAATGCGGTGATTATTCAGAGGCCCGAAGCCTGTGGTGACCCTGAAATGTCGGGTACGATTCCGGTTTCTTATAGTCCAATGATTTTATGTGCCCTGTGTCACACTGTTTGGGGACACAATTCCTTAACCATATTTCCCTACCCGTAAGTCCCTTGAAATTTTCTGGGCCTTAGTCTATTACCAAACTGGCACTGCTGAATAAATAATTGCCACGCAACAGACAGCCCACCTTGTTACCTGCTGTTAGAAATAAATTAGGATTGTCATTTGTTTTTGTGTGCATGTACCCTCCTTGATGTGTTAATATTTGATTGACCATATTATATATGCTGAGGTTGTTGCCTTGTCCTGTGTGCATATTTTTCTATGAAGACAGACGGATATCACCTAATCAACCTTGAGCCTTGCTGTGTGTCAACAACAGAGAAACGCAAGAATGAGAAATACAGAAAGTGACTGTAGGTAAGGAGAGATGAAAAGATTACAAACAGGGATGGAAAAGATAAAAGATGGATTAAATAGAGATAGAAGAGGGCACTGGGACTTGAGACAGAGCAGATGACAAAGACAAATCGAAGAACAGATGGTATGAAAACAAACATTCACTGGAATTAAGGAAGATAAACAACAGTCAGAACATTTTGAAAGATGAGCTGAAGATTTAATATGTGAGAGAAAATATCGAAAAGCAAAGAGTGCGACTCACAATGAGCAGAAATGAGAGAGGCATCGATCCCTCACGTCTATCCATCTATGTCTGTGTTTTTCTTTTATCAAAAGCTGTTTCAGCCACTGTGTCCTTTTTCGGGGAACTCTCAGAGCTGCCTAATTTGGACGGATTCATCCAAACTCCAGAGCCTTTACAGCGTTAATTAAATTTGTAAGCGGAGTTGAGTCCAGCCACTTGGACTCTTCTGGTCTGCCTGAAAAAAAAGCAGTCCCATGCCCCTATTTTAACTTTCAAATGAAAGCAGAGGGATTATTTTCAAACTGGAAGACTAAAGAGGAGACTAGACAGGGAATACTGCAAGTAAATCATGATGAATGTTCTTTTAAGTGAATATTTTTGTCCGTGCATCAATCACAAGATGTATTACTGAAAATTAACGAAGATAAATTAATGGGAAAAGTTCCCCGCACACATTAAATATTTAAGTTGTATGAGCAGGATCTTATTGATGAATTAATAATTCAATCAAAGGCACTGTGGCAGAACTGGCTAGACTAAAAAGAAAGATTTAAACTTACTTGTAATGAATTTAGATGTACCCAGAGGAGGAAAATCCATGTTTAACATTATGTGTTCATGCATGTGAGACAGCTTTTTCCCATTTTACACTCAGTGCTCCACCAGCCTTTTAGACATGACTGCATGAAGCTGGGAGCAGAAATCCTGCCAGTTTCTGATGATCTCATGATTGCACTACATGCCATGTCTTCTTTCCAACAGTGCAGCAGAGGAATGGTAACATTAACATTGCAGGCTGGTCCGCATAAACGGAATGAAATCTACCACCCACACGCATGGTACACACATGTGGTTAGATAATGTTATCTGTGTGAGTATGTTCGGAGGACAGCACAACACACATCATCACATCATGCTGTATTTTTGTCATGCAAGCAAAACACACACAATTTGTTTTTCCTATTCTTTCATCCCAATCAATTTAATTATAGTCAGTTTCATCAAATTTGATTCCCCACGTCTTCTAACGTGCAATTCAGATGTGCACAAAGTGGCTTATGTAAGAAGAGTGGCATCAGCTCGTATCACAGCAAATATTCTTCTCCTCTCCTTCATTCCTGCTATCCTTCCCTCACTATGTGAACAATAAATAATGTAGAGGACAGTAAGCTCATTCTCCCCTCTCAAGAAACACATCCCTTGAATCTCCTGCACTCGCTTACAGCCAATTATTCCTTTCCGGATGTTTTGAGCATGCAGTCAAAAGTGCATTTTTTCCCATGCATTAGAAGCAAAATATCAGTTAATTTGCAAACAAAAGAATGATCACAATATGTTTTGTTTTATACAGTTTGACAGCTGACTACAGCATTATATATTATAGAATTAAATTGCAAATTGAATATGAAACTGTCAATCTTCCCTGTCGTTGTACTTTCCTCCCATTGCTCTCTGTAACACAGACACACCTGAGGCAGCCTACATCCAATGCAGAGGTGGCACAGCCCGTGGATGGTGTGAATTACACCTCCACCTCCTCCTCTTCCTCCTCCTTCTCCAGCGTTCAAGTCTGCAGCCAGCACACACACACTGCGGCGGTGACTTTCCACCTGGCTGGCCCCTCTGCAGCCCGAGTATCTCCACAGCTTCCTTTGCGCCGCTGAGTGCGTGCTCCTGGGGCTGTGCTCCGATGGCTGGGTGGATTTAAGTGTGTTATGAATCATCTCAACAGTGACAGCTGCCTAAAGAGCGGCTGGGGTGGATTTAGTCTTGCAGTGTTCAAAATGTCCAGTTTCCAGGTGACGGTCCAGTTGAGTAGTGGTTGGAGATAATAATATTGCGTCTCACCTTGCTGGAAAACAGACAGGACTCTGTCGAGTGTAACAAAGATGTGTCCTTGGAGACTTTTTTCAGCTAAACTGGCCCCTTCCTGCAAATGAGTCTAGATTCAATTTTCTGCTAACAGTCCTTGCTGCAAAATTGGCGTCACTCTGCCACTGACCTCCAACTGCACTCTTATCCATTCAAGGTTCCTTGGTAACAACTTGAATCAACGATGCACATTCCTGCGTGCGAGTTATTATGAGTTTGTACCCGTCATTTCATCCACAACTTCATTAGTTCTTCTTGGCTCTTTTAAATCTTCGGTTCAGTCTTCAAACTTCCCTTCTTATTCTTTTCTCCAACTTTTCTTTGCTTTCTTGTCTTCTTGCATTGGTTCCATCCAGTCCAGCTTCTTGCTCTGTGGCGTGAAAAGCAGCAGTTGCAGTAGCCCCTGAGATCAGCTGTGTGAGAGTGTGTGGCGGCGTCATGTAGGCGAGACTGGCGCTGGCTCGGCCTGCTCAGGCCACACTGTAGCTCCTGGCAGGGGCGCTCATGGGAACTCTTCAACAGCAGAAGAATAGGCGGAAGTGCCTCCCACCGCCATCCCCCCTCCACACACATACACACACATGCGCTTACGCATACCTCGCCACCCCACAGCCAGGACAGCTTTGTGTGTCTGCCCCCGATAAGACCAGTTTGCTTCCTGAGTCCACACTATGAAGCTGTGAGAGGTGCTATAGCTCTCAGTCTTTTGCAAATATACACTGTTAGTGACTAATGTAGGTGGCACGAGTGAGTCGGAGCAATGGCAGGGTTTTTATAGGAGTGGTTGGGCAGGTCTGAGTCTGCAATCGTATAGCAGCGGACTTCAACTCCAACGCCGTATTTGCACTGTAAACGGAAATGTCTCTGATTGCTTACGACTTTTGTGCCGAACAACTTTTAATGACCACATTTCCCAACAAAAGAATGACAGCAGCATTGTTTGGGCAAACACTTAACTCTCACACACACGCACGCACACACACACACCTCAATCACACTTCACACCTCATCAGAATCTTTCCCCCCTTAGCTCCCACACTCCCCAATCTCCATCCAGACATTATGCTTGTTTGTTATGTTTTCAACTTCCATATTTCCTTTCGGCTACTCCCCCCCTCGCCCCCAACCACACGGTACGGAAATTCACAGGTCTGCGACCTCTGACAATCTCCCCTTCTCTTCCAGTTATCCAAACATTACTTTTTATTTTTGTTTTCAATATCCGTATGCCTGGGAAAGAGGTGGCAGTCTGCAAAAAAACAACAACAAACACCTCAGCAGCAGTGTAAGAAAAAGCATGTTAAATTACTGCTTAAACAGTGGCCAATCTAACCCCTAGCAACCCCATTAATTCCCGGCTTGCCCCTTTTCCTTTTTAGCATTTGGATGTCTGCCTCATGGAATGAAACATGGACAGAGAAGTGACAGAGAAAGAGAGGGGTGAAAGAGGAGCGATGCTGCACTAGTCTCTACAATGCTAATAAAGTGGCAGAAAAGGCCGTTGTCTTAAGATCCCTTCATGCCAGTAGTAATGGCAGCTTTTCCCTGTTTGCCTTTTCAAAAGGGCGAGGGTTACCCGTCAAGCACACAAAAAACACTTTCTTTCTCTTTCATGCTGCGCTGTTCACCTCTAAATAGGCAGAAGGACGGATTAGAGGGAGAGAAGAAAGGGAGAGAAGAAAGCATGTCTTAGGGAGAGGACTGAAAGAAGAGATTGAAAAGCTTGTCTAGGAGCCAGACGAGGCCAATCTGGTGTTTAGTAGTGTGGGATCTCTCTCTCTCTCTCTCTCTCTCTGTCGCTCTCACTCTCTCTCCCTTTCTGACCTCAATAGACAGCTATCAAAGGAGGAGGCGTCTTCCGAGCCAGTGAACGCACATGATGGGTCTAAAGGCCAAGTTCAGGGTCACAACTCACACAACTTATACTTAGAAATCCAAACTGTGGAAGCTCAGCGGATGAATTCATAACTAAGGTTACAACATTTTGAAAGTGACACTGTGCATAAGGCAGTGCGATGACTACAAGCCTGAAAGAGAAGCCGAATGGCTTTAAACTAAGACTACTTGGGCTAGGTTCAAGAGGTCAAATCAATTCAATTTTGAAATGCACAGTAAATGAACTTCAAAGTCAATGACGAGTCAAAACGGTCAATGACAAACTAATAAGACTAACACAAGAATAGAATTATTAACAGGGCACCAATGGAGGACTAATGCACAGAAATTGTTAAAAATCTAAGAATCTAAAGAGCAGCTCTGTGAGGATCATTGAGGCACAGTGATGCTTTCCATTAAATGCTAATGTCAATGCTAAAATGTGCTAAAATATATTTCCGATCCGGTGTTACCCAACTTAGTTTCACATCTTTGCATGCTAAAAAAAATCATAATTAGTACATTTTGGTTTTGGACATATTGTAATATAAAATTTGAACTTAAGTAAAAGTAATTACAATTCTTCCTGAGGGTAAACATGAATATCTGTATCAAATCTCATTTCTAGGTCTCTATTAAAATCAATTTATTCTATATGAATACCTCAAATATAATTTACCAAAATTAAAAATTTGGTATATAATATAGGGTTGTGCAAAATATGTTGAATTTTCTAAAGTCTTAGAGCAAAATGGTAATCTATCCGATAGTTACAAAGGAAATTTTTTACTTTGTGATGGATGGATTAGTCGAATATAAACTGCAAGTTATCCATCAGTTGTTAAGACCTTAAGCCTGGTGCTTGTGGTGGATCAACCAACCCACAAACCAAAATTGGTATCTATAGAGCCATGCCACTAGCAGTTGTCAACCACAGGACAGGTTCTTATGAAGCACTTGTTTGCTCAATTGGAGCAATTTGGGGTTGAAGGTCTTGCTGAAGGACACAACATGTGGACAGGAAGTGGCAAGGATCAAACTGTTTTAGGATTAATGGATGGTCCACTTAACCATCTGAGCCACAGCAGGCCACACAATGTGATAAACCTCTTTAAAAATAATAAGTAAATAAATAATAAGACGGTACACTGCGACTAAATGAGCACTCGTACATTCTGCATGTACCAACGTTAAGATCAGCCGGAACCCAGAGCCTAAAATACTCACAAAATATACAATCTGGCAATAAAATTTACCATTCTTCATTTATTCTGAGACGCCAGCCAGAAAATCTAACCTAGCTCACCCTTCCTTCCCATCTTTTCCATCAGACAGAAGTGTCAGAGCCATTTTCACAGGGACGATTTAGGAACTAATGCTATCTGACAAGCAAAGTGATGCAGGGGGACACGTAGTCTGGGGTGCGACTATTGTTAATATTCATGAACTCTCTGCTCCCTGACAATGAAGAGAGCACATAGTTGTTTTGGGGCCTGTAAACATAATTGGAAAATGCTGACACGGCAACTGAGCAGATGAATTCTTGTTTCGCTGCCTGTCATCTCTGGTTGAGGTGATCAATACTGTAAAGCGATAAAACATTTTGGAGATATTTACGTTTGCTTTCTAACAAGCCAGCATATCTGTGTTTACTTTAACTTTGACAGGTAAAGTGAATCTACTGTATTCTGCAGAGTCCTATAAATTCAAATAACACAGACAATGGCATTTTCTAAAAAGGAAGTCCTTTAATTCTATTAAAAAGGCATTTCCATTTTTATTCTAGAAGAGAGAGTTAAAGTGTTCTCTAAATATCACACAAATTGAAAGCTGCAGTTTGTCATTTCACATCACAAAGTCACTCCTTTGACTAGGATTGGTATTTATCCCAAATGCCAACGATTTCTGCCTACATTACTTAAAAAGCAAACCACAGGAACAGCAGATATTTTCTGATAAATTGAAAAGATGTTCAGCTCACAGTGAAGCAAAGAGGCACAATAATAGCATTTGATTGGTGTGACATTCTTCAAAGCATAATTTCTGCCAAACATTTGATGATTATCTCAATATATAAGAACCATCATTCTGAGTGAAAGAACTGGGGAAGGTTGAAAAAATTTAGACAGTAGGATAGGAAAATGTTCTTCAAATAGCCTTGTGGTTTTCTGAGGGACATTCTTTTGTGAATTTTGAGTATTATCTTCACAAACATCTGAAGTGTCCACAACCTTCAATGAGCTCTGTGTAAATCATTGAAATGATTCATGTGTAAGGCCATCGTCAAACACTGAAAAATGGTTGAGTAGGTAAAGAGTGGGCAGTTAATGATACCAGAGAGCTCTTTGTGTGGTGAGGGTGATGGCCAATGGGTGATAGAGAGGGAACAGAGGGGAAAAAGAGAGGAGGAGGAGGAGGAGAAGGAGGAGGAGGAGGAGGAGGAGGAGGCCACAACAGTGACGGAGGAAACACGCAGCGGTCTGGAAGGCAGCAAGGACAAGGCAACAGAAAGCGGGTACAGAAAAGAAGAGAAAGTCTAAAAGGTTTTCCATTTTCCCCTAATTTAGTCTGTGAATGCCCCCCCCCCCCCCCCCCCCCCCCCCACCCCCCCCACCCCCCCACCCCCCCTTTAACTCTCCCCTGAGACTGTCCCACACAAACCGCACAATCGTCTGTTACTCTGATTCACCCAGAGATAAAGAGGAAGAGAGAGAACAAGAAGGAGAGGCGAGGGAGGGGAGAGGAAGGAGAGAGGAAAGGAGCATTCACAAATACGGATGTAAAACTTTTCCATCTCACTGCCGTGCCACATTATTACTGTCCTCTCCACCTTCCACACAACTTAAAAAGCTGCTCAAACTGTTGACGTACTGGATGCAGGACTGTTGTTCTGATAGCTATGCTGCAGATCTACAGAAACAAGTACAGGGTATCAGGTACACCGACAGGCAGAGGGTCAAATGCACTACTCTGTGAGATAAGTAATCCCTGACTTGGTTTCTGTGTGTGTACGCAGAGAAAGGAAGAGTGCGTGAAAGGTGAAAGTAAAGTGAGCTCTTCTGTCTAATCCTGTCCAGTCCAAGTTTATTAGCTACAGCAACTCCATATGACCACTGCTCTCCACAGAGTTCACATCCTGGATTGTTTCAAAGGCAACACGGATATGTTGCACGGACACACTGATCTGTTCAATATGCCTCCCTGTCAGGAGCCAGGAGTCCACTGGAAGTTATAATGGTTATTTTAAAAGTAAGTTACAACAATGCATCCAAAGAATAGATTTTTTTAAACCAACCATGTCTGTTTTGGTCCTCTGGCTTCTTCTCACAGTAAAAAGAATTTCAGCTTAGGTTTAAATGATGACTCTAGATTGCCCGTAGGAATGAATGAGTGGTTGTTTGTCCCTGTGATAGATTGGCGACCTGTTCAGGGTGCACCCCGCCTCTCGCCGAATGCCATCTGGGATTGGCACCAAGTCCCTGTGACCCGAGTTCAGATAAGCAGTTAAGGGTAGTGAAAGAATTAACAAATGTCTATTTTGGTGATTAAAATCTAACCAAAACTAGCAAATTCCTTATTTACTGCAACACCAAGAAGGATCAAACTAATTTCAAACAGCAGTTGCAATTTGGAGGCAATATGAGTTCGGCCAGGTTATGTTTTCTGTATGTTAAATACACAGTCGCACGTAAGGTTGGACTCATTTTGTTTTTAGACACGATCCTCTGTTAATTGTGGTTTAATTTTCATTGTAAGTGTTTGGAAGAGATTGATTACTAAAGTTCTGAGAGAAATGTTTTATTCCAACTTATGGGTAACCGTCTACTAACCTTATAAAGAAGTGTTGTAAATTGAGGGAATACCTTACCCGCAATTACCAATTGCATCAATTACTTATTCTGAATTACCTTGAATTATGTCTCATATGACTCCATGGTGAACGAAGAATCTCATTATTTTGAAAATCCTTGACAACTTGAAGTAAACAGAGGCCACATTTACATCAGCAAAACTACATGAAAACATCCGTTCACAAACTCTCACAAATCTCAAGCAGTATAATCCGAGTGTCATTTATCCAGTAGTATGCTCAGTACTTCCCAAACACATGATTTTTTGCTAAAATCCTGCTATTTAAAAAAACTCAGAAAAAACAGTCTCACGCTTGTGAAGACGGACTGCAGTAGTCATCTGGACCTGCACGGCTCAGTAGCACGCAAGACACCGACACACAGTTTTTTAAATAGTAAAAAAAAAATGGATGTGTGGGAAGTACAGAGCATAGAACTGGAAAATGAGACTTGGCTTATACTGCAGTTTTGCTGTTAATGCAGACCCCTATCACTTCAAGTCATCAAGGATTTATTCAGTTTTTGGATTCTCCTTTAACCATAGAGGCAAACATTCCTCAAGAATCTTAAGCTGAGCATGGGGTGAGTAATTGATTTACAAAGGTTCATTTACTGGCTGTATGTATAGTATTCCTTTAACAGAAGTCACAGAATATACAGTCTTCTTGATAAAAAAAACATGGAGAATGGCTAGATATCAGCTCTTAAATTAAACTATTTTGAGCTATTTTTGGTGTCATCATTATATTTGTCCAAATAAATGTACCTTAAGTTGTACCAGGCATTAAAATGAACAAGAAATTGAAGAAAACAATGGTCTAATATTTTTTTTCCATGACTACATATTTCATGAATAACATATTTAATTTGTTTTCCATCAAATATTTTTTTACATTATTGTTAAGGCACTGACAGCACTTTGTAAAGGCTAGGAAAATATCATGTTCTTGGTTCAGTAATAAAAAGAAAAGTCTCACACTCTTCTGCGTTTGAATGCAAATTCTTTCTTGTTAGTCACGAGTGTATTTAGAGCAGACCGGGGCATTTCTTATAGCAGACGGCCTGGCCCTGTGTGGTTGTGGTTTCCACTCTGTGCTTATGGTCTGTCACTATGTTTTATTAGGCTACTGCTTGTGCTGAAGTGCGAGGCTTTATTCTGACAATATGCTGCAGAAAAAATGAACCGAGAGTGTGCTAGATTGAAAGCTACTTAATAGCCTTCCTTTCTAGCGCTTGTATACAGTGTTCTTTTTACATGTGGCCTTCTCTACACTATACACTGCAGCACCTCAAGTATCATCTATAACAAGTACCTAGTGTTACAGACGAGTGCTGCATCACAGAGACACACATTGAGAAGATTCTCTGTGCCTTATGTACCAGCTGACCTTTTCGCCTCTGATTTTCAATAAGGGCTGCCCTTATCTAAACATAGCCACTGTCACACATAACCTGTAAAAGTGAATTTGCTAAAGAATTATCCATGTTGGCATCGTGTGGGAACAGAAGCCTGAGTCGATTTTCCATGAAAGTCATTCTGGAAATTTGCCAACTCAGAATCTAGACGGATTAGTAAACCATGGAGGAATAAATCTTCCCCTACAGCTGTATTGTGAACAAAAGTATGCAAAAAGATGCAGCATTCAGAGCCAACAACGCAATCCTATCTGTAGTGTGACTCTGGAAGAAGAAGGGTCAAATGACTCAGGGAAGAAAGACAGAGGCACTCCTTCGCCAGCAGTCATATGTGAATAATGATTTGTTTGTTTCTATATGACAAACAACATTGTGGCATTTTTGCATTTAAACAAGCATGGTAAGTATTTAAGTGCTGATTAATTCTGGTGTGCATACAGCAATCAAAAGAAATCCTAATTTTTATCGAGTGACAAAAGTTTAACTTGCAAACCATCTAGAACACATTTATATTTTCTGTGAAAAATAATGTATAGATAAAGACAGCTGAGGCTCTGTTAAAGTAATAATATTTTTCATTTAAAATAATGTTTATTTATCACTGAATTAGGAAACACAATGGTGTCTGAGCCCTTGCAAGCCCTTGCAAGCCCTTGCATTTACAGTAATACAAACTGGGGGCCTTTAGCAACATTTTTTTTGGGGGGGAATCAACAAAAATAATCTCTACTCCTCCAGAGAGACAGCAGGTGGAGCTTCAACTCTTTTATGTGTGAAGCTGCATACTCCTTGTCTCTACTAGCATTGGAAGTAAAACGTTACTAGGGTTGAAAAAGCAAAGAAAAGAAAAAACACACATACAATTACCACTTCTCGCCATATGTGTTGTCAAAGAGAATGAAACAGAGATCTCAAAAGTTAAGAAATATTGTAATGAGAGCTGAGGAAGAAAAAAAAAATCAAGCTGCTAGCCATCCAGCCTGCAAAACGATGTGAGCAGTTGCACTTTTCCCTGATAGACTTTTTATTATACTAGCTTGTTCAAAAGGCTAAGGTGCATGTATTGAAAGAAGCCTGGTGTTTAAAATAAATAGTTTTGATTGGATTTATCCAAAGGAAAACACAATTGAACGATGGATAATATGAACTTCTAACATGATACACCCTCCCAGTGAAGCTCAACACTGTCTAGTGCAAAGAAGCTGTTGGCAAAACAAAGTGTCAATGAGGTCTTCACCCCTTCAAAGGCAAACCGTCGGGTAAGCAGTGACAAGAGCCACAGTGCATCGGGGGGTTGAGAACTCTGAATAGCGTGAAAAACCAGGAACATCCGTGAAAGAAAACAAAAAATACTTTGACCATTTGTAAGTCCATTATGGGTCCCAGACCAATCTGTAAAACAATTGACCAATGAGGTCTTTAAATATGTTTCTGTTCCTCTTTTTGTTGCTGTTGACAAACAAATACTGACTTAAATTTCCCACTCTTGGTTGTAAAATGGATAAAAGTATCATCAGTCATGCTCCTGTGTCTCTGTCAACAGTTTAAGTGGTCTTCCTCATTCATTATTAATGAATTTACATGCCATACATGCTGCCATACAGTCAACAATGTGGAAACTGAGAAAATGGACACTAAAGGGGAGTAAAACTTGAAATATTAAGACAAAACTGAGAAGCCATAAGATGTAAAAGGATAAGATGAGGATGCAGGAAGGATTTGTGAGCAGATAGGAAAAACTCGATTTGTGATCTTCATGAGCAGATGAGAAAAACTGGTTTCACATCTGACAACACAGTTCTCTTTTCCACTTTCTCATGACAAACCGTCATTCTGCTCCACATGGGACTCGCATGCAAGTGAGCTTTTGTGACAAATCTTGTCTTTCTAGAAATGACATCTTGCGCCATTCACCACTCAGAGCTCAAACGCATGATTCAATTAGTTGCTATGGTTGCTGAGAATGTGTAACATGGAATCCAAGCAGTAAATATCTTTCTCAAGGCATGTTTATGCATGATGAGTTTGTTGGACATGGTGCAATGTCACGGGTCAACTACTTTGTGTATATTAAACACAGGCCTATCCATTCATTGTGCACGCAAACACATTAAATATAAACACATATGGGCACAAGCAAACTACCTGCAGTCACAGGAATAAATACATTGTTTGGAGAAATACTCAAAAAACTTCTAGTAAACAATTACAGCAATAGAGTTAATAGACATTTTTCTTGATGAACATTTATTCACACAGTCCATTCAACTTCCAAAATATTTCTGCTGCTCACACGCACCCACACACACACACACACACACAGCAGAAAAGGATATAAGCAAATTTAAGCTTTTCCATGCACACACACATTAGTAGAAAAAGGTTTGATTGTACTTACTGTTAAGCATTGCATATTCTCGGGGCGATTGGTCTCGGGGGCAGCACCATGGTTTGACAGCACAGCTTCTGAAATGTAGACAAAGGAATCACGGGCTGAGACAGTGCCTTTGGAGCACATTTCTCTCTGTGCCAACGCAAAACAGCCTTGTGGATGCACAAAAATAAAGTCCTCCAATAGTTCTGAGCGTCCATAAAAGTGGCTCAAAAAGATAACAACAAGCAATTATGGCAACAGTTGTCTGGAGCAGCCTTTTCGCTGGGCTGGGATTCAAACTTCAGAGCGCACATAAAAGGGAACAGACAACAACAAAAAAAAAAACGGCAAGCCGAGTCAAGGAAAATCCCGTAAGATGCGAGGATTCAACAAACTGCCCAAGAGAGGAGTGGAAGTGAGAACAAGTGAGAGGGAGGGAAGGAGGGAGGGAGGGAGGGGTGAAGAAGAGAAAAGGAACTCCTCTCTCACTCTATTATCCGTCCGTCACAGGGCTCCTGGGAAGTTGCTATGGTTACAGGGACTCACGCCTCAGTGTCCTTTTAACTATTGCTCATAAAGGCAGCATTCAGCTTTGGGCCACAATGCAGATCTCCCTCTCTTTCCCTTTCTTTCTACTTTTCCTTCTGTTTACATGCTTTACTTAATATATACATCTTTCCTTCTCATTTTCTGCCTTTCCTCTCCGTTTCACCAACTTCAAACACACCACTGCCCGCTCCTTCTTCTGTTTGGTGTTTTTATCTTTCCTCTTATCCCTTTCTTTTTTTCTTTTCATACTCTCCCGTCACACATACCTCCATCACCATAGGAGAGAAATGATCCTACCCCAGACTGTGAAATGTCTTCCAACCCAGTCAAAACAGCCCAAACATGAGTCAAAGTGTGTAAGAAAATGAGTGCCCATCTGAAAAAGTTTGAATTATCCCATAATATATGTATATATACTGTAAATGTATACTTAAAAAGCTTTAAAAAGAGAATAATCAAGTTTTTTATACTGCTTGGTGCAACACTTCACTGAAAATCTATCACACTTACTCGGAATGAAAGATCAATCCCAGACACCATCTACTATGACATTACAGCCAGAAATGGCGGCATCAAGATGTCTGGAAAATAATTTTATTCTTTTGACTAGAAGTCATGGTAAAAGTATGAAGGACCACACAAATACTTGACAGTAAAATGTGCGGCATCATTTAGCCAATGCCCCAAAACACCATATGTCTGTGTTCAAGTGAAAAAGTCCCCTCACAGCCTTAATTATGACTCCTCCATTGGGAACCAAGGAGGAAGTTATGTGTTGTTATTATTATCAAGGCAACAGACCACATAGTAAGGAGGTTAGGGTGGTTCAAAAAATACTTTGCCACAGAAGACTGGTGTTCATTTCCTTTCTCTTGTTTGACCGTGACGGCAGAGGTCCACGAATCTTAAAGTAGTAATTGCAACCAAAACATGATGTTTTTTGTTCTTTATCTACTCCAACCAAGTCATGTTTGTACCTGAACCTAACTAAACCTCAACCATAGCAGCATCAGAAATCACTTTTTACTTGACCAAGTTTATGGTTCTGATTTTTATTAAACTTGGTGAAAAGGGTGTAGCAAAGGCCATGAATAACCCATACAAATTTGGAGTGATTCCAAATCACGGTTGGATACTGAAATTTATTTTTCATTTTTGTGAATTGTGAAATAGAGCATTTGGCCTTTGAAGCAAAATAAAGCAATATATCTTAAAATAATAGCAATAATAAACATGTAAAGCACCTTTGCTACATGAAATGCATCACAAAGTGCTTTATAACAAAGAAATGACGGTGCTTCAAATTGGACAGACATTAATGAACATACTGAAACATAATAAAAGCATTCAAATTTATAAAATGGAAGTAAAAATATAGAAATAAAAAGTGCAGCAAGTGTAAACGAATACATGGAATGCATAGTGTAAAGGCATAAAATCAGCATTAAAAAGGCAGCAGAGAGCAAACCAGTAGATGGAAGTAAAGTTCAGCAGTGAAAGAACATAGCCAATTGTAGAAATACAAGGACTCCATATCGCAATCCACATCCACAAATATCTGTAATCTGACACATGTAGTTGCTAAAATGTCATGCATAGCTGAGATCATGAGGCTTCTGCTAGCCATGACATAGTTTCACATGATTCTAATAGTTTTTAAAGTATATCCAGACACATATCCTGTTTGTATCATGTTTGTAGATTCACTCTGCAACCTCAGATTTTGGTGAGCACAGAGAAACTTTCCCCCTTTGGTACATGAATGTGAAAACAGCCTTCTAGTAACAAACTCTACACATGATTCTCCACAGTGAAGGTCAAACACCAAACACTAAGCAAAACACATTTTGAGAGGAGGCTTTAAAATGTAAATGTAATCAGTCCGCATGCAGAAAAAAGCATCCTTGAACATTTTGGACACAGTTGCTGCTTCCCTCTGTAACCCTATGCAGCAGTTTAACCCCAGAGTAAAGGGCCCAATCCTATAGTTGCAGTTGCCATCGTAACCGGAGGCTTTTTTTTTTTAAAGCGATTTTGTCACTTGTGAATCTGAAACCTCCAGGGGTCCAGCTAAAAAGAGGGGCTAACCTGGCTGGCGTCAAGCCCAGGAGAGGAGCCTTTTGTGTGGGTAAGACATCAGTAACTCTGGGCATTAGAGGGGAGAGACACGGAGCAGCTGGCAACGAGAAGCATCCAGCATGACTGACACAAAAATGTGGGGAGAAAAGTTGGACAATAAGAGATGGAAAATAGTGGACAGTGGGAAAAGTCTACACAAGAGAAATTCAGAAAATGAGAAAAAAAGGAATGCACTTGGGAAGATTAAAGAAAGACAGACAATGAAACTAGATGGGGGGAGGGGAGGGGGGGCAAGAAGAGGCTGAAAATGAAAATGGACAAAAGGCAAATCAAAAGGTGTTGGCAGTCTTCTGCAGTTAAGTCAGCCAGTCTCAGATCTGCCAAAACATAAAAAGCCCTCGACTCTGCCTGTGTCCCTCATTGCAGCACTCGCTCACTTGACGCCCAGTCCCTCTTTTCACCTCCTGTCGCCCACAAACAAATAAACACTTGATGGAGAGGGTGGAAAAGCCAAGATGGGAGGAGATTTCCTCCACTTAACTGTTCCGGTCTCTAAAGATCACCTCAAGCGTCAAGGAATTATAGTTTTAATTGGTGACACCGAGAACACCACATTCTATAAGTAGATTAACTGATAGCTGAGTGTTGAAGGCACTCGACACTAAATACAGTTATGAACGGATAACAGGATTCAAACTAGTATAAGTATTTTCTTACTTGAATCCTGAAACTTGAACAACTAAATAAAGCTAAATTACTTTTCTCCACAGTTGTTTATGCCTAATTCAAGCTGTCAACATTAGTATTTAGAAATGAATAAGATCTAAAATAGAGCAAAGTACTCTATTCTGGTAAAAAAAAAAAAAAAAAAAAAAGGGGCTTTTATGGGAGTGGGGTTATCTATTATGTGCTTGTATCTGTTATTATGTGGCCTGCTGTGAGATTTTTTGTTCTTTTGTCATGAGCACGCAGAGAGAAATTCCTAACAACTAAGTTGTACAGCAATAAAATCTTGAACCAAGCACTCCTACTACTCTTTTGTTGCATCTTTTTGTCCAGTTTGTAACTGGTTTTAAGAGTGATACAGTCAATGGGAGGGCTTTTTGGCAACGGCTGGGCAAAATCTCTGATTTATTGAACAAATAGAGTAGAATGTTATAAAACAGGGCTGAATGAACAAGCGAACGTCTTTCTATACACAAAACAACAAGGATAAAATCATACTGTGTGAAGGCAAAACAGCTACACCCATACAGGACAAACCACTGGATATCTAAATAATGCAGCACAACGGTGATTGGTGCAGCATACTTTACAATAAGCAGAGCTAGAACATCTTTTGGGCTTTTCTGGTTCAATAGATAAATGGAAAATGACAGGCTGAATGAAATGACATCAAGTCACTAATGAAGCTGGAGCAGCAGTGCAAACATGTCGGCCTGAGCATTGATCAAAACCACACTCGGACATGAAGGACACTCTGAGAATGCAGGGCTCAGCCACAATGATAATGAAATTGTGTATCTGCTCTGGGATTTAAATCCGTTCACAAATTTAATGGGTTCTTCCTTAGCCCATGGAACAGTCTTTCCACCAAGTTTCATGAAAATCGGGCCAGTAGTTTTTCCATAATCCTGCTGACAAACATACAAACCGTTGCTGTCACAGACAGGTGACAGATGTCTCAGTCTACCACACTCAGCTTTAATGGTTGCTGTGTGCTTATCTCATCTCACCTCCGCCAGTTTACACAAATTTTAAATTTGACACTTCAGTAACTGCCAAAAATGGTAAAAGATAAAGTGGTAAAACATAAATTAATTCTGGTTTATGATAAATATATGTTACCTATGTTTTTCTACAGTCTATGCCAAACATCTGCAATGTTGCCTTCTGGTGAATGTGTCAGAGGAATGTTAAAGTAGGGCTCACATATCTGATTTGTATTGATTAATATTGGTGTGGGATAATGAGTCATTTGTTTTGTTCTTCCTGCGGTATATATAAATAAACCCTTGAGTCTGTGGACCATGAGTAGAAGAAAGCAATATCATGAGTGTTGTGTATTTTTGCTAAAAACATCAGTAAAATACTGAGTCATAATTCAGTTGTAAAGAGTGAGTGCAATGTTGTTTTTGAGGGTGTTTTTGTTGGTCAATGAACGAGATGTTCTGCAGCCGAAATGTTGAATTCACCTCAGTTCTTTGATGAGGACATCCATTATTACCTGTGCCAAGGAGGTGATGTTTTCGGCTCAGTTTATTTGTCTGCTTGTAGGCAGGATTAGGGGAAAAAATACTGGCCTGATTTTCAAGATAGGGCATTTGTGCTGCATCCATGTGGTGTTGGAATAATTGGAAAAATTAGTGCCCAACTGGGAAAATTCATGTGAATGCCCACTCAAGTTGAAACAAATCGACACATGCTGGCACATTTAATCGCTCAACTGATTATTATCCTGTGCTTTTTCTCGTCACACAAATAGAGAAACAGCTATGAACATGTTGTTTTAACGCTCTGAGCAATAACATATGACACATCTTCTTTGTGGCTCCTATGTTGTTTCCCCATTATGATATAAACCGCATAAACACACAAAGTCCAAAGAATAACTTTCTACCTTCAACAACGACCCCATAGGTCGTTTGTGCAGGCAGCAAGAAAAGACCCATAATTACAGTTTAGCATGTCCTCCACTGCCCTCAAAGTGGCCATAATAATAATGACGTGACGCAGAGTTTAACTGGCAAAATTCGCACTCAGGGCAGGCGGGCGAGAGGGGTGGTAGGTGGCTTGAACAGACTTTTACCGAGAAGGATGGGGTTTGTGGTTTAAACATTACTGAACTTCCCTGCATCACAATTTTACATAACTATGTAACTTCTGGTAGTCACGTCAGCCTCGTATCCAGTGTTGTAGTACTCGAGATTGGTCTTTGTCTCGAGACCGGTCTCAAGACCACTTTTTGAGGGTGTCGTCTTGGAATCGACTGCATTTTTACTCGATCTTGTCTCGGTCTTAGACTAAGCGGACTCTGGATTTTATTTCAAGACAACAACTGTGCATTTTTTAATTTACTTGTTAATATCATTACTTACAAATATCTTATTGCTTCGAGTACAACCAATAACATGACTCATATATCATTTGAAATCGTTGTCACCGTTAACGGCTGTCACCCTTCCCGCCTCCTTTCTTGCGCCCTCCACAAAAGTGCATGTGAGTGACAGGAGAAGGGGCCATGAGAAGATGTCAGTCAACTCGTCTGTAATAAAATTTGGTTACCTGAACCACAAAGATTTTTTAGTTGCACAAATACAAAAAAAGAAAACACAGCGCAACTTGTAAAATTGCTAACAGAGACGGCTGTGACTGGTCTTGGTCTTGACTCGGTCTCGCCCTGCCTCGGTCTTGTCTTGGTCTCAATACACTGTGGTCTTGGTATTGACTTGGTCTCGGTTTAGGTCGTCTTGACTACAACACTGCTCATATCTACTTTACTTCCGGGATTTACGTACATATATTTACTTTTTAAACTATAAGGTCTTACCAGGAAGTTTTTTGCCCCAAACCTAGATCAGTGGTTTTCTCATCTAAATGTAACAAAACTGCAGCCTTGTACTTGTACTGTAATTTCCCAGCTTGGGATGAATAAAGTATATCTATCTATCTATCTATCTTTTCTTATAACCGTGCACCTTATGTGTATGAATATTGATGTGTGTGTTATTTTTTGAATGCTCCACTTCGCTCTGTACCGCAAACTGTGAAATGCTCATATGGGTCGTCATGGGCGGTGTTCATTTATTCTGTCGTTTAGGTTGGAGATCTTGTTGATCATTGGCTTTTGAGAAGGTCTGCCCTCTAGTTGTACACTGTGGTACAGTTATAGTTTGTGCCTTTACTAGGGCTGGGCGATATGGACCAAAAGTCATATCCCAATATATTTAGGCTGAATATCGATATACGATATATATCCCGATATTTTTATCGCAAAGTGAGAGCAAATGTTCACAGTCAAAGCCAAATATTACATGTCACAAGTAGATTTATTGAAACCATTTCTTTAAGTGAACATATATACTGTATAACAACAGGAGTACCTTAAAAAAAACAAAGCTCTATAAAGCTCCAAATTTAAATAAAAAAATATGTTAAATACAAATAGCCTATGAAATAAAATAGGCCAATCTTTTTCTGAAATAAATATATTTATATGAAAAAAGAATAACAAACATTGCAAAAGAACTAAATACGACAAACCCTAGTGAGGGCAGCATTTATATGTAAAAAAAGGAAAACATTTGAAAGAAATTTGAACTATATTGATATTTGCAATATGGTCTAATTCCATATCATATTTAAAAATATATCAATATATTTTTTATATCGATATATCGCCCAGCCCTAGCCCTTACTGTTAGGAAGGCTGAAGAAAATTAATGTCTGGTGTAACTGTGTTTCAGGTTATTTTTCTCACCGTTAGTGCACACATTCTAGTATTTCATCACTTTCGTCTTTTTTTAGGCCTTGGCCTTTAAATTTTGTTAACTTAACTAGGTTGCATGGTGACATCCGTACATTTATTTTCCAGAAACATTTTTCTCCACTGCTTTGCATTCAAAAGATAATATATCCCACAGCCTAAAGGTATTATCTCTAGGCTCAAGTATATTCAAACAGGATAACTGTGAGTAGATCAAAGTCTTTTCATCATTTCATCTATTTTCAGAGGTCACATGCTCCACATTAACATTTGTTTACTTTATCGGAATACTCTAAGAAATCCACCAGCCCAACCAGTCAACGAGCCATTTTGATTGTTTTGTTGAAATGTTTATTAAATCCTTTGTTTCCATCTTGCTATTTCTATCTCCAGGAAACAATTCATGTCCTAAACAACTGGACTAACTGAGGAAAATTGGGGATGATGTTCTTTTCACTATGAAGACTGAGTCACTAGCAAGCATGTCGCCCACTGAGAGCAGGGTGACATGCATGAAAGTGATTTCATTTAACAGCCAGCAGAGAGTTATATCTTCTTCTTTTAGAACCATCTTCACAGAGCAGATATTGGATGTTAGGAATCTGCCAAGCTATGCTTTTCCTGACGAAGACTGAGGACGAAAAACTGCATTATTCAATAGCAGTTGCTTGTAAAATCAGATGGTATGGCATATGTGTAGATGAGAGCTTTTATCATCCATTCTATGCAGACATTAGTGGTCACCAGAGAATGTTTCCTCCTGACTTTGGTGATCCTGCATGAGGGAGACTCTTTAGTTCTTTACTGCAATATCTCAACAACTATTGGATGGTTTGGAATAACACATGGTACAGACATTTATGGTCTCTGGAGGAACATTTAGAATGTCTTTTATCTCCCGAATTTTTATCTTTTAGCCAACATTTTGTGGAGTACTTTGGTTAATGGCTAAGTACCTACAAAACTCATGACTTTCTCATCAGCCTCAGCTATACTTTGTGTCTATTGCTAATAAAATAAGAAGGTTGAAGATCATTAACATTATTCTTGCCAAACACCAACATTATCAGCATCATCACTGGTGGCAGAAAACACAACAAAAACATATTATAATGGTAATGGCAACACCACCTGTCTCAAATGCCATTGAAAATCAACCCCTGAAGCCCTGAAACAGTCTCACAGCAACTGAATATAATGAGCATCAATTAAGTCCAGCCCTTTTATGTCATGAAAAGGAGAGCACAAAACTAGGACATACATGCATATTGTAACACAAACATCTTGTTGTAAATGAATGTGCAGGTAATGTAGGCTACTGTACATTTCTGATCCCTGAGAGAAATGCATTTTCTTTATGCATGAGTTATACACAAATCAACCCCAATCTGAATACGTTAAGATCAACAGTAAAATTAAAATTTAAAATACAGAGCAAATATGACAGATGTTTGTGCTGCGGCCCTGCCTGACCTCAGCAACCATGGACTCATTTATAGAGTGATGCCACATGGAACAAGACATTGCGATGACTTTTGCCCATGCTGGATAGCTGGACAGCAGTGATTGACATATTTCATTTCCTATTTGTCGTGAGCAAGGCAGAACAGCCAGAGAGGATTATGTCTGCTGTCTGTTGACTCAGAGTGTTGCATGATTGTCCCTGATAGGGACTGAAAAAGGGGATTTGAAGAGAACAAGCTTATAAATACTCAGAGACAGGGACAGAATTTCATATCCATTTCATATAAATAGTGCCTCCAATTTCATCAGATCGTCTTCTCCAAACACAGCCAGTACATCATGCTCATCTTTGGATCATAATTGCAGAAGCAGTTGCAATACTATGCATTCTTCTGCTGCATCTTTGGGTAAAAAATCAAGTTCATCTGTCTAAATGCATTTCCTGGTGTGCTTTACGCAATGGGAGCTGAACTAAATGTTTGGGGGCGCTGCCAGTCTATCATTGTCTGTGTACGAGCCAATTTGTGCAAGAAAACAAAGTTGTCACTGGGTAGGAGAATTTATCAGGCCTGACCTCATTAAATTATTTTTATGGGGTGGCATGGTTCAGATGCAACAAAAGGGGATGTAGCTATTTAAACTGCTATCTATAATCAATTCACTTAAATAATGTCATTTATTAATAAAAATATATTACTTTATTTTTTTGTTGACACAATACTGACAATTTGACAATGGTAAAATGACATAATCAAATACAACATATTTCACAGTACTGATGTTCTTGGCGTGAGAATGATGTGTCGTCCTACACAGAGCTGTCAGCAAGTGCTGTGACACATGATGAGAATATATCCGCAGAAAAAGAGACGCTTGAAATGGGCAGGATGGGTAACGCTCGTTTTCCACATGAGTGTGCCCCTTATTGGCAGTCACACTCTTCAGTCGTGCCCACTTAGTTCCGCCTACCTTCGGCGGGCCCAACATGTCTGCCCGTCAGGAAATTGATTCTAATTCACTTTGTGTCCATGACGACTTTGAGCCGTCTGGGTTCATTGCCTCTGACCCTAGCACATTGGAAGTGTCCGCCCACTGGAGATTAAAGACTATGCCATTTGGAGGTTTGCAGTCTGAAGAGATTTCATGCGTGGGATGCAAAGTGTTTGGATTGTAGTGGTGGCGGCATTCTCTGTGGATTCTCCTCTCAGTTATCTAAGACTAAGACTAGTCTTGTCACCCCAGTTCACCCCTCACCTCTTCAGAGGTAACATGTTCCTGCTGTCTGCCACCACTTTCTGGTTCAGGTCATTACCTTTGATCACTGAAACTTTTTATGCCTATGTCGACCTTTCACAGCCACACACCGATACATCAGTTTCTGTCAACTGGAGGGGTTACTTAGGTTGTCAACGATGGTGGTCCCCTGGGCATTATGATTCAGCCACAATAGCTGAAAACACTACTGTGTTGTTCTCTCATTTCCTCTCATGCAAGAATTGCATCATTTACTAATTGCAGAGATGACCCTGTTCAGGATTGTGAATAGTTAAGACACAAAATAAACCTTGCAATGTCTTATAAAATGTGACTTTCCAAACTTCCAGTCTTGCCTCATCTCATAAGTCATCAGCTCGTTAGTCAATATAATGACATGCACAGAAGCAGCAGCACAACGACCTCATACAATTAGCAGTTTAAGACTCCAAAACTCCAAAAAATAAAATGAAGGCCCAAAGCACACTTGCTTACTTGCTTCTGTGGCTATGCAAGATATGCTTACTACACTATACTGTATATTACAGTAATAAGTAGCATATGCATGATCCATATACACATAGTTCAGTGTTTTTAGTTGTTGTTTTGTTTTCTTAAAGAGAGGAAGGTACAGGGTGTCTATAAGGGTGTATCTTTTCAATTATAAAAAAATATTACAAAGGCAATTGATGAGATATCTTAATCAGATTTGTTGCATGTACTCAGTGGTTATCAAAGTTTTTAATCGCATTGCATTTGTGTATTTCAGGTACCCCGTTGATGATATGGGTAGTGGTAAATGAATCCCTAAAAAAAAAAGGCTACTCCTCTCTTTATCCAACACTGTTTCTGTCTCCATAAATTTCTAATGCCATGCACGAATTGATGGACTTGACGGTGGATCTCTTCCATATTTAGTTCTGTAGTTTCGCTTAGTCTGCGTATCCGATTTTGTTTCAATAAACCACGATACACATTGTGCCTTCTCTTAAGGAGTAGCCATTTTTATAGGGGTACCTAAATACATAAATGCAATGTGATTAAAAACATTGAAAACCACTGAGTACATACAACAAATCTGATTAAGATATCTCCTCAATTGCCTTTGAAATCTTCTTTTAAATTGTAAAGAGAATTTATGGGCACACTGTATTTTAACAAAAGGTTGTTTGTTCAAGCTGAGTATATGGTTCAAGTCAGAGAAATAGATTGTTTCAGTTGAATGGTAACACAATATGCAGTCAGACAGACTTTAGTATTTTTCTATTTAAAGATAAGTAATATGAATAGTTTATGACAGATTCAATTAATTAAAATCCATGTACACAACTGTCTCCCATCAAAATGTACCATATTTTCAAATGCTGAAAATAATTTCATTATAATTTCATATCGCTTGTTTTTCTGTGACAGGAAGAGAAGATGATACATTTGCATAACTGAAAATGTCAAAGGAGCAAAAGTGCAGCAGAGTAGCACAGAGCTGAGAGTGCAAGCTGCTGGGTCAAAAGCTTCACTTCAGATCAAGTGGATATAAGCCTGCGGTCAGCGTTCCCCTCAGAGCATCAGATGCATGACATGTCAGCCATATACTCACCAACACATTGTCTCACATGATCAAATACTCTCAAATTCACTGCCAGTGTTTACCAGGGAAACTAAACAATATAAAAACTCTCCCTGCACCCCTCCGTGTCCAAACCCGTCCATATAAGTTAATCACATAGTGTACATTTTAATCCGATGATTTAAAGACTAGCCATCTGGAAAAGCCTGGCTGTGTTAGTGTGTGTGTGTACAGTAGGTCTGGACTATATTCATCTATTATGAAAAGTATGCGTACAATGCAGATGACACACTTTTTAAGCACGAGCCCAATGGGTGTTCTGCTATTTTTGCTTTCACGCATATACAGACCATCTGACCCACATCGTAAGCTTGTTGGAGGGAAATGCATTAGCCATGGCCAAAAACACACACACGTACATGTCACTGAGGGTCAGCTGTCTCCACTGACACACTATGCAAGCCAGAAATGCAGAGCTAGGGGAGTTTCTGCAACACTGGCTTTTTTTTCTTTCATCAGTAATACAAACATAATAAGAAAGCACTATACATGCTTGTGTAAAGTAATAACATACCTAATCTCCAGAAAATATCCCACCAACCCCAATGATGACCTAGACTAATACAGAGAAATTAATCTCAAGTGCTTTTTAATCTCCGCTGATATGTAATTAATTAGGAACAAGACTAAGCGCTGTTTATCCAAACAGATCTGTTGCTTCGAGCATTTGAGGGAATTTGAGAATAACCAACAGTAACACAAACAATATTTTTATGTGTCTTATTTTCCTCTTTCACTATTTTAACAGTTTCCACATGGACCGCATGAGTGTACTAGCTATGAAATTTTAATCTGCACGTAGTGGCAACCTCCGGGTCTAAAAAGTGAAGCCTTTAACCTGGATTATTATTTTTATTATTTTTAATGGGCAGCAAGGGGCAACTCAACGGGTTGCAAAAACCAGACTGATTGTATAGAAGTCAATGAGAAAATGACCCTACTTCTCACTTGATTTATTACCTCAGTGAACATTTTCCAAATGAGTTTCTGCTCTCAACTGCTCGTTTCAAGTCTTTTTCAACACAGCATGAGGTTGATTCATTAAATTATGGTCCCATTTAGAGTTTTCAAAAAAATCTCTGCACACAACAAGAAGAACTCCCACACTCTTGCTTGGTGCTAAAGTATTTATTTAATTACAATCTTTTGAGATGGCGAGGCAGTGTATCAGAGTTTTTCTTGTTGTTTTCAAGGTACCAATAAGTAGTAAAATAGATTATAATGCAGGGTATGCTTTGGGATAGGGCTACCTTGTGAATGACAAGAGCAGCCTTCTTCCACAGCAGCCTTTTAATCAGGATAGAGTCACCCTCACCTCCAAATATGGTCACTTCTGGCTCAGATAAACCAAGAAGTCTAATTACGTCCACCTACAGAACAGAGTCAGATTAACTCTAAATTAAATCAAACATCCATGTATCCTCAATTGGTAGTACTACTGGTAGAATAACAGTATTTGAAGAGTCGTGTACAATATTACTGTGAAGACTTCTGCCACTGCATTATACAAAAGTGTGTTCAGAGAATCAACACTAATTGCCCTGTCACTCCTTATCTCCGAAATGTTGTTTGGCTGCCACTCACAGCCTCTCAACTCATGTTGAGCAAAGTTAAGATGGCAGCCTTTTTATTGTAGACCCACATTATAATTAGCTGTCAGCGCTCCGCAGTTTTGTTATCAAATTCTGAAACATGCTAGAGGAAAGTCTGCCTGTCATGACTTGTAATAATCTGATATTTTGAGGGTTTAATTCCCCCATTGTGCTCTGCATGTGTTATTTATTTGCATGTATTCTGTATAATTAAATTTTCATTTAAATGTATCTCTCATCATGGTCATTAAATGGGCCTGTAGATGTATTTTAATCTGCTGTTGTACATTTACATTTCATTCAGATTGTTTTTGTTTCTGAGTACTGACTGTGCTAGCCAACCATTAGGTCAGGATGATGCTACATCATGTGCAGATGTGTTGTTAGCTTCCCTGTCCAACATTATTCAGCCCCCAGGGGTTTTGGCTCAGCACTGACCTGGCTCTGAACTAGCACAGGTCTCTGAGTGAGGGCTTAGTCACACTGATCTAAATACTGCACCTCCAGCCAGAGTCTATGCATATCAACATGGATTTATCTGGCAGACCAATAAAAGACTTGTTTCAACAGATGATGTTTTGTTCAAGCTGGATATGGCATTTTAGAATTATAGAAATGTAGTTGCTGACATTCATTGACTTTCTTCGTGTCAGAGGAGTTATTCTAATAGTTGTGATTAAATCCCATTGCAAACATAATTACATAAAGACTGACTATAAATGAATACTGTAGTTTTTTGTTGGAGGTGGGAACTTTTTAGTTATTTCTAACTCCACTGACTCAATCTGAACTCATTGACATGATGAGTGTCTGTGAGTGATGCTTGAAGTTTTAGCTGATGTTTATCTTATCTAATTGTGAACAAAACTGCCGAATCCTAAACCTGACCATTTACTTGCTTAAACTTAACACTTGGGTAATGTTTTCTCACATGAAGAACCTGATAACCATTTATATAATGTACTTATTATTCTGGATAAGTGAAAATCTTTACATAATTTCCATCTGCAACATGTTTTTGGTAATCATTTTTGGGTTAATGTCATTAGATTTGGCTCTCTCACCCTTGTCCAGCTTCTACTGTGTTGCCTGCCTTGTGATAGAGTGCAGGCTGCACCTCGTGCACCCAGAACTCTGTGGTTCTGCCAAATCAGTATATACCACAATTCCCCGAAGCACTGCACAAAAACAGTATACACAAACAAACCAACCAAAAAACACACAACCAACTTCAACTCATACCGAGCAACTCCTCCTGAGCAGCCAATGAGACCAGAAGTTTGACATAAAAAATAGAAAAACTGCCTGATAGTGAATAGTTTATGGTACTTTTTTGTAAAAACATTTTTAACATTTTTGTAACAAATCAGACAACCTCAGTACACATCAGCCTTCAGTCTGACAAAGATTTAGCCTCTGGGGTCAATCAGTAGGAGTAGAGAGACGACGTCTTGTTTCACAAGTAGCAAGTTTAGGCTTGATATATGAATGCAGATCATCACAAAAGCAGGTTCTGAGAATGCATTTTGGCCAATGCGTCCCAGATCTTTTGCTCTTGACATGGACTGTTTACCTGCATGCAACAAAAGCCTGCTTAAATGGCATTGGTCAATTCTACTTGGACTACAAATGGGAACCACAATTCTTCAGATACCAAAATCTTGCCTGTTGCCAACAGACTTTGAATTTATAAAAAAAAAAAAAGACATCTGTTTAGAGAGTTACAAATGAGATTAATATTAATAAAAAAATATTTAAAACTTAAACTCAGCTTTCAACTCAGCATGAAGTCATTATATTTTAAAGTACAGTGAGGGATGCGTTTTCTGCTAAGGCACTATTGCTTGAGAGTAGTTAGAGATAGTTTAGGAAGAGGCATGATGACAAGTAGCAAAAATTACGAATTATCTTTGAATCCAAAGCATTACAAGAACATGATGAGCCTGCCAAGTTGCCATTATGCTCCTACTCACTCCAGAAATGCAGAATTCCCCTTAATGATATACCACATATAGTATATTGAAAACCATGGACTTTAATAGGCTGGTAGTCATCAAATGATTTGTTTAGTGAGAGCCATTTTGCATGCTGCCACAGTTAAGGTTACATAAGAGATGGACTGAGGACTAACAGACAAATAAAAAAAAGATGCCAGAGTGACTGAGAAACAGCGATGTCTGAGAAAATGTCAGAGAGGGGAGTGAATAAAAATAAAAACTACAGGTTAGAGGTGGAAGTGTGAAATGGAAATGACAGAGAAAAGACTCAAGGATATTCACAGTCATGAACAATCAGTGTGAAAGAGACACACCAAACATAAAGGGACTGAGACAAATAGCAAGACAGAGAGAGACATCCAGAGAGAGAAAGAGGATGGACTCACACAGAGCGCTATTGTAATGAATGGGATTTCGGTCAATTCCATGTTAGTGCATGTCATGGTGCAGCAGTGGCTCCATGCCCTACATTCTGCCAGCTGGCAACACACAAGTGCATGCATGAGTATGCACCTCCCACACACACACAAACACACAAACACATGGATCAGATGAGACAGTAGTGGGGCAGTATTTCCACTGGGAAAGATGAAAACACTCTACATCTATTAAAACAGTCGCTACAGCACGCTACACCTTGTTTTACTTTTCTGCCATGACATCTTATTGAATTAAGGAGCTTAAAACTTCCTTTATTGCACTTTTCTGCAACTGTGACCACAATTACTACACTTGTGTTGCAGTTAAACACCTTTAAGCCTGCCAGTGCACGGCTAAAAGACGTACTTGACGATGTAACTCTTGAGTATGAGTCAGGATCCCCTCATGCGAGCAGTGTAATGGTTTCCTGCTGGCTGATACCTCTGTCCCATTTCCATCCACAGAAGCATAAAACTAATTTTAAAGTTGCATGAGGCAGATTAGCCTAGTTCAGCCAAGCGGTGTAAATTGGGATGGGTTAGCTAACGTCTCAGGATATCATCGTCATTCTCTTAACCCAGAATGAAACTCTGTGAATAAGCAAAGGAAAGTCGGCGGGACTGGAAATAGGGAGGTTTCGGGCTTGTGGAGGGGGGAAAAAAGTGTGTCTCTGTGTGCTGATTTCTAATGTTGTGCATATGTGTGTACAAAAAGAGTAGGTCTACTGAATGGGTAAGCTAAGCTCCTTATGGGGTCTTCCATGGAAAGCAATTGTGACCAATTTAGCTCAGCAGGAGAAAATTAGATGCAATTTGACAGCTTAGCAGCGCACGCACAGAATTGCAAAGACATGAAAATTAATATCAGCAATAGTCATAGAGAAAAGAAGATAAATCTAATGATGGAAGAAGATAAGAGGGAATAAAAGTGCAATAAAGGGGGGAAAGGAGTGCAACAGACAAAAAAAGAGTCACAGATTAAAACCGCATTCTCGAAAGAAAACAAATCACGTTGCAGATTTGCATCTTCACAAAGCAACATGCAACTTTCAACATATACTCATCTGCAGAGAGTACAGTCAAGTATGATAACACAATCATAGTACTCACCTAGTTTAGGCTGCCCTTATGGCTGGCACAGAGTAGCATAACTCCAACACACACACACCACCACCACCAACGTGAAACTACGAGTGAGAGCAAACATAAGTAGGAAGAGAAGGAGCACTCGAAGGTAGAGAGAAGAAAAAATAGATTTCCAAACAAATGTGTCTGTGTGTGCGTGAGGATGTGTGTGTGTGTGTGTGTGAGTTGGGTGGGTGTGAGTCTGTGTGTGAGGGGAGATCCACTCCAGCAGCGAACGGTATGGGAGAGCTCTGTCTCTCTCTCTCTCTCCCTCTCTCTCTCTCTCTCTGGCAACTGTGACGCGTCAGAGTTTCGACCAGACCCCTCCCTCCCTCCCACTCTCTGTCTTTCCCTCATTCGCTCTCCCAATGCCTCTCTCTCTTTCCTTCTCTTAATCCCTAGCATCTACGGCCGCCCCACCTCCTGACCCAAAGACTGATAAAGACTTAGAGCCACCAGCCTGGTACACACAAACATGTGAGCATATGTATATGGCATGTACACAGTACTTAAGTTGACTTGTGTTGTTACAGTTGCCTTTTTTAGATTTGTTTAAACCTCACAAACCACGGAATTTTTTATCGAATTCTTTTGTAGAATGACATTTTTTATTTTTTAGTCATCCTGTTTTTCACATGTCTGCGTAACTTCAACAGGGCTGACAAACTCTGTGACATCAGTGCTAGTATGATACCAGAGTATTTTTCTCAATACTTTCATTTGGAGAATATAAACACTTTTTCATGCACAGAAATATGCCAAAATGCTGCATGCGTCAGTATTTAACTCAGGAAAATTTGCAAAAGCTGTGACTATGCTCATGCATCCACATGGTCATGCGTTCAAACACAACCATACAAAAAACGTGACCTCAATGCCACATTTTAACTTCCTAGGATGAAAACTTGGCCGTGAAAAAGTCAGGACAACTGAAAGAGCGAGCTATAGAGCAGCTGGTTGCAGGTAACAAAGAACTTTTTCTTTAAAAATATGGCTTATAGAAATAATTTTTTTCTGATTTGAATGAGAAAATATCTGACCAAATAAAAAGCAAAAAGGCCTAGTAATCTGACAAGGCATTCAATGCAAACTTTCTATATATTTTACATATTTCCATATTCATTACAATAAACAGAATGTAGTTAAAAGTCAGCGTTCCAACTTCATTAATTGATAATGACAAAGTTAACTTACCAGTGGGGTTGTTATTTTGAGTGGGCACTTTAAGATGTTTCTTCCTCCCCAGCTCTTCCCCAAGTAGGTAGTACCATCCTTGAACTTCCTGTAGCACACACACAAAGAACAGCCGTGTGTGTGTATGTTTGTGTCAAGCGCATACACGTGTTTGCCTGACTTCAAGCTTGGGGGATTCAACTTAATGAGAACTAAATTTAAAATGAATTCTCTATGTGGGCATAAACATGTTGTAGAGAAACACACACCCACACACACAATGACGCAAACACACACAAACACACACACACACACACACACACACACACTGATTCAATTTGCTTGCTACCTCCAGGGCTGCAAACACTGAACACACACACATTCACAACTCACAATGCTTTAGCTTATTCCAGCAGCTGATGCCCCCACTTCTGCACTTCTGCCCGGTGAGCCAGATGGTGTGTGTGTGTGTGTGTGTGTGTGTGTGTGTGTGTGTGTAACTTGTGAGGATGTGTGTGTGCATGCACATGTGTGTTATGTGTTTGAAACTATTACTGTATATGTGTTACATAAAGTCAGAGGGGGTCTGATTTGTAGTCCTGGAGATGTGGGTGCAGTTTTGCAAACAGGGACATGACAACATTGTTGTAAGCTCTGCCGTTATTTTATCCTGTCACACAATTATTAGAGCGCACACACACACACACACGCACACACTGTCAGCCTCCTCTTTTGTACTGAATAATGTGATGCCATGGACAGTGACAATAATCTCCGTTTTAAAAGCATCTTATCTGAGTGGACAGATTTCTGCGGGCTGTGGGACAAGGGGGGAGGACAGACGAGGGACTTGTATAGAAGATGGGGGAGGGGAGGGCATATGTCCTGAAAGTCAGGGATGGATTTACGCCATCGTTTAATATTACCCTGTACATGTGACAAAGGGAGGAAGAGTGGGGCAAAGAGAGCTGTTAGTAAGGCAGGAGACGGATGAAAAGGGAAAGCGGGAGACTAGAGAGAAATAAAAAGCACAAAGTGGCAAAAGGGTGCAAACAAATGACAAGAAGTGACAGCTAAGAAAAGCAGGTAACAAAAATAACAGCTTACACTTATAATGCTTCTAAAATAAAACAAGAACACAGTGGAGGCAAACAGAAGGAGATGGGTTTGAAAGAAGGGCTAAATGAAAAAAAAAACTAAAAAAAACTAACGGATGTGGTTGTGGGATAAGAGACATAACTCCCTGTGACTCAAAGCTAAATCTTCCTTATTAGCATATTAAGCCAATTAAATATTCATTGGTATAAATGTTAGAGGAAGGAAACCATAAGCCTGACTAAAGTAGAATTATTTTCCGTTGCTTGTTTCATTTACTGATGTGGATGTTAACTGAAACTACAAAAAAACACTTAGTGTGGTGAATGTAAGAGAAAACAATTTGCAGCTTTGTTTCTGCTTGTTTTCCTCACTTTATTTCTAAGCACCAAATTAAGAGCTGCATGCCAACTTCTCAGTCAACCAGAGAAAAAAACAAGAAGAAAGGCTTAAAGCTTGGGTCAAGTCGTCAAAATTAAAAGGCAAATATTGATGGTTTTTAAACACAAGAAAAACAGTTGTTTTTCCCTTAACAAAAGGGCCAAAAACAGAAGGATTTTAACTGTACTTTTACTGTAGGTGGTTTCTTTTTCTGCAATGATTTGAACCCTAGGATATCAAGTGTTTCAAATGGTGATGTCACTCATATTTTCTACTTTACAAAAAGCCATAATTACAGGGTGCATTGGGGCAGAATACTCCGTCGGTAAAGGGCTGATGAGTGCAATAAACTGATCCAACAAGGAGAGAAACAGACAACTGGAGAGGTTTTTTTGTCAACTGCGCTGTAACCACAACGAGCATGCAGATTTCCTCTCTCTTAATCAAAAATGTGATCTTAAAATACACACAAATGAATGCAAAATGATGTAATAACATGCATAAATGATTAAATGGTGAGGCATTACATACCAGACATTTGCAGTGGTTGCTGCACTAACCACTAACACGTGGGCTTTCTTTTTTAAATGTGAATATGTGGTATACTGCAGGGAGAAAAGATGCATATATGCAAAAGCAGAGGAAAACAGTTATAAATTAGAGTTGAATAATTCAATTGTGAAGGGAAAAAGCTAAGAAATGCATTCGGGATAAACTGTACAGTGGAGGGAAACCTATTCTAAGCCAAAGAGCAACGCTGAACTCTTGGACCTCACATTCATCTGCTATCACCTGGGACAGTTTGGGAACAAAGACTGAGGCTGTGTTCTTCTATAATATGATGTAGGTATAGGTGTGTGGGCGGGTCCATCACTCTGTGCTTCACTTTGTTCCAGACTGACCAGAATATCTCGACAACTGCTGGATGGATTTCCATTAAATTTTGTAAAGATGTTCATATCCAACTCAGGATTAATTGTAATCACTTTCATGATACCTTTCAGGGGGATTTTTCTAACCTGGACCCAATTTGCCCATGTTTTTTGTCTCATGGAGATAACAAATATTTTAATTTGTGCAGTCTTAGGAGAGTGCTACAACCATAATGACCCCTTTGCCTGGGATGATTACTGCCAGCCAAATAGGAGAAGAAACCCTATATCAAAGCACTTATTGAAGAAAACTGCTGTGCCAAGGGTGCAGAGACTTGCTGCAGACAGAGCAGAGATAAGCTAATGTTATTAGCTGAAGTTACTGTGTTAATTGCGTTGTCATCAGTAAGCCAGAAAGCATTGAAAGATAACAGAAACTTCTCCATCTTTCCTTAATGTTTTCAGACACCTTATGACAATCTGACTGGCAAAAACAAGCAATTGCGGACGTACATTCACAGTTACATTGTAGCTTGTTTTACAGCTGCAGCGATCAATACTGGACCAATATCAAAAATCGTTTTTTCCCATTGGTCACTTAGACACAAAAATATGGGAAACAGGGTTCAAGTAGAAAAATTATGAAATACCCTTTTAATGGGGCAGTTTGTAGGGTTTAGGGGATCTATTAGCAGAAAAGAAATGATATTCATAATGTCAGGTATGTTAAATACACAATAGCATATGTTTTCATTAGTATCTGTACCTGACAGAGAATCACTGTTTTCATTGGCTTAGAATGAACCATGCATATCTACAATAGTGGCATCTTGCACTGTCATGTTTCTACAGTAGCCAAGAAAGGACAAACCAAAACACTTGCTCTAGAGAAGTTCTTTTGCGCTTCTATGTTACCCAACTGCCACTGTAGTTTTTCTACACGCTTGGAAAGGGAGAAACTAAGGCGGACACCTCTAATTTTAGTCCAGTGCCACCATCAGGCCATAATGTCACTTTTTCCAATACTTGACTAAATACCTGCAGAACTAAAGATGCGCGCAGCCCCCTAAAATACCTGTATACTTATACTCTTCTTTTAGCATCTGCGAGAACATTCAGTGCTCACACCGGCTAGCAAAGCACAGAGGCAAGAGTAACAGTAAGGAAACATACAGTATGTGTGATGAGAACAGGATGTGCTGGGTTTGACAGCTCAAACACAGGCTGACAAAAGGAATCGACGTTGGGCTTTGTTGTTTTGTGGTAGAAATCAACAAAGCTGGGTGTTGTTGTCATTGCAGCACCTGTGATATCAGAGTCTCCAAAGATAACACTTTCATATAAGATGCACTACATTTTTATGTTATGGCCAAAAAAGAGTCAGTATGCAAAGATTCAAAAAGATTTACAGTCTGTGATGATTCGTTAAAAAATGAGCACATAAATTACTACATGAACATTCTGCACTTTTGCACTTACATTGTTTTTTTTGTTTTTTTTTAAGTCTAACCTTAATTCAACAAAACAAACACTTGAGGTTCAGTGAATCTGATAATCAGGAATGCATGTGTGTGACCCATAACATTTCAGTTGGGAGAGTGACTCAAACTGTGTTTTACCCCAGTGACTGGAGGCAACACTGCTGTGCTGTAACACTCGTAACCCCAAAGTGTCCTATTGAGGTCACTGGAATTCATTCGCACTGAACTAAACTCTTAGATTCATGGTCTAATGGATGGACACACATACACACACAGACAGTAGGAGTGAAAGTTGAATAGGGAGCTAAGTACACTGTGTACAGAATGTCTTTATACCTGTAATCTCTGTGTTTAAACTTACCTTGTCTGGGTCCATAAGGGAGCGCACACCAAAGCTCATGCAGCCCAGCAGCACACTCATCCTGTTGATACAGAGAGAGAGAGACACAGACAGAATAAATAAGTAGGATAGAAAAATCAATTAATACCCCAAAGTAAAGCCAATGTGTCATCTAACTCAGGTCTGACATCTGAAATGTGTTTTTTATCCTTCAAAAGTGTTAAATCCCTTAGACCTAACTACAAATATAAACAAATCAATGTGAAGTTTTTATGGTGTATTTCATCTCAGCGTCAGATTTTGTCAAACATTATCTCGTCCTATATCACAATTACAGAGTTATTTATTACAAGAATATATGATCCCTTGAGTGTGATTTGGTTGTTAAGAGGCATAGTAAAACATAATGAAGATAAACAAAACAATAATAAAAAAGTTTAAAGCAGTAAAAATGTGATATTTTCCATGAATGTGTCAACATACGGACATTGGACAAATATATTATCAGAGTTATGGGAGTCTGTGTGGTAATGGTGGAGGGGGTGGGGATGGTTAATTATGCATAGATGAGAAAAACAGTTCTCGACAACCTCCCAGCTGGACAGGACGAATGCAGCTGCTGATTCTGTTTTGAGGGCAAACTGGCCGTCAGCACAAATGAACACTGGAAACGTTTCTCGGCTCCACTCAGTAGAATGAGCCAGTGACCGAAAGAGCTCAGCTGCATTGACATAATGTTGTCAGGTAAATATTGAGTTTTATAAAAGACTGTTGTTATCAGAATTCCAAGCTATGTGCTAAGTTCAGTGATGCTGTATGCAGGCCAAGTGGTTAATTTTACGCAGGGACAATGTAAAGCATGATAACCATTTTATATTAGCATGACAGCATGCTAACACTGAATAATTAACAGTAAACACAAAGTTCAGCTAAGGCTGATGTCAGTCGTTTTTCAGGTATTTATTCAAAAACATAGGCTGTATAAAAGAAGTGGATGTATCCACCATAACGCCACCCATTGGTGTGTTGAGTTACATTTGTGAAGCTTCAAGTCTGGCATTTTTGGTCACCATCTTGGATTTTTTGGAGCCAGAATTGACGATATTTGGAAGAGAGTTTGAAGCAGAGGAGTAACTAGCTAACGCTAGCAAGGTGTATTCTCTTTAGAGTGCCTTTTAGTCCAACTAAACAATTAACTTTCATGAACCGAAAACACACTGTGAAAGGGTCAAAGTTTTAAGATAAATTCACTGTGGTAGTGACCTGTCAATCACAAGGTAGCCCCATCCTAAAGCATAGCCTGCTTTATTGTCTATTTTACTGTAAATGGAACTATAATTTATAAAACATTAACATGCTGTGTTGAAGAAGACGTGAAACTAGTGATTGAGGCCATAAAGTCATTAAAACATGTTTAACTGAGGTGATAAAACACGTGAAAAGAAAAGGTCAGTTTTTTATTGCAATTAGTGGAGTCTCCCCCTGCTGGCCACCATGCATAGCTGTACCAAACCTGTACAATGGTTGCCCAAATATTTCACAAAAAGCTTCATAAATATGTTGTATTTTCTGCCTATGATCTATATTCCAGCAGCACTAGCAATTGTTCAATCTCCTTTTTAGTTATTTTTACGCAAATAATAATAAAATAAACACAAAATGTCATCAGCTTATCCAAAGCATTGTTTGTTACAAACACAACTCTGTATAGTTATCTGTTTCTTTTCCAATTTGCATGGTTAAATTCTGAACAAACTCTGTGGAGCCTTAAGCCTTCCGCAGCTATGGATAAACACTTCTGTGAAGCTGGCAAGGGTCCACACAAGTTTTGTTTGGAATAATGTGGATCTTGTGTAGATAAAATGAGAGAAAATTGAGTTGGGGAAAAACAGAAAATGACATCATGATACCTAATGTTCTTCTGAGTTAAGGGCTGCTCCTTTCATCAGCCATTACTCCTAAACTCCTAACATAAGCAATACTAGTGGCTGTTTTGATTAACACTGCTGGAGATGCCCCTCGTTTGGCTACAGCAGCACCTTGGCCAATGTTCTGTGGTGTTTAAGAGGATTTGCTGAAGAGGCACTGCTGCCTACAACTTCTACACAGCAGTACAGCGGAGGGAGAGAGTCGAATAAGCACATTTTCATAACATTCCCGGCTGGATATAATTTAAAATTGCTTATGGGGGAACACATAGGGGTAAAGATCACCCCTGCAGAGACCACAGGGTACGATTGCTGGTTGTGTTGCTTCCATATTTGCTGTAGGTTGTAGGGTCTTTTTTTAAATTTTGGACATGGATTTTCATGAGCTGCTTCGACAGTTTATGCAGTCATGCAAATTGCCTGAGCTCTGTAATATGCAGCAACTTTGCACAGCCTAGTGTTTCACAATCTCGACTATCAGTCTGACGACGATTTAGCTTCTGGGGGCAATGACCAAGATTTCTGGGGTTTCACGGCAGCCAGCAGATATCCAGATAACGTAGTCCATGGGCAAGACTTCCTCTTCTGTTTGCCAGTCAAAAGGCCTGTTTCCATTAAAGTCAAATCAAATTTTTTTAGCAAAATTTGATATGTCGCATCAAAGCAAAAGCAGTTAGGGACGTTTCCATCAACTGATTTAGAGCAAAAAAACAAAGCTACAAATACTAATTTTCATCAGAAGATGGCAGTGTAATGTATTACTGGAGGCTAAGCCGTCAATAAACCGTCAATAAACAACAAAAAAAGAGGTTGCTAGTCAGACAAAAACAGCTCATCAGTCATGTGAGTTACATGTTCTCTACGTCAGAACAGAAAGAAAACCACCTCAGACTAGCATAAAAACCTTTATGTGCATTTTTGAAAGTTTATCAAATTTTTTATTTAAAGATTATTTTTTTTGGCATTTTACATGCTTTATTGAAAGAGAGAGACAGATAGAAAGGGGGTGACAGAGGGGAGGACATGCGGCAAAGGGAGCTCAGGCCGGATTCGAACCCGGCTCCACCGCAGCGAGGACTGTAGCCTCTATACATGGGGCGCCTGTGTAACCCACTACGGTACGGACCACCCCAAAAAGTTTATCAAATTTTGGTGTTTCCATCAAGCTTTTCTTTTACAAATCTTTAAAATGCACACAGAAATTTGTTGATGGAAGCATGACTATTGTTTACAGTCCAATGAACAATTTACTGATTCTTTTTGTAGGTGTTTTCGGCTCAGTGACATTTGGACTAATCTTTGTGAACTGAAATCTGCATATGAGTGCCAATACATTTTTCAATAAGCTAAATTGTCATCAGACAATAGCAGAGGGGTTCCAAGATTGCATTTTAGCCAGCACATTCTGCCTCTTTTGCTGTCCACACAGACTGTTTACTTGGTTTCAACCAAAGCCCGCTCAAACGTTATAGGTCAATACTACTCTTACTTCAAATGGAAAGCACAACGCTTCTGATATCAAAACCTTGCTCCGATGCCTACAGATCTGTTTATAGAGATTAAGTGTTTTATAACTTCCTCAACCTCAATGGCATTTCATTCAAATTTTGTCGACATAGAAAAAACCTAGCAGCATCTGGTCTGCACCTAACTATTAGATAAGTGAACGTGGCGCTTCCGTCTCATAGCTGCCACTTAGGGTTATTTAAGTTCCTGCAGGTTCCAAGATAAACACTGTATTCCAGCTTTTATTTTCTGTCACTCCCTTTGCTGGTGTGATGTGATGTGTGTGGTGTGGTGGCAGAGTTTAGAAATGAGACAAGGATAAATCATTCTCAATTCAGCACAGGGTCCAGAACAGTCCTTTCATGTGCATCGATGTGAGCATTACTATGGATGTGCTCTCCTTGGGTGCTTGAGATTGGACTTATTCAACAGGTTTTGATCTCAAGGTCTTTTCCTCAACGACTCTACCACAAAACTGTCGATGTGGTGTTGGTCCAATCACTGCTGTTCATGTGAGCTGACAGACTGCTAGTGCTGAACAGATGCAGCCCCGGTTTATCATAAAGGAGTACAATATTGTCCTTCCTTGGCAGAGCATCTGGAGAATCTGCGGTTATACGTGAAATGGCTCTGTGTGGATTTGAAGTAAGTGAACAAAGCCTGCTAAATACATCTATATACACTATAACCTCAGTTCTGAGCCATTCTGCACAAGAAAAGGGGGCATGTAAAAAATCTACCTCTTAAATCTTGTAGTTAATTTATACCTACTGCCATAAGAAGGGCACAGTGCCCACTGCTTTAAATAAATCAAGCACTTGGGCAAGCTGCACTTGGAAACTTATCAACATAATAAATGGAGCAAACTAATATTAAAAAAGCAGGCATGTACTATAAAAGAAAATATAAAATAATATTGCTTTATCAAAAGTGTATTACTATTGGAAAAATTTGTTCCGACTGACTTTTCCAAATGAATGCCAAGGGACATTTGGTGTGAATGAGGCTTAATTGCGTACCAAAGAGGAGTAAATCGCTCTTAATCTGTGTCCCAGAAACTGTCCCGAAAAGGTCTTTATCTTTATAATCGTTCCATGATCTTAACTCACTCATTTAAGCATGTTCCTATATACAGTACAACCTTTACAATATATGCTGTATGTGATATTTTGTTTATATTTAACAGCAAGAAAATGAAGGGGATCAGGTTTTCTATATTCAAGACAGAGAGCCTTAAACCTTGTCAAAAGTAGTGTTCCAGCACAAAATGATGCGTTTTATCATCTGTCCTCTCAATACAACACAGCAGCACAAGACATTTATGACTCATTGGACCATATGTTCTACTTCCCCAGCAATGCCCCTTTTTCAGCTTAAGTCTGGTGAGGCAGGGAGGCGAGAGTAACACATTCCCCCTGCCAGAATCAGAAACAGTGATACAAAGAAAAACACTCACAACACACACACAGAAGCATACAGCATCAATTATAAAATGATGTTTTACTGCTCTAGATGGAAGCTTTAACATGTTACAGCTTCTTAAAAACAAATATTTTAAATATGAGTTTAAATGGACAAGAAAGCCCAGAAACAATTTCCGTTGTTATCACTTATCATTATCCTCACCGACGTCGGCAATTTTTCCAGCAGGTACCTTGTTGTGGAGTCAGAGTTCCACATTGTGAAGAGCAGTCTCTTATGCAGATCCTCCTCACTGACGACACTGAAAACAAAGGAAAGAAAATGAATTACCTCAAATTATTTGTGACGAACCAACAAGTGGAGCTGTGCACAAACATTTGTTTGGCATGAACAACACTTCAGCACCTAACTGAGTATAAAAAGCTGTGTATAAACAATGCAAAGGTAGACATGCACTTATTTACATATTTGTCAAATCCAGTTTCTTTTCCTGCATATAGGTTCAGGTGCAGTTCGGGAGGATACATAAAGTATGATTTAGGCAAGACCAGCTTACAATAAGGACTTAAATTAAACTGCACCAAAATATATTCATTTTTAACAAATCTTGAAATGGTATGTCTCACTTTGGGTACATTTTATGAAAGCACAAAATGACTGGATGCTTACAAGTAAAAGGTTTGTAAGAAGATGGGGTTCCTACAGCGAGGAACCATCTGAGTCTTCTGTCTGTGGCTAGGATCACTGTCTGGGAACATGCCAATCTGAGGAAGACAGCAAAGTACACACACTCTAGTCCCTGTACTGCAAAAAAGGGGTGTCTAAAAACAAGATAAAAACACTTAATCTGAGGGAAATGATCTTGCTGCATGGACAGATAATTTCACTTGACAAGATTTCTTAAATTCAGATTATTAAATCTAGAAATAAGCATGGTGTATGCTTAAAATAAGAAATTAACTCTTAAAACAAGATAAATTAAAGCTGCAAGCAGCGATGAACTGGTCCAAGCAGAGTGCACTGCAAATGATTTGTTTCTTACCAAGATAAAAAAAAACTTTAGATTTGTGTTAGATAATTTATCTTGTTTTAAGAGTTAATTTATTATTTCAAGCGTTCAACATCCTTATTTCTAGATTTAACAATCTAAATTTAAGAAATCTTGTCAAGTGAAATTATCAGTCCATGCAGCAAGATAATTATCAGATTTAGTGTTTTTATTAGACACCCCTTTTTTTGCAGTGTGCTGCCATGTCACAGTCCGCACAATGTTTTTGTATGATTCTGCAGAGTGGTGCATACCTTAACATAAGAGTCACATGGCCCCTGGCACTCCTCCGCCATACACCTAGCCTCCAAAACTGTGAACATACACAAATAGAACTGAATAAGTTATGACTTTGTTGCTGCATTAATTATGTATATTTCGTTTTTTTTCAGGTGCTGGGTCACAATGTCACCAATAACAATCTAAAACTGGACCCACAAATGCTATGCTCCACTATAGGCCTTAGTGTGGCTCCTATTGTGAATAAGATTTCTGAATAAACACACTCGAACACAATCGTGTTTACTCATGTAGACAGTGTGTGCATGTGTTATGAGTCAAGAGAGCAAAAAATATCAAAGAAAATGTACCATATGCGCAAGACAAGCTGCTTCGGTTGGGGAAAAAATGGGCTGCCATGTTTAATATAGCTTGTGTCACAACTCAGGGAATGCAGGCAGAGTGCCACAATGAAGCTACATGCTAGCGATCATCATCCATAGGCCACATACGGACCGACAAAGCTTCCAGCCCTGCCCACAGAATAATAGCCTGATGAATACAGAAAATGTGAGGAGAAAAACTGTGTTCTGGTATTTAGCATATTTTATACCGTTTTTAACCAACACTCCTTGGTGGAAGTCTGAGAGCATTTTCTAGTTAAGTATCTAGTTATCATAATGGATTTCCCATGTTTTTTTGGAGTCTGTTGACACTGATATAAGCAAATTAAAAGAACATGAATTAGGAGGATTTCTTTAGTAAGGCCAACTAGGCATAAGAACATTATATTTCCTTTATTTGAAAGTCTGGAACCCACAGAGTGAAAAATTCTGCCCCTTGGACAAATGTAGTTGATGACCCCTGGTATATAGAGAGTAGGCTTAGAGGCAGGTGCAGGCAGGTTCAAGTTTAAGTACCAAATGTTCTGAAGCAAAAATACAAGGCAAGATAACACGATTGCAACTTTAACAAACTGGCAAAGAGTGAGTGGTAAAGATCTGGTTAAATATTTGCAGCACTGATGGGAACGATGAGCAGATGGGCAGGGCAACTCAAGTGACTGGGATTGAAGGTAAAGGGATTGTTGCGGGGCAAGGGGAAGTGGGGCCGAGGTGACTGGGACAGAAGAAAAAGTCAGAGGGCATCAGGTGGACAGGAAGAAAAAGGCAGGGGATGAGTTTGAGGAAGTGGGCCGGAGGGAGGGACTGAGGCAGAATGAGACAGCTTGCCTGATTCCCATTATTTAACCATTATTCTGTTTCTTGTTCAGGTATATGGAGGAAGAGTAAGAGGATGTCTGCCTGCTGAAATAACAAGCTGTGAAAATGATTTGGAAGAAGCCATTAAGTATTTCCAATGACTGAGAACCCAAAGGAATATCACGATACATTATAGAAACAGCTGCTCAAGTTTTGTCATTTGATGCACTTTTTCTCTGCTTTCATCACTGCCAGCAAAGCCATTTAATCGTGAGTTCTTCATCCTGTGCCAAAATTGAATGATATTCTATTCTACTTGTGTTTACTTCAGGAAAATGAGAATACATGACAGGGTTTTGTAAGTTTCCCACATGGGTCTCAACAACACAAGAAGAAAGAGACAGCAGTCCAACATTTTGGTCTCCGGGCATTTCTCAGGAAATTTCAAAATTGAATCAAAAACATCCACTTAATGTAGATAAAATAACTGTACCTGATGACCTCAGACTATCTGATAACACCTGATGACAAATGTAAAATCACAGAAGCTACATGTAATAAGAAAACTGAGATTCAAAAAAAGTTGGGATTTTGTCTAAAATGTAAATAAATCAAAATATGACAATTTGCTAATAATTTAGGTTGTATATTCAATTGAAAACTGTACAATGACAATATATTTAATGTTCAATCTGGTGTGTTTGTTGTGAAAATACACCCCCATTAATGAAACAGCATCCCAACTTTTTTTGGAATCACTGTTGTAGAATCGGAAGACGTATTGTCTACTCAAGTAAAAGTACTAATACCACACTGAAAATTCTCTATTACAAGACACAAGTCCTGCATTCAAAACCGTACCTATTTTGTGTTGTTGTTAGACCTGTGTAGATCTAACTAAGTAGTCTATCTAAGTAGTTTTGAGGACATGGTTAGTGATGCTGTTGTACTGAGATGCATTTTGTCAAAATGTGTTTTTAGTATTCTGTTCCCCGTGTGTGTCTGTAAATTGGAGTGGAAAAAATTTGATATTTAAATATTTCATCAAATGTGTCATGCATAAGTGGACAGAAAAAAACTACTGAGAACATCTAGTTTGACATGTGATGAGTAAATGGCCATTCACTCAGAGAAATGACATGGACACAAAAGACCTGAGAGAGGAGACGGAGAATCACAAACAAAAGTAGGAGCGTGCACAGCTTTGGTTGCTTGGAGACCAAAATAAACAACCACTTTTGTTGGATAAATGTGCCCAGCTCCCTTCCCACCTACCTACGCTTTTTCTCATTAATGATCAGCTGTCATGATTTGACAGGTGATCTGCACTGTACCATTAAATCTTTTACTTCCTATGTTGCAAATCATATGTGCTATATAAATAAAACTGCCATGCTATATAATTTTCAATTATGGCAGGCACATGTTAGTTCTTTCATGAAAAATGAACAGAGTACAAAGTGTGTCTTCACAGCAGTGTCTCTCTACACAAAGAGCATCTCATAAAACTTACCGCTAACAACAAGTACTTCTTGCTCCTGGATGATTGACAGCTTCAGCTGACCTATTGAAAATGAGAGAAGGAAGGTTATGAAGGGGCGGTAGGTATCATTGTTGAACCAAATGGTTTACATTAAAGAATGGGCTGACATTTTGGTTACATTAGCTTAGCATGAAGACAAAGGTAACGTGCTGAATTACAAAACAAATTACAGTACTGCTTGTTTACAATAGCCGTTTGTGGAAAACTTAGGTGCATCGTATATATGGTTTGGTGTTTGGGGGTCCTTCTCAAAGGAAATTCTGGACCATTAATATTACCATATCTGTGTACAACACATTGGAAAAACTAGAGCAGATAATACATAAACAACATCCAGAAAGCTTAAAGACTTGCTCAGGAAGTATACTGGGGACCAAATATATCTATTAGATCTGGAAAAATTTATTCAGTTTTGATGATTTCCACATTGAGTTTTATATTTTAAAACCCTGCATCACACTAATATTAACCATGTTGAGAAAACAGGGTTGAGGAAAGTGTGTCAGTATGTAAAGTGCATACATGTCATTCATCTAAAATGCATGACTTGATGCTTTCATATCTTATTAATACCAACACATTTACTGACATTAGCTCAGAGACCAAATTTACCTATCGGGCCACAGACTAATCACAATGACAGCTTGAGTTAACTCAAAACTAGCAGTGAGTTTGAATGGCTGTGAGGTGTTGCTGTTGGGTTGATTTAGTTTATCAAAGCTTCTAGCAAAGCAACACAGTACATAAAATAAGCACAGCAGAAATGTCGGATAGGCCCTACCACTTTGTCAAATTATGTAACATTTCACATATCTTTGACTATCCAATGTATACCCAAGGGTGATTGCTGTTAGGTTTTTTTTCCAATGATTTTGTGTATTTCTTGGCCTGGCAATGTCACAGTGTAGCCAGCCTTGCGGTTTTAAGCTAAGCTAAGCTAAGCTAGCTATCAGATCTGCATCGGTTGTATAATGAGTGACACCAGTCTTCTCATTTCTCATCAATCATTTAATTTTGGCATTAATATACAATCAGCCTTTAAATTTTCATGACTAAATTTCATTTCACTTTCAAAAATCAAAACAAGAAAATACCACATGAATCCTAACAGGATGTTGAACTTGACAACATCAGAGAACTGGCAGCAGAGGAAATGAGAGCAAACAGCTTTGAAAGGTCATATTGCCTCCAGGGGCCGGTAGCCTTCTGTGTGTGTGTGTGTGTGTGTGTGTGTGTGTGTGTGTGTGTGTGTGTGTGTGTGTGTGTGTGGCATGTTTTGGTTGCAGAAATGTATTCATGCTGCACATTGTGTCATATCCCATCAAAGGCCCAAACAGCTCTATAAAAAAGTTTAACTAAATTTACAAAATAAATGCATATTTGTTGTAACTTACTTGTTTCTTGGGTGTATGGTGTGTGTGTGTGTGTGTGTGTGTGTGTGTGTGTGTGTGTGTGTGTCTTTGTCCACTGTCCATCATCTGTCACTTTTTCTCGACTTTCCTGGAAGTCTCCTAGCACTGCTAACAGCTCAAGATTCAAGACTTGTTAGCCATGTTGACATGGCCACTGCTAACATTGGCTTTGTGCTATTTTAAATTAATCCTGCTCATAAGAGCACAGTCTAAAGCTAAAATGTGAGAGCCTCGTTGTGTGATAACGCTGCTGGCACTTCAGAGCTTGGGTACAAGGGATGTTTGTCGTTCCCACACTGAACTTGGCATGGTTTTGTGCTGCTGCTGGCTGAGGTAGAACAAAGTGAGAACACTGTTTGAAATATCTTCCTGGTACGTCTGAACTTGAAGGTAAGGTCTTTAAAATACCAAACACAATCTGTATCACACTGCAGTTATAAGCCAAACTGAATGGATAACGGTAAATGCAGTTTTAGTACAGCTATACAGACAGTACAAGTGAATACTGATTACTTTAAGTCCAACTTTGTAGGAGAAACACATACTTTTCTAACATTCAGTGCTGTGCATTTGGGCCAAAGATGGATAAGTAAAAGCTGACCAGATTTTTGGTAAACAATGTAATTAAACACCTTGAAGTGGTGGACTGTCAAAGTGAAATAAATTAACGTTACTGCTTTGTCTGGTTTTGCATTTTGGAAACAGCTGTTCATATTTATCAACACAAATTTTGCTCATAAGCACCAACAGAATAGCAATGCAGTAAAGTTTCTGCCATAATAAAAAAAACTAAAACTCATATTTTCTTTTTGTTTTACAAGGTTCCAAAGCACAGAATGCAAAACTTGGTGCAGAGTACTATTTGACAGGGCTTCATTGTAGGGTCAAACTAATCCTTTCCGGCTTCTTGTCCTGCACTGCTGGGAAATTCATCCTGTTTATGTGCACATAACATGCTTACAGTGTTGTTTTAAATGGGTAGAAGGTATTCATGTTCACAGTAAACAGGCAGCAGGAGCAGATGTTGTATTGATCCTTTAATGGGATCTTGCTTTATTCGTAAAACACTGCAGGTGGTAGCATGGAACATAAGACATGCAGTCAATACATGGCTCCACTTAATAAGTACATTAACCTTATCTGTAAATAAAGCTTGCAGCATAAGACAACTCTCTAGTTACGCTTAGAAACTTGCCATTTATTTGACACTAATCTTTAATGTTATAAACAAATAATTCAGTTCTGAGGTCGTCTTTTGGCCATCTTAGAGTTATCTTTGAGCAAGACTCCTTTTAGAGATTTCGGGAAAATAATCCATGTTTTTATTTCCTCTTGCCTGGATAAGTCCAACACACTATATCTATTGCTATTGCTAACAAGATCTAAAAAAAAAAATCAAGTATGACATCATTGCACCAGTGAAATTTTGTGTTGACTACAAGATTCTACTTTTAATTTTTAAAGCTTTGAGGAGGCTATAGCTCCATCCTATCCCAGTGACCTTTTACATTCCTACTGTCCTCTCAGAACACAGACGTTGTCAAAGCTGCAGCTTTCTGTCCCAGATAGTCGCTTGAGGCATAAAGGTGAATGTGCTTTTTTTGTGGGGGTTTTTGTATTCTTAAATTCAGGCTAAAAACCCACTTGTTTTCTCTGGCTTTCTGAGTGTTTAGGTATGTCAATTTGTGATTTTGCCAATGTATAATTTGTCAACTTCTGTCCCTTTCCCCCTTTACTGTGTAAAGCACTTTACAGGGTGTTTTAAAACTGGTCTATAAATAAACTGACTTGACTTTTAACATCAGCTCATACAAAGAAAGACAAATGTAATTACCACGGGGTAAATATGAGTCATTTGGGGTGTTAACACGCAGAGGTTTTCAAAGACAGGGGAGGAAAGAGTATAGAATAAGGAGGCACAAAATAGAAGAGGGCTGTCTTTTTAGAAAGCAGATGGCCTGTACGAAAGGAACACAGACATTTTGGAAGCAGAGGTTACAGCCTGTGAGTGTAGGAGTGAATAAATAGGGCATGGCAGATGAGACAGCAGTGTGGGTCTACACATGCACAACTGAAAACAACAACATGACGCACCAACACATGCGAATACACTCCGGCACACGTACAGTATGGATATACTACACAGTGCTCTGAAAAGCTCTCTGAATAAATCACTGGGGTTTATGCATGACCACCCAATCTACTCTAATCAGAGACATTTCCATCAAGAAGAAAAGTCCAGTTGCCTCAAGGAATTAAAAGAATATTAAATGTTCATAGAGGTCTACAAATTCTTACTCGGCTTGGATATGCTGTTGCCAATCTACTGAAGATCTTAAGCGAATTCACACTTCCCCATCCCTCGTCCATTGGTATGTCCGTTCAGAAATGCACAGAATTCATTCACTGTTTGGCAGTGATGCCATGGAGCTCGTGTGCTGTAATGCATTGCAGGATTTAGAGCAGGAGTGAATTTAAAATGCCGGGCTTGTCCAGGTAAAGGAAGGTCAAGGGGAAAAAAGCCTTCGGTGGTAGGGAGATGCCAGCCTTACAGCCTTTACAGAGAGAAAGAGAGTCTGTAATTACAATAATGCAGCATAATAAAAAGTCTAGAATGAGACGTTTTATAGCAGCAGTAAAAAAATAATGAGTCCCCACAACAATAAAAGTACTGAGCACCTTGGAGAGGCGGAACAGGTTACGCAGAAAGACAGAAAACTAGATAAAAAATGTTTTAAAAGGATGACCTCAACTATTTTGCTTAAGAAAATATATATTACTTTGCCAAGAAATTACAAAAACACTACATTTTCAGCATTTCTTTGTAATGTAGAGTCATGTGTGTATTCACAAAGCTCCATATTAAAAGATAACTTTCCCTGAGTCCTTGTGTAACTTTAATTATTTGCTCTACTTCTCTTATATAAACAAACACTGTCACCAGTCCCCACTATCAATTTAAAAACATAATTGTCTCCAGTTTGGGACAACACTGTCAATGGCTTCTGCGATGGCAGACTTAATTCTTCATACAGGTATCTTTAATTGCCTGGGTCCAGACCTTTGAATACGTCCACTCCATCAGGTTGACTGATTAGTCTGGCATCATGACATGAAACAGCAGTTTCTTGTTTTAAAAAACCAATCAGCCTAATGATTGCTGCAGGGGGACAAATGATTAGCAATCAGCACCATGGGCAAGAAAAATGCTGTTGTCAAGCTGGTGACAAGCTGTGGCCAAGATTTGTTTACATAGACGGCACGTCTTACCAATAACGCTCAACATTTTAGTTTGTTTTAACTTTGCTCCATTGCACTCTGAAAATCCTTGGCAAAACTAGTTGGCATGGTTAGGCATTGGTGTCGGCTTAAAGTGAGATTAGATTTACTGTTGGTCTCTACACTGCAAAAAAGCCAACTTGTATTTTTTGGCCTAAAGCAGTGATTTAAGTTGGTAAAACCTGGAAATATTAATGACATTGACATTTAGGGCAATAATGTAAGCTAGCACAACAAAGCAAGTCAGTTGTATGCTCAAAAACAAGTTTGTGAGTTGTTGTTACTTATATCTTTAAGTTGGGGTTCACAACAAGGGACAATAGTTCTGCTAACTCTTATTCCTTTTTTTTTGCGAAAGCTAGCGGCTAAATGATGCTAGCAGCTAACTGATGCTAGCGGCGCTGCTTGTTACAGCTACAAGAGTAGCCATTAGCGTATCAATGCTAACTCAAAATTGTGGTCGCAACATTAGCTGACATTTCATAGCGGCGTTACAATCGTGCCAATTCAGCACATTGCAGAAGTAAGGATTAAAAGTTATTAAAATGTAAAATTATAAGTTACTATAACTTACAGTTGAGTTGACAAAAATCTGAATTCAGAGTTCAGCAGACTCAAAAACAAAACTTAAAATATTTAGTTTAATTGTCCAACTTAAAATTTTATCGAAGTTTGTTGCCTTAAAATTTTGAGTTCGCCCAACTTTTCTTTTTTTGTAGTGTTTGATTGGTTAGGGACATTTTAATCCCCCTCCCCCATGGACATTGGTCAGAGATTTAACCAATATACCTCAAACTTAGTGTGTTGGCAATGCCAGACTGAAGATAGAAACACTTTGTAACGCTTTGACAACTCTCTCTGATATCAGGCATTATCTTTCTTAATTATTATCTTAAAAAAGCAGACATTTCATGATTAATTGATATTTTGGAGAAATTGCTCATGTCATAGTTGCTTCATTTCCTGAAACAAGTATGACATGAGGAGTATGACATGACAAACTGAAGCCAGATTTCATTTTCATTGACAGTGACGCTGTTATTAAATCCTGTCTTAACTAACAGACTTCCAACTACACCTTTCATACATTAAGAAAAGTTTGTAAAATGGTATGTGGGGAAAAAAAGAAGACAGGCTGCAAGTCATGGATGAACAAATTGAAGCAGGGAGGCAGAGAGGGATTATTTTTTAAAAGCCTAGAGCCACTAAAAGATGCACACTAATATTGACATTGACAGTGGGCCACTTCCGATCTGACTTCTCCCCTGCTGAGCCTTACCTTGTGCCAGCTCAATTACACCACAAAGTTGTGTTTCCTGCCCAGTAACAGCACGTGACTACAGCCGATTCATTTTGTATAGATACCGTACCTAGGGTACGCACTGAATAATGTCATTTTTCATGCACCAAAACACACAGACCAGGAAAGAGAAACCACAGACTGTTAAAAAATATATATAAAAAGTGAAGCTAATGTGGAAGTGCTTTAAACTTGCATTCTCTCAGTGGCCAGCAGGGGGCGACTCCACTGGTTGCAAAAAGAAGTTTGCTTTTATAGAAGGCTGTGAGAAAATTATCATACTTATAACTCAATTTATTACCTCAGTAAATATTTCCTTAATTGCTATTCCCATGTCTTCTTGATGTTCATTTGGTAAATTATAGGTTAATTTAAGGTTAAAATAGATGGACAGGGTATGCTTTAGGGCATGTTTTTTGGCATATTCTCTGTCAGAACCGCCCCTCACTCCTCCTAGCTCCAACCTCTTGTCCAAATTGGCACTGGCCAAAATGCCAAACTCAAAGCTTCATTAATGGCTGATGTCACAATGGTTACCGTACATCCGAGTCTTTTATACAATCTGTGAGCAAAATGGCATATCTACATTTTGCTGTGGCTCCCTGTGCACTGCCAATGGAAAATCAAAAATGTCATCTTGCCATGTGTCAGATCGAGGATGAACTTTCTGTTCTGTCCAGACAAAAAAAACAGCAGCATCCATTTTGCCACATTCTGTCAGACAACAACATGCCTAAAACGTCCTCCTTTGTCATTGCAACAGGGGCCCTGTCAGGGATGTTGCCCGTCACTCAAGAGAATGCTACACTGGCATGAACCTCTCGGGCTTTTGTGAAGACGATGATAACAACCCAGGGCCGCAATTTACAGGACACTTGTGTTGTGTCCTCTTCTTTTTAAAGCGTCCTTGCATTTTTTCCTCACAAAGATGGAATGAATGGTCTAAGATTTTTTAAAAAGCACAGACTGTCATCCCAAAATATTGGTAAATTAATTACCAAATAAGGTGGAGAAATGGGCATACTCTAGCTGGTTAGAAGGTTAAGTTTGTATCTGTGAAGCTGTACCTCCCACTCCCTCTTTCTCATTCCCTCTCTTTCCCTCTCTCTGCTTTAATAGGCTTTGCTGATTCTGTGTCACATTTACATTTGAAAAACCTGTGCCCCACCAGCACCCCATAAGGCAAAGCCAGGGGACAGTGTTGGTCTTTATGTGGCGGCTAAAGTAGCCATTATCAGCTGAAAGGAGCAAGAAAAGAGACCGGAGTTAATCCATGTTCTGTAACATTTTCTGTGAGAAGAGGACCAATTTTGAAAAGTTTGGAAACTGCTGTGTATAAGATTCAAAGTTTTCATTTGGGGTGAGCGCCAATTCATCCCATTTGATCCGAAGGGGAACAAAGAGCAGATTAGATGAGAGACAAGGTGTCCTCTCATTTCCTCGCTGAATTTCTTTTAACAGGCTTGTTATATAACTTTCCAAAACTCGCCTTCTTCAGAGTTAACTGCCAAAACCTGTGAGACAGCTCTCGCAACATTACCTAAAAGGAGGAGTAAATGAAATGTATTGCGCCCATTGAATCCATAGAGGCAGACACCTATATGTCCAATGCCAATACAATACATGAGAAATAGTGGGGCATTGTTTGATGGCTACAAAGAGAAAGGTCTGGGGGGGATTCAGTATCTGGAAGACTACACATTTCATATTACTAAAAGGCCTTGGCCTGTGTTTAATATTTCATAATCTCAAACGCTCTGTGCACTTTAATCATGAAGACAAGAAATTTCCATCAATTACTGACAATCTTTGGCAGGCTTCTGAGGAGGGGAAGAGAGATAATTGCTCCATGCACGGAAAAAAAGATGGAATGAAAATACAAATAAGGGGAGCACAGAAGACATTAAAACTGGTGATGTTTTTTGCTGGTAAAGTTCTTATATTAATTAAAGGGTTAATTGAGAGTAAGTCAACAAGTACAGTGGTAATTATTACAAACAAAGAAGAAAGGTACTGAGAATGACAGCCTCCAAAATGTATTTTCTTCTGACTTTCTCAAGAACATCCAACACTGATAAATGGTATGTAACAAAGCACAAACTCACAAATACTTCACAACTCACAACAGTCTTTATTTGTTAGTTGTACCATCTTCCTCGTGTTATTTTCTGTAGAAGCATCCCTTGTCCTCGTTCTAAATTTAAGACCCAGTTCTCTGATTTCTGAGACTGGACATTCATTATTATTCCTCATGAATACTGACGAGACAGAAGAGTAAGAAGAAAGTACAGGAATTCCTTACAAGAGGATGGTCTCTGATTAATATCCCTTTATTGGCACTTTATCTTTATCTTTAAATCTGGCAAACCGTCTTTATTCTTTCCCTGTTTCTCTATCTATTCTCTAATGTCTTATCACTCGTTCCTCTCTTCTCTCCCCTTCTGCCCTTTATCTATAAGTTTTCTCTGCCTGACTCAGGCACTGCCTCAAACTCTAGTCAGTGGTGCAGTAATCAACTCTACAGCGGGAGCATGACTGTCAAACAAAAGGTAGCAAAACACAAAAGCTGAGCAAAGATGAAACTTAGCTCAAACCACTCCAGTCAGTAGTTACACATCAAAACCTGTCATGTTACTTTAAAATTTCAGGCAGCAAACTGGGCCATTTTCTGTTACGATTAGGCAACAAAAAACATTTGTGTCCCAGTTGCTGGAAGCCTCAGTGTGTGCATGTGTGTGTCTGTAAAGATGTTTAAGTGTCTTTCTTGTTTCTGGTTTGTTGTTTGTTACAGAACAGTGATGAGATGAATGGGTGGAAAAGGGCGGCATAAGTTGCAATCAGGGAAGTCTTTATGTAAAGTGAAGGAAATAATGACAAAATAATGCAATCAAACACTCTAATCAGAATCATCAACATAAACAACTGACAACAATCTATACATAACATATCATGGGATGAAACTGCAGGTTTGTTGAAGAGAAAACTACACTGCAGATAAGCTACAAATGCCCAGGGGGAAGTGAAAACCGTAGGCCCTAACCAGGTACGTGGCTGTAATTCACTCTCTGGCAGTGCAAAATCTTTCCCTCGGGGGCCGCAGACACACTCTACCAAACAATAGAAGCTTTCTGGAAGAAGTCGAGCTCCTGGCAGAGTTTGACCCAGTTCTGAAAGGGCACACTATCAGAATGAACTCAGTGAGACCCCAAGAGGGAGGATCATGCATAACATGACGCCGCATATTAGAAAGCAAAGTATTAACTTAATTGTTTTAGATGGAATGCTAGATATCAGGCATGCCAAGCAAGGCTTTTTCAAATGGACCACACAGGAAAGATTGTGATCTTTTTTTGGGAGAATGCAGAGGTCAGGAATTTAAGTAATTGGAATATGGGTGTACAAGCAAATTTTTAAGTGAACTCAAGTGGCTTATGTGTGCTATACTGGTCAGATCTGGGTGTAGCTCATGCAGCATAATGCTCCCAGGAAGCTTCACTGACTACCTCCATAAACCGATGTTTTCTACTTTCACATATTAATGTTTCAGGGTTTCTGCAAGTGTATTGTATAAAGTCTACTCACCATCAGGCCAAAGCATCTGGAATGTATTTCTAAGATGTTTTTAAACCAAAAACTGTTACACAGGAAGAAATAACTGCAATAAGTGCGTAGGTTGTGTGCATAAATGTTACCCAAAAAAAGGGAGTGAGAGCTTGTGTGCGATGGTGAGTATGAAGTAAAGTTATAGTTGAACATTGCAAAGCAGTGTGTTTACAATTTAAGCTATTTGTTGGTAAATATAAATGCTACAGCTTCTCAAGAAAGACCCACGCCAAGTCTTTGTGTCTTGCATGCCACCTTATGATGAAAGTGAAGGGTTTTATCCCTGAAGTAAGGGTCAACTTCGGCCCACACACCCTTTAGCCACTGCTCAGCAAGCTGCTCAGCAAGCTAAATGGTGCTCACCCACAAGGACAGCTCAGGCTCGCCCAAGATGGACTGACCTTTGAGGTGCAGCAGCTATTTTTTCAAGTCACCCCTTCTCCGAACTTTGCTCAGTGAACTTCAGAAAGACACTTAGCTGCCAAGTAAATGTTTATCCAGCAGAAACCGTGTGTTGAGAAGCCATGGGATTATGATGCAAAAGTTTTCAACAGAAACAAGATTGGAGAACTTTATAACGCCTCAGAGGTAAGCGAGAGAGCTGTTCATGGGCCATAAACATTGAAGCAAAAAGCTTGATTGATATAGGGGTTCTTTCTCTGGCCCAGTGCTTCAAAATGACAAGCTCAGCTCTACTTAAATATATGACCTATTATCCTCCATTCTTTTGAAATATCAGTGGTTCTCATTGAAGCAATAATTTTTCTGTACTGTAACGACACAGCAATTTCACAATAAAAATACACATTTCTCTGATGTTTTACTACAAAGCTGTGGGGAAATTAATCCTCCGAATAGGCCTTTAAAGTCAGCCACAGTCAGAACCTCCCCCCCAGACCGCTTCCTGACACACCCACGTATGCAAAAGCCACCCCCAAAATTGTAAGCGCACCCCTGTAAGACCTTATCCATATTCATTTGTATGGACAGTTGAATACTGGATAATGGATGAGGCTTTAGTCTTACAGTAAACAGTGCAGGTGCACCCTCCTCCAGTTCGGCTAATGGCCTCCATAAATGATTCAGGGTGTCACCAGATAAGGAGGGGCAGCCTCATTACCAGACCAAAGGACTTGTTGGTTCATCTGAGCCCACTTGTTGCTGCGAGTAATATGCTTCTCAGGTTAGATACGCTGCAGGATCAAGTGTGCTGGCAGACCTATGTGATACAATCCTCTATATAAAATTCCTTTACTGTCAGTGATGGATTAACAGTATTGTATGGCATTACAGATATTTGATTTGGATCTTGTGGCTCTGTTTCTTTTTGAGAGCTTCATCCTTTTTTATGCTATTGTTGTTTTGGGGTTTTTTTAGGGGGCAGGGGCCACTAGGTATATCTGCAAAATAATCATGATAATGATAGAATAAGACTTGGATCAGATTAAACTTAAGCACCAATATGATTTCATTTTGCATGAATGGATGAGGTTTAGCAACACTTAAGTACTCATATTGCCATTGACACTGACATTACATTGTTGCCCTTATGATTGCTGCTCATATCTCTCTGCTTTGCCAGTGGATTAATTGCTTTAAAGTCAACCTCTATATGAAATATGTTATTTCAATAAAGCACCCTTGCCTTAAATCTAAATCATGCAGAAGTAACTTTTATAAACCTTTCTATTGGCACAATAAAAATAGAACAAACAAGTATAGAGAACTTTTGAGAGCTGTTGAAAAGAATCGGATCATTCACATGCCAAAAACCTCTTAACTATCAGTTTAAAGCTACAGTCTATTTTCCTTTAAAAATATATATATATAAAGGAATAAACCTCACCATGGGTACTGAGGAGGAAGGATGATGTCTCTGGTAAGCTGGCAGGAGGCTCCCGCAGGTAGACTCTGACACAGGTCATCTTGGTGGGAGCATGCTGGCTGCCACTGTATACGAGATACTCTCAGCAGCTACAGAGAAGAGAAGAGGAGAAACTTGATGCTTTTGTGTGTGTGTGTGTGTGTGTGTGTGTGTGTGTGTGTGTGTGTGTGTGTGTGTGTGTGTGTGTGTGTGTGTGTGTGTGTGTGTGTGTGAGTTTCACATAGGGAGGCTGTGGCTCAGTTTGTAGTACGGTCACCCATTGATCGGAATGTTGGTGGTTTGATCCCAGATCATGGCAGCCTACATGTCGAAGTATCCTTGGGCAAGATACTGAACCACAAATAGCCCACCGATGCTGCGTTCATAGGTGTGTAAATGAATTCCCAATGGTGGCAGGTGGCACCAGTGTGCCTCTGCCAAAACGGGTGAATGAGCGCAGTCTGTAGTGTAAATCGCTTTGGATAAAAGCGCTATATAAGTGCAGTCCATTTACCATTTACATAGCATTTGATGTTACCTGCTACTACTGTATAACTGGCTCATACAGTTGTAACAGGGCATACAGGGTTGAATTGTTTTGTTTAATATACATCCTGTTGGCCCTAATGTAATTAGGAATTCACCAATAACAATAATTGCAAAATGTATATAGAAACAGACAGATTTTAACACCCATAATTCCATGTGCATATGCACCCAAAAAATTAAATGCTCTCTTTCAATACCCTGTCTCACTCACACTGTCACTCCACAGCTTCCTCATTTACAAAGACATTGTAGCCTCTGGCCAGGATTTATAATTATCTGCCCTAAAAGTGGACTAAATGTAGCTTGAAAGGGACATGCAGTTATAGCAACATTATTAGTATAGTTATGGTCGTCTATCCATTGAGCATCAGAAAAGGTATAATTAAATGAATCTGCAAGAGTGCCACATGTCCTTAAAAGCCTGTTTTGCAGGGTTCATCTGAACATTTTTGATTAATTCTATTTAATCCGCCTATTGTTTATTTTTTACTAATGAGCCACCTACCGGTGACAGATGGGTTTGAATTTGAGGTCAAACAATGTTGTTACAATAGGAGTGCTTTCTATTATACTACAACAGTTTCTTGGTTTTCTATGGGCTGGTTGGTTTCCCACCATTTGGAGCTGACCAAAGACAATATGTGCTACATTTTCTGTACTGTTTACAAATGTACTTGGCAGCTGTCAGATGGATTTGCAGTCATTTGACAGATGTACAGAGACAAGAGTATTATTAACGTGAGAGTCCAAGGTTAACTTAACAATGCCTGCTCAGATTCCAAGGATGGATCTGGTGCTTTCTAGAAAGTCTTTCAACGTTTACTTTATGATCATTAAACTACATTTGTTTTTAAATTAATGTATAACATTTACTTTTATTAATCATTAAAGATACTTTTGTTCTTTTGTTAAAAAATGTCAGAGGGGAAGTTTTTAAAAAGGCCAAAACGGAACAAATAACATGAACAGCCTACAGCTGCCTCCACAGTAAACAAAGATAAAATACAAAAAACATGTTTTTTTAATACAGATTATCATCAGTCTTCCGTTTACTGTAGAATTGACTGAGTTAAGCCAGTGTTGTGGTTGTGTGGCAATAATCCAGATTACTTTACAGGATGATTTAACACACCTCTGGGTGAAATGTGACACAACAGCGATAGCTGCAGCACATTAATTTGACATCTTGCCTGGCAGCAGTGTGCCAGTAACCCAGAGATGAACTTCTCTAATCCTGATTAACAAACTGCCCTCCCACCAAGAAGCCACAAAATCAAGCTTTACTTAAGTGAGATGAAAAAAAATATGCTTGTTGAATTGCTTAATACACAGCGTCCAAATTCATATCAGCAAGTATTGTACACACAGCATTCTCACAACAATAGCATGCACTCAGAGAACCTATTTTGGGCTGACAAAAAGTATATTGACAATTATCTCTTTCTCCTGCCTCGTGTCCCCTCCTCAGGACTTTGAAAAGTCATAATCCTTTTCCTTTTTCCTCTCATTCTGTCCCTCCACAAAAAGCCCCTGATTCATTTGGTCCTTATCAGTTCCAGTGAAAGGAAAACAAAGGAGTTTGCTGAAACTCATACGCTGCTTTCCTGAAAGGGAAACTGGGCAGATAATGCTACTGTGGCATGGCATGCTTAGTTTCAGGGGACAGGACTGTACTTCCATGTGTCAATTCCTTTCAGAAATACAAAATACATACACATTTTAGGATATTTTCAACAAAAAACTAAACTACTATAACACAGATTCCAAAAAAGGAATAAAAATTAAAAAAAACTTGCAATGGTTTGCAAATCCTTTGTGACCTTAACAAAGAGCAGAGGAGATATGTAATTCTCAAACTGTGAAACGTCTGTTTATTGTAAATACAAGCAATTGGATTTTTATGCATTCTGTTTTTATTCTTGTTTTTAACAGTGTCCCAAATGTTTTGGAATTGAGGTTGAAGACAATGTAGAGTCGCACAATTCCTTTCCAAGGTAGGATTCTGTATTCCCCAGTATGTTCGACTATCTAGCTTTCTCCCAGTCCTATAATAAAGCCTAGCCTAACCTTTTTTTTTTTTAGCATTGTTCAATTCACAATTACAGTGGAAACGGACACCTACAGGTTTTTTTCTTATAAAAAATAAGATGTATGTCTATTTTTTTATCTTTAAAGTCAATTCATTCAAAATCAAGTAGGTTTTGATATAAGCATACATTTTCCATAAGGAGACAAATATTTTGTTGGATGGCCAGATGTTGCTCAAGGGCCACGATTTGTTAACCAAAGTGGTTTATATCACAAGCAACAAGTTGCGCTGAAGATCTATAGCAAATACTCCTGTGGTCCTAATAGGTTCAGGCATGATAAGTAATTGCAAGGCAGTGCCATACAGTGTGCAAGGCAGAGAAGCCTAAGGAAGGGGCAATAGGTGCAACTGGAAGAGGAAGGTAGAGGCAAGAGAGACTTAATTAAGATAGTAGAGATAAATAGAGGAGAGCGGAACAAGTTCCTCGGAGAGATGAGTTTTCAATTTGCGCCGGGAGATTGAGGATGACTGTGCAGATTTGACTGGGGGTGAATTGTGGAGGGAGAAGAGAGACGGCAATGTGAAGAGATGTCCAGATTGCCACAGGGGACAGCTGAGCACCAGGTGGTAGAAGACTGGAGAGGATGGCCACTTAATCAATTAAGTGAGTGACACCACTTTATAAGTCTAGTAAAGACATGAACCAGGAACAACCAGAAAGATAGAGATGTGAGTCACTGGACGACTAGACAAAAAAAGCAAGAAAGTTACAGATTAAACAGACTTTGAAATAAGTACTGAAAGCCAATAAAATGGATGAAAGCAGATTCAGCTAAAGCGAGTCACTATATAGTGCTGTGAAGAAAGTTTTGCAGCCAAAATGTTTTGCTAATTAATCAAGTCATTGAACAACAAAAAAAGTCATAATTAGATTCTTGTTGGAAGTCAGTTATGCCTAACATTAATTGATCCCATTTGAATGTTAGAATCTGCTGCTTTTCTCCGTTTAATGTCACTGTGAATTAAACATCAGTTGGGTTTAGACTGTTTTTAGACAAAACAAGCAATCTGAGGGCAGATTGTGGGTGGGTTTGACAGGCGCTTTTTACTATTTTTAATCTATTTTTAATAGACTTAATAATTAATAACTCAAAAATATAAATTATTAATATGATCATTGGTTGCAGCCTCACCAAATGTACAAAAGAAATAGACTTATTTATAATTTCCTCTTATTTAAGTGATTCTACCCAAAAAGCGAAACACTCAACAGACAGGCTGTATCTTTGAATTCAGTTATTGTTGTCAGCTCATCAACATATAAAATGCTTGTTTTCTGTTCTGCCAAATGGACACTTGTGCAAAAACAATGGCAGACAAAACAAAAATGTATATATAACAACATACCTCATTGCTCAAAAATAATCCTGATTACCTGGATTTACTTGATTTGAATACTTTAGATGAATTAAAGGAAATATTCCTAATGACAAAAAGAGCAGAAGTGGTGTACAGAGTACCTGTAGTGAGTAGTAGCTAGTAGTTTCTTTTAGAAGAATACTGTGGTCTTCTGCTACTGTGACTTAATTATACTTATCTTTCTTCAGTAAATGATGTTCTTATTCCCCAACCCATTTCCTACCACCTCAGTGCACAAATCCATCTCCAAACAGGTGAAATTATAAAATACAAGTCAAAACAAGCAACAGTCTTATTTGTTGTCTGAAAGTTCAGGCTTCATTTTTTAAGCCAGGGAATGGCAGATTTATCTGTATTTTATTCTTTACAGCTGCACTAAACTATTTTCCATTAAACACAGAATAACACTTAAATCTTACAGTGCAGTGAAGACTTTTACTGCAGTCAGAAGAAGAAGTACAGAGGACAAATCACCCTGAAAGATGTTTGTGTTTTGCTGCTTTTAGATATGAAATTCTCACATAATCGCTCATTCATTATTTTGCTTATTCATTCATTTGTTATGAAGGTAAGCTGTCTTCAGCTGACTTAACTGATACAGATTTGCTCACTCTGCTCCCACTGTATCTGCAACACTGCTGACTGTGCAGGAAGCTTTGCATTTATATCAGTATGTGACTTTGCCAATGTAAATTTCAATTAGAGATTAAATCTTAATCGTCCCATGTTCCATTTATTATCTTATTGTAGCTCTCCTATCCTGGCACAATACGACTTTTTAAGCAGTAATTAAAAAGAACTAATTCAAGCCAAATTAAATATATTTTAGAAAATAATGTTTGAATTTTCCTAATAGAAGAGCAGCATCTCACACTAAAAACTACAACAAAAATACATGGAACAGCATGTATTTGTGTTGTATGTGTTGTTGATGACTTCCTTTTTAAGACTGCTCAGTCCGTTTAATAAATTCATGAACAGTTTATCCGTTGTCAGTATTTTTAATTGAGACACAATGACATTGGAAACAGCCTACAAAAACACAAGGGTTAATATCTTAAACATTCAGGGGCAGTCCAAGCTACAGTTAGTAAATCATTTTAAGTTTTAACAAAAAAGACAATGGCTCAACCTACTGGACATGTTATGTATTGCATCCACAGATAGGACTGCACAGCAAATTATTATGCTGTACCTTGGAAACATACTTCCTTATGGTATCCATACATGGGGAAAAAGTAATTACATTTACTATAAGTAACATCTGAATATAAATTATATTATAAATATTTTCAATGTTGACTTATTTTAAATGTGGTAAGGTGCATGCTATTTTTTCTGATACATTTTATAAACATATCATGTATTTTGGGTATCAAATGTATTAAAGAAAAGGCTAAAAATGGATCCCATGATTCTTACTAGAGTGTTAAAAGCATGTCAAGTTTGTTTCTGCAGGATCTGCATGTGACAACAAAACGTTGCACTCCACTTACTACTACTACTACTACTATTTTTTGGTATATGCAACTAAGGTGCAGCTGTATCTTAGCCACATGCTGTAAATCTTAAAAACATCAAAAAATCTATAAATTACCAACAATGATGGGAGTAGTGACACAGGGAGATGAGTTCTACTTTAAAAATTCTAATGTGTTAATAACATACACACCTGTAAAATGCAATATCTAATCATATGACAACGTAAATTATGTGTTTCTTCATTATGTTGGTTTTGAAGGCTAAAATGTTTTATCATAACTGGATAAGAAAAAGGATCTGATGCACAATCAAGAACATGTTCCCTTATTTTCCAAGCTGTGTCTTTTGGACTTTTGATACATTTTAATCACAGGCTTAGCCAAGTACCTACAAAAATAAATTAAAAACTTACACAGGTGGTCAGACAAACACTACCTCAGTCTTAAAGGAACTTCCACATGCTCTCCAAAAGTGAATGCACTCTCTCTGTCTTTTACTGCAACTGCTGCACAAATAATTCCCTGGGGATACACATAGACATACTTTAATATTATCTAATATCATCTTAAAGCAAACTAATGACAGCTGGGAGTGGCTTACTTTTTCCTCATCTGAAGCAAGAAAATTACATAACCTTTGATCTAACTGTTATGCTGGAAATATAAAGTATGGAAAGTAGGATAGGTAAAAAATTAACACACCTGTCAAATTACAGACATAATATATGTCACTTTTTGTCTTCATTTTAGTTTGACTAAATTAATTTAGTGCTTGGTTAAAAATCTTAAGAGCGCTGCGAGTTATTGGCAACCTTAAAATATCTTCAAAACAGCTAGAGTTGCACGTCAGCTGTTCTGCCATCTGCTTTATAAACGTAAACTTGTATTTAAGTGAAAAAATATATAATTAGTTAATTGATAGTTAGCTATCTTTGACTCTAATTATCAATGTAAGAATGTGTGGCACTGACTTGTCCAAGCATTGCCACCTATTGGGTTAAGATATTTCAAAGTTTATCTGAGATTTTCCAGAAACATAATAAACCAGACCCAGTTATTGCAGTGTTTGGGGTGTGGTCAGCTACCATGGAGAATGAGATTTGTTTTGTGACACTGTAAGCAAGAAGAATAATTCTGCTGAACTGGAAACAAAAAAATCCTCCAGTCTATCAAGCTTTAATGAATGATATAATGAAACATTTGCAGTTAGAAAAAATAAAATTCACCGAGAGGTAAGATAAATACCTTTTACACAATATGGCAGCCGTTTGTGGACTATTATAATCCAATGAAAAAAACAACTGTGAATTTGAAAAAACTTGACATCCTCCAAGTTGTATTATTACTATTTACATATCTTTCTTTTATTTGTAAACCTAATGATTGTTTTGATATTTGATTTGACTCCACCTTCTTATTTTTTGTATGTGAACCATAGACTGTATATAAATAAGATGTGAACGAAAGAAAAAAAAACCCAATAAAGAGAAGTTTAAAAAAAACGTGTAGCACTGCTGTCACTCAGCCTACCTTTTTACTTGAAGTGGGAGATATGAGTTTTTAGATCAAACAGGAACTGAAGACACTTTATTGGCAGTGTAATCTGGCCAAAGCTTCTTTGCTAACCTCTGCGAAGTCTTCACACTGATGTTTTATGCCTGATAAAAAAAATAGGAACTTTGTGGTAGCTTGTTGCTAAATCAGCCAACGTTGGATGGAGAAGATAACTGCGCATGCGCTCAAAGCAGCCTGGCAACTACGTTTGGAACTTGTATCGACCAACCAACGTAACATTTGCGTACTGTTTTTGACGTAGAGTTGCACTATGGCTGGGAGCTGTTTTTACAGCTCGGCTTTCTATACGTAGCAATAATAACCACTGTCGCTGTATGGACGTTAGAAAATGGTGCTAAAGAATACCGACTTCAGTTAAATGACACGGATCATTTTCCCCTCTTGACAACCGGAAGAACAGGTTAGTTTGGAGGAAGTTATCCACATGCTCGTTTACGTTAGCAAGTAGCATTTTGATGTCGCTCAGTGTGTTGCCCAAATCACTGACATTGTCGCTAAATGAAGCTTTATTTAACAGATGCTATTACGTCTGTGATTCACAAGCAACCCGTCAACAAACGTTTATAAGATGATCTATAAAACGCCTTATTTGGGTTGCTTCGATTGTAGCTAGTTTTTACGCAAGGGCTTCTGTGAATACCATCAGTTTATATCGTCACAATGTTAAAATAACCGCCTAAGTCATTTTTTGTCAAAATTGGGTTGTTTTTTTTTTGCCTAAAGCATCTCCTCATGACGCCGGCCACCTATGGTAAAATCGCCTACATCCTCAGTTGATCAGATCATGTGATTTACCCCTTTAAGATCATGGCCTATGTCAAGTGTGTGACGGATTTATTATGTCTACATAAGAGTGACATGATCGTGTCATAAACATGACATGGGATGTGTTATGAACATTAATGACACTTTGAAGTAACATTAATGCTCATGATACTTGTCATGTCATGTTTCTGACAGGCTTGTGTGACTTATGTAGACACCTTCAAAATAAAGTGTTACCATATCATGCTTAAGTCACAAAGGCATGTTCAAAAATGCATTTATTTCTCTTAAGTTACACAATTTACACATAGTGTTATCACTATGCCAATAGCCATCCTTTGTTACATCCTTTTTGAGTGAAAGTTTTTGTGTTTCCTGCAAAACTTAAAAAAACTTTTAACAGGGTGACGATATAGACTTTTTAAGATCATAATAAGTATAAATCGACAATACTTTTGGCCAAGGCTGCTAGTATATCTGCTATTTGTTATTGCACCGGATCACCACTGAAAATATAACACAGTGATCACTGACAAGTGTGAACGAATAATAACACTCATATATCTTTGACAGCTATGGAGTTTCTCCCAGTGCTTGACCCTTTAGATAAACCCAAAGAAGGAATATGGTAAGTAAATTAAGATCATTTATTTCAGTTCCCTTTTTACCTTGCTGAAATTTTTTTGCTGTCCACAGGTACTCTTTGATTCCTAGAGGCGGTGCTCCAGGTGTTTGTGTGGGTCACACCTGCACATTTATCCCATCTGAAGACGAAGGAAAGGGAAGAATCTTTATTGTTGGTGGAGCCAACCCCAGTGGCAGTTTCTCACATTCTAATATCATAAATCTAGGTAAAAATGTCAGCAGAATTTGTCCAGCGATATGACTTATGCATAACTGTGTTTTGTAAGTTAGTCACGAAAAATCTGCAAGCAGGATTGTATTTTTAGTTTGTAAACTTTTAGGTACATTTCACCTGCAGATTGGCTTTTGTTGATACTATCAGCTGTTTAAAGCTACAAGCATAACAATTAAAACTAAATTAAAATAAATATGACCATGGCTGGGTGAGTGTATATTATATTTGTTGTAAAATCTCAATCACTACTAAAATGTGAAATTTACAGAAAATTAGGGAAAGTAATGTTTATGAAGATAAGACGTATTTAAGTTAATATCAGTGGGTTGAGCATCGTGTACAGTGTCACTTGTTGCACCATATTGGTAAAACACAATCATCATTTCTCCTGTGTGTGGCAGTCATTAGCCTATTTCCTTCATATTCATATCAGAGGGCTTTCTTTGCATTTTTGTCCTTTTTGACTCCACCAGACAATCATGAATGGGACATCCCAGAGTGGGAGGGTTTGGAGTCACGATATGAACACTGCAGTTTCGTGCCAGAGAGCTGCCCTCAGAGCCTGTGGGTCTTTGGTGGGGCACAGCAGAGCGGCAATCGGAATTGTGTCCAGAAAATTCAGCTAACAGGTAAATCCCAAGTTCAAACTCACCTGGTAATATGCAATGTTCATTACTGTGGTGATTTTCACAGATTATAACAGCTTCAGAAGGTGCTGATCTGCTGTATGAAATCAATTGCTGTAGAATTCGGTCTCTCTATCATACATATTTTTGTTGTAGTGTGTGTGATGTATTTTTTTGAGCTAACAATGCCACATTTTTCATTGTGTTGTAACTAATGTTGCTGCTGTGAAAGACATAAAAATTGATTGTATCATATTTGACCATAGACTTGGGTATTATGAGCATGGTTTACTCTTTACTTGTGTGTCCAGACAGTGGGTCTTGCTGGAAGAATGTAGCGGTGAATGGCAAACCCCCCGGGCCCAGGACATACCACACCAGCTCAGCATGCCTAGGGGACAAACTGTACGTCTGTTTTGGTGGGGAAGCAGGAGCCGCACCTGTTTCAGATCCCAAACTTCATGTTTTTGATACAGGTTTGGGTCACCATTACCTTTACCCCACTATCCTTTAGACTAATTTACATTTTAATTGTATAATCCTGAACATTCAATAAATATTCATAATTCTTTCTGTTTTAAATGTAATGAGTAATTAAATGTTACTTTTTAAGTCAAGTCTTTTTAGTATGACAAATCTTAACATGCTTCTTTTAGAGGTAGAGAAGGAGCTAAATGGCAAAAATGTCCAAATGTTAAGTAGCATTTAAAAGTCCTACCCCCCCTGTGGAATGCCCACAGGTGTATATCTTTGCGGATCAGATTTCTTACCAGGACTGAGTGGGCATTTTTCATAGCCACTGTAAATCAATATATAATGCACCCACTGAAAGTGTTATAATCTTAATCTGCCTCAAATATGTGACAGTGTTTATGTTTTTGTGTTCCCAGTGTCTTCCACCTGGTCCCAACCAGAAACACAAGGCAGAAACCTGCCAGCCAGACATGGGCATATTGTTGTCACAGTGGGTTCGAAGATCTACATTCATGGAGGCATGGCTGGAGACAAATTCCACAATGATATGTTCTCTCTCAACACAAGTAAGCCTGATCTCTCCTGAATCATAATAAGAGGATCAAAGTGAATATATTTCCCCTCTGCTTTTATCTCAGGTGATCATACAGGAGGGTGTAGAGCCTCAGAACTTGGAATGGCAAGTTTGGTTTATTTCAAAGAATAAAACCATGTGTCTTCTGTTTAAAGAAAGCATGAAGTGGGAGAAAGTGCAGGCCAAAGGAGACATCCCACCAGGAGTAGCAGCCCACTCAGCTGTGGTGCTGGGCAAGAACATCTATATTTTTGGGGGGATGACTGCAGATGGAGCCAGTAACTCCATGTACAGATTCAACACTGGTAAATTATTTTTTCAGAAATATTACTTTATTGGGTTGTACAGTTTGTCTACATCTATGAATACCAGGAGTCAGCTGAGTTTTTTAAGCAGTGTTTTTTTCATTTGAGCTTTTACAACATACCTTAATGTGATACCTCCTGTTTGCAGACAAAAGTAGATGGGTCCTCATGAAGTTTGAAGGAGATTTGCCACCCAACCGCCTAGACCACTCCATGTGCTTATTGCCCTGGAAGGTGTGTTGTGAGGGGAATGGAGATGAGGACCAGGCTAACAGCCCAGCAGCCTCAGAGACAATATTTCTGGCATTTGCATTTGGAGGAATGGACACTCAGGGTGTCATTTATAATGACTGTGTTGTGACTGTGGTGACATGATGGTGTAATATTCATTTCCCAAGTTGTAATAAAAGGTTTGTCAAGTACTACTTAATAATTTACTTTTATTGAAAACTCTAGAACAGTTAAGGTCAGTAAGATTTGTTGAAATTGAAAATAAATGGGCTGTAATGTTTATCATTTGAGCCACTGGTTAATATTAAGTGGTGGATACAGTATTCAGAGTTATACATAGTTGGTGTGTGTCAAGTGTTACCCTGAAACTGTAAATCAATGTAAAGAGACAAATTGAGGAGCATTTTGTATCAAACATTTATTTCAATGTCTTTCCAGAAGTACAACGACCAGATTCAAATAAATAACTTTTAGCATGGCCTGTGAACATAACTTCTTGATCCCACAGACACCCAACTCAATAGACCCCTCCCACCCCAGCCCCCCCACCCACTAAGTCCCTCCCAACTACAGAGAACCCCACCAGGACTGCCTGAGAACAGCAGCAGCAAGCCTCATATCCGGGCTGACGAATATCTCCACCTTCCAGCGAAGAGAACACCTCACACACACTGAAACTTATTTAAAGTCTTTCAGAAGATTCAGTATGGTTGCTTGTCATCGCCACCCCTACCCAACCATTCCTCTCACTATTTGAGTCCCATCAGTCCAATATATACACATCTAGATGTAACTACCAGAGTGGTAAGGGGCGACAGAAGAGTTGGCTTAAACCTGCCTACAACTCATCCTTCTCCTCCTGCTCGCTGTCGGCGCCCTCGGGTGGGGGTCCGCCCGCGCTACCGTAAAGCTTGCTGATAATGGGCTGAACCACCTCCTCCAGCTCCTTCTTCTTAGCCTGGAAGTCTTCAAGCTCAGCTTCCTGGTGGGACTCCATCCACTCAATCTTCTCCTCCACAGCCTTCTCAATAGCTTCCTTATCCTCGTCCGACAGCTTGCCGCCAAGCTTCTCCTTGTCGCCAATCTGGTTCTTCAGAGAGTAGGCGTAGCTCTCCAACTCGTTGCGGGCGTCGATCCTCTCCTTCAGCTTCTTGTCCTCGTCGGCAAATCGCTCAGCATCGTTCACCATGCGCTCGATATCCTCAGGTGTCAGACGGTTCTGGTCGTTTGTGATTGTGATCTTGTTCTTGTTGCCTGTGCCTTTGTCCTCAGCGGTGACGCGCAGGATACCGTTGACGTCAATCTCAAAGGTGACCTCAATCTGTGGTACGCCACGAGGAGCAGGAGGGATGCCAGTCAGGTCGAATGTGCCCAACAGATGGTTGTCTTTTGTCAGAGGACGTTCACCTATAGAGAGAATCAATAGTTAAAGCTGGTGTCACACTCAATGCGTTAATGGTGCAGGTTCAAAAGCACATTTTTTTAAATTCATGTTAGATAATTGCACCCTCTTCAATTCTTACCTTCATAAACTTTGATGGTAACAGTGGGCTGGTTATCAGAGGCTGTGGAGAAGATCTGGGATTTCTTTGTGGGCACCACAGTGTTTCTGGGGATCAGCTTGGTCATCACTCCTCCAACAGTCTCAATACCAAGGGTCAGGGGGCACACATCCAGAAGAACAACATCCCCTGCAAGAGAAGAATTTGTTTAGTAAACAAGAAGTTTGCCAGCCAAGTTTGGTCGAACAGATGCTGCATTGTATGGTGAAGCTGACTTACCAGTGTCCTCCTCTCCAGAAAGCACTCCAGCCTGCACAGCAGCACCGTATGCCACAGCCTCATCAGGGTTGATGCCCCTAGAGGGCTCTTTGCCATTGAAGAACTCCTTTACCAACTGCTGGATTTTGGGGATACGGGTGGAGCCACCAACCAGGACAATCTCATCGATGTCAGGCTTCTTCAGGTCAGAGTCTTCCAGCACCTTCTGTACAGGCTTCATGGTGGAACGGAACAGGTCCTGGGAAAGTAAAAGACAAGGTTAAAATGCTTGTCAGACATAATGCTTTAGTCTTTTTTTTTTTTTTTTTTTTAACACAACTGAACTGTTGTGTAACTTACCATGTTCAGCTCTTCAAACTTGGCACGGGTCAGGGTCTCAGAGAAGTCTTCTCCCTCAAAGAAGGACTCGATCTCAATGCGGGCCTGGTGCTGAGCAGACAGTGCCCTCTTTGCCTTCTCGACCTCACGACGCAGCTTCTGCACAGCACGGTTGTCTTTGCGCACATCTTTGCCAGTCTTCTTCTTGTACAGCTTGATGAAGTGCTCCATGACGCGCTGGTCGAAGTCTTCACCTCCCAGATGAGTGTCACCGTTGGTGGCCACCACTTCAAACACACCGTTGTCAATGGTCAGGAGGGAGACATCAAAGGTGCCACCACCGAGATCGAACACGAGAATGTTCTTCTCGCCGTCCCTCTTGTCCAGTCCATAAGCAATAGCAGCAGCAGTTCTAAAAAGAAAAATATGACACTATTATAGACGAACTGAGGGAAATATTTCTACACTTTCAGAAAGACAGCAGATGAATAAATTATTTAATTAGATACTTACGGCTCATTGATGATTCTCATAACAATCAGACCAGCAATGGTTCCGGCATCTTTGGTGGCCTGGCGCTGGGCATCATTGAAGTAGGCAGGGACAGTGACCACAGCATGTGTGACCTGAGGAAAAGTTGAGATCAGATTACATTTCACATTACACATAGGAGTGAGATCTCCTCGGAGTATATTTTTTTCATTGTTTTGTTTTTTTACCTTTTTGCCCAGATAAGCCTCAGCAGTCTCCTTCATCTTAGTCAGCACCATGGCAGAGATCTCCTCAGGAGCAAATGTCTTCATCGTGCCACCACCAATGTCAACCTGGATATGAGGCTTGCTCTTCTTCTCAGTCACCTGAAGAGGAACATTCATCAATATTAATATACCACATATGTCACTCATTAACCAAATACCTTTGCATTCTAAAAATATAACTTTTACTTCCCAAAGAGTAAAAACTTACCTTGAAGGGGAAGTACTTCAGGTCCGACTGCACAGAGGAGTCTCCCCAAGTGCGCCCAATCAATCTCTTGGCATCAAAGACAGTGTTCTCAGGGTTGGAGGTCAGCTGGTTCTTGGCAGCATCACCAATCAGACGCTCACCCTCGCTGGTGAAGGCGACATATGATGGGGTGATGCGGTTACCCTGGTCATTGGCGATGATCTCCACACGGCCATTCTTGAATACTCCGACACTGGAGGGAAACATTTTTTTAATTATTGCCAAGAATGCACCAATTTCTGATACATAATATGTAAAGCTGCATTATTACATTGTCTTAAAACACAATAATGCCTGATGTTTTTTTTCTCACCATGAATAGGTGGTGCCCAGGTCGATTCCAATCACAGTTCCCACACTCTCCCTCTTATCGTCGTCATCGGCATACACGGTGCCGGCCACCAGCATTACAACCCACAGCAGCTTCATCTCTGCTTGTTTGAATTCCGATCTACAAGAGAATTCTGAGGAGAGGAAATACAGTGTTACTGAAACGTGGCTTTGCGTTCATGACGTTGCCTCTCTGCCTCCCAAGTTCAGGTAGCTAAGAGCTAAATGGTAGTACTAGATGTAATTTACTTTGAGTCAGACCCATGATTGATGTGTGGCCATTACAAGATATAACAGTAAAATGTCAAACGTATAACCGTTGAAAGAATATGGGTTAAATGGGTGGAGCTCCACGCCACTGACATTTTTTTTCTCATCCGCCGGTAGCTAGCTAACCACGTTAGCGTGTCTAGCAGACATGCGAGGGAAAATACTTCGCCACAATGAGCTCTTAGAAGTACCTTATTTTTTCATGGTATATTACAATCACAGTAGCTGCGCATTGAATTAAAAAGATACAGTAAACTTCGGGTAAATACATCACTTTTGTCAAACGTTAGCTTAGCTGTCTCCATCATAATGAAACAGTCTTAAAATGAGGTCCATCGTTACAAAATATTACGTTGTCGTAGTATCATATTCACAATGTTTATACATACCTTAATTGTAGTCTAGTCAATTAATTGACGGCCTTGGCGTTGCCTCAATTTGGAACCAGCCTCTTACAGCAACGTGTATGTTCTTTTAGTCTATTCTGTGTTCTTGGCTCTGTGTAATGATGTTGAATGAACTGTGCTCTCTCCATATATAAGCCGTCACTTCTTCCCCGTCGTGGAGGCAAGCGATTGGCTGAGCAGCTGCTCGTTGGAACGCGCTGATTGGTTACCTCCGGCACGCTGTCCGTCGCTGATTTGCACACATCAGATCAAGGCGACGTCACCACTTTTGCCCACTGTGCCGATGCTGATTGGCTGTCTGTCAGGAGCATTCATGAACACAGTTGGAGCAATGATACGCCACTCTAGAGACTGAGGAAGAGTGCATTTTCACATTTTATACATTTCAAGTTAGTGCTGCTTTTTTGAATAATTGCCCCACATGTATTGGACTGGCATTAATTCTCATGTTCTGCTTGTTTAAGTGGATAATGTGCTGGTTTCATGAGGAGCAATGATGACTCACTACAATGAGTAAGAAATATGCAAACCCTGTGTAATATGCATGTGACTAAATAGCCTGAAAGCAACAGTGTTACATCAGATTAACTCGATTGTCTGGAAATTTCATCAGTTAAAGTAGACTCCAATGACAGTTTAACACATCAACATTGAGATGCAAAGCAGTCTGCAATAATTTGACTATCAAGTGATAACATGGGCACTTTCTAGTCTACTGTCTCAGAGATCACATATTGATCATGTGCATGTATTTATTTTGTACAGTGTACAGGTCACATCAAACAAAACCACACTGGGTTCTCTTATGTAATCTTCTATGCCAAAAGTCTAAATAGGTCAAGGTTAGGTAACTGGTTGCCAAAGCCACACGTCAGTCTATATGAACATGGTCAAATGTATAGACTTATGCCAGCCAGAGTATGACTGTAAATAGGATGTTTCAGAAAGTAATTTGCCTATATGACCCTCTTCTGTTACAGTTGCAGGCCTAGCAATCATTATTACTTGTCATGTCCGGCTAAATATGAGGAACAAAGTGAAAAATACTCTTTTATCAAAATTTCTGGCAGTTGGTTGGGATTAATTCACTTGTTTCCAAAGCAAATCACCTTTTTTTTTCAAAGAATTTGGGGAAAATAAATGATAATTGAGTTGATATTCATGATCTGCACACACTCAATAGTTTTTTTTAATTTATTTTCATGAAAAGTATTGAATTGCGAGACTTCACCAACATAGTTTCTTTTTTCATTTAAACAAGTCAGAATAAGGCAGACATTGCATTAGCATGAATAATATGATACTTCAAAAGGTGAATTAATTTTGGCTCCCCTTTACACATTTTAAAAACATTTCAACAAACATTCTCTTCCGCCTTTTGTTCTGCTTTCTCATGACTTTTGTCACCACCAATAAGTTCTTTTACCCAGGTCTCCTGTCAACCCTGCCTGGTTCAGTGCTATGGTCAGTAAAATGATTACAGCTACAATTATTAGAATAGCTATTTTCTGCTGTACTTTACATAAAAGAAGAGAGAGATTTTACATAAATGGGTTCTCTTTTAATGTGTTAGATATTGACCCAGCAACTAGCTATAATTGTGAAAATGTATTAAACTGAAAATGATTAATTTATTGAATGCATCTCTTTTAAATTCAAGGTATATTCAGGTATAGTTAATTCTATTGTTTTATTATTTTAAATGTTTTGTTTTTTTAATTAAATTCGAATCTTGGACACGTTATTTTCTTTTGAGTTTGCATGATCTTCCAAATGTTGCATGGATATCAGCCAGGTGCTCTACAGAAGTCACTCTCCAATGTCATGTAATTAAATATTACATTTGCATAAGTTTGATAAGATACTACAATTATCATATGTATGAATGTCAAAGAGTTTATCTGACCATCTGCATTGACCCTGTGGTGGACTGTCAAGATATGAACAATGCTCAGCACTGCACAAAGACATATTACAACAAGGAAATAATTGCATTTCTGATAAACAAAATTAGGTCAGATTGCCCTGTGAGGTCATACTTATTTGGGCTCCTCCCCATACAGGTATTTAAGGTGATGAAAGAGTAGACGAGTAAACCAATCAACAAGTTAAAAAATAAAACATAGGCATATGAATTGATCCTCAAAATAAGACGTAAGGACATAGCCACTGTCTGTCACATCACTCATAACTCACGCCATGAAACATTTACATTCTCTTTAAAATAGACATTGTATTGAGAGAAATATGGGGGGAAATAGAAAAAGGGAAACAATCATGACTAGATTAGGACACCGTTAGATGCAGGGAATGGACATGATGTAAGTAATTAAAGAAATACCAGGAGTAAAGAACATAGCCTGCTGGAAATGGACAAGGCAGAGAATGCTTGGTCTCATAAGAACATGACTGATGAAGACAATCTGCTATACTGGACACTGTGAGACTTACTTTCTCCAAAAGATGGCAGTCGTGCAACATGAAGGATGCAAGCTGCTGCGACCTAAAAAAGAAGAAGAATAGGCCTGAGTCCTCCTGCGACCATGGATGTTGCGACCTCTACCGGCCGTGACACCAACAGACAGCAGACTGGTGACGTGGTGCGGTCGGTTGTCCAGAGCAGCAGTATGGCCGACCAGAGCAGGCAACTAAAACTCGCTGCAGCTAAGAAAAAGGTAAAGTATTTTTCAACTGATCCGGGTCGGTAATATGGGAAGCGCCGGTGATGTCTCTCTTATGCTGGTGTTGTGTTGCCGGTGTTTTCTTTTATATTGTTATTAATTTATTTACGAAACACGGGGTGTTGTCATTACACGTCGTCCGACCTCTGCGCTGCCGCTTGTTCCGCCTCTCTTGCTCCTCTAGAGGCTTGAATGCGCAGGAGAGACCGGGGCTTCTTTTGGGCCTCTATTGATAGCATTAACTTTCCCAGATTATGAAGACTATTTTTAGTTCTTAGAGGCGTTTACAGCTTCTTGTACCGTTTAGTTACTCAGTGATTAACTTAAGTTACTCTCTTTGCCCAACGATTTCATGTGTCTTTCTAGCTAACGTTAAATATGGTTATTAGCAAACGTTAACTTGCTAGCTAACTAAGGTAAGTTAGCAAGATGGCTAACTGATGAATACTTGGCTATGTATGAGTGTAAAGAATGCAACACAGCAGCTCTCTGTCTTATCTGCAGGATGGCTTAATTATTTAAGGGACTGGTCAACAAACAGAAATTTTAAAACAAACCCTGAGGTAGCATTGTATCATAGATAGCAGGATAGAGTGACGGGGAGTGTTTTGACAGCTGACACCCCTCTTCCCCGTCCTGCTGTGTGCTTCAGCTCGGCTAGGTGTGTTAGGCTAGTGGGAAAGATGGCCTTATCAGCTGTGAAATGTTAGCTTCAGGAAATGACTCGTCAGCATTCCTTACTGCTTCACAGTTTTCTTGGATGATAGCATTAGGCATTTCGCTGCAATTTAAACCCAGTATTTTAGATATGGCAGCTCTTCTCCTGCGATTCCCCATGGTCACCCACGACAGCCGTCACCAGGCACCAAGCACCACGTTCACTTGGATTGACTATAGTTTATAGTTTGCCGCAAGGTATCAAGTTCGTATTGTTTGCTTTTGAACAAGCAAGTCCAAGTGACAGTCAATAACTTGTTGGCAGTGGTTATGTGTTTCAGTTTACATATGAAGCCGGATCTTTTAAGTAGCTGGTATCGAGCAGTCCATCCCTGCCTTATCCCAGAACAAATTCACATCTCCTAATTCAATTAGCTTGGTGTTTGGAGTTTTCTTGCTCCAAGCAATGTCTGTAGTTAGTTGAAAATTGGGGGACAATTGCAGAGGCCTTCTGCAGGATTGTGAGAAGTAATGCAGTATAATATTGTTCAATGGGCTGCAAGTTACTGCACTTCTTACACATCTAATGTTTCCTTTTTCTATGTGCTGCTCAGCTGAAGGAGTTTCAGCAGAAGAGCTCCCCTGCAAATGGGGGAGGAGAAAAGGGTGGTGGAGGAGGAGGAGGTGGAGCAGGGGCCAAGAAGAAGAGGAAGATAAAGGGACTTAGCCAAAATGATGCACCTTCATCAGACAGAAACTCTCCAGACAATGTAAGTCAGTCCTGCACAGTCTTTCCAAATATTTGTCTGCTCGTCACTCAGCCATTGTTTGTCAGTAACAGCTTCTCTTTGCGCTTGAAACTATTTCTGTGTATAAGCCTGCATTATATATTTTCATCAATTTTGTTCTTTTTTCGATTTGTATTTTAAATGCTGTTATAGCATCAGAAAACATTTAAACTCACTATTTTGTTGCCTGTTTGTAATAAGCGATAACATAATTGTTTCGTGTATGTATGTGATATGTAAATACAATCTACAACATTTCATATAGTAACTGTAGGCTGACAGATTAGTTTATACACGATAAAAGATATTCACATGCTTTTAGACAAAGCATTTACTGTTTGTTTTCTCCAATTTGTAATGATTTGTAATGGCCTTCTTGGCCATTGATCACAAGGTAATTTGCCGCTTGTGATATGATATAGCTGAATTACTATCAAGTTGGCAAATGATTTCCTCTGTGCTATCAGGCACACACAACGTGCAACAACACAGTAGCAGTATTGACTCATATCTGCTGGCCAGGTGACAGGTTGGTAATGTTTGTCTAGGGAAGAGAAGGACACTGGACAAGAGACAAACCCTCCAACCATAACAGTGACAATTGCAGTGGACAAGGCTTTGATGCGTCACACAATAAGGGATTTTGTTGAAAATACTGAGACTTTCAAGCACTTGTAGATTGCATGGTAAAGTAAAAGTTAATAAAGGTCTACACATGCACTAGATATCTGTCTTAGCTATAACATGTTTATTTGAGTTGTCAACTAACCATCAGTTTTGCATATTAGTTTTCTTATGAAACTTAGTAGAGGGGACTTTTTAAAAATATTCATATTATGCACATGTTCTGTGCTTTTTAAGTGTTGCCATCCTGACAAACAGCCTCCTCTCTATTCTCTGTATTTATATCTTCATGTTCAGTCACGTATGCAGCTCTGATTTAAGGGACAGAATGTGGACATATGTACTGGCACTGATCCTTATCAAAACAGTTCTGTCTATATCTGATTAGTAACAATTAAATAATTATAATCATGGAAGCAGTTAATCACTCAGCGACTCTCTAATTTAGACTTTGTATTATAAATAATACTTGGGTGATGTGTTTTAGCTTGTCATTTTCGAAACAGGGTTTGTACATCTCTTAAAGATTAAATTTAAGTCCTTTAAGCTCTGTCTGGTGAATGAAGGCAAACAAATGTGACAACGGGGCTGTTTCAGTTCTATTCTTAAGAGAATTTTGATTTACATGAGTGATTGTTATGAGGAAAGATCAAATGATGTTGTTTTTTATATATTTATTGATATGAAGGAGTATATTCAAATTCAAGCATGTTCCTAACCCTGAAAATATAAAGAAATAAAATAAAAACAAAAATTTGACCCATACAGTCACATGAAAGTCTGTTTGAGCTCATTGACACTCTAAATTTGCTTGCTTGCTGCATGTCACTACTATTGCATTTAAATATCAAGCTTCGTATCCTTCTCTGTGGTTTGCTTTTAAGCTCTCACAAGCAAATTGAGAGTGCCCATGGGAACACACGGTTAGGCATGTGACTCGAGGACAGAGCTTTCACACACTGTGGCTGACTGACATTCAGGTCAGTTTTCCACTGACCATGTCGGTCAGTAGTTTTCTAAGCCTGATTAGAATCTTGGCTTGTCACAGCTCTGCTGCTCGGTCTTGTTGCCTGTTCTGATGCAATTTATTTCCCACAGAAATGTTTGATTTTTGGATGGTCAAGAGGACTCAGAGTCTGAGGCAGGATAAGATGTACGAAAAAACGTAGTGTGATGCTGGCAACAGCAAGATGAGAGTTCAGTTTTAGGGGTTGGAGCACTTTACAATAACTGCCATGCGTGATGCTAATTTATGTTAAAATATTCTCATTTCTATCTGCCTATCCAAACATACTGTAGTTTTTCGACCTTTAAGAAAGACAACACTGACTTGGCTCAGGTGATGTTTGTAAGGGGATATCTGAGCAAGTTTAGTGAGTTGGTAGCGCTAATTGTAGAGGGAGCTGAAGCATCTAGAGAAATGTAGTCAGGGATTATAGCAGTCCACAGAGGGAACGTTTGGAGAAATACTGCACTGCCCCTGCATTGTTATTCTCATTTAAGTCATTTTTTATTCTGATAGGGTTGTTCTGATAATTACCGGTAGTGGTTAAAAAAACAGCATAATCGTGCTGACAATATCTCCTGACCTCTTGGAGCAGACATACTAGCCTCACTTTCTCCTCATCGCCAACCTCCTCCTTCTAAGATTTCTTGTAGCAGCTGCTTCTCTGTGCCTGTTGTCACTTTCTAAACCGTTCTCTCCCCTTTCACATCTCCTTCATTTCCCACTCTTGTTTCTTCTTTCCTGTAGTTTGACAGCATTCTGAAAGCACTTAGTCAAAGCAATGGCATAGTCCTACCTCCTTATGGCAACAGTCAGGTGAGCCTCTGCCTCTCTTTCCTTTCTTTGTTTCTGCCCTGCCTGTTTTATTCTGTCTCTACATCCCTTTGCCGTAAATAGCTGCTCCTCATGCTGTATTTAATATTGTATCTTGCTTCCCCATTCTTACTCCGTTCTTACGTCAAGAGCACACATTCTTTTTTGTCACATTGACTAGAAAGCATGGGACGATGTGAGTGCAGATTCTTGCATTGGTGCTGTGCTTTTAAAACCATGTCAAGAGAGCACATTAATGGTTAAGACAAGTGCAGGGTGCATGCTTATTTCTCTGAGTTTATCGCAGTGTGATCTTCCAGCGTTCACAATCTTCTATAGAAAGTTCTGTGTTGATGGGCAGTATGCCCAGTGGGCGGCATGCATCTCACCAGTTGCATGGCTGTGATACCCGCGTCTAGGTGCGTCATGCAGGCATGCATCTGGGATTACAAGAAATGTGTGTGTGTTTCACTGAGTCGTCATTGCGGCTTGTGTTAGTTTATTGTTATTTTCCAGATTTTCCTGATTTATATGCACTCTTCGTGTCATTTTAGTATTACACATTATTACAAATGTCTTGCTTGCATTAGCTTCAGAGTAAGTACACCAGAGAAGGGTTATTTGTAAGTCATTCAATTCAATTTTGGCATTCATACAGCATATTGCGAGTCCTTTTAGCTCTTTCATTCTGCTAATGTTTCAGAGAGTACCATGGGTAGCAGTGGTGGGAAAAATTGGGGCAAGGGCAGCGTAACAGCTTCCTTGCTACAACTATCTTCATAAGTAACTGCATTAAGGTGCTCTGCAAGCTATTAACCACAATAATGGATACCAACAAAGTTCCTCCATGTTCTTATTACATTCTTATGCTGTTATAATGTGGACTACCATGTATTTATCTGGACATATAAATTTCATCATTGAGCAAATTAAACTATAACCTTAAAAGTCAGTACAGTAATCAGGTTCTCTCCATGCATGTAAAAGCATATAAAGTTTGAGACATAATTTCTGTTGCTCTTTCAACATAACTGCTCTTTTTCTTGGCATTAAACCAGTGTGTGCATTTTATGTGTGTGTGTTACCTCAGACCTTTGCTGACGTGGAGGCCATCGGGTCTTCAGTTCCCCAGCTGCTGGAGGACACAAAGGGCGAGCCTGGTCACAGCTCACCTGTGCCTAACCCTGCTAGCGCTAACACTGCTACTAACCCTGAGTCTGTCGGTCACAACACTGACCTGCAGGTGTGTCTCTCTTGCTCTCTTTGTCTTTCTCTGTCTCATAAATCATATCTTGTCTTCTCATCCTTACTCCTGTTTGTCCTTCATATCTCAGATTACATTCTTTGGCACAATGACTGTAAAAAAAATCTATTGCCAGTTGCTGCATTTTTACAGAAATGCAGTATACGTGTGATGAAAACAAAAGATACAGTGCTTTGTTTTGTTGTGATCTGCATAATGGCCATGCAAATTCCTTTTATCAAATGTTCTCACTGTATTTTCTGTGTCTCTTCTCTCCCTGTTTATTTGTCTACTTCTCTCACTCTCTCGTCCTCTTTCGGGCTTACTCTCTGTCTGCAGGACTATCCCGATACCAATGGCAATGAGAGTTTAACAGAAGAAAATAGGTGGGTTACCTGACTCCTCACTGCCTGCAACACCCTTGTGTAGAAACACACACCGTTCACAGAACAGAGGTTGCATATAAATAGATGTAGACTGGTTATAAGTATTGTCATCATAATAGAAGAAGCTACTGCATAACGTGCCTAGTAATGTTTTGCAGTGTCATGGCACAGACATGTTTTCTTTAGAATTTGGAAATATAGATCTGTTGCAAAAGCAGGAAACAACCTCTTTAGAAAGTCATTCTACCATCACCGCATCTAATATTCGTGCAGCACCTTAGAGACTACTTTTTACATAACATTTGTCATAAATTAGGCATAATATGAAATACTACTGTGGCTCCAATATTGCCAGCTACTCAAGTCATTAATTTCTAATGTAACATAGTAAATTGCATGGTTAATTTGTGTGATTGATTATTCATGTTTGTTATCCTGCAGACCACTGTCTTCCACAGAGAGCCTGCGACAGCTCTCACAGCAACTGAACGGCCTGGTCTCTGGGGTACGATTTTAGGGCTGCTCATGTAATCCGGACTCTCTTTCACACACACACACACACACACGCACACACACACACACACACACACACACACACACACACACAGACCTTTTTTGTCATACAGTGTTAGGCTTTCAACAATAAAACACCACCACCAATGGGCACTTTCAGCTGGGGTGTGCTGCATCTATTCGTGGCAGGAATGCACTGGAAGCATTTTCAAACTTGCCAGTTGTTCCCAATGGCCTCAAGCACACAGACAGCATCAACTCATGCACCAGCTTAATGTATTTCTTCTGAACTTGGTGTAGTTTTGCAAAGTCAGCAGCAAGTGGTGCTTTTTGTGAGGTTTCTGAGACACAGTTGACAGTGATATCTTATCTGCTGATTAAATGATTAATAAGATGAGTATATACAATTATGTTGCAGATCGAGTAGTAGATCATAACTCAATATAATAAAACCGTTTTCTATTACACTCAATTTAATATGTTGCCCCATATATAAGAGAAATCAGGTGTTAACACTGCTGACTGAACAGATTGCCCATCTGCAGAGCATCCAGTAGTTGTCAGCTTTAAGCTCATAAAGACATAAAGAGTCATTATTTATTAAAGCACATTCATAATTGTTCTTGTGATTGTCTGCAGAAAAAGAGTTATAGAATAACAAATGTGATGTTGTCATTTGGGACATTCACTGCACATAAGGTCTCTTTGTAAAGTTGAAACAAGATACATTTTCTGTATTGGAAGTGTGCTAATGTGCTTTGTATGTCATTTCAGTCATCTGCTGCATATGTGAATGGAGACAGTCCACCTTCCGTTGGTGACAGAGAGCTGGAGGTAAGATAGAAGTCTCTTTTCTGTGAATTGAAAACCTAAGTTAGATGTGAGTGTAGTTATAGTCATAGCATATGATTTACAGAGTGGCAGACATGTGATACGAGGCATATTTCTCTGCTGTCTTGGTAAATGGACCAAGACGTCTTTTAAGTGTGAAATCATGATATTACAAAATGCCAGAATGTTTTTTTTTTTAGGGTGACCTTATTTGGCTTTGTGTAATTTGATTAACCATCCAAGGTATATCATATCTACCTCCATCATCAAGTTAGTCTTGAGCTTTAATTTACCATAATAGTTGGTTGTTAGTTCGAGCTACATTACAAGTGAAGTTATTGGTAAAATTTGGAAAAGGAGTGAGTATCTCGCTGGATATATTATTGATATGTTGATAGATGGCTGAAAAAGTAGGAAATATCACAAAGCAAAAAAACATTTGTAAATTAAATTGAAATCCTATGAATAATTTATATGTATTAAGGGTTCTGTCTCAAAGTACAGAAGTACACTCTTACCTAAAAATTCTCCATTAATAAGTTTAACAACCATCATGTATTTTATGTCATATTTCAATTATTTGCTTCACATCTCATGAGTGAAAACACATTTTTGCACCACTTGTAAAGGTGCTATTATTTGCTTCCATGTTAATAATTCACATATAATTCACATTAGATTGTTTTTCCTTTTGCCACTGCACTTTATCTTTTTTTTTCCTCCTTTCCCGGATGCATGTGTGCACGTGATAGGATCGGAACCAGGAGCTGGCAGCCGCTCTGGAGTCCAGCAACCTAACAAACTCTCAGCTAAATACCAAGCTAGACCAGCTGGTAAGAAGCTGTGTGTATTTGTGTGTGCATGTTTGTGTGATGGAGGAACCCCTTTCCAGCGGTCCCACAATCACCACATCAGAGCATGCACTGGATGCAATTCTGCATGTCATCTTGAGTAACCACATACTGGAAGAAGTCATGCATGCTTTTCATGTTATTTATTTCTCTCTCACTTTGGTTGACTAAAATAGATTTCGACAAAGTGTGACCACCGCATAAGGAGCAATTTGGGTGCACACTGAGTTCACAGCTGTAATAACCTGCTGGTAGATGCCTAATTGTAGCACACTAACAGCAATAAACTCAAACATGTATAAATATAACAAAGATAACCGAACCGGTTTATTGTTACAATTCTTTGTGCTGTCCCTGTCCTGTCTGGCATGCAGATGAGGGCTTTTGTGCCAGTGACTTGGTTGTTTTATAGGGATAGAATGGCTGCTGAGGTGATAAAAGCAATGTTGATCTTTCCCATACTTAAATATGTATCCTGTTCATCTGGCAGACACAGCAAACTCAGGGGCTCTCAGATCAGCTACAGAAGGTAAACGTTTTTTGTCTCTCGGCCTGTTCATTCCTGTCTCCCTTTTTCCAGTCAGCCATTTTCACTTCCTTCCTGATCATTCACAAACTTTATTTTTCTTCCTTCAGGAGCGAAAAGAATTTGAACAGAGAGCTTCAAAAGAGCAGGGAGCCATGCGAGAGCAGTTACAGGTAATCTCTCTTTTTCAAAAACAAATAGAATTTGTGAGACTGTTTCATAGCTGGATAATATGGTAGAGAGCCTTTTTGTACTGCCATGTAATGTATCTGTGTATAATGTCAGTCCATGCTGGACGATGGATGATGCTGGATATAAAATAGATAGAAATGTAATCTGAGAACACTTCCCACTCCCCTCCTCTATTGCTCACACTGACAGGAATAAATTGTGCACACTGTAGCAAGACTGACACACTGAATTCCTCTGTAAACAGTTGTACTTCGTCTATGCTGTGATTTAATGAAGGACTTAATGCAAAACCAGCTGACATTATCTTGTCTTACACAAAGCTGTGCTCTTTGTCTCTCCTCAAGGTTCACATCCAGACCATTGGTATTCTGGTATCGGAGAAATCAGAGCTACAGACAGCACTACAATACACACAACAGGCTGCAAGGCAGAAAGCAGGTTTGTGTGTTTTCTAATCAGCTGTATGAGCACTTGAATGAAGATTTTTCCTCTTGGCAAGATCGTAGTTGACTCTTTTTGTGTGTGTGTGTGTGTGTGTGTGTGTAGGTGAGGCAGAGGAATTAAATAACCGTCTGCAGGCGACAAAGCAGAGAGTTTCAGAGCTGGAGAGAACTCTCTCGTCTGTCTCAACACAGCAGAAACAGTTTGAAAAGGTAACAAACATTGCAGCAGGACAACACAATTGTGTAAAAAGTGTAATTAGGTAACACATGACAAACACAGATCGGCAGCCTCATACAAAGCATACACATCCATTCTACATTTCAGTTGTGTGTATCTTTGTTATTTTACATAAATGTTTTCCTTTTTGTTTACAGCAAAACAAAGAGTTTGAAAAGGAGAGAGACAGTCTGAGGCTAGAAGTGTTTAGGCTAAAGTAAGTATTTTTATCGTAGCATATGGAAAGAAACATATTTCACAACATTTCTACAATAGATTTGCTAAGAATCACTTTAAGCTTTAATATTTGTATGTAATATTTGCAGCAATCTGTGTGAGGAGTCGAAACAGCAGAGCTCAGAGCTGACGGAGCAGGTGAAGCTGTACACACAGGAGAACGGAGCGATGAGGCTGGAGGTGGATGACCTTCGTAAGAGACTCGAGATAGCTGACCTCATGTTGCAACAGGTGATTTTTACACTAATGCACAACATTTGACCGTACATGCACTTACAGTATACACCGACATTCCTCTCAACAATAATTGGAAGTGGTGGATTAACTCCAAAAAGCTGTTTTTTTTTCATGCATTACCTGCATTTGACTGTAATATTTGTCCTTTATATTTCTCTCCAGTGTCAAGCAGATCCCACCAGTGCCAACCAGCAGGTCCAGTTACTGCTGGAAGAGAAGCAGCAGTTGGAGGCACACAGTCACCAGGTCTGTGCACGAGGACCTTCCTCTTCCAGTTATAAGCATGTGTATCATACTAGTGCCTGTACGCATGTGACTCTCAGGCAGATAAACTGTATTTTAGGTCTTGTGTGAACAATTAAAGCTACTCAGTGTTTGTTAACTACCACAGTTCGTACGGGCGCTTGAAATCCTTGAAAATGCTTGAATTTAAATGTTGTATTTTTAAGGTTTAAAAAGTGCTTTGATTTTGGATAAAGTGCTTGCAAATGCTTGAAATTCTTACTGTATTTCTCTTGCAATCCGACTATATCCATCTATAGACAATCACATATTCAATGTAAAAAATAATGAGTAGCCTATCTGAAATGAAGACCGTTCCTCCTAAAAGTGTAACACCATCACTGTTGGTATGGTTAAGTGAAATCTCCTCCTTTTAGTATATAAGTACTCATCTAAAACATGCAATTTACAACAGGTGTAAGGTACTGGAAAAGCTTGAATATTTACCTTGAAAATCCTTGAAAAATGCTTGAATTTGACCACTGCTAAAGTGTACGAACCCTGAACTACCCATTAGTATCCCAGCAAACGTTCCTTTATAGAGACTTATAACTCAGCCTTTCTCAAATAACCCATTAGATGTCCTTTAGCTGACCTACTTTTCACTTCCTTTCCATATTTTATTATTTTGATACTTAAAAGTTATAGATTAACCCATTTTATGATTTTAAAAATGACCAACCAAGACCTGTTTATCTCTTTTGACCAGACAGTTTGTTTTGTTAACAACATTTTCTTCTTCATGTTTTTAATGTTCTTAGCTGATGGAGTCGATTGCCCAGCTGCAGACAGAGAGGGATGTCTACGCAGAGCAGATCCAAGAGGAGGGTCGTGTATGGAAAGACAAAACAGAACAGCTGCTCACACAGGTGAACTTTCCAGCAACATTAGCATAGACGAACAGTTGACTAGCTTTAAAAATTAAGAAATCAGCATGTTCTTTGTTGTTATTTATTTTGGTGTTAAACAAATTAATAATTGTTTATTGTCACTTTCTGTGTCTGTGCAGGTGTCTTTGGTTGCAGAGGAGAGGGACAGAAACATCAACCGAGTCCAAGAACTGGAAGCCAGCATCACAGAGCTAAAAAATGCTGCAGGTGAGAAGTTCACACTACGTTTATCTAGAGTTCCTTCTTTCTTCTGGCTTTATATTAGCTCCTTCCCCGTTCTGCCGGTTAATCTTTGGCAAATAAGCTATCCAGTTTCCTTACTGTAGTAGGATTAATGCAATAGCCTCCACTTATATTCTAGCAATGTACACCTGATAAGGTCCTTCTGTGATAAAGGACAGAAAACTTCAGATAAAAGAAGAATGAATCACATAATAATCACACATAATAATTTAAACTTACAGGCTGATTGTTTGAGACTATTCCTAAGTAGTGTTAAACTTGGTGGCATCGAGCGATTAGGTTACCACTCCCTTCCCAAGACCCTCTAGAACCAGTGTTTGGTTTGTCTATTCAGAGCTTCTGTATAAATGTGGCTTTGCAACACAGGAAATCAGTAGAAAAGGACCTGCTGCATGTGTAGCTCATTCTAAGCTAACAAAAACCCAACATTTTTTAGTTTCAGGTGATTATACCCTCATTAAAACATGATTATGAATATTGAATTATATTCAATTTCTGCCCATATACAGGTGCATCTCAATAAATTAGAATATCATAGAAAAGTTTATTCATGACAGTAATTCAATTCAAAAAGTGGAAATAACACATTATATAGATCCATTACACACAGAATGAAACATTTCATGTCTTAATTTATTTAATTTCTTCTAATTATAATGATTATGGTTTACATTTAATGAAGACTTTAAAATCAGTGTCTCGAAAACATTTTAATATTACAAAAGACCAATTTAAAAAAGTATGCTTAATATGGAAATATGCACTCAATTCTTGGTTGGGGCTATTTGACTTGAACTACTAGAAATCAACTTTTCCATGATATTTTAATGTATTGAGATGCACCTGTATAAATCCCTACATACTGCACACAGCTCTTTTAATTACTGCCCAAACATGTCTTTTAAGGCTGTAAATCAATCATTGTGCTTTTGTTTTGTTTTTCTTCTATAGCAGAATTATTGATGGTCTCAAAATTAAAAACAGCATAATCTGAAAAGCTTTGGTATATACCAACTATAGCATTCTAAATACTGGGCACACAGGCACCATATTGAGGTTGATTTCTCTCTAACAAAATGATTATCCTTCTTGTCCTCTTCCAGCGTTGTTGTCCCAGGAGAGAGAGGCTCTGGATAATGCAGAGCCTCAGTCCTCGGGGCCATCAGAGAGTGAGGTGGCTCTGCAGGAGGCCCTCAACACTCTACAACAGGAGAAGGACGCTCTAACTGAACAGTACCAGGCACAGGTATGCATTACATCAACACATGCCTGAGCTATCCTGTTTTAGCTGAATAGTTTCAATTATAATGGATTTTTTTAATGTGACATAGAGTATAATAATGGTCATGGCGTTAAAAGTTAGACCAACTGATTTGTTCTTCGCATTACATTTCAAAGATTATTAGTACTCTTAGGTTTAAAGTTTCTATAATCAGCCAATGTGATATTCCCCCCCCCAGCTGCGAGATAACAAGCAGCTGAGCCGCATGTGTTCGGAGCAGGAGACACGTCTCGGGGAGATGGAGCGGCAGTTGGAGAGCCAAGTCCAGGAGGAAGACGACCGCCGGCGCATGTTGGAGGATGTTCAGTCAGATAAGGCCACTCTGAGCCGCGCTCTCACCCAAAACCGTACACTGAAGGACCAGCTGGCTGAGCTACAGAACGGTTTTGTCAAACTGGTGAGGCTAAAAGTCTAGCTGTTATTCATATACTCAATATTTCTAGCATACCTCTTTGCTGTAATTTTCTAGGGATTATTATTCATACGTCTAATATTCTTCCTGCAGAGGTTGATCAAAGTTTTCACAAGTTATAAAAAGTCTATTCATAGCAGGTATTAGCTCAGAGGGTTGGAGGCTGCTGTCTCTAAGCCAAAATTCCTGTTACTCCTTCATTTGCACAGACTAATGAGAACATGGAGCTGACCTCTGCCATCCAGTCAGAGCAACATGTGAAAAAGGAGCTGGCTCGCAGGATGGGTGAACTGCAAGAGGCAATGCACAACGTCAAGGAGGAGGTATGGTTTCACACAAACTCTCCATGACAAACACAATAGGAGGTCTGATGAGGGATTTTTATGTGTTTTTGTACCCTTTTTCTCCTAACTGTGCTTACAATATATCGTGTGTAATCTTATCTGTGTAAAGTCTTGTTTTCAATAGTTGTCTGTCATATACGTTATAATACATGAAGACAATAGAACACGATTAAAGCAGTTTTTTGACAACGCAGTCATTTTCTTGCCTTCTCTTCATTTTCCTCTTCGTTTCCCTGGCTCCAGCTAGAACAGAAAAGTCAGGAAGCTCAGGGTCTGCTAGAGCAGAGGGACCAGGTGGTGGCCCACCTGCAGCAGTACTGTGCTGGCTACCAGGCCCTGGCCTCGGAGAGGGAACAGATCCATCACCAGTTTCTGCAGCAGATCCAGCTTGTGGATCGGCTGCAGCACGATGAAACCCAAGGCCGCGTACAGCTGGAGATCAGTCACAATCAGCTCAAGCAAGCACAGGTGTGTATTTTACTAATTGTCCATGTACCCATCGACAATGTATGAAAGATTAAAAAATATATTTAAATCCAGTCTGTTGGGATATTTGAATGTAGTGTAGCTCTTTATTAACTGCTGGTTAACGTTTCCTTCTCTCACTGCCCTGTCTTTATCTTTCACACGATCTCAAACACATTTTTCTTCCATCACTCTTTTGATTGACTCTGTCTCCTCCCACAGGATCATTTGGAACTGTTAGTCAAAGACAACGAGCAGCTGAAGGCTGAGGTGAAGGACCTGCTCAACAGCTCAGCTCTTGCCATGACATCCAGAGACCAAGGTAAGATTTGTCTGTTAGTGTTATCTTAGCACTTGTATACCCTTTGTGTTTAACTGTCATTGTCAAGGCTTTTTAGATTGTATTTCTTTGTGTGCCCACCTCCTTGTGAAATTCAATGCCATAAAAAGCACTCAAGTTGACTTCTTGTGGTTGTTCTCCACATGTTTGACAACATAGTGGCTCTCTTGTTTCACATTGTTGTCACATTTGAAAGAAATGAGTCCTAGAAACTGAAAACTGTAGTTGTTCTCAAGAAACAAGGGCACAGTGTCATTGATGCAAAGCATCTGACACCTATTAGGAGAGCTGCAGCACCCGCAGTGTCAGACCTGCAATTCCAAGCAAAGAAATTAAGAGCTGCAGTAATCTTAGTCTTAGACCACTGACTGAAAAAATAGGGTGGGAAATCTCTTATTAAAGTCTATTAATAGTTTAAATTTTTCACTGTGTCACTTAGGCGATGGAGTGGAGAGCCAGTCCATGCAAGAGAGCCCAGAGGAGTCCTCCTCCATAGTTATCCCAGAAGACTTTGAGAGCCAGAAGGAGATGGTGAGGACAAAATAATACTTGTGCAAATATACTTAATGGATTTGTTTGTTTTATTACGCATCATGAAGGCCTGAATCAAATTTGAAGTTGACACTTTCATGATACATCCGGTGAAATGCAATTTGAAAGATTTCTTTTTTTATGTGGATGCAAGAAAAAAAAATACAGGTATAACTCTATATGAGATGAAAGTTTGGCATTATCCTTATTTGAGCTTATTCATCATCTCCGTGCCACCATCATCAACACCTTCTCTCTCCTCCCCCCGCAGGAGGAATTTATCCGTGGAGCTTTGGCTCAGCTGGAGGTGGAGAGGGACGAGGCCAGAAGGCAACTGGAGGAGGAGCACAGACTCCACATGGCAGCCCGGCAGCAGGCAGCTGTGGCCATCCGCCTCGAGCAGCAACACCATAGCCACACGCCTGTTCATGACCATCATGACCATCATGAACATCATCACGAGCACGATCACGATCACACTCAGGACCAACATAGTCACTGTGAACACAGTCACGAGCATTCAGGTGAGGAAGACGAGATATTTTGTCTGTGTGAATAAGTTCTGTAAGGATTTCTGTTTAGATAGATTAAAAAGGCATCTTGGGTGCATTATCTAAAGCGGCTGTATACTTTACTATCCTCCAGAAGGAGGAGTGCCGGTGGAAGTTCATCAGGCTCTGCAAGCAGCCATGGAAAAGCTTCAGCAACGTTTCACCTCCCTCATGAGAGAGAAAGCTGACCTGAAGGAGAGGGTGGAGGAGCTGGAGCATCGCTGCATCCAGCTGTCAGGAGAGACAGACACTATCGGTGAGACAACAGGATATTTTTGTTTTTATACTTTGTCAGAAAAATAGAAAGACTCATCATCCCCATACTAATTTTGTGTTCTCTCTCTGTCTTTCCAGGCGAGTACATCGCCCTGTACCAGAGTCAGCGGGCCATCATGAAGCAGAAACACCAGGAGAAGGAGCAGTACATCAGCATGCTGGCCCAGGACAAGGAGGAGATGAAGGTACCGAAGGACAACCTTTTTGTTTTGCAACTAACCATGAATGCAGTCCTTTGTAATTTTATAGGATGTTTCTCTGGATGCAGTCTGTGTGAGTTTTCTTTCATTTCATTGTCCGTTAGGCAAAGCTGGCAGAGCTGCAGGATCTGGTGATGAGGCTGGTGGCTGAGAGGAACGACTGGTACAGCCGCTACACTGGAGCTGTAGCGGGCACAGGCACGGTGAACCCCGACCTGCTGCCTGTTGGGGAGGATCACATTCACGCAGAGCACCACGCACACGCACACACACAGCTTAATGCTGACGGTGGAGCAGGTAGGCATAACCAGCAGTACTCTATCGCCTCATTTTCACGCCATGTTTCAGCTCGCCTTGACTCCCAACCTCCTTAGTGTAGGTGGGATTTCACAACTATTGGCTATAGCAATGCCACATGAATCTCCTGTGACATCCTCTTCAAAGCGCTAAACATAAATTAACATAAATGTGTCCAGAGGACGGTCGCAGGGCAAAGTGTGCCCCCTCTCGGGCCACATGCACATAAAAGGTTGAGCTGTCCTCACATAATTTTAACCACATATACTTGGACATCAGATGGCGGCATTTGCCTTCTGATGTCATAGTCAGAGTAACGACGCAGTCGCACTAGATTTAATTTAACAAAATAAAGGCAGTAGTCAGATAATTGCAGTCCAAATGTCAGATTTCTGCTTTTCTTTATATTAGGCGTGTTTCCACTGAGTACTTTCTGAGTACTTTTTGGAAAGCGGCTGAGTGTTTTGGCTACGCCCACTAGGTAGTTCCCCTCTGCCTCTGTTCCCATACAGGTACTTTTGTAGAGGCTAACCAACGGAGTTCGAATGAGAAAACCGACTGACGCAGCAAGCAGTGTTGCCAACTTAGTGACTTTGTTGCTATATTTAGCGACTATTCAGACCCGTCCAGTGACTCTTTTTCCAAAAGAGCCATTAGTGACAAATCTAGCGACTTTTTCTGGTGGTATTGGTGACTTTTGGAGACTCGTTCCTGCTCTTCTTAATTAGTTGCAGGTGCCGTCCCAAAGCACTCACAAGCGGCCCAGTCCTTCAGTCAGCAGAGCAGGAGCTGTTAACTCCTCAGCGTCCAGTATCCTAACTGCGCTTTTACTCTGACTACCTCAACCTTATCCAACCAGTGCGACAAGTCAGTAGCGGTGCAGTAGCAGCTCAGAAAGTACCTACCCAAGGCAGGTACTTTCGGAGCCGCTAACCAGTGAAGTCGGATGGATCTTGGGCGATCCTCTCTCCCAAGCCACACCCATAGTGGCTCACCAGAGGGAAAAGTACCTTATGGAAACGCGCCTATTAAGAATTGAAATACTACTAGAGTCTTTAAAGCGTGCCTTTTTTTCCATACAAAAATACATAGATTTAACTTTACAACGCTGATCTCCCTATCTTTTTCTCTCTGCTTCAGAAGCCATGGAGGTCATTCCCCTGTCAGAGCCCACCACAGGCCTGGAAGCTCCCTCGCCCCAGATGCTGCCGAGCGGGACCGACACCAAACCTCTGGGGCCCAAGGAGGACGGCACGGCCCAGCAGATCATGCAGCTGCTCCAGGAGATCCAGAACCCCCAGGGAGCGCAAAGATCACACCCTTTCCTCGGGGAGAACCCCTGCATCCCGTTCTTCTACCGGCCTGATGAACAAGATGAAGTCAAGATCCTGGTGGTGTGAGGTGTGGGTGTGACAAAGGCTGGCGTGTTTATGTATGTATGTATGTATGTGTGTGTGTGTGTGTGTGTGTGTGTGTGTGTGTGAGAGAGAGAGAGAGTTAGAAAGAAATTGGACATGTCTTGAAGTCTGGGGAGTATAAAACACCACAGTACCACCATGTTTGTAGCTCGTATATCATATTCACAAACACTTCTCAAGAAATATGGCACCCTGCAACACAGGTCACAGTTGTGTGAATGTCTTTGACCCAGTTACATAAAAAAGGCCCCATCTCTGTTCTGTGTGTTGGCACTAATGTATGTGCATGGTTAAAGAGTATATTTTCTATTTTCTGTTTCAATGTTTGTCTGTTTTTGTCTATGATGCTCTTCTCAGAGAGAGAACCAGTATTCCTTAATGCAATCTGATTATTCTCCTTACCCGCAATTTTTAATTCCAATCCCCCCTCTCATCTCTCGTTTTACACATAAGTGCAATAAAGGGGCCGTATATTCTGTCCTCTTGCTGATACAGTACTTAAAGAGCTGTCGAAAGTAAGCAGCCTGTTTGTGCGCAACGTCGTTTCAGTGCAAATCTCCTTTTTTACACAATTTCACTGTACAAATGCCAAAAAAAAAGAGCATCGCGTTTGAATGTAATATCCCGTATGTTTGTGTAATGTGAGGAAATAATGGTGAACAAGTGCACGAGGAGAGAAGATAGAGAATGTGAAGTAAGTTAAAGATAATGAAACTGCAGGCACATAATAACTTTTAAACTGTAGGCGCTGTTCACGTTTCACAGTCACGAGCTCGCTGGTTACACGATGGAAGTTAAGGAAGATGGAGGCAGGTGTTGCAGATTGGTACTGTTCCTAAAACTACCTTTTTCCTCCAAACACTGAAAATAAGTCTTATGTTTGTACAGTGTGAAATGTTAATATATGTTTGTGTTGTGATGTCAAACATCCTGTTCAACTGAAAAGTCACCACTGTTATGAAAAAGTGGTCTCTAAAGTAATTGAGGGGATAGATGCAATTTAAAGAACACAATTTAGTCACTAAGGCATTATTTTACCAGTCGATGCTGAAAAGGTAAAGAAGGAAATGTTCTTCCAAGTGTCATCCAGATAAATTATAGAGCCTGGGGTGCTGTGCTTGGGGCTGTTCCCACATAATTGTTTTCTGCAAGTTGTTCTACTTTATCCTTGTTATTAGCGTGATACTGAGGTGCAGTGACTGGAGGAAGTTACAGGAATATTGCAGATATTTAAATCTCTTTATCTGCCCTCATGATTCATCTTTCTTTCTTCTAATATCCTGTAATCTGAGGCATATGGCTGGTCTCATCACTCAAGTCGTGTTAATAAGATATTTTGTTCCTTATCCATAACTGAGCCCTAGTTGTAATTCCATGGGGTCTTTAAGTTTCCAAACAAATTGACACTATCTATAATAGCCTATTTCTTTTCTGTTACTTGTAGTGCCACATATCAAAGATGTATTGATGCACATCCTTTACAACTGGACTGTGTGAGTGTATGTGATGCGTGTGTATGATCCAAACTTGTTTGCATCCTTTTTTTGTAGAGTTCTATCAGATTCTATAAGTATGATTGCACTAAAAATGTACAAAGCTTCTCATTCTGCAGCTGGTTGGACAGTGATGTTTCTACCATAAAGCCTCTCAGCTGGCTTATTAATTTCTGTGGAGGGAATAAAATGGGAATCCTATGAAGCCACACTCTTAAGCTGAGGGTTCCAGCTGAAGCTAATGAATTAAATTAAAAGTGTGTTGGTATGTGTGTGTGCGCGCTCAGAGGATGAATTGTAAATATGAATAGAAGGCGACATTAATGAGATTGCTCACTTTAAAGAGGCAGTGATGTTATTCCCTACAGTGTGGGACCAGTCAAAATTTGAGAAAATGAACAACTCTTTCCAAAACTAGTAAAATTTGTTTATATTTTGTAACTCTTTATTGGCACCAGTTGAGTCGAGTAAAACTTCTTTGGGCATTAGAAATAGGTTGGATCCAAACATTAGGACCGGCTTTTTCTTAAGACATTGCATGTGTCTTGCTTTAAGGGAGAGATGCTCATATTCACAAATGTAGATTGGAGGATGGATTGATTGATATCTTCATCGTAGAGCTCTTTCCTTTTGCAATGAATAACCGTTTTTTTCCATTTCAGATTAAATCATGGCAAAGGCCTCTGTTTTTAAGACTCTTTCCATGATTTTAAAATGCAAGGACATGAGGGTTTCACTGCAAGTCATACACAAAAAAAACTGACTACTTTTGGAGGTTTTTTAACCTTTTTCATTGGGATGTCTTTGAATTTTAAGCTCCTCTCTGTTGTGTTTACATTGAGGTAGAGCATACATTTGTTCAGTTATTGAGTTGCACACTTGATATTTATCACTAAATACAACAGGACAGAATGAATTAGTGCACATTCTAGTATTTTAAGCCTATTATAGAAAGCAAAACGTAATATGTGGAGGCCATATGTATTAAGTGGGGTTTTTTTTTACAGGCAAAGTAAACAGCGCTGCATCTAAACTAAACCACAGCACTTTGTTAGTAACAGATGGTTTTTGAATGAATTTACTTCATCATTCTTGATTTTAAAAATTCCTCGCTTCCTAGCATTCTGTCACTTTTTGGTTTCCTTTGAAACATGCAAATATATATATATATTTCCCCCTTTCATTTTGTTTTTGGTCAAACCCTGAGGTAAACATCCAATAAAAATCCTTTTAGTGTTTTTTCGGGGCTTGTAAAATAACAAAGCGAAACGATGTGGATGAAATCACTTTCCACACTTTCGAATTCACTGTTAAATATGTTATGCGTTATGGAAACAAATAGCAATGAGAAAGCATTTATTGTCTTTACTGTAAAAGAGGTGGTGTATATAATGTAACTGTAACATATTGTATATTCATTATGCCTGGTGTGTGGGGGTAGAGCTGCTCTGCCGTGTTTACTGGCAGCGTGGACAGTGTGTCTGAGAGTTAGTTCAGAGTCGAGGTGTTGGCGGTTACTGGCTGGCTGTGATTTAATACAAAGATTGACTAAAAAAAAGAAAAATATTCTATTTATTTGGAATAAGTTAGTATCTCAACTAATCAGTTTTAATGTAAAATAGAAGTGACTGTTGGATGGACATGAAGGATCATTCAGAGAACTGATTTGTTCGAGGGCTGCTTCTGACAGAAGCTTTCTGATTTGTTTTTTTCCTTGAGTAATATTTTCTCCCCTTCTCCTGAATAAAACTGATTGAGCAACTTGAACACGTCTTGATGTATTCATTATTTTTGTAATGCACCAAACTTTGCCAGTAAACATGCAGCTGGTAGTTTGACTTGTCGGAGCAGGAAAAGCACAAGTGTTGCTAATAACATTAACGATGGCTCTGTTTGACTGAGCCAACAGTCACAGCAGCTGAACCAGCTCAGCCATCGTTAGTGTGATTATCTGCACCTGTGCTTGCTCTGATGTGACAAAAGGTCCATTACTTTACACACAATTAAATACCAAACACTCAGGGAAACTCACATTTTTAGCTGTTCAATTTTAAAACCATCTCACACATTAACAAACATAATTTCTTCTCTAATAGGTCCATTTCTGATGTAAAAACTGCTGTAAATTTGGGGGTTTTATCTTCTACTCTTTGGATAAATACAGGTTCATCTAAAAAAAAAAATTAGACTATCATAGAAACGTTTATATATGTCACTAATTCAATTCAAAAAGCAGAAATAACATACATTGACCCATTACACAGAATGAAACATTTCATTCACTTCTACTCCACTACATTTTGAGACATATATTATACTTTTTATTCCTCTACATTTAGCTGACAGCTTTAGTTACTTTTCAGGTCAAGATTTAAAATGAAAAACATGATACATTTAAAATGATTACCCATTTTTATAAATTAAACCACTTAAAAGTTTATTAGGTGGTTAAAATGAGCGGAGTGGAGTCATTTCACAGTATGGTATTAGTACTTTTACTGAAGTAAAGGATCTGAACACTTCTTCTACCGCTGTCTTTTTTTCTTCTTTACTTTTTTTTTTCTTTCTTTTTTTTTTTATTAATTAAAAAAAATATATTTTAAATTAAAAAATGTTTTTAAGTTTTTAATTTTTAATTTAATTTATTTTTTTATTATTTTTTCTGCGCATGCGCGTTTTTTTTCCGCTTCTGCGCATGTGCGGCTTTAGGGCGCTTCTGCGCATGTTCTGCACGGCTTTTGCACATGCGCAATGTCCAGAAAGACCGCGCATGCGCAGAACCGCAAAAAAAACGCGCATGCGCGGACTTTTTCCGCTTGTGCGCATGCGCGTTTTTTGCGGTTCTGCGCATGCGCGGTCTTTCTGGACATTGCGCATGCGCACAAGCGAAACACAGAAAAAATAATAAAAAATTAAATTAAATTAAAAAAAATAATAAATTAAAAAATTAAATACTTTAAAAAAAAATTAAATTTTAAAAATTAAAAAAAAAAAATTCAATTTTAAAAATTAAAAAAAAAATGTTAAAGTTAAAAATTTTTAAAAATTTAAATAAAGAAAACAAAAAATGTAAAGAAAAGTAAAAAGAAAAAGTAAAGAATTAAAAAAGACAGTGGTGGAAGAAGTGTTCAGATCCTTTACTTCAGTAAAAGTACTAATACCACACTGTGAAATGACTCCACTCCGCTCATTTTAACTACCTAATAAACTTTAAATGGTTTAATTTATAAAAATGGGTAATCATTTTAAATGTATCATGTTTTTCATTTTAAATCTTCACCTGAAAAGTAACTAAAGCTGTCAGCTAAATGTTGAGGAATAAAAAGTACAATATACGTCTCAAAATGTAGTGGAGTAGAAGTATAAAGTTACATAAAATGTACATAAAAGTACCTCAAAATTTTACTTTAAGTCCAGTACTTGAGTAAATGTACATAGTTACTTTCCACCATTGCTACCTGCCTCTTCTAACTTATACATATCAGTTAAGAGTCCTCCTTCAGACACTGTATGAGGATTAAAGGGATAGTTTGTGCATTATTATACAAAACTTGGTACAATTATTGTCAATGCCCTCCTGAGGATAACCCTTTAAGTTTTTATTGATCGGCCCCTAGGTGGCACTGTGGTGGCAGTCTAATTTCATATTTGGTACCGTGGCCACACTATAACACTTAAGGCAATGAAATTCATAGGGGTGGTATAGACTGGCCCCTGTAACGCACACACCCCGACGGCAGCATGCCCCGACACGCGTGTACTGCGAGGCCCGTTCAGTACTGCTTGTTTTTATTTAATTTTTTAAATATATATGTATATATTATTTAGCCCACCAAATTTTCTAAAGACCAAGCTGATATATTAAAACTAATGGAAGCCCATTTTCGCAGATGCAAGGCCGGATTAACCATATGGGCAACTGGGCAATTGCCCAGGGGCCCACGCCCAGTAAAGGGCCCAGGGCAGTGTGGGCACAAGCAAAATATAATAATAATTCATTTTATTTGATGGGGCGCCTTTCAAGGCACTCAAGGTCGCCTTACAGCATGGATAAAACAATGCAGAACATCATACAATCAAACATCATAGAACATTTACGAATACATTACAATAAAGGAGGGGGGTTGGTGCGGAGGATCAGATGGAGTGAGCAAGTCTGAACAGGTATGTCTTGAGTTGTGATTTGAACTGATTGAGAGATGTAATGTTGCGAAGGGAAGGGGGAAGGGAATTCCAGAGCAAGGGAGCAGAGCAACTGAAAGCTCTGCTCCCCATGGCGGGCAGGGGGGGACGGAGAAGTGGGTGGAGGAACATGATCTGAGTGGGCGGGCGGGTGTGGCAGTGTGGAGGAGGTCAGAGAGGTATGGAGGGGCGAGGTTGTGAATGGCCTTGAAGGTGAGCAGTAGAGTCTTGTATTGGATGCGGTGTGTGATTGGGAGCCAGTGGAGCTGCTGGAGGATTGGTGTGATGTGGTGACTGGATGGGGTCCTTGTGATGATGCGGGCTGCTGAGTTCTGTACCAGTTGTAGTTTGTGAAGAGTTTTTTGCGGAAGTCCAAACAGGAGAGAGTTGCAGTAGTCAAGACGGGAGGTGACGAGACTGTGGACCAGGATGGCAGCTGTGTGGGGTGTAAGAGAGGGGCGGAGGCGATTGATGTTGCGGAGATGGAGGAAGGCTGAGCGGGTTATGTGACTGATGTGTGAGGTGTATGAGAGTGTGCTGTCAAGGATGACACCCAGACTCTTTACCTTGGGGGATGGAGAGATGTTGGAATTGTCTATAGATATTGTGAAACTTTGGATAGGGTGGTTTTTGTGCCAATAAGTAGAATTTCTGTTTTGTTACTGTTCAGTTTCAGGAAGTTGGATGAAAACCAGGACTGTATTTCGAGGATATATCTGGTTATCTCTCACTTATATGTTAAACTGTCCATCGGAGCCGTTGTTCAGAAATGAATTTTGAGGTGACAGGGTGATTTCTGTTTAAAATGAGCTGAGTATCAAAATGCTACTTGATTCTAGATTCTTGATTTTTGTTTGTGTCTTGTCTTCCTCTGTGATGCCTCTATCAATTCAATACATTTGTGCTGCTGGGAATAGGTGTTGTTAAATAAATATTGGATGCTTTGAAAGTGGTTGCTTTTTTTGTGTGTGAAAAAGACACTTCCTTCCCTATCTTTTTCTATCTTTTTGTACAGTGTCCTTGAGTGCCAAGAAAGGCGCCTTCCAAATAAAATGTATTATTATTATAATTATTATTATCTATGTAGTGGGTCAATTTTGCCAGATTATACTGATGCTGATGTGTTTTGTTTTCATAACATCATATGTGAGTGAGCGGCCTTGACAAGAGGACATAGTGGTGCATTTGTAGTTCTAGCGTTTGCACATCTGTACATGAAAATGCACTTGATGACAGTTATTGATGTATTGAGTATATTAACTGTATATTACTGTAATTTATTCTATATTTTTGCCAGATTATGGTGATTCTGGGGTCGTGATGATGGAGCCCTTGAATATTGTTGCCCAGGGTACAACAATTGCCCTTTACATACTCCACAAGATATAGAAATTTGTTCTTGTTCTTGAGGTGGAAGAACGAGAAAAAAGTTATTTCTGGCCAGGAAATTTCATACTTCACAAGAAACTCCACTGCAGAGCTTATCTCATTCAAATTCAAATTTCTAACCAATCACACAATAGTTCTTGGACACCACACAAGAAAAAGCCCGATGATGTGTCAAAAACAGAGAAATTCGTTCTCTCCCCCAGGCCAGTGTAAGGTAGTAATCTGCGCTGTTTCATATCAGTCTTCTCCTAGTCTTGGGCCTCAAGTCGCAGTGACGTACACAATCGACAACCAATAGATGAGCGGGGGAAAGGTCCCCGGTTCCAGACCGGCCAGTAAAACCACTTCGGCAGGAAAAAGCAACATCACAATAATGCGAGTAAGCTCAATCCGAAATAAAAATATAGTGATGTCATAAATGTATATCATGAATTCATTTCTAAAATTGAATTTCCTTTCTTCCTTATATCTATTTTTACTGTTAAATAGTCAACTTTTCATGTCAGAAAAACAAACCCCTTTTCAGCTTTGTGAGGGGGCATTTTGTGGCGTCTTCTCTTCTTTTTATTGTTTGTTTTTTAAACACAAACCACTGCACACACTAGAGCAGCTGGAGCCAAAGCTGCTTCTCCTCCATTTTATAAACTTATAAAATGAGCATGATGAGGAAAAAATTGCATGATGGGAAAAAATGATAAAAGAATCTAGTTGTAGTCTTGTAAATAGTGACCCTGAAAGATTCACAGTCTTTGTAGAATCTCAGTCTGAGACAAGGCTGTGACTAAAAACTCTAAGCACTTGTCTTTAGATGTGAGCAGGTGTGAGCTGATAGTCTTTCAGGAGTCTTTCCAAATATTTTCAAAGTCTTCTGGTGTATAGGTAGCATGAGTTATTATTAAGCTCCTCATTTTTAAATTTTAAAGTTTCTCATGACTTACAGGATCTCTCTTTTTTTTAAAAAAAGTTTTTATCCTACTTTTTTACAGATGGAAATGGGCTTTCTTGTTCCATCCAATTATCCAAAGCCCAAACAAAGATACTCTATTTACTACCATAAAAATGTAAAAAGAGAAATAACAGCAATATTTGCACTCGAGAGGCTTAAATATAATGGACTTTCAGTTATGCACATATGCTATACACCACAATTGATAACACCTCACAGAGCTGCTAGCATGGCTGTAGACCAGTGGTGGAAGTAGCCACCAACTCCAGTGCTCTGCTTTTGTTGTCTATTCTCATAAATAGAAAAAGAAGACAAAGAGGCGACTACATTCAGTACACTGAGGTTTTTAATGTGTCGACAAAGCGCAGCAGTCCTGTAGGGTAAAGTCACCGTTACATCCACAGCAGTTTAAACAATGCAGGAACCGTTTGCTGCAGGAGTTCACACATTCACACTGTCTCTTTCTGCTCGTCTACACACAGAGAGAAACAAGAAAGAAATAAAAACTCTCTGCTACCAGCTAAAGTATCAAACAACCTGCCAACATCCATATACATCACTGCGTTACACATTTTTATCAGTTTTTCAAATATTATTTCCTTATACACATCATTTATTCATAATAATAATAATTTAAATATTCAGCAGACTAATTTCTCTAGACAGTGGAAGTACAAGTCCCATAAGATGCACCACACATATACATAATAACACATTAAGATATGTCCATAATAAACTATTTACTGTTAAATAATAAGTAGGATATGCTTTGTTGTGTTTGTGTTGCAGTTGTGGAGTACTAAGATGCACAAGGGGTCACTGAAGTGGTTTTTAAATGGCTAAAATGACATCAGTTGAGGTAAAGAGGTGGGGTTTTTTGTGGCTGGTTATTTTTGTTTGGGGTTAAAATACAACACATCACACTGACAGCAGAGTTCAGTGGCAAAATGGGTGAAAAGATGGGTAGAACTCACAGGCTCTCAGACAGCGGTGTGAGGGTGAAACAGGAGGAGTTTTGATAGTTTTATGCATAGACTGAGGCTGTTTTCATGTTCTCACTCACCCCCGTGACCACTGAGAAAAGGAAGAAAAAGAAAAGAGAGGGGAAAAAAACAGAAAATAAATAGCAGATCATAAACCTGGATAAAGTTTTCCTGTCAGTATATCAGAGGATTTGATGCATAATGTGATCGTAGATAAGAAACACACTCCAAATATTTGAAACCTTTCCCATTAGGGACCTCATTCCCTCTGAATAAAAAGGATGTATTAGGAGCTATCTAACAGTCTCAGGGTGCAACCCAGGCCACAGATTCCCTTCCTCTCAGTCAAAAATGTTTTCTGATTCTTGTGTAATTGGTGTCAGCTGTCTGCTGAAGGATTTTCTTTATATTGCACTTTCTATTTAGATCCCGCCTCGATAAGATAATGCAAGTTTTTGTGAAGAGTAGAGGAGGAAAGTGGGAAAAGAGCCATGGGAAGCGACTCTAAAAGCCAAAAAAAATAAAAATGTGGGAAAAAATATTCTTTGTTGCATAGGATCTGTGGAAGCACAGACAACAGTGTTTTTGAAAAGTGGTTTATAACACATTTATTTGAACTATTTTTCTTTCCTATCAGGCCTAGTCCACATGTACACGGTTATTTTTTATTCTTTTTTAAACAGTTTTTTGTGTGTGTCATGGCATTTCGTCCACACGCAAACTGTGTTTTAGGTTCCTGAAATTTGACCTTTTTCCAGAGTGAAGATGCTTCACTTTCAGTGTTAATTTGCTGAAAGGGAATACCCACACTACTATACTATTAAGTATGCCAGAAAAGGATTTAGTACATCCCAAAAATAGTATGTCAAATACAGTATGACAAAAATAACTTTTCTACCACATCCGGGTGCATTTTGTACTCTGCAAGCCCAGCATGCTTTTCTGGCTATTCTGACACACAATCCTCTGTGCAGCATATAGCGTATATCAGCAAGAGGATCAAAGTTCAAGGCGCCATGTTATGATGAAGTATGTCCCGATTTAATGCATACTGGGTGCAACAGTACATACTTTGTTAGGGAAGCTGCAGTACGTAATAAAAGTAAAAAGTATGCAATTTGGAACGTTTGGCTTAGTTGGAGGTTTCTGATTTACCAACATCTTTTTCTTCTTTGCATGAAACATGGCTTTAGTGGTTTGACATGCTTTTGACAGTGCTTCATTTTAACAATTTCATATTTCATGAAGGAGGTCAAACCCTGTTTTTCAAAAATACATTTGTATGTGTGGACTCGGCCTCAGAGTGATTTAATTACACAAGAAAGTGGATTTAGTGACAGTGAGGCTTTCTGGAGTCTACAACAGGTCCCTCAGTTGATCCCTTCAGTCCTAGTGCAAAGGACAAAGAGAAAAAGAGGAGGAGGAGGGAAAATAAAGGATGAAGCAGCTCCTGTCCTCCCAGGTATCTGAGGGCGAGGAGTCTCTAGGCCATCGCCTTATTTCATTCAAGCCCTCCTTGCTCATGTGAGCTGAGTGAGTGAGTGATGGTGCAGTCTGTTTCATAGTTGAAGGGTGGAAACCAAGGTGAGTTTTAAAGAGGAGGAGCTAAATGTGAGAATGGAGGGGCTTCTTCTTCACCTCGTAGCCTGAAACGCTTTGAGGAAAAAAAGCATTTTTCCACATGACTTCACAGAGAGCAGAGCTTCAGTAAAGTATTTTTACGAAAAAAACGTTTCCAGCTGCCTAATATGTTTTAAAAACATGTATCATCAGCAAAATAACAGAATTTATTCAGAATATTCTGATATTATTTTTAAAATATGGCGTCAAAAATAGCTACCATTTTTTAAAACTCTGCTCTGAAGATGTTTAATTCTTTTTTTTTTTCTTCAAGCATTACCAGCATTACAAGGTGAGTTGGAGGCACAAACATTTTTTGATGAAGAAATCAGGGGGAAAAAAACAAAAAAGAAAGTTGAAACAAATGTTAATAATAAGAGATAAAATAAGTCAGTCAGCAGCCAGAATACCCATCAGAAAGGCTGGAGTATAATGTAATACTCAGGCAAAGTGTCATGCTTAGTTTGTAAATGTCTCCCACCTTAGGTTTAATAGCAGGAACAAATAATCTGTTTGTATTTGCTTGTATATATATATGTGTGTGTGTGTGTGTGTGTGTGTGTGTGTGTGTGTGTGTGTGTGTGTGTGTTTGTGTAAGCAGTGTGCATGCACATGTGCGCATACACTCAAAAATGTATAAATTATTTTATATTCTCTACATAGTTTATTTAAATTCTGAGGGTGCAGCATGTTTGTATGCAAGTCATGCAGGTGTGTTTCAAGTATTTTGCGTCTCTGTGTGAAAGAGAGTTGTGTATGGGTTGTGTGTGTTTGTGTGTGTCTGTTATTAGGAAAGTAGGAGCAGGAGAAGGGAGCCGGTTCAAGGCAGGGTGTGGCAGAAAACGACAGGAAGGTGGCACTGTTGTCCATGGCCTCACATCCAGAGGTGGGACGGGCGGAGGGAGGGAGGAGTTCAGAGGTCTAGTGGGTTGGAGAAGGTGGGGGTCTCCGACTGCCATGGACACACACAGGAACAGATACAAAGAATAGAGGAAGGGAACAGGTTTGTTAGTGTGTTTTTTACGTATTTGCAGCCATCATTTAAACTTCAAGTCCGGGTTATACTTACATACCGTTATGTCAGGGCCACCATGTGTTAATCATGCACACAAATACAGTACCTTCACTCACATATACAGCCACTTATATCATGAGATAATACATGAGGGGAAACCCGAAAACACAACCAACATCACAGAGATATCAGGCTCAGTTAGCATGGCCACAATGCAGGTAATGTATGTTTGCAGTGGAGCCTAGATGCAGGCAGTATTACTCCTTATACTGGTGCTGTCTCAGTACAGCAGCATGCACTTATACTGATATTTATTAAACTCTGTTATTGTAATATTAAATAATCATATAGTGTTGCTAAAGGATCGGAAACCCTGAAAGGCATTAAAGTGTGAGAGAACAGCCTGTTGAAGGGTTTAGATATGAAGAGATCAGTGGTGAAATGTAACAATTTTGAGGTACATGTACTTTACTTGAGTATTATTTTCAATTTTATGTAACTTCTATTACACTAAACATTGTACTTTTCTCCACTTAATTTAGCTGCCAGCTTTAGTTACTTTTCAGGTGAAGATTTACATGAAAAACATCATAACAGTGTATTAAGTAGTTAAAATAAGCCATATCTATACAAATAATCTAATGATATATTTAGAATATATTTTAAAAAATCTGAGTGGAGCCATTCTGCATAAGTACTTTTACTTTTGATACTTGAAGTACATTTTGATGGTGATACTTTTATAAGTATATGTATTTGTTAGTTTTGAATGCACTTACTTGTAATGGAGTAATTTCACATTGTGGTATTAGTACCTAATTCGTTTATGGTTTCAAGTCTCCTTTAATAAGGAATGGTTTTATTTTTTATAAATTATGGTCATTATGTCAGTCAGGATAGAGGGGTAGCAATGCATAAATTGTGCATTTAAATTGTATGTGTTGTCATTAGTGAGCTGTTTTGCCAGGCTCCTGTCTTTATGCTAAACTAAGCTAACTGGATGCTCATGGTAGCTACATATTTACTGTGAAGATATTTATCTTAGTGACTTTTTCACCTAATTCTAGGCAAGGAAGCAAAAAAAGTTATTTCCCTAAATGAACAAACTTTGAAAAAGTTTTTTTTTTCATCTCTCTAACGTTTTTAGCGTGTTCCCCTTCATCTATCTTCAAGTTCAAGCGGTTCAATCAAAAAGTGATTTTCTCCTTTCAAATTGTTTCTTTAAATTGTTCTTTAGAGGCCTGGAAAGGTAAAAAAAATCCTGTATATCCCTAGAAAACAGGTTTACTTGAGAAAATAACCAGCAGTGTTACCTGCACACTTGCTAATTTCCAAACTTAAAGGTGATATTTGCAGATGCCATGACTTCAAAGACAACATCAGACACAGTAAAGGATGAGTGGGATGTCATGGCATACACACTGTATGTCACATACAACACTGACACAAAAATGACAACAATTGTTACGTTTTGAACAGTTGAACCCGTTGCTGCTGTAACCTGAGGAAATCCCACAAAATTTCACAAGTCACATTAACACATTCTGACATACTGACGCCCCTTCAATAAAAACATTAGCATCGACTCCAAAATCAGCTCAAAAACTTATGCAAACACGCACAAACCCTCTGAACTGGGTGTGTGTTTGCCCATGCAGCGCTCTTAGAAGAGAAAAGAAAAGTGAGAAAAAGGAAATAGCATGCAGTGAAAGGATGCCTCCTGAGAGGAAGAGAAAGAAGGAAAATGGTCATGATGATGATGATGATGGCGGACAGTACCCAACGTACCAGAAACGTTAGTCCTCATTGGTCAGTGATAGTGATTCTGTAGAAGGAACAATAGTCATGTGTGGGACAGAGGTGTGGTGAGGAAAAGAGGGATGAAGAGGAGGAAGAGAGAAAAGGAGTGCAAACAGTTACAGTGCAGGAAATGACCAAGGTCACATGTGCTCAGCTCTCACATCGGGAATGGATGGATTTTGAGTTTTTGTGAGGATTTCAAGAAACTCCTCCGTCTAATTAGTGGCTTGGCAGTGAGAGCTTTGCTCAGCAACGTTAGTGTCTCCTACTTTAAAAGAAGCAAGCTGCTACTCTGACAATGAACAGGTCCAGGATAAAAACGTTAGCTAGCTCACAAACACAAGGCAAGCACAAGGCAGATGTGGAGAACAGAAACCCCTCTAGCGATCAGTCCAGTCGCGGACGTGATTCGAAGCACACATTTGTTAACTATTGAGACGAGGACGGTGGTTAGGTGGGTGTAAGCAATGAAAAGTGGAGTGTTAGAGATCATTGGTGATGGTGGACAGCGTGTTGAAAGCTCAAAGTGGTGGCAGAAAGGTACCAAGTTAACCCAAACCAAGAGAAAAAGAAGAAAAAGTCCACTGATCATGAGTTATATCACTGTCTACCCATCTATGAAGGGATCTCTATCAGTCTATTCATCTATTCATCTACCCTCTATCACAACTCATTTACCTCCTTTATCCCCTCATCCAGGTGTCTTCACATCCCCCTAACAGAAAGTATCCACACTTCAGGCTGGATAGCTTGTCATAATATAATAAGCTATGGTTGGACTCCTTTTACTTTAAAATGTTTAAAATAAATTAGGAAGGAAAGGGGATTGTTCTTTCGAAAGGCCTCGTATGTTTCACTCACCTGGGTACACTTGGGGGTGCACGGTTAGGCCGGGAGGGCACAGTGGGTGGTGGCCCACTGTAAGGGTCCGGAGAAGCCCCCGGGCGAGATGGGACTGGGGGTCCTCCTGCAGGAGGAGGCCCAGGTGGAGGACCACGAGAGCCGGGGCGGGCCGGTGGAGCCCGGCGGTTTGGAGTTGGACTGGTGGCCGGAGACCTGGAGGAGATGGAGGATACATAACAGTGCATAAAAAGGGACATATTGTGCTTAATATGTTCTCACGGTTTCTGAGTTTCAGTGTATTTGTCCATTGATTGAGCATTTTTATACTTTTTAGATATTATGAATTATTTAGCACCTAACTTTATAATCAAAAAAGACATGGATATCCCATTTTTTTAATAACTTCAATGGTTAAAAATGTTTTTGTCCAGTTCTAATCTCTTACCCTATAATACATTGATCTGAAATAATTCATATCAGAGCATTTCAATTATGTTTATCATGATACTTTATACATTTCTATTTACAGTATATGTACTTTACAGTGCTTACAGTATCTAATGTACTTTATATTTTTTATGTATTTTATTTACAGTGTATGCACAGTATTCACTTTACAGAGCAATGTAGGTGTGCATACACAAATGTGCAGAGTGTTTATGTTGTTTTGCTTTTTCTGTTTTTCTCCCCCTCTGTGTATACAATATGTTTAAGTGGGTGGGGTAGGTAGGATATGGCATGTATGCCTGAGGTTCAAAAGGGGGAAAAAATGGAAATGTCAATATATGTACACAATTACTCACTTTCATGTCCAAATAAAAAGAAAAAAAAATGCCATTTTTCCGCATCAATCATCCCCCACACTGCCTTCAATGCTCTGTCCTCTGGGTTTTCACATCATCCCTCACCTTCCTCCAGAGCCGCCCCGCTGCACCTGCAGCCACGAGTCATCCACAGGCGGCGGCATGGCGGTGGTCACGGTGGATGTGCTGATGTCACCGATGATGCTGAGGGCCTCCCGCAGGGCGTGGTACATCCGCAGCATCTCGTCACGGTGGTGGGCCTGCTCCTGGGACTCCTCCATCAGCGAGTTCTGGTCACCGCACGAGTACAGCTGAGCCAGCAGCTCTGCATTGATGAACTCTTTAGTCTGGACGGACGGAAAGAGATGTTTTGTAGTGAAGTTGAAGTTGAAGTTTCTGTGTTTTTTATAGGTCTTTGTCTGGAAAATATATAAATCAGAAACAGCTGAAAAGTGGCCAACTCACATTGTTAATCATGAGGTGCATGATGGTCTTCGGCATCAAGTCGCGGACAGTCTTGTTGACGATGGCCATGTACGAGTCAACCAGGTTACGAATGGTCTCCACCTGCCGCTCCAGCTGAGGGTCCATGCTGTGCATTATGTTGTCAGAGCCATTTTCATCAGCACTTTCACTCTATGGGGAGCAGAGAGGGAGGACATTTTAGTTCAATTTCAGTTAAGCTTCAGAAAGAAAGTGTAAGAGAAACAGACTGTAAATACGCCAAACAATATAAAGGGTGACTTGCAACTCTAAAGAAAGTGGTAAACACATAGTCTTCCTAAAACACACAAATGATAAAAGTGCTGGATGAAGACTAAAATAACATACCTTTCCTTCCTTATCCTACAAGGTCAAACAGCAATGAGGACACATTGAAAGAGGACAGATATCACATGAGAGACATGACAACATTTAAATCGCCTCTTTGACTTTAAATCGATGTTAAAAAACAAATAGTCCAATAATTAACTTGTAATTATAGACAAAATCAAGGTTTGTTGTCTGTTTTTACTTTTGGTTTCATAATGTGAATGGGTTACAATCAATCCAGTCATTAAAGTAGAACTATCAACTTACTATATAAACATATCTAAAATCCTTCGCTTGTATGTATGTGTAAAACAAATACTTTGACAAAATCTTACCACGACCCGTTCAGGATAAACTCCAGCTCTGAGGAAGGACGCCTTCCAGGCATCAATATCCTCTTGACTCTCACAGGCCAGCTCCAGCTGACGGTAGTCCTTATACACATTCCTGTGGACGCACAATGCATGAGTATTATGTTCATGTTTTTATACATTATTAATTTACACCCTAAATATGTCACTTGAGCAGCTGCATATAGCTAAAACAGTGGTGGAAAAAGTAAGTAAATAAGTACAGTAAGTACATAAATAACCGAGGAATATTTTTCAGCTTGTACTTCTACTGCAACACATTTCAGAGTAATGAATACTAGTTGTACTCACTCACTCAC